>NC_140681.1:11747500-12947500 GCF_054131305.1 Coturnix japonica | reverse complement strand
TCAAACAAAAGCACCCCAAAGAACCAGCTGAGACGTTCTAGTCAGGCACAGAGATGCTGCTGATAAGGACTTGTCCATGGCCAAACTGTACAGCATCCAGCTTGGCTCCAGTCCCTTAGCTGGAAGACACTGGCTTTTGGGAGCCTTCCATCCTCAGCTTTCTTGGAATCTGCACACCTTCTTCCTAATGAGGGTTTTGCTGCTGTGTGTGGCTGCTCCCCAGCAGGGCAGTGTACCTTTCTGAGCAGTGTGTTCATCTGAGGCTGGCATGCAGCACTATACCTTTTTCTCCCAAGTTTTGTCTGCTAGGAATGAATGTGTGTGCCTTGTGCTTTTTTATTTAATTACAACTTTGACTGCCAGGTTCCAGAAAGCACTGAAGATTGTGTGCGTCTAAAATCACAATGGAAAATACTGAAATAATTTGGGTCTGACCATTGAGATGACCGGTGTTCTAAAAAGAAGATGCCATTTTCCCCCCTTGCAAAAGCAGGGTTATTAAAATCAGGGCAGGCTAGGACAGCATGTGCTGCTGAATACTACACTTACATTACTGCTGCATGACAGAAGTACTTAAAACAGTCCTCACAATTTGTGGCTTGTTGGAAAAGCCTTACATAGCATTTATCTTTCTAGAACATATACAGCTGCTAACCAGCTATGTTGGAGGTTTACCACCCGGAACAACAGTCTGCACACTAACTTTCAAAACTGGCCATTACTTGGAGGTATTCTGATATATTTTATGGTTGCCATGATGTTGTGATGGTGTTTCCTGTGTATGGAGGTCTGGGAGGCAGCTCTGCAGTTTGCGTTACTATCACATTATTACAGACTACTAAAAATGCTCATCTGGGAGGATCCATTGACTTTAATGGAGCTGTGCAAACAGCTGAGTATCTGTTCCTAAAAGATGCATGTCTCCAGAGAGGCATCCTATATGTTTATCAGTGAATAAAGCTCCCGGAGAGGAGGAGAGGAGTAAAGTGGATTTTTGTTAACCTAGCAGTGTGTTTCTTGTACCTCAGCCTGGCAGAGAAGTGCTGCTAACAGCTCAGTGCAGTGTCCTGTCTCAGAGGTATCTTTGCTTTGCATCATCCAGGCATGGCTCAGAACAGTTCTTGCAGCCATATCGGCTGAACAACACTTGTAATTAAATCTGCAGCCCGCTCTTGGTGTGTGTGTAACCCCATCTGCTGGAGGCACCTCCTTGTCATGTGTGGCATGGTCAGATTCCAGTGTCTTGCTGTGGGTCCCCCATGGAAACCTGGGTCAGAGCCAGGACAAAGATCTGAGCAGCTTCACTGGGTTTCAGCAGCTCGAGTCTGAAAGTGCAGTTCTGACAAACTTCTCTGTCCACAGAAGGTTCCCAAGGATGCTGAGAGCATCTGACATGCTCCTGCTGTCTCATCCAGGGCTATTCTCTTGTCCTGCTATAGGAACAAATGTGTGGCCTTCCCTTCCTCACTGTCCTTAACCTTGCTGATGGGGCTGCATAACTGGATCTTGCACCTTTCCAATCCACTTGGGTGTGGATAAATGATTTCTTGTTGTGAGGGTGGCCTTGGGCGACTGGTGAGCTTTACCAGCAATGTGGTTGCTGGGTGGGACCTGCCTTCTACAAGTGGAGGGAAGGAGGGAAATCAGGAGTTGTCCTTCTGATGGCAGTGGTGTTGGTGGCATTGCTTTCAGTGGTGCGAGGATCTCATTAATGCAGGAGAAAGCGTTTGTGTGGGTGCTGCTCTGAACACTCTTCAGTGCTGATCTAAATCAGTTTAACCAAATTCAGCCCCAATGGTAGAGAAATTGGGAAATTTTACCTCCAGCTGAAACTTTTGATTTTCCAAAGCTGAGAAGAAATGAAGCTTTCAGTGTTCTCACCTCTTGATTTCAATGGCGCTGATTTCTGTGGGAACTTCAATGAGAAGAAATCGGAGCTGAGCATGGAAAATGACATGTAGTTTTTGCAAGTTGTGCATGGCGGTGTTGCTGTGAAATGCTGTGGGAGGAGAAGTGGGACGGGGAGAGACAAACTGCAGGACTGGAGCCATATGGTTCACAGGCTGGTGCTTGGGTGAGTGCGCTGGAGAGTTAGCATGGGGGGTCAGAGCAAGAGCTGTGAGAACTGGAAACCACAGTGATAGGAGACAGGAGAAGTTTTCTGCCTGTATCTATCTACGTTTCAAGCATCTTCGGTAATGACACTCCAGCATTTACCTCTATAGCTCCTTTCAGTCTGGAAGTATTGAGACAGAATAAAATGAGCAGATTTCGTATGCACCAACTTCAATGTGCAAGATATTAAGCCTGTTGGATTCGTATTTTTAGAAAACTCTTAAATAAGGTGTTGGAACATATTCACAGATACAATTTCTTGCTGCATGGAACTTGGTGGTGGCAGGGATAGGATTCAGGATGATGCTTGGAAAGTGTGAGCTTGGACAGGTGTCAAGTGGATGGGACCGGGCTCCTTCTGCGGTGTGCAGTGGCAGGGCAAGGTGCAATAGGCACCAACGGGCACCTCTAATTCAGACTTGAGCAGTGTGCCCTTGTTCTTCTGCTTTTATCTCAAACAGTTCCCTTAGCTTTTGCCAGATGTTCCCCCAGCTCTGTATCCTCTCCGTTTGCTCTTTTGTTGCTAGACTGTGTTTTCTGGGGGTGATTGCATTAACTGTTACTGAACACCGAGGGAGGATGAATGTTACCTGATGGTGCAAAGTTTGTTGCATACAGCTGGGTGGCACAGGGCTTATGGGGATGTATTTTTAGAGCTGATCTGATCTTCAGAGAGGTTGGAGGAATGAACCCCCACTGCATAGTGCTGATGTTAGGAGTGAAGGAGAACTGTGGAACTCTACCTCATCTTGGGACTATGCAGGGGACTTTGAGGCTGAGTTGAGGTGTATAGAGGATGTATATCAGGATGAGAGGAGATGCACATTGTTTGTTGAAGCAAACCTGTGATGCTTCCTGGAGCTTGCAGAGAAATTAATTGCTGTATGGTAAAGAATGACAGCAAGCCAGAAATGGCCACTTATTGCTAGTTAGGGGATTGCAGGGCATTTGTCATCCTTGGCTCTCCAAGTAGCACATATCAAGCCTCATTAGCTCCATTTCCAGGTGGACAGGTGGCAACAGGTACAGCTGAATTGCTCAATTCTTCCACTGATGTCTGGAAAATTAAAGCCCTTCTCTCATGTCTGGCTCTGGCTGATGGCAGCTCACTGTTGAAGAACATATTCTTCTGAGATAAAGGCTGCGTTTGTGTGCACCTTCTGCATTTCTTTTCTCATTTTGTGCAGTCTTCAGATTGCAAGTCCAGCTGTGAAGTGCAGCTCTGACAAATGGCTGAGTGATATGGGAGGCTGAAGCAAAGCCTGTTGCTGGGGGTTTGTGAGTGAGTACAGTTCATCTGCCAACATGGAACGAGTCCCCCTGTGCCTTCTGGACAGTGGAGCTCAGGAGAGCATCCCCCTAGCACTGCATATTAGCATGTGTACTGATTACAGCTCTGGGTACTTTGTAGCCTCTTTGCATCTGATGTACAAATTAGTGAGCTTCATGATCTGTTAATGAGCTATATCAATGCTATTTCCCTCTGTATTCCATGTAATTAAAGTAACCAATCTGGATAGCAGAAGTGGAGAGGAATTCCAAACCAGAATTCACTACAGCAATTTCAAGTTATTAAGCAATTGTCTAATTCTGGGCTAACACTGGGCTGCACTGATGGCCTGACCCAGTAGGGTGGCCCATCCAGCTTTTTCTCCCTTCAGCAGTTAAGAGTCCTAGGCTGATTTTTCACCTGTCCGGTTTCATACCTAGAATTAACTGTGCTTAGATATAAAGCTTAGCAGATGTTAAAGGAACCAAATCAGACAGTCTGACATTTTTGAGCTGTCACTGGCAAGAAAGGCTTTTTGCTGTAAATGCTTCTTGGCATATGGAGGCACTCTCCTCAGATGGCCCAGTGGCACAAAGCTGACCCCCTTTTGATGCAGACCACTCTGCTGTGGAATTTCTAAGTCCATGAAGGAAAGCCTGGAAGGGGAAGGATGCTTTGGGTAATGCTCTTTGTAAAGATACTGCCTCCAACTCACGACTTCTGCAGTGATACCACTCTTTTGTTTTGTGCACAGGTCTTGGGGGCAGTTCTGGACAGTGCAAGAGTTGGACTTTGTAACTTCAAGGGAAAAACTTTGCATTATTCAGCAATATTGTGCAGAGGGACAAGGTTACTATTTCAATCCCTATTAGCAACTGAGGATGAATTCCTACTGTAAAATATTGTTTTGAAGATGTATGCTCAGTGTGAAGGAGGGAAATTTATCTCCAGAAATGTGTTTCTCAAGGGAAGGAGAAATCTAGATTGTTTTCTTTCATCTCCCAGAGAGGATTGCTTGATGTAAGCCAACTTTGATTTATGCAGTCATTATAACCTGATCACAATGAATAATGCAATATAGCTTACTCATAACACACTAACGTTAAATAGGTATTCTGGGAATGGGAAATTGTGCCATTGCCAAGTACAGCTATATCTTTACAGACAGTGTAATCAATTTTACTGCTTATTTTACAAAGCCAGAGAACCAGTCTACGTCTCCCTGCAGTATTTAGGTCATGCTAAGCACGCTTCGGCACAAGTAAGGTATGTTTACAGCTCTGTGGCTCTTTCTAGTAATCCATCAGTTTAAACACAGGAATTAAGATCCAGACTCTTCATACTACCTGGCTAATTCTGTGTGATCAGCTCCACTCTGTAAAGATCTTTTATCCAGAACTCAGTCTTCTGGAGACTCCCTAATAAAGTTGATCCAAGATGCTCAGATTGTTTCTCCATTTGCAGCTGGAGGTGCTTTAGTGGCTGAGCTATCTACTGCTCTCAGGTAATGTGACAGCAATTTTTTGTCCTATAAAAACATTCAGGAAATACCATGATAAACTTATTTGGTTTTGTGCTGTGTCTTTGCCAGATTCTCTATTTCTGCAGGCTGTTGGTCATAAAAGATAAGTTCCTAGTAACAGCCCAGGCTTTCTGGTAGTCATCTCAAGCTATATGATAGCACTTTCATCTACTGCTTGTAAAAAAGCTGTTTGTGTTTATCTGACAGCATGTTTGGTGTCCCTATAAATGCAGCTTATTGGAATTCTCTGGTTTGGGGCAGAGCAGAAAAACACAACAGAGGAATAAAACAGGGCAGCTTTCCCAGGGGCTCACTTCTTGTTTGCAAAGGAGAAATTTGCCAGATGAAGTTTGTATTACTGACTCCCTCTTACAAAACAAATAAGGGGGTGGGATTGTCTGCTCCAAAAGAAAATGCTCTTGCTTTGCTGTAGTGTATTGGACGACAAAGGTGAAGGGATCTTAATGTTTTTACTTTTAAACTCCCCTGTCCCACGGTGTGAAAAATAGCTCAATATTTAGAGATCTGGGGGAAGGCTTTTTCCAGAGACTTTTTAAAAGGCTGTTGCTGAGCAAAGTGTTGAGGAGTAGCATGAAGTTACTGCAGACCCAAATGTAAATTTTAGTTGCTGAATTCAGAGGTTTGTTTCCTGTAGTAGTGTTTTCTCCATGAAGAAAAGTTGACATTTTAGGAACTCAAAACCTAGCTCAGTTCCTGGCTTTTCTGCTTGCTTTGGAGGCGGTGAGGTGATGCTCCTGTCTTCTCACAGCCATTCCCAGGGCAGAACAGGCTTCAGGACTGTCACGTAGCACAGTGAGCCTCTGGTTTCAGTTTCCATCTCTGCATGAGCATTCTCAAACCACATCTGAACCCTGGAATCAAGAAAGTCAAGAAATTATTCCACTGTGCTTGGCCAGATGCTGACCCCTCCCAAATGAGGTTACTACCACCTGTGCCTCCCAGTGCTCTTCCCCACTGGGAGCATGGGGATGGCTGAGCAGACCTGCCTGGTCCCAGGGCACAGCTCCGTGAGGCAGGAATCCAGATACTCAGATTGCATCGTTCCTTTGAAGTCACTCCTTGACTTCGGTTGTGGTAATGATTTATGTCAGCTGATCCTTAGAGCTAGAAATAGCAATGATTTGCCGTGACCTTGGATGTGCATGTTAGATCACCTGCCTGGGTTTCGTATGATCCACTTCATGGACAGCCACATTATTTCCTTCTAGTTTCATGTTCTTGGCTGTTGGAAGCTGTAATTTTTAGAGACCGTAGGAAGTAGATGCTAATTTTTCTACTTGAATTAAACTTCAGGTTAAGTGTCTTGTAAGACCCTGCAGGGAGAGCTTTGGGAGTTTTAGGTGTTACGCAAATGACAGCACCCACTGTTCTCTCTCATCTCATCAGTTCCTGATTTGCTGCTTGGATTATCTAATCACTGTCAGTGCAAGTGCTTGGGATGGAAGTAATTAGAGCAGTACTTCTAACTAATTCCTATTCATGTCGTAGTAGTGTAAATGTTGATTTGAGGGATAAGTGAGCTAAGTATTCATGCTGAATAGGCACCTGGGAGCTTCTGGGGCTGCTGCTTGTAGTTGCTGTCAAAACAGCTCCAACAGTGTAAACAGTTCACATACTGTTGTCAGTGTGAGGAAGTGCTGACAAGCCTCAGACACATACTCCATCGCAGTGGCATCAAAGACCTAATTACTCGCCCTGTATGTGCTCCTAACGGGGTCTGTGATTAGCTCTCTGTCTTGGGCTCATCAACAGCTCTTCTGTTCATTGGTGCTTTCAGTGCTCTGTTATTGCTTAGAGGTTGGGACTGTGCAGCTTCTGCTCAGTTAAGGTGGTGCTGGGTGTTCCACTGCAAGTTATTCACGTCGTAGGATCACTGGAATGATACTGTGATAATAGATACCCATTGCTGATGGCAGTTTTGCAGGTTTTAAGAGAGAACCCGCATCTTCTTTCTGAATTTATTTACATAAGCTGTAAGGCAAGAGTTAACAACCACAGCACTGATGTTAATGGGATTCTAAAATATACATTCAGACAAAAAATCTGCGTCACCTCTAACAAAAACAAAATACTTGACACTACTTTACCTACTATTGCAGCCCAGTATGTAAATCTTATTCGCATGCAGTCTCTAAACACTTTGTCTCTGTGTTTCCCACACCACCCATTCATGGTGGCTGTTTGCTGCGGTGAGGGATTAATTGCATCAGTCAGTGGTGTAGAGAAGGCCTAACACGGGCTGTTGATATTTCTAAGGTTTCTGTAGCTGTATGGTTTTAAAGAACTCAAAACTCCCTCTTATAAGACTTAAACATCTTTCTATCAGTTTAACATCCAGGAACCCTGATGGCGCAACCAGATTGCACAGTCAGGTAGTACACAAACATACAATTAAGTTGTGCAGTCTGGAAGGAGGCAGTTGTGTGACAGATGAGTAATGGCATTTCATTAGACCAAGTGACTGCCTAGATAACATGAAGGAGAACTGAGTATTCCTGGTTACAGTCAATGCCTTGAGAAATGCAGGCAACCTTCCAGCTGGTGCTGAGCTAACTGTGCAAGCAATACTTCATTGTCCACAAGCATTTGTATTACAAGTGGATTACGAGTGTAACTTGGGATAAGACCCAGTAGTAATGGTATTAACAAGGTGATGGAGCCTGTGCAATTACACAGGTGGTTTGTTAATCTACTGGAGCAACTACATAATTGCAATTCAGTACTTACGAGATTAAATCTTGGCTGTGGACTAAGCTGCTCCCCTGTTCTTTGGGGAATAATTCTTCTGATGAGAATGCTGCCATTAGATGCAAAAAGAGGCTTTCTTTTTTCTATGGACTGTCTTACAAATAGAGCATAAATGGGAGGGAGGTGGGTCTCAGCCATGTTTATGTATTCAAGCAGGGTTTATCTTAAGTGCTTTTCCTAATTCAGGACCAAAACAAGCAGCATAGTGCCTTAACCTGGCAGGACAGAACACAAATACTCTGGCCTTACTTAGAGATGTCAAAGAAAGGAGAGAGCTAATGCAGGAGGAGGAGGAAGTTCAGGGAGGGGAACCTTTGTGCCCTGATTTTCCCCCATTTCACTCAAATTAGTATCATGAATGTCATTTGTTCTTCATAGGCATAGTTAACTTGGGTTGGCTTGACTTTGTTCTGAAGGCAGTGATGTTTTGTATTGTGTTAGAGAATTGCTGTACTGTGGGAGCAGAACCAAAACACAAAAACTGAGTATATTTGATGCTTATTTGGCTCCTTTGCTTGTATGTAACAGGTGGTTGTTTGTTTGTTTTCCAGCTTTTTTTCCTCGATTCTGTTCTAAATCCAAAAATTAGTCTGGATTAGTTGCTCTTGAGCTACAGTAACCAATTCCAGTAACACTAATTTACAATCACCTCCCACACTTGTACTTATGTTCCCAGCAGCATTTGCAAGGTTGCACTCCTGCCCAGAGGTGGAATGAAGCTTTCTTTCCTTGGACAAGGAATGGGTGTCCTCATGCAAAGCAGAATAATAAAGCTGGGAGGAATAATATGATTCCCTGAAGAGCAAGAAAACAGTGGAAGAACAGACAGCTGGTCAGCTCAATCATTTTCATGCGCAGAAAGAGTTACGGCTACTTGGTTGTAGCTACTTTTTATGGGCATTATTGTTAGTGCTGGATACATTGGTTTAGGAAACCATCCAGGGATCCGGGGGTGGAGCTCTCTTGTCCGGTTGCTTGCTGGGCACTGGTTTGGTGGGAGGCAGTGAGACGTTCTGAGGGGTCCCATCACTGATCAGTCCTTTTGTGCTACCCTGGGGCTCTGCCAGAGCTGTGCACTACTTGATAATGGCTGATAGGAATTTTTCTTTGAAATCACACTACTTTTAGTGGCGGTTTTATTTCTATCTTACCAGGTGTTACTTCTGAATTACTGATTAAATGTAGGCTGTGAACAGTTGGCAAGGCTTAACATTTTTTTATCCTCTATGCAGACAGTATGTTATCTAAGTTGTGAATGTAATAAGATGATAGGAAGTGCAGCACAGCTGAAGACTAGGTGGGAAGATTGCAAGAAAGGAGACAGGAGTTTGATAAATGAATTGGTGGGATGCTGCAAGTGTGCAAAGGTGTTTCTTCAGTCACTCTGTGCAGACAGAATCTCATCCTAGTGACTTGAGTTTAAATATTTGGACTTGGAAAGCAAAAACAGTTGTCAGAATCCTGTATTCCTCCATTAAATGATCTGTCCATTCAGTTACCCACTATTTGAGCTCCTTTTCCCTGTGTATCCACACTTATTCTTTTACATAGTGTACATACACAGAGCTTTGCCGATCTACTCACCTGATGGAGCTTCATTTCTTGTCTGCTTTGTGTCTGTCTTAAGCATACAAGACTGGGATAAATAATGAATTAACATTGAAAAGCATATCATTTGTTTGTTTCCTAGAAAGTCCTACCTGTACAAGCAGGATGGCTGCAGCTTTTTTCGTTAGCACCCTTCATGCAAGTCATCCTCTGTCTTTGTAAGAATTTATGACTGTATTGTAATTCAAAAGAATTATGATGTGTCAGTTACCTTGATCTTCATTTTGTCAGAGCTACTGAGAGCCATTAATTGTAGTTCCAGAGCAGAATCTGATTTATAAGTCTAACTTCTATGTAAATGTTAGTGATACTGAAGTCAATGGAGATGCCAACTTTATTTTCTTGTGTTTCTAGATTTACCAGAGATGCTGGTTAGTATTCAAAAAAGCTTCAAGCAAAGGGCCAAAGAGGCTGGAGAAATTCTCAGATGAACGAGCTGCTTACTTTAGATGCTATCACAAGGTAAGGCCTGATTATATGCTTGTCTGTCAAACTTGTTTTACATACAGTCAGGAATAAGATCTGAAGTTGTCACGTATTAATTGGCCTAATAACTCGAGCTTTCATTTTCTACAACCAAGGTCCAAAACCCATTTGAATATTCCTTCAGTAAAGTAAGGGGTGATCAGAAAGTTGGGTACCAAACAGCTTGGGTCTGGTATGTGTAGGAAGGCACTAGACAGCTACAGAAATGATGGGCAACGTGCAAATCTTTCCTGCAGCAGTGATGTGAAAACCTTTGCTAAATGCACTGATATTAAAAGAATGTAGCTTTCCCTCTGATCACTTCTCTGGAGTTCTGTGTGCATTTCATATTCATCTGAGAATTTACATGTGTAATTCTCCTGGGCATGGAGATGAAAATGAGAAACCCTTTAATTTATAATCATTGTTGGCAAAAGCTTAATATATTAGAAGATTAGGATTTATGTGCATAAATTGCTGGGAGTCAGCGAGCACAGCTCAGCTCGAGGCTGATCTGCATTTATTCGCTTTGACATACGTTTAGGAGGAACTCTGGAGGGAATACTGAGTCTGAATTCAGACTTGTCACTCTGCTTGCCATATAATTTGTAACTGATTGATCATAAAACCTGTGGCTATTTGTAGTAAGTCGTGCCCATAAATACTCCATCTACATTTTGATTAAGGAACTTTCAGAAGTAATGAACAGTATGTATGAGGGTAGCACAGTGTGTATAAGACAGTGTCTAGCTTTCTGTGAAATGCTGCATTTATATCAGCGTGGCTCTGTCAATCACGTGCAAAAGTATATTTCCTCCATTGTACAAACGTAACATATCATTGGGTTCAGACCAGGTAATAGATGTGAAATCCAAAAGGAATCTAAATGAGGTTAGATTTCTTTTTGAAGAGAAGCTGAGGCTGCCCTCTAGTTCTAAAGCCATCAGCCAAGGAAGTTGATGGGCCCTGCTTGCTTATAACCAACCTTACTTGAAAGGAAGCTAATGAATATTAAATAGTGTTCTCTGGTTAAAATGTGTTAACTTACTAAGAGCACATCTGGCTTAAAATGGCTTTATCCTTTTTAGAAAAGCTTTGTAAATGTGTGAAATTCAAAGGTGGGGAATGATGCAACTTCCATCAAGATTAAATGGGAGGTGTTCAAAGAGAACGTGCCACTGCCGTTCTGTGCTGCGCTGCAGTTGGACTGATTCTTGTAAAAACAAAAACCCCAAAACATAATAATTAAATGAAAACAAAAAGAAAAACCATCTCGATATGACAGTCTTCAACCAGCACCATCTGACGACAGTCATGTGTAACTTAGGAAGTGAAGTTTTGCATACACAAAGAAAATTACTGTCTTAATTTGGTTCCACAAGGGTGAGAAAATAATCAGGATCCAAGGTGCAGAATCTGGGCAGAGAATTGCCTTTCAGGTAACTGTTGGGTTTACATTTGGTAAATAAAAATAATCATCCACAAGTGACTATACGCTTTAGCACTGTCATCTTGGAGGAAAGAAGGAATCTGTGTTTCTCCAGGTGATTTTGGCCTTTGCAGTATACCAGGATAATGCTTAAGATTCCAACACAAAACCAACTAGTTTTGTACTTCTGATGGGACCATACCAATTCCTCAAGGGGGATCTAAGTTTTGATCCCATTGTATTAATCTTGCCTTGAAGCAGCAGAAGCAATTTAAACAGTCTGTCTAGTTATGGAATAATCCAGTTGGAAAATTGAATTGTGTCATTTGTAATTGTTTTCCAGGCTTGCTCAAGCAAAACCGTACTGGTGGCAAATTAAATGTTTAAAGTATGACCACTCTGCTTATAACTGACGGTTAAACATTTATTTTAATGGATGCTATCACTTAACTCCCAATGAAATGTCTGCTTTGAGGCAGAAGAATGAAAGCAACTCGTTGGGGATGTTTTGGATGTAGGCATACATGTATACAGCTGATCTTATGTCATGAATGGAGCTGGGCTGGGATGGCTGTGCTGTATTTACCAGTGAATATCTCCTGGGATATCCTGCCTACAGCCCTCTGCTGGGTGAGTTTCCATGCAGCTGAGACAGAAACATAAAATCCTTAATTAAGATTGAAGCCAAAGATAGATCCAAACCACTGAGTGTGGCAGTTGTGTAGGCAATGAATACGATCCCTTGAGTTCTGTTCTGAAAGGCTCCCCATGTTTAAGAATTATGTCCTAATTCAAAGAGTTGTTTGAATTCACAAGGCTGCCAGGGCCTTTTTCAGTCAACTGTGTGTTTGGCACATTACAGGAGGGGATGGTAGAGAGGAAAAACACTTTTCAGAGTGTTTTTGGCCATGGTGAAGCTCTGTCTGCTTGTGCTGTTGGTGGGGCAGTGAATGTTTAATACTTTATCCTGATTCAGGATTCCTACCACACACCTCTGCAAGTTATTTTGGTCTTTAATCAAATGTACTTCAGTTGGTGTGACTGCTGTCACCTTTGATGTAAAGGAGCCCTGAAAGCAAGAGGGAGGAAAGGAGTGTGCCAGGGAAGGGCTGCAACCTTCAATAGAATAACATTCCTCTTGTCCTTTCCCTGTTAAATACTGTTAGGGGCCTGAGACTTGTGGCTCATCCAACTTCTTAGAATTAAGTTTATAGATGTACACTAATTTTGGACAAAAAGAAACCTAACAACAACAAAAACTTATTAAACTATGACAACACTTTTGCAAGTCTAACAGGAGGAGAATAGCAGCCTCGAATACTGGCAGGTGCTTGGTGTCTGCTCCTGACTCCTTTCCAAAGCTCAGGGAGGGGAAATTAGCTGTCTGCCACTTCTTAGTGTGAATTTGGTGCATATGTGCCAGACAATTTGAACCATCTGTTGCATAAGTGAGAGCAACAGGGAGGCTCTTCAGGCAGCTCTGGTAATGAGGGTACTCTTTAGCACCTTGCAGGGTGATGCAGCAGGTCAGGCACCAGACAGTCCTTGACGAGCTCTCCCTTGGGAGCATGGGTGTGCACTGGAGGCTCTGCAGCAGGATCTGCATTTTCCCATCTCATGGCTAAAACATGAATCACAAATGATTTGAGGATCAGATAAATTAATGACACAATGTTATTGATTTCAGTACATCCTCAAGATAACTCTCAAGGGATGCATCACATGCTGTGTTATTTGAGCGGGCTGTGGAACAGGGCTCTCAGAAGGAATGTATTCGCAGTGTGTGGCAGCCGTGCTTTTCAGTACAACCATTCAGTGTTCATAGAACACATAAGGTGATTCCTGGAAGCACCTGCCTGCAGTGTGCATGCTGGGGTTGCCCTCCTTTGCCTTTCCCTGATCCCAGCACAATGAACTTGGAGGTAGGGACAAAGTGGTGAGGAGAGGCTTTAGGTTAGAGTCTTGTAACAGCATTAAATAATGCCTCATTCAAATTAACTGCTGGCTGGTATTCTAGAAAGGAAGAAGAGACCACCATGAATACTGTGAAGGCGACAGATAAGGGATAAATGATGTTTCTGATAATCTGCACTGCCTACTTTGTACCACAGTGTGGTTAGAGGGAATGTGGCAATAAGGAGCAAGTGTAGGAGAAGGCTTAATCAAATGAAAATAAATGTTTGTGCTCAAAGGATGAGCTCTGGGATTTCAAGCATGAGCTGCATCTTGGAAAATCTCTGTTGGAATATATTGCTCTGCCTTTGAGATTGCTGTAGGAAAGTGCTTCTGTGTAACTATCTGGTCTTTCAGAGAAATTTATGAGGAAAGAAACCATTGCTATTCTCACTTCTAAAACAGTGAAGCCATTATGATCACGCTTATATTTAACAATTTCTGAAGGGGAATGTGGTCATGCATTATGCTGCCTTCAAGTCAGGACACCCAGCCACGTGCTTCTTTTCCCTTTGAGTTTTGCATAACTCCCTTATGGCCCAATGAAGTGACTGTAGCATAGAGCGGGGTGTTCTCACTGCAGAGAGGAGAAATGATTGCTGTTATGGGCTGCAGGGTGAGGGAACTAAGTTGTGGTAATCCTTTCTTGACTGGTAGAACAAAGAAGAAAGGAAGAATGCTGATTTACAAATATGGCTGTAGCTTCTGTCCTACTGTGTGTGGATCTTACTGGAATGACCAAAGTGGGGTGACCAGCTGGTTCTGATGTGAAGCCTTAGACCAGAGAGGATTCACAGGTGTGTGATATTTGGCAGGAGGAGATCTCAATCCCAGTGGCCAGGCTCACAGATGAGCTGGCAATGAGACATAAGCAAGATTGCAGAAGGCTTTGGGTTGGCAGGGGTGAGCTGAGGTTGGAGTCTAGGTAAAAAAAGGTGTGATCAGAATTTGCTCCTTCTATGTACAAACACAGCAAATGCTTTAATCTCATCCTTCTCATCTTTACAGCAGAGCTTTGAACATCCGCTCCCGTCTGGCCCAGAGGTGCATGACTCAGTCTGAACACAAGTCATTAGTGGTACTGCTGGCTGCTTGGTTTGTTTGTTTGTTCCCTTTCAAGAGCCAGCAGCCTCCCATGCTCCCCAGTGCTGTGTTCCCTGAGAGCTGGCAGGGAGCTGGGGCAGTGGCTGACCAGTCCTGAGCCCCCAGCTGCTACTGGAGCAAGGAGAGTCAGTTTTCTGTATAAACCTTCCCGGTTCACACTGATGAGCATCCCGGGATTCATTACAGTAGAGACCAATTAGTGTGCTGCCCAACAGCAGGAGTGTTAGACACCAGATTTTAGGAAATGAGCTTTCAATTAGAACAAATCCTGGATAACTAAACGATTCATTACCAAAATATATGGCCCAATTCTGCTTCTTCTGGCTTCTGTACTCACAGGTACTCACTCGCTCACTGGTGCCAATTTCATTAGCACATCCACTTGCAGAAAATGTGCTCGCTGTAAATGTCAGGGTAGTTATTGCCCTGAACAAGAAGTCGAACTTCAGTTTCTTTCCTTACTGCATTTGAATACTTCCTGGCAAATGAGAGCTGAACCTGGCAGCTGGCAACTTGAGCCTGACCTGTCATGTACTGAGTACGATGGGAATGAGCCATGACAGATTTGTCATATTTAACAATGAGTTTGTCAGTGTCTTGTTAGCACTGGGGGATGTGCTTCCAACACAGGATTTCCTGGAAGAGAGAAAGATCCTCATGCAGAATTAAGCACGATCAGGAAGTCATGGTTTTGACACTTTTCAATATCTTGAGCCCGGAGGCTATAGAAACCTGACTCCTAGATTTGGCAGCTCTGCAGAAGGCTTGATGTGTTCCCTATGGATGCTTCTTTCATTTTGTTATTCCTACAGAGTGAATTTCCAGACCTTAGGTGTGTTGCTTATCTGGGGGATAGGTTGCCCACTGGCTGCTGCCCCTTCCAGTCGCAGATCTCCAGGGTCTTGCCTGAAAGTGTGACTTTAACAGTACATATTCCCTTGCTAAAGCTGTGTGTGAGGTAATAGATACGTGTTCATTTTTGTTGGATTGAAAGAAATTCCAGTCAGTTTTTGGCAACCAAGCAACAGAAATCTGTGTCTACAAGTTTGAGGATTCATTCTGTGAATATTTAAAGCGAACAAACCTTCCAACTACTGGAACTGTGATCTTTTAAAAAAATATTTTGTTTTAGTTTTTTATTGTTATTTTCTCTGTGGGCCATTATAACAAATCACTGACTTTCCAGAAATGCAGTTTCAGACACTGACTTTCCCCCACACTCAGTTTTGTCCTTGTGATGGAAGCCGTGCTGGAACTGGACTTGCTCCACCAAATGGGAGAATCTTTCCACTTTTTCTCTTCACCTCCTTTTGTTTCTACTGCGACAGGTCAGTCTTCTAAATGTCCTGCCTGTAAGTATTTCTCAGACTGGCATGAGCTTCGATTCTACCTGCATCTTGTTTAGGTCAGCTTGTACTGAAGCTTATGCGGCTGGGAGGGAACTGAAGAATGTCTCCTTCTCCATCCAGGCTCTCCAAGTAGGCTGCATATGGTGATTGATGTCAAGGCTGTGTTTCCTTAAGGGCAATCAAATATTCTCTCTTTGTCCTTTGCAGTTCGATATCATTCTTTTTTCAGCTTCTCTGGTCAATAGTGGATATATATCTTTTAAGGTCCTAATTACATCTCCAAATCGTTGGTTTTTTTTGGTGTTTTGTTTTGTTTTATTTCCCAGGTCACAGAGCTGAATAATGTGAAGAATATATCACGAATGCCAAAGAGCACAAAGAAGCATGCTGTTGGGATTTACTTTAACGACGACACCTCTAAAACTTTTGCTTGCGAGTCAGGTGGGTAAAATGGCAATGCACATGAGAAAACATAAGAGCATCAATTGTAAAATCATAAATGTATTATACCTACACACAGATTTTCTGGGCATTTATACAGAACTTGAGGCAGATGAGTGGTGCAAGGTATTGCAGATGGAGTGTCTTGGGACACGGATTAATGACATTAGCCTTGGAGAGCCTGACTTGTTGGCATCAGGAGTGGAGAGGGAGCAGAATGGTACGTACGTTGACTTGTTAATCTTTGGTTACTTTATTTTATAGTCATTTGGACTGCATATGAGAACATCAAAAATAAATCGGTACCCAAAATTGCTTTTTTGGTACCAGTCAAGAAACAAACCAACCCCCCCCCCCCCCAATCCTGTATATTGTTGTTTTGTTTGTTTTTGTTTTAATTGCTACCAGAAATAATGAGCATGGTAATAAGGTGCTGTAATTCAGGGCTTTAGAATTGTTTTGGAATAACACTTTTCCTCTCAGGCAGTTTAGATGGCCTTGTAGATGGAAACTGTATTTTTGTTGTGTTTTCTTATATTGTGTCTGTACAACAGTTTCAGCCTCTGACTGAGGCTATTTATCAACACCGTTAAAGCAAATAATAAATAACAATAATTGCATGCAAAACCCGAGCCCTCAGCTACTTCACTTTCCTATGCAAATTAACTAATTATATGCACAAAAAGCTCTTGCAATGTATTTATTCATGCACACAGTTGTATTAATTGTTTGCAAATATCAGGATTATGTTGGTGCAGTTCTATTCTGCATCTCAACACATGCCCAAATGTTTGATGCCCTTTGAGTGCAGTGTTTTGATTGCTGCAAACATTGAGTTTGCTGAGATATTGCAAGGAACTGAGTCTGTATTTTTGAAATAATTGTTCAAAGAGAAAATCAGATCTTTTAATAGAGGTGGAAAATAGGGAATTCCTTTAATGACTTCGACAGTTAATGGGCAGGGATTTTAGACTAACCTTTTGTTTTTCTCCCAGAGAGATTCAATGTGTATTTGATGCCATCCCCTAACTTAGATGTGCATGGGGAATGTACCTTGCAGATAACATTTGAGAATATCTGTCTTTGGGACATCCAGAATCCCAGAGTCAAACTCATCTCTTGGCCATTAAGTGCCCTTCGACGCTACGGGCGGGACCCTTCTTGGTTCACCTTTGAAGCAGGGAGGTAAGTGTGTGTTCATTGCAGTGCATCGCTTTCCTCCATCATTCTGAAGCAGTGGAGAAGGGGCTGCTGGTTTTTGTTAGTTGTACTCCTCTTTTCCATCTATCAACAAATGGGTTTATAAGAAATTTGAATGCAGTTCCTTCTTCTAGAGGTGTTGTTCCTTATCGCTTCCTGCAGCTTGAACTTAATGAACTGAAGTCTTTGTGTGGCTGAAGCTGGAGCACCTGTTGATTGAGCTAAACTCCCAAATCCTTTTTAAGGGCTGTGGTTGCGTTATTTTAGATAAGCACATTAAAGAATTACAATCATAAAAGAGAAGTGCATTATACAATTAACTTATCTGGAAAGAGAAGAGGCATTTAAATGTCCATCCCCTGTACTGCTGAAGAATTTAGTTCTCTCAGGAGAAGGGATATGTTTTTAGTTCTCTGATCGTGCATTAGCTATGGTAAGACATTGCCTTTGGGATGCTGAGTATAATGTGTTTGGGGTTTCAAGTGAAGGACAAAGCTCATTACAGGCAATATTAAAACGCTGAAAGGGGAAGAAGGAAAAGTAATCCCCTCTTTTAAGTCTAAATCTCAGAAATCTGGGTTTCGTGCATCAACTCTCTAGAGCTCATGCACTTTCAAGAGCAGTACTCACCTGAGTCTGTGTTTGGCCAGAGTAATACTGGTGGGGGTTAAAACAGTAAGATTGTGCTAGGGCTGTTAAAGCCCATGTAAATAACTTTGTTCAGTTCTTCAACAACATTCTTTGTTACATACCGTTTGTGAAGTAATGGCACTGGAGCTGCATGGGCAGTTATGTGCTGCAGATCCCTGTGAGCAAGTGAAAAATCTCACATCTGGATCCCGTCTGCTCTCACTTTGGCAGGATGTGCGACACAGGAGAAGGACTGTTCATCTTTCAGACACGAGATGGGGAAGCAATCTATCAGAAGGTTCACTCGGCTGCTCTGGCCATAGCAGAACAACACGAGCGCCTGCTGCAGAGCGTGAAAAATTCAATGGTACGGCTGTGTGCTTCACTTGCTATTTCACATCAGTGAGCAATGCTTTGGTGTGACTTCCTTTTGATTCACAGGCAGTAAGCAGTCGGAGTGTTGCTCTAAGTAAATTCTTCTCAATTATTATATATTTAGGGTAGTGTTTGTAACTGGGATTGCTTTTTGAGGATCCAAACAACAGGGAAATGTATAGTCCTTGATTTCTGTGGTTGGAAAACCATTGCTGTGACTTAATACAGAGATGATGAGCTCCCATCAATTCGTAGTTTCCTTTCTCATTAACTTCTTCTAATTAGTCACCATCATGAGTTTGTTTAGAAACATTTCTCATCAATCTATTTACAGAATGTGGCTCATGCTCAATTTTTTGTTTGATAATTGATGCCTACGCTTGAAGGATGATTTGGAAGGAGTTGTATGGTTCAGGTTAACCTGTGGGAGGGAGGACTACGTTTTTATCTGATCCCTTGGTGGATGCCTGTTTTCTACAAGTGCTTCTTGTGTCTAAAACTCATTTTATGATGCTCATTACCCCTAAAAAAATATAGGAGTGTAAGATGCAAAGTTAACATACAAACTGAGAACAGATTCCGTGGGATCTCCCTGTGCAATGTCAAAAGAAGGCAGTTTGATGGCTCTTGCACCTAGCATGTTTTCAGGTCTTATTGCCTTTGTTTTCTCATGAATCCTATGGAGTGAGAAGGAATCTTCTGTTCATCCCATATCACAATCAGTCTCTACGTTCTGAGAGTCTCACACTTTCTGGAATGCATAAAATGTGCAGAATGGACAGTTATGGAAGAGCCTGTCCATAAGCAACTTCTCTATTCCAGGCAGTACTAATTGGTTCATGTAGTCTGCAAGGAGAACTATGTCTTTTCCCTTACGTGAAAAGTGCTGCTGATATCCATATCCACATCTAATCCTTTCAGTAATTTTACTGATTTCCTGAACTTGAACAGAATGAAAGTCAAATCTGCCATAGGAAGCTGTTTCTCTTGACAGTAAAATGAGGAGGAGCAATAGAAAATGATTTCTGAGTGTTCTGATGGACTCTGTGTATCATATAACTGCTTCAGCCCAGCATGCAGGTGGATGGATAGTTCTGTCATTGCTTGTAGAGCAGGTGAGCAAACAAGTGAGAAAGCACAGAAGACTGAAGTCTGCTTAGGGGTAATACAAGCTACATATGTCTGTTTCCAGCAGGGAAGGGACTGGTTGGTATGGCATTTTCAGCTACCTTCTGGCTGGTGTCACCTCAGTAAAGCCATGTCCATGAGGACGAGTACTGACCCAAAGCCTGTCTTGTTGAATAATGCCCCAAATTCCCTGATTTGAGACAGATGGGAGATGATGTAAGCATGCTTCAGTAACCAACTGAAGCAGATTAGAATTAGCCTAGTCTGTGTCAACTTACATAGCAAATATTTGTAGCACACCAACATCAGATGGGACAGAGCAGCCTGCTAAGAGCATGAATTCACTTAAAAAAAAAAGAAAATAAAAGAAATAGGAATTCATTAGCTTATACCTCCTGAAGTGAGTAGGTTTTCAGGCTATTTCATATTAGTGGTTTTACGTTCATGTAATAGCATCTTTAATACACAGTGTCTGATTGTATGCTGTAAAATCTGTTTTACAAGCTCCCATACACTCAACAGATGCACAATTGCTATAGGTTTCAATAGAGAGCAGCTGTACAGCCTCAAAAGATTTTTCATGATCACCGTGTCCAACCACAACCCCTAAATCCAGTTTCATAGACCTGAGAGCACTAAACAGGAAGCAAGAACATATTCCTGTTGAACTGAAAGCCTTGTAATTTAAGATCTGAACATAATTGCTTCAGACAAGTCCATATGCCCCTGAATCCAAGTCTCCCAAGCCTGTCATAGAAATGTCTGGTCCCAGTGTAGTCAGGATTAGTCCCTTCTCTTGGTTTCAAGGATGCTCAGATTTAGGAATTTAGACAGAAGATCGTTACATTAATGTAGAGATCAAATGGCTGCTTTTGCTGATCACAGGATACCTTGTGAGGGTCATCTTCATTGTTCAGGTTGATTGATTTCCTTGGTACTTTAATTCTGCATGAACACTTCCAAGAGGAGTTTATATAGAGGTTTGCACTTCACCCCCAGTGGGCTGAGCTGCATCAGATTGTTTCTGTTTCCAAGAACTATTAACCCTGTGTGATTTTATTTATTTATGTATTTATTGTATTAGTGAAGCTAGAGCAACTATTTACAGAAAGATAAATAAGAGATGGGAGACGCTGGTGGTGAGACATGAAGTCTCCTCTGAGTGGCTTCTGCTTTCCCCTGGCCACTGCTACATCAGTGCTGGGCACTTGCGAGCTCCTGGGATCTGAACAGTAAAGGGGAGTTGGATGTCCCATGCTGGTGGTGGAGCACATGGAACTGCTGAGTACTGCTGAGAGTGTGGGCTGTGATGTCTGACACCTCCCCAGCAGCCTCATGCTCCATAGCTCAGTGTGTTGGTGAAGCGTGGCTGTATCTGCCTGTGGGTGCTGCCAGGCTTCTAGGAATGAGCATGGTGGGCTTCCTTAGCCAGAGCCTCACCCTGATGAGAAGCTGTTCTGGTCAGTGCCAACTCACCTTGTCCAGCTGCTCCTTTTCTGCATTGCCAAAGAAATGAAAATACCTATTCAAATTGTAGGCATATTTTCACAAACATTTGATTGCCATGATAACTGACAGGAGTAGTGCTGTGACTTGACTGCTGTCATCAATGCCTGCTCTCAGTTGAGTTGCTTTAGAAAAAGACATTACAACCTGATGTCTCACTGAGAAATAACAACAGTGAGCTGCTCTGTTCTGGCTGCTGAAGCCTGGTGCTCCAGAGGGGGATGTTTGCAGGCAGTTTGCCCACAGCAGGGCTGACTCCTCCTGGCTCTGCAGCTCAAGTGTGCTGCTGTTCTGGGTGTGTGGCTGGGTTACAGCCTGGTGTCATCTCTGAACATTTCCATAGAGGTTCATAACTAGGAGTGGAAGTGCTAAGATAGATAGGAAAAGAAAAGGAGTCAAAACAGCAGCCATGTCTTAATGCCCTTTCATTTCTGACATTTACTTTTATTAATAGTTACCATTCTGTAGCTTTGTTCTTTTGAATTTGGCAAGTGTTACTTAAACAATTGTTCCCATAAATTTTGATGATATGGATTTGCTTCACTGGGAAGAAAATCCCCTCAAAAACACAGTGATGCTCTGCAACTGGGGGTCCCAAGACAAGGGTTTCCATAATGCAAATTACTTTAAACCGGTGCATTCTGCAAAGTCTTGGAGAATTGCACTGTTCAGTCTGAAAGAACCCATCTAATCTGAAATTATCTTTCTTTTCTTTCCTTTTGGAGCAGCCTTCCAAGCCACCTTGGAAGAATTTTTCTCTTAAGCAGGCAGTGGTTTTGCCTCGTGCTAGTTTTGCTGATTGCTAAGAAGTGAGTGAGAGGCTGTGGATTAGGTGCCTTTCAATTAACAAGTTATTAGTTATATTAATGGTATGTGGAATTGCATGTCTTGCTTGACCCTCTGCTTGTAGCCACTGCTCATGCATGCTCCAGCACGGAGTTCTGGCTGGCTTTGACCTGCCTATGGTGCTGGGTGCCACTGTGGAATAAAGCCAGGCCATTAGCAAAGCTATTCCTGCTTTCTCGGTTGCTACAGAGATACAGTGGGCTAATTGTGAAAATGCAATCAATCATCGTTACAGCTGCTTTTGCTCGCAGTCTGAGGTGTTTTGATGAAGCGTTATGTATTCAGGACATAACATATTAATTCTTTTCCCCAGCTGTGAGCTTTCTAATTCTTTCCCATGCTGATTGAGTTCAGGTCAGGCAGCTCTTCTGGCCCTTCTGTGTCTTTATCTTCTTTCTCTGGCAGTGTCTATTTCTCCATTGATATCCTCCTGGGTGTTGCTGTCCTTCTGGAAGCTGGGCTGTGGTTCAAACTGCCCAACTCACCCAGGAGTGCACCAACCTACAAGTGCCGTCAGTGAGGAAGCACATCTTGTTCTGGCTGTGGGTCCATCATTGTTTGTTTCCATGGAGCTGTTGAGTGTGATGGCACCACAAGTGATGTTGGGGCTTCAGTGATGGAGCTGTGATGAATACTCTATGCAGCGGAGGTGGCAGCTCATGTTGTGCAGTGACTCACACCCTGCCAACATGGGGGTGGGTGTTCTAAGAGCAAAGGTTGATCTGGGTTTGCTTTTGTTTCTGTTTTGTTTTCCCTTGATGTTGCAGGCACCACATCCTCCGTACAAAGGGAGTTTGAAGGTTGTGGCCCCTCTAAAGAACCTCAAAATGGCTCTTCCATAACAGGCAGCTCTCTTGTAAAAGGTTCTGTCACCTCAGGTTTTGTGAAACTACAATGTAAGAACTTGCTCTTTTTCTGGAAAGCATTTTTATAAATAGAAAAGATCGAGTACAGGTTCGGCATCTTCAAACTGATGTTTTTCTGAGCTTTGGAAAGAGAATTTTAGCTGTACTGTGAAGTATATGATAAAACCCAGATGCTATCAGCCAGCATATGCATATTATTGAATTCATGTGAATTCAATTCATGTGAAACATGTCTAATCGGGTTCTTGGGGTGCTGAGGTTGTACGTAGCTTTGGGAAGCTGCTTACATAGTTGCTACGTAGCTGTCAAAGGAGGAGTGTTTTCCTGCCTCCCACTGAACCTCAGTTTCTGTTGCAGCTGCTTGAGTTAGACCTCCCTGCAGGGGCAGCGGTGCTGGCACAGGAGCAGGGCAGCACGAAGGTGAGCTCTGGTGTGCAAAGCAGCGTGACCTCCTAATGCATGGTGTGTGCCCCAGACTAACACTGAGTCAGTCCCTGCTGGCTGCAGGGTGGGCAGATGGACAGAGGGAGACACTGTGCTGAAATGCCATTAGAAATCTTTTCAGGCAGTGGTTGCGCTATTCCCTGAGGACCTTCAGTGTGCACAACTGCCTCCTTCACATGTGTTTACTGCTTTGCAGCTTCAAATGAAGATGAGCGAGCGAGCCGTGTCCCTCAGCACCATGGTGCCCCTGCCCCGCAGTGCCTACTGGCAGCACATCACACGGCAGCACAGCACCGGCCAGCTCTACGGCCTGCAAGGTAAGGTGGGGCTGGGGAGGGCTGTTGGCAGTGCTGCTGAGGCAGTGCAGTGTGTCTCTCCATCTCGTTGAACACTGATGCTCAGTCTAAGCCAGTTGCCACTGTTGTCAAATAAATGTAGGGAAGTGCTTGTCCAACCTGAGCTGGAGAGCTGGGCATCAGAAGGATGCTCATCTTGCTTTTCAGTGGAGATGTGATTCATGTTGTGGCTTTATCTCTAGATCTATGTCTGTGATGGGGCCCACAGGCCCACTGACCCAAAAGAGGGGAAAGGGAATGAAAGGGAAAGAAATACAGTGGCAATGGTTTGGGGAGGAAAAGAAACGTAGTTTAGTAATTGGGATTGGTAATTGGTAATAGGTGCTATTAAATCACTTAATTACAACTTAACAAGATTTGAAGTGGCTGAAACTCATAGAGGATGGTGATGAACACGTGTACAGATGCTCCCATTAAGTCACGAGGTTCAGAGCAGATGCTTTTGCACTCCTTAAATCACAGAGGTGAGGAGCTGTGGTGAGGCTGGGTCCACTCCTGGTCCTGGACTTGGTCAGTGGTCTATGCCTAAGGGATTGTATGTCCACAATCTAAGATAGGACCTTACTGAAGCTAACAAAGCCTTGAACAATGACTTACCGAGGGTCCGTATCGGCAAGGCGGCTCAATGTGAAGACGTGAGGGATCTCTGCGGTCACACCTCGAGGTGATGGGGTCCCTCCGGAGGGCTCCGTCCCGGCTGCGGTCCCCGGGGGCCATCTAGCGGCACGGCGCTCCTCGAGCTGTGGGATGGGCTCAGCTGGGGCTGGTGAGCTGGGAAGGAAGGGTCGGGGGTCCTCAGAAGAGGCCCAAAGAACAGACGGGACACATGGTGCAGCTGGGGCAGCCCGGTGCTGCGGGGCAGAGCTGTGGCTGGCTGCGGCTTTCTTCCCGCAGGGTATGGACGGATGGAATGACTCTGCACTTGGGAAATCTTATGGAGATGGTGGATTTGATTATTGATTTATTTATGGCAGCCCCTCACAGCTGAGGAGGAATAATGTTAGATGCTTATTTTACGCGTTCAAACAAAGCAGGAGGCTCCGACCTCTGCAGAGCGCGGTGTGTCAGCGGTTGTAGTTAGAAATCCCCGGGGCTTCCATTCTTATCCCTCTCACAATCACAGCTCCTCGTTTTGTCCCGTTCCTTGTTTCGAACACTAGAGGGAGCATGCAGCACGTGAAAAGCCCAAGCAGAGCCTCTGCCGTGTTTCGGGCTGAGGAATAATGCAATAGAAGCATCGAGCCCATCACGGCACTGCTATCGCTGTGCCTCACTGTGTTATTAGTTCTTAGTGCAGTCGTTCAGTACGGCATAAACAGACTGTATGGGTACAGGCCACTAGTTTTGTATTTAGAAGAACAGCTTGCTAGTTAAAATGGAAAGCGGATCCTTGGAGGTTGGTAGTCATGAGAAAGCAGTAAAAGGCTGAAAAATCCTGGTTCTCAAGAAGAAAAAAATAAAAGTCATGCAGATGATGTAATTATGGAAAGATACTGAAGTTGTTGTCTCTTTTGGCTGTCAGGGACTATCTCTGTGGCACCCCGAGCATCCCCATTTAGAGCACATTGCCCAAAGCTTCAAATGCTTCAATTCATATTGAAAATCTGAGTGGAGATGTTTCTGAGATGGAGCAGCAGGTTAATTATACCTATCCCTACATGAAGGATATAACCTGTAGTTCACAGAGTGGTCTGCAGTGAACTGAGTATGATCGCTGTGCCTCACTGAGCGTTGTTCTGTTCTTCCCCCTGGCACACACCAGATGTTTCAAGCCCTGTGAAGCTCCATCGGACAGACACCTTTCCAGTCTACAGATCAGACCATCGATAAAGGGCTGCCAAGAACTTTACAAACTCTTTGTCTTCTGACAAGCTGCCCCGGTGGATGACATGGATGATGCAAAACAAGGATAGAAACACTGAGAAGCGTGGGCTGGATGAGGAGTTATTGCAATACAAGGTGGTGTGTCGTCTTTTGTTTTGTTTTTCTTTCAATCTTTGCCAAAATTAAACTGATTCTGTAGAGTTTGGGCATGGGAGCAAAACCATCCCACCCTGCAGTGGTTCTTCTCTATCCTACAGCTGGACAGACAAGTTGCTCCCTGAATATTTCCAGATGTTTTTGTATGATCCCTATGTTGTAAATAGACTTTCCAGTCGTAGTGTGGTTTTGTCCTGTCCATTTCAGCTGCCATCCTTGTTTGTAGTGCTTATCTTCAGTTCTTATCATGACTGTTCAGTATAAACCCCAACCTTTGAAATGGTGGCCAGTTTTAAGCAGCTATTGGATTCAATCTTTTCCTGTTTGAAACCCGGTTTGTTTCTTTTAAAAGCACACTCTCTGTCTTCTGTTTCCTGTATTTATTTCCATCCCTGTAAACGTTTGAAATAAAAACAATTCCCATTTAATTGTGGTTCAGTGCTTCGTATCGTCACCATCAGCACAGTGAGCAGAGCTGTGAGGCCAGAGGGACAGTAAGGGGTGGGGGGATGGGGTGAGGGTCCCCCCTCCCATCTCTTCTGACATCTCCCCTCCTTGAAGTGTGGAGGAGCAGACTGAGCAGGACTCTCACAGCGCCACACCGCAGAGTTTCCTGTTTTATGACCACGGCCACAGCACGCACTGCTGCCATAGGGACACCTTAATTTGGCGGAAGAAAAAGACCTCCAAAATAGCTTGGTTGGCTGCTGCACACTATGGCCAGAAACACATAAGGATGGCGGATAGAAGGTTGTGATTATTCTGATTACAAGTGAAGCCCTGCATTTAACATCATAGTTAAATCACTAAGTTTTGCTTGCTTGATGGGGGGCATGAGTAAGTTGTTTCAGCATTTCTCTGAGCATAGCAGCTGTATTTATGTGAGGTTGGCTTTTTTTCCATGTTTGGACTGTTGTTGATATTCAGAATTAAAGTTGTTAGTATTTAATTCCGCTTTCCTTCTCGCACCTAGCAGCAGAAAAGCATGATTAATTAATATTTAAGCAGCTGAACAACTCTTGAAGCTTGTTACTCACAGCCAGAATGTTGTTAAATTAAATAATCACTCAGATAAATGAATGCAGTAAGAGTTGTATCCGAGTCCTGTTGCTGAACAGATCTGGAAAATGAATAATAATAACAGTGCTGCCTCGGGCGCTGGGGTCGGGGGTCGCAGTGTGGTATTTCTGTGTAGTCATTAACTTTCACGAGGGCAGATTGATCTTCTGTTTTCAGGAACAGTAATGAACCGTTTTCTCATTTTTAGGGAATGTTCTGTCATGGCCTGTAGCCACGTAGGCCTGAAAGAAAAGCTGTTTTCAAACAGGAGGTTCTAATTAGAACTTGGGCCTCAGCTGCACTGATTGCACTACGCTTCCTTGGTGGATTTATAAGTGCCAGGAAATTAACTTGTCAGGGAGAAGGTTTGTGTTGTTGTGGTGTTTTTCTCTTCAGTATGTAGCCTATGCACCTTTCTGTTTCCTGACACACCTGTGAAAGGGTCTTAGCTTCAGACACACAGGCTGTGTGGTTCTGGGTTTGGGTATCTCCTCAGCTCTTTACCTTCTCAATACTCTGGAAATGTTAGAAATAGAAGGTGTGAGCTGTTTGTCTTGTTCTAGGCCAACTAAATTAAATGCATGGCCCCTCTGTGGAATGAATGCCTGCCCTTTCTCTCATTTATCTGGGTTGCCATTCCTTACTCTCCTGTCCTTTGCTTTTACGTTCTGCTGAGAGCTTAAATCCAGCATACAGTCTGCAGAGGTGGACAGGTTGTCTCTGTGTAGTGCATGAAATCATGCTTGCATGAAATTATAGCTTCTAATAAGATATTGTCCACGCATTGAGATCACTGGATAAAAGTAATTACCAAATAGGAGAACACTGGCAATGAGAAATTCACTTGTTAATTTAATTTATCGTATCTCATTTCTTGACTGAGCGGAGGGCTGAGTTTTACGGAGTGAGATGAAATATCTGCAGACCAAATGACATAGAAAGCCTTTCTTGCTGAAGGCAATGCATGCTTTTGGAATATATGGTCCATAAAACTGAAGTAAATAGTTGCATAAATATTTATTTCTCCATAAACATGTAATGATGCATCTGAAAGCCACACAGTATTAATGATGCATGATCTCTATTTTTGGCACATTTAGTAAAATTAAAGCATGTCTACATTACATAGGCGAAGCACATAAATACAGCTCTGCAATGCAGGAGGGGAAAAGATAGCAGTGTCAGATTGATAGCTGCTCTGCCAGCTGTGAAGGATGCGGAGCTGGGGGACCTCTCCAAGCTGCAGCTGTCCCTTTGGTGCCATTGAAATCTGACCTACTGAAAAAACCACACTTGAGTCTGGGGTCTGTGTCACCTGGGTAGAGTTTTGTGTTAGGTTTGGTTGGAATTAGATCCCAGCTCATCTTTCTGGGGCTGTTGGTGCAGGCCATCCAAAAGCAGAAGCACCATGTGAGGGTGGCAGTCTCTTTTGGCGTTGGTGCTGAGTCGTGGTGTGAAGCTCTGCCTGAGTCAGAAGAGAAACAAAGGGAAGGTGGGTGATAACATTCAGGGATGAGTTCTGAAAATAAATCTTTGCATCTGAGTCACTGTCGAGAGCATTTCTGGGTTTGTGTGTTACTCCAGTTTCAGATTATTTTAAGTTTCGCTTTGTTCATGCCAAACAATAGTAGGATTGCCTGTTAACTTCAAACCAATTAGGCTTGCGTTGTTTTATCATTGACAAAGGCTTTTTCATGCCAAGTGGAGAGAATTTGGCTTGGAAAACACTTGCTGTCTGTAAGATAACTGCAATTAATAACCCCTTAGGTAGAGGCATTTGTAGAAGACTGTTCTGTGCTTTTGTTTCTATTCTTTCCCTGGGGATGCTCCTGTGGTGCTGTTTGTTTTACAGAGGAGCTGGTATTTAAATGAGAGCACCAGGCAGATGACATCAGGATGGGTTGGTTGTCTTCCATGTCAGAGCTCCTCCAGGCTCACTCCTGGAGCTGCACAGCCCCAAATAAAACCTGACATTTGAGGAAGCTCAGGTGATGTTTGTGTTATTTGCAATAGTCACCTCTTGATTCAGGCTTACACTGGGAAATCAAACAACTGAGCTGCTCAAGGCAGCAGGAATCCTTCCTGCTGATACTGCTGGGCTGGGGTCAGGCAAGCCTCTATTAGCACCCTTGGGATTGCATCACCAAATGGCAATGGCATTACCAGCTGTCACCTCTGATGTCCATGTGAGTATTAGGTCTGACACACACAATATAAGAAATCCAAGTCCAGTCAAACTGAGGCAATCCTTGGAGTGGGCAGTTCACGCTGCTATTTTGAATCTGTTTGAATCTGCTGATAGGCTGGTAATGCTTCTTTACCTCTTATTTGGTGTCATCATTGTGCTAGCTAATTTCACCCACCCAGTGGGTGAATGTATGTACTGTGCAGCTCCCATCCAATAATCCACCACAGGCCTCCCTGGAAAACCAGTCCCTTCTAGCTCTGTGCTGTCAGACTGTGTGTTCCACCTTGTATACCCCTGTTCTGCAGCTGAGTTGAAGACTGAAGAGAAATACAATACTGGAGCCTGTCTGGCTTCCAGCTGCTGTGACAAGGGGAAGTTTCCTGTTGCTTTTATTAAGTAACCATTATTTGAGCCCAGAGTGCTTTTATTGCCTTTGTCAGTGGCTGCCAGGCAGGCAGGGTTACAGCTGCCACTCTTCTCTGAGCAACATAAACCTGCAGAAAGCAGGACAGTGTGAAACCATGACAGAAATGTGGAATTCCTGCAATGCTATCTGATATTAAAGAAGAAAAAGGAGAGTTCTGTCATAGCCCATCAGTTTCACCAGTTGTGTCTCTTACACAGAATTGTGCCCACTATCAGCATTCCCATTTCTGAACACACTGCAGAGAAATGCCCACTGATTCAGTGTGCTGTGATTCCCAGCATCTCGAGATCCTTCTGTTCCATCCCCACAGCTCTGTAGTATCCTCTGTATCAGGTGTGCTCAGGGCCATCCCCTTGTCCCATGGTAAAACAGGGTAATGCAGGCTGGGGTTCCAGAGAATGAGCCCCGCTATATATGTGTGCAGGCTGGAAGCCCCAGGAATATGAATGTTGAGTTACTTGTGTTATTTTACTAGCATTGAGTACAGCAACACACTGATCACTTAAATATCCATTTCCATCCTTCACAGCACAGCCTGAAGATAGAATTCATTCCAGCAGGGAAGCACCCTCAGGAAATTCAGACCTGTTGGCAGCAGGGCTGAGTATAAAACACCTCTGGATCTATTAGTACGTGTGTCATTTCTGATGAGAGTCTTTAATCACCCCCACCAGATCAGGCAAGACAGGAATCTCCTGTTTTTCCTTTCCAGAATGAATGGTGCAGAATTTTATTGTTGTGTTCAAATTTTCACTTTATCATTTTCAATAGAATCAGCTCTGAGTATATCCTATATACTGTATACCAGTCTGACCAGTAACCAACTGTTACCAGTAACCAACTTGCAGTAGATGTAGCATACAATATGTTTTTGTGCATGGTCAGACATGTAATGAGGCAATTCAGCTGAGGGGAATGCTGAGCCATGTAAACCATCACTACCCCATGGAAATCTGCAGATTGCCAATAATTTAATAAAACATGTACTGCCTTAGATCAAACACTCCTCCCTTTGCTCTGCAATGAAACTGTGAGATCTGAGCAGAAGGAGTGCTGAGATACTGTGCTCTCTGAATCAGGAAATTGCTGAGTACCTACAGTCATCATGTGCTTCACTTATTCTTGGTAGCGGGGTGTATTTGTGTTTAAATAGATGTTATGGTTCTGATTGTAAGCAGGAAATGAAAAATAAAGTAGAAAGAAAATACCCCAATAACTATGCTGGAAGAGAAAAATAAAAGCAGATGATTTCCAACTGATGTGAGGCAATTGCTACAAAGTGGGACACTGAATATTAGAATATAAAGTGGAAAATCAATACCAAGAGCTGCTCTTGCTGGTGGCATTGCTGGGTCAAGCAGGAAAGCTGGGCTGCAGGCTGATGGCTACAGCACACGCAGCTGCCCTGTGTGTTATGAGCATCCTCAGGGTGACTTTACATAGGAAGCAAATGATGCAGTGCATCACTATGTGGTACTGACACCTTTCAAATCACATATGCTCAATATCTACTTGCACTGGTTGCAGAACCAATGCTTCAACACTAAATTCCTATTTTGGTTGCTATGTAAGATGCACAATTGATGTCCTGGATACTCTTCCTGTTCCCTTTCCTCCCTGCTCCAACAAAGCACAGCAGATGGTTACATTTACTGCTTCACCTCAGAGCATGGAGGAAGGTGCTGACTCTGCTGTTATGCACCAAAATCCACATCTGACCCAAAGGACTGCAGCAAGAGCAAAGCTCTTAAGTATGAGAGAGGTTGTTTTGTGTTGTGGTGTGCATGTGTAACATGGTGCTGTTAGCTGTGAGAGGTACTGACATCACATAAGGAGCACTTCCATCACCAGTGTGGAAGAGAATAATTTTTTGGGTCCTGGAGCCCTCCTTTGAGGACACTCAAGTGCCCCATTCTCATCTCCTAACTGCCAAATGCCTCTCCAGGAAACTCACTTTGAGTTCTCACATTAGAACTCAGTGTTACTCAGAAATAAATGTTCTGCTACTGGGTTCTCAGGGATCACTGCGGACGGCTGCCATACAGAGATGCTATCAGCTTCGGATAAATGCATTGCAGTCCAAGAAACGTGCTATATGCTTTGGCTTTGGAAGCTTTTTGGTAAATATTGATGATGCTTATTCAGTATAACACAAAAAGTTCAGTTTTTTAACCAAGCTTTATCAGTCTCCCAGAAATATTTCCCATTCCTTTAGACTGTTTAACTATATGCAGTAAAAGAACGTTTTTTTAAGTACTTGAAATGCCTCATTGTTATACACTGAATAATACAGAACAACAGAACTTTGTCTCTTTCAAAGCAGAACAGTGAATTTTGCTTGGAATACTTCTGATTCTTTTTGAGGCATCTAGTTGCCAACATAATGGGTCTCAATGGGGATTCGTAGCTATGATTGCATCTTTCAAGCTACAGTTTAAAATTTGGAAGTCATACAACAAAATGTTTTTGCAGGCTCAGATGCTTCAATCAATAGTCTTAGATGTGATCAGGTGGAAGCCACAGAGACCAAAATTAACTATAAATCCCACCAACCCGCAACCTTCAAGTAAAGTAACCCTGAAACATTTCTTGCTTTCTTTTCTGAAAGTGAAGGCTAACTCTTGGCTCTTTCTGTGCTGCAAGGACCCAGTTAGGTTTGGGAGTAAGAGAAAAATCAGGCTAAGGGATTCAGGCAAATCTGAGGGAGAGGAATGGTGGAATGTAGCATGTGGCAGACTGTGCTGAGATTACATGGGACAGAACTGTTGGGGTGTGTGAGCAGAACTGCCTTCAGGCAGTGGCTGCATGTTGGCTGATCTGTCTGTCCCTCCTGAGAAATCTGAAAGGGAGGGAGGAAGTATTTCTGTGGGATCCTATGGCTCCTCACTGGAATTTCTTAAGTGTTCCCTGTGGCGTTGCATTTTACTGTGGATCTCTTTAAGGTTGCTTTTATCAAGTAAGGACTTTTGTCTGGTCATGTTTAACAAGGATGGAAGGAGGTGTCACAGTCCTGTTGGACTTCAGTGTGATCTGAAAGAACAAATCTGACGTTCAGATAAAGCTATGTAAATTATTAATGGAAAGGTAGTTAGATCTGTTCAAGATAGTACAGGCTGACATAAAAAACTAATGTATTTGGAACTGGCAAGAAAGGAAGTAACTGAAGGGTTTTGTTTTATTTATTGCTATTCTTGCCTCAAATATATTAAAAAGATGAATAACGGTGATGAATTCTTGTGAATTTCATCTGGTTTTGGAGAAATCAGAGCTAGAAGCTGCAGGGTGCAGCGGGGGAGACCTGGACTCACCCAACTTTCAGGTATTTCTATTGCTGTCTGTTCTCAACTGCACAAACTGTTGTGTGCCTCAGCCTAATGAAGTGTACCTGGGTGTCGAAGCCTGATGGAACGCAGTGATTCTCAACAAGTTCTACAGTGAAGTCATCACTACCGCCCAACTGCAGCCTCTGTTCTCTTCTAAGCGTGGTGTGTGGTACAGAAAGGGCAGGTGATTACTGTTTCACCGCAGAGTTAAATATATTTGCCCTTAAGTATTCTTGTAACAACCAAGAGAAAATGACTCATTTTGTGATTCAATTAGGTCCTTAAAGACAGTGATACTGTGCAGTCATTTCATTAAGCTTTTGGTTTTTAACTTAATTAAATGTTAACGTGCAGAGCTAATTCCTCATATACCAGAGAGAACTGATCAGAGAAAGACTTGTATCTTATCTTCAGCCGGTGTTGGAGAACAGCAGGGTACAGCTGGATCCTTGACATAACTTAGTGCATCAATAAGGCTGTTTTACATTGGCCGGAGTGCTTTGCTCAAAGTCATTTTGCCACCTTCAGACCTCAAAGTTCAGCTTACCAACACAATCCCCTTTCACTTTGATCCTGCCCTGATGAAGGATTATTTGTTCTAAGTAGGAGACTGTTCAAAACTAGGTGTATGGGAACTGCTACATTACGGCCTGAGCCAGTGATTGAGCACCAGGTGAAGGGACACAGCCAGCCCTGGGAGCACAAGGTGAAAGCAATTCACCTATGGGACTGGAAGGGGTGGAACCAACTTCTGCCCCTCTCTAAGCCTCATTTAAGGGCTGGCTGCCACAGGGAAGGCACACTACCTGGAGATCCTTCCTTTAGGAGTGTTCTGTGAGCCCTGGTCCTTGGGATAGGTAAGCAAATCTTTCTTTCTTTAACTGGGTTGTGCTTATCTTTGTTTTTTGGTTACTTTAGGACTGGTTACCTGCTGTCACCTTCCCCTATGTTGGGAAAGGAGACTTTGTTCAATACGTGAGTGAGAAGTACTGCAAAGCCTTCTGACTTCTAGTGTTTTTGACTTTTGTTTCCAGTTAACCAGAATGTAATTTGAAAACGTGTACAATTTGCTCTCCCACGTGGCACTTCTTGCTTGTTATGAGTTTCCTCCTGCCCTGAGAATGTGGCCCCTGCCCAGCCCTAATGCCTTAGCAGTCTGATTATTCATGACAAATAGGAAACTCTATGTGGAAGGGAGCAATCCTCCCAAAGGAGCTCAGTGGAGAGCTGCTTTTCAGCTCATTTGCCCCATACTGCTCGCTTCTTGCTCAGCTGTGCCAACAACGTTAACCACACTGCTACCACAGGAGGAAACCATCTCTTATGGGTTGGGTTTCTTTTTTTTACCGCTGTGGTCAAAGAATGAGACAATAATGAGTTGGGGGGGTTGAAGCAGAGCCTGCTGCTAGGGTCGGTGCATACCTGGAAGCGAAGTTCTCAGAGCCCACTGGCTGTTGTGTGGTTGGAGACTGTCTCCAGTGGTGTTGCTGATATAAAATGTATCTCCCTTAAAAAAAGGAAGCTATTTTGGGTCTTTAGGAGTGAATTTACGTAAAGGGAGTTGGTGCTATAGCAACCATTCATCTGAACAAACGTTCTGCTGGGAATATTCAGGCTCTGACTTTTGTCGTTTATTTTCCTGTAGAGGTTCGGCTCAAGCTCCTGCAGCTTTTGCTTTCAGAAGAAATCGGTGTTTGTCTTTAGAGATCTGCTTTGTTTGCTGGTCCTGCCTTCCTGGTTTTCAGACTTCCCAGAAAGCCCTCTGTTATTAAGGATCATATAACAGAATATCATTAGCCTGATTGGTTAACACATATGGTCTTCAAGGGGAAGATGGGGTGAAAACGATAATCAAAGTAACCCACACCAAAACTGCTTCGGCTTGTGGTTGATAAAGTACAGCTTTCATTTCCATCCACAACAGCTTCTTCAATTAACACATGAGCAGTTTGGTGGTGGTTTGGCCCCCAGATAATCGTATCATCTAAGTTAAAGTGGTTGGGGATGTTTGTATACATGAATGAAATAGTAAGCCAAGAGAATGGCTGCTTTCCTCCTTACTCAGATCAGATGCTCATGGCTCCCTCAGAGCTTGTGGAACAAGCTGCCCTGTTTTGAATGCAGATCTGACTTCCATTTAAAAAATTTAAGGGTAAAAAATAATAATATTCCCTCTTCCAATATTTATTAATAGATGACTCTGAGATGCAAAAGTAATGAAGAAATAAGCTTTCATGTGCAGCTGCATCTCAGAGGTCAAGGCAGAATCTGAGTGTCCAACAATAAGCTCAGGGGGTTCCTTGGGAGTGAAACAGCCACAGTCTGAGCTTGTAGGGATGAGCATTGTCTGCATGTTCATCCGTGGTGAATGATACAGGCTCCTAGAATGCAAAATATTTGCTAAACTTTCATAGGGAAATGGAGTGCTATGCTGCACCTTTCTGGGTTCAGTGACTAAAGGGATCAGAATTCATTTTACCATGCTATGAAGCAGCCTATGGAAGTAAGGATAAAGGTCAGCTGGCTTCCCTGTGGGTGAAGTCAGGCTAAACATCTGAAGTAACTAAATCTGCAGGATTACAACAGTGAAAGAGTGAAGGAAGATCTCTTATCTTCAGTTTCATCCACTCTGGCCATGCTCTGGGGTGGCACTCCTCAAAGGATGCCAATTAACAGTTGGTTCTACCTTTTGGAAGATAGATTAACTTGGTGGATCCGATTCATTCCTATTTTGTCACTGAATGCCATCATTACTGAAGATGGGATTGTTCCTTGAGCTCCCAAAGGGCACAGTGTTGCTTCATTTCTATTTCTTGCTATCAATATGTTCAACCTTGTGGTTGTTGTTATTCTTGTGCCGAAGAAAAGCCATTTGGATGTTTGACTAAGAAATGATCTTAACAAAATGTAAATTATTCCGGAGGGTCCATCTACATAAGTACGTAGTAATCTACTTCTTAAATATGTAGCAGAGTCTTTCCCCTGAGGAGACTGTGGAGCTGCGAAAATATGTAACGATAATTAATTACTGCCCAAGAATAGATTAATATTGCATGGTAGGAATAATAAAACAAACTGTGTATAACTAAGTGGTGTCTGTAGGGTAATGCAAGCTGAGAAGAGGTATCAGACTGTGGCAGTGTTATATTTAATATCCCACCAAAAGGAAAGTGTGTTTTTCTATTTGAATGGCATTTGTTGCACAGCAAAGCTGTTTATTGTTGTAGTTCATATTTTGACAAATGAAAACGTTTCCGTTTGCCTGAGAGAGATGGCTTTGCAAACAGCAAAGCGCAGCACTAGGCTGGAGCTGCTGGGAGGTGTAAATGTTTCCCTCTGTCCTACACATTATCTCATGAAGGTCATTCAGAGAAGGAAGATCCCTTGGTGCTGTTTCCCTCCTGCTGTATGAGCTGTTGGCACTTTGTTAGCAGATGGCTGTGTTCATCTGCTTGTGTAAGGCAGAGGGGACCTGGGATAGGGAAGGAGTAGCTGGTGAGTCACCTGTGTGATTTTTAACAGATATCCTCTGAAGTAGAATATTTTTTCAATAGTTTTTTTCCTCTGGCCATTAGCAGTTGAAGATGCAACTTCTGTATCATTTGTTATGTGCCCATAAGCTGCTGGGAGAGTGGAATGAATATATTTACTTGATTATGTAGCATCCTATTTGTGCTTTGAAGTTACCCATTTATAATAAGGACTGGTCTTAGTGTGCACTAAATACACATTTGTGCGATTGAGTGCATCACTGTGCCTCTCCATGCCTGCAGTTATTCATGATCATATGATGTAGTGGCTGGAGCAGGAGGCTGCAGGACTGCAGGCATTAATTCTTGTCCCAGCTCCACTCTTGCTTCATCATGTTAGGAAACCATTGGGAGGGGGCAGAGTTGACAGTATTTTGGTGGTGGAAATTTAGTGCTGGCTATTGGAAGTTACCTGAATGGTTGCACATACATGGCATCTTTTAACTCTTCTTCAGAAAACAGTGCTGCATCCTACAGGGCTTCACCCATAGCTGGTCACCTACAAGGTCAGGTACGGGGGGTGTTGCTGACTTGCTAATTTCTATTTGAAAAATGGAGGGGAATTAATTCGGAGTAGTCACTTTGGCCTTTTTTTCTAATAAAAGAATAAGAGCATGCAGGGAATCATCTGAAAGTGTGGGGTTTTGTTTGTCTGTTGGCTTGTTTTACTGCTAGTAGATCTAGGTTGTTGCCAGACAAAGCAGTAGATAACTGGATTTGAGCTATGGCAGTCTTTTTTCCATTGTGACCTTATTTTCCTCTACTGAAATATTTTCATATACAGCAAAGTGGAAAAAGTTTTTTCTTAACTTTGTGATTTCCTGTTCCTTCTTCAGCTTTTGTAATAACATGTCACTGTGTCAAGACTTGATTAATTCAATAATTTAAAGCAGAACTGGATCTGCCAAGAGGTTGCCAGTATGCTTAGATTGATATTCAATTACTTTTCATGTAAACACCAATGACTCTGGTGTCATTACTTTCTAAGGTTATTTATGAAAGAAATTTCTTAGTGCCCAAGCCACCCCGGTGGGTTGCTCACATATATGGTGCTGTGCTGATCAGAATGAAGTATGGAACACTTGAAAATTTGCTCACCAAAAGAACATGGGACCCAAAACTTCCTACTGCAAAGAATGCCTTAAACTTCAGAACATCAGAAACTTGTGTTAAGTATTCTACAGGATGAATGAAGCATGACTGCAGTGTCCCCATTGCAGTCTAGCAGTAAATTACCCAGATGTCTACCTGATCAAATGGGTTGATCTCTATGTGGTCTCTAGCACATGATGTAAAGCAGATCTGAGCCCCTGAGCTCCTCATTCACATCCCTGAGCAATTCTCTGAATAGTTCCAATATCAGTAATGTTTCCACAGTGACCCTTCAAAGACTGAATCTTTCATGTACCCACAGTGACCAATATGGTCTAAGCAATCCTCCTCTTGCAAATCCCACTCGAGGGAGATCTTTACAAATGTCAATTTAGCACTTGAGAATAAAACTGAATATGATCAAATCTGGTAACGGTATTCAGGATGTCACCAAAATGTCAATTATAAAAATAATAATTAAGAAAGTTTTTGACAAAGTTATTCTGCTTGTGGAGAGGAAGCGAAAGGGATCAGAAATGTATGTGCTGTGTATTCTGTGGTTTGGAAGGGTAACTGCTGTGTATTTTTGCACTTGTTGCTTTTGTCATAGTGAGGACCGTATGTAGTACTAATGAGACTGAGTATTGCCAGCTCTCCCACATGTCAGTGACAGAGATTTATTTGCTGTGGAATAACAAACCATCTTCAACAGGGCTGAAAGTACAACAAAAAATCATGGTTATTCTGCAGGTGGGATCATCAGCCCTTGGCAATCCCAACATCAGGTGTGAATGTGTGTAGGCCTTTTGCTGAGTGTTTGGCAAAGGTGATTCCACCATCTCCTTGGCAACTCTAAAACCTCTATAAAGCATCACTGAGAACTTTTTCAGCAGTTTGCTTCCTAAGCTCACCACAGCCTTCATATTTCTTACACAAAAGTTTGAGAGCTTCAGCCTGGAAATATAGTTTAAATACCTTTACAACTTCAGAATTAACCCTCTTATGTGTATATGCTGACTGTTCTGAAACTCCTTGTCATGAACCTCTGAGGCTGGATCTTGGAATTGCTTTGGGAGAAAAACTGAAGCACAGTTTCATTTTCAGGTAGCTTATAGCTTTCATTAAAGCCTGTTTTCCCCAAACTAAGGGTGTGTGATGCTTAGGAGATGTAGAATTCCTCCTGAGCAAGGCAGGTTGCCAGAAGTTTCTCATATCCAGAAATATCTTCTTCAGAAGGTGTCATCTACCCAATCAAATGGCTTCATTTAATTACCATATTTTATGAATTAAAAATCTGTGTATAAATGTGAAGCTTAATGGAAATTGAACAGCATACACAATGAAATGCAAATGACTTCTCAAGTACAGCACTGCACTTTCCATTTTCCACTCAAGTAATTTAGAAACCATTAGTTTAAGTGAGAATCTAAGGTAAAGCGCATCCACGTGGTTACAACGGTTCCTCTGAAGGCTGCACTTGTAATTGTCTGAGAAACATAAATCCCTAATTGTGTTTCTCTACTCTTTGTTCCTGCTGGTGTAAGTGCGTTTTGTAGATACCTGCCTGCCAGATGGGTTTAGGTGATGCAGGGCTGCATTTCCACCTGTGCTGCTATGTAGCTATTTTAAATTAATACACTGTCTACAATATATATTCTAAGTGCAAAATGTGACTTGCAGGAGTATGGCCACCAATATTTAAATGTCAGTTATATATGTTCTATATATACACACAAACACCCAACTGCTACTTTTGTACTAAAATCTGGACAGTTCTCAGCTGCGAATGTAATATTAGGTATTGTCAGTGGAAAGCTGGAACACGCTGATTAATACTTATTCTACCTGTCTATCTGCCTTGGGTAATGTTCATTTTCTACTCCTAGTTATGCTCTTGATTTCATTTAAAATTAAATTACTGTGCATAGTTAACTGGTAAAACTTAAGCATCTGAGTGAGTTAAGAAAAAGTAATGGAAAATTTGATTTTAAATTGTGAGTAATTTCAGTTTCCAAAGCTATCAGTTTGGTGTGCGTAGTTTATTATATTCCCAGAGATGAATGCACTTAATGTGCTGTCAAGTTCAATTTCCTCACGTCTTTTTTTACGCAAATTACTTATCACAAGGAAAAAATGTCAAATGCCATTTCCTCTGTGGGCAAAGCCACAAGGCTGTTAGTAGGAAAATCTTGTGGTTTGGTTTTGATGCTGGCACCAGCAGTGCTATCACTATTCTATTCCCTCCTCCAGTCACTCAGTGCAGTCACTCTTTGCTTGTTGCTTAGAATTTATTGTGACAGTTCTATTCTATTCTGGATTTTTCTTTGCCCATCAATATCCTTCAGAAATTTTGCCTTAATAGCCATCTGTCAAATATAACAAGCAAAATTCACCAAGGCATGCCAGAGTTGCAGGAAATATGTATTGTCACATACAGTTGATGTGACTTGCAACTATTCTAGTCACCCAACCCAAGACAAGAAAATATCAAATATTTTTCAAGGGTAAATGTCTCAGGGTGATTAATACCAGCTGAATAGTGTATTGCTTTGGAATGGTGACTTGCTGGAGTTGTTTGGATTTGTTGTGTTTCTGTAAATTGGTTTTCATCTTTAGTGAGAACTCAAACTGATTTACTGTGTGCAAGTTGGATTTGTGTGAGAATCAGGTATTGGATACTACTGGCCTGGGCTTATTCTATCTGAACTATATCTGAAAGTGCATCATCAGGTACTTTCCATTAGTGGAAGATTTCACACTTAAACCATCTCCTGGTTTGTTTGTTTGTATGCTACTCTAATATGTTGTGGGTTTTTTTTGGGGGGGGGAGCTACTCCTACATGGAACCATAGCATGACTTGGGTTGGAAGGGACTCCAAGTATCATCAAGTGCCAGCCTCCTTGCTGCAGGCAGGACCACCAGCCTTCAGATCTGGTACTAGCCCAAGGTTGTCCAGGGCTCCATACAAAAACAAGGCATAGAAACAAAAACAGGACTTGTGTAAATTTGTTTAGTGAGAGCTCTGAATTCATTAAAAGATCAGATTTGGATTTCTTCTCTAGTTTTTCCTTATTTACATATGCATAGCCTAGCATTTGGTGCATTGGTGTTTGATCATCTAAAGAGGGTAAGTTTCATTTAATGATGTTCTCATTAAAATGGACAAGTTCCCAGATATCAGAGCTGAGAACAGGTTTTCAGGTGTGTGGGTCTCATGAGGGCTTCTTAATGGCACCACAGTTACTCAAAATGGAAGCTCCTTGACTTGTAACATTCCGACATTTCTAAAGAAATCATCTGTCTTCTGAAACGGTGGTTTAACTTCTGATGCTTCAGTGGGAATGCAGTCCCTAACAACCTTATTCATAATCACTTTGGAAAGAAAATGGCAAAAGCACAAGAACTAGCAAAGAGCGATTAATTTTTCGTGATTATATTCTGGCTTTGTGCTGTAGTTGCTACTGCTGGAAAATCATTAATAGCTAAAGAAATATCTTATGATTTGATCTATTTATATCAAAGCTTGTAGCTGGATGAGGTTCAGACACTCATTAATTGGAACATAACCTTTGTGCTGCAATCAGCTGGCCTTTCATTACTGGTAACAGAATTGTCCTGCAGACTTTGAAAGTAAGAAGAAAGTATATTTCACTGCAGATCCAGGGCATTCAGTCATACAACTGTTGTGTTTAACTGGATGGTTACTGCAGTGCCCAAATATACTTCATTTCTATTTAATTTCACTTGGGTTTTTTACTTTTGTTTTAGACCTTAATTCCTAGTTTATAATATGAATAGATACATAGTTAGCAACTGAACTGCTGCGCTCCTGGTAAGCATGATTTAGAAGACACTAGAAGATCAAATTCGAGAATTATCTGTTCTTTGACACTGCTTTCCTCAAGTAAGTTGCCTTCAGAAATAAGCTTCTGTTGTTCAGATTGCCAGCAGCAAGATCAGCCAGCACAGGAGCTTAAATACATAGTAATTGTCATAATGATTCTCTCCTGATTTAGGAAACTCTTGTTTCCAATTCTGTTCTGTTTAATGTGACAGAAACATTCTACAAGTGCTTTGAAGCATGAAAGCAATGCTGTTGCTGGACTTCTTGTCCCAAGTTTGGATCTTTCATGGCTGGTGCTTGATGGTATAGGCTATTCAGGGCACGAAGTTAAAATGTGCATTTGCAGCTACAAGTGTGTTCAAAACTCTTGTCCTTGAGCAGATATGAGACAGAAGATGGCAGCCTTGCTTGAGGCACTGGTTGTCTGGCTGTAGTCAGAGGATTTCCAGCAGGGAGTATAACTACTCTGAACCTCCAGCCTCCCCTTTGAACACCGATCATCATACAGAAATGGCTGAAAATGTTAACATTGTGGTTCCCTTAAAATGTCACTGTTTAAGCCTCCAGAGAGAGGTCCCTTTGCTCACATGGAGCTTTTGAGACCTATTCTAGATACAAAGTTTTTATTGATAGTGGTTTTCTCAGACAAACTCCTGGTTCTCTTTCCTCCCTCTCTCCTGTTTCTTAAATTCAGCTTGCAGAAGAAAGTGAGTATGTTCAAGCCTCTGTACTGTTTGGCCTTTTGGTGTTGCAGACTCAGAGCTGGTAGCATACAATGAAGCTGAAGGGAACCAATTCTGTGCTCTTCAAATGGGTGCATTCATATGGTGACTGATGAATATGGAAAGGTCAGAAGTGGCTGAGGATTGAAGCAAGCTGCATTTATTCCTAGCGCCTGCATAGATATTCTAGGGCAAAGTTGTCCTTTCCATGTTCTGTAACTGTTTTGTGCTTATGAAGCAGTTCTTGCCTTTTTCATTTTTTCAGCCTTTTTCTTTCTGTTGTTTCTTATACTGGTTCCGCTTCTCTACTTCACAGTTCATGCCAAAGACATTCAATCACCATACACTGAAGTATTAGAATTTGGATGATATGACTTAAGAACTGCTAAGGCTCATCATTCCTTTGTATAAAAAAAGTAAAAACTACACAGTCGTGAAGCTCTGCTTATAATCCATCATTGCTGTGTTTCTGTCATTCCTGTTTCCAGGGGAATCTGGTTTTTTTTGTTTTTATCCAGCACCACCTTTAAAACATGTGGTTGCTTTGATTTTTGACTTCCTCTTCTTTGGAAAAAATGTTTGAGGTGCTGCTGTCAAATATTTCTCCTATTTTTTTTTTTCCTTTTTGTTTTAAATCTTTCCTTCTTACCGTGTATTTCAGAAAGCATCCTGAAATGTTTCTATGTCAGTCTGACCTTTCTGAGCAGTGGCTGGCAGATAAGTGTTCCTTGATATCCTCTAACCTAATAATCCAGCTACCCAAAGTGGGTTTAAACTGAAATCCTGGTTCCAGTAATAGATTTGTTACTTTAAAATGTACAAGAGCAGGTCATGGAGTCAGACTGGAATACCACAGACACCCAGTACAGAATTTCTTCCTGTCCCCTGCATTACACTCCTCCCACTTTCTTTTCCTTCCACTTTTGACTGTGTGCTCTAATAAAACCTAAACAGTGGTAGAAACATAATGCTGTGGGGAATAGTAGCTTCTATAAAGACTTATGTGCCATTTGTAGACATTCTGGTTTATTGCTGATAGGAATCTGAGGTTTTATTCAAGGGGGTTGATAGTATTGTTTGCTTACCGTATCAGTCACTGATATAGGTAAGGGTTTGTGTCTGAAAGGGAGAAGGGCCAGACACATAATCAGCTAATTGGCAACTTGCTTAATGTTCTGCCTGCTTAACTTCATTATTAGAGAAAGGATCCCTTGCAGTGAATATTGATGTGTCTAAGCAATCAATAAATGAAACATTTAATTTTTTAAAAATCCATTTGTACGGCGCACAGTCATTTAATTAATTGTACTTAGGAACCGATTGGGATTGATTAGTGCTCATTGTACTTAATGCTATTTTCTCCTGTTATTACTCAGTAACATTGTTGAAAAAGGAAAAAAAATAGGGAAAAACTTCTGTTTTAGGAGTCGTTCCAGTAAGCAACAATACTGTCAGAACTTTGAGGAGGTTAATGATTCCCTGAACAGCATTTCTATAGGATTTCTCCCAGTTGAGTGAAGAGGCTCCAAAATTGAAATGAGAGAAATTTCAGAAAATGCCAAGTGGAAACTGATGTGATAATCAGAACTACGACATCTACAAGCATTTCAGACCTGCCGTGTGCATGGAAGTTGCTACTGTGATGCAACAGTTGTTGTGGCAATATTCAGCAGATAATAGAAGTGAAGTTGGTAATAAGTGATATCTCATTTTTCTTTCATAAATGTCATGACAACAATTTTAAGAATAGATAAACATGAAGACTGAGCTTCCTGGGTATATTTATAATTCACAGTTACAAACCTAGTTTAATATTTTTGTTCTTTACAGTAAAGTTAATATTGTATATTGCTTAGATTCCAGAATAAATTATTTATTCAGGCTTTTAATTCAAGCATGGTCTGTTCCAGTAACATTTATTGTGCTTTATTTAAGACTATCTTTAAAAGATATATAATACTTTAATGATTTCTGTTCTCATGTTCTTTAAATACCCATCACTGTAATTTACTTGAATATACACTTGGTTATCTTTCATGTCAGAAATGAAATGCATTAGGCTTACTGAGTTCTTATTCACATCTTCTAAGTACCAGTCTATTTCTTTCAGCTTTCCCAGCCAAGCAATATTCAGCACTGTAGGTTGTGTGTTAAATTCTCATTTAAGATCCCTGCTGCTTGAATACAGGTTCTTGATTTTATTTTCTACGCTATGTTGATATTCTCATTGCTTAATAACAGCAGATTGAACAGACATGATTATTATGTTCCACTTTTAGAGGGCAGGGGAATGAATAGGAAATTTCACTACCCATTAAAATATATACTGTAATCAGACACTAGAAAAATCTCTTCCTTGACACTACCTAGAGAGATCTGGAGAAATAATTATGCATAACAATGTCTATAAAATTCCCATATCTTATTTTTTTTTTTAATCTACAGTATAAATCAAGGAATAAGTTATGAAAAGGGATTGATGGTCTTTGGGACGTGTGTCACATTCTTAGTTTATTGGTTACAGCTGGTATATGTAGTCAGCTTTGATGATCCCTCTGTCTATCACTATGCTGGGGGGGGATTACATAATTTTCCCTTTGAAATGTTCTACAAAGGACTCAGAAGGTCTCATGGGTACCCTTCTGTGGCCTTGCAGGGTTTTTATAGGAGCAAAAGGAGTTTTCCATTTTAAAGCTATTAATTTTAATTGTATGAGATAATTGAGCTATAAAATAATACCCACATAGGATTGATTTTCCTCAACAACAGAGGGGGAACAAAGAGTTTCTTCATTCACAATTAACAAGTTAAATTCTTTAGCAAAGTAGAAACTTCTTCAGTGTGCTTTGCATGTGACACTGTGAAGGATGCAAATGTTTTGTCATGGTTAGGAAAAGATTGCATTTGAATATGAACTGCCTTCTTGAGAGATACCCTCAAAATGGGTTTTTATTTCTCCCATTTGATGTCAGATACCTGACAGAAACTGGTACTAAATGCTGTCCATAAGGCAGTGGGATTTTATACTGTTCTATACCCTGGTTGATATTTTCTCTGTGTATGTTGTACAAGTGGGCTGTGGTCTGTCTGCTCCCTGTTCCTGGCTGGGAGCTGATCTTTAATTTCTTTGTTCTTCCCCTACTTCCGTGGCAGTAGGATCCAGCTTATAATAAAAAATAACTGACACAGAATTCATCAGCAAATCTGACTTCAGAGTCTTCAGGATACAGCCTTATGTTCTTCCATTAGAAAAGCGCTTGTTCACCTTATTGCCTTCAAAATGCTGCGGCAGAAGGAGTCTGCTCAGCATTTCCCTACCTCCCAAAATGATGTTTTTACTTTCCATTAGCCTGCTGCTTTTCCCCCAGCCCAGGAGATGTGTTTAAATGATGAATCAGTTTGATATTTGCCAGAAGAGGGTTTCTCCTTATGTTTCTTACTGGGAGGAGCTGGTTCTGGGCCAGCTGCTTAGCAATGCTCTACAGCAAGTAACAGTAAGAAGTATAGAAAGGGTAAATACATTTCTAAGTGTAAAATCATCAGTTCTGGAGTGTAAACATTCAATAGGGCCTGAAAATTGATAAGAAAATTTTTCCACGTGTTGCATCCATTAAGAATTTTGGAGGCTTATATAAAGGAGATATATATAACCTCCATAAGACGAGGTTAATTCTAATTCTGAACAAGTTGTATTTGAGTGAATGCATTTCTATTGCCACATCTCAGGTTATGCAAGGGTTACATTACAATTTACAAAGTGCTTATTTTCTTTGTGAAAATCTTGACATCACATTTCAAACAAAAATCTTTTTATTGAAGCACAGCAGATGTATCATGTACCCATCTTGAATCATCCATTTTACTTGATGTTCTGAGTGTGTTTGGTTCTTCCTGCAGCAACTTGCTGCACTGCAGCCCTGACCCTCCTAGAAGAGCAATTGGTTTGGCAATATAGCACTGCTGACTTTGTTTCTTAAACCATCTGTGAGTACTTTCTCCTTTCCCTTCACACAAATGGCTTGTGTACTGCATGGGAGGAGTATCTTTGAGCTCAGTAAGTAGAAGAATGATTGTATTTAAGAGGATGTTTTATTGAAAGTGAGATAAGGAAAAAGGTCAATAACCTCAGGCAAGGAGGACTGTTGAGAACACTTGCTTGGAGAGAAAGCAGGATGGACACTGTTAAACTCAGCAGGAATCCTTGGCCTCAAATGAAAGACCAAATGTGATTGTGGGAAGGTGATTGAAAAACCTAACTATCAGCTGTTGGGTCTAGATATCCTACTGAGCTTCTTTCAAGCCCAAATGATTGCCAGGTTTCTTGGGCTTGTTTTGTACAGTGAAAGATGAAGCAGTTAACGCTGCCATTTGTTGTGCATTCCCAGTTCCTCTTGGGTTTGCCTGACCTGTTCATTTTTCAGAATATTGTATTCTGCTTCTGTTGAACTCAATAGAAGTTTTATTTTTCTCCTTAAAGCTGTCAGGAATGCAGACTGTGCATTTCCTGATTCCATCCTTTGCAGGCAGAAATTCACTTTGCTATTGAGAGGAAAGTAGAGTTTTTGTCCTTTTTTTATTTCCTTTTTTGCATTTTTTAAGCATTTTTCATCAAGAAATTTGCTCTAGCCAGAAGTTTTAGCTAAGGTATGCATGTAGGTGTAAAACTCATAAAATGGGGATTTACTAAATAAATGCCACTCAGCTCCTTTAATAAATTTATGCACTGTGCATGTGCAGCCAAATTAATTAGAGAATAAAGCATCTATTTGCAAACAAATACTTCAGTAACTAGGAGAGAAAGCTGAGGATTAAGGTGGCCAGTTCTCTTAATGGTCTTCCCAGGAATAAATGTTCCAGCAGCTTAATTTCCTGAGCTGCAGGTGTGTTTTCCAGCCTATGAGAAGAACTTGAGCAGTTTAACTGTTAATTTTCCCTGATCTGTTCAACTTGGGAACAGCCCAAATTCTTTCTGTGCTCCATTCTCATGGCTGAGCATCCTTCACTCCGCATTAACCTATAGTTTTATTCTACCTTGATTCTTCAGTGTATTTTCAAGAACCAGGAAGGGCAGGTGCATTTCACAAAACTTTTCCAGGGCAAACTTAAAATGGAAAGTTCTAAACATTTATTCTTTTTCTCTCTTGAAAACAGCTCTTTGCCATGTGTTGCCATCAGAATGGCCTAGTATAGTAGATGCTAGCAACCATGGCTGTGTGTTTTAAATCCACAATCTCTTCAAATGCTGTTGTACTAATTTGGTATTTCCTCTTACACCTGCCTCATCAAGATGCAAAACATTGAAATACCGCTGATTAGCTAAAATAAAATCTCTCTTCTGCCATGTTAGCACTGTGGGAATCTTCTTTAAGCCTAACAGTGCCATTCTGGATGAGGTGGTGTTCTTAACTTAAACTTTTCCTACATATGTAAATATGATTAACTGTGGTTCTGCTATGAGACTGTGCCAAAAGCATAGTTACAAATGAGTGGTGCTAAGGATCTAGAGGCAATTCTGTGATGCTCCTGAGGTTAAAACAACTTTCGCTGTAACTAAGAGCACCCCCAGCAGCTTTCTGATATAAAGCATTCAGATTTACAGCAGCTTCCTGGAGGCTGCCTGTGGGCTACTCTGTTGTCTGGAATATACCCAGTTTTCCATAATGTTTTAACAAAAAAGACAAAGACATCCAGGGGAGTCCAGCAAGAGGCTGTTCACTGTGCCGTTGTGCTGTCTGTTGCAGAACAGCTCCATGCCCCAAGCAATGGCACTACTGGGCCCATTCTCTTCTGCAGGTCGCCAGCTTTTCCTCAGTCCTGCACTGCTGCAAGCATTATAAAGGTGAAGTTAAAGAATGTTTCTTGTAAAAGCTCATCATTTTGTTCTGTATCCTTCAGCTAAAAAAAAATAAAATCATAAATTGTTAACGTGGAAGTGCTGTCTTGGACCTCTTAAAAGCTAAGCAGAAGAGACCTCTAGCTAAGTAATGAGCTAATGATTAGTGATGACAACGAGTGATGGATTAGAATACTCAGTAGCAGGCTTATTAGTAACTTAAAAAATGCTAGGTATATGTATTATTTTCTTATAAGTAGCCAATGCTTTGTTCTTTTGAAAGATGCTTAGAAATTTTCACTTTTCTACCCAAATGGGAATCAAGACTACACAGGTCTGAAGAAAGTTGATGCTTATTTGTGTGGAATAATGATTTCAAATATGGCTAAAGGCAGAAGTTAAAGGTTTCTCTCATTACAGTTCCACCCCAGCAGCAAGGATCCAGGAGTGCATATGCTAACAAGGAACTGGACAGGTCTAGGAATTCCATTATACAATATTTTGCAGTCTTATTACAGTTACTAAATAAGGGAGGTCCTGGGGTGGTGAGTGTTTTGCAGTTGTCTGTTGCCTGCCTGATGCCGCCTGTGTGGAAGAGAAGCAGCTCAGAAGACCTGTGCCCAACCAGAGCTATCTTTGGCTTATCAGTAGACTTTTTCCTGCTTTGGTTACACTTTTTCATTAAAAAGTATATGTGGTATCTGAAAATGGATTTTTTTGCTTGACTTGGGGAATTCTGGACATGTGCTCCAATGTCAGGGATCTAATATCTGTGTTTGAGTTTCATATTCCCTTGCATATGTTATGTCCCATTATGGTTCCCTTTCAGAGGCATGCTTCAGATATATTCTTCACATTTCATTTTCACAAAGAAACTATTTTCCCTTGTTCCTATAGATAAAGACTCCTGGCATAGTTTCATCTTCTCTAACAGGAGCTGCTGATGCTGGATTTAAATTCTTTCCTGCTGTGAGTTGCCAGGCAACTGCCACACAAATTCACCTGCAGGCAGCTGGCTTTGTCCATTGTCCCATTCCAGGGCAAAGAAGTGAAAACTCCATCCACACATCTTGGATTTTATGAGCTGAGATGATTGGGGCTGGAAAGTGTCAGCAGGTGGGCAATGTTCACCAGTACTCATCTGGCCTAGCTCAGTTTGTGATTTGAGGTTGGGTTTTTGTGCTTTTGGTGTAGTGTGTCTCTTGGTTTGCTTCAGCATTTGTAGATGTTCTTGAGAAAATGTAGGACACCTGTCTATAATCACTGTAAATCAGCTCATGTATGTACACTAGAATGTTTTCTGAAGGTTAGAGCTTGCTTAAACCAGAGCTGTTCCTTACACACTTCTAGTGGAACTCAGGTAGTTTACTACAAGTCATGAAAATCTGTCCTTTATCATAGAGTTAAAATCTCCAAGAAGGCAGATTGAATGAGTAGCTTGTTTCACTGCATTGTCATCAATTGCAAAGGCAGTCCAATGTGAGAAGCACATTGTGCCTTTAGGAGTGAAAGGGCCAATGAACTGCTTCCTGTGTATTCTAGTTAGAAAAAATGAGGTAGGTGTAGGTGGTAAAACCTTTTTGTGTGTATGAAAAGAATGTTAGCTTTATCAACATAAACTGCTCATGGGAAAATATTTTAAAGTGCATGGAATTAATTACATGAAAAACATAGGAGCCATTCCATGAAGATGTCCAGGTAGGAACCTGTAATTAAACCAGAAAGAGGTCACAGTGATGATAATGTGCCTCCTTCCAATTAGGTTTTGTTTCTGCTGAATAAATAATTGAGGCTCTGAGCTTGTACATCTATTTAGCATTAAGTCCAGGACAGACTTACAGAAGGACTGAAAATGCATGCTAAGAAAATGGTTATTACACCCTTGACTTTGGCACAGTGTAAATAAAAACTGATCTCAGTGGAATTAATGGCTTAATCTCTACTAATTTAAGGCTTCTCTCTCTCTCTCTCTCTCTCTCTCTCTCCCTCTCTTGTTTCTAAAGTAGATTCAGACACAGGGAGTATTTGAGCTATGAAGTCAAGCATTTCACTAGTAGGTAATGGGAGTCCAATAACATAATAATTACTGAGGCTAAAGGTGCTTATGAGTAAGTGAGCAGCTCGGATGGTGGCTGAAGTTCTTTGCCAAGGAGTGCAAAAAGGTGAAAGAAGTCTCTTTAATCCCTTTGCCATCTTCTCACCAGGATATTCTGCAGTGCAGCAGGTGTAGTTGCAGTGCTTTGCTTTCCCAGATGACCACCCAGCTTCCAGAATATTGACCATAAACTTTTCAACAGCCTAGAAGCAAAAAAAAAAAAACATCCCACAACATTCTTTGTCATCAGCAGATATTTCTTCTGTGTTTTGAAGGAGGAAGAAAAAAGATTTGTTGTTGTTGTTTTCACATCTCTTAGGAAATGATATGGGCATGAGGAAGGGTTGTGATGGGAAAGCAGCGGGTGAAGACAGAATGGGGAGTGGGGTGCTGCCACAGGCAAACTTGTTTAAATGCACAATTCATCTTTCAGGAGTCTCCACCTTTATTGAGTTTGTTTTGTCATTCATTAAGGTGCAGTGGAGAGGCACAGGGGTCAGACACTTTTCTCTACCAAAGGGGTATTTATGAGCTTTTAAGTAAAAAGAGAGAAAAAATATTTTATTAGAGGATGGCTGTCAGAAGAAAAATTGATTCCCTGTCTCTGTGTGAGAAAGCAAATATGTCCCTTTCATCTTAAATTGCTGCACTGGGCTCTGTGAAGTCCAATTATTTGACAGAAATGATTTAACAAATAACTGAACAATAGCAATGAAGGGGAGAAGGTGAGAGGCTCTGGGGGTGGGTGAAGTTACTGCAGGGATGGAGCCTTAGGCAGCAAGTGATGAAAAACTCAGAGGTGGAGCAGGAGATGGTCTTGGAGGACTTTGTACTTCTGGAGATTTATTTGGCAGTAGGATCTCTGCTTTTCACATTTAATAATAAGATGTATTGTTATAGTCTCTGGCTTAGAAATGAATTCTAAACCAGTTCTGAAGCATAGCTGAAGGCTTTATCTATACATTTTAAAAAAGAAACTGTTATTTTTCTTAAGCTTTATTGAAGTTATAGCCTTGCCAAATTGTCCTTAAACTCCCCAACCTGAAATGGTGATTAATGGGCTGAGAACAAGAGAGGCTTAAGCATTGCCAGTGCTGACTGCTTCTCCGCTTTTATTTACCAGTCTCTGGCTTGAAAGTTAGGCATGTAGTTGTCCCAATCAGAGTGGTAATTTAATGATGTCTGCTTAATGAAGTCACCCAGAAGAACAGTGGATGGGCTGAGAAACATAACAGTGAGGGCAAGCTTGTGGTGCTTGTCAAGAGGGACTGTGCTGCATCAAGGTGACTGGGAGCACCTGGTGGCTTGGCCAGAGCTCTGATGGTCCAGGTGCTGCCTGCCTGGCTGCATTGCTGCCAGTGGGCATATTCAGTAATAGGGTATATTATTCTGCCTTCAATAATAGGGTTTATTATTGAAGGCAGAAGAATTCTCCAGAATTATTCTATGTCTACAATAACTCCATAAACTGCTAATAGAAACTAGCAGTATACCTCAAAATTCAGGAATAAAGAAAACAGAGGGTTTTGATGTTCATCATAATCGTATCTCCCACCAGACTCAGTGGGTTGTTTTTTTCTAAGCAAAGCAGTTCTGTGCTGCTGTGTCAGAGTGGCTTTATCAAGTCAAACTAACATGAATGTGCCACTGAGCAAGTGCTAGTGAAACAAATGGCTCTTCCCTTCTATTCTTAGGTATGAGCTTGTGTGCTCATGGAGAACGGGGAGTAAAGTTTATTGGAATGGAAGATACCTTCCTTGGTCCTGACTTCTAGTAGCTGTTTTGTCAAAATGTGCAGCCGTTGACTGGATATTCCCATGTCCCTCATGTGTGTCCACAGTCAGCCTGTAATAGGACAGAGAGAGTAGAAAGAGAGCAGGGAGATTAAAAACATAGCCAGGAAAGTGTGAGAAGAGGGAAAGTAATTTGCTTTGACCTAAGCCATAAATCTCCAAGGCAGTAATGACCATCTCTTGACACTCACTGTGGCATTGATCAAACGCTCTGTCCCAAACCTTTTCCCCCCTGAACCCTGAAGCCTTCCCCGAGTGTCTGTGTCAGGACTCCAGCCATGCTGTCAAATACCAGCTGTGAATAGGTAACTAGAAGGTATCTTCTATCTTAATGTGATTGCTTGTCATGCTAATTAGGAACACCATCCTTATTTCTCTAACACAAATTATGCAGTCCTTAGATCACACACAGAAGGTGAGGCTCAGCTAACCTAAGGGATTTGATCTGAGCGGATAAGGAAGGAGGGACACTGATTCAGTGAAGGAAATTCCGACCTCAGTTCACATTTTCAGGGCTGAGTTTGGCAGCAAATATTGATTAACATACAGAGAACTTATAGCAAGAGGAAAAAAAGCCCAAGAGAGCTGGCAGCTGACCTATGGGAGTGCTGGGAACTTTTCTTCTCTCTGCATGGTGCAGTAATAAGTTTTGCTTTTGTGAAGAAACAGAGTGGGTTTCTTTTTAAGGTCACAAATGAATTTTAAACTGAGGGACTATTTGGGAGGGAAAAAACTTATTCAACATGCTGACACATCAGACTGTTAGTTCCAACTCACACAGTTTGTGAACAAGGTGGATTTCAAGATTTCAGGGTACAATTCCTGGACTTATCACTCTTCTTCTATACTTCTTTTTTATTTCCACTTGAATGAGTTTCTTCTGCAAACTGGTATTCTGGATGGACATCCAGCTTAAACATATAGTATGGAAATGTGCACTGGGGGACTTGTTTCTTGAGTCAAGCAGCACACCAGTGTTGAGCAGTGCTTTTGGTATTCCAGTCTCTCTTTGAAAGATGTTCAGATAAACAGACTTACTTTTTTTTTTATTATCTACTGAATGATTCTCTCCCAGCTCTGCCCTGTCCCCCTCCTATCGCAGTGCTTTCAGAGCAAGCTGTAGCCCTGTGCAGATAATGTTTTATCACAAAATGCTGACAGATCCTTCATGCTGCCTGTGCTCATCTCTGCTGCTGCACTCTGAAATGCTGCCATTATTAAAGCTGCAGTAAGAACACATAATTAGCCTCTAAACCAATCCTACCCTGCAGTGTTATTACATTCTTGGTAATGCATGTTTTCCTTTCAGGCACGTCAGGCTGAGCCACTGGGAAGCAAAATTAAAGCAAGTCGTCTGGCCCTCAGTGTGCATGGGTGTGCAGGCAGGGTCCATCCTCAGATGTGGAAACAGAAACAAAAACTTGTTTGCTGAGGAACTAGTAATGAAAAGTGGGGGGACCAGTGGTCTGACCACTTGTTCTGAGTTCCGCAGCCCTTTTATGATCTGCTGCAAGCTCAGATTTGTCTCTCCCAGCTTGTTTTCAGTGCAAGTGCGGTGCATTTTCTTGTTAGGGCCAGGACTGTTGAAGGAAGACTCGGGGAGGCTGTACCTTCTAGCAATAATAAATTGAAATTGCTCAAGAGTTACACACGTGTTATTTATTTGTGCTATTTAATGCTAGTTTGTTGTGTTGCCTTGACATGATGAGAATGTGTCCTGAAAAGCTTTTTGGTTTGATTCATAACTAGCATCACCATGATGTAGGAATGTGTGCAGGGGAATGGCACTGCAGTATGTCTTTGTTTTGTACTGAAATTAAAATAATGCTGCTATGAAATGCTGAGCAACTTCCCTGAATTGCTTGAGTGGATTTCAAAGAACTGTAGTGGGTATATCCTGATAGCCTTCATTATCATCAACACAAGACAAATCTGTCCTGAAATAAGGCTTTGAAATAAAAGACCTGTCCTTTAGAAGCATGTAAATAGCCAGACATTGCTCTGCAGGCTTGATTACAAGTCTTCTTAAGATGCTCATAAAGTTCAAGCAGTAGCTTGTCAAAGTGAATTTCCCTCTGTGGGTATTACAGGTGAAATAGGAGCTATGTCCCGTGGGCTAGGCAGAGTGATAATGAAGAATTCAGAATGATGGATGAATAAAATGATGGATGGAGAGAGCTGAAATCATTTTGATGCTTTCTCTGCCTTTGCCATGTATTGAGAACAGATGTATCTGATGCTAAGTGGGATAGAAAATGCTGGCTAACACTGCAGTTTCATTGTTCAGAACTCAAAGCTACGCTGGGCTTTGGTTTTTGATTTTCTTCATCAAAATTAACAGTGTGGCACGGCAGGCTTTGCTTTGGTTCTGTTTTCCTGTTTATAGCTGTAAGTGATACATTGTCATTGTGATGTTGACAGCTTCCTCGTTGACTATAAGGGATTATCAGCATTTTTTAAATCTTACATACAGGTCCCATTCTCCACCTATAAGAACTAATATTGAAAAGGAGCAGTGGGAGATAGATTTCCTTCTTTGATATCTCCAAGTCACCAAGAGTACAAGTTTTCTTGTTTATTTCAGATATCACTCAGTTGGCTGATCACTGTTTGCTGTTTGTGTTTCATCAATAGGAATGACAGATTTTTCTTCAGATAATCTCTAACCCATTTTATTTTCCTGCTATGTGCGCTCTCATGGCTTTTTTCACACATAATTCTTTTCACCGGATAAATTTCAACTGTGTGATTTATAAAACAATTTTTAGCTGTCTGAAGTATAAAACCCTTCCCCTTCAAAACATTTCCAACTTGATGCTCGTTCAGATGGAGGAATAGGAAAGCAGAATATGACCAGAAAAAACAAATCTGAATATTTGCAGCCTGTTCCTCAAAAAGAAGCATCAATAACACTTTCAGGCATCGCTCCACAATAAATCATTTTGAAAGGAGCATTATTGAGGAAATTGTGATCAGTCACAACAGGAAAAAGCAGCTATTCTCCGTGTAAATATTGGTCTTGTGTTATTTATTTCCCTAGACCCTTATTTCTGTGATTCATGGTTGCTCTTAATAGGATTTTTGAACATTTAATAGTAGATAGTTTTATAGTTCTACACTGACTAGTGCCTACTCTGTGCACATTCCCAGTGAGACTACAGAGTAAAGCTGTATTCAATGTGGCACAGCAAAACAATTTTTTTCTTAATGAACTTACCAGTGCCTCGGCTAAGGGAATCATTTTATTATGGCTTTTACTTCAGAAGAATACAGAATAAAGTCCATCTTTTTAATTAAGCTTAGACTCAATTTAACAGCAGGAAGTAATCTTGACAGCATCATTATTGCTACTGAACCAACCAAATGAATATTTTGCATGCTGCAGGCAGCATGGCTGGGTAGTCTATGCCTTTCCAGGACTGCTGGTCTTTCCTCATGTACTGCTGCAGTATGAAGATCAAATGACTTGAAGCACTCCAGTGTTCCCAGAAAGCATTCCTGGAGCTCCTTGGTATGGCTCTGGAGAGAAGCTCAGTAAGTTGTGAGTTCAGGGCAAGAGCCGTTTGGGTGTTCAACCTGTAGCTGAAGCCTGAAAGGCTTCTGAGACTTTTAAGTGCAACTTCAGGTTATCTTTGTAACCTGGAACACTCATGTAATGTCATTGACTTTTGTATTATGGTATAAAGCTCTCTGGGAACAGTCAGGTGATGCCCCTGTTGCATTAGGATCACCAAAGATCAGGACTAGTAACATCGTTCTGGAGACATAAAAAAACACAACTAAAAGCAAAGAGACGTTAGATTTTATGATGTTCATAAAGTTCTGAAGGAAAAAAAAGCAAGCTGGTTGGTATTACCTCTGCAGTAGTAGTTGAACAAATATCATCTGAAGTGCATGCAGAACAGAAAACATGTCTATCTCGGATGCATTGTGAAATAATGATCAAACATAGCTATTTTGAATGAATTAAAAATAAGTATGTCTGATACTTCTTCCTTATGTGTGGTTGGGATGGCTGCCTATGCTTGCTTGTTCACATATACTGGGCGGCAAATAATAAAACTTGCTATAGAATCAAATTCAGCTCAGTAAATGCATCACTAAATGAAGGAACCTGTCGTATTTCTGTTGTCATTGTCTCAGCCCAGGATAAGATGCTCACTTCTTCCTTTGATCATCAGATGTTTTCTGCAAAACCTGCACAGGGAAGCACTGAGGGAAAACAAGCTACATTTGTGTTCTCTAATGAAACATGAATGCAAGAAACAAGCTCCTTTAAGTCAGTTCTAACAGTTAAAAAAAAATCAAAGTTCACATCTGCTTTGAAAAGCAGCATATGCTCTGTGTTGGGTGACTTAATGTTTCTAAGCAGGATGTTGCAGAGGGAATGTTGGTGCTTATGTCTGAGGAGGAAGGGAACACACTAACCCTGTGACAGGTCATTTGATTCTGACTGAAGACACATTTGCCTCTTGTTGCTGCTTATTGCCTTTCCCCATCTCCACCCAGATTTTGCTTCCAGTTCTTCCTGGTAACTGTAGGGAATTACTTGGCAGGACAGTTGTTTCATTCTGATGTGCTGCTGCTGATCAGAACCACTCACGTTTCACTAATCAAAGCCACACAAACCATCAAATAGATTGCATTTTATCCATCTGAAATCTTTGGAGGGTTTGTGGTGGCAGATATTAAACCAGCTGAGGATTCATTCTGCAGCTAATAAAAACAAACAGAAAGAGAAACAGCAGCTTGAGACTCCCAAACACCTGAATTAATAAACAATACAAGTTCTTCGTGTCTGTGGGAAGATGTCTGTTAATATTAGATGTGTGTGTATGGATGGCTCGGTGCTGTGATGCTGAACTTCCTCTGAAAGGGCTGTGTTCCTCTTCTAAAGCACTGGCACCCAGCTGAGTGTGGTGTGAAGTGAGAGGACGGATTGTGCTCTCCGCCAGGCAGGATAATTTGCATTCCTTAACAGACCACCTATGGATGATGCCCTAACTCGATTCTGAGGGGCTGGTTTTTCTTATTTTCATTTTTTCAATGAACAGTGGGAGCTGAGTGAAGCAACGTCCTGCTGTACTTCTGCAGAATGAGACGTGAAAGGATGGCCAGAAGCGAGAGGAGCAGAGAGAGAAGAGGGGGTGGGGCCAGGAACATCAGAGCAGAGAGAAGGAGAGGTTCCTAGAGGCAGCAGCAGGGGAGGAAGGATGTTGATTATCAGTGTGGTTTGACCAAAGGATGTAGAGAGAATGCAGGAAAAAAAATCCTTGCATTGATGGAGATATTTGGGGTGCTTTCTTGTTTTCTTGTTTGGTCAGCCCCATATGCAGTAGTCACAGAAGAAAGAAGTGCTTGCTGCAAATAGAGTTAATCTGTAATAAGAAAAAAGAGGCTTTGAAAGGGAAAGTAGATGGTTTTGATTTGGACAGGATGGCTCTCACAGATATGTGACTTTAGCCTCAGACACTGGGGTAAAGCTTGTACCTGCACCTGTCCTGTGAGAAAATGTCTCTGTTTTGAAAAGAAACACCTAGGAATCTGGAAGACGGAATTACAGGCTTGTACGTGATCCTCTTTTCAGCTAAATACTTCCTTTGATTCCTCAGATAAATTTTCCAAACTCCCTCTGAACTGCCTAATATTTTAACAAAGGCCTGGATGTTCTGCCTGTCCTCTGTAAGAATACTCTGTATCTCTCTTTGTTCCTTTTTGTAACTCGTTCCTAATTAGTAAACTGTGCTCAAATGGCATTGATCTTCCCTCAACCTTCATGCTGCCATTAGACAAGGAATACTGAAAAGAGCCTTTGTGAACATTTTCTCTGCAAATATTGCTTCCCATATCTGCAAGTTACCAAAGAAGTTGCAGTCTGCTCTGGGGAGATGAGTGTGGGACTTGTCTGATGAAATACAGAGACTGCACGTTAATGGATTCCTCAGGACAGAATGCTTTGCAGTCAGGGCTCTTTTATCCTGCTGTGGTGACAGAGGAAATAAGATAGTTCTAAGTAAAATATGAAACAGTAACATTTTAATTTCCAACCCACACAGGAGATTCTGAAAGCATCTCCTGTACATTTTGAAGAGGGTACGAAATCAAAGTGTTCCACAAATAAATTCTTCTCACAAGATACAGTAATTGGCACATTACAGTCTGAAATCTCTAATTATCCCTGCCTTGGACGTGTGTGTATGGAAAATGTGGCATTGCTCAGGAAGAAAAGGAAAAGCTTTCCATCCTCTGTGGTTCAGTGTGAAAACCAACTTCTCAGGTGTTCTCCTGACCTAGATCCAGAGGGGTGTAGTTACTGTAGGGTTGTGTCTCAGTTCTAATTAATCATTGTTTCTGACAGTGCATGGTAGTATAAAATCCTGAACAAAAGTGTTCACTGTATTTACCATTCTGGTGCAGCACCACTTTCTATTCACCTTCTCTTTCTCGTGCCTCTGACTCCTTCAAAGAGTTTTTTTGCTCGCCAGACTTCCCCTTTTTTTGAGCCTCCCCCACTGCTGCCTAACGCCTTTTGCTCAGGTTTGCTTTACTTTGTCTAAGAAGCCAAATCAATATTTTATTTATTCTGAATTTTTCCTCCGGGACTTTTTTTTCCTTTTGAACAAAGTGCAATGAATTATTTCAAAGGGACCCTGAGAAGATCAGTAGCCAAAGAGTGCTGCATATTTTATGTGAATTTTAGGCAATATCCCTGGTCTGCGCAGGGAGAATGACTAAATCATTTGTAAAACCTGGCTGCAGCGTGTCACATCTGTATCTAATGGGTAGATAACTTATACACAGTGATGAGTAAAAACTGGTTCTCTGCCCGATAGTGTGCTCTCGTTTGTGTTATTGGCAATTCCTACGTTACGCTAATGGGCAAATGTCAAGAGCAGAGCAAATTCAGATTTATCTTTGCTTGCTTGAAACTCATTGTAAAACCTCAATGAGCATTTACAGTAAGTCGTTCCAGGCTTCTCAGCATTACTGAGAACAATGAGCTATGAGTGAATGTCCTGTTACTACATAGTGTACTGAGCTGAAATGATATCTCATCAAATCCTCACTAAATCAAAGATTTATTTAAATTAGCAGTCTCAGATCAGAGAGGAAACGAAAATGGAAGCAAAGTAATCATATGTGAGAGTGAGAATGTGGCAATCTGTTGAATGCCCTGTAATGCTATGGAAAAAGCCAGTTTCTTTTACTTGGGAGTGCTCCTTTAGTAATAAGTTTGGCAAGTAAGAGGAAGCATCTGATTTTTATTACTTCTATATAAAAGCACTAAATTATGTTTAGGCTTGTATACATACCTTATGTTTATGATTTTCAATATAATACAAAATGTGCTGTGTAGTAAATATGAAGTGTCAGAGCTTTCCATTCCACTTGCATAACCCATGCACTTATGTGAATGCATGGTGCTAACAGCTCCAATTTCCCTTTTCCTAACGTCAGCAGTAGACTTTCTACAGTTGGTTTGTCTTCTTAGGTGTTATTTATGTTTTGTTTTCCTGCCAGATGTATCATTCACACATACAATAAATACCAGATAGCCCTTCCAGTCTCCTACAGTCAGAAGAAGGTAAATATTTCATTGTTTTCTATAATAGTCACCAAATCTCAAGAGAGGAAAATGAGGAAGGAGAAAGTCAGCTAGAGACCCTAAAGGGATTTTCCTTTGCCATGAAGTTGCACCAGGGAGGTTAGGTTGGATATCAGGAAAGGCTTCCTTACAAAAAGGGTTGTTAAGCACTGGATTGGACTTCCCAGGGAGGTGGTTGAGTCACCATCCTTGGATGCATTTAAAAACTGTTTGGATGTGGTGCTCAGGGACATGATCTAGCAGAGGGCTGTTAGTTAGAGTAGGATGGTTGGGGGTTGGGTCCCATCAGAAACTTCTCAAATGGGGAATGCACTCCTGAATTTTGTTATACATTAGGTTTAAACCCTTTTCAAAAGGTTTCCTGCTAATCTTAAGATTCCTTTTGAGTAGCCCAGGACTTACGCTGTTTTATAGCCGTGCCTATTTGTTATCTAGGTTCTTTTCTTTTGTTATTGCTGCCTCCTTTGTCTTCTTTTACACTCTGATAGTAACTTTCATGCGGACCCAGGTCTGTAATGCTTCTGTTCACTTCAGCTCAAGTCTTTACTCTCTGGCTTGATGTGCTTGCTCTTATTTTAATGACAAATGCTTCATTTTGGTTGAACATCTGTCTGTATTGATTTTTGCAACCGCTTATTTCCTGAGGTTTTATTTTTTTGTGTGTGTGAGTGCATCTCACACTGTGCAGGAGTTGCCAGAAGAGCTACTTACCACCAGCCATGGGAATTTCATATAATAGCCCTAAAGCAGCAGGCCGTGGTTGCATGCTAAGCTCTGCCATTTACTTCACCTTCTGGAGGAGGCCTGGCCTCTTTCATTGTCTTTCCTTGGCAATGAGAGAGCTCTGAACACAAACACACAGGTTGGGCTGAAATTAGTGGATGTCATGACATCGCTGAGCAATTTTAGCATTCATTGCAAGAGGGGAAAAAGGAAAGTGATTGTTTTCTGCTGTTGAATCATGTCCTGTGCAAAAGCAATCTTCACAGTCTCAACTTCCCACGTAGAACTATTTTCCTGTATAGAAAATTTTCTGTGTACAAAACAGAAGCCGAAGGAGCTGGAATGCTGACAGTCTGAAATTCTCAAATGGATGCTGAGCAGTAAGCTCAAATCTAATAGTTTAACTCTAACACACACACAGAGATCTGCTTCTGGGCACTGCAGTCTGCAGAACTCACTGAGTTGCTGCAGCTGCAAAAATAATGTGGTGTACTTGAGGTTTTGTTGTTGGTTTAGTTTGTTTTTTTCCTGGATGTCATGTAGGCTCAGTGTTTTGTAGTATTACACATATAAAAATCTATGTAAATCCCAGCGCAGTCTCCTTTTTGTTGTGGTCATTGAGTACTTAATATTTGTGCTTTGCTTTCCAACTTTAAAACTGGGACCATAGTGGTTTTCTCCTTTACTGGGATAATGCGAGAAAGCTGTGTTAAAAGCACTGCCTATTCATAGCCTACAGCAATATAGGTGCACAAAAGAACTCCATTAGGTGAATGCACACAGAGATGCTTGCTGTTACCAGACATCTCAGCTTTGCTAAGCCAGAAAATAGTGAAGGCCAAAACAGAAAATCTATCACAAAGAGCAGAGGGGTTTCCTGGCAGAACAAGAGCACGAACAAGCCAACAGCCCTACAAACAAAGTGAAGATTTATAGCGTCCTCCCCAGCAGATATATCCATGAAGCAGAGTGAAGGACTCCTCCACACCACCAAAGATGTGATTAATGCCTCATTAAGAGAGAAATGTGTGCCCAGCACTGAAGGGGGAGAGCTGCACAGGACTGTGGGCTTCTTGCACCTCCAGTCGGTTCCATGTTTCGCTGGGCTTTGCTCCTGCCCTTCACACGCTTAGGAACAGCATTGAGGTGGTAATTCTTGTTGGGAGAAGGCACTTTGGAAGGAACTTTGCAATCTGCATCCATCTCCATCTTTTATATGCAGTTGGCTTGTGCTGGTGCAGCACTCCTGTCTCTGCAAACCAGGGGAAGTCCCTTGTTAATTTCTTGCTGTTTCATGAGGAAAGAAAGTAGATTCTTGTTGTTGTTATTGGGTGATATAATTGTTTGTTATAAATAGCAGTAGGTAGTGGATTTATATGACTTAATTCCACCTGTAAGATATCTGGCAGTAACGTGAAACCTGGAGAAACAATCAAGATTTGGGCTTCCTGATGGCTGCATGTTAGCATGTGCTCTGTGTATTCTTCAAACTCACACTACCAATTTTCTCCAGCATACTGAAGACAAATTGTGACATGGTAACCCAGAAGCATAAGGCTTTTCTACACAATTTCATGAGTAACTCTCTGTAATAGTTCAGAGTAAACCAGTTGAAGCTGGCAGCCACAAATCACTGCAGCAGTATTTGCTAGCAGGTGAAGTAGCCTTATTTTGCAGACTGCTGGTAAATCTCTTGGAGGTTTCCTCTGCACCTCACTGCTAGATGGAAGACATAATTGGTGCTTGTGATGGACAGGCCCCTAAAAGACCAAGGGTTTGCAAAACTGCTATAAAATCAATAGGTACAGAATTCTGCAAGCACTAAATCCCTGTTTGCTTGTATGATGGAGGCCAAATGCTTTCCAAACTAAAATAAAGAAAGTCATCATGTAAAAGAAATTTTGCTGGACTAAGTTGTAACCCAAATCATGCAAATAAATGAACTCAAAGTAGGGCTAGAAATAGTGAAGAACAAAGCCAAGGAATTAGCTATAATGCAAATAGTCCTTGACTTCAGAGGATTAGCACAACTGTGGTTAGCTCAACTAATTACAGAAACTCATTTAAGCCGGAGAAGTAATGGGAGTCCTTTTGGCCTCGGGTTACCCAGAGGCAGGGGGAGTCAGTGCTTTGAAAGGCAAACCACCCAAGGGCTCTGATGGAGGGGAGGATGGCCAGGTTGCATCCACCAAGGATTGGAAGGTGCTTTGCTGCCCAGCTCCCCTCTGTGGTCTTTCCTTTTTGCATTGTGTCTTAGAGCAGCAACAGCAGCTGGGTTACTCACCCTTGAGGACTTAAACCTGGGACGATTTGGGTGGCTAGCACAAAAATGCTGCATTTCATTGGCCTCCTGAAGCAAACATAGGCTGACAGCTTGACATACGTTATTAAACGTATTAAATGATGTTACTGTTAAATTTAAATTGGGTTTTAAATTAGAAAGTGACACCTACTAACTGTCAGTCAATTAGATATTTATCTGAAGACTATTAGCATGACATTTCTTTTTCTTTTTTAAGTATATATATATGTACATAGCCCATGGATCTCACTGAGGACTGAAAAGGTTTCTGCATTTTGTTCAGTGAGGGCAAATACACACAGCACACAGCAATAAATGAAAAATGAAGCAATGGATTTGCTTTCCAGAACATTTCCGGTTCTATTAATAAAGTATTGATAAAATCTTTCTATTTATTCTGCTCTATCAACTATGAAAATTAAACTTTTACAATAGTATTTCCATAAAGTACTTAATGAAATAATTCATGTACTTCCTATCCACTTACGGGCCTGGGTTTATTCCATCCAGAACAGAAATTCTCAGCTTCATCCCAGCATTTCTACTATACGATGCCCTCTAAAACCTCAAGAGCTTTAGGCTGATTTTTCAAGCTCAAGGGTACAAAGAACTGTAGGACAGTTCTGGCTGGAAAGGACCTCTAAAATCACATTATTTGATTGAAGGCACAGTTTGACTTCTGCCAAGGTGTTCCCTTTTCTTTAAACAATACAATTTTCCATGGAAATCAGTTCTTCTAGCATCTGTAACACGTATATTGCTTAAAGCACAGTTCCTGGATAATAAAACAAAGAAGTTTCGTTAGATTAAAAAGCAATTTGAGGTGATGAGTTTTGTACTGAAAGCTATGTTATTAGGTCTTGTGTTGGAAGTATGGACTATTATTACTTCTAAAAATTAAGTATTTTTTCTCATTTCTTCCTATAGGGAAACTCATTTGAGGTCTCTGTGTTTGTGACTGCCAAAGTAACATAAAGTAAGAGTTTCAGGAGAGCTCTTTTTGTAAGCAATTGCTGATGACTTTTATTTTTACATTTATGGTAGAAAAGGGAAAAACATGATGATGATGGAAGACATGTCAACTCTGATAATAAGCATCTTTTCCAAGAGCAATTGACAATATTAAGGTTTTATTTACATGTTGAAAAACATCAGCCAGTGATGCTGTGCAGGCTTTAAAAGGTGAGTTTTTTCTCAGCTTAAAAGCACTTTCAATCTCATTCTATGAAAGGAAGCTGTGGTGAATAGAAACAGGGCATGTTTTCTTCTGTTATAACCACAGGTAATTATTGATATCTGTAAGTAGAGACAGAGGGAGCAGCTACTCCCTACCCTGGAATGGTTTCCTCAAGGCTTTTATCATGGTGCTGTATTTGTGAGATGCAGTCATGTCCATCCAGGTGAGAGAGCAGCTCCCATCTGGTTTGTTGGTCAGTGCTGGTGTCTGTGCTTAGCCAAATGATTCCACTTACTAACACAGAAAGCAGAACTTGGGGCCAAAGTGCTAAAATGAACAAAGCAGTGCAGAGTACACAGAGCACCTTCAGTGTTAATACATCACATGTTAAACTGATTACTTGTGCATGCAATGCTTCCAAACTGTCCTGTAGGATCTTCTGGGAACTCCTCAGAGGAGGTGAAGTTGCTGATCCCATCTGAAACCTTCTCATGTCCCTCTAGGATGCAGTGGGGGAAAACTTCGGATTTATTTTGTAGGTTTGTGGGCCCCTCTGGAAAGGTAGTGTGCAAGAAAGCCCAGCTGAAGTGCCTTTATTCTAATGTATACAGGAGGAGTTTGTCCAGTGCAGCTGCACATCTGTTGGAGGTAGTAACTTGATAAAATATTTTATCATAGTATTCCTATAGCATAAAATGTCACTGACCTGGATATTGAGCACCTATGCACTAGTTTTAACATTCAGATGGTGTTACTATTGATTTTGTAATCACAGCAAAATTGCAAAATCTCTGGAGCATTCTAAACTTCATTAACATGAGTATCTATGGACCTGAATTAGTACAAAAGGTTAGTCTTAAGAGCTCTGAATTACTGAAACTACCTTGAATCCTTGAGGTAGATCATGGGAACTACCACTGCTGCTTTAAAATCCCATTCAAATATTCATAGAGAAATCGTGTAGTTGCTTGTGAAGTGCAATAATAATCCTTTAATTACATTTCTGGTATATTTCATTTGAAATTATTTCTCGGTCTCTTTCTGAATGTGTCCTATAGTACTTGGCAATAGTAATACAAACACTTCACTTTGTTCTGTTGCAAGATGCTGTCAGAGATCTTTTGGTGTTCCTCCCAGAGGCAGCGAATTAAACTATCAAAGCACAAAAGGTACACTTCAGTTACACTTCAGTTATGCTTTCTATAGCCAATGTAATTTTCCAGATATTAAACTGCTGAATTTTTTATGCTGAAAGTGCAACAGAATGGAAATGCAGACACTGAAAACAACATATGATTTCTACAATGGGATATTCTGACTGATGTTCTAAATTTTGTGCACAAGAATTCATATACCTGTATAAGGGGGAAAAAAAAGAGATGAGATATAAGGGAAACCAGTGTTGTTTCCAAACAGGGCGTTCTCAGTGAGGAACAAAGCCAGGATATGAGAGTTATCAGTGCAGGATACTTAAAAGGACTGGCTCAGGCTTAGTGTGAGTGATGTATTGCAGTTCATGATATGAATCCTTCACTCAAGGATGTGTCAGAGCTGTAGCCATTTCATCTGATAGAGGGTGAAAATGGCATTAACTGAAGAAAAAATTGTTTTGAAAGTTCCAAGCTGCTGCACATTAGCATTTGGCTTTGAAGTTGGCCTTCCTTTGTACAGGGGTTGGACCAGATGCCCTCCGGAGATTCTTTCCAAACTAAATTACTCATGTTCTACATATTCCACTGAGGAAAAATCTTACAAGTGGCATTTCTAAGAGTCATGTTTCTTTCTCTGAATTGTTTGTGAGAGGCTGTCCTAAGATAAATTAATTTGGAGACTAACATAGTGATAGGAAAATGACTAATAGAAGAGAACAACAGCTTTGTGGGTTTTCCTTCCTTCCATTAGGCGTTGTAGTGTGTATTTTCTTCAGGCTGGCTACCTTGAGAACTGTCAGCTTTATGGAGAAGAATCTGTTTTTGTCTTCTACAGCACTGCTACATGCATTGCTGCACTCACTCCTCAGCCTGTGATCCTCTGCTTCAGCTCAGGCTTTGTGAAATAGATGACTTCTGTCAGTTAAGGAGAAATCAGGAAACAGGAAGGAAAATGACAATTCAAAATAAAACATCCAATGTATTAATAAAGTTCATTCTTTGAAAGTTGGTTGACCCACATCATGAACTCTTTTAAAACCAAAATGCCTGAGTGACACAGGGTGGAACATCAGCGAGTGACGAATGCTCTTTGTAAACGCTGCTGAAATGTGAGGAGAGTGATTTCTCAGCACTCATAAAGAAGGGATATAAAAAGCAAACAGCACTCTGTTAGCAGAGATACGGCAGATCTAAGGCAGATCTATCTTCTGGAGATAAAGCCAAACAGATGCACAGTCCGGCCGCTCTCCCATCCTCTGTATACAACATTGTTGCCCAGTTAGTTGTCCTCATCTAACCTTTCTGATTTAAACTACTCAATGTGATTTTCAACTTCCTCATTTCAAACCAGGTCGAAAATAGATTTACTGAGTTATTGAATTTGAAAACAATTTCAGCAGACTGCAGTTCCCAGATCAAAAACCGATGAAAGGATAGGGTTTGTGGGAAAAGGGTGATTTAAAAGAGGTCAGTTAGAGTGTGCTGAATAGGGTGTGAATGGAGATGGGCCGTTCTGAGTATTCCAACAAATTCTGGAACTGTTTCTGGTTGCAGCATGACCTCCTCCAGGAAGCACTTCTTGCTTTCTGTTTCAAATTATTTGTATACCTTCATAATGATTTGATGTAATTGAAAGCCTAAAGCTTGGAGCTGTCTGTATGTGGGGACACAGCATTCCCTGCTTTGCATTCTGCTGATGTGACTGAACCTTACGTTGTAAATTCCATCCATTTTACAAAACTCTTGTTGTCAAAACAGTTCAGACTCCAGTTACCAGGTAAATGAGACTATGGTAAACTGGCAGCAATTGCTAAACTGATCTGTGAAATGGTTTTAGGTAACAAATCGATTGTAGAAAATCACAATTAGATTACAGCTATTGCAGAAGTAAGAAACTGGATCAAATTCATTAGATAAATTATTCACTGTGAATCACTTTTTCACTAGTACAGCTTACACCCCAAGGGAAAATACATTACAGAACTTTGCAGGGGAGCTGGAGTACCTTCTTTTGAGTTCTAATAAAAGGTTTTAGATGACTGTAGGTGCCTTGGAAACCTCCTTGAAACAATTGCAATCTCAGTTCATCACACCAAAGGCAGCAGAATGTAGAGTTATGGAACAATATAGAAAGATTCCTGTGGGAATCAGCTCCCTCAATTCCCCTGGCGCTCTACCAGTACCTGTGCTTGTGACGTTGGGAAATCTGCAAATCCTATTGCATTTTTATTATTATTTTTAATAATCCAGGAGATTACAAGAGAAAATGAATAGGAAATGTTATGAAACTTAGGAAGGTGAGCTGTGAAAATCAAGGAAATATATTATAGAAAAAATAACGAGAAGTCTGTGTCTGTTCTCTAGGCAGATGTATGCTGTTTCTAAATGTTTTAGTAGCATTTATCTTTAAAACAACAACAAAAATACAACAAGCAGAGGTTTGGTGCAACTGAGAAGGATATGAGGATTCTCACTTCTAGGATTTAAGGAACAGTTCTTTCCAGTCAGATTTTCAGAAAGGCTGCTCTCAGTTGAAGGACTGTATGAAAATAAATTGCTCATGACTGCTGTTCTGGACCCAAGGTTAACTACTGTAATGTAGAGCAGACTGAGGAGGATGTTGTGTCCAGGTCTCCTCAATTAACCTCTTTGTCTAGGAAGGAAGCATCCTGCTAGAAGCACTCAGCCATTTGAACAGCAGGTGATTCATGGCAGCAGAGTATAAGGGGGAGTGTGAAATAACCTTTCAAGGAAAACCATAAGTACACAGAGAAGGTGGAGAAATCGAGGGTTAACTAGAGTTCTGTAGTATAAGACAGTTGGGTAATGGAAAATAGCACAAACTGAATATTCATAGGACAGCCTTTGGTTTTCTGTGTACTGAGTCCACTACCCTTCATGTGTGATTGATTGTCTGGGAGTGTATAGTCACCTGCCAGCAAGTGTGGTCTGAAATGCATCTGGGAGTTCCTTAGAGGAGAACCCTGTTATACAGAGGGTAATTAAAGTCTGGAACTTCTCATGTGCTGCCCAGCAGAACAGCTGCTGTGCATGACCACACATCCACCTGAGAAACAGAACATTTATTAAGGGCTGTGTATCTATCCTTTCCCTTTTCCCCATCATAACAGGAGATGTACCTTTCTGTATTTTCATAGCTATAGGCTGTAATCCCTTCCCATTTTGTAGCATTGCAGAAACTCAGACCTAGGACTGCCGTTTGTAGTTGCCAGCAGCAGAGGATACAAAGGGAGAAGGAGTTATTGTATCTGCTGTTGTCAGTGTGTCTCAGCTGGCAACAATATTGCTTCCAAATTGGTAGATGTTTGGGTTACTATGTATACAAACCATGTTGAGCTGCAGAGATGGGGGTCCTTTCTCCAAAGAAGGGGAGGCAGAGATAGAAGTTCACTGATGATGAAAAATGGTTATGATTTCCTTTGTAGGTAGCACACGTCTTCCTCTCTAATGAGGGCAGCATTGCTATTCCAGACATGTATTCTTCTTCACTCATCTGTTAAGTCTTTTGCATGGAAAATTCCCTCATTTTTCATATCACCCACATGATTCCCTTCTCCATTCAGTTCATTACTGAAGATCAGGAGGAAACACAAATCTTAAAGCAGAGGACTTCAGCACAGCTTTCAGGCCTTCAAGAGTAAAATAACAAGGCCAATTTTTGATTGCATTTAGAAATTTGATGCTAATTGTGTCAGCTGAGTGAGTTGAAATGATGAAAACCAGGCATTATTGAGGACAGTGACACATCAGAATTACTGCTCTGTAACAACTTCACCTGAATAGGGATCAGTTGAGTCATGGTCCCTTTCCTTCTCTTTGGGTGACAGCCTTCGTGCTGTAATGTGGCTGCAGTGTGTCCTCAGAACCTTTGTGCTGCTGTGGGTTGTTGCGCGTTTTCTTCATGAGCTGAAGAAAGTCAGGATTTTATTTATTTATTTGTTAACCTTGTCTGTCCAAAAATAACAAAATGTGGGGTAGGAAATGTTAGATTTGATTGAGTTTCTCAGAAAATTCTGCAGAGCTCAGTCGCTTCTTACCAGCCATTGACCGCTGCAGCTTTGTGTATTTGCTGCTGAACAAGGCTCCAGCTGCCAGTCCCTGGCTAATTTATGGCACAGCACTTTCCTGCTTCAAGAAGGGCACATATTTCTTTGAAAGAAGTGATTTGTATTTCACACTTTTCTGGTTTCTCTCCTTGCAGCTTATATTTGCCTGGTACTTTTTCTTTTTCTTTTTTTTTTTTCTCTTTAATTCAGAGATGCACAATAAGAAAGATCTTGGTAGGCAGAGGTCTGCAGACTCCCAAGAAGTGCACCACAGAAAACCAAGCTTCATTACCCATGACTTTGCCCAAACTGGTCTGCTGGCTGCTGGGACCACTTCCCAGAGTTGAAAGTGGGGATCCTTTCCTTCATGAAAGAACAGTTACTCAACTTCTGAAAACAAATAGACAGGTAGAAGTAGCAAGCAGGAGACAAGTCAGGTCCTTGCTTCCATGGCTTAGGCATGTAGGGGCTTTGTAGGGTGCCATCCTCCTAGTAGGGCTCATCCTCTGCCACTGCTGCCTAAATACATCCACAAACCTGCAGGGATCTGAGAGCTCCCATTTCAGCAGAATGATTTCTAACTTTGCCAAGCACACAGGTCAGAGGCAAAACTAATTAATGTCAGTGTGCTGCAGACTCTTCCCTAATGGATCCCCTTCCTCCTCAAATTAACCTTAAATGAAGTGAGTAACATATTTTGCACATGGATCATTAGCAGTGCTGTCTGGCACATGAGAGTCTGATAATGTATTTCCTCCCCATTTCAATCGGAATTACCCAAAGCTGTAGCACAGAAAGAAAAATGAAGCCATTGATACTAACAGGTTCTCCATAAAGCAGCCAGCAGTTGAACCACGGCCAGTGTTGCTGTTTTGCTTCACAGTTGTGTCACTGAAACACATCCTGCCCACATCCCATTTGCAGAAGCTCTCTAACATTGAAGGAATGGCAGAGAGAGTTAAAGAGGTTTTAGCATCAGCTCCATCTTTTCTTCCTTTCTGAGTGCACAGGACAAACCTTTGCAGCACTTGGAGGTACTGTTTGAGGCAGGTAATGATGGAGCAGCTTGAACACCAAGGAGCATGAAGACAGTTGCAGGTTTACAGCAAGTGGCTGCTGCCCAGTCACAAAACCAGAGGTTGGTTTTGGTTATGAACTGTGCAGGGTTTGACATTCTAATTTATGTTCTGTATATTAGAATTGGATTAGCACTAAGATACACTGCCCAAGCTGCAGTTGTAGCAGCCGGTGCATTGCAGAAACTTAGCCCAAAGCCACAGAGAGCTTTTTCCTTGAAAATAGCTTCCAATTAATTAAAATCTTCACATTGCAATGATCCAGCAGCATGTGTCCTTCCTCATCAGCACTGAAAGTCACTGTGCCACTGCAAGACCCAAAGCATCACTGCATCCTGCTGCAGGCTCACACACAGATCAAGGTCTGAAAGCTGGGACAACGCTGTGTCTCCAAATCCCCCTGGTGCTTCATTTGACCTGGGATATTTCACCACAGGTTGCTGTTTCTAAATACTAAAATATACTGTAATATTTACTTCTGATGTGGATTTTAAGGCCTGATTCAGTATGTACCAGCTATATGTGATCATGCAAAGATAGTCATGTAGTCCTAATCTGGTTGTGATTAACACTTAATTAACATTTCTCCCATTTAATTTTGTTTAGAATTTTCATCAGTTTTCCTCTACTCATTATTTTGGATATTCTCCCAGTGTTGGATGTTTGGAATGATTTTTGAATAGCTTTAATAAGCTGACTTCTACCGTGTTCATATATTCATACCTTTGTACAGTCAATACTCAGCACAGGTTTAACTGTTCCCTCACCCACAAGAGAATGGCCCCACGCAATTCAGGTTTATTTAATAATCACAAAAAATAGCATATGAATATTTCATAACACATCATTTTCACTAAGAATATATACAGGCTGCATGTCTGTATCATCAGATTATGCAGCGAGCAATGGAAAACCCACATTCTGTGTATTTTTCTTAACAACTTGCTGAAATGAGAACACCTGGCAAGGTTAGAAATCTGATGCAAGGGAATTGTTTTCTTTCATAGTTTGCACTCTTGGAATTTTAACTTGCATACCAACTGTGTTCGTGTTTTTTAACACTGAGAAAATATATTATAAAAGGTTTGGAATTTTTTGCTCTGTTTCAAGACTTTTGAGTTGTCTAAACCAGGGATGAGGTACCGGCAACAGCTTGAAAGAAATATTCCATTATTTGATAGATAGGAAACTACTGGGAAGTATTATTCTTTTCCCCAGGGAAGAGTGACTCAGTGCTCCTCGGCAGTGAGGGGCTGAAATGTGGAGTTTCAGGAGTTCCTCCTTTCCTACTGTATTTCTCTCCACATCTAATTTAATACAGCCAACATGAGCCTCATCACTGCTGTCCTGTAAATAATCCTCTATCACAATCTAAGAAACTGGGAAGGGAAGTCAAGAAGAAAATTAGTTACGGGAACTTAGTTGTATTGTAAGCATCGGGCTTAACACTTCAGGCTTCCCCTGAAGTGTTAAATATGCACCAAAAGATGTTACTTTATCTGTAACAGTGTGGCATGTACTTTAATTGCCATCCTTTTAGTATTACAGTATCAGCAAACAGAGAAATATTTGGAATTTTAATAAGGGAGAGGTTTCCTGAATATGTTGCATTTATGTAATAAAGGGCTCTTTTTGATGAGGATTAATGCTCAAGTAAATACTGTATATTATTTGATTTTGTAAATATTTCCTTGCTCATTCTATGTGCTGTTTTATGCAATTTTTAATGGAGCCATCAAAAATATTTACAAATCTCCTTTGGAAATGGTGACTTTTGATGCTTTAATTTCCCCATGAAGTATGGTTGGCCTTCATTAGAATTCAGGGTTTTAAGACTCTTGGATATAATCCCTCTATAATTTACATGGAGCTTAAAGCTAATAGAAACTGCAGTATATGGTCTCTCTGAGAACAAGTGTTTTGTTCATTGTTTATTGTGGTTTTTGAAATCCCGGTATGTTGCTCAGCACAGGGGATGTTCTGTGGTAGAACCGCCTCATGAAAAGTCAGTTTGGTTACGTGCTGCAGATGTGCAGAACAGATTGAAAGAACCTATAGAAGAAACAGTAACGATTTCATAGGCTGCTAAAGCCTGGGGCTTTACTTATACTTCTTACTAAGGGACTTGTTTCTGGAATAGTGAAGACTGCAATTCTACCTGATGGAGGTTAGAAAAATTCCATTGCAGTTGTCTTGGGTAAATAGTATTTTAGTTAATACAGTGTTAATTATTTCAGTTATACTGTGGCTTAGTCCTGAAAATTGTTAATAATTTTTTGTGGAGTACTAATTACCTCAGGTCATAACTACTGTGCAAGTAGTTTGGAGTATCTGGCACTGCAGAACATTAGAGGTAAGCTGTGTTATCTCCTAATTTTAAACAAAAAATGTAGAAGGTAAAGGCATGAGAAACATCTCACTTAACCTCCTAGTATAGGCAACCTTTGAGATTGTTTTGGACTTTTTATTTATTTGTTTCTCTATTTTTGAAGATGGAGTCTGACGTCATTGCAACCAGCAAACAGGCAGAATTAATGGAAAATGAACTCAAATGAGAGAACAGCAGATATCACATCCCAAACCAGTGCATATGTGATTTATTTTTAAACTATCGGTTAAACTGTTTCACTCTGTATTTGATCATTGAAGATTTTATTATCCCTTCCTTAATCTCTATTCTTCTCTGCACTGCCATGCTATCAGTAGCCTTCTGCACATACCAGCAGAGTTGACTACCCATGTCAAGATCTTCAGCGTAGGTTTAAGAAGAACATTTTGCCCTCAGGCTCCTAACAGCACATTGATTATACAAAAGCTGCTTCCCCTGGCAAACCTGTATGTGCACTTTGTTTCATGCTGTAATTGGGAAGTGCTTGCCTTCTACCAACTGGCAGAAAGGGATGTAGGCATTACCTCCCCCATCTGCCTCAAGCCCTAAAGGAAAGCTCGAGTTCTTGGAGCAGCGTAGTTTGGGAAGTTTTTCCTACAGACACAAGCTTCACAATTCCATTCTCTGGGCTGCAAAGACTTTAGCTGTGATGGAAACCTTTTGACTGTAATGATGGAGGGAAGGAAATCTCTCATTCACCAACCTGCCCATTGAAACCTATGGGACAAAATGCCTTCAAGGCTGCTCACAGATATAGCTAATTAATTGTACTGATTAGTGTCAGTCAAACATGGTTGTAGTCAACTGAGAGCTTATAAAGTGAAGGGGTTAGAAGGAAGAACTGGTTGTGTAAATGGATCTCACCTGTGTTTAAGAAACCAAAGTAAAAATAGAAGCTCTCTTTGAGAAAATCCTTTTACTCTCCTTGTGTTGGCTTTGCACAGCACAGTGTGGGGTTTGTTAACTCACTGTATGTTCAGCAAATATAATCTCCAGCCAAGAAAGGAGTTTCAGCATGCTCTTAACATCAGGTACCTGTCTAAAGTGATTTTTTGAATCAAGGGCTGGATGGAGAATTGCTGAGAAATTGTGCAGGAATTGTTCTTTAGATGTTTTTCCTGTTTCTTTATTTCTTTCTTATGTTTTAATGTTGACTTTGTTGTGACTGAGATTTATTTCATGGATTTTCTGAGTTTCAAGGGCCTGGACTTCCATACTGGGTGAAGCAATGTTTCTATCAACAAATTCCATTAGTACAATAATTATATTTAGAAATAATGTGTTCTATTATTATTATTAATTCATTCACATTAAAGCTCCACAAGTATCATCATGGAATTTACTGATAAAGTGTATTTTATTCTTGGCTGAACAATTTAAGGAGAAATGCATTTATACTATTCAGAAAGAAATCATAGACAGGCTTTATAGCAGATTCATACTGATATCAAATGAATTCCACGACACATTGAATGTGGTAGCCTTTAATCATAGGAAACTGCAAGGTTCTGCAGCTGCATAAATTAGGGACAATTAACTAAAAATAAAAAAAGTTACACACATGCAGCTCATTATTTTTAATTTGAAGTTTTCTTTAAGCTGGCACCAGTTTCTGTCCCATACAGCAGATGCCAGGTAAAAAAATGGAAAGAACACAGTAGTGTTCTGCAAACAAGCAAGACGGGAACAAGTATATGTTTTGATGCTAACATCAAAGATGGGAAAGGGCAGTTTTCCTCTGGAGATTTGTCCCCGCTGTCTCCCAGTGAATGCACAAGCACAAAGCCACATGTCAGCAGGTGATACTTTTGGTGCACGTTATAAAATCACTCTGTCTCCCCCACGTCCTCTCACTTTGTGATCATCTATTCCGATGGCTTCTCTGCACCCTGCAGAACTCCTGCTGGGAAAGGTTCTGCAGCCATCTTGCACTCCAACACAGAAGTGAGGTTTGGCTCAGCAAGGCTCAGAGCAACTGTGTGGTTCTGGTGGCTTTGGCCAGACTGGATCTGTGATGCAGACCCAGCCCTACAGACCCAGAGGGAACACCTTGTGCCTCCTGGGGGCCCACACTGCTCTGTGATTAGCAATGTGTTGCATCCATAGGCTGTTCTACTCTGAAAAGCAGAGAATATGAAAACAACATTTCATGCATTACTTGGTAGAGCTAGGTCTGCTTGCTTTAGAATTTGGCATCTCAACAGTGTGGCATCAATATAACATCAATAGAGACATCTTATTTTCTAAAATATCCTTGCATTCTAGTCCAGGAATCCTCCTTAGAACTGCCTATTGCTATATGTTATAGGATGCAAATGACATTGCAAAGATGAAAAGGAGGGGTCATGAATTATTCAGAACAACAGAAGCAGCAGCTGCTATGTTTATTAGTCTCTAAATTGAAGGGTGGAGAATTGTAGGGCTTCATTGACCTTAGAGGGGAAGAGGAGACAGTTGGAATAGATGGCTGCCCAGTGTCTCAGAAATTCAGAATCTGTATGGCTGTGTTTAATTTGGTGATCCATACTGTGCTCCCTTCTGTTAGAAACAAGAGCAACAAATTAGTGGTTGTGAAAGTCTGCTGCCTCCAACAGGTGGAGAAATATTCAGCCCATTTCAAATGACAGAACAAATTCTCATTTAAAAATAACCAAAGCCAGCCAGGAAAATATTTTTGTATCCATGAAACAGCTCTAGGGAGAGAGAGAAAATTCAGAGAGCACAAAGGCTATGCAAAAGTTCTCTTATCGCTTCTGTAGAGCAAACTGTATAGTCAGAAAGAACTCTGACCTTATATATCCAATAGAGCATTATTTAAGCTATGATTCACTCTCTAACATAGGGCTGAAAAATTTCTTTGGGTACAAAGAAATCAATACCAGTAAACCAAATGTTAAAGAGCTCAGCACTTATTCAGAAACTTAAGCACTATTTACACTCCTGGGATAAACCCCAAACTCTGATCATGGCTGTTTTTCAGAGCAGATTTGTGTACATGGCTGGGTGTTCGGAGAGGTACACTGTTGATTACTGAACCAAACAAGCCCAGGTAGTATTTCTGTGATTCACCTCAGTGATGTGATATAAATACCACATATGAGCCTTTTGGTTTCATTTATAACACTGCACCCACTTGGCTGCCTTGCTGAGATTTGTTCCATTGCCTCCAATTCTGTGTTTATCAGCTCTTTAAGCTGAAACTAAAAAGCGAACACACAAAGTGGTTATTTTGTGAAGGAGGGACTGATGGCTCTCTTTGTCAGTAGCATCTTACTTTTCCTCAGCTCATTTTATAAATTACTGCCTGCTGTGAACTGGACTGTTTATCACTCTCATCCTCAGCAGTGCTTTCTCAGCCCGTCAGTAGCTATGCTTTGCCTTCCCAATTTGTTTAGGCCAAGATTTAAGATAGACAGAGACCGCTGCTCTTATAAATCCTGATTTCATTAGTGATGAAGTGCCTGGCAAAAAGTCCCTGTGATGGATTCTCTGTGCTCCATCTCCTATGCAGTCTAACTAGGCCTCCAAGGGCGCAATGAGCATGGGATGGCCAGAGCCCACCGAAGTGCGATAATAAGGGCTATGGAGAAAGTGGTCCCTGCGAGGCCTCATTATGGGCATTTCTGGGGCTAAGTTACTGCTTCAGAGGGTGGAAAAGGCATTTTTATGGTGACTTCCCCAGAATAAAATGCATCATTTCTGTCTGGATCTGTCTTTCATTTCCCCTATAATAGCATCAGTGTAAGACTTGCTAATTGGTGCATAGCGCAGTTTGTCATACCTTTTGGTAACGCAGCTTAACACTGAGGCATAACTGTCTCCAATTAACTGATGAAAAATGACATCTGTGTAAACGTGCAGAGTAGAATTTTCCTCATCTGTCTGAATGAGGTATTTTTCCTCTGTAGTTTCTTTCACAGTTGAACTAAAATTGAGGGATGGGATGAGTTTTAAAAACAAAACAAATCAGAGACGCTGTTGCTTGCACCATGCAGATGGATGGGTTAGTGTGGCTTGTATTCCAGTCGGAATGTGGAAGTGGGGAAGATAGATGTTATCTATCCTATTATCTGAAAAGTAATATCTACATATTATCTACATATATTGTTAAAAATGGGTATATATCAGTATTTATACAAAATAAGTTTATAATATGTGCATTTATATAAGATCAAGTGTTTATTGCCAGTGTCTCTGGCTAAGCCTAGGTATCATTTGCCCAAATCCTCAGTAGAATCAGTTGAATTCGGTGGTCAGATATTTTTAATGACATGTATGACCTCTATAAATACAAAACAGATACCAATAAGCATTTAAACATGAACTTTTGTAAGTGCATTTTCTGTCTGTTCTAACTTGTGATAAAGATGGCTTGAACCCTCAAGAGGAATTTTCTTCTGCTTTCTTTCACATTTAGAAATAAAATGGCCCAAATAGATGCTATGTGAATTTGCAACTAAATTACCATCTGCTTATGTGAGGAAAAAATTGCCTGGTTGTAGGGACTTGGGTTAAGATGATGCATTTAATTGTCAGGAAGTAAAAGAGCAAACCACATAAAGAAACAGCAAATTTCAGCAGTACTCAATATATAATTTCATGCTATTTCCTGAGAGTTCAGTAGGTTCTGTGGCTTTCTACAAAATTCAACACATCATTTAGAGCAAACCTGTTGAGGTGTTGCGTTTATCAAGCATAACAAAATATCATTTGTCACGCCCCCCATTGTGGCTGCTGATATACATTGGGTACTTTTCTGTATTGTAATCATTCCTACTTTCCTCGGTGACTTCCTGCATTGCCAAACGAGCTGTTCTGTGTTTTACCTTCATTATATCCTTTACAAAATTGCATGTTGAAAGAACTGCTCAATCTTAAGGAGATATTTAGTAATAAAGAAGCCTCATGTTAAACCGAGTAAGAAATTTCTGCAGGTAAAAGCTGCCTCTTTCATAAACTAAACCATTTGCTAAGTTGGCAGCAGAGGTCTTTTCCATTGGGGATCAGTCCTATATTTTGCTAGGTTTGCACAAGAATAAAATCATGTGAATAGCATACTGCAGAGCCCTAAATGAACCCCTAGCTGGCTCCTTTTCCTATCACCCTCCCCAGCTTTCCAGTGCCTCTGTAAATGTCCACCTCTATCTAAACAGAATGTAATGGTTTCAGAACTCTCTTTCACACTGTGACTGTATATTTGGGAAAAATTTCCCATCACGGTTGCAGCATCAGTGATCAAACTGTAATTGGTTGTGATCCTGTGCTCCCAGTAATTGTGTCTCCACTGGCTTGAAGGTGGACAAAACTTCTATTAGACCCTGAGGGGCTCAGACATCGACACAGTCTTTCTAACTGAAAAAGATGAAAAGGTTGAGGCAGCAGAATGCTCTTTAGTATACTGCTCAGCAGGAGCAATATTGCCTTTGAAGAGATATGCTTAATGTGTTCTATTTACATTAAGGCTTAGTCTCTGTTGGCAGCGTATGGTACAGGCTTTTGCTTTAGAGGTGGCAGAGGGAATTTTTCCCAGATGACCAAACAGGATGAGATATTTTCTGTGATCTTTTCTGTTACACCCATTCTTTCCAAAGTGGGTACACACATCAGAGAGAAATTCTTGTTCTGCTCTCAGCTGTTCCTCAAAAGCTGTCACGGTGCCTGAAATCTGCTGGGATCTCAGATCTCCTTCAGAAATACCCCTAAAACTTCACCTTAACTTGAACCTGAGGTCTGTTTTTGGCAAAGATCCTGTATTGCTCTGGGAAAAGAAAGAACTTTTCCATTCGTATCATTTCTATTAGGAGAGTGCACTAAAGGAGTTGCTGATAGTACACAACGTCCTCCTGCTCTTTGTGAGAAAGTATTGTTTTTATTTGTGGTAAATAATGTTTGTTCTATGAGTTACTTCAGTTCAACCTGTTAGAGTAAGCAGCGCTCATCCAGGCAGATCTTCAGAACAAAATCACTTCAGAAATTTCACAGTTCTGAAGCACTCCTGGAAAGGGAAACTGCATATTCTTATTGCCAATTCAAATGGGTGAAAATAGAGCCCATCAATCTCTGATGGTCTTCAATAATTCATGAAATTCCGTGAATCAGTAGGTAATTGGCTCTTACAGACAAGCCTCTGAGCATTTTTCTAGTATTCAGGAGTTCCATGGATTTATGCCCATGCATATAACAGTTACTGCCTTTAAACACTCCACTTACATACAAATGACCTTTTAACAGCACCTCTGATTGATTTGCAGTTGGTAAAATAACACCCCCTTACTTCCTGCTATTTAATTTTCCTGACGGAGCAGCCTCTCCCAGGTTTTCTCAGGGGATTGTGAGCAAGCGATTCTCAGGATTATTGTGTATCAAATTGCCATCATTTCTAATGAAGTAGTAAATTAGAGGTGCTGAGTGGATAACAGTAAATTTGGATATTCCTAGCTGACTTCAGCATTTGTCAGTCATTCTCATATCTGTAGTTGGATCTGAAACAGGGGAGGCGTTGAGCAGGGAGAAATTAGATTTTTGTTTGTTTGTTTTTGTACCGGTTTAGACTGAAATACATTGGAAATGAATGTGTTCTTGTGCTTCTGAGAACATACACATGGAACAGTGTATCTTACTGGAAATCCAGGACAAATTAAACTCCTCCTAACTCTCTTTTGAAAATGGTATCAAGCTGTTAAAGCATGTGATAGTTTTGACAGATGAGTGGTTTCTCTCCTAATTTATTGTTGAGCAAAACTGATGGTAGCAACTATTGAAAAAAATCAGGGGAAAAAAAAAAACACAAAAACACCCAAAGGCATAAAACACCCCATATAAACTTGAAATAAAAGTAATTAAAATGACCTTTTCCCCTTTAAAAATTATTTTGCAGTGAAGCACAACCTATTGAAGTTGTTCTATTACAGGACGGTCTTCTCCATAAATCCTGTATTACCAGCTCAGTGATTTAATCAATAAGACTGTCTTAATAAAAATGCTAATCCTTCATTCAGGTAGAGCAAGGCCCAGCAGTGTTGAGTAGAACTCCCAAGCTGACGTTGTGACACCTGAGTCCTGCATCAGACCTCTCTCCCACAGCCAAAACCTGCATGCCACCCAAACACACTCTGTTCCTCTTCTGTGCCTTGACTTGTGAGCAGTGTTGTAGCTGCTGGATGTAGGAGCACTTCATGGGAACTAATCTTTGCACAAAGGCTGGGGTTGGAGAGAGCAGCTGTATTTCATATCTACTGTTCTTCATAAGTTATTCACAATGGTGTCAAATACGATTGCTAATAGAACCTGAGGCATGCTGTTAGAAAGGTACATATCAGAGGGCGTGACAGCTTAACTGGGGATACATTTTCAGTTCCATCTATTGCAGAACTGGAGTTCTCTTCAAGGGGAACAACCCGCATTCATAAAACATGTCACTGGAAAATGAACTGGAGGCACAAATCAAAGCACCTGCCCCAGCAGCTGTGGGAGAGCTTTTCCTCTTTAAAATGTGAGCCCAGCTGGAGTTCCTAATGAGCATCAGTCACAACAGCATTTAGGGTACATGCCCACTTTTCTTGATGAGACACCAGAAGCAGATTTATTCTTCTTCAAATGAGCTGTTAGATAATGCCTTCCTGTCTGTATATTCACCTGAACAGTGCGTGTGAATATGTGTCCCATTGGGTAGATCTGTGTGGTATGAATTAATCAGCTTGCTCACTGGGGATGGCTGACTTGGCTGTAGCGTCAGAGGGGAGAAGTTGCATCCACGAGAACTAAGCAACTGATGGGACAGGCAGTGCCTCTCCTAAAAGTCAGTAAATATATAAAGTTTGTATTAATTCTTAATTCATAATCACTTTTGATTTGTAAAGTACAGTTGGACCAGTTACTAGCTTAGTGGTTTTTCTATCACTGTCTCCAGACCCGAACTGAAGTCTCCAAGTGGTTGCAAGCTGATTCAGAAAAATTCACTTTAACTTGAGATTCTGACATAAACAGCCCTGGATCTGATGAAAAAACACGTACAGATTTTTCTCCAACTTAATGAAAATATTTTAGAGTTTGTGGGACTGTCTTTGGGAGTCTGATAGGGAATTTCTGTAGGATGAGGGTGTTTTATCCAGATTGGTGCTGCTGATCTGGTATTCAGTTCTGCAAACACAGAAATGTGTGACTGATATCAGTGAATCTACTCATGCAAGTAAAACTGCTCTCTGATTCTGCTGTTTGTTGGATCCTAATTAATGAATGTGTTCCTGGTTTGGTAAATTAAAACAGAGTAGAAAATTGCTGTTGATACAGTTATGTCAGGGAGTTTTGCACTTAGTGTTCAAAATTTCATCTGCTTCATTCAGCTCGCCCTTCCCATGCTGATTATGCCACAAAATACCCATTAAATTGAGCTTGTTGTCTGCAGCATTGATATACAGTCCCAACAGCTGCTGTACAAGCTAGAGATATAGTCCTCATCAACATTTCACACGTAGCATAAACTCAACTGATGAAAACTGACTCATCCGTGCTCACTTAAAAGATTAGTGTTGTACAACCTTCCTTAATTACTGTATAATCTTGTCTTTTAATTCCTTCCCTGCCTGACAGTATCCAGTGTCTCCCATGCTGTAACACAAACCCTTCCATTTCTGCTGAGCATTCAGGCAATCAGGAGTACTGAAACTGTCAGTGAAAGCTCAGTGAGCAGTCTGTGCAGTGCTGTATGCAATAGGCATCAAAGAGCTTTTCGTGGCACACAGCTGCCATGCAGCCCCACCATCTTATACCCTACAGTCTTTATCCTCTTGCCAGCAGGACCTTGTTCTGGTGCCGTCACTAATTGCAGCTTGGTTATGGAGCTAGAAAATATTTGCCAAATTCTGTTACTGTATAGGTTCAGGACTATTCAACCCATGCATTGCTCATCCCCATGCTTGTTGCACATGCATCTTCTCCTGCTTCCTTCTACCACAACTTTCCTACTGCCACAAGCATGAAGTTCCCTTCATCTCAGGGTAAAAATCATCTTAGATCCGGGATTGATTTCTTACCAAAACCAGTGAGGAAATACAGAGGAACAACATTTTGCATGTGTTGGCCAGACTGCCACCGCTGTTGGTGACTGACAACAGAAAATGGAAACTGTACATTGGTTTTTAGACCCTTCAGAGCAGCAAACTGATGCAAGTCCTGTGCTGGGCTTTCTCTTCTTTTTGTATTCACAGAGAAGCTTTAAGGGAGTTGGTTTGATTCAAAGATGAAAGTAGACTTTTTTTTCTTTCTGTACAAAAGGGAAACGTTTTTACTTTGGAGGCTGAATACATAGTCATGTTGTGAAGAGGGATTTCATTGTGATGAAAAGAGCATTTTCCATTGTGAGGTTGAGGGATATGAGCCATGAGGAGCAGTACAAATGGGACAGGGAAGTCCCACTCCTGATTCTTGCCTGCCTGGTTCTAACTGTACACTGCCAAACATCACAACACTGCTCAATTAAAATAGCAGCAAGGTACAAACTCCTAGCAAAAAGCACTACCCAAACTTATTAAAAGACCTTTCAAAGGATAAGGGATTTCAGTAAGAAATAGCTCATGTGATGGAAATAGTTCATTGTAAGCCCGTGGTATCATGCTTGCATTTGCCTGAAGTGTATCAGCATTGCAAAGGACACCACTTGAAATACACTTAGCAGTGCAGAGCAAAGATATTATTAATAGCATTAAATGAGTACAAATGTTTTCAGCCAAATGTCACAAATCCTACCAAGTGTGTATAGAACATGCTGGTTTTGCACAAGGGTTGAGATTAATATGCATGACCTTTTCCTGACTTGCCTTTTGTCCTCATAAATTCAGCATGTTTGCAAAACTGGCACCGTGGGATTTGTTTGTGATTTTGTTTACAGCGAACACAACAAAAGTTACAACCCTTTTTCTAGTCCTAGTAGCCTCTTAAATAATAAATACTGAAACAAGCTGTATCCTCTCTGCATCATGGCAATATTAGAAGGTTAGATTTATTTACAAGCAAGCATCCATCCTTGTATTAGCTTTTCCATTCCAGACTGCATTCATAGGCCAAAGTGGGAAAGTCTAACTTGAAAAGCAGAGGTGGAATTAATGACGCTGCACTCAGAGTGCTCACAGCCAGGGCTCCCTGCTGATTTTCAGCTTCTAGTATCTCCTGGTCAAAAAGACACGCAGGCACAATGATAAGGAGTCCTACATCCTACCAGGCATTCATTTCTTTCAAGCTTTTCAACTCCATGGAAGCCAAGAATATTATTTCAGAGGGAGAAGCAAAAGCTGCACTGAAAAAATTATCTGTTCCTTTTGGGAGTGTTTTCCTACCTCCTTGCAATGAGCAACTAACAGACGTTATTAATCTGTCTGATTTGCATGTTTTGTATTCCTTTTGTATTTGAAGTCCATGTTGAGTATTTGTACAACTGATCCTTTTGGGAACAGTGATAATCTCTGTGCTTGTGTGTTGTGAGCCCTATGGTTTGAGTGATGTGCATTGTAGAGCATGTATTTCATTTTGCTTGTTGTTAGAGTAAGCTTTTGCCTATCCGTAAACACTGATCTGTAAACACATACTTCGGTTTTGGGGTTCTCTTTTTCTATACATTGATTTTCTGACAAAAACCAGCAGGCATCCAGAATAAATTGCAGCTTCTTTGTGGAAAAGATAGAAAAATCCAAAGCAGCAGAGCCCAGAGATTGGGATGGGGCTGATGGAGTAAAGTCATCAGGAAAGTACTTCCAGCAGGCTTTCCAGAGCCTGGAGCTGTGTGATGTGCTGCTCTGCTGACTCCTCCCTTAGTAGCACCCTATATGAGAAAAAGGAGTAAATGAGGGTAGCACCCCCAGATCTTTGAGAATAGTTGAGGAGGCCGCAATTTTGAAAGCTGTCAGATGATCCTTGCTTGAGGCTTGACTTAATTTTCTGATAAAAGAGTTGTGACCTTTTCAAATATTCAGAACTCAGTTTGAGTCTCACATGTCTCTGCTATGGCAATTGCATAAACCACTATCTAAGGACCCTGCTATATCCACAGTATTATTAGATTTCAGAGGTGCATCTGAGAGAGCTGTGAAATACTTCAGGAGAACAAAGTTCCTTCAAAACACCTTCTTTTTGTACAAAACAAAAGCCTTTCCATTTAAGAGTGTCCAAGACATGTGCTTTCATTAGGGGACAGTTTCATGCTTAAAGCATAGTTGTGACAGATAGCAGATAAAAGATACAGCTAAGTAGGGGCAGGAAGGGAAGGGAGTTCCATTGCATTCATAGGCAGACATAAGATAGTGCTGGAGCTCTGAACTGAGGAATAGGTGCAGAGAACCACCACTTTCTGTGTCTGTTCAGGAATCACAGTTTTTCAAAGCATTCTGACCAGAGGAGCCCTAACTTGCTATCCATAAAGAGTACCTGAAAGACTAGAAGTTAACTTGAAGTGTTTGTCAGTTCAAATGTGAGCTTTTACCTTGGTAAACTTTTCCCAGATGGACTTATACTAACATCCAGATTTTCAAGTGAGAGTGCTGTACTGCTTTTCTTGTTAATTGTTGTGAGCTATACCTTTTAGTTGCCCAGCCACCTTGTTTTGAGTATTTCTTGCAACTGCTTTGCTCCATGGGCAGTTACTGGAAATGATGGTATGGAACTGGTATCTTTAATAATTTCCAACAATTCTGATTGTCTCAATCAATCTGAATTTTAAAAGCAGAATGAGAACTAATCTCTAAGTGGGATGGATCAGAAAGCAATTACCAGATTTGCTCCATTTCATTTATTGAGAAAGCCAAGTGAGCGTAGCAGTAGCGCTTTAGGTCAGTGAGGTGATGATGGAGCTGTGTGATAAAAGCCAGCTTTGTCTGTTAGGTATTTCTACCAACAGGCTTCCTGCCGACTCCTGAAATGGGGCTCTCTGCTCCGTGCTTTACTTCATCCTACTCCACGTTTCAGAGCAGTGAGATGAAGAACGCTGAGATTTATCCCTGCATCCAGCTAAGTGTCCCACTCACTTTCCACTTCAACTTAATGGTTAATCTCTCTTTTGGAGTGGCTTTGAGTTTTTGAAGTGTTTCTTCCCACACTTTAGATACTAATTAAGCATTTCTAATGAAATGTCATGGTGATCCATTGTACCATTCCTTTCTGTGAGCCTGATCCAGTACAAACTCCGCTTGCTAATGTAGCTTGAGACCAGCAAGTAACCCCACTGAGTAGAATGGAACCACTTGAGTTTATCCACATAAGTGCTGTGCTGGCTTCGTGCCACAGAAAGCTACTGCTGTATTAGTATATAGAGAGGACAGAAATGCTGTTGCTGGTCTCTGGAAATGCTGTTGTTTTGTGAAGAGGAAGATTTCTTGTATAACGGGGGTCATGTTGTGTCCCATGCTGTTCTTGCAGGTCAGTGTGTTTCATATGGATAACTCCAAAAACAAAGCAGGAGAATCCAATGTGCCTTTTCAGTGCTGAAACAACCGTATAAGGATAGGGATGTTTATTCACCAGGACCTGGTGTGTATCCCAGCCCCTGGCATTTCTATTTTGATATGATCTATACGATTAATTTGTGTTAATGGATTACTGGTAAATATTTATATCCACATAGATAATTTGTAAAGAAGGGGAAAAAGTTTAAACCTTTTAGCACTACTTCTCCCTGGTTTGCAAAGCTGAAGGTCATTCAAGTGCCTGAAGATGAAACTGAAATTCACATTTGTACAAACCATTCATATGAGCCAAAAGTGAGTTTAGAATCTGCTTGTTACTAATGACTATCATACACTTGCACAGCCAACTACTGCAGTGAAGTCTTTTGCACATTGTGTGAAGAAGTAAGTGTAGCAGGAGGGGGAGAGGTGCCAGAGGTCACAAACCAGACGAGGGTTGGAACCCTGAGCAGATTCCACCATCCCTTTCTTCTGATGCCCTACCAGGCTCACCAGATCCTCCAGTTAACAATTTGGCTATAATATATTGTTTTGAGACCTTGCAGTTATCTAGGGATGAGTAAGAAAGAGGTGACGTTGCTTTGATGGGCAAGATGAGGCATGGTTATGGAGCACCTGCCAGCACCATCAGCAGAGCGGTGTGGGTAGGGGCCCTTCCCTGTCAGCCAGAGATGTCCAGCTTCCATTTCCCACAGTGCCTGCAGACAGCAGCCGAGCAGGGCTTTCAATTTGTACTTGAAGTGTTGTGAACTGCTTTACAGACAGCAGTGTTAATTGCACACTGATCCCTGCAAACAGGCAAACACTGCCCTGTGTCTCCTCAGGACAAAAAAAATAAATAAATTAAAAATAGGGAGAGAAAATTTTAATTAATTGCTAACAACACATTGTCACATTCTACAAAATTACAGCTCTAGAATATTGCGCTCAGTGGGACCTGCCATTTCACAATTAAAACTAAACCATTTACTAAAAGGCTGTCATCATGCCTGTTTAGTTGCCTAATTGCTTTGTCCTTAGTATGTACTCACAGTTACAAGCCACTTTTGCCAAACTAAATTACAAAGCATTTATTACAAAGAGCAGATGATTTTCAGAGCATCAATCTAATTACTCTCATTTTTCCAGTAACAAACACTGTAATTGTTATGGGTTTTGGTTTCCTGCAGAGCAGCCTAGAGGCAAACCTTGTGCACTCACCCTGCCTATAACCTTCCCTTGCCCAGCCTCATTACTATGCAAGAAGATGCTGAGATGAACAAAACTTGTATTTGTTTCCTTGAAACATCGTCTAGCAGGCTGTGTCCTTGGAGACCTGGGAATGATTGTAAACCCACTAACAAATAAAAAGAGCAGTTGTGTCACATTTGGTCTTTATCATCTTAATATTAAAGCTTTGAGAGGGCAAAACGTTTAAGTGTCCATACATGTTGAGAGAGTGGAGTTTATTGGCCAACTGTCACAGAGCGAAGTGAATTCAATGTTGTATTCATTCTCAGGTCTCATGTCAGGAATAGCTGGAGCTTTGTGTTACGAAATAAATATAAATAAATAAGTAGATTATGTATAAGTGACCTAAAGATAGCATTTTAGTTCCATCTCAGTCCACAAAACAAGGCGATGCTCCAGCTTAAAGGCTAATTAATTTTTAGCTGATATTTTTATTGTCTGTTATAGGAATTTTACACCGTCCCTGAATTAGCAGGGAAAAAAAGGCTTGGATCAGTAGCAATGTCATTTCATGCAATTTATTAAATGCATATGGACTTTTAGTCTTCTAATTTGATTTTCTCATCCATTTTCATCAAGTCCTTCACCTGGTCTCATTCAACCTTCTTTAGACTTGATGAAGAACATGCAGTTAAGAGGCATTGATCACAACCACTTCCTGTGCTGTTCAAATAGAGGTGTTGTGGTGGCTCCTTACATCCAGCTCTGGTGTGCATGGGCACCACTGGAACTGACAGATCCTAAGATGTCGTTGAGTTCTGTGGTGTTTCTCCACTCTGTTTATGGCAAGGAGTGTTTTCAGTCCTTCAGTTCAAAAATTCATGTTTTTTCTTGTTTCACTTTAAATAGCAAGCACAGGTTCTTAATGCACGTCCATTTTTTGACATCAGCAGAACAGGTCAAACTTCACCTAAGCATCTGAGGGTCTGGCAGAGCTGGTGACCTGCTATTACAACAGCATCTACAGGTATGATTAAATTATTCACTATGGCTGAACCGATACCCAGATTAGATATATTTTTCTCTTGAGGGACTACAAAATGTACCACTTCACACTTTGCTGCTCACTCTGCCCAGCATTTTTGAAGGAAGATTCTGCATTTCATTGTTCGTTCCTGTTAAGGTGACCCTGGTTGGGGTAATTTATTCCAAGGCAGTTTAGAACAGCGATTTTTCTAGGAAATGCAGGAGCTCGAGCTCCATGCTGGGGATTTGGGGTGTGATTCTACAAGCCCTTTGCTCTTGGCTTCCTGCAGAGTTGGCTTAGTGGTGTGAAGGAAATGTGTGATGTTGCTAATGTAAGAATCCATACAGAGTGCAAGCAGGCAAAGGAGATGGGCTGTAGATTGGAGCAGACTCAGAGTAGCAGATAAATTTGGGGTTCTGCTTGACTATCATTGCTTAGATCCACAAGTGAGCCTCCTGTACTTTTGTTCCACTCTGATCTGTTGTAATACTGCCAGGAGATAACAGCACTCACATTAGCACTAATTGTACCCAGTTTTACCCCTTTATCCCTAGCATTACACAGTAAGCCTTAATTCCAGTTGGATTTTTTGGTCCATGCATACTCTCAAAATAGGTTTGTCTCACACACTGACACCTCTCTGCACACACTGTGTTTCCAAATGACTGTATAAAAACTGTAAGTCATAGCTTACTGCTACTGCTGAGATGTCAATCCTAAAAATGTTTTTTCTGGTGCCTTATTTTCCCCCTAGATTTTAATGTGAGCAAACTTTTCCATGCTCTCTTATCTTTCATGAAAGAAATAAAAATGATGGAGAGCGAAATAGTAAAGACCCTTCATTGTGCACTGATTATTGCTGGACACACAAAAAGCCATCAGATTTTTCAAGGATCTGAGTGCAATTGCTGAGCACTGTAAGGGAACTCATTTGGGCTTTTCACTGGTCTTAAAAACATTTCTAGTCCTCATTTAGTAACAAAAAGGAAACAGCAAATGTTACCCATGAATATGATTTGTAGCACATAATAAAAGACTCTGAGGGTATCAGTTTATTCTGACTTCTTATGATCTTTTGTACGTCAAAACATATTATTCACAAATATTTTGGCTCTTATGAGCTTTTATACATATATATACACTTTAGTTTTTCTCAGGAGTAAAATTCATGTTATCATTATTTTTAGTATATTTTATCCCGGGTTCTATTCCTTCCCAAGCTGATTTTTAGAGTGCATGGTTTAGACTGTCTGCGAAATAGTGGATAGTCAAAAATATTGCTTACAGTAAAACCCTTCATGATCTGATTGTTTTTATTGCCATGAATACGCAGATCAAAAATGAAAGATTTATTTGCTGGTAAGCTTTTCTTTAGGGCTCTGCTGAGCAGTTTTTAGTGACCTGGCAGGGCTCATTGAGAAACAATTGCTTTCGAACACATCACTTGACCTGTTCTGTGCTAAGAGTTCCAGGCTTACAAAAATAGCTAATTCCCCAGGAAACCAGAAAGTAAGGTTGCTACTGAAACCCGCAAGGTGCCATACAAAGTCTGGTGTCCATCTGGCTTAACCATGCTATTGCTAAGGTTCAGAACATCCACAGTATTTCTGTTCATTATCAGTACTAAGTTTTTAAAGCTGCCAATTACTGTACAGAGAAATTGTACAAGTGAGTTTTTTAGTGGGTTGCTTATGTTGATTTTTGTTTCATTCTTTCTTTGTGGGGTTGCTTGTTGTGTTTTATTAGCTTTAGATTTTTAACCAAGTCCCCTTACAGTGTTTTTCTTCCCTTTTCCAATTTCCAATTAAAGAGGCACCTTCATGAGATTTGGATTAATCTACCATTAAATGTTACTGCTGTGCATGAGAGTACAGAGCGTTTAGTATTGACCTGCTTTGTTTAGAAACCAATAATCTGAAGAGACTTGTGCCACAGTAAAATAGGCATAAAACAGAGGGGAAAGCAGACTGCAGCTCTCTGAGATGCATTCTGGGAAGAGAAGAAATGGTTGAACAAAGGCATCTGAAATCTCTGCAGAGAATGGGAAGCAACAGCTTCTTTGGAGATGAACATCAGTTCTGTGTGCAGGTCAGCTACATCAGTCTTATCTTCTTTAGTGAGAAGCATCTGGCTGAGCAGCCTGCACAGCTCTGCCCCAAACAGTTTCTGAGGATGGTGTTTTCTTGGCGAGAGTCACCTGGGAGAAGATGAGGCTGGAACTTTAGAAGAGAGCAGAGGAGTTGTCCTTTTGTCTGCTAGGCTATTGTGCCCAAATCCAGCTTGGTGGTCTTAGGTGTTCTTCACTTGTATGATGTTCTTTCTAAAATAAGGGCTTTATTGGCTTTGTCTCCTTATTGAGATGAGATTGACCTAACTCCTGTGAGGCCTGGGTCAGTTCCTCAGCTCAGTACATTTTCCTTTGCCTGATCCTTACCCAAATTGTGAGGTGTTTCCTTTTTCAAATTTTGGCCATCTTTATTTCCCTCTTCACCATCTCTAGAACCCAGGTTCCTGGGTGCCCAGATATGAGATACTGCAGTTGATTAACTCTACATTTGTCTGGTGTTAAAGGATTCAGGGGGTATTAGAGTTTTTCATACCTGCATTTTTTAATTTAGTTGTACCAATTAATTTTTATTATATTTGCCTCCTGGAGAAGAGTCTTTTCCACACTGCAGGAATAACTACTTCTGAATAACAGAGCTTCTTTCTGCTCTTACTGAAGTCAATTGGCATCATGTGTTAACCTTCCAAACTCTAAAAAGCAGTGTCATAAGTCTGAAATCAAGGCTCCCTGTAGGATGAGGTCTTGTCTGATTTATTTTCCAGCTGGTGCTGGCACATCAGCATTGCTTAGATTACCATGTATTTCACACATCCAGCTCTGTTGAGATACATAGCAGATGAAATTGTCTTGGTTTCATGTAACAGAAAGCAATGGTGTGAAAATATAAGATGTGATTTTTTTGGATAAATTGGAATTAGGGTAGAGAAGACAGGTAGGAATACATGATTCACCTACTAGGAACACACCTTCATATCTCAGATATGAAACAATATCTTGATAGGTTTCCCTGAGAACTGAAGCGACAGTTTAGAGTGAGACCAATAGCTGTGGTTAGGTAAATGTCCATGGAAAGAGAAAGAGAAGGAAATACACCCAACCCCTTGCAAACAAAATACAGCAAAAGCAAAAGAAAAAAACAAATCACTTCATGACCCTTTCTGCACATTTTGCACATTTCAAAACTAATTATTATAACGAGGCCATAAGTGAGATGTGAAGGTTGGGGTCATTTCTGATTATTCATTTCTAGGCTTAGCCATGCTTCTCATACTGAGTTAAACAATCTTGTCTTTAGACCCTGGAGAGCCAACTTTCAGGTCTGCCTGTACTATCACAAACAGGCAGTGAGCACTGGCACTAATTTGGCTTCTGAATATGCTTGCTGTTCCTTCATAATGTTATATCAGAGGTGAATAACAATACAGCTTCACACTAAGTTCAGAAAGGAGCCTGAGGGCTCAAGAGTGCCAACCACAAGTCAAGATTAATGTAAATCTTATCATAAAAAATGTAATGCAAGACAAATCTGGTCTGGGCTTAGGTTATTTATGACTGGATTGCTCAGAATTTATAAACAGTGTTCAGCCGAGCTGGAAGCTGATGTCCTTCTCCAATGAGCTTCTCTATGTTGCATTACCTAGTGGAGTATTTTTAAGCATCTCTTTCATCAATGTGGATATTAAAAATAATACTTTTCTTCCAACTTGTGCAGTTTTAGTTCTGAGAAAAAATTGATTTTTGAAATCTTTTGGTTACTTTGAAAACCAAATATGGGTTACATGCAAAGAAAGGAGCAACTGTAGTGTGTCCAGATTCTCCTGTTAAGAGGAGCAGGAACCAACTATTTGCTGCTTGCATTGCCAGGTATGAGCTGGTAGCCGCTGATGCCTACCTTTATTCCAGCAGCCAGCATGGCAGTGAATCCCTATGTAAACTGATCAATCCAAGCTACATCTTAAGAAGTCTCTGTACCATTCCTCCCTCCATTTGTCTCTAGCATTTCAACTGCTCTCATTACTCTAATATTGACTTCTTTCCAAGTAGAAAGAGATGTATTTTTTCCCACTACTTTTCCTAGCTTAGCTCCTTCAGGCTCTTCATAGAGCTGCCATATCCATTCCTTGTTCTCATGTGCTCTTGAAATTGTGGTGGCCATTTGATCACTGCTGGATTCTGGGGATGGACTGCCCAGCACAGAGTGCACAGTGCTTCCTATTCTCATTTATATTCCTCCAGCAGCTCACTGTATCCGAGAATCTTGTTTGCTTCCTGCTGCTGAGCCTCTACAATGAGCAGACAGCTTTAGGGATTTTTCTGTAATCACTTATAAATCTCTTCCCTGGTCAGTGTTCTACAGCACCTCCCCATTGAAAAGACACTTCCAGTTTCTATTACACTTGTACTGTTAGGTTTGAACTCAGTATTTTACAGCAATGATCTGCAACAGATCTTTTGGCATTTCAGTCAGTGAGAGGCAAAGGACTTGGACTCCCATGTTTTTCCCAGTGCAGCCCTTTCAGCCTACTGACAATGAATAAGGTGGGGGAAAACTGTCAGAGAAGAAAATTTATCACAAAACAAACAAACAAACAAACAAATACCATTTTTGAGAAGAGGGAAATATTTTTTCTTATGGGAAAAGCTCATTTGATCTAAAAACACTTCTAACTCTGGTCAGCAGTTTTATTCAAGGGTCTTGCAAAAGTATTTGTGTGCGTGGCTTCCTCAGCTCCTCATGAGAAACTGTCAGAAATTTATTCCTGGGGCTGATATCCCTCCTGAGGGATAAAACTGCAGTGCTGCACCTCCGGCACCTCCTCTACATGATGGCAACTAGAAAAAATGAGTTTCTAAAGGCTGACCTTGTGCACAGGAGATAAAACTCAAATCTGTAACTCAGATACAAATTCTTTTTTGCATTCATTTGGTCTGAGCAAATGAAAATACACTGCCATGTATTCTCTCTATTCTGACCTGGCAGAGGTGCCATCTGAAAAGCTCTTAAATCGATGTAGCTCTGATGCATTTACCTTATAGGATGAAATTAAAGTAGAATAAAACACCTACATATGATAAAGCAAACTGCCTGAGTCAAGAACACCTCTAGTAGCAAACCAGCAGAGACAGACAACTGTGCTGTGAGTTTTTAGAAAGCGAAGTACATTGATCACTCTTCAGCTGACAGCTGACACAATGGATTAAGAAATCTCTGCTGATATCTTCCCCCATAAAAGAAGGCCTCTAAAACTAAAGAGGAGAATTGCCAAACTGATAGTGAAGGTAAGAAAATATGGGGATTAGAAAGGAGTGAGAAATGGGGAAGAAAATTCTGTGTGCTGTTCACAAGGAGATGTGCTGTGCATTCTTCTCAGAGGCAGAACTGCATGAAAAGAGCAGCCTAGTCAGAACAAACATCTGATGGAAATGAACATCTCTGCTACCTGATCAAACATCCTTCATGAAAACTGCACAGCAAGAAGTGTGAGATAGTGTTGAAATAGCATCTTTTCTCTGCCTTCCTGTTCTTATCCCTATGTTTATTTGTATAAATACAATCTGGCAGGTTTCTAACATAGATTTGTTGGCTTTCTTCAGCCGTGAACTGTTCACTTTGAAAGAACTTATGAGACATCTCAAAAACAAATTATGTCATTTTAGCATAGATCGTCCTTTTCCTCAGCTCTGCACTTCATTGGGCAACTTCTCAGGCTCAGACAAATCCATGATACAATGTGAAATGTCAACCATACGAGCCTCCTTTTCTACTCCTTTTTTCAAAGGGTCCAGAGACAATCAAGAAAGCTGAAATTACTGCATTCTGACAGTTGTAAAAGGTCACCTAGTTAAATTAATTCATGTTACTTCCAGTGCATCCTAATATGTGGGAAAGAAATTAACGGTCATCTCAAAGTCAACAAGAACCAATGATTCCAAGCCATGAGATTTGTGAAGAAAGTGACTACAAGGTCAGCGTTGTCACTGCTGCTCAGAGGAACAGGAGGCTGAACCCCAGCTGGCCAGAGAATATGTTATTTATTGAGACAAACCTTCAGGGTCTGCATAGCCCTGTGAAATCAGCTTACATCTGATCCATTAAAAACAGCTTTTATGAGAATTTTTTTTTAATTGTGAGCTTATCTCTTTCCAGAGCTTGCTGTGGGAGGGAGACACATCAGAGCAGCTCTGAAGGCCTGGGCTCACAGGGCTACTCATGGGGCTCAAGTGGGCCATGTCTAGACACTGAGGCACTCCTAATTTCTCATAAATTAAAAGATCAAAATCTCATCACACAAATATTTAAATAGCCATGGAAAAGGAGGGTTCATTAACTCTCCATGCAGTGCTGTACTTGGCCAGCCACTTCATATGACAGACTGTTAGGATGGCAGGAGACAAGACAGCAGAGGTGTTTACTGTTTCCCTATGAGGCTGCTTGCATCTGCCAGGGAAAGCTCAATGCAGCCCAAGCTTGGCCTTAAAAGACACTGCTCCAGGAATGCTAAATGGATCTTTTATACCTTGGTATTTCCCTATCAGAGTTTTATGTGGGTTTGTAGGGAGCAAGTGAGATTTTATTGGTGCTCCTTAGTGAATTCTCCCCTAGAGGCATTCACTGCACAGGGATTAACAGCTTCCTAAATCGTTTGCGTTCTATCATTTGCTATGATAGAAATGCACTCACAAACGTCATAATTTAAATATAAAGCTTGCAGATTTCTGCTTGGTTTCGTGCTTGACACTTTCCATCCCCATGATCGCAGTCACAGCCCAGTTCTGCATCATTCCAAATCTGAGTTCACCTTTCCAGAGGCCATACCTGTACCTGTCCAGATGAGGTTCCATCAGCACTTGCAGGCATACTGCTTCCTCTGTTACTGCCTGCAGCTGTCTGGGCTGGAGATGAATGGGTTTTCTCACCTGGCGTGCAAGAAACACTTAAGGCTTTGCTGGGACCTCAGATGTGCTAATGAAATGCAGTACATTCATTTTCATCATCCATTCTGCTGTTGTTCCTGCACTGAAATGTACCAGCACTATTTTGGGGGTAATATCTAGATTCTTTGCTCTTGACCCCATTCTCACTGCATAGCAGAACACTTTTATTCTTCTTCTCTTTTTATTTATATTGTTAAAACGTCTTTTACCCCTTCATGTCCTTTGGCAAATTCTAACTCAGCTTGATTTTGGAGCAGTTTTCTACATACTTGCAATAGGCTTTTTTCAACCCATTCTGTTGGAGCTCTTCCTTTCATTTCCCGCTGGTTGGGCTGCAGATTCCAGGCTGATTTTGCACCTTTGAACTAAAGCAGTTAGCCCCGTGCTCCATTTCCATTCCCGAGTTTGTTATTCAAACATGATCATAGCAACGCTTCTCAAACTGAGCTCCTTTAGATGAAAAAGGTTTTGACCTGTTTTTCTCTTCCCATTTTATTGACACCGGTGTTTTGACCGGTCTTATTTTCTACCACCATCTTTTCAATAACAATCAATAAAACATGACTGCCTACCATTATTGCACATGACAATTGCTGAAGACTCCAAACACAAATCTCATTGCTGGCCATGCTTTTTTTTCTCTCTCTCTCTCAAAAAAGAAAAAAGTAATAATAAGAAATGGAATTGCTGGAAAATTATACCAGCTGGTTCTACTAGAGTTTGTCCCTTCCATCATAGCAACAGGTAGCTCTGAGATTCTGTGGTCATTCTTCATCTGGGATAGTAGAAGGTCATTTCTGCTTTTAAGGCAATAGAATAAAAATAAAATGTTCCTGATTTCACAGTTCCACTTCAGGGAACAAACTCATTCTGTGTCTTTTCACAGTTATCATAATTCTGATTTTATCAGATGTGCATTTAATTTCCTTAAGTAAATATCTAAAGGTCACAAAGCATTCTGGCTGCTGCTTGTACATGTGTTTATGGATGTTTTCTTTTCAAATTAAGCTGACATCTTGATGGGTAGCAGATGTCTGATATCATAACAGTACATATGGGATCATTCATGTGCCAGACCAAATCATCAGATGTTCTTGGGGGTACAGGGAAGAGACCAGGGAAAGGAAACTCTCCTTTACATCCTACCTGTACTAATGCTCAGTGAAGTGCATTATTTCAACCTGAGATTCTGCCAGACCTTTTTGGTTTTGCATTTTAACTATAAAATCCATTATTCAAGTTCTCTAATTTCACCTGGCTCTTTATTCTGTCTGTTTGTTGGCAGGCAGCCACAGCAACTAAAAAGGCTAAAAAGCTTTACAAATGTAAAACACAACAAGAGGAAAACTCCAAGTTGTGTGATATGGCAGCCAGATACTTGACCCTTACATCAGGTTAGCAAGGTGTGCTGTTGAAAATCCTGGATGAGCGGTACACAGAATTCCTGTCTTGTGCCCTGCCTTTGGAATCTGGGCTGACTTAAGAGGTCATGGAGGAGTTTCAGTAAAGGTAAGACTGGGCCCCAGAGGTCTGCTGAGATATGACAAAAGAGTGAATTCTTTACAATCGAATGCGTTACAGTCTGCTTGGCAATCCATCATTTTATAGTGATCATCAGCCTGTCCTGGCTCAGGCTGAAGTGCCACAGGGCAAATGAGCAATGAGATGAATGGAGTAGTAGGTGTGGAGGTGATGCCCTGCTGCCCGTGGGGTGCAGCCATCACTCACACTGTGCCACACACACCTTGCCTCCACTTACTGCCAACGTTAGGGAACATCACTCACTGCACGAGACAGCTGATGGAACGGTCTTTAGAAAGAGCTAGAGGGAATTCCTCAAGGCAGCTCTTTGGCTGATAGGGATGTTTTTATCACTAGTGCAAATGGAAATCTGAAAAATATTGAAACCTCAGTCTCCATGGCGAGCAGATGAGTCATTTATTTGCCCATCATAAACAAAAACTGGCTCCACTTGCACTGAAAACAAGAATTGCTCAGCTCTGCTTGAGCATATATTTAGTTATTAGTATCTCTGCCTTACTTTGCATCTTATGGCCATTGGCTGGGTTTTACTGCAGTATTAGAGCTGATGTGAGAACATCACTGTGCACAAACAGACAGTGATCAGAAGGAGAAGTCTTCCTCACAGCCTTTCATATTTTTTATTCATGCAGCAAAATGAGATCCATGCTTCACAAAGTCCTGTAGGTTATTACCATGTGCTAAGCTGTGAACTGCAAACACAAGCTGTTCTTAAACAGGAACAAAAAGTAAAAGCAGATGGTTTCTTTTAACGTCTCGCGGAACTTTTCTTGAACACAAATGTATGTTTTCTCCTCCCCAGCTGGCAATCCCCACATGTAAACGATCTGCTTTTACTGTTTCAGGAGACTCATTTGACCCCCTCTGTTATTAAAAGGCACATTACCCTTAAAGAGAGAGGAGCAAATAGAGCTTTAGAAAATAACTTTTCTTTCATTATGTATTGGAAAATGCATGTGGAGCTTTCTTTCCTTTTCTTAAGAAGGAAAGTTCATATTTCCACACATGGTCCCACCAAAAGTGGGAGTGGAGAGCGAGAAAGCCTGATGAAGTACTGATACATTGCAAAACAGACTAGGTATGCTGTAGACAAGAAACACTGTAATTTCACAGGCATTGCTGGTGCAATGTTAATAAAATAAGAGTAAATCCCAGCAATTAGAAAATATTCTCTTGTTGGATGTTTCTTGAAGGTGCTTTTGTGGTGGTTTCTCAGTGTCTGCTTTGCCAGATGATGTTGATTTTGACACTTACGATACTTGTGACTCTGCTATAAGTCATTTGGAACAGGCCTTTGTTAAAAGACCCTCAAAAAGTTTTAATACTGACTATAATGCAGATTAGCAGCAGTTCTTGCTTGAAAGTATTGAGAGCCTGGGACTGAGGGCACTCTTCTGGGAGTCCTCTTTCCACATGAAACAACTCTGAAAATAATGAATGAGGGAAGAGAAAAGAAGACAGAAGATAATTGGGGCAGCTTTGGATGTACTTCAGTCTCCTGTTATTCATGTTTTCTTCCATTTGGGAGATTGTTTACCCTGAGAATTCAAATCCTGTTACCAGCTTATTTTATCAGAACTATCTTTAATACTACAGGCTGCTGGAAGAGCCATTGTACCCAAGCTGTTATTCTCCTTGCCTTTCAGCACAAAGTGCTGCCCGTAGCAATGGCAATAATCCAGAAGAATTGTACTCTTAAGGGGAAAGCAGGAAAGTCTCAGGATAAGATGTGAGGTTGGGTGAGTGGGTCCTGCGCCACTGACGGGTGGCACTGGGGACTGTGGATGTTCTGCAAGCATCACTGACAAATGTGCTTGAAGAGTTGGGATCTATTAAGTAGAGAGCAGGACTGACTGCATGTTGTCTTGAGCTTGAATTCTGTAGTGGGGACATCCATAGCTCTAGAACACAAACTCAAAGTAAGTGTCAACTCACTTTTTTCAAATAGATGTGTGCTTCTAACCAAATTATACACAGTCTTCCTTTTCCTCCCTTCCAAAGATTAGCTCATGTCAAGTTCTGGCAGCTCTGGTTGCTGCATCATCTCTGTCTGCTGTGATTCATTGCTTAGTGTGAGTCACAGAGCCTTGTAAGGAAGGGGAGCATGGAAGCTGATTTCTGTGTGTCCAAATAGCAGAGAAATGTTTGAATTACAGATCACAATGAACTGCTAATTGGCCATAATGTAAGCCCCTTCTAAATGGACATTATTAATATTGAAATAAACAGCTTGTTATTTTTCAGACCTGAATGCCAGTCTTTTGAAATGAAAAGCTAATTTTAGCCTGGGAGGCAAGCTCTATGTTTTAATCTGAAGTTATAGAGCGAGAACAATAAATGAACACTTAAGGTGAAGAGATATTTCCCTGCTGCAAGTTTACTTGTGATGAGCTACTCTGCCCAAAGGGAAATAAAATTAAACTGTAGCTTTGATTTAGATCTAGAAGAAGTCCCAGCAGAAAATCTGACTGAGGAAAACAAAGCAAGAGACCACTCTTTGAACTGAGCAAAACACCCAGTTAGGAAAAGCTTTTGTAGGTATTGTGTATATACAAACGTAATATTGCTGTTAAGGCAGTGCTTGATCTACTATAACATAACTAAGAAAAGAGCTTTATTGGGAGCCATGAAGAGCTGAGACTTCTCTGTGCTGACACCTTAGTCAGTCCTGCAGAGTATGCTCAAAACTCAGATTTGTCAGAGGGGTGCTGTTGTGGCTGCTTGCTGTGAGCGGATGGAGTCAAACATCACTCAGCTTTGTCTTCTCAGGATGCAAGCAGAGCTGCCCTGGGGTCAGCCACCCCTTCTCTGTCTAATGCTTCATGGGTCATTCACACTGGCCAACCATCTATAGCTAAGGAATGGATAAGAAAGCGTTTTTTTCTTTGCAACATGCGTATTGCAGCTAATACTGAAGGAAGTGTCTCTGAGTTCAGATCATCAGTTGCCACAGAGATCAGGTTTGGATTTCCTGTCTGGCAGCGCTGCACACCTCAGGAACAGGAGAGGACAAAATCCAGATCTGCTCAAGCTGCTTATTAGAACAGCGCTTTTTAATTCACAGAGATAAGCATAGAAATGGCATAAGAAAACATAATCAGCCCTTAAGCTCCCCATTGCTTGTTTTTGGTGGTTATCAGATCTCTGGCATCAGAGTGCTAATTTGATTACACAGTGTCACTAACAGCATAACTAAGGACCCTACTCATGTAAGCAAGGATTTCATGAGATTAATCTCTACGTTAAAATCAGGAACCCCCTGTGGCTATGGTGAGGGAAAACTGCACATTTTAGGAACTCCATGATCTTACAGCCGACGTGCATGAACTCCTATTGCTGACAGCAACATCTGTTGTTAGGGCGACAGGGATGCCAGTCCCATCCACCACCTGCCGCTGCTGCCCCCCCTGAACAGTGCAACATAATTCCAGACCCTGCTGTTCATGGTCATCTGTTACTATATATCGGTATTCATGTATGTTTACTACTATTTTATGTAGCATGCTATTGTGCAGCTGTCCTTGCTACTTGTAACTGCATCTGCAGGTGAGTGGCTGAGCTGGGGTCTCTGCTTTCAAGGGATTTCAGGGGAGGATGGGCAGTTGCCAGAGAACTCCAGCAAACAATTTGCTCTGGTGATTATATTGCAGAGGGTTTCAATTTGCCTCACTGAATGTGTTTTTATGATCTGCATCAGTGCAATCATACTGGTGATGAAATGAAATAATTAAAAAAGGTATTATCCACTCTGCACTGCATTTACGATTAACACAGTAAATGAAAATCCAGCCTTTTATCTGACACCAATTGGTATTGCATTTTTGAGCAAAATTGGACTTCTTTTGTTTTTTTTTTAAGCTTAAGCATATCTTTTTCTTTCTCCCTTTCCTTCTTTCTTCTGTTTCTGAATACCGGTAAATTAAAGATGACAGGAAACTGGAAATGCTTTCAGAAAAGGTCTTGAAATTCATGTCAGAGCTCGTAAAATGGGTGAGAAAGAGAGAAATGTAACCCGTTTTCTGTCATATTAGCATGACAATCAAGCAATTACTTAGAATGCTTCAAACATATTTCAACATTTTTTTGGGGGGAGGAGAGGGCAGTCTGCATTGAGGATGTATTCTACTCTAACCTCAGTTTAGATGGCCATACACAAAGTTGTATTATCCCTTCCTCCCAGAAAACTGCTGGGAAACAACGCATTTGGCAAATGACAGTTTCTTCATTCTGTACTGCAAATTTTTTTGCATGAGTCACCTGCAGCGTGGTGCTGTCGGATGGGAGGGCTGAGAAAGGAAGAAGCAGCAGGATGCAATTGCACTTTGCTGAAAGCAGTTGTGAAATAAAATGAGAGAAGTGTAGGAAAGATAACTTTTGTGCCTACAAAATACCCACATAGTTCTGTACTGCTGCAAGAGAACTACCTGTATTACAGAGAACAAGCAGCAAATGCATTGTATCCGAACAGCAAATCACTCTTGACCAAATTCTGTCCCCACTACAGTTAGATAAGCAGTTCCCCATGGCTGGGCTGAATTTTTCATAACCAGGAGAAAATCTGGATTTTTTGGGATAGGAATTACAAATTTCCAAGGAAGAGAGCAATAATAAAGAGGTCCAGGGAGTATTCTGTATAAAACTGCCATATGTTCTGGGCTTGCTATATAGAAATCGTATTTCAGATTCTATTATAAAGCACAGTAAAGTAATAAAAAGTTAGCTTTGCCATGAGACTTGTCATTCTGCCTCTGCCCAGAAGCAGCAGCAGCCCCACAGCCTCACTCTGGGTGCCATCATCTACCAGCAGCAGCTTGGCTGGAGCACACAATGCAATCACACTCCTCCTGATACTGCACGAGATAAGAGGAAGTGACAAACAACATTAAGTCCAAAGGGTATTTTTCATTTCCATTTAAATTTCTGTAGCTTTTTGGAGTGATTAAACTCTGAAAGAAAGCTTTTGAAAGGGGGAAAGAAAGTCGAGCTCCTTTCTGTACTGAGCAGTTCAGTGGAGGAATAGCAAGGGTCACCCCGAAACAAGCTGCAGCCATAGCAATACATGCTGAGCTGCAGTAAGCTGAGCCTGTCCAGTCCTTCTATAAATGATTAGAAGCAAATCTTAGCCTCGGTCCCTTTGGTGAAGGAGGGCTTTGGGGAACCTTCCTACACTGCTACACCTGCCTGAAAAATTATTTAGTTAATTGCACAGGTTAAGTTGCCTGTTTGGTTTAAAGCCCCCAGTTATTTTGCAGCTCTAATTGCAGAAAAATAGTGTTGTTTTCAAACACACTCAGTTTGTGATTGTATTTGATTGCCTGTAGAATCCTTTGATATGTGGCAGCCTTGGAGCTGGGCCTAATCCTTCTCACCTTTGGCTGTGTGTAGGACATTGGAAGTTTTGCTGAATGGTGGTTTCAGCACATTTGAAATTTATTTTATTTTATTTTTTGACGGGAGATAAAACTTTTTTTTTCCTTTATTTTAGGGCTGTTGTAATAAATCTATGCATTGTCTCCACAACTGCTTTATTTCTTCACAAGTTTTTATCTATAAAGGGCAAGAACTTTGGCAGGCAAGAAGCAATAGAGAGCTGTCTATGCCAAAGGAGCTGTATTGACTTATTCTGCATGGTGTGTTTGGCCCCAAACCCAAACTCTGTGATTAATTATTCTCACTTGCAGATCTATAGACCCAATATAGGCAAGAAAATGTGACAGCAGTCACCTGGAATGCAGCTTCTTCAAGGTTGTGGACAAAGTCATATTGCTGCACTGTAGCTCTGTCACAAGGATACAGCTTTTCTAATACTGAGAATCTACTGCTCAACTTAAAATGACAGGTCATGCCAGCTTGGGAGAATTCCATAGTTTATTGGTAGGTAAACTTCATAAAAAGCATCTCCAAATTCATTTTGATACAAAAATGTTTTACAGATTAAAAGCTGTTAAATGTGAAAATAAGATTTGCCACATCAATCATCCTCAATAGAGAAATGCTGAGACCTGGGGAAATAACTGGTAATGAAATCATTCTCTTGGAGTCCTTTGAGAGGGGCATTCTGGGGCAATTTTATCTTCTTTGCTCTCATGGTTTCCTATTTGACTTTTACTGCTTTAGGTATTGGTTAGGAAAGAAGGAACATGAATGCATGTTTGAATGATTGTTGTGCAGTACTGCTAAATCCCACTAAAAATTCCAGCAATCAGAATTCATATAAGGAATTGTTGCATGTATAAGGAACCCTTGGTGTCAGGATGTGTCGTTTTGGCCTTTGGACTCTTAGGAGTGCCAAGGATACTCTGATTTCTGTACTGGATATTTCCTGCTTCATTTGAACTCTGCTGTCTCCATAGCACAGGATTTTTGTCTAACAAAACCAATATGAAATCAGCTTCAATTGCCAAAGGTAACAAATGCAGCCTTCATGAAGCTGAAAGCTTGCTGGTCCGAGCAATGTGGATTTCACCCAGTGTCATACACTGTATTCCATTTTCCACAAGTATATTATTTCTCATCAATCTCTAGATGTAAAATTATAAGTTTCTGTTATGATGACAATGATTCTCTTCTGAACACTGATAAAGCTTTCATCCCATAAAAACCTAATGAAAAATCAAATCCTGTTTTCCCACAGATGACAGCGTAGCACATTCTCTAATTTGGTCTCTGTCATCTCTCTATGACACATTCCTCATCTTGATTCCAAGTGGATGAGGCTGTGATAATGAGCACCTGTATAAAGCAGAAGAAAATGCCGCTGATACTGAAACAAATGAGGAACCATCACGTTGTTATTTTCTTCCTTATGCCACGTTCTGTGTGAATCCAAGCCCTGAATTTTCGAGGATTTTTAGGGCTGAAGGACTGTCAAAGAATTCACTAGGAAGACTCGTGTCATTAAAGCCCAGCACATGCTCAGATGCTTTGCTGGTGTGAGGTACAAGCAAAACTGTTGGGCGAAGACTGCTTCAAATAAAGTTGTGAACATCAGTAGAAGAAACATCCTCTCAACCTCACATTTTCTGCCTCAATTGTCACCTGCAAAATCAAATATCAGTTCCTTCGCTGAGGTTTTCGATGAGGTTGTCAAATGTGCCAAGATATTTTAGGTTGTAGGTACTCATTCCTTTTTGAACTGAGCTCTCTTTCATGAAGAACACCAAAGGGCCCTCAGATGACAGCAATGTTCCATTATATTTGGGCTCTATTTTAACAGCTACTTGGAAATCTAAACCCAGTCACTTGAAACTGAATTTTCTATATACCATATAAACCTGAGACAGTGAAATTGCTCTGTAGTCTGTGCAGGAGAAATAAAATTGTTTTGGCCCTTCAAGCAAAAGCCTCTGGACCTTTCCCTTTTCCTGTCTCAACCTCAGCTTATATTTGGGATTGTAGTCTGTTACTATCAGTGCAGGAACAACTGCAGCTTGGAACAACTCGATCTGATATTTAAAAAATGCTTTTATTATTTTTAAAATGATTATGTTATACAAGTAGAAAGAAATCTCAATGGGCTGAAATGCAGAGACATGCATTCTGTTCTGGCTTCACTGACAGGAACCTGATGTTTACTCCCAAATTCAGCACTGAGTTGTCCAATAGCACATACCCAGCAAGCAGGAGACATGGCTGGGATTCCAGAAAGACAAAATACTTCTGCAGTATGCTTAGATGTAACAGATGTATTAGCTTTATGCTCACTAAGGAACAATAATAGGAGATCAGAATCAGCTGCTCAGGATGCAAACCCTCCTATAGGCATTTCTCTCTGAGCAATAAGTACTGGTGTAATGGTAATTTATCCATCAAACAGGGGCTGCCAGCAGAAGCAGGATCTGATTGAAATGAGTTGCTCTTCCCTGGCTGTGTCGTTATGAAAGTGAACCGTAGCTGGGGTCTCTCTGGGCTGAATTGAAAAAAAAAAAGAAGCAGTTTTGGAGCACAAAAGGAAGGAAATGAACAGGAAAAAAACATTGTATTTCTGTTGCCATTGACTTTAGAGCTCTTTTTATCCATGAAGTAAACGCCGATTGCTGCTCGTCACAATAGGCCGTGCCTACTGAGATGCTATCAGAGCTTGCATGACTGCTCTCTGTGTTCAGCACGGAAATGCAGCTCTGCAGACCATGCCTTCTGCTTCTGAAAAGTGCCATCTACATGCTGGAATGCTGGCAGCAAATGCCAATGTATATTAGTCCATCAGACCCTTCACTGCTGTGTATACCAAGCCATTATCGATATTTTCCATGTTCACCCATCCCACATCACAAACCATCTTCCTCCGCTTCCTTCTCTGCCTCATTAAACCCAGTGTACAAAATCTAGAGAACTCTAGATAGGCTTTAAATCAAAACGGTTAGGGAAAAGGAGAAATTTCCATGATTAATATAAACTATTTTAAAGCTGCCTTGCTATAGCCTGATGGCCAAATAACTTTCACTGTTCTATTGTGATCTAGATATTAAATAATTTATGTTATGCTGATTCATTTTCTCTCTAGTTAGGGTTACAGCATTTTTCCCTAGGAAAATGCCGAGTATGTCTAAATTATGCTCCCTTAGTATCTTATGCGATTTAATAAAATTATATTACTTTCCTAATTGAGCTTACTCATAACTTGCCTTAAATTCTATTATACAACAGCAAGTACTGGAGCAGACACTTTTAAGGGACAAACTCCAAGGCAAGAAAGAGTTCTTGAAGGAAGAGAGCTGAGCATAAGGCACCACCAATGCCCTGAGTGCTGACTGTGTGCTCCCACACGTGCCACTGCATCCAGTGCCATGTAACTCTGATATGCTTCCTACGATCAGTCCTCAAAGAGACTCCCAGACTACAAAAAGGTTTCTACCTGGTGTTATCTCTAGAATACATGCACTTCAAGACTTAGGGTGAGGTTTTAGTTGGGAAAGGTTTCCTATTATCTACTTTCTGTGTTAGGAATGGAATTTGAATGTGAGCAGTGGGAAGGGAATTTCTGATGGCATTATTTTTAGCGATAGTTTTGAGGACAGCTGTCCTCAAAGATATGCTTTCCTTTAAACAGCATATTATTTAGGATCAAGGGAGAAAAGCTTTTGTTCTCAGAACCCCACATCTAGCACTAAGGAGCACACATATGCTTTCCCCCGATCTCTCTGGGTAATCAAGGAAATACCCCTCTGTGCATTGGAGTCTGCTGTGTTTGAAGCTGATGGATGCACAAACACTCCTTTTTTTTGTCTGCACATTACAAGATGGAATTTCACAACATACTCATAAAAACAAAGAAAAAAAGGCTGTTAAAAAAACATCACAATGTTTCCCAGTCAACAGTTTTTCTTTCATTTAGGTGAAGTTATGGATAAAAACTTGAAGGGAAGCATAGATTTCAATTTATTGTTCTTCTTAAGGCAGTTAAATATTCCATTAACTGTAAGCTAAGGCATAATACAGGAGGTGAATGATGGAAGATTAACGACCTGGCTTAAAGGTATGCATTAAGGCCTTTTATTTCAACAGCATGGAGTGAGAATTCCCTGCTGAACTAAGTTCAAGGAAGGGGAAAAAATATATGATGCTTATGAGAGAAAATGTTTTTCACTGTTAAAGAAAACTTAATTCACATCTCAGCTGCACTGTGTTTTTTAGAAGAGCTATTAAGTTTATTGTCCCACTTAATATTTATCTGAAGTGGTACCCAGCCACCTCATCCGAGGTCATTGACCACCCTGCTGCTGTAACAGGGCTTCGACTACATCTCAATTTCTACCCAAGGGTTTTATATAGTAAGTGCTTTGCTGCAGCTTTACCCCTATAAGGGATTCTGGATAACATAAATCTTTGCCTGGGGTTCTTCTTGATCACTTGATGAAGTGAATTGCCCTTGCTCTTTGTCAGGGGCTTGTTACAGCCCTGTCACACAAAGCCCCACCAAGGGGAAGAAGGCCCAGAGGTGCTGCTAGAGAGGATGCTGTGTGAGCCTCAGGCTGCAGCATGGGGAACCACACTGAGCTCAGCACTTGGATTCCTTGTATCCAGGAGGTAAGCAGGGCTCTCCACCTGCACTAGACTTGCACAAAGCTGAGGAGTTGCAACCAAGAGGTTCATGTTCCCCCTCTGTGATCTGTAAAGAGCCAAGCTGCTGTTTGGGGCTTTTTCTAGGGCTGAAATCAGGTGAGGCATAGCACAGTCTGTGTCTAGACTAGGTTGTCTTGTTTAAATGTGCAAGGGCAAAGCGTGCAGCACTCAATCTTTTCCTTTTCCGCCCATGAATCTCTGTGAAACCTGAAGGGATGCTTTCTGAGGTGGTTTCCTACTGTTTGGCAAAGCTGGCTGGCAGCTCAATAGCATGATTTTGTTCAGCGACCGCAGCAAATTATGGAGGTACCAGAGGTAAACTTTTATTATAACATGGCACTGAGTTTGATTTATCCATGGAAGGCTGAATTTAAATAACAAGCTTTAGGCTGTGAAACCATGATTTTTTGTTAAAGAAGACTTCATAACATCTGTGAAAAACATGAAATAAGTCACGCTTTGCTGCCAGTAGGTTCTACACTGTGAGCTTTATTTTAGCAGCCGCGTAAAGCATATTTACTTTAAGCCCTAAATTGAGCGCAGAATCAGTACTAAATTTTCTTTGCATGCTACAGCAATAAAAAAAAAACTAACAGAAGAGAAAGAAAAACCAAGTTCACAATGGTTCACTGGTTTTGTTGTCACTAAGGCAAATGCAATGCCAGTAACACCCAAAATAAAGCAGTTCAAACTCTTGCTGGTTCCTCTTTTATTAACATTAGAATAAGCAAAGGAAAACCTTGTGGAGCTATGGCATTTGTTAGTTCTACATTCCAGGAAGCACAAAGGTCCAAATAAAAAGCAAAAAGAGTTTTGTAACACTGGCATTTTAACAAGGAGAGACTTCTGGAGGTGTTTGGTGACTCCCAGATGAATATCACCTGTTTTGAGATTATCAGCCTGCCTTGATTTATTCCACATGCATCCTCCAAATCCATATGTAGCAGAAATGCCGAGTTAGGGCCTGAAGCAGTGATGGAGCAGCTGGTGGGAAAGCAGGGTCAGCCCAGGGCAGCTCAGGTGTAACCAATGCACATGAGTGACCAGAAGGGCTGGAGCCAGGATCTACCCCTTCCAGCCCTCATTTAAGGTATCATGAAGGTATCTCATTGAGGATTTTTGCTTACTGGTACTTCAAGGGTAAGTCTAACCATCCTTATTTCCTCTGCTTTCTTTATCTGGCCAGAAGGTTGTTCAGCCTTGCTGTTTTCATTACTTGTTTTCTTGTTTTTCCTATGGACAGTTTCTCGGGAAATCTCATCCCCTGAAGAGTAGGGAGATTGCTATAAATGAATCTCTATCTTAATTTTACAAATGCTGTTATGTTTCAGAGAGGTAGCAATGGTTGTGAGGAGAGGCAGCAGAGCAATGCTAAGGAAAGACAAAACCATCCTCTGAGTATTAACTAACAAGGTATGGAATGAGAATTTCATAGAATTTCATTTTTAACATTAACCTTTCAGTAAAACTCCTAATGATGAAACTTATACTGTCAACTAGACAGTTGGGCAAAGGGCTGAAGAATTTTGCTTAGAGGTAATGCTTACTAAAACCACTGCCCATGAATATGCAAAAGAGCTCCTCAACAGATTTATTTACAGATAGATGGAAACTGAAGACCTTGTTGGTCCCTCAGTGGCTATAATGCCTGAAAGTACATTTTTTCCCTTAAATTTTTTATTTGCTATTAACAATAAATCAGTAGAAGCTTTCCTATTTTATCAGAGTCATTTGAGTTTAAAGCTCCTAAGAGAAACACTGAGAGAGACTTTAGGTGTTTTTATCAATAGGATGCTATGCTTTTCCACACTTTCAAAAAATGAATTTATATTCTGGTGTATGTGTGTTTCTGCAAATATAACCTATGCTCCTTTAATTAGAGATGAGTCTTTACTGATATATTTATTTTAGCGTGTTTAGAATGATAGTGGTTTTATACCCAAATACCAGAATCAATTTTTTTAATCAGGGCTCTGGACAGAATGGGACCTCACTGGAATCAATCAGGAACTGTTGGGATTGAAGTTTGTCTGTGGATGATGGTTAAACGTTCGTTTGATCATTGTGTTGTTCATCTGCATGAAATAGTATTATTTGGCTTGGAGGAGAAAGTGGCATCTGTTAGATACACTGACTTAGGAACAGGTAGAGAACATGCAGTGGTTTGAAGCAGGGAAATGTCAATCATTTTTAATTCCCAGCAATAGTCTGACATGGATCTGGAACCAGACCATCCCCAGGAGCAGGTTTTATCTCTCTGTCTCTCTATTTTGAGCTGGAAGTGCCAAGGAAAGGGATGCCTTTGGGTTGTGTCTGTCAGAAAGCTCCACAATATCAACAGCTCCACTGCTCTGCAGGCTTCCTGCAGAACTGTACAGAACAGAGATTCTGGGGAGGCTCTTCTGGCCTCCATGTCGGGAATTTTGTATGTGAAGGAATCTCAGGGAAAAGCTTCATTTAAAAACTGCAGTCACTTAGTGTTGCTTTGTGCAGGAGTGTGGACCTGTGGTTTGGACCAGTTTTAATTGAGTAAAACTTTAGGTCAGCTGTTTCTCTGAGGAATTTTCAGTGCATGCAGCAATATTAAAAATGTTCTCTAGAATCAGTCCATTTCAGCAGACAGGTGGCTGAGAATAGAATGACAGAAGGATAAAAGGCTAAATGATATTGACTGTTTCTCACTGCTTTGCGCTCTCTTTCTCTCACTCAAATTCTGTACTAAAATACCAGAGCTTTAAGTTTCAGATATATTTAGCACTTGTTTGCATTCTATTTAATTAGCTTGCACTGACTAAATACAACCTCATTAATTGCTAGTATTGTTGTAATGAACTGCCATCCATTGATTGACTGTCAGAGACATCTCAATAACATGACTGTGGCTGGGGTCTGCAGTGACATTGAGCTTGGACAAACAACTAGGAGGGCAATTTATAATCTCCATCCAGAAGTCCCATATTTACATCTAATATCATAGACTTAAAAGGGGGGAAAAAATTGCTATTCTGTGGCAGAAGAGCCTTTGACATAAAATCGTTTGGATTCACAGAACTGTGGCTGCAGTGAGAATTCATCAAAAAAAGCTTTTTGCCTTTGTAATGTTGAAGTCTGTTTAAAACTTTGTTAAACTCTGGATTGCAGCAGAGGTTGGATTGAGTCTGAAAATGCACTATGATCACACATTGAAACTAGAAGTGATTCAATAGGAATGAATATTAAAAAAATAAAAATCCCAGCATATAAAGAGTGGATAAAACATGAAGTAAAACAAATCTTCAAGGTTAATCGGCCCTTTAATTAAATGAATCATTTGGTTTCCTTCAGTGTCTTTACTTGCACTCTCACTTTCTAGTCTCCCTTCATGTTCTTTCTTGTGCAGCCAGCAAAAAAGCCGCTTTGCATTGTAACAGCTCTACCTTCTGAGCTGTGAGTGAAGCAATGGAAGATGTCCCATGTTCAAACTTGCATCTTGTTTTCTAGATCTTTTCTATGGCAGCTTGCACAAAGCTGCTGCTGGCTGCTCCCGATTCCAATAATAATCAGTCATCACCTTCCATTTAGGACCTCAACTAGCAGATAAAAAATGTGCTTTGTTTAAGATCTTAAGGAGCATAAGGGAATGATTCCATTGGACATGTGGATACACCATGATTATTTTTCCCCATAGGTTTGATCTAATGTTATTTGGCTTTATTTAAGCAGGCTGCAGGATGGTCTTGCGACTGCAGTAAGAGAGTGGGGAGTCATTACACCAAGGCTGTGCTGTCCTGCTCTGTCACTCGTCTTCAGCTTTACAGACAAAACATCCTACATCCTGCTTCTGACATTGTCTCTGCTCATCCATTTTTTACCAATGTGGGCAGAACAAGCCTGTTCTGACTACCATCCAGCAGGCATCCTGCTTGCTAGCTAGTGAAATTAATTGCAAGTAACTGTCACAAATCCAAACAAGTGGTATTCAACCCTTTATTATTGCAGATCTTTGCTGTCACTCCTTAATCAAGTCTTCATTCATAATTCTACCCCTTCTGTTTTGTTTACGTTCTGGGAATGATGGATGTAAACACAGTTTATGCTCGGCAGTTACTTTGCATGAAGGTTGAAACTGTGGCAAGCAGCTTGTGGGGTGTTGAGACCTGACAGAAAGGAAACAAAGAAAAGATTCCCTGGCACTGTGGGAAATCAGAAGCAAGCCTACTTGTGCTGAGTTAGCCTTCTCCTTGCCTGCTTCCTTGGACCCAAATTTAAACCAATTTCCTGCTTTTCAAGGGACAGTGTTGCTAAAATTGTTCTTTCTTACGTTGCTTTATGATCCACTGCCTCTGTCTGGAGCTGAAATTAGCGAGTTTACAGCAAGTTCACTTCTTGGCTCCTTTCTTAGGCAAATGCCAATATTTCCATTTGTTTCAATCTTGTCCAGCGCAATCGGGGGAGTGATGTAAGGGAATAAGTCCTGGAAGCTGGTGTTCTTTTAGGGCATTCTTAACCAAGGAAGAATGACTCCTTTCTTTGTTCCCAAGCAAGAAAATCAGAAGCAGCCCTGACACCTTTAGGGAATTAGATAGTGGTTAGGAATGAACTTATATTTTCTTTTATGAGACAGAGGGAAATTGCCTCTCTTTTTATCTTAAACACAGATTTCCACTCAGTATAATACCAAATTTTGTTACCCAGCAATGCCTTGTATAGGCCTAACAGTTAGTTTGTAATTGTTTTCTCCTATCTATGTGACTAATGACATCTATGTGATACAGGACTGCACTAAGAAGTAAATGAGAATATTAGGAGTTTGTAAGTGTCAAGAGCTTTATATGTAGAATGTGGAAATTAAATTAGGCTTCATTCTTCCAGAAATGTATATCTTGGCCCTTGTTATAATTCATATATTTAATTAAAATGCTAATATATTTTGCAGCAGTTGTAAAACTATTTTAAGAGAAAAAGAAATTTCTTTCAGGGCTTTATTTGGCTTCTGAATTAAAAGATGTAGAGATGCAGAGATGAAAATAATCAGGTCTGCTGGGACACTGGTCAGAGCTTATTATTATGAGTTCATTTTGGCCTCCAGTACATTCAGATTAAAATATCCCCAAATTGAAGTTTCTTTTAATGGTGGTCAAAACCAGAAGCATTTTCCTGATGCTTTTCCCTTGCTCAGTTGTAGCAACTGCAGTCACAGAATTCTGCTCCAAGTTTCATGGATACATTGGTGTGGGACTCTGGGATCCATCTCCTTTATCGCCTTTAATGTGGTTGAAAGCAGAGCTGTCTTTCCAAAGACACTGTGATTGGGATGACTTAAGCTGACCTGTTCCAATTTTCTCTCCTTGTAAACTCCATTTAGTGTTAAAAAAACAATTCAAAGGCAGATCGTAGGTGTCATGCAGCTCCTCTGACCTTTAAATCAAATTTAGTTTTTCACTCTGTAGTAGGCCAGTGAGCAAAACTTGACAGCTTAATAAAGTGGAAATCTTAGGCAATAAATCTAAGAATTCTTCCATCATTCATGAGAAGGGAGATCAAAGCTTTGTTGTGTTGTTGAATAGCTCCCAAACAAGAGCTTCTGAAACTTGGCCAGAATCAAAACTTGCATTGTCAGAAGTTAATTCTCCTGCATTAAATAATATATCAAGAAGAAGCCTGCTGCCTGCTTTATCTCTGGGACAGCCTGCACAGCGTGTAACAGTCATCTTGAATAAGATCAATTAATGCAACGCTGTGATTACATTATCAACAAGGAGCTATGAATTTCAGTGCTTGCCCATCGAGGCAAAGCTCTCTTCCCCCAGAAACGGGAGACATCATGCAGAAATAGATCTGATCAAATTGGATCAAACAGTAGGTTAATGTTACTCCCCATCATCTGTATAGAATGTAGTTTCCCTGCTCTGAAATGGCAGTGAGGAGTTGCTGTCAGTCCATGCCAGGAATATCATGGTGAAGTTATGTTTGAAAACTGCTGTGCAGGTTTTACTTCGGATATGAAGCCACTAAGTGGTAGAAGGTCTTTTTGGTTAAGAAGGAGCAGGAATGGAGAAAGGTACATACCTACATCTCAGTAGGGGATTGAGGCCCAAAACTTAGGGTTTAACACAAATAAAATGTTTACATGGACCACTGAAGCAGCCGATCCATGGAGATATTTGGACTTCATGGGATTCTTTCAGTTTTTTAGAGCACTGTTTGTTTTTAAACAGCTACAGTTGGAAAAAATAAAAATAAAAAATAGAAAACAAAAAAAGCACCTTTTTATTACAGAAAAGTAAATGGTCTGTCAGCTCTCCCTGCCTTTCTACAGTGGAATGCAAATAGGAGAGAAGGGCTTAAGTTTGTTCTTTTGGATATTATTCACGGAATAATAATAGATGAATTTGCTCCCAAAGTGAAGATAAATTATTTCAAATTGGTCCTGTATTTAAATATGTAATGAACTGATATTTTGTCACGTTAGCTTATGAAACTGCTGGGAAAAATCTGAGGGTGAAAAATAGACAATTAAATGGTTTCTTTGAAAACAAAAGAGGGATTTGCATATCCCTGTAATGATGAGTTTGCAGTTCCTTCAATGAGTGTATGAACAAAGTGTCAATGGCAATCTGCAATGTGTCTGAGATCCAGAGCACTTCAGGTTACAGGAATAAGAGCCCTTTCTGTTACTGCTGTCATCTGCAAAGACAGATGCCCCAGGCTGGGAAACAAGGAAAAGTAACAGATAACCATTTCCTTTCATGATGTCAGAACTGTAATTCCATCAAATATTTGGCTTGCAAAAAAGGACTGAAGACATGCATATAGTGGATGCTGCTAAAGGCTCAGGATTCATTGCCTTGGGCATTTGCAGTAATTGTAATGTATTTCTGTCCTTAAAAAAGGAGATACTGCAAGAAATGGGATTTTAATGGCTCCCATGGCATGTTTTAGCACAGGCAGGTGTAAGACCAGGCAGAGGAAATGCTGCTCTGGGACATAGCCCTGGCTGAACCAGTCCTATGCACCACAAAGGCAGAAGCTGCAGGAGTTCAGTGAAACCAGGAGGGTGTGTTGGGGCAGATGGGCTGTAATTTCTGTGAAGTGATGACTGCAGCAGAGAGGATGGATTTTAAGGAAATCAAGAGGAAAAAAATCTGCTGGGTTTTGCATGGTGCAGTAGCACATTCAGATACTGCAGCGCTATCTGGGCAACTCAGTCAGGACCTGCATGTACCAGAGCAAAGCAGGCAATGAATAGCTCTCAGAATTACAGTGCTGATGAAAAGAATCCCAGGATAAGATGGTTGTGTGCAGCTTGCTATGGTGAACGCAGTAGGGGCAAGGCAGGGGCAGACCAGGCAATGTGCCCTGAACTATTCACTTCTGCAGTTTGAGGAGGGATTTGCTGATGTCTTTGTGCCTTAGAAATAGAAATCCACTGTCTTGCTGTCACCGCAGCATTAATACCTGGGATACGTTTCCACACAGACATACAGATGATGGATATTCTGTGTCTTCACCAGTTTGCCTTGCTAATCTTTCATGGTTTCCTAGGCAATGAAAAGGGAACGAACGTACAATAGACCACAGATTTTCATTTAGTTTGTATTCAGCAGTAATGAAAGTGTCTATATTGGCAAAGAAAGAAATAATGTAGACTCAGAAAATAAATAAGATACATAAAGAAGTCAGCCAATAGTGGTAGCCAGAACACATAATTTTCAATCCCACATTACAATGAAATAAAAACAAACAACCACAAAACACAAAGCAAGCCTTCCCCAAGCAGAATTCTTTCCAATTTTACAGGGGAAAAAATTGTTTCAGATTACTTCAGAAGGACATTTTGGCTTCTGTTGTCTCCCTTTCCTTGATGCCAGATGCATCAACTATTTTTGACACCAATATTTTCTCAGATAAACTACTGGTTTCTTAACTGTCATTCTCACTGGAAATTCTATACTGTTTTCATCTTTGCTTTACTTTCTTGCATAACTTCCAGGCATTGAGATGCTGACTGCATTTGAAGGGTCATTTTAAAGCATTAGATTTACAGAATGTAATCAGATCTAAGCCCTTCAGGTCCATGGAGAAAACAAAAAGATAGATTACTGAAAGTGAGATCTCCAGAAGTCATTCAGAGGTGCACTGCTGATGTTGCTGGGCCTTCTGCTGAACAGCTTAGCCATTTCCAACATAGCTTGTTAGCCAAGGCTTTGGAAAAGGAGAAAATAGAAGTAATCTCAATGGTTTGATCCTCATGGTGTGTTTTATGCAAGAGTTTGTACTAAATTGCTGCTACATTTGCTCTAAGTAATGAGCTTCCAGGTAGACTTTTGATTCTTACTCTTCTAAGGTCTACGTGTTGTGATGGACAAATATTGGCTACTCAATGACCTCGAAGGTTCCTTCCAACTCAGGTTATTCTAGGAAATGCTCTGGGTGCCAAACCCTACTCCTGAAAACCCACTAGTCAGACTACCTAAGAGGTGACATCTTGCAAAATACAGCTTCTGCTCTTACCTGCTGAGGAACTGACTCCTTCACAGGTTAACCACCCCTGCAGACTCTGCAGATAAACACAGGTCTTGGCAATGCACCATAGTCTTCCAATTATTATTACACATGAAATGAAAATTTCATGTAACTACATTATAAAATCGGGGTTGGAGTTGGTTGAAGGTTTGCTTTTTTTTGCAAAAGTACCATCACTTAGTTTTCAAAAGTACCGTCAATATTTGTTCTTGGTAGGTTGTTTAATGCCTGAGGCCATTATTTAGTCTTTAACAACAGTGTTCGGGGAATACAGCAGCCAGCAAATGGATGGGCTTTCTTTTTTTAGATGTGATGTATCATCACTGATTTTGCAAAATATAAGAAGTGAGACTGTGTCACAGTCGGCATTTCTTGGTGCATTTGAGAAATGCCTGATACCGGAGTGTAAACTGCTGTAAGCTGACAGAAGCGAAGGATTTTTCATGTTTATTTCCAAAATTATTGCTCTAGGCTGACACTTGAAAAAAACAAATTGCCAACTGTGTAGAACGGCTGTTTTGTGTATAATACTGTGAAAAGATCTGGTTATTTCTCTGAGTCTTCTGGTAAAGTCTAGCGTATTCACAGCAGGTAAGATTTATTGGGCTGTTAATTATTTTAATGTGCCAAACTGTCTGATCTATACGAAGAGTCACAGATGTCAAGCCTTACAGCTAAGTCTTCTCTTTCATGTCCTTTGCCCAGTGACACACAGAGAGGAAACGGGTCGCTTCAGGAGAGAATGCAATGCAGCCCCAGATATTGTACCTGCTTGGAAAAGGAAGCATTGCATACTTCTCCAAGATCTGGATGAAGTGATTTAGCTGCAAGCACTAAGGAGTGACCCCTTGGATTTTTAACTATGCCAGCTTCCCAGGGAGTGCAGACCTCGACCCTGAACCTGCTCCTTGCTCAGTGCAGGCCATGATCTTCAGCTGATTTGCTGTCAGTGCTGCAGAGAGGAGGCTACATCGTGCTGCCAGCCGTGCCTGTTGGTATGTAACCCCTTTCCCTGAAAAAATGCACACACATCAGAAAAGGAAATGAGAGGGTAGTGGGGTAATACTGTCAAGAATTTTCCTTCTACAGTTAATTGTAAGCCAGGTAGTCCATCAGCTTTTACTGATCCTTGGGAAACTCCATGTAAGTGCACAGCTGACAATGCCTAGTGCTGACAAGTCAGGTAGAGGAGCCCCAGCCATCTGGATGGGCTGTGGATGAGAATCTCCCCAGCTTCAGAGGCAGTTTCCCATAGCACCGTCTTTGCAGGGCCTTTTCCAATTGCTGGCAGAGATTCAGACTGTATCTGAGTGTGGAGAAGACACTCTTGTACCTGCCATGCTGAACCATCCTGCTCTCAGCAGCAAAAAAACAACTCTGGCAAAAGGAATTTGAAACCAGTGTCTAAAACAGATTAGCTCAGAGTAGCTTAACTAGCAGAATATATACGTTTTTGCTGGTGACGTTTGCTAAAGGATTGCTCTGTTCTCTGATGGTTTTTAAAGCAGTAACAGAAAAGTTCATTCTGCCAAAAAATGCTTCAATGTTGTATTGAGCTGGATAGCTATTACAAATTCCTTTGCTGTAGTTATGCCTTTAAATCTCTCGAGAGTCCTCTGGCTTTGAGGTAGACATCCATTTTGTATGCAAGGCACTACAGTCTCTTGCAGATATGTAAAACACAGTTTCCTTGAGGATATTTTCTCTCGTTTTAGCCTGGCTCCTTGAGGAAATCCTCACTTTGGGAGTGGGTGGGAAGTTTACATGCCTACATCTGTCCTTCCGTGTTCCCTGGGTGCTGCCATTGTTCTATTTCAGTTTTTTCAGGCAAGTGAGAAAAGTGGCAGTGGGAGTTCATGGCTTATTAAACACCAGAGAATCTACAGCAGCCAGCAGCACTATAAACACTTTGTTATTGAAAAAGCTTTACCGCAGATATATACATTCCTGAGCTCTAGAAATTCACTCATGACCTGGGAGAGAACAGCTTTCAAACTCTCAGCACAGCAGGAGATGCACCTGAGGCCATACATGGTCCCTTATTGGAGAGTTAACTGGGGACTATTGGATACTGGAGGCACTGTAGGAAAGAAATGGGCTGGTGGATTGCTTCAGTCCTCAGCATTCAGGTATCACTGTTGACAGGGACTATGAGAGGCTGGATAAAGCCAGGCTGCTCAGAACACTGTGATTGTGGCCGTGCCAGGCTCCAGGGGCCTCTCTGCTGGAAAATATTGCAGGGGATCAATATATATCAGCAGTGTTAACTCAGGAGGTGGTAGCTACCTACAGAAACCAGCAGATGCAGATGACAGCAATCCTTGGTAGAATTCAGGCAGAGTTATTTAATCAGGCGATACAAATCCATAGGAATCAAAATTTATTAGTTCTAGCACTCATCAACCTGCCCATTTCCCCCCGCCATTTTCTCACACTTGGACTGGATTTAAGAGGCTGCTTCTCACAAAGGGAAGAACACAGACCTCCTAATACCAGATTTACAGTATATTCCAAATTCTTCGAAGCTAGAATTTTGTTTGGCTTCTACAAAAGTTATGTGCAGGGCCATGGCATATTTCTTCCCTGCCTCATTCCCTCACCAGGCAGTAATTATTTCAAACAGGTTTCCTCACTACCCAGCCATACTGGTCTCCTGCATCATTCTGACTATGGCACTGAAACACAACTGGAATCCAGTTCCTCAGACCTACAGAATCACAGCTAAGGAATTTTCCAGGTCAGTGTGAAAGTTTTTGTACTGACTTTCTAAAGTGGAAAAACTGTTTTTGCTGAGCAAAATACTTCCTGATTTAGTAAAGGCAGAAGCCGTTGGAGCTCTCAATCCTGTTCTGGATGTTACCATGCTGGGCCCATTCTCAGTTCTGTCTATTAACTGGTGGAAACCAAGTGGATAAAATAATTTCAGGGTGATTTGTTGAGTCTCTTAAAACTTGGTACTGTAAATAACACCTGTGAAGTAAGGCTATAGCTTTGCTCTTCAATGAAGTATCTATTCAGTGTGGATAAGGGCACAGGAGCCCATCCCAAGGAGTTGGAAAAAGGCTGTTCCTTGCAGTATTTGTATCCAGTGTGAAATTTGAAAAATACCAGTGTTTGGACAGTACCACAGGAGTACGAATTCTTCAACAGACTGGTTACAATAACCTGGAATTGCAAAAAGTAGCTTTCATGGTGTCTAAACTGCATCTCCTGTTAACTGGCTACTTTTTTCCTCTGTGGATAAGAAAATGAAGTCAGGGGCAACAGCTGGTGTGTTTTTATGTAACTTTTTCCTCTCTCTACTAAAGTGTAAGCTATGAGTTAGAAATGCAACGTGGAAAAATCTGTCACAGTTTTATTCTGTGAAAGAAAAAGAAAAGGTCTTGAGAAGAGCACCTTGACTTCAGATGGACCAAATTCAATCGATCACCTAGTGATTATTTAAGTAATGAAGGATCTACAGCAACTGCGCTGTTGTAAGTAAAATCATGCTTTAGTATATAATTTTAGATTAATTTATGAGGAAGACACAATGCAATCCCCACAGTTTGGAGAACATATGAACAAATCTGAATTTCTCATAATTAAAGTAGGTAATAAAGCAGTACTTTAATAGAAGGAACTAATGGTAGGTGGTGTTTTTTACAGGTGCATTCTCCAAATCATCCCCAGTATCGCCCTTCTCACCTAAGATGGAGCTATGATTTTATAACAGACCTCTCTGAAACGTTTGCTGGTGCTTCAGGAGATGAGCACCCTGCTGTGCTCCTCTAAAATAGATCAGTCATGGAGAATTGGTAAGTTCATAGCAGATCCAGTGGTTTTTATTATCAGATTACAAGTGCAGTCAGCAAACAGGGGGAAAGAATGTCCTTAAACAGGAAAATGTATGTTGCAATTGCTGTGTAATGATGTTCAATAGCAAATAATTGCATTCAAAGTGCTTTAATGCTAACTGCCTACTTTAAAAGATACCTAAATAGAGTTTACAATTAAATTATAATTATTAGCAAACATGAAGTAGTGATTATTCTCAGAGAGAGGTGCACATTTACCCTCGTGGATTTCTAGCTGCTCTCTGTGACTCATAGTTAAGGGTGATTGTGCCCCTGTGTGTGTGGAGGATTGAGTGCCTCACATTTTATTTTGTAGTGTTTATACAAAATACTGTATGTATTTCTGCTGAGCTGTCACGCATGAGTATGGGCACATTCAGCAAAAAACAAGGGAAAAACATCTGTTCTCTTCGTGTGTGCTAGAAGTCAATGACCGTTGTATAGGGAAAAAGAGTTCAGTTATCCCACTGCTGCCAAACAGCTGACTGCTGGAGCAACACAGGCTGGCAAATGTCAAGATCTGTCTATTTAATTCTAAAGAAATACCAGCTGTTGGTAATGGTGCAGCTTTCCAGCAGTGTGACTTTTGTTGGGAATAGATGGGTGGGCTGTGCTGTTCCCCTTGGAGGTGGGAGGGTGCTGTGTTTGATGCTGAGGAAGATGCACGAAAGGGGAAAGATGGCACATCCGGCACTGGCTCCCATGCAGAGCCAAATTCCAGCTGACTCTGAACCAAGATCACAAGGAAAAATCCTCATTCCTTTTTCCTTGCCTTCTGATGGAAGACTCAAACAGTGTCTGCACCTGACCTATACTGCTCAGTTCCTAGAGGAATAGCCATTTTGTAGCAAGACGTTTTTGAGGCTGAGATTCATGCGGTGTTTGCTGGCTTCTGCTGTTTGGTGACAAGTGAAATTGCAGAGGAAAATAATCACTTCTTGTTGAGACCTAAGAGATGCCCTGCAAGTAGCAGCAGCTGTGCTGAGTTGTTGGAGCTGGCAGGACTCATCCATCTCTCCTTTTCTTACAGCATTGCTTATTGCAGGAAGACTTGACTCCAAACTACAGAGAGAATTCCTACTGAAAGTGGGTGCCTCCATCTGCCCCTCTGTTTGGTTCTTGGGCATCCACCTGCATTTCTCTCCCCGCAGCACAGAGCACAGCACCAGCAGCAGCATCTGTGAGTACAGCACATCCAGACTCAACAGCTTTGAGTCTTATTCCTTAGCCTGTTTTCTTAGTGCTGACAGTTTGGTAAATGTTGTTTAGTGCATTTCTTAAGTGTAGAAAGTGTAATATTCACAGTTGTATTATATTCCAGGATAGAAAGCTACAGCACAGGAGATGCTTCTACTGCATGAAGCCGTGTTTCCTGCTGTTTTCTCACAGCCCTCTACTTCTGTGCTGGCACTTGCGTTTAAACTTGCCCTCACAGTGGATAAACTTCAGGTACTGAAGAAGAAGCCTGCAGTTCTTGGGAGCTGGTACAGCCCAGCACTGTCAGCAAGCAGTATGTGAGGCTGCAAGGTCTGCTCCTCCCAGCTTATCCAGATCCCTCTGGTAAGTGTCACCACTTTTACTCGGCATAAATGAGCCTCATCCTTTGAGCTGTACTCAATGTAAATCAAACCCATGACATTAATGCCAGCAGGTGGCTGTTAGTCCCCTCATTGGCCTGAATGGCCTTTTGCTTCTTTACATACATGCAGAAATCTTGTAGTATGTTTTTAACACTGCAGTTTTATGACAGATCTCATCTGTGACATCAGATCTGTTCCTCCTTCCTCTCTTCTTCCCTTTCAAACAATATGAGAATGATCCATCGTTGTTCTCTTGAAGCAGCCATATGGCCAGCAATATGTTACTAGATGTACATCCTTTTCTTTTTTCCTCTCTCATCAGTGCTATTATATCAGGAAATCTAAGCAGTCCCAGTCCTTTGTGCAGTCTGGGAGGGGGCTGGATCCTCTGCCCAGTCACATGGCTGCTGCTGTGAATGTACAAGTGGAAGTATCAGCTTCAAGCTTGCAGTGCTTGACATTGCTAGGGTTAATCTCTGCCCTAACCCCAGAAATGATTTAGCTAATAGGGATTCTGAAAATCTCAGTTTTATTTATAAATGGGATGGTTTAATTATTTATTATCCCTGTTTCATTAAATGTGAAACTAAAACACTTCTGCTTGTGGAAGAACAGACACAATCCCTTGTGGAAGATAATAAATATAATATAACGGATCTGTTTGCAAACAAAGCATCCTTTGTCTGGATGTTCTTTTATTTGCATCCTTGTGATATATAAATCTTTGTCTTTCTGCTCTGATGGAAAATGATTTCATTCTCTCTGTCTCTCTTTTCCCCTATTCCTCCTGCACTGTCCATTAGCACCATCTAAATCCCTCACATTGCATTAGAGGCTTGTTCTGTTTGTAATTAGGCAGTGATGTAGTCATATGTAACACTGCGTTTGAAAGATGCTCTCAGCTACATTTGAAAGCTAGATATTCTGAACATGGTGCATTAGGGTTAATTACCTAATAATTTACAGTATTAAATGCAGCTGTAGACACTTAAATTTTCACTAATTGTGGTACTGAAGAACATAAGAATTTACTCATATTTGAGCACTTTGGCTGTCAAAAGCCTTCAAGGCATTTGTATGTCCTCTCCTTCTCCTTGGCTTCAGTAGCACATAAGCAGCTGTAGGACATCACTGAAAGAACTGGGATGTCATCATATTAATTTTAAAACGATTTTCTTATTATAATTCAGATTTCAAAGGTACATCAATTGACTGTTATTGAATTACAGGATGTCAAATGTATTATGCTATGGAGGTAATACTAATAGGGTTTGATGATGTCAGAAAGATTGTTTTGCAGGTTTCCCGGTGCAAAGATAAGCATGAACTGAGAGCCAGAGAAACCCCAACTCTACACCATCTCAGTCTCCTTCTTGACACTGTACTACAGCATGGTGGCTGTGAAAATATTCAGTGTGTTTTTGACTATGACAAATAACTATCTCACACCTTGTAACAAGCTTGCACCTCTTTACTTCTAATAGAAAAGGGGGGTGTGCAAAAGCATTAATGGCATTTATTAAACGCAAAGGATTTTAAGGGCTCACCAACCTTCCAGATTTCTGAGCTGAGCTTCAAGCAGCACTGTCTGACATCTTATATTCAAAGAGAAGCAAATCAAAAGAAGAACAACTTTTAATATCTAAAGTTACCTAGAAAAAATATCCTAGAAAGCATACCGAGGCCTTGAAAAGTGCTAAGAGCTTTGTTTCAACATATTATAAAGCTTTCATCGTTAAGTACCAAAAGGCACTAATTCACAAAGACCCATGGCAGACAAAACTGTTAAACTAAGGGTGATTTACTGAGAAGAGAGCTCAGCAAACCACGCAGTCACTTCACCTTTAAAATACTGTTCTTTCATCCACTGTTGAATTGTGCAATCTTTATATTTAAAGGGAAATCAATATCATTGATTACACACAATAAAAGCTATTCCATAGGACACCATTACTAAATCTAGCTGCTGGAAAAATATTTCTTTTTGTAAATCAAACTAATAAAAATCAGTTTGGGTTTCTCCTAACTAGGCACAACTACAACACACAATATAAGGAGCAGAGTATTGCATATTCTACCAAGGAAACAAACAACACTGATTTGAAAAAGCCTCTTACATCCCTGCTTGTTTCTCATGCATGCACCTCTCTATAGCCAGCAGTTTGCTGGGAGCTTGTATTTAAGTGCAACATTTGAACAGCTCTTGCTCCTCTCCAGAAGATGCACACAGCAATACTTACAGGAGGGGCACAGCCCCAGCACAACCAAACTGCCAGCACGGTGCAGTTCACACAGGCACAGCCCTCAGGCTCTGTCCCCCTGTGCCTTGTCCCACAGTACTTACACCCAGCACATCTTATACTGGCAGGCAATTCAGCAGTGCTGCTGCTGCTGGAGCTAGAGGGCTATTTTTGTGTTAGCAGCACCATTCCACCTAAGCACCAAATTTCTCTTATAATGGTTTTATCACAGTCTCACTCCCTCTGACTTACAGTTCTAAATAGTCAAGGGGTCTTTCTTGGAGAGTCTTCACTTTTGCAGTACTGAAAAGATTATGATGCTCAAGAATTTATCTGGTAGACCAGTTTGCTGTTCACAATTCAGAAGGCATAAACACTGCCTACACTTCTCAAGTTAATTTAAGTAAGTTGGATTTGCTCTGCCACCAGTTTAAATCTTACCCTAAAATTAAATCAGTCTTCATTCAGCTTTAAAATGTGCTAAATTGTTCAGATGTTCTAAAACTCTTCTTCCTTAAGGCTTCCAAGTGAAATTCTACATTTATTTAATAAAGCAGCCAGGATTTACTATAGTGGTAGTGGTAAGCACTTTTTACTTTCCTCAAGATAGATTGGAGTTGACTGTATACTTTTTTTTTGCTACAGCTGCACAAGTTTACAAGTCACAATTGAATTACCAAACTGAGGAAAATAAAGATTATTCCTGTGGGTGCAATGCAGGTTGCAGACTTGTTTTCTTTTAAAGAAGGGTTTAAAGAATTAGCAATAAATGTTATCAACTGCAGCTAGAAAATGATGCTGACTTATTACTTCGTGGCGATCCTAAGGGGCAGCATGAAAACCAAATTCCATAGTTGAGGTTTCCAGAAGAAAAAAAGAAAGAAAAGTATCCAACAATGCCTTTTGAACACCCTACATTTGGATTTACAGTATAGGCAAAAAGACTGAGCTTACAGAGCTCACAGGCAACCCTGCCTTGCACCTAAAGCTGCACAGCCCTGCAGCACCCAAATGGCTACTCATTCACTTACAGTATGTTTCTATTGCCACTGGGAAGCTAAAAGATGAGGATGTTTCTACTGACAGCCTCTCCTAATGGCACCTTCAGTGCAGACCTCCAGCAACACACACACCCCAACAGGCGAGGGCAACACCGAGCCCTCCTCACCTGTCTCATGGAATGCTGGAGTGAGTGCTGTGCTGATCTGGACAGGCACTGCTACTCCAAAAGCATTCCCCTTTGTATCTACCACCCAATAACCAAGTGCCTTTCAGGATTCTATGTCTTAGCTATGATTGACATTGACAGGTACAAAAACCTCACCGCTTTTTTCACCAAATATATGTGCGTAAAATTCAATACAACATACTTACACAAGCTGGTGGTGTGGATTACAGTCTGCAAGCCAGAATTTTAAAATCAGTTTCTCAGTTTCTAACATTCTCATTCAAAGTTGTATGCCCTCAGCAGCCTAAGAGACCTACAGAGAAGTATCTTCCATACTCATGCAGTTAAATAATTCCTGTACAAAATGTACATGACAGCTGAATCACGCCTGGTGAGTCACTATTTATAATAGACTAAGCCTGGACTATCTGACTTAACCTGTATTGAATTCAAGACAGCTAAGATAGATGGTCTTGGCTCTATCTTCTCCAGAAACCTTTATTCTTCTTGCAGGAATCCAATTAAGTGGGCAACAAAAACCAAAATGCAGGACAGCACAGTAGAATTCTCTCTTCTACAACACTACCACCTTAATATTCTCATGTTTTATGTAATCATTCTTCAGGTCTTTTCTTTATTTGGGTCACATTTTTGCTTTCAGGAAATGAACCAGGGTCTATTTCTTACAAAGAAATGAGCAATGCAGTTTCTTTAAACGCGTAAGTCAAGTTATTTTCTGCCTTTTTATCTATCACAGAATCATAGAATGGCCTGGGTTGAAAAAGACTTCAGTGATCATCCAGTTTCAACCCCACCCCTCACTATGTGCAGGGTCGCCAACTACCACCCCAGGCTGCCCAGAGCCACATCCAGCCTGGCCTTGAATGCCTGCAGGGATGGGGCATCCACAGCCTCCTTGGGCAACCTGTTCCAGTGCATCACCACCCTCTGAGTGAAAAACTTCCTCCTAAATAAACTAAACCTAAAACTTCCTCCTAATATCCAACCTAAACCATTCCCCCTTGCTCTATCCAGGTTACAGTACTGCCTCAGCAGTTCTTAGATCACTTCCAATTCCATATATATATATATATGTACACACACACACAGAAAAAAAAAATAATATATATGTGTATATATATATTTTTTTGGAACTAAGCTGAACCACCTTAAATCACAGTTTCCTCTAACCAGACTGTTCAAGCCACATCTCCATCATCCTCATTATCACTTATATAATGGGGACTAATTTTATCATTGTTCTTTGCACACATTCCCCCTTAGAGCTCTTGGGTAGGAAAGGTTTCCCCTCCTTTGCCAAACAGCAACAGATAAATAACTTTAGCTCAGCATCTAAGACAATGTCTTTCCTCAGAGGAGCCATTTCCATCTGCACAACAATAGCACAAAAAATACGATGTTGTGGCGTGTGCCAACCACTGCATTCTGTCACTGGGGATCTTCATGTACGCACTTTGTGTCATCTGGTTAACAATGCCTTTAGAAGACAAAGAGTTTTAATATTATAAAGAGTTCTTGCAATATGATGGGCGACTGTAATGAATTGCTAAGGTAAAGCATATTACCAACTCAGAAACACTTATGAAGGGAGGAAGAAATATATCTGCTTCTCTGCCTGAGCCCATATTTCCTATTAATGGTTCAGCTTCTTTCTTGTGATTGTGTCACACTGCTTCTTGCATTTATCTTCTCTATCCTAAATTCTGCTTGCTAAAGTACTGCATCTACCACAGACCCATCCTTCTGGGGGCATGCAAAAACAAAGTTAAGCTAAGGTTGAGTTTCAGAGCACTTTAAAACTGTCTAGTTTTTCCAGGAAGATGAATGTAGTAACAGAGATCTAAATAATAAGGAAGAGGAGATACAGCAATATGCCCTTCATTCCAAAACAGCCTTTCAACAATTGCTTTATGTCAGAAGAAAAGAGCAGCTCAGCAGAATGAATGGTGTGAGCAGCAGCGATGGGCGGTCTGAGCTCAGCTGCAGAGCTGGGCCTGGGAATAGGGACAGAATTGACACCTCCAGTGCTACCAGAAAGTGACATAATGCAAAATAGGTACAAATAAATGAATGAATAAATGGCCAGCAACTTCTGCTACCTGGCTTCTTTTAAATAGCACTGGTTTGGTCTCCACAGCCATGTGCCACTTCTGTGTTCCATGCCTCCCAGGACAGAGCTGCTTCTACATAGGGTGAATGTAGGAGAAGAGAACAACACCTGCCTCTGCTAATAAATATCACCTGAGTGGGGAAATAGGTTGATTTTTTTTTTCCCCTCTCCCTGTTTCATAACCAAATACAGGTACAAAAATAAATACAGAAAAAGTTGAAAGTAAATAGAGATCTCATTTTAAGGAGATAATAAGAATATATGCTCCGCACTTGGCCAGAAACATTTCTCATGTGCTCACCCTTTTCTGTTCCAGCCGCAGAGCTGATGCTGCAGCACAGACATGAGAAGATAGAGAAGAAAGGCAGCAGGTCCCAAGCCCAACTCCTTCTGCATGAGGTGACCTCCAAGCAGCTCTTTTGGGAGAAGCTCCTATTAACACAACAGCAGCGTGGGACCAGAGAACAGGAAGGAGCTCCAGCTCTGCAAAGCAGCTTTAGCTGTGGTTCGACAGCCACTGCTGCTCCTTCTGAGACCTTTAACCAGGCAATGCAACCTCACACACCTCACCCTGCTGCTCCCAGCAACTGCTCCATGCTTCTCCCCTTCATCAGCAGCAGACCTGGGCAGGAAGTGCCATTTTAGAGACAGAGGAGAAAAACGTAGGGCATCTCTATCAAATTTCATCTCCTAATTGAATAATTTCCCAGACTCTGGTTCAAGTTTAAATAACTGCTAACGATTCAGAAGCAAAAGGAAACATTTTGCCAAGGGGGAATCAACAGTATATTAAGAGCTGAGTATTATTGCTAAAGGCAGCTTTTAGAGATCGTAAGTTTACAGACTGAAGGAGCTGGATACATTTGATCATTCCAAAAAGCACACAGACACTTTTAGTACCATTCCTCTTCCATCTGTGCAGGAACAGCTTTTCAGTTGTGTTACATGCGGATCAATCGGTAAAGTGAGCTTTCAGATTCCACTGATCTTATACAAAATAGAGCTGTACTGCTGTTCCCCTCTAAAATCAACCCCTATGGAAAATAAACTCTCCATCGTAGCATGCATGTTATGTGCTGCAATCACAGATTTTTATGTATACATACACATTTATTTGCTGTAGCATTCTGATCTCTCATAACGGAGATTGTCAAATGGATTTGTTAGAGAAGTAAATCATTTGCCTTCCTGCCACGTCCTTCCACATCCACCCAAACTGCAGTGCTCTGTGCAGAAACTATATGGTCTCAACCAAACGACCTCAAGGCATGAATATCCCTTGAATTCCACGTATATTTTTTGAGCAAGAGGAAGGGAGGTTTCATTAGCAGCTCATGAAAATCATTTTCAATTCGTATTCAGATTAATTGCACTGGAGTGTAATGCTGATGGCAAAACCTAAAGCATAGACCTCATCCAAAATCCTTTGGAATCAATGTGATTCTTAACATTAACTTCCTTGAAGCCAAGATTTCTGCCTAATTGCTTTCAAATATAATGCAAAGGTTATTTCTAGATCACTCTGATTACCTCTAGGATTCCACCAGACTGAACTAGGACAGCTCTCCTGCCTCCCAGGGCACTTTCTGTGAATCCCAAAAGCTCAAACTTTGCATATAATAATTAAATCCAACAAAAAAAAATAGCGTGAAGTGACTTCCAACATCCAAAGGTCAAAAATTCAGCTAACATATATTAATCTTTATTATGTAACGATGACATAATTAATGAGTTTATGAGGTTCATATGACCTGTACAAAAAACCAAAAAGATATTGCACCAAGTGAGGTACCGGCTATTTGGATTCCAGGTTTGTTAAGCAAACGATCTAAAATTATGTACAGTTGTGGAGTTAAGGCAAAGCCAGATGATAACTTGAACGCAACAGAAGGTTTGAAAAAAATGGGCATAATTACAAACAAGGGGACACACCTCCAGTTAATAAAGCATCTGTGTCTAAGGAAGGGATCCCTTAGGTTTTCATTATAGCAGTTATTATCAATCACATTAATTAAAATGGAAGAGTAAGTGTGAGATTTCCTGAAGGGAAAGCTGTTCTGAAAATCACGCCTGGATGATCACCTCTAACCCTGATCGGAGTATTTTGCTTAACGGTTGTCAGCTGCTCTTGTTTCTGGAAAAGGAGAATACCTTACAGATTCCACTAAAATCCAGCCATACCCTCTTAGCTGACAAGATGCAATCATTACCGGTGACAGAGCATGGATATATGGGTGAACCATCCAACACACTACAGCAGGGAAGAATTCAAGTCAGTTACTTAGCATAAATAATTACTTTTCTCAAGACAATGGAATAACTCATGTTAGCTAAGTCCCAGGGACAGAAATGTGTACGACCAATATATCAATAGACAGTTCTTTGGCAGCAACACTCTTGATTGAAGTCTAAACTCAAATTCTGCTAAATTATAGACCTGGTTGCCAGCCGTTTCACAATTAAAGAAAATCCACTTCTCTCATGAATCCATAAGTCCAGCAAACAAAATCTGAATAAAACTTGCAGGCAGCTTTAGACCGTAACATTAAGCACAGGTATTTATCGTCTGCTTTAGTCTCAATCCAAATATATTGTATTTAAACACATAAAATTCTCTGAAACTTCACATGTAGTTCAGATGAGGCCAAAATCCATAAAGAAAATCCATATTCACCCATGAAAAACCAATAAGGAAACATCAATCCCACGATGACAGAATGATCTTCGTGTAACAGAGGCAATGACAACTCCACAACTGGACCAACGTCACAGGAAAATTGACTTTACAGGGGAAAGACCAGAAAGCCAGAAAATGTAGAATACTGCCATCCACCGACCAGATTACCTTTCTCCAACTTCAGGTAAACCTTATCCTCCTTGTCTAGATAGAGCAGGACTCCGTTAGTGGCAGCTTCACGAGTGACATCCTTGTCCCCAGCAAAAGCAGAGATGACTGGCTTCCCGTTGAGCATCAAGTTAACCTGCATGAGAAAAAGCACTGAGAAGCTCTAATTAACAGCAAAACCACAGCAAGTATCACTGAATATTAACTAGAGTGCCAAGGTATGTTGTGGACAAGCCCTTTTGTTTCCCAGCCTTGACATGCAGCTGAATGCAATCACTGGGACACCATCCCCTGACTGCAATGGCTGGAGCTCAGTGTGAAGGGTAATGAGATACTGGTTGCATATGCTGCTAATTATTGACCAGGCAGCCCTGTCTGTGCTCACTGCCTTGCAACATGGACCCATGAGCTCAGTTTTGCTTCACTTTCCCCACTTCATTGGTCACTCAGACACATACAGCAAAGACAACATTTTCATGTAGCACCATTTGGCACCATGATTGGCAGCTTGGTGATGAGATGTTACCAAAACAGGCAGAAATGCTTCATATCCCACGCTGTCTCATGTAGCAGAAGATCACTTTTCAATAGTACTTAGGCAACCAAGTGAAATTTGGAGATACCTTTCACTCGGTTCATTGCTTCACACCCCATACTTGCCCAGATACTTGGTTCTCACAGCAAACCTATTCAGTATATCTTAGCTGAGGATCCTGCCTCATTACAGCTGTTCAGTTTAAATATATTCACTCTTCAGCTGGGAGCTGTACACCACCACAGGTTGCTGTAAACTAAGCTATTCCTCTTTGAAAGTGTGAGAAATACTCCTGTGTTCAGGCTGGATTCTATTGTGAATACACCATTTAATAAGAAGATTGTATAGGCATACCTGGATTGTTTGGCTCTGGTAGACTTTAATCACGTGAAAACTGAAGCTGTAAATTCCTTTTCTTGGTGACACAAAGACAGATTCCAGCGTGAAGAAGTTGCCCACGTTTACTAGGATCTACAAATAAAAAGTACAGATGGGAATTAGCATAGGCAGTCAGCACTACTCAAAACACACCGACTCTCAACTGTAGAAACTATTCACCCAATTTTCCATCTACATCTATGCTTTTTTATTCATTGTTCTATCAACTTGCATTGAAATATTACACGTAAAATGGATGTTTAGTTCTATCTATAGTGCAGCCTTCCAATAAATAAGCTGAAGGGGAAATCTTTCCTACTTTGCTACATCCCACACATACACGATCTTTATTCTACACATTTAGAGAATGTTAGGAAAAGGCATTTTTGTTCATCACCCCCCCAAAATGACATCAAAATGCTGCTTCTGGGAGTGGCACGCTGGTTTGGGATAGAAAGCAATGGCCAATTCTACAGCACCTTTTTGGAAGTTCAAAGCTGTAAGCAAGAACAGGTGGGAACACTACAGTTCATTCACAGCTCAATCAGATGAGCTCCAGGAGTGCCTGGTGGATGAGCACCGTCTGGCTGTGAGCCTTTGCTGCCTTCTTTATGTAAGCACTCCTCATGATTTGGGTTTGGTTAAACAGAGGGGAACACACCAAATAACTGCATCATCCATATGATGAATATCTCTTTTAGTATGTACTTTTTATTTTTCCCACTTAGTTATACTCTAATTGATATTTCCAGGCTCTTTTATGCCAGACCCAGCCCTGGAAAGCCATGAGGAATGCCCACAAAGTTGGGGTGATGCAAACAGTCAGCATAAAGCCGTGCAATAAGCTTGGCTCCAGCTGCCACCACAATTTACTGTTCTTTATGATAGCAGATAGGGATTAAAGCAAGCTTCAGCCTCAGTTACCTGCCCCAGGGCAGGAGTTCCTATTAAATACATGCTGCTATCTGTCCCTTAACGCAAATAAGACGAGAGGGGCTCTGTTACGAAGCTGTGATTTTTAGAGAGAACTTCAATGATTTCTCCCTGCAAATCGTTCCTCTTTCTCCTCTGGAAGGCTGCTCACACCCAGTCAATCCCCGCGAGCTGTCCTGTCTCCGGGGCCGGGGAGGCAAAGGGAGAACCACGGAGAGCCGCGCGGTGCGGTACGATGCCCCTCCCGCTGCATCCCAAACTCCGGTGGGAAATAACGGAGGACGCGGGGGTTGCGGCGGTGGTACCTGTTGCTCGCAGCGCGGCCCCACGGGGGCTCTCGGCTCACCTGGTCGAAGTAGATGATGCGCGTCTTGTTGCTCATCTCGGAGGGCTCGTGGTTGGTGCTCCTGACTGCCGAGAAGGCGACCTTCGAGTTGGCCGCCCTCACCGAGATGCCCAGCGGGGAGGAGGACGAGCCCTTGGCGTCGGTGGTTGGGTTGGAATCACACACCACCAGGCACTTGCCCTCCAGGACGATGGGCTCCGTCTCGTTCTGTGCCCGCACTGCGGGGCCGCCCAGCGCCAGGGCCAGGAGCACGGCGGGCAGCAGCCGCCAGCCCATGGTCCGCACCCGCGGCCGCTCCGCGCCCCGCTCCGGCCACCGCGCACCGCGGCAACGCCGCTCTGAAAGTCTTCTTTCTGCCGGCTTCTTCTCTCTGCCGCTCTTTTTTTTCCTTCCTCTCCGTCTTCTCTTCTCCTCCTCCCGCCCGCCACCACTTGGTGCCTTTTTTTTCTTCCCCTTATTTATTTTTTTATTTACCCCGGTCCTTTCGCGAGCTCTGTACAACGCGCCACCAAAAGCAGCCGAATACTTGCCGGTGCACCCCTTTCTCCCCCCACTCTCCACATCAAAAAAAAGAGTTATAAGGAGAGGGGTAAGTGTTGGGGTGGGGGGGGAAGAGAGCGGGGAAGGAGAGAAAGGGATGAAAGAAAAAAAGAAAGGGGGAAAAAAGAGCCCGCAGGTGAATTATTGATGAAAGACGCGTAACGAAGAAATAAAACCACTCGTCGTTGCCATGATTGCTGCTGCTGGGTCCGTGCTCTGAGCTGGAGATTCGGGGTGCTGTGAGCGGAGAGGCTGGAGCTCACCCCGCTGTCTGATCCCGGTGCGGGCTCCGGCTGTCTCTGCCTCTCTGTCTGCCACAGTCCCCAAAGAGTTATGTCACAATCCTGCCCATCCCTCACCTAGCTGGGCTCCATTAGGAGGGACTTTCCTCTCGGAATTGCCCCCTAAAGACACGCACGCTTGTCTTCCCAGGCAACTTTTACGGCAGCTGTAAAGTCAAAAGGAAAGCCACAAATCAGTGCAATGTCTCTCGTTTTCAAAAGGAGGCGGGGATAGGAGTTGCAGCCTGGTTGGGAGGCAGCATCTCAACCTGCAAGAGTCTCCCAGGGCACAGACCTGCAAATTGCTTTGCGGTTCTATTTTGGCACTGCACCGGGGCACACAGCCTCAGAGCCGGTGTCCCGTGTCAACCGCTACGAGCAACCTTCATTCACTTCTTGTCCACCCCTGCCCGGAGCTGCCAGACCCATCTGGAGCTACTGGAGCTGCAGCCACCAGCACTGCCTGCCACCTTCAGTAGCCATAGAGCAGCCACAAGGTCCCCTTAGCCAGCAATAAATACAATCTTCTATCAAATTCTGAAAGCCAGATGCAAACCTTAAGGAATCCCTTCACTCAGACAAGAGTGAAAAAAGAAATTGCACTGTTTTCTAGGAATGCATTGACATCCTCTTCCAGTGACACCAACAATGATGAAGAGTCAAGCTGAGAAAAGCCACTTTGTGTAGACAAGGAAAGAAAACGGGAAAGGAAACAAAGATTTGCATCATAACATTATTATTATTATCATTATTTGGTAGAAGTTGGAGCTGCAGATGAAAGGATTTGTGCCCACACACAGGAACACTTGTCTGAGGAATACTTGCAAAGGACTGTGTGAAAACACTAAGATTCTGCCTCATACTGTTCTGTAAATAAGTACATATGTATTTACAGGGAAAAGGAAACCAAAATAGAGGCCAGCAGGTAAGGTGGATTTTGAGCTGAAATGGGAATAAAGACTGAATAATTTCTGGAAACAAATTACTCTTGGCATTCAAAACCAGGAGCATCGCAGAGTAACTCTGCAGACAGAATCTTTTCTGAGTGCTCACACATGGCACCAAATCACAATTCAAAAAGTAGCGGTGGTGGGGAACCTCTTGAAGGTAAATAGATGAAGCACTGAAATGGAGAACGCAGAAGTGTCTGGGCGGTCAGGCTGTTACCTAATTGCTGATGGAAATAGAAGTTTGCTGGGATGCTTTGGGAAAGGCTAATGGCAATGTGAGCTTTGGATTTAATTCATAAGTGGTGAGGTTAATGATCATCCTTATTTTATCTGACAAACAATTTCTTAGTATTGATCCACTCCCCCTAACTGGAATTTCTTTCTTCCTTTAAAAAAGAGCAAAACAAATGGCAGCAATGTTCAGGAATGGGATTGCGATGAGATTCAGCTCACAGTTCCCTTGTGCCTGGATGCAGCCTGCACTGCCCTGCTGACCCATCCCAGCAGGGAAAGGGAGCAGCAGGGCTGCAAGCAAAGGCAGACACGGGCTCCAACTGCACTGATAGGGCTCAGTGTGTGGGCTCACACTTTTTGCTGCCTTTTGCCATTCTTGTCCATCTGTCTGCTGGTACAGGCTAACTGCCCTCCTGCACAGCTGGCCCCAGGACCTGCAGATAGCTTACTGGTTGCTGGTTAAATGCAAAACCAGCTCACCTGGCTAATGATTCTAATGGGCCATAAGGAGATTCAATAAATATTTTATAAAAGTAAGTTCCCCTTCATTTGTTTAAACAGAAGATGTATGAAAATATATATATGTGGCTGGATTGGCTAAAATATACAAAATGTTTTGCCCATGAAGCAAACAGATTTAATTTCCCTGGCACTCTGTTACTAACTAACTAACTAACTAACTAACTAACTAACTAACATTGCTTTGATGACTCTAATGTGGAAACGGAATTTAGAAATTCCATGTGAATCTTAGAGGTGATTTACAAAAGAAAGTCGGTACAATGTCCACCTGTGTGTGAGGGTACAAACGTTCAGCTCTGCTGACAGCGCTGGCATTTCAGGTCTTAATTCAGTATTTCTCACCCAGCCAAACCCTCTGTTTGCTCAGTGCTGCAGACCTGAGCACAGAGTGCACATCAGGGCTGGAGATGCTCCTGGGCAGGTTCTGCAGTCACAGCCAGCAGTTTGTTGTTGCTGCTGCTGGTTGGAGGTCTGCAAATTATCCACAGTTACACTGAGTCCAATACACTCAGTCCAGACTCACATCAGTGTAAAGCTAAGAGCCTGCCAGTTCGCTTTACTTCTTTATAGGTCAATTGTTCACAACTTCAATATGTTGGTAAATTTCATCATCAGTCTCAGCTGGGGACAACCCACAAAGAGCTTGGCTTTACTTGTGTGAATTTTTATTCAAAATCTATCCAGAAAATCTCTTCCTGACTGATATGTGTGCCCAGAATATTCATAAAAAACAGAGCTTTTGTGGACTAAGACCAAAAAATCACCTAATGCTCATACAGACATTAACACCTCTATGGCAAGTACTCAAAGCTCTACAACTTGTAACAAAGTATATTAAATTCTTGGTTTATTATGACATTTCAGCTCATGTCTAGAAAGAAATCAACAGCAACAATTCCTTTTTGTGTTTTTAGCTAAGTTACCTGATACATTTTGTGCCGTTTTAGGAAATAAACAATTTTTGAGGCACTCTTGACCTGTGCAATGGTCTCAGATTTTCAATTGCGTCTGAATGAAACAGGAAGCGTGCATTTTGCTAAGGTGGAATAAAATCAGATAGGGTCAGAAAATAAGGGAAACAAATAGCCTAGCAGGAAAATTGTTCTTTTCTAGTAGGAGGGAAGAGGAAGGAACTCAGTTTACTGCCTGCTCTGACCTTCAGAACCCGTTCCCCCAGGCAATGCGGGCACAGAACACACAGGATGGAGTTTGCAAAGGATTCAATGATCTGCTGGCACTCAATTTAGCTTACACTGTTGAACACATTTTGTTGATACAGTTTGCTAGCATGATGTCAAGAAAAACCCAGAAAATTAGATAGCGATGTGGTGTAATTTAGTGCACCTCCTTTGACATCAACAGAGGCGCACAGAATTTGTCCCAGAGAAATTGCTAACAAAGTGGCTTTCATAGCAAAAGCCAATGAGGGAATAGTTTGCCTTCAAGGATGTGCCCAAGAGAGTTCATTAGGAGACTGCCCATTGGCTGCACTGCTTGTTTGATGTTCAGAAGGGAGAGACTGTACTGGAAGACTTGTGATGGTACTCGGAGTGGAAGTCATGGAGAACGGCTCAGCATTAGGATTTGTAGTGCTATCTATTGAAATGTGCCAACTCTAACAGAAAAGAAAAGGCTGTCAAGAACAATAAATATCTCTTTGTGATAGCAAATGCTTTAAAAACATGCAAGGAAGAAAGCAATACTCTAATTTCACAGCTAATTTCAGCAGGGCTGTTCCAATGACAGCTGTACTTCAGCTCACAGAGCGCAGGCAGCACAGCACTGCTGAGCTTGAGTAGGGCAAGAGCAGTAAATCCAGAATCAAAATGATTTTGTTTGTTTTTAATTTCCTTAATCAGCTTAAATCCTAACAGCAAAGGAAGGCATCAGATTGTTTTGAATGGCAAGATTCCCATTAACAAAGTTCAATGTGAGCAGTGCTGACAGCAACTTGGGATGTTAGCTGGGAAGTATTTACCGCCTGAGAGAAGTTTCTGCTTTGAAATGAGTCAAGCAAATTTCTATCATCTATAACCACATTGTTCCAGGTCAAGTCCTGGTTCAGGAAAATTTCTATGAGTTCTGATATAAATATGTTCATCAGTATTTAAACTTCATGGACAATAACCATCTTCTTTTTTTAGTGCAGTGCTTATGACAAATGATGTCACCATAGCATCTGCCACCAGACATTTCATCTTGTGCAAGCAAATGAATATCAGCTACTTTTGCTTCAAAACACACTGCAGCATTTTTATATTGCATCCATAGATTTGAAATCTGCATCTGGAACCTTTTGTCTGAAATGGCTCCAGTTGTACTTGGGGCAGCATTTACCTGCTCTGTCGTTTTCTGTTGAGTTTGTTAGTGATTCTCCTCAGTCATCAATCCCAGCAACTTCACCACAGGAGGGAGTATTTGCTGAGAATAGCTTCAGGCTTCAGTTCTTCTACAGCTACTGCCCTACAGGTTCTCTTGGTTCTTACACAGCTGGGCTGAAACAAAAATGCATACAGCATCTGATCCACAACCTTGCTTCATTCCATTGAATACTGAGACCAATTTTACCAAGCAGGACGGCATCCTTATTCAGATTTCACACTTCATAATATGCCAAATGTAAGCTTGGTGCCTTTTGCAGGGCAATAGTTTTAGCCCAAACTTACAAATACTACAGATCTGGTGGGCAGATCCTTGTAGGAATGCTCCATCTGGGTTCACTCCTGGAGCCTCACCTCACACATGGGCATTTGTGGCTGCAGGTTTGCAAGGTACTGCTGTCAGCCACTAAGGAAGGGTTAAACAGAAATTGTCTGCAAAGACATTTAGAACTTGTCTATATGAACAATGAGGTGTAACAACTATTATTCTATACAAGCAAATACCATTAAAACAGAGCAAGAGACCTGGCTCATTGAGACCTAGGAAAAAAAAAAACCACACACACCAATATGATGCAAAATATTATTTTGGGGGAAAAAGAATGTGGAAGGGAATGAGCCATATTTGTTTCTTTTTGCATATAAATCAGATGAGCTCTGACACTGGCAGACACAGAACTAATATCTTGTTTGAGAAAATGGAAACGTGCCTCCTCTGTAAGCTCCCATTCCTTGGGAAAGCTTCGTGTCCTCTGGAGGGGCAGAGCTGTTTGCCAAGAAGGTATTTGGTCATTAATTTTTTAAACGATTGCTCCAGGATATTCACGCAAAGACGGAGATATCAGCTACTGTGTAGAATATATTTTTAATTGGAAGAAGCCATGCCAGCTGAGCTATAAAACAAGTACAAGCTGTTAGATATAATAAGAGAGAAAAGAGACTGGGGAGAAAAGAGAGTCAGGAGAAAGAAAAAAAATAAGAGAGAAAACTACTTAGTTAGAAGAGTCTTCCCAGGACTCCTGAGCTGAAGTAATGGCAGAAAAACACGAAACTTATCATGACCATCACGAGTGCTGTTCAGGGATGCAGGGATCCGGGTACCATGGAAATGGCACTTGTATGCAGGGTTATCTTACATGATTCACATATAAATGAAGATGGTTCCAGTTTTGGAGCAGGAATAACACACATCAAATACTGCTAGTGTTGTTTATGATGTACATCTGTGCTCCAGGTAGTGCACTGTGATACAGAGATGCAAGAAATTAAAGAGGAATTGGATTTTCCTCTTCTAGCCAAAAAAGGGTGATCTTCAGCTGTAGATCCTGACACAATACAGATGCTATAGATCCTGCTATACAGACACTACTGACTTCAGTGTCAGCCAGGTGTCACTATTCTGATGCTGACTAGATTCAAACATTGCCACTCTCTATCAAAGCCAAAATATTGTGAGAGTTCGGCAGGCAGATACACAATAAGTCACAGAACACACATTTTATCGAACAGTGCTGTTAAACTAATAGAGAAAATGTTTTATCAGTGGCTTCATTTGACTATTTTCTGCTTTCAGTATTCGACCCATCCCTTTCTGTCTTTGCATTTACAGTCTTCCATTTCTTCTTGTATTTTTGAGCTGCAAGTAATTATTCCAATTAAAAATATGGAAAAGCCAACAAATGCAACAGAAGTGTTTTCACTTTTGAAAGCCACCAATAATTACTTTGACTGTGCATTACTCAGATGCCTCATGACGTGTTTTTATTCGGCTTCTCTGACTTTGTTCTCTTCCTACCGATGCAAATTTTACACACTGATTGGCTTCCACAGTATTTGATCCAAAGCAAATGATGTTTTACTCTACTACACTGGGGGGAACCACCTACCAGGTTCTTTCTCCATTAAATACTGAAGCTGCAGGGCTTTGGCAGCTGAAGACAATCAAGATATTTTTGCTAATGTATTATTATTATTTTTAAACTACAGAAAAAACATAATTAAAAATTAGATGACCATACGTAAATTTATTCACTGAAAAGTAACAGCTGAAACTCAGGCAGAAGACTGGCTGTCAAAGACAAAAATAAAGAGAGAAACCACAAAATATCACAAGTGTCTCCATTCTAAACACACAGGTATCTCTAGGTACATACACACACAAAAGTGAAGCAGTCTTATAAGTGACCTGATACCACTTGCAAAACCACACATTATAAATCGAATACATCTTTAAATTGAAATACACTGCTGTACAAACTGTATGGAATATGCACCTTATCAGCAGGGCAACTTTCAAAACAAGTAACTTAAAGGTAGTTTCCTATACTTCACTCTCCCCTTTTTTATGAGTAGCGTTGTCTGTACTGCATGACTTCAGCACAAGCCTTCCTAAACTCACTAATGAACACAGATATCCATCCAAACAGCTCCTGAGAGTCCAGGTCTTGTGGTTCCCCAAATTTTACCTGTAAATTTAAAAGAGAAAAATATTTAACTTTAATATCATTCAAATAAATTAATCTGTGCCCGAGATTGTTATGTAATGAAGAGAGCAAGAGAAAGGCTGAATACTTCATTATCATTATTAATCAATCAGAAAACTTGGAGCTGGACAAAATGTCCATTAAACTGAGATCCAAAAACACCCAAAGCAGAAGTGGCCATGGGCATTGTTATTAAATTACCACAGTAATTGTATTTCCATATTGCAAATTGCAGCTGAATGTAGATAGGCAGGTTTGGACAGCTATCTGTCATTACCAGCGCACCTAAGATGCTCTTGGGAGCAAATCCTCTGCCGGGAACTTGGAAACTCACATATAATCCAGCCACAAAAACTGGCACATTAACCAGCGATACCCGATTAATGGTTTGGCCTGTTGTGTTCCTAATTGCACCTCCTGGGTGCTCCAGGTTCTTGATCTTTGGCACACCTCTCCACTCACCTATTGAGCACCATCAATTAAACAGCAATGAGAAGCATTTCCTGGAGCTAACGACCATCTGCCAGAAGTTGATAGCCCACGGCTATTCCACAGGCAGTTACCTCCAATTTATTGTTAATTCCATAGAAGTGTCGCATGCCAAGGTCATTATGGATTTTATAAGCAGAATATGAAATCACAAAGGTAGGCCTGCGGATTTTTGTTTCATGAGCAATGTGATTTCCCTGGCTACCTACAGCCCATTTCTATGTCAGATAGTCCCTGGGTGAGTCTTCCTAGTACAGTTCAGCCAATGGTCTGGGCTTTGATCACCCATCCCGTTTTATATTTGCTTTATATTTTTGCTGCCTCATAAATATACAAAGTGATCCGCCCAGCAAGAACATTATTTGGAAGAAATAAATCCATTCAAAGTGAGAGAAACATATAAAATGTCTACCATTAGAAATAAGGGGAAGGGAGGGAAAAAGCAGCTGGGAGAAAACTTGAGATTCTGAACATCCACCTTTCTACACATGCACTTTTGGACCATTAACACTTTAACATGTGAGCTATAAATCCTCAAGAAGAATAAAAAACAGATTTTCCTCCAAAACATTTCATCAATGTTAGATACGATTTTTTTCTCAAGCTCCTGTGGACAGTATCACTATGAGCCCCACGGAACATGGGAACAGCTGCATTTTTCTTGTCTTAAGAAATGTATGTTTCTTTCATTGCATTTTAGTATGAGACGTACCAGCACACTGCTATAAAGCTTCTTCATTTCTTCACATCTTTTTGACAGCTGGGATAGATCCCCTTCATATTTCTGAATCAAATCCTGCAATAAAGTAAAATTTCTTCATTTGGCATAGGAGTGTAGTATCAGAGCATATATTAAATAGTGAAAACAAGATAATTCAAGTTAAAATTTTCACGTCACAAAAATTTCATGTTTTGCAGAAGATAAGCACACATCAAGCACATAAACTGCCTTGCAATTATGAAGGCATCAGAGACAAAAAACAAAACCCATTGGGCACTGCCCAACCGTTTTGTGAGCAAGGCAGTATTCAAGAAGCAGACACGGTTACTAGCACGTCCTCAGCTGCTCCTTCTGCAGTGCTCCCCAGCCCACCTAACTCTGCTATTAGAATGGGCTGAATCATCTTAGGCCAACCTATAATCACAATTCAGTCTAGCTTCTGGATGCTGTTTCTCCATGCTATTTTCCCTGCTGTCCAAGGGCAGAGGGAGTTGCTACAAATCTATATATGCTATGAAATTGCTGTTATTCCAAAGTGCTTATTGAGGCTGACTGTGAAGCTATCTGCTCCTCATCCATTCCAGCCCATTTTCCTGTGAAGCAAAAGCAAGCGATACGGAAGCTCTGAAATGGTATTTCCATGCCTCATCAAATGCTATCAGAGAGAAATAAAAGGCCTCTTTTCCCTGGGTGCTCTCAATCCACTTGTCAGGGCAGGATTCTGCACAACCCAAGGAGGTTACTGATCTTTTATCTCCAGCCCAAGATAAGGTTGAGGTAATGTTACCTTTAGTTCCCTGCAGAACTGTGACTCCTGGGGAGTTGCCTTGGCTGTCCTGGGTTTGATAAGCCGCCTGCACTGAGTAACATTTTCCAATTCCTTTTTAAGAACTAACAAAGGAGAAAGAAAGCAAGAAATTTCATGAGCGTGCAGTTGTGTCCAAAGGAATGCAAATGTCTTATTTAGAAGAGACATAGAAAGCAGGAGACTCTGGGTCTATAATATGTTCATCTAGAAATATTTAATTTCTGTTTTAAAATAGAAGTCCTTAAGGGAAAGAAATACTACGTGATCACCCCACAAGCAACTGCAGAGTAATGAAGAGGTCAATAGTGTGGCTATGCAGCAGCTGTAAATCTGATGTTCCCTAGCTTTAGGAATTAGCTGTGAAAATAACATTCTTCCAGACTACCTTTTTGTACAGAAATTTCAGGTTTCTGTTAAAGACAAAAAAAGAAAAATTCCCCTCTTTGTAATAGTAAGAAATGTTGGCAGTTGGCAGAAAATCCTACAGCAGATTGCCATCGTGAAAGCTTTGGCTGTATGGAATGGGAGGAGAGGGCACAGCTTTGGATGCAATGACTCAATCCTGAACTGGCTCAGGCTGCTCATGAGCTCTACACACTGCGTGAGCCCCAGGACATGCCTTGAACAACCTGGTGTGAAGGGCTGGATCAGAAGCATTGCGTCCATCTCTTTCCCTGTCTGCTCTGGAGAACAGTACTTAGAAGATAAGAGAGTGCCTTTGGTCGCCTTGCATTAGATGCCTGTCTGCTTCCCCGAGCCCAGCAAAACGGAGACAAGCGTTTTTCAAACCACAAGCTGAGAGCAATGGTCATTAAATCGTGTTACGAGAAGCTGAGATGGGAATTAGCCTGTGGTGACATTTGGTCAGTGTCCATGCCACATTTTCAAAAGACAGATTTTTATAAATATTTAAAACAACGTAAGTAATTTCTACCCATGTAGGTATCTTCTCTATCAGCCCTCAAAGAGCTCACTCTAATATCCACTGGCTTTGCCGGTCACCTTACTGTGCTGTTCAAAGTTGCAGATGTCTCCCAAAATCTGCCTTACATCTGAGTGACTTTATTCTGTCCTCTCCTACTGACTCCATTGGTGTGAGATTCCTTTCTAGAGATGGACTCCAGTTTGGTTCAAAGACATTCTTGAACTTCACTGCTGAACTGTGCAAAGGTTCCTCCTGCTGCACTGGCTGCTCTGAGACAACCTCACCTCAGTAACAGGGACAGAGTGCTCATATTGCTCATATCTCTGGTTTAAAATAAACTCTATTTACCACGAGCAGTATATATATATATATATTGTATTTCTGAACCACCTGGGAACACTTTACTTTCTTTTTAAAAACTTCACAGTAAAATGACAGGCTAAATATCACCATAGCAACACCTTACCTCAGTATTTGTATATTTACCTCTCCTTACAAACTACAGAAGTACAATAAAAGCCAGTTCCAAACGACTGCACAAAGTATGAAAATCTCTCTCTGAATTTAGAAACCACATTTACATACCATCAACTTCAGCACTTAGGCCTTTCATGGAAGCTGGAAAGGAAGAGAGATGGAAAAACGCATCGCTAAATATCATTCGTACTTTAGGATGGAAGTTCCAACAGAAGTTGAGGGATTCCATTATTTGGTGGCTTTTCTTCCCCTCCCTCCTCTTACCATCAGGAACAGCTTCAAATTCTGTCAGTTCCTGAGAGAATTTCACCAGATCAGGCTCATGTAAGGAGATCTGTTCCACAAGGGCATGGAGCAAGGTGAACGTCCTCTCCTTACCCCGCAGCAGAGACAACTGCAAATAGAATGGAGCAGTAACTGACAGACCGAGCTCATACACATCTTTACAAAATACAGGAGCAGCAGAGATGTTGAAATCTCCTGGGTAAATCTGACAAGAATAGAAAACACAATGAAATTAAACGTCTCCTTTTCAATCTGCCGCTTCTCAGACACTCTCGATTAAGATCAAACTTTACGCTTTCATATCCGTTCACCTTCATTGTGTTCTTTTGTGTTTTCTTATTCACACATTCTTAATAACTTAAGGTATCCTAAGTGACTGCAACTCATTTTGGTTCTCCAAACGGAGCCATCATTCCTTTCCACGTAAAAGCAGTGTGCTGTGTTTGTGAAGGCAGTGAAGTTCCTTAATTGAATCAGGGAAGATGCGCTGTGGCAGAAAATGATTTTGTTGGCATTTTTCATTATGATTGATACAGTATTACAACTGTTATTAAAAAAAAAGGAAAAAGAAAAAAGAAAGTTGTGTCTCAGAATTGCCACTGGAGTTATAAATCACTCACTCACTCGTATATTAAAGTCCCAGATGGAAAAGATATCTTACAAAAAATATAATAATAAAATAAAACTATATATATATATAAATAAACAAAATCCTCCTCTCTTCTACTTACAGACCAGGCATAGATGATGTTTGTTCATAGAGCACATCTCACAGCAGCCACCTCCCTCCCAAGCCATTCACCCAGAAGAGCACTGGTGGGTTGGGGGGAGGGGGTGTGTTAGAACTGTTAAACCAGGCAATGTTCCCTCCCTTTGCATTCGTTCATTTATTTATACTCTACTTTTGGAACCTAAAATTACATGGGCTCAGTTGTTGCAGAAGAGCTTTGTGTTAAAGCAAAAAGAAGCACTAAAGAAAGGAATTACTCCACTGCAGAAGGAATGCTGTGTCTACAGCCTACAGACAGTGAAATGAAATAGGTCTGTATGACAGTGCTCTGCACAAAGCTGCAAAACACTCTGTAAGACAAGGGCCTGCAGCTCAGATGTGTCTTCCGGCCAGGAGATCTCAGTATCAGGACCATCAGCATTTTGATGCTCTCCCTCATTAGAAACACAGCACATTCAGCACTGCAGTGCCCCCACCCAGCCAGTGCCGCTGTCTGAAATGGAGAAATGCATCTTGTTACAGTGCACATTACAGAATACATTATTGAACAGGAGTTTGTTTCTGGTGTGACCAAGAGCAGATGTTAAAATGTTAGCTGCTCATTAAAAATGATTGCCTTTCTCCTCACTCAGGGCAGAACAGCGTTAATGCTAATGGCTAACATACATTATAGTACAATAACTTAATTAAAAGAAAAATATTTACTCACTTTGGTCAAAGATGACAATCGAAATCCTTTTGCCTTTTCTTTTCCCGCATTTTCATTTAAATGGTTTCCAATGGCTAAAATGTACTCCAAGACAGCAACAAATTTCTGGCTGGAGTGCAGCTGCTTACTTGCTTGGATTTTCTGGTTTATTAGCTGAAACACAAACATGTAAGTAGAACAATGGTGCCCATAATTGTTCTTTGCCTTGCCTCATTGTCCCCACCTGAAGCAAGTCACACTGTTAATTTCCTATCAAGCTTCCTCTGGGAAAGACCAAGGGCTGTCAGGGAGGAGCAGTTCTGTTCCCCAGCAAAGCAAAGCTGGTGTTGGCACAATTGTCTGAGTTGGAGGTCAGATCCTCTGTGGCCACCAAACTAGCCCTGCCAAGAGAACTTCAACCTCATCTCTCAAAATTCTTCAGAAGAAAAAGTGTGTTGTTTGAATGCGCCAGATTGCTCCAAATGCCAGGCATCAGGGGAAGCAAATAGCCCGAAGTGCAGCAGAAGGTTCTCCAACCTTCACCTCTCTCTTGTTTACACCAGCTGAAGACTAATCAAAATTCTTGGTACAGTTTCCATACAATCAAATTTAGCATCAACTTCTGCTTTTGCAGGGCTGTCACCTCCCTTCTGGGGCAACAGACACAGGAGGTGGATTTGTTTCCATCAAAGATATGATCTATTTTTAAAAAGTCTGTAATTTTTTTTAACCTTTTTTACATCTGAACAGTATCACAAAATGGTACTTTTTACATGAGGCTGCCTGGCTTGTGACTCTATTAATTGCTCATGTTACGAACAGTGAAATATCTTGCTATATCTTGCTAGTGAAATAAGAGATCCCCTGTCATACAGCTTTGAAAGGCACATCAAGGCTTCTAGTGTTTAATTGATAGATTTTGGCAATGAATGATGAAACTGTCATTACTTACAGGCTCCAAATCTCCCATGCTCACAGGCAGTTCACGTATGGCAAGCAGGAGATCCAACCTCTGTCCTAAGTGGGGGATTTTACACATCTGCATAGAATTGAACAGAGAAGGCTTGTGGGGCCAGACACCATTAAAGTCAGTGATGCACATTTCTCACAAGCAAGAGCAGTTAAATGTGTACAGTTTTATGTCTAGAGATTTTGGAAATCTATTTCAGAGCAACTGGTTCTTGTTCTGGGAGGAGGGGAAGACATGTTAGTAGGAGATACAAAATGGGTTTTACAGATCTCTTTATACACTCTTATTGTCTCAACTCTTTCTCAGATAAACCTTCTTACAAGAATTCTTGTTAAGACTGTAAATTTAAGTGCCCAAGAACAGCTCTTTGTAGTGATTTTATCCAGAAGAGGGTGTTAGAAATAGCAGTGTGTTTTAACACTGTGCCTTCCTACCTCTAACATAAACTGATCAACTATATGCAGCTCTGAGGGGCACCCCCGGAACAACTGGTACTTCTCTGCATCCTTTGGTGTCAGCATGTATCTGCAAAACAGCAAACAAAGATCAGATGTCCTCACCCTTTAACACTGCTATAATGTCATACAGTCATTCCACTCCATGCATTAGAACTAATTCCAATTTCTTGTTTTACATATTACACGTTTATTCATTAACCATTTATTCTTTATTGATATTTCAACCAACAATGCAAGAGAAGCAACAGACTGCAGCTAGATCTGCATTTCTGGAAACATTTATACATGCACAAGGCTTGACAATAAGCCAGTAGATTTCATCTGCAGATCTACAGACAATTTACAATGCCATGGGCTATTTTGGAGAAGGTAAAACTGTAACAGAAGGGAATTAATGCTACACTTTCCAAAGAGGTTCATTAATTCTGTGCATGATACATATGTGCATTCTTTTCATTTACTGGATGAACAACCATCTGACAACATTTCAGAAGCACCTGGTAACGATGCAGACCTTTATGCAGTTATGGCTGTGCTCAATCAGCTTTTCTCCAGCAAGAACTTCTTGGAAATACAAGCAGAGAAGAGCAGGCTGTGTTATAGGGCGGCTTGCTTGAGGCAAACTGTGCCCACCCCACCGCACACAATGACATTAATTCCATATGTTCCACATCTGTTCTACCTGTTCCCATTACTAAATGCAGAAACAGTTCTGCAAACTTTAACACTACGAGGATCAGGCCAGAACTATAAGGCCATAATTAAACTCACTCCACAAGGAGTAGGCACATCAACAGCTAAAAAAATAGTACTTCTTCGCTTTCTTTGCCAGTATCACCCTTTTCTTTCCTGAGATCCTTTTTATCAAAACACTCAATTTTCTCATTTTCACCTCATATTTTCATAATAATGCATGCAATGAAATGGCATAGCTATCACATCCCTTGCATGGGGACTGGCAAGTGCAATGGAAACCTCTCTGGGTGCTGCTCCTTGACTATTCAAAGAGATACACTCTAAATTTCACATGCCTCTGAAACGTATTTCTTTCTGTATAATTATTATTTTGGTGGTGGTGGATTTTTAAAGTTAAAGTTCCCAAAATTTAATGTAATTAATTTTAATTGCAATTTTAAACCTGCAAGCAAGCCTCTGTCACTCAGAAGTACTGATACCCCACAGTGAAGCTTCTGTAACACTGGTTGGGCTTCCTTCTGTGTGCAGCCCTCCCATTTTATCTATGGTCAGGATAGATCTGATATCTCAATAGCACCCTTCCTGAACTTCCTGTTATTTGCAGAAAAATTCGCTTTCTCCAAAACATTGCATTTGTAATAAATAAACAACTGAATCCTAAAGATTACCTTCGTAGCGTCGTAATCTGTTCATCTGTAAGCCCACCACTCTCCTCATGTATAATGTACAGCTTTTCTTTCAGCTCACTTGGTTTTATACGGAAACTTTTAAGAAAAATGCCTGGGGAAAAAAAGATCCTCAGATTACATGGAAGAAAACGCTGTAGGGAAGGAAAAATCCCCCACATATTTCAAATTTACTTTTCAGATTTAAAATAAAACAAAAACAAAGAGCTGCTGTTAAGACTAAATTATAACTCAGCCTTCATATTTCCTTTAAATACACGTGGCAGCAGACAAGCAAAAATGCACTCATTATAACATAGACAGAGCTTGAGGCCAAGTATCAAGATGCTGTTATCAAAAGGCACTCAGATGTTTATTATTAATATTATATATTTTTATTGCACTCAGATTTACATTCAACATATTTTTTCCCTGAATCCAAATATCCTCTCTCTCTAAACATACATACGTATAACTGTAATATGTTAATTTTACAGTACTTTGGTGGATGAAGAAATTAAGATTTCCATTTGTTTGGATTTTGATCCTTTTTGCTTTGTTTAATTTCTAAGGGTTCCAAAGAAACTGATTGGAGATTGTGCAACAAAAATGAACGTAATGTAGTAAACAAAAATTAATTGCTGCCCGTTTCCATCGTTACCACCAAAGGATGAAGAAGTGAAAAAGAAAGCACAAAGGAGTGAACAGAAGGCATCAACAGAGAAAGTAAGAAGCTTTAACTGCTTCCCAGTGAAACTTGCCCTAGAGGCCCTACTAACTCCTCTGAGCCCCACAGGGGGTTGGGAAGGAGAACTCAGGAGGGATGTCTATGACTTCCCACATTTCTGTCTCCAGTCCTATAAGAGCTCAGAGATTTTCAGGTTATAGGAACATGCTGTGGCCTGAATCAGCTAATAATGGCTCAGGAGAGTGTTGGCCAATGGAGTATATACCTCTTATTCTTCCTCTGACACACTTTCCACCCCTTTAACTCCGTTAGAAGATCTAGCATTAGCGCTAAGCCTGGAAGAACTTTCCCTTTTTCCTTCCCATGCTTTTTATTACTTGTATCTTTCACCTCCCTGTGCCTTTTCAATCCTAAATCTTTTCAGGTAGGATGAAATCTGCAGTCAGCGACAGAGGGAATAATCCACAGCAAAAGGTTGAGTTTTACAGCTACAGCCTTTCCACAAACTGTCCATGAAATGATTTTCTTGAACAGTGTCAGTATTTGAAATGAGCCACTGAATAATTTCTAGTCATCACAGTTTACAAATGTCATCAGTTGCTAATTAAAGCATTCTCTGTAATGAAGAGGTCACACGGGGATGCATCAGCTCCTTGTCTCCCTTGCATTAGTGCCAAGAACTGGATCTCTAATGGAAATATTTGTGGAACACATTCCACATTAGTTCCTAGTCTCACATTCATAAGTCGTTGTACCTGTCATTGTTACAGCTGTTGAATGTTATTCCCACAGTACTTGTGAAAACCAAGAGGAAGTAGATGAACAGCGATTTGTCTGAACATGGTGATTCACCTTTAAACCAAATCCAAGTCCTATTCTTCTACAGCGTTCACACCCCTTTTGAAGCAAGCAAGTCCCTGCCTACGTTCTAAATTTTCCTTCATTCCAAAAACCAATCAGCATTTTTCTTCAAAATTAAAATTGACATTTAAGTAACCCCTGCTCCATTTCTACTCATTTCTTTAGTTTTTTCTCCCAAATCACCAAATCATCACCATATTTCAAGGTATTTTCTTAGGCAAAATAAGGATTTAATGTGGAAAAATCTCTCACACAGAGAAACAAGCACCCATCAAGTCACAGGAGCGGATGTTTTGATCCCTAAGTCAGTTTTTCACCCACAAGGTTTCAATTTTGGATTAATGTCCACCTCCCCAGATCTTTTCCTTTGTTAAAGGGGAGGTGTTTTCATGTTTCTCTCTTTCCGGTACATTGCTCTCTGTGTGAGATAACTTAGCTTTTATTTGCATTCTCTTCTACACAAGGTTTGAACTTGGTGTGTAGATCTTTGCCCAGTACCCTGATTTTTCTTTAGAGTTTGGACACTCACTCAAATTCTGAAGAGATTTTCTCCTGCTGCCATCTTGGAGCTTCATCTTTTCAGTGATTAATTTAAGAAATGTGGTTTGCAGCTCTTGCAGGGAGATTAATCAGAACTCTGAGAGCAGGAATAACTTTTGATCTGAGAACTGTCCACTGAAATAAGAATATGTCAAAAATCTCATTGATGGGACTTTAAGGATAAGATTAAGAAGTGGACATAGAATGTGTCAGTGAAAGAAGCTGTAAGAGGAGCAGGATCAAAAGGAAGAATGGTGCTATTTGCAAACCAAATGAAAGAAATTTCCTACAAGAAACTGGAATAATTTTGCAGATAGAAGTGCTATTACAGCATTCTTTTCATCTAAAACAGGACTTTTGTATCACTCACTTCCTTTTAATCCTTCAAATTTTCAGTCTGCAATTGCAATAATTCCAACGAGTTCATTCCATTTAAAGTTTTCTGTTAAAACTTTCCACAATCTCCAAAGTATATCCCTTCTTATCAATATTCATAAAGCTGAAATCACTATGACTTCAAAATGAGCTCTTTACACATGTAACATTTCTTAAAACAGCACTATGTTACGTAATAATAATAATTATTATTATTATTTGAAAGCCATCTGTGCAAAAATCAGAGCACTCCTTGCAGACCAGTTTCCATGTTCTGGAGGTTGGTGGCCCTGCCTGTGGCGGAGGGACTGGAACTGAACCAAGAGGCCTATGCTCACAAATGAGTAGAGTGACAGAGAGTTAGCAGTGATTTAGACACAATACTACCTCTTTTACCCACCAAATGGTAGAAATTATGAATAGAAAATGCACAAAAATGGGAGTACACAATTCTTACTTACTGAAGTTATGTGCAACTTTTTGATCTAACATGATGTGTTGATTCCCTGAAGGTTCATTGCCTGAAAACACAGCCACGTCCTGGATCTGGAACTGCTCGCACAGTCTGGATGCATCTATCTTTTTCTTGCCTGAGTCACAAGAACCCCAAATGGATTTTTGAATCTAAAAACATAGGAATGACGGGGAAAAGAAAAAGCCAGAAGAACAAGATCACTTTGTTCCATTCCAAACATACAAAGGGCATTCAGGTCATTTTCTGGCATAGCTGAATGTCTAGAGTAACTATATGTCTAATCCAGGCTACTACTAGTATGAGTATTATTATTATCTAGTAGTTACTGTCAGTTTCACCCTTACCTTATCACAAGGAACAACATCCCAGTGAAAGGCTTTGGTTCTCTTTGCCAAAGGAGAAAGGCTGCAGGGCTGGAAGAACGCAGGTGGGGCTGGTGGCACCTCTGTCCTGCTTATGGGAACTGGAGTAGATGCTGATGCTGGGGCTATGTCTCCCTTCACAGGCTTTGTCTGTGGGCTTGAAGGCTTATTCAAACCAGTTGTTGCAGCACTCACATTGAAATGAAGGGCCTCCTCTTGCTGTTCATCCAGAGCTACAGTAACATTCTCATAATCAGCTTCAGAGGAAGTGTCTTCTTGGGATTCCTCCTGGGACAGAGAGCCACCCTTGCACAGCTGACAGTACCTTTCTATGAGAGACACCCATTCATTCTGGAGCTTGCTAACATCCTCTGTCCTGTAATTTTGGACAGTAAAGGGTATTCGAAACCTGAAATTGAAGAAAGTCATATGTAAACATAAGGAAGTGTAAATAACATGCTGACTAATACAGCCACAGATATTTCTTATCTAAGCAGAATGCCATTCAGCACCTTTACTTGCCAAAGGAGCCCAGTGCTGCTGACTCTGACCTTTTCAGACAGAGTTAATTGCTTACATGTCTAAGGTTACAGAGCTGAAGTTTTGCTACACAGTGACTTTGTGATGCAGTCACCTCATAATTCCTCTTCTCCACATTGGGGGAAGGTGAATGGTGCGCTAAGTCTTACCAAGCTTGATGCTCAAGCTGGTCAGAACCTCTTCACATATCTGTCTCATCAATCAATTGATGTGGTTCTTCATTGTCTCCTAACATGACCACTAGATGACCTGTGAGGACACTTTCAGTGCATCTTCTCAATTCTACAATGTAGTACTATTGATTCCTCATTAAAATATTTGTCAGACCACTGCAAGACTATGGGGGGAGTGACCTACAAAAATCTGGTGGTCTTATTTCTCCTCTGCTGTTTTTTGTTCCAGGGCACTGAGATTGTCTGTTGCCTGACACCGTCTTCAGTTGTTCTGCTTTATCAAAGTACTAATTACCAATAATACTTACAAATATTTGTGTTCTTTGGTCTGGACTGAAAAGGTACCACTTTCATTCTCCTTGCTGATGCTCATATTACCACCTGACAAATGAATTGTGTTCATTGTAGAGCATGCATTCCTGCTCTCTGCTCCCAGACCAATGCAATATAAAGTCAGTTCTCCTTCACGTAGTTGTACCAAGTACCTGAAGGGCAAGGAATGAAGATACAGTTAATTTGTTGCTGTCTACTTGTTTATACAATTGTTGCCTTAATGCACTGTCGTTAATGTATTTTCTATTGTCAGTAAGCCTCCACATTTTTCTATCCTATTCCTCCATGACAGCTGATCCTGCTCCCCCTCATTCCCACATCTCACTGAGGAGAAAGCCAGCACAATGCTCTCCACTGAAGGGTTTCTATCAGGAGTGACAGTGCCCAAGTGTGGGCAATACCTGTTCTAATGCTAAATTATTCCCTGCAGAAATTGCCAGACCATACATAGTTTCTTTTGCAGCAGAATCTATTTCTTCAGTCTCTTCTAAGATTCAGCCCTGCTGTATATGGTAAAGGCCTCACATTCAATAAGTGTGGGGCTTCACCATACATGTATTTTGTTCTTATTTCAGAATTTGCATTCTCATTTGTCCTGAGGTTTACCACATTTCTGTATCATTCTGGCAGTTCCATCAGGCCTGCCTTTCCCTTTGCTCTAAGGTGTGGCTAGTTGTTTAAGGTTTTATATGAGGAATTTAAATGAGTTTTGCAGCACCAGAACAATTAAACATAAAATATGAATTGCATCTACTCCTACATAAATAGTCAAAGTGATATGAGCTGTTAACAGAGCCGGCTGTTATATCCACCTCTCCTTTCTTGGAAGCAGGGACTTCCAGTTCAAATGGTCTCCAAATGTTTCCACCATTATTTACTTTGCCAAAATAAAATAAAATAAATAAATGAGAGGATAAACACCAAGCGGAAAGAAACAAGGGTTTTGCTTCATTAGATAAATATAAATCAATTTTTCTTTGTTAAGGAACTTATTAAGTGTTGAAAGGTGAGAAATGTTGTGACGCATTTGTGGGCAGTGCACAAGAGACATTCAGCAGCAGCCTTTTAAAAACAATTGAATCATTTTATGTGAGCTGTGAAGATTTTTTTTGCAATAATTGCCCTGTGCAGATAATTACAAGATGTGTTTTTTTTCCTCTCCCCTCCCTTGATAGTTTGAGCCATGTTGGACCACAGACAAACAGAGCATGTGTTTTAGAAGGTGGCTCAGAAAAAGATACGGTTCATACTTCACCCATTCAGTGGACATAAAAGCATCCTGCTGCAAATCCAGCACTCCTTCATGCACCACGTCACACTCTGCAGCTCTCCCCAAGCAGGGCTCCTCCAGCCTCCTGCATGAGTTACTCTGCATCACTCTGCTCAACAGGTACATTATCTACAAAACAGGCGGCAGAGAGATTGTATTTTCCATAGTAATCCCCTCGAATCAGACATCAGCAGGATTTTTCTACTCTAAAAACAATAGACAGCACTGTAATAAGCACCCAAATATGTAAAATTCATGTATGCGGAATAAATAGTGTCTTTCTATGATGCTGAACTACTTAACTGCAAGTCATTGTTATGCCCACGGCCCTATCAGTGCAAGGAGAATGCACCTTGCTCTGGAGAGATTAATGTGAAACATGATTTTACTTTCTGAATATGTGTACTAAGCAATCTAAGGCACTTGCGCAGAAGGCTGGTGCTCATCTCACCTCTTTGGTTTCTCCAGTTTCAGTTTAGCTTAATCACAGTAACTACTTGGAATATTTGAAGGAGTTGAAACTTCAAAGTGAAATTTCTCAGAAAACGTCAATCAAAATTCAACTGTGTATGGCATCAGTTCTGTTTCACTGATTTACTATGGTCTCAAACCCATTGCATCCAAAGGGCTGAAAAAAATGCATCCATTTTCATCCCACATCCCGAGCTGGCTGTACACCTGCAGTTTCAGTGGCCAAACTTTATCCTGAACTGACATTTCCTTTGTTCAATGTACCACCCATCCATAGAATAAAGACATACTACTTCTTTGATTGTACAATATGCAACATAACAATTCCCATTAATGTCCAGATCCTGCCAGGTGCTAGCATAACATTAGCTGTTATTTATAGCAATCTATCTCCAGCAGTGTAAAAACCCTACCTTCCTTTTATCATCAAGAGACACTGCTTCCAGCTCATAGTCTTGTCTCCCATGAAACACAATGCTGAAACGTCTTCTTTCAGAATCTTCACAGGATTTGACTTGTGAGAAAGGGAACTGCTTCTTAATAATTCCTTTTTCAATGTTAAAAATTGTCTTTGTGTTGAAATCAATCTGGAATAGAAAGTTCTCGTTACTTGATTCCATTGCATACAGAGTTGGAACAATATTATTAGCCAATAATATGTTTGGATCATTCACATCATGCAGACCATGCTAAGCAAGTGCTACTGCTTTGTCTTCATTTCTGCTTGGAAGCTGAAAACCTCCAAAGCAGAACCATGCTTGTTGTCATCTCTGACTTTAGAAGACTGCTGGTAACTAAAGGACTGCAATGAAACTACTCTGAGTTTCCAAAATGGCATGATCCATGGCTCTTATAGCTTTCTCCAGTTTTCCATCAGGTTTACGTCTAATCAAGACATCTTTTAACTCTGAACATCTGTGGATACTGCAAGAAATAACGTTACACTTTCAGCTAAGATGTAGTAAAGTCAAAGCACCCTTTAGTACATTCAAGAAGAAAGAAAGGAGCTCACAGAACAGAGTAACCAGAGATGAAATGCACAGTCTGCCAAATGAAACTTTCCCTGTAAAAATGTTTTACCATGCTTTACACAGCCTCAGTGAAGCAATAAAACAGAAAGTCTGCTTGTCAGAACCGTGGAAAGATAGTCATCAACACAGTAAAACCAACAAATCCTGTGAGCAGAGTCAGTCAATAAGGTATTTTACCTTCCCAGCTGCGTTTGCATTTGAGTAAACAGCCAGACCAGGGAATGCAGAGCTCCCCACACAGCCCAGCTTGTCAGTTCTGAAAACTGCAGTCCTCCCTTCATACACCAGAGAGGTACAGATTTAGGATCAAAGCTGCATGTTTCCTTAAAACCACTATTAGAACCTTTCAATACAGACCTGAAGATCCCCCCTTTGCCAGTCTTGTCACATAGCCCTGCCAGAAGAGAAGGGTGTAATTTGTGAAGAGCGTGTACTATGCACTCAGCAATGAACAAGCACTGACACCAAATTAAGTGTCATTTTTAAATTAAATCCCTCACACAATGCTTTGCATCTTCAACTGGAATGGAGTTAAGTGGATGACTGCACTGAAGTCGATGAACCCCCTCCGGTTCCCACCTGCAGAGGCCCTGGTGCAGGAAATGAAACCTAAGATGGATGGCATCTCTTTCAGAGATATTTCTTCAGAAGTATTTGCATTACCTGCAAGATTCGTTTCTGCCACCGATAGTGTTTGTATTTGTAGATACTATAGTTAAACAACGAGCCAGTTAGCAAATCCTGGGAGTCCTGAAAAAACAGAACAGAAATCAGCACGAGGTCCATACTCTATTATTTCTGTCCACTCAGATACAATCATGTTGTCAGGTGAAATCTCCCTCAGTGAGCACTGCTCAAACCAGGCTTTGTAGAAGTGCTCCATGTGGAGGCTGATGGAAGCACCCTCCTGCTCTGATTTCACAGACACAAAATGCCCACAGCTCCTGCTGAACTAATGAAGAGATCACAGATTTGGGTGGAAAATAAAAGAGAGAGCAGAGAAGAGGAAGATGAAGCAGAAAAGAACAGAGTGCATGCAGTTGCACTAGGGACATTCCCAGACACATGACAATGAGCTATTTACTGGATGCAATAGCAAACAAAGTCAGTCTGTGATTTAAATAAACATATTTACATGCCCTACATGCACTGAAATGGCACGTCTTTGTTCCTTGCTGTTGTGTGAGGGTGTTTGATACCTGATCTCTTAACACTGGCTGTATGGTCTGCTTGGATGGGGACTACTTTTCTAATCTTCACAAAAAAGCAATGACAAGAAGGTCATGAGTCAGACACTTCAACTGCATTTATTTCCTATAATTAATCATCAAAAAACATCAAAGCAGCAGACATAGAAAAGGAACCCTTCCTCTTCTTATTCTGAGATGTGCCCACATAGTTCTATGCCTCTGAGCTTAACATTTTTGCATCCTTTCTCTAAAATGTATGCCACTTCTTTGTTAGGATTTGTTTTTGCTTCTCCTCCTACTTTTATCCAGCCAAGAAATTAAGGAGCAGTTTAGAGATTTCTAAAAATTCCCCAAATCACCAGATTTATCTCAAAATCAACCCTAGTTTCTACTGTGGAAAAAAAAAAAAAATGCTATGATTTCACTCCTTGCAGGAGATGATCCCATAGGAGGGTGGTTCAGAAACCCAGGCTAGAAAAGGAAATAATGAAAGGTTCTCCAAAGAGTTCTCTGCTGACCCTTCTGTGGTGATGATGGAGAGAGACTGCAACCAGAGAGATACTGGACTGAGAATAAGTAGAGAAATAGAAGGCTGATTTATTGATGTACAGAACTATTTTTCAGGGGATAATAAAGCTCCTGTGGACACATCTGCTGGATTCAAACTACTTCATCCAGGTAACGACATGAATGTAATGACAGCACCTATGCAAGACATCCATGGTACAGAACGCAGCTAACCTGACTGTGGCAGAAGATTTTAGCCAGACACATTTGGTTATAAACTGGAATGTTTGCACAAAGGGAGACTGCAGCTTAGAAAGCAGGACAGACATGCTCCTAACATTCATCCAGGCTTTCCAGAACATGCTTGTACATTTGAATGGCTTGCAAACTAAATCAAAGAGTGACCTTACCTTATCGTTGTACACTTCTTTCTGTGCCAAATGCAAAGCTCCTTCAATGCTCACTTCTTTATTTTTCACCATGTTCATAATTTTGAGGATTTTTTCCTGGCTTAACTGGAGAAAACAAAATCAGATGCTTTTAGAGACTGTTTTCATTTGGCTGTCGAGGATACAGACAGCTTGTGATAGTCACAGCCACGCTATCTGCCACAAAATTACAATTCCGCTCATATTTTATGTTCTATCCACAACCTACCCAGTAAATATAATCTTCCTTTGAAACCTGATGAGAGTCCACAAAATATCAAATACCCAGAGGCCTTTACAATTTTAGAGGATGGGTGGTAATATCTGGAGACAGAACTGCCAGGAGGAAATCTTCTGTGTTAGAAAACCTGGCAAGAAGTGAAAACATCAATTCTGCATGCTTACCCTTAGCATAAAGGACTGTACACAAAGAACATGAAAGAAAAACCAGACCGATAGAAATTTCCAAGATGAAAAGGGGAGAAATTGGTATCTACTACCAAGTACAACCATCACATGAACTTATCTAAATACATCAACAGGCAGACACTACACTTCCCCTTTCTTTTGCTCAAAAAATAGAGGTTGCACTTTCAATAGGCTTACACATACGATTCTGTGTTACTCTAAAATGAAGAGCGTGGGGATTGTTATGCCAAACAAGAGCTGAGCAAGGGAAAGGGACAGTGAAGCAACCATGTGCCCAGGGCTACAGTCACTCACACTGTGAAAGCTCTTTCCCAGCCAGACTTGGAAACAACAGGGAACGTCTCTTAGTTTTCTTAATACATAAAGAGAAATGTTTGGAAAAGAGAAGTCCTTTTGCATGTTGCAGATTCAGGAAGGTGGGTTAGTCTGTGTGACTGCTGGCAGTTAATGCACTCCCCAGAGAGCTCACAAGGCGCAGTGCTCGGTACAGGTTATTTTCAACAGGACCTTGTTGTTTTACTGCCTCTGTTAGCTCCCTCTGCACATCTGTAGGTGACGAGGTGGGAGGGATGCTTCAAAAGACAACAGAGGCAAAAATAAAGGTACTTTTCAGCTTATGAGATCAGTCAGAATTGTTTGTCAGACATCTGTCTGGCCTGCTCAGGCTTTTGGCAGCCATGTGTTAGAGCAGTATTTTACTGCAGAGACCTGAGTAACAGATCCTGACCTTTATGGCTCTGTGCCTGCAAGGCTTTTCTTTCTGTGAGTCACAATTTGATGTGATGCTCATTTTTGTATTTATTTTCAATGGTTTTTTGTTTTGTTTTGTTTTTGTTGCAAAGAAACAAGTTTTGTCAAATTATCCACTGAAATGCCACCAAGTCAGATTGTATTGTATTCCCTAATAGAAAATGACCAGTGCAACCAAACAGAACATCTTTATGCGAGGTTTGATTAAAAAATAATAATAATAACATAATTAAATTTAATTAAAAAAGGCTAAGAGGAGGAAAATCACTTCTTTGTTATAAAACATTCACGTTAAGGAAATACGTGAGATTGCATTGACAATACATTCTTTTGCCTGCCAGGTTAAAGAAGTCTGTTTAATGTAGATTACATTTTCATCACCCATCTAAAATTCAGTATGGCCACTCAGCTGCTTCGAAAGAAAAATCAGTGCCCACAATTGAAGGAAGAGCACGGGGCTCCAGGAATTCTTGCACACCCATTACTCCACAGGGTCGAGTGTTCATATTTTTGGCCTAAATACAGTATAAAATGTGTTTAGTGGCAAGATAAGAGATTTCTGGCTTATTCTTGGGCAGCTGCCCCTGCATTACTTAACTGACCCCTTCCAGGGCTTCCTGCCACTCCTCACTTCACAGAGTCCCTAACAGGTGTGGTGCTGCATGTACCCTGAATGTGATGGCAAATATTTCTGTAAAAACCTAAGAAAAGTCTCCAGATCTCCCGAGCATTAACCAGGAAAGTGGAGCTGAAGCCATGTAGTGAGGAGTCATTTACAGCTCATTGAACAGATCGACCAAGTCATGCAGTGCATGGGAAACCACTCAGGCATAGGACAAGCTGATATCCTTCTGTGCTTGTTCCTACACTCGCTCTTGCACACACACACCAGCTCACCACCCCAGCTAATCAAAGGGTCACCATGACCCCTCTGCAGTCAGCAGAGACCTATGGGGGCCTCCAGGTGGCAATTCAGCACATGTGAGACCCACCTCTTTTTCTCCTTTACCTACAAAGGAATGTGAGCTACGTGATTTTGCTCAGCTTGTTCTTGTTCTGTGGACCATAATAATATAACAGTACTAATCTAATGCAGAAAGAAAACACACATGGAGATGCAGAGCTGTCAGTCAGCTCCATGCACGGTAGGGTCACAATTACTGCAAATAGCAACATGACTCGGTGAGACCTTATTTTGGGTTTACTTAGGTGAAGATCATACCTAACGGGCAGTGAGCTCTATCACTTCCCGTGACAGCAAAGCCAAGTCATGCAGAAATCCTGCTCTGTACAAACGAGGAGATGTTTCCATTCTAACCCAGTCAAGCTTTTCATTGCCATTGCTAAGAAGTCATTACACTTGTCCTTATTAAACATTAACAGCGTGAAACATTCTGCTCTGCTTGTTACAAGTAGTAAGAGTCAAACCAGCCGTAGCTGCTGCTGTACTGATGGCCCTGCTCTGCACTGCACAGAAACAGCACTCCATCAACACTGCCAGGGTCAGCCCTCCAAGAGCTAAGGGGACTCAGAATGAGTGGGGAGAGCCAAGTCATGACTGTATTCCTTTACAGAGGTCTCATGAATTTCTTGGCATTAATCTGACTGAAAGCCATTTGTCCACATGAGAAACGTGTAGTTTCAGCACACTTGCCTGATGTATTTTTGATCCAGCACAGAGCAATATTTTCACTCATTTTGAAGTTCAAGTTTTTAAACATAGAATTTAATCATAGATTTTGGTTTTCATCTACAAAAGCAGGTTGAAGAGGCTTAGAGGTAAAGCCTCTGAGGGCTTTCTGCTCACTCAGTGCCTTCCAGCTACAGTACACAACACTTTTGCAAACCAAATACAGCGCAGAAACTTAATAAGTGCCAGGATACGATGCAGTGATGGACCTCTTATGAAATTTCAAGTAGCAGCTTCCTTCTCTAAGCTGTGACTCCAAAGAAAACAGGTTGCTTTTTTTCCTTTCTTTTTACACTGCTTTGCTTTATTGTGGACATTTTACTTTTTCCCATCCCCACGCAGAGCACTGCCTGCATGCTGAACGTGTCGTTTATGTGATTTTAAAGACAGCAGATGCAATCTGGGTTGCCCTAGGAGTTCCAGTTCAGAGTTACCAACATTCAGCTCCTTACAGATTCACCATGTTGAAACTTGGCCCAAAATGTACCACGTGGATCCATATGTTTGCAGGGGAGTGGCAGTTCTTATAACTGAGGGTATTAAAAAAAAAAAACCAAAACCAAAAAACCCCTTCACTTGTAATTTCAATGCAATATCAATAAAGATGACCGATATGACATTTATATGTGGCAACACCATCTTCTGTAGCCAGTCATAGCGACAGACTAATATTATTTGTCAAACAGTGCTGCTATTCATCAAATAAATTATGCGTCTGTAATAATGTTTTGCATTATTTGTTCAGATCTAGAGCTGTCTGAATAATATCTGTCAACATTTATTCAAGGAAGGTATTAATCAAATAGTAGCTTGATTTCCCTACAAACACTGGAAATTCTGCCACTTTCAGTAGGAGATAAGGGAGCTCAAACATACTTTAATTCAATTTATTCTATAATGCATTAGTGATTAAGTACCATAACAACAAAAAACATCCTAAAGAGCTAGCCTCAAAAATATGTAGGAATCTAGAATATGAACTGGAGCGAAATGCATGCAGCACAGCTTGCAGTACGAAGTAGCACATCTCAACTGGCAGTTCTGCAGAACCTGCAAGCATTTAATTCATAACAACAGCAGAACCAAGGATACTGAACTGCCTTACAAATCCTCTGCCAATCCAGCCAACTCTGCCATGGCAAGGAGCAGATTTTGAAGACCTACAAGGTCCAGAAAGAAATCAGATTTCCTTTTTATCATCCAATGAAAACAACCCATCTCCAAAGCTATAGGAGCACCTCCTGAGCCTGTGTACATGTCTATGAATAAATAGATGAGAAGACACAGAATCCTTATCTAAATTGAACTGATCTGTTGACATATATATATATATGTATACACATATATATACACACATATATATACATATATATGTATACACCCAGTGAAAATCTGCTTTAAGCTACCTCAGAAAAGAACTGAAAAAGAAAAATCATCGAAGAGAGGTGGCCCTTAACTAAAAGTCTAACAAAAATTGGATGGGAAAACCGTGGGGATGAAGTACGTGAAGGTGGTTGCTAAAACCAAGTGGGGTGGAAAAGCTAAAGGGCTGACAACTGTTCCATGGTACTATCAGCCCCCAGAAGACACAGATGAAAAGTCTCAGGCAGACATATAATCAAATTTATAAAAGATTTCACAAACACACACAAAAACCCTTTGAGATGTTTTTCTCAGGCTCAGTTCAGCTTGGCAGACATTTTGGTGAATATACAACCTGAGCTTTGTGCTTTACTGGGGGCACTGGGGAGGGAAGGAAAGGAAAAAGTAGCACCACCTGGTTATGGTTTCCTGTTCTCTGCTTCTCATTGGTGTAAGCCCTTTCTGGCAGCAAATATTTGGCTATTTCCTACCCTGGCCTCCCCAGCAGTACCTGAAGAAATAAGAGCAATGACTTGTAAGCTGCACCTCAGGCTGTGCTTAGCACATGAGTGCTAAACAGTAAACACGTGGGTATGTAGATAGCAAGGAACAGGATAACGCTTTAGGACTGGGTTTGTGTCCTTTCAAACCCACTGTCACCAACAGCTTCTCCAGCTAGACCCTCGTCCCTCTGCATGTCAGTAAGATGAACAGTGCAAAATGGGACACACAATTTTATTACATTTCAGTTGTTATTACTTCAGGTGAAACCACTAACATCTGTCAAGCTAGATGACTCACTCTTTGCATGACCTATTACACTGCCCTCCACAAGATTTTCCAAAGCCATACACATCGAAGCTGAGGGAACCAAATGCATAAACTTGGCCTGTGCCCTTTTTCCTCTGTGAGAGCCCTGGGAGCAATAAAGAGGCTTTGTTCTCACTGTGCCATCACCCTGGGTTTGCCTCAAGCCTCACCTTGCAAACCTTTCCATGAACATCTCACACTTCTCAGTGAAAAGTAAGATTGTGCAAACAGGGCAGGATTCTCCTCAGCTCTCCCATTCTTCTCAAAGCACACAGGAACTGCAAGCCATGCAGTGCTGGGAACTTGCTCAGAACCAAGCACTCCATCACCTGCAGCTCACACATTACACACCTGTTGCTTCCACCAATTGCTCTTTAACCCGGGGACTCTCCACCAGAACTTGCTGCAGCCCTTCCCAGGGAAAGGGGAATTTTCCACCACTTATTTCACCAGACTTCCACACATTCAAGCAGAACGCTACAAAAACTACAAATCTTGCAGGAACGCTCTGACAAATTCAGTATTGCTGCAAGCTGATGTATTTTCAGTTTAGTATGTCAATCTGATCAAATACCAATATGATTACCAAAAACCGCATTTGCCTACAATGCAAAACACTTTTTTCCCACTCTCCTATTATCTTATGGAAATTCTTCCTCTCTCACAGCAGCAGAAAGACTGCTTTACTCCCTTTTTGTATCAGAAAACCCTTGCACATTTCACATTTGCCCAGTCCAAAACCACACAGTTTTATACCCACCATCCACAAACGCTTTCTCATCTATTAAACCAGACCAAGCTCACACCACATAGTAACCAATTACATTAAACACTCTACTGCAAATTTCCTACCAACAAAATACAAAGACACTGTCAGTCTCCAATACTCCACCTCATCCATTATGCACATTGAGCACTCCCACAAGAGCCATCACTGCTTCTGCCTTTACCTGTGAAAAAGCATCCTGTGTTCTGGTGTTATCCATGGCTGTGGAGATTCTGTTGTTTCACCAGCATCCCATTGGGTTACAGACTGTTCATTAACCAAACCTGCTTTTCCCCAGCACCGCTCTCTTCTGTTTTCTCTGCCTCTCTCATGAAATCTTGCAGCCCACAGTTTTTATTAAGCCTTACTTCCCTTTATGCTGAGAACTGAAAGAAACATTACTTCCTTACGGCAGCTCTGTGAAAAGACAAAGAAGTTGTTTGCTTTTCTTGAACCGATATTTACGTTCCAGAAACTTCCTGCAGTCGCTGAGCCATGAACAGCAACATTCTGATCTAGTGCTGCACATTGCATCCATCTGAACAGCCAACGCGTCCCTTCCCAAAACAAATTCCACATTAGATGTAAAAAAAGTTTGTCTGAGGAATTGCAATTACGAAGCTTGATCTTCACAGCCATAGCTCCATGCACAGCCATAGCTCCATGCACAGCCATAGCTCCATGCACAGCAGCCACTGTTAATGTATATCTTCAAACTCCAGCACGAATACACACACGTTGGATCAAAGCACAAACACACCTGCAGGTTCTCTTACAAGATGGGCTGTAAGGAAACAGCAACACTTTAAACTGTGCCTTTGTGATCTGTATTGGAGGAAGAAAATCCAGCAATTGGAAGAGTGAATTATCAGGAAGACATTCCTGACATCTTACCGCACATCTGACAGGTGCTGGTTAGCAGGTACAGACAAAATGCACATTGGTTTCCCCACCTGTAGGTGGTGACTTCTATCCAGACACAAGAAACCTGAACATTAGTTCAGAGGTTTAAAGCTCTGAGTGGATACAGCCCACAGATTCACTGCTGTTTGGAATTCCTTGTGCTCCAGCGGCAGGTAAAAAGTACATATATATACGTATTTATTTCTCACAAATTAGATTTGGAAAATTGTGCCAGGAACTGAAAAAAAGTATTTTAGTTTTGCTGATGGGTCTCATTTCAGTTTCATGGCACTGGAAACAATTTTACAAGTAGGAGAAGAGGAAGTTGAGATGTTCTGTTCAGAAGGGGCAGCAAAGAGACCACCTGTGGATCCAGGCTGCCCCAGCTCTGCATCACTGCGTGGATTAATTAAAGAATTAATTAAAAGAAAGGTCAATATGCAGTAATAAAAACAAATTTCTAACATTTGAATTAATTAAAAAATACGTCCTACTCTCTGACAGAACATTAGCTTAACAAAGGGCAAAAAAGTAGCATGGCTCAACTACATCCAGCCCTTCTGAAGAAATACCCCATAAGGGACTGCCTGTCCTTTGATGCGTTCAGTTCTGACTGCTCTATACCATGCATGACAGATTGAAAATTTTCCACTAAACTGGAGAGTGAAATGATGGGAAGCACGTTTCTGTGACAGATACCTGAAGCCATTTGGTTAAAATAAAATCGCAACTAATTCACCCAGAACAAAATCTGTAATATCAGCCTATTCCCCCTTAGAGATGTCAGCCCCTGAGGAACGGCCATTTTCTTTTGGAAAGGAAGAATTGAGGAACTTGTTTTATATAATGGGATTATGGCAGTGTAGAACATTTTAGAATGGGAAAATGACAGGTTTCTTTCACGAAGGTTCTGTGGTTACCAGGTTTTCCTCCCTCCGCTCTCTGCTGAGCAGCCCTTTCTGTGAGGTTACAAAGTACCTGAGGAAGCAATCAATCAGATCAGAGCCCAGTGCTACTTACAGAGCAAACGTTTTCAATTAATCTGAAGTCATTAATTACACCTTTCTTTAATAAAGGATCTGGAATAATTTTCTTTCCTTCTTCTATGTTAAATGATTCAAACATATGCCAGGATTCTGTTTTGCAGCAAACACACGGGAACATCCTTTACTTAACCAAACCATTATCCAGCGAGGAGGAATACAGTGCAGAAAAGGGTTTCAAATCAACAGAGATGAGCAAGGCAGCCTAAAACCATCTTTTATAAAGAGGTTCTTTTTTTCCTGTGGAATGGTGTTGGAAGAAGAGGAATCTGGATGCCCCCGTGGCATAAAGTGGGGTTCAGCCTCAAACAACAGTGAGTGCACCAGGGCAGTAATAGAAGGAAAGTGAGGTGAGGAGTTGTGTTAGTGGTGAACTGTGGAAGAATGAACTGGGGGAAATACAAGTAATTGGAGACAGAATAGTTCCATTTCCTAAAGGGAATAGGAAGAATGGATGTGCCAGAAGCAGTAGAGCATCTACTCCAAGGGAAGCATGTTGCAGTTCCAAATCTCATGTCTTAGACTAGCTTAATGTGTGCAGGAAGGAACTGTGTGAGATACAGAGTAAAGAACATCCTGGCATTCAGGTCTGACATGAAATTTGGAGCTGAAATGTACATTCTCCTCTTCATTTGATGTGATGGATGGATTGACTGTGCCAGGAAGTACTGAATAAAACTGGAAAACCAACTCACTGTTTCAGAAGGAAACCATTTTTTAAGCTTTTTTTGTCCTTTCCTCTTTCCCCAGTGAGAACCCAGCACAGGAATTGATGGCACGTCACGTTTTAGGTATTTCTATCTGACCCGATTCTGATCCTGCTTTAAGGCAAGAAAAATATTTATGCAAGAAAAATATTTATGCACAACAGACGATGCTCCCCTGAACCGAGAGATCCCCTGTGCATTGCATGCAAGAAAGTAAAGGAGGTGGGGAGATGAATGGAAGATTAACAGTTTTAAATGAAAACTGACAGTGTACGAGACCACGAAGCTAAATTCAACTCGAGAATGACATCTAGTGATGCTCAGTTGCTACTGCAGTATTATCGCCCATCAAACCTGCAGCCAGGCCCACGGTGCTGAACTGCTTCGCTTCTCGAAGTGGACTCCTGAGGTCACAGTAACAAAGGCTGCCCACAAGGTGGCACCAGACACTACCCTTATCTCAGGCTGGTAAGAAAAGTGGGCTAGCAACGAAGTTTAAGACAAAAAACATACAGAAATTAGACACCCTAGATTTAGAAGGCAGTCACATAATCCCATCATATTCACTGCAGAATGCCGGAAGTATTTCATTCCTCCTGCTTTGGTATCTAATTAACCAGTAAAGGAATGATAGCTCACCAGGTATGGGTGTAATATCCCTAGCACTTATACACACATTATATATGTTTAATATAATGTTATTGTGTATTATATTATCTGCATTATATGTTATATGCATACAAATATTTATATACATATAAAGCAATATCTAACAGTAGAAAACAGAAGAGAATAACAACACAGATGCAGAGTGACCGGGGGCAAGTGGAAGTAAGAGGGGTTCGAATATTCCCTCTTTCTACCAGATCTGGCTGGGTAGCAGCAACAACCTGCCCACATCATGGAGCAGACTGATGTCAGCCTTCACCTGGGGTTGAATCCTCTCTATTCCCCGTGCCAGGAGCAGGAAGGCTGCTCAGCATCTTCAGAGGTTTCTAATCCATCAGCAAAAGCGTCCTTGGTGAATTCAAATGAAATCTAATTACTGCTGCCCTCAGAAGTTAAGGTGGGAAATGGATGCAACCTTTTCACAACGGTACCTTTTCTTATCAAAACAACATTCAGTACAAAAACTTAATGTCAGCTGTTTCTCTCACATTAAATGGGAAAATGCGCTATTCAGAAACACCTCACTATGCATCAGTAAATACAAGGAAAGATGTGTAAATGACCTCGTGCATTTGAACTGGGGGAAGAAGAAAAAAGAACAAGAAATGCTGTGAGTCTAACGAGGCATCAACTCCTGCCTTCAGTGACAAATGGATACCAGGTTTCACAAATTACATTTGCTTTCTAGCACTACTTGGCTTTCCAAACACAAATGATTCTGTTTCTAACAGCAAACATTCCATACTTAGGCAGCACGGTTTGAGGAGAAACACACAGCTGATACCACAGATCTCAGAATCCAGAGAAGGGAGATGTTCTAACCCTCTCATTTAAATCTCATTCTGTCTTTGAAGGGTGAAGGGCACCAGCATGATGTACCTGTGGAGTTGGTTTAATGGGCACATAGGCTTTTACTAGTCCTAATTACTGCTTAATCATAAGAACTAACCAAAGGTTGTGTCGCTCTGCTCTAGAAACTATTTACAAAGAGAATGGAGGTAAAAAACATTGAAGATGAGTTTCTATTTACAGCCATAGGATGGTATTGACGTCACATCTGCTGAACACCAAAAGAACAGAATAGGAAAGACTTGGACCCAATGGACAAGACAAAAGTTAGGTTTAATCAATGGTTAAAATTAAAGGATATGTTCTGTCTGAAACAGCCCAGGAGCTCTCATCAGAGCCAGAAAGAGGAAACTACTATGGTAGTTTCCCACTGGTTTCAGGAAAGTCCCATACTCTGAAAGGAGAACTTAATGAAAAGCCACTTTTTATTGTGACTGTTTTCCCCCACAGTTTCTTTTTCCTCTTTTTTCTTTTTTGTCTGCCAAGGATGCTGCTTTTGTAGCCCTCAAATGGGCAGCCACACACATAGATATGATTTTAAGCAGCCCAGGGAGCAGCTGAGAACAAGTTCAGCACATGGCGCATCCTTAGGACTCAGCATTTAATAATAGCAGAAAAAAAGATTTGATTTCCTAATTAGTTTTGTTTTCTTTTTGCTGTCCTTATCTGTGCATTTCACCTGGATGGAAGCAACATGGGACTCCAAGCACAGCAATAAATGGAGGCCATCCTGCTTCTCTCCCAGTATCATCTGCGTATAACACCTGATATCATTGAACTCTGTCTGTATTCAAAGTCTTATGGCCACCTACAGGGCCTGGAGGGAGGGCAGCCAGCTGCATTAGCTGAACAGGGGTTGGACAGCCAAGTGTACACAGTGCTCAGCCACAGCACAGCAGGACAAGGAGGTTTATGAACACAAAGGCTGCAATGTTTTCCAGAGAGACAACGGAAATACTCCAGGGATTCTTGGCACCAGCGAAGCTGAATGCAGCTGGCTCAATCACGTCTGCTTGTCTTTCAACCTGTGCACTAGAGGATGAAACTGATGCTCAGTATTATCAGCCTGAAACACTTAAAATGCACTGAACATGACAAAGCACCTGCAGGTGCTGCTAAGTGCTTTGCAATCAGGTCCGCTTTGTCTCCTTTTGTACCTGGGTGAGAAGGAAAATTGCATGTAACCTCCAAAAGTTGAATCTGGTTAAACAAACCTTGTAACTGGCTGAAATTATAAGATACTCATCTAAAAGCCACTTCATTGCAATCACTACCAGACGTTCCTTCTCCTCACTAAGCACTAAGGCTGGCAGGCTGCTCCTGGTTCCAGCCAGAGCTGAATGGAAACTGAGCAAGTCCACTCCAAAAAAGTGCAAACTCTCCTGTAGCTGCATCTCCAGAAAATATGATTGTGACTATTAGAACAGCCTGCCTGTTTTGCATGACAATGGACGTGATCAGTAACTATATCTCTGCAAAAGCAGTAGAATTGGTCAGCTGAGCAGAACAGCCCCCTCCTACCTCCTGAGAATGAGCCCTAAGGAGTCTCTGTGTTGTGCAAACACAGCTTCTGCCAATCTTTGCAAAGACCTTGGAGTTGGTTGGAGCCTGCAATCAGATCCATGATGCTCAAACTGACACTTTTTAGTATCTAACGGCAAAGCTAATCATGCCATTAATTCATTTTGATATATAACCTTCAATTTCTGCTTTAAATTGTACCTCCATGTTAATGGCAGCTTGATTCCTGCTGACAGATGCATTCACAAAATCATAATGAAATGTGTTTAACAACCTCTTATTGTCAGGTTCAGCTGAAAGACGGGGAAATCTGTAGCAGCCTTTTAAAACAGTGCAGTGGGGCATTCTGGAGCTGATATTTACAGAGCAAAAGCTGAAAATTAATGTTTGGCCAAGGCTAAAGCACCACGAAACAAAGAAGAGAGTCATGGCTTAGAGATCATGTCCAGTCAATCTGGATACTCCCAGTACACCTCAGCCCTTGTGTCTGGACTCCCAGGACTGGATCTCATTGAGCCTCCTTTCACTCTTCTGCCTCCTTTTACAATTGATGCATTCTTCTTCCTGCATGTAATTGAATTTCTTTTAAGCAAAAGTTCTATTTTGTTGGGGGTTTTGTGTGTGTGCGTGTATGTGCTTTATTATTAAACAAAAAGTAGTAGGCGTTTCTACAAGAAAGAAGTCCCTGTCAAAAACGCCTGCCAGGTTTCCCTTGAAGAAAGATTCAGCTGCAAACTCTGCTGGATTTTTCTACCTTTGAGTCATTTCTCCAGCTGATGGCTATTTATGGATGAAACCATCACGTTCAAAACAATACATCATATATGATGATTCATACATGCTTTATACTGATCATGACTCAAATCTGGTTTTGCATTTTAACTAGAGTAACAACTTCATTTAATTCTGAATTCCTAACACAAGTAGCACAGCCCATGGCTGCATCCAACCAGGTGGGGAAAATAGGATTCTAATAGTTCAAATTGCAAAACACTCCTGGGAATTGGTTTTCTTGTGGGTATCTATAGCATAAATGCCCCTACACCAGCAGGTGACCCAGAGCCAAACCCAGGAGGACTTTGCCTCAATGGTGAGTGCTTCTTCTCACAAACAGGAGCTGTGCCTCCCATCCTGCTCTCAGCCCAGGAGGCTCCAGCTGCCGCTGCACAAGACACTAATTCATTTCAAGCTCTGTCCTTCGTAATGTCCCATCACGTCCACAATGGCAAAGCTCAAGTGCAATGAAGTCAGAAGGCAGGAATACTTCAGGCCATTGGACATGCTTCCAAGGAAACCAGACCTACATAAAATTTCCATTCTTACAAACTGAACAATAGAAGAAAAGAAGAAAAAAGAGGCAATTGAACTTGAAGAACCCCATCCTTGAAGGCTGAACTACCACGGATTGCTTGAGAGTGATTCAGCTACAAATTAACTTCCAGGTAAGCAAGCAGCTGAGGCTCCAGCCCCTGGAAAAACCCTTTGCTGCCTATACACAACAACGTGCTTCTGAAGTGGGGGTGGAGGAGAATAAAAGCCCCATAGAATCAACTAGCAGGAGCCAGAGCTACACATCTGCGCTTTGCTTTATTTGTGAGCAAATATAGGAAAGAAAATTAACAAATCCGAACCATCTGGAGGCACCATCACATCCTCATCCTCATCCCGGGACCAACGCACCGCGGCGGCTGCATCCAGCAGGGAGCGCTACGCGGGTTGCGCTGAGCCGCGCTGTCACTCAACGAGCCGCCCGCTCGGCAGTGGCCGCTGCTCGGCGAGGAGGATGGAGTAGGAGTTGGTTTTCCTCTCACACGTGTATAAAGCCCTTGGGGGGGGGTTGTCGGTTTTATGTTGTTTTACCTTTCTTGCCATCGAAGCCCTGAGTTGCAGCAGCCCGCTCGGCAGCACAGCGGGGGCTTTCGGCGGCAGATTCGGAGCCGGCATCGTGCTGCTGCTGGCTTCTCTCTTCAGAAGAAGCAGCTTGATGCCCGATTTTAAGTTCAGTTCCTTCCGAGGCAGAGCAGCAGCTGGGACTGACACGAGACTCACTGTAAATGAAGATTCTTCTTTTTAGGTTTCTGCTTGCAGAAGTGACCAACAAGAACTCCTGCTTGATTTTGCCCCTCGTGCATTGCAGCAACTTGGAAGGAATCGTTTTTCCTTTTGCTTTTTTCTTTTTCCCTTCTTCCCCTTCTTTCTTTTCTTCTTCTAAGCTTTGCTCTGCCGGCTCTGTTATCTCCTGCAAACCTGGCTGACCATGAACAGCACACACTTTGCCTTTTCATTTCAGCCTGTGCTGCTTAACGTGACCGAGGATGTCAATGACTCAATTCTCAGCAACAGAAGCAGTGATGGATTTTGTGAGCAGGTCTTCATAAAAGCTGAGGTCTTCTTGACTTTAGGGATCATCAGCCTGCTGGAAAACATCCTCGTCATTCTCGCAGTGCTGAAGAATGGAAACCTACATTCTCCCATGTACTTCTTCCTCTGTAGCCTGGCTGTGGCAGATATGTTAGTGAGCATGTCAAATGCCTTGGAGACCATCATGATCGCAATCCTGAGCAGCGGCTATTTGGTCATCGATGACCACTTCATTCAGCACATGGACAATGTTTTTGACTCAATGATATGCATTTCTTTGGTAGCCTCAATTTGCAACCTCTTGGTTATAGCCATTGACAGGTACATAACTATTTTCTATGCTCTCCGTTACCACAGTATCATGACTGTGAAGAAAGCTTTAACCCTAATCGTGCTCATTTGGATCGCCTGCATCATCTGCGGCATCATATTCATTGCCTACTCAGAAAGCAAAACAGTCATTGTCTGTCTCATCACCATGTTCTTTACCATGCTCTTCCTCATGGCCTCCCTTTATGTTCACATGTTCCTGTTTGCACGCCTGCACGTGAAGCGCATCGCAGCCCTCCCTGTGGATGGGGTGCCCTCCCAGCGGACCTGCATGAAGGGCGCTGTCACCATCACAATACTGCTGGGTGTCTTCATTGTTTGCTGGGCACCTTTCTTCCTTCACCTCATTCTCATCATTTCTTGCCCGATGAATCCATACTGTGTCTGCTACACTTCACATTTCAATACTTACCTGGTCTTGATAATGTGCAACTCGGTAATCGATCCGCTCATTTATGCCTTCCGGAGCCTGGAGATGAGGAAGACTTTCAAAGAAATAGTATGTTGCTGCTACAGTGTAAGCGTGGGACCGTGCATGCTGTGAGCTCCTGGCTTTGTGTGGGAGCAGAGGAAGCATACAGTAGGTGTATGAATGTGTACATGGATGTAGATACATAGCAGCTTCATTTTAAAGCACTGTTTGAAGAAAGGGCATGGGAAAAAAGCTTCTATTGAATGCCTTGATTTATGCTTTTCAAGGTGAAACAATTCAACTAAATGATTTGAAGCTATTTAAATAGCTGTAACAAAGTGAAGTTCGAAGCAGCTTGCAAAATAGATGAAAAAAAATATGTGAAATAAGGAAAAATAGAATCCTGAAAGTGAATGTTACCCTACAGAGAATGGGATAATATTCCGTCTGTCTCCTCCATCTGCACCTGTTGCTTTATCTCTGTGCCTCTATCAGTGAAGTCAGTGCTTCTTAAAAGATTCCCTTAGGAACCTCTCTGGAAAGCTCCTCACCCACAATCAGATCAAAACACTGAGAGGTGACAGCTTTGCTCTGATGTTGCCACTTTTTAATAAGGGAACAGGCTGACATTTGTGCTGCTTGATATAAAGCAAATCAAGAAAAGTCTTAAAAGGATGGAAGCAAACCATCCCCGGCACTGAACTATGGCTTCTGTAACGTCAGCTCAGTGAGAACAAACGACTGTATGACAGTTGGATTTACACAGCTGATGGGTGGGAGTGACTCGTTTGAAGACGGCAATTCCATTCCTTATTGTGGGACAGCAGTATTATATCCACAGAAGTCTTTGAGAAAGTGGATTGCACTGATTAATGTATTTGGTATGCTGACCAATCAGATGTCTCATTTTGATAATTATTATCCAGTGATATTCCTCCCTTGAGGATTTCCAAGTCCAGGGGAGGTCTGTAGACAGAGCTGAATATAATGAATAGCTAAAATGCCAAATCACTTTACACAAAGCTACAGTAAATCTACACAGACTCTTTGGAAGCAGCCATTCGGCCGAGTGAGGTACCTGCTTTACAGGCAGATGTGGTCTGTGCACTGATTAGTGTATGTCCTGAGTCAGTCTGTTTTTACTTAAAGAGCTTTAACCTGACATCAGTGGATGAAGACTCCTGTGCTGAAATCAACATGTCCTTTGCAGTCATTTTTATGTGCAAGTTGTTGGCATGTAAAGCAAACATCTTCAGCTACAGTAGTTCAATCTGTTCCTCTCCTGGTAGGAAAAAACCACATGAGGGGCCCTCAAGTAGCATCTCATAATGGAGCAAAGGCAGACATGAGTTGTGTGTATTACAATGTACAGGCTGTGTTGCTGTCATCACAGTGCCACACTAAGAAAACTATAAGCCATGTTAAAGTCTGCTTAGCAGCCTTCTGATATCTTGCTTCTAGTAAGGGCAGTTGCCTGAAACCCTCAGGAAAACAAAGTCTATTGCTTTCAAGCAGCTAAAAGCTCTCATTTGAATGTAAGTCTTTCTCTCATTCTTCCTTCCATTGCAATTGCTGCATTGTTAGTTCTGGGGCTCTCACTGTCGGTCCTGCAGACCAGAGCCTCCCAGTCCCTCCTTCCTCCAGTTCTGCATTCATACATCATGGCCTGGCCCAGCCCCCAGCTGACGGGATTTTACTGCTGCTCTCACTGCCCACAGGAAAGACATGTCGCACTGGTTCCAAACACTGGCCTGGAATATTTGTTTGAATATGTTTTATTCTCCTACAACACGTATAGAAGACATGCTAACTTTCTAATCCTGTGGAGCTTATCATTTCCATAGGGTCAAGAACCATCTCTCCCTGTGCTCCAACCCCATTCTTCTCATCAGCCCAAACCGACCTCACGTTCACCATTTCCCTTGCACTGATCACACCTGAAATTCCCTTATCAAGTTCTCATCTCCTCCCATAAAGCCATTCCCCAGCCAACATTCCCACTGTTCCACCACTCACCTAACGTCATGAATACATGTAAAATAAAAGAACTGTTAAAAATAACAACCCACACCAAGGTCCTTTGGGCACATAGCAGAACAGGTATAGATGGCATTTCTGCCATGGTTCAGGTGGCAACCAGAGAAAAATCCCAACAACCAGCAGAAAGCTCAAGCTGAGTGCTTTCAGCCCATATCTGCATCTCACAAATCACAGCTGGGCAGTAGTAAAACCTGTTTTGTTGGCTCCAGTTTTTGCAACAGCAGACGTGGTACATTAAGATGAAATCAGCAAAGAATGTCTCATAACAGACCTTTCCTTACTGTGCAAAACTATACCTACTTGTAAAAATCCCTACCTGCTGTCACTATTATGTACCTTAATTCTACAGAGCATGGTTTGCCACGATTTCCTGCCTCAGGTTATTGTGTATTTAGCTCTTCTTGTGCCTCATGTCTTATTTTTCTTTTTAAACACAATTTGAGATGAGACTTTGATTCACGCTGTGCTGCACATTTGAGCAAAAAATAAATAAAAAGGTCTGTTGAATAAAGCAGTCTGAAGACATCACTCAGGATCGTGTTTGCTTTTGCTGGAGCACCACTCCATGTCAAACCACAGTCTGTGTGATCTGGTTCACAAGAGCAGAAATAGAGTTCAACACTGGGAAAAAAAACCCTCCTCATTGTACATAGCAGCCACAGAGACAGGAGTGAGAAAAGGAGCTCCTCCATCCTGCATGCAGATGTGATGCAAAGAGCCCACAAACCCCTCCAGCACCTCTCCCACCACTTCCAGCACTGGGCACCAGAGGCTCAGCTCTCCCCCACAGGGATGGATTTGGGGTTCTGCTGTTTCCCTTTGAGTAGGGCAAGAAATGGCAGAGATAACACCCCCTTCATGTAAAGATGCAGTTAGTGTGGATTCATTGATTCCATCTCTTTGCACAAAAATCAGTTTGCTCGAAGATTTGTCAAAAAAAAAAACAACAAACAACCCTCATATATTCAGACAAATACCTGAATTCTCAGTTGCACCAGTAATTCACCAAGTCAGCTCTGCACAGCATGCTCTGCACATTAAAGCCAGCCTCACCTCTTTGATAAAGTACTAGCACAGCATATGCAATTTTTCCATCATTAACTGTCTAAGTATTTTAGAATTCAAAACATTTGTCCTAATGGATAAATAACAAAACTCAGGCACAGAATTCTGCAGTAAGCCAGTCATTGCTTGGCCCACTGGTACAAATATCTTGACTGTCAGAGTTCAGGCATTAAAATACAGCCCTGTTTTTTAAGTTTTATAAAGGACATTAAACAACCAAAGGCGTGGAGCAAGGAAGATAGAGCAGATTCTCCATGCTAGAGCTACAAGTGAAGCCCTTCTAGCACAGGGTAAGCTCATAACCCAGAGAGCTGCACGTCACTGTGGTTTTTGGCTGGGCTGGAAGGGAATGGGGTCACAGAGAGCTTTGAAGGATTAAGGCAGATTCCTGTAATATTCACACTATTCTGAAAACACTGATAACAAAAGCAGACCTGCTCATTGCTTACTCAATCACATCACTTTGCTTGCACCAGTAGAGATCACACCTCCACATTCTGCAACAGTGATATAACACCATGGAAAGCACAGCAATGGCAGCAGAGCACCAAATTCCTAGACTGCAGCAAATAAGGGTTTGCTGAAATGCAACAGCCATAGAAAGAAAGAGGAAAAATAACTGCTTACCTCCAAAAGAAGGTAGAACCATAAAGATCCCTAGCAGGAAACGTATGCCAACCCTTAAACGAGGGCTGGAAGTGGTGGATCCTGGCTGCAGCCCTTCCATCACTCAGTTGCACTGCTTACACCTGAGCTGTGCTGGGTTGGCCCTGCTTCCCCACCCAGTGCTCCATCACTACTTCAGACTTTGACTCAGCCTTTCTGGTGCAGGTGATCAAAGCATACTTAATATCTGTTGTGCTTATAAGCTGCTCCTTGTGCCAGAGCTATATGTTTGTTGTAAGCAGTTCTGAATTTCTGAGGGTTTTTCAACTAGAACGTTTAAAATAAACCACATAGAACACATATTTCATTTCTCTGTTTATGAAAAGCAAATAGATTTTGTTTGAAGGTATTTCTTTCTCTTGTGATTATGAATAAGAAGGCATTTATAAAGTCAGATTTACTCTGAAGAGCCTCAAACCCACAGTTCTTCCATTTCAACTGTATAAATCATAAACAGTCAGTATTCATCTTCAAGCACTAACTGCTGCTATTTCTAGTGTGCTCTATACTCTTCTATTGAGTCAGTGTCGGAAATAAATATTCTAGGAAAAGTAAAACATATAGAACAGTTCCCTTTCACTGCAATGGGTATAATAAGCAGCATGATACTTTCAACCCATTAGTAATGTAATTACCACGGTTGTGAGGATGCACTCTGGGGGTGAGCTGCAAGTGAATCATAAAGCCAGAGGCCAAGCATAATGGACCTGGGGCTGCGTTCACATATTAGCTTGAATTAAATGTGGCCAAATCCACATGTATCATAAGGAACAAATACTTCTTTAGACCTGCAGCTTCTCAAAGGTACCAAGAGCTGCAGGTAAAGCCAAACTATTGCAGACCCTCAGCCTCGTGCACCTGCTGTTACAGTTTCCTATCCATGCTAACTCACTCATCACAGTTCCCATTTGCACAAGCAGTTGGGCAACAGTTTCAGGGTTTCTCTACCTTCAAAAGCTTCACTGCTGAAACACTGAAACCAAAGGAGCCCTTACATTGCGAGCAGATAATGAAAGTGGTGAAAAGGAGCAGCTGGGGGCATCCTTCTGAACAGTTGTTTCCTGTGATGAGGAAAGGCAGTGAGGGTGTATTAGCACTCATTTCCTTGGGGGTTCATACTGTACCTTAACAGAGTTTTGCATGAATGTCAGCACACGTTGCTTAAAGCAGTTGGGTTACACGCTGAGAAAAGCATCTAAGTGTGATTTGGAATAAGAGCATCAAGAGAGTGCTTCCCCTGCTGCAGCATGAGCTCCCATCCCAGGGCTGCGTAAGCTGTGGCTGCAATTAACTCCTCTGTTCCTTTTGTAATATCTTATTGCATGATGGTGGCTGTTCCTAAAAGCTAATGGCATGAGCAGGGAGGTTATTTTACTGTCTTCCTCAGTCACTGAAGACTTTTGCACACTTTTTAGAAAATTCCAGATAGAACACTGCTTCCTCAGACACGGCAGGAGCTGCTCTCCTCTTTGGCTACAGAGGGAGCTGGCAGGTCCTGCTGGTGGGCACACATTCATCTAATTGCTGGTTTTGCTGAGGTGAGCACTGATTACATTGTTCCGTGTTCAGGGACCAAAAAACAGGGCAGAGTTTTTGGAGATAACTTCGTTTTGATCTCTACCCCAGGTAAGTAAAGTGAATCTGCATAAAACTCTGCAGATCTTTACCTTTCCAAATTAGCCATTCAATAATGACTAGAATTCTGAAGCTGTGAGTTAGAACACATTGTACTTGTAAGGGTTGCACGAAAGCCCAACGTAACCTTAAAACTTCAGTCCTTAAGGTAGCAAAGACCAAATGACAGCATTGCTTGGAGAGAAATAGCCACCCATACAAATCCTGTATGACAATGCTTGTACAGTGGAAAACAATGCACTCTCTCTTAATGAAAAGGTATTCAAAAAGAAACTAATTATCTCAGACATGAAGGATTTTAAACACCATGTTTTGACCTAAGTGCAGCTTCTGGAGCTGAAGAGTAGTAAAAGTACTGGAAGTCCCCATGTAGGAGAGATGTTAAAAAGCAGCTCAATTATCTGAAGAACAATCTGTGAAAAGGCAATCAGTTTCACACAATGGTTTGATTTAGGAATGCAGACCTGAGGATGAGGCTTTGTTTGCCTTATTTTTATCTTGTAGACCAGAAAAACCTTAATTGGTACTGCAGGCTTTCTTACTTAAGCACCAAAACATACCAACCTCAAGTTTCCATCTTTGAAGGTTCTGCAAGGCTCAGGTAGAAGCAGGGGAGGGATTGGGGGGAGGTTAGGGGGGAAGAATGAATCTGAATTACTGTGAAATAGTAAAAATAGCAGAGCTGGCAGGGAGGATATTTTGCTCAGGAATTGTATTTTCTGGATTGAAACAGCCCAGAGACACTCAGGGAAAAGCATTTCCTGGGGTAGCTGTGTGACAGTCGTGTGGTTTGTTTTCTTAAATACAGTCCCTGTGGTAGTTCTCCTTAATTAAAAATTATTCCAATATACTGAAGTAATACTTTACTTCTAATGTGGCAATTACTCCCAATTTGCCGCATAATTGCTCATCAGGAAAGGCAAATAGTTCCCAAGGCATCTACACAAATATTGCCATTTAGAAAATTACTCCACTAATATCCCACCCGCTGTTTTAACTTTCCGGAATCTGGTAAGGGTGCACAGCACCAAAGGTGATGGCGTTTCTCTTCCTGAAGAGATGGGTACATTGAGAGAGCTCTGTATACAGACAGCGGAATCTTCTCATGATCAAAACCACCCCTTCAAAGAGCAGCGAGCCATCAAATTCTGAATAAAGGAGGAGATGGAAGTACTTTGTGCAGTGTTATGTAATGTGCATGTATTTATACACACACAGGTTTTCCTTATGAGGACACGGTTTGAACCACTCAGTGACGATTCATAGGAAAGCAGTCAGGTTTGTTCTTTGTATGTATGAAAGTGGAACTTGTTTGTGTTTCTTCAGCAAGAATTCAATCACCCTCATTCTTCTGCCTTAAGTTACATCTGTCTAGTTTGAATCAAAATGTGAAAAACGAATGAGATCCATGGCTTTAAAATGATCAATTTAAAACAAAGTGGCACCGGGTAAACTGCAATGTACTTAGATTAATACTACCTGGCTCTTCTGAGAAGCTTACATTTCAAGTGATCTTTTCTAGAGCCTCTGTTAATCCCACTGCTGATTAAAATGTTATCATCTTATTTTGTGGAGCTACAAAATACAACTGTTCTAGTGGAGAGATCAGAACACCAAAGCAATTTCCGCTTTGATTTTTCTCCATTTGAGCTCCTCTGTGTATTTAAAGGCACGCAGGGGCAAAATTTCTTCAGACTGCTGGGAACATTGAGTCCTAAAAGCACTGAGTAAGTTGACCATGAGCAAAACCAAACTGGACCTGCTGAACATCCCCTGGGTGGTTTGATTGCAAACTTAACCCAGCAGGTCAGCAGTTCTGAAGAGCTCAACATCCAATTTTGCAATAACAAAAGGAGTGAAAGGCCTTTCAAGCAGCTTGGCACAGCCCCACAGCAGAGCACAAACCTGCAGTTTGAGCTCCCAATGCTGCTTGTTGAAGCCTGGCAAGGATGACAACTTTCAATATACACTGCATTTTTTGGCCTGCGTGGTTTCCCAAAGCTCAACCATGTGCCCACTGCAGTGCAGTAATACCACAGGCAGCTCAGCAGGGTCAGAGGCACTCAGCAAAAGCATCACCTTACAGATGGGCTGTGTTCAAGCAGGTCTGGTCAGCAGTTCAGGCAGGCTGCCTTCTCCACCTGGCCAGGAGTGCTCAGATACAAAACCACTGTGCTACTGTTTCCCTGTCATTCGTGCTCATAAGCTGTGGAAGCAAATCAGCATTAGGAAGCAAAACAACATATAATTGCCGTAGACATGTACTGCGAAACAGCCAATTTGGCTGCAATTCAAATGAAAAATTACTATTACTTTGCCTTCATTTGCTATCTTCTGTATCAGAGCTTGTTATTAGTCATATTTCTGGTGCACAGTCCAGGAATAATTCAGTTTAATACTCAGCAGGAAGTGGGTATGTTGACATAATAACAACAGTGTATATAGTTTGGTTGAATAATTACTTCTATTCAAGGCAGGAAAGCTGTGGAGCCATCCTGAATCTAGATGTGACAAGATCGGGCTCAGACAGAAGCCACCACCAGAGAGTCACTTGAGTGAATAGGATAATAATCATTGGATACCACTCTGTATATTAAATGGCAATTAGAGAAGTTTCTAATTACCAAAAAAACCCCACAGATAAATGACCTCTTCCAGTCAAGCACATGAAAATTGAGGATTTCTTGGCACCACACTGTGAAATTCCGACAGGGCTTTTTCATATGCTGTACGAGTAGAATGTAGCTCCCATTACAGTGGCTACCTTCAGACCTTCACATAACTCCCAATAACAGTAAAAAAAAAAAAAATCCTGAGAACATCACTCAATCCCAAAGAAATAATTCTTAGTAGAAGTGAAAATCCTACTCATTAAAAACCCTCTCCTGAACAGCTGTTGTGCTCAGGGCTCTTGCACCTTGCTGCCAATGGCCTCCCCAGCCCACTGTCAAAAAAATCTTCTTGCTCTTCAACAACACATTTCTGAAACAAACAAAACTGCCTGCGGCTGATTACCAAATACCATAAGAGAGATGTCCATGAGGAATGGATAGGATCGAAGACATTTTTAGCACGTCAGGATTTCTTATTCTCATCAGTAATTTCTGCCTGTGCAGCGTTTACTGTGCTGGTAGATATCAGCCTTACCTTTCCCATACTTTCTTCATGAAGCAAAGATCTGTGTGTTGGTTGTGCTCCAGCTGCTCTCATTTATAACATGCTGCTATAATTCCAGGTTTGTGCTTCTAATTCTAATGTTCTTGTTAGAAAAGGTGTTACTTTTTGACAACAGATGATCATTTTCTCTCCAGGACACTCCTGCAAAGCAAAAAAAAACCAAACAGATGCTGCGAGGCTCACAGTGTTGTTTCTGAACAGCAGAAGGAGGTCATCCAATTTTCTCACACCGTGCCACCCTGCTAACTGGCTCATCTCAGAGATGCTGTCATATAAGGGATGCCATGATGCATTTGAAATGTTTTGTTTTGTTACATTTTTCTCCGGATAACTAAAAGTAGGAAGACAAGGTAAATAACTGCCATTTCTATAAGTGAAAGCAGCTTTCCTACAGCCTCTCGAACTGCATGACATTTCATTTATAAGGAGGACTTTGTTCTTACTGCTGCCAAACAGCAAGATCTGGGAGCAGTGCAGAATGGGGAGCCCAGCAGTACCACCAAGTGAATGCACACGATGTCACCTTCAGGACATTAGTAATGTAAAAGAGAAAGGTCTGAGTAATAAGTGGTGAATCTATCATGCTGAAAGTACTGCAAGAGATCAGTTTAAGGCCAGCCCAATTTGATGACTACATTTTCCAAGAGTTCCAAATAGTTCAAGTCATATGTAGTGAAAGAAGACTTTTCGTGGCACCTTCAAGCCGAACACTACATCAGTAACTATGAAAAACTACAGATGGGGAAATATCTGCAGCCATTTGGTTCTGTTGCACAACATTTTGGCTTTGCTTACACCAGCAGAGGCCTTCCCTCAGCAGGGAGAAGCTTTGTGTCCTTGTCCCTTTGTGGATCCCCTCCTTTGAGGAGCCCTCATTCCATCTCAGTGACAAGACCCTCCAGCACCAAGCTGTATTTCAAGGCATGCTACTTTAAAAGTTAGCCACCAAAACCGAGTTATCTGTTATTTTTCTCCATCTTTTTACTCACTAATCTGCACAGTACTTCAGTATAGCTTTCTGAGGTCTTTCAGAGTCACAAAAGAATTCTAAGGAAAAGAAAAAACAAAACACCTCTTTTTCTATTTTGTAGCATTCGAAGATAAGCAGTTTTTCATGTGAAAGTCGAGTGGTAGGCCTTCCTGATATCTTCTAGGTGGATGGAAACGTCCCAAACAATAACATTTTTTGTTTCCTGTGCAGGTGACGTAAGAGATGTTATGACAGGCTGCAATCTCAGCCACTTGCAGTAACCATTTAATGCTTTAATTTTTTCCATTATGTGTAATTTGGGACTCCTGGGCAGAGAAGTAAGCAGTGCATGGACAACCAACATAGCTAAAAGCTTTGCAATTAGCCGAGTATGTAGTTCAGTGCAATTGACATTAGATTTATAGTTTTTTAAGGCAGCTCTTGAAGCAGCATGTAGCTGTTCCCTTTTACAATAGTTTAAACCTTACAACCATCTCCAGATTCCCACTGCAATGGGGAAGCTCTGAAGCAGACTTCTCACCATCAGTATCACTGCAATGATTTTTGCCCTGATGTTGTGATGAAAGTGTCAGGAGAAAAATGGGGATTTTGATTTTCTGTCTTATTTGAAACCAAGGTCATAATGAGACACTTTCTAACCCTGAAATCCCCATCCCTGTGGATGACAAAGCTTTACTAGAGAAGAGATGCAGAGAAGTGGTGACTTAATCTTCTGACCCACTATCCTGTGCCACACACATACATAGAAGTCTCAAGAAAAGAGATGAATAGGTGTCGAGGTGGACGTGCACATCTTCTGGGCATTCCTCTGTGAGGTTCCCTTGAGGTGTCTTGATTCTGAGCACTGCACAACATCCATGTATGTTTGTGTTATCTACCACTGCACCAGCTTTCTACAGTGTTCATTATTCTTTTTGCAACCAAATTGATCATTTTGCTGCAGGTTAATGCTCTGCTTTCATGCACTGTCCCCTAGTTGCCACAGACTTCTCTTTTCAACCTTTTTCAGCCACAATTTCCATGATTCCTAATTTGTTGTCTTGATTGCTGAACTTTGATTTTTATTATGAATTATTTGGCAAAGTGTTAATGAGCTGTACAGATGGATCTGGAAATGAAGGGCTGAGTCACTTCCTTAGACAAGATATGCACACTGTGTGTCAGACTGGAGAGCCTCCTGGCTCCCAGCTGCTCTCCCAGCTCCCTGCCTCCATGTGAAGCCCTGCTTACATGACTGGCAAAGGACAAGAATCAGCTGGAGTGCCTTGTCAGCCTCCCTGCTGCTGTGTGTAACAGGAGTCCACCCTGAGAACCGGAGTTAATTCTGAAAGATCTTGTGCAGTCTTTCCCATTATTTAGGCAACGCGTAGTTGATATGTCAGGGGCCTCCTTCAGAAGACAGAGCACTTACCAACCAGCAGGGCATCAGCCTCAGGAAATGACACATATGCTGCAAAATAAAAACCCTCAGGGGAAAAAAATATCTGTCTTGCTGAGGACCTGCCAGAAGCTGCAGCCCATCATAGTGCTGGTTAGCACAAGTAAGATCGAGCCTGCCAGTTCAACCCATCTATCGGACTTCTGGATGCCAAGCTGAACTGATTCACATTGATTTGCATTTACATAGACTTCTTCAGTAATTCCCAAACCCTCTTGGGAAGTTCAGCCCCATGACTTAAAATATTCTGTCCTATTCCCTTCCTTCTCCCTGCTCCCCATAACTCTTATGAAGAACAGCACTGTGTCACCACAGCTCAGACTGGGACAGCGATGCACATTTATGGCTTTTTTCTGAATTAAACAAGTCAGAATGAAGGAGGTAAAGGCAGATAAATGAGAATGAACTCATAATATTTAGCCACATTGCAGTTCCAACAGAAATAATACCCAATATGTGATGCGGTGTATAATTAGATCTGCTTTCAAATAATACTGATGTTTCTAACAACCTAGTTAGTGCTTAGTCATTGATTTATGCAAATATAATGGTTTTATTCTTGTTAATGAGTTTTGAGAGGAAATGGCAAAATATGTTAAAATTAATTATGTACAAGGAAAAATACATGTCAGTGACTGCACTTTTACCAGCCTGAATCAGAGCAAGCACACAGATTGAAGGCAAATCAGGCAGCTCTGGCACACCTCAGCCACGGAGCTTTAGGGCTCTCGCTGGGAAAAATTAATGGGGTTTGACTCCTATTTGATTGAGCGGGGTCTGAACTGCCTGTTGTTGGTCTAAATTCCTTCTGAGGCCTGAGTATGGTCAGAATTTCACAGCAAACACCTGTTGCTGGTTTTGCCGTTGCTTTTGGCAAAGATGGGATTGGTTCTACAGAATATGAAGTTTAAAAGGGAGCTGTAAAGAAAGAACAAACGAAATCTGGCATATTTTTAAGATCAGGAGAGAATGGAGAAGAAATGAGTTCATCAAATCTATGGTAAATATACATAAAATCAACTCCACAATCTGATCGTCGCATAGGGATTATCAGCAGGGAAAGAGAAATTAAGCCCATGTGCACATCGCATTCTTAATCAATCAATTTTGCCAGACTCAGCCTAGAATTGAAATGATCTTGTCTGCGTACGACTAAAGGTTACCTCTTCCTCAATTCAAAGGGGAAAATGTATTCATAAAAAACATACCCATTAGCTCCACAACAGTAAGCACTCTGTGCATCCAAAGGAGTTTCTTAGTCAAAGGTAATATTGAGCTCTTACCTACTAACTGGATAGCTTACGATGTTCAAAAACAGTTACTCCATTTGGCAGCAAACATTTCTTGCTTCAGCGTTGAGGAAGGAGAGGCTGGATGGTACTCACGCATTAATGACTATGTTTGCTGCTCTATATATTTTGGTGGTTTTAATTTTCTGGTAACTTTTCTGGATATAATTTTAGAGAGTCCATTAACTCTATAACGATGTTATTTAGCACAGCATTGTAAACAGTCTCCAACATGATGTACTATCATTTCATATAGATCTTTTTATTCAGCCCCAAAGCATTTCAATAAAGCTCTAAGAGCACTAGCAATGGCAATACTCTGGCTGTGCATCACCATGGTAATGGCTCAGAAAATAGCTTTCATTTGGGGTCAGAAACATCAAATGTTTTAATAGAATGTAAGTGCAGAGTTCATCACAATACAGCCTAAAACCCTCATGAGCTAACTATCATATCCTCAGCTCCTGAGCTTTGTACAAAGGGCAACATTTAGGCTTCCATGTAAACCATGTAAATCCATGACGATTTATTTTATCAGTTTTTCTGCTCTGGTGTTTCTGTTCTCATCAGCTGTGACTTGCGGTTGGGTGATTCACTGTCTTCATTACATAGTGGTAGTAGTTAACTACAGGAGGCTGTTAAGTGTTGGTGATAACTAATGTTACTTCAGAAGGAGGCTGTGAAAATATGAGTTATCTTCCTTATAAAACAACACATTCTATTCGCAGTTTTTGTGTGCTGATCCAGTTTTCTAAGAAAATAAAGCAGGCACATGTTTGGGCTCACAATGAATTAAAAAAGTTCTTGTTGAGGAACAGTTCTGTTTGCACACCTTGCTTCGCATCCCCTCTCATCTCAGTCACACTGCTGAGATTCCCTGCCTGCTGGAACACCAGACTGATGTCCATTTCTGGCTGCAGTGCAAGAAACTGGTTGGATTATTTTTCCTTTCCAATATCCAAGATTTGCCTGAGAACAACTACACCATTATTATCACACATTGTTTACCTTGCATATTGATTGAGGAAAATATCGTGCCAAAGACTGATGTAAATTGCAGATTGCTACTCTAAAGCATTAACTCAGTCCTGCTCCCAAACTAGCAGTGCCATTATAAGGTAGCACATTGTACCATTAGAAAATTGCAGTTATCTGAATGATGAAATAACATGACACCCAATGTCTTGTGCAGCACTGAATGGTGTAAGAGCTCTGGTTTTCACTGTCCACCCACCCACTCAGCACTCTTTGGACAGTCACTGGCTGTTGCTGATGCTTTCTAGCACTTCAGATTCACTTTCCAAAGCAGGAAAGAAAGACAAATTTGTGAAGGAAGAGTCCTCTGCCTCTGTTTACGTGCACATAAACCCAGCCACTGCAGACTATCGCTCTACTTTTCAAGTTACCAAGAACTTTAACCTCTGCGCACAGAAATGTGCAACCTTTAAGTCCTTTCATATTAAGAAAGACACAGGGATGGTAATGTTACAATTCCTGTAATATTTATTAAACCTCGAAGTACCACTGATTTTTAGAAGAGAAAAATCTTTGGTTCTGTTCTGTGGTCTTCAACAAGGTCCCAGGAAGCCAAAGAGTTTATCTGAAGGACATTCTTGTGCCCTATTGATACACAAGAAAAACATCAAGCAGGTGCCTGGCAGCCTATAGAAGTCAACAGCAAGTTGGACAAGGTCGTTTTTTCATTATCATCACTTTTCCTAACAGCAAAGTTTTCTTCCTTTGTTTGGAGCATTTCTAACTACAAAAAAACAAGTGTACAATACATGTCCTAGTTTGTGAGCACATAAGGTTGCTGCTTCAGAAATGCTATTCAGATGCTGATAACAAGCTCAACATAATACAGGTTCCAGAGGAAATGATTTCAGTTTTTACCTTCAGTCTCACTTAGAAGATTTTATGTAGTACTTTTAAAGTATTTTCTTTAGCTCCGATGGCATATATGACAGCACCTATTAATCTAGATGGAAATCATATTTCTAGCCAATATTTTACATCATTTTTAAAAAGTTATTGCCAAGCTCAAATGTACAGCCTGGAATTTCATTTTGATTGGTATTGTCCACTGAAGTACATTCTGAGAACAGATCATCTCTTCGTTCCTCTATATAGAAGTCTGAAAAGCCCCAAGGTTTTTGAGGTATTTCTCGCAGCACATGCTGTTTGCCTCAAGGTCGGGCCCCAGTTGCCCTCTTTGGCAGCCCACGCTGAGCCAAAGGTTGGCATGTGCTTCCAGCAGCATGGTTTTATATCTGCTCTCCACTATTGGGGTAAGTTCTAAGTGAGTGAATTTCCACTCGTCCAGTTCCCCCATTCCTGATGGTGGTGGGCAATGTGGAGTTGCTCAAAGCAGCCAAAGCTGCAGCTCTGCAGAAGCTGTCCTGCAAGTGCATCCTCTGCTGCCTGCTGGGAAGATCATTTTCCGAGGGAAAGAGCTGTAAGAGAATGGGCTGTCAAAAAGATGATTTCTTTCCAATCTCACACATGCTGAGTTTCTTGTAGGTGGCTCAGAAGGTGTATCAGACAAGCTATTGATCTGAGGACAGTCAGCTCTGAAAATGAAATGTCTGGCAATGGTGTGTGAGAAAATGTATTTACGCATCACAGCTGGAGAACACTGTAACTAATGCTAAAAGACAGCTGACCCCATTCTTAACAAACATTCCTAGTTGCTATTAGTTTGATCATATTCAGCACTGATGATGGCACTCCAGCACTGGGCAACAGTGACCTGTTTAGAAATGACACTGACGAAGTGTTTTCAGATCTCACTGAACTCACCATTTATATTCTCCATTAGCCACCCCTCCCTGGCAGCTCGTGACAAGATTCTGGCTCTTGAAGCAGTTTTGCCCACTGTTCCCAGCCTCTTTCCCTGCCACACTGCTCCTGGTTCACCCACTGTAAAAGCAGAGCTGCTGGGAAGCATTGCCCGGCCTGGTTTCATTCCTGGTGTTTTATGTTCTGGTTTTTATTCTAGGGTGTTCGTGAGTGCTGAGTGAGTGCCCTGATTTGCTGCTCTGACGATATGCAGCCCCTCAGAGCTGCAAAAAGACCAAAGGTTTTATCTTTTATTTTTCTCCCAAATTCCTCAGTACGATTCATCCGCACAGAGTGGACAGAGAGCAGCATTACAAATGTCTGTATAACTTCTGCCTGTCCTGCTTTCCTGTCACAGGCACCTGCGAGTACTTTATCCCTAACAGAAGCAGAATTAACCACCTCTGTGCACCACTTTGTCAATGTGTGAAATACTACACAATAGCTTTTAGCAGCAATTATTCCAGTATGAAAAATTCCAAAAGATGTTTGTTTTTCTTCCATTCTTTAAACAGCTTTTATTACAATTTTTATTACAATTCCCATGGAAACTGTGCTCACAACCACATGCCTAATGTTTGTGGGCTCAAGAATTATCCAGCAACAACTCCAAACCCCAAAGGCTGCATGGAAAGGATGAACTCACGTGGGCTGCAGTCAACAATTGGTAAACACCAACATTTATTTGCTTTATGAATGAGAACAAAACAGAACTGTTTCACCCAGCGGAGTTCATAGCAGACAGATATATTATCAAACCTGTTTTTCCTGTGCAATTCCTTTGCCTGCAGTCCTGCCAAAGGCAGCTGTAAGCTTCTCTGTAAAAGGCAAAATTGGGTTTTGTAACATGAAATATGAGTACAAAGTATCTTACCTTCAGGACAACAGTATTCACACTTTGACAGCACCTTCTCCAGAGCCATCCTTTCCTGGTTATTTGTTGTGCATGTAGCATCCACTAAAGATCTGACACTTCCCAAAGAGCTATGAACAAAGCAGGCAGTGCTACAGGATGCCAATTAGGAAAACACTCCTATTTGCTACAGCTCAGTAATTCTGAACCCGATTAAAAACAAAAGGGCCTACCAATATATGATTATTATTATCTTAAAGTTATTTCCAAAAGGCAAGTGACCAGCCAGTATGTGGAAGGTCATGAACCAAGAAATCACTTGGGGTTTCAGTACGAAACTATGTAGTATCTCAGAGGGATAATGAAAGAAGCTGGAAATAATACAGTCAAAGGCTTTTCTCCCTCTTTCTCTCTGGTGCTGAGGATACTCAGTGTACCCTCCTTCCTCCAGTGATTCTGGAAAATGCATTTTGGCAGCTGGATGCACATCTAAAGGATATAGAAAGAACCTTCTGGAGCAGTAAAACACACTGCAATTTAGTTGATATCTGTCCATATTCCCAGCAGATACACACATGCACCAGGCCTGAAATAATAGTGCTTTTTTCTCAGCAGAGTTCATTAGTCCAGCACAACACACAACTGCTACATGACTTTGGGTTATCTTGGAATTCAAACAGGTTGAGCAGTAAAATGTGCCACAGGCCTTCTCAATAATAACCAGCCAGCTGACTCTTTTACCAGCACATTCACAGAATGAACAGCAGCCAGCACTTCTGTAAGGAGAACTGAGGAGTGATGCACAAGAACTGCCTGGATACTCAGTTACATTTCCCTTAATGGCCCACATCTACCCCATCTTCAGTCCAGATGAGTTTGCTGCATGGTTGCTATTGAAATAACCGCTTTGCAACACCAAGTTTTCAGAGCTGGTTTAAACTGAATGATGACTCACAAACACATTGCACAAGCCCGCTCCCAAAACAAGCCAAGCTGTGAAAAGCCAGCAGTGCCATCCATTGACTGAACTTCATACAGCACATTCTGGGCAGGGGAAAACACCTATCAATGCACAGGCAACACCCCTGTATTCTACCTCCTTGCAATTGCACATGGTTTGCCAAAGTCTTTCTGCAATGATTTCTAATTCCAAACAAGTTCCTACAATGCCTGCTCTCAAACAACAGCTGCCAGATATGTCAAACGACTTCGCTCCTCCTGGCAGAATGTCTGTGTTCACATCTGTTGGCTCCTGATAGATGGATGTTTGTGCCAGCTAACGAGTGTCACAAGAACATGACAAGTCACAGGGCTATCACATGGCCAGCGCCACAGAACAGACTCTTTTTCTTTTCTCTTTCTGAGATCACATAATGAGCAGCCCCACAGTGCATGACCAGAACCAGGTACAGTAACACGGCGCTGGCAGCACAGAGTGGTGGAACCAAGAACAGGCTCCTTCTTTGGTGGGATCTCAAGGCTGACAGCTCTATACAGCATCACTGTCTTATAGTGGTCCCACTTTACAAAACGGCACTTGAAAACATGACATACATTGCACTAATCTTTTCTAAGTGATAGGTTTGAGGCTTTGGAAGAATATTCCTTGTTTTGGGGATTGTTAGACATCACAACGATGTTAATAACTAGTTTAACTTTTAATGCTCTCTAGCTCTTAATATGAGACACTTGCATCTATTCAATGCTTCAATGCAAATAATATTTTTATTTACGGTTTGGCCATTAAAAGTAGTTACAAATTTGGTTGTATCCCAAATTCTCTACTGCTCCCCAGTGCTGGCTCTGTAGAGCTGGCAAGACAACTGGCCATCTTAACCCCCATTAATAATGCTTCTGAGTGCACCCTTTTCCTTCCTTATGGGTAAAACACTGATTTATATTCAGAAGCAAAAAGGTAAACTCACTTGCATGTATTAGAGTACAAACTGGTTGTGTCACTCGCTTTGAAAGGCTGGGTCCCAGAGCAGCAATATATAACCAGCTGAAAGACGTGAGAAGAATTGCCAATAACCTCATACAAATAGGGACAAATGGCTGCGTTGGGTCATTCATATCAGCCTTTTCTGAGTACACTGAAGATTGAATATCGCATTGCACCGAGTTCTTTGGCCAGAATCTCATTATGGCATTATGAAGCGAGAGGTAGAAAAGAGAGTATCTGGCCTTGACTGTTACTTGTTTCATCTAAATAAGCTGATGGTTTGCTTTATAGCAATACTGGTGAGTAGCAAAGGGCAGGAAATCTGCACTTGAGAATCTGAATCACAGGCTGCAACAACAGAATATTATCAACTATTTATATAGCTTTTAAGTGAATAGTGAAGTGGAACAGAACAACCATTTTTTGTATCTGTGGAAACAATTTGATATTGCTGAACATTTAGAAAAACAAAGACAAAACATCTCTTGCCTAATCTTTCCTAAGCTAAACTATGTTCATTTGTGAGTCAAATCCAAAGGTAAATATAACAGAGTATGTGCAAATCTCAGTGTCTGTGGGAATTAGCAGAGGTATAAAACAGCCTGGGGAGGAATTAGCAAAGCAGTTTAGACATTCAGCTTCCAAATTTGGCCCCACAGTTTCTGACTTCACAAAATATGATTTATCTCCTAATAGTAGCAGCAAACATACAAAAATCACTAAACAGGAACAATTTGCATTCCTCTCTATGTTATATCAATAAATAAACACACTGCACTTTTCCTGGGCTAGTTGACTTCATCTGTTACATAAGTTTGAGGGCTCCTTTCCAGAGACGTGGGTTGCATCGATAAAATGATACAGCAACAAAGTAAATAGCCACGGATATCTGATCCCAGTGCCACACCCCAGGAAGCTGAATTCATTGCCTGCACCTCCCTGCAAAATAAATATCAGTGTAAGGGCAGAAGGTGGTAATGTTTCCACAGGCTGCACTCCCCAGCAATAGAAATGTTGTGCCCCTTTAAGGTCATCAAGAACAGGGAGCAAGATCTGCCTCGTCTGTGCAATTCATATTTGTGCAGAGGATTCCTCAGATAATATATGTTTTCTGTATTTCATGTGTATGCATTTTGATGTATAAAATAAACAATAAAATCTGGACTGATGTTATTTAAATTCATGTTCATCTTATCATCTACCCATATTATCTCATTTTCATAATCTAAGCAACCTTGGAACATGATGTGAAAATGCCAGTGTATTAAAGGACTGAGCCTCTTAAAACTCTACTTCACATGCCATGCCCTTCATTTAATGTAATATAACAAAATTTGCTTTAGCCTCTTTTCTGAATGAGGTTCGTGCTCAGTTCCCAACTTGTCTCATTATATTTATGACCCATGGCATTACTACATTTATAATAATACTAAATGATAAGCTTCCATCACGCATCAGCAGCTGTCTCCCACTCACACAGGAACCAATTCCTACTTGCCCATTAGAAGGCATTATATTTTGCAACTACAACATTCAAAATCCCTGAATCATAAATAGATGAAAAGATCTGAAAAACATATAATGAATTTGCCCCCAAACCGTGTATAAAACTTAGAATATTTCTAAGGTTTCTTCATCACCATTTGACCGATCCACCATTAAAGGTTATCTGTTACTCAACTACTAATCACATTTAACCTTACAAATGAGCTAAACTCCTGGACAAGCTCATTGCATCGCCCCACAAGTGTCCATGGCATCGTTTATACTGATATATATATATATACTGATACTGCTGGAAAACCACAATCTGAACTACGGATATTCAACATGGATTCTTTTTAGCACCAATTTCTAGTTACTGGAATTACATACCATAGAACACTTCAGTTCTGCCACTGTTTCTTTCTACAGCACCATAAAAGCACCAAGAGAGATTTTTGCTTCAGAAAGTCAAATTATGGAAGGAAAAGTATAAAGGCTCTTAAATAGATTCCCTGATATAGGACATTCCTCCATTAATTCATTATATATTTTCTGATAAAAGCATGACAAACAATCCTGAAACAAGTTATGTGAGGATCCCAGAGGGACCTGCACATCCAGGGTGGTGCAAGGTGTGTGTCTGTGCTGAGGCACATTCATGAGCTGCCACTGAAAGTTCAGTTTTCTCTTTTTCTTGGCTTCTCTGTGCTTGTAAATTCTGTTTATATTAAAATATCTTAAGCAGGAGTGTTTGTTTGTTTTTCAAGGAACATGTATGGTTTGATGTTTCTGGTCTTGTTGCTTCCTGCTTCTAAGCAAAATCTCCCACTGAGATTTTGGAGACAGCAGACAGCCAGACAGTGCATATAAAGCTGCCAGTTCATCTGCTTTTATGCCTCATTAACTGACCTGCTGCTCTTTTCTCCACTGTCCCAGGATTTCTAGACACCTGGCAGCAGTGTTACACGTACATTGCACGAGAATAACACCAGGCAATGGCTCCAATGTATCTGCCAGAGGGCAGTGTCCTGTGCATATAGAATGCCCTGGGTTGGAAGGGACCTTCAAGACCATCTAGTTGCACCCGCCTGCAGACCACCTCTACATCACAAGCACCAGCAATTCAGAACATGTTGGATTATAACACCTGCATTTTATACCTACATATTTCTTGCAGGAAAACCTCAGGCAGAAATATGGCTCTCAGCAATTTCTTCACACGAAAAACTTGTAGCTGTGACTTTGGAACAGTAACAGATCAACATACTAAATAAGCAAAATTACCTTGGGAGGAACTACTCCCCTGCAAAGCAACCAGAGAGAAACTACATCTATAAAGAAAGAACTAAGCACAAATCCCCAGAACTGGCAGCGCTCTTTATTGTGCCCCAGACAGACTCTATTTTAATGCATGCAAAGCTCTCTCACTTCCTGAAAGACTCCTCGAAACCCATCTGTTCCGTGGTGCATCCTACTCAACAAAGCCTCCCACCACGCTGTCTCAGCATTGCACAGCTCAGTGTTGTCCTCTCCAGTTTCAGCTTGTGCTCCCAACTGCACGCTCTTCCGGAGGGAAAACCTCCCCTTCATCTCACACAGTTCTCCTATTGTACTGCCCTGTCTGCTCACACCACTCTAACAGCCTGTATGAAGAGCAGAGGCTCAGTAACCAGGAAAAGAGACACGCTTTCTTGCTGGAGCTCAGCACCCAGACGTGCTGTTTGTGCAGTGATGTGCTCACACAGCACTTGCTGTCCCCTGGCAGCATGCAAGGCATGCAATCGCCATTTCATAATGCTGTGAGTGTGGCTGTGAAAAGCCCTGGCTCTGTACAGGCTAATGCCAACTTAACCAAGGCCTTTCTAGTTTAAATATAGGGCAGTGGTATCTCCTGCCAGGCACATCGCCCTCCACCAACTGCATCACTCCCTGGGGGATTATCCTTTGAAGGTATTTTAATGCTTACTTTTCCTGTTAGAGTTATGATGCAGAAATGAGGTTATCCATGAGACCTCAGCATTTGCTGCAAGGCCTGAGGAGGGCTCAGAGATGCTGTGAACCTTTGGGGCTGGAAGAGCTCTGCAGTTGCATATTCTGCCCTGCACGATGAGACCTGGCAAATGGCTGCGACTCATCAGCATTAATTGAGTGATAAATTAAGTGGCTTGAACTGCAAGTCCATACACTAGAACTGCAGAAACAAGGCTTTAGCCACATCCGTGCCTGGATGCACACACAGACACGCAGGCTCCTATTCACTGCTGGTGAAAAAACACAACTAATGATGGTGACTGTGTTGATAAAACAGCGTTCTGTGGCTGAGAATTTGCATTAAGCAAATCTAGTGTTATCGCATTCTGTATCTATCGTGGTTTCCATGGGAATAAATAGGAGGCATTACTTTTGGATCCCTCTTACAGCCAGCGCTCCCCATCTGGGTCCTGTCCCTTTAAAGAGGAGGGTACCCGCTGTTGGGGGCGGGTTTAGGGCTGGTCATGTTGGTGCTGCCGCCCGCCCGGTTGTTCCGCGATGTTCCGCCTGCTGCGCCTGGGCCCGCATTGCCTGCCCGCATTGCCCCGCAGCGCTGTGTCCCGCAGCGCTCTGCCCGCCGCTGCCTTCCATGCCCCGGGCAACCAGCAGCGCTCCGGTCGCCCTTTACTCGGTCCGCCTCCGCTGTGCTGGGTAACGCTGCGAGCCGCCGCCGGCAGCACTGCTAAGGTAGGGGGCTGGGCTCCAGCCCGAGGGGCGGCTCCTGTTCGGTTCCGTACTGAATGTGACCCTCTTTTGGGGAATAATTTGCGGTGTTGGGTGTTAAAATGCCGTTCCAGCTGCTGAGCGAGTGGTTCTGGGTGGCTTTGGCACGAGGTGGGATGATTTTGGTTTCCTCGTGCGGCTCCGGTCAGTGACTCCGTATTTAAATCCCATAGGATGCTATTGGAAAACGGCGCTATTTCTTGCTTTACTATAATGAAACTGAGGAGTGAGGGTGACATCAGAAATACTGCTGTATCAGGGCTGGAAATAATTGGATTGATACTTAATAATAATATGGTACTCAGTGCTAATTAATACTTTTCTTTTAGGATGCAGGATCCCCTGGAAAGGCAGCCACGGATCTCAGTGGTGAAAACAAGAAACTCAACAAATCTCAGCAGCTGAAACAAGTCTTCAAGCAATATGGTGCTGTAGGAGTGTCATTCCATGTTGGAATTTCATTAATATCCCTAGGAATCTTCTACGTGGCTGTGTCAAGGTGTGCTTTGTACAGTGTCTGTAATGGTTTAGACAAGGGCAATATCGGACCATTGTGTTTGTTTCTAAAGAGATGTGCTCTAAGGCTGTTTGATTTATATACACGAGTCCTCTGCTTTTTGTGTATAAATGGATCCATAAGTTGATCCAATCTCCAGTCAGGTGTGAGTGCAGATAGATGTGGTGGGCTGCTGAAAACAGAGCAGAGGCTGCACCAAAGTGACTGGCCAAACTAGATGAAAGAATTTGCTTTTCTGCAGAGGTATCTCCTGTTCTCATACAGTAGCATGGCATGTAGAGATAGAGCCATGTGAAAGTGCTGGAGCTCAGAGATAAATGTATTTTACTGGGGGATGAACACAGTTTAAACTGCAGGAGGCAACAGCCACTAAAACTTGGGATTAGACTATCCAGCATTTTCTGTTTTAACCTTAGAGGAGTAGGATATTGTGTATATGATTCCAAAGGGAAGCACAGGAGCTTTGGATAAGTCTGTTTTGTGTGAGGAGAAAGAGAGGAGAAACTGATTATTTCCTCTAGGGAAGGTGGTTCATGGGGCTGAGTGTTCTCTGTGCTGCAGTTGTGTGGCCGATAAACTAAGAAGATATTTGACTTTTGACACGAATCTTGACAATTAAAACCAAAATGTGCATCTGAAAGTAATGCATGTGCTGTTGTTACAGAAGTAAATGGGGCTGTTAGTCCTGGAGGAACTCATTTATCATTTATCAAAACTTAAAAGTAGAAATTCCAGAGTTGTGCTGTGTTAAATTCCCTGAGTAAATAGCACTTTAGATTCTTCAATGTGCACTTTTAAGATAAACTAAGCAACCTTGTTTTCTTTTTCCCCAGCGGTGTGGATATGACTCCAGTTCTCATCAAACTTGGTTTCAGTGAATCATCATTGCAATCTAAAATGGCTGCTGGTACAAGCACGTTCGTGTTGGCATATGCCATTCACAAGCTGTTTGCCCCGGTACGAATCAGCATCACTGTGGTTTCTGTGCCATTTGTTGTCCGATACTGCCGGAAGATTGGTTTCTTCAAACCTCCTGCTCCAAAGCCATGATAATTCCTTATTATTATTATTATTTAAATGTTTAATATTCTTGTTTTTCAGTTCCTTTGAATTCATGCTAATGACCTTCTCTAGCATTTCTCTGGCTTGTTCATTCAGGTGAATGTGAAAAGTGCTGTCCTCATCTTCTTTCCCTTTATAAAAAGCTCTTGAAGTAGAGTCTGGTTTGCACTGCAAGTGCTAATATAAATGCCTGACAATGTGCAGTCTCTTGCAAAAACCAGACGTAGAATCCTGGATTTATTTTCTAGATTTTTGGATCATTTATGTTTTTCATGCCAAAATGCAGTTGCAGTTTCTTACTGTGCAGCTGGGAAATAGAGTAAGATTCCTAATAGTAGAATACTAGTTCTTCCATGGACCATGTAAATAGTTCTATTGGTAAGTAGGTGTATGGGGATCTAAGGTGCTATGTGAGTGTTTCTTTTATTGCAGAAGGTGTATGTTATGATCCCAGTCCTGCAATCCAACACACATTCCAAACTAAATGTAGTGAGAGCACCTATGTGCTTAATTACTGCACAGAGATCATTGTTTTAGCTAGAAGAGGCAATGCACCTCTCTGAAATCATGGCTCCTTGGTGGTGCTTCCATATCGCAAGATTTTGTTGTTTGAAACTATGCTTTTCTGACCTTTCTAAGGTCTTTTTTTCTTTTGCGTTTTAAATCCTACAGACTCATAATGAGTCTAGTGAAATCACTGTAACCAGAATTACCTCCTATTGAATGTATTCCAAAGATAAAGTGAAGCAAAGTATCGGTGGTGTTGAGACCTGGCTTTGTTATTGGGCACATCTTGTTGGTCTCTCCTGGGGTTTTCTTTTTAAGCTGGCTGTTAACTATGGGGGTGTTCTGCTCCTGTGGGTGAATCTCTGATCCTCACCTGAAGCCCAGATGTTACAATTCACAACTTCTCAAAAGCAATTCTCCTGCCTTTGTCTGATAGACTGTGGAGTGTTCCAATTCATGGTGTAATTCAGTTCCTTATTTGGGCAGTGTTCTTACTGAACTGTGTCCTCATGTAACCACTTTTCCATTAACCTAAAAATTGGATCTCAAATCTGTGTATTCAGCTTAACGTTGTATGCTAAACGTGGGTTTCAGACTTCAGACTGTGCTTCTGTGAGGTGACTGAAGCCACATCTGAGTCTGTTCTCCCTTCCTCATCTGTTCTTTTGACATTGTCTGCCTCTGTACTTGTGCTTATCATTTATGCCATGGTGGCTCTGACACAGGTCTGTTTATACAGGATTCTGAACTAAAACGGCAGAGAGCTACTCTGATCATTGAAGTATTCTTTTGCTAAGTTGTCTTTTTGAAAAGAAATACTGCTTGAGGGAAGGAGGAATGAGGCAGGTCTTTGTCACGAGCAAGTTATTAATGCTGCTCAGACATTAAACTGCATCCTTAGTTCATCAGTGTGAATATTATATTTGTTACTGGGATGGAAGTTTATTGCTGGCTATTCAACAGCTAAAAAGCTGCAGGGACTACATAGCAAACGGGGGGATGCTGTGTAGTAACATGCAGCCACCACCTCTAGTTTTCTGATCCACAGCCTGAGGCTGGATGGAAATAATTCATGCTTTGCACCTCTTTGAAATTTCAAGTCTGACTTTGGCATTTCTTGCTTCATTTTCCAAGAAACATGTTCATTTCTATGAGTTCTCTCACTGTTCAGGTTATTGTTCTGTCATCCAAGGGTAACTAAAGGATTCCATCATAATCAAATAATGACAGCCATGCTTTATTTGATCAGTAATTTCTAGCAAGTAGATCATGTCCTGAAGCTGATAAAACTTTTTCTTTCCTGTTCCTAGACTGTTTCTATAAAACAAGACTCATTTAAAGCAAACGTACCTGGAAGTTATTAAGAGGTACAAGCACTATAGGTTTTGTTGTGGTAGTAGGAAAACACTTCATTTAAACTGTGACCTGTAAGGTAAAGATGGTTGTATAAACTACTGGCACTTTTAGATGAGTTTTTGCTAAATATTTTACAGTGATTTGAGAATATATTTTGAAATGTAGAATTTTTGCTTGTAAAGGAACTTTTTAAAATAGTTTGTAAGGTAGTAAGAGACCTCCCATGGCTCCTGATAATGACAAAATAAATTGCTTTCTCATAGCATTTGCTTCAAGTGTTTTACTGGAAAATACTTGGTTTGCATGGCTTGTTTCTGAGTGGAGGAATGAGAAAGAACTTCATGACAGATTACAAGCAAGTTTTACCACACTCTTGAGGAGTTAGTTTGTTTAAAAACCAGTATCCTTTTCAGAAATGATGAGAAAACCTGTGAGATGCTTTGCCATTTATGTCTATGGTAGCTATGAAGCCCAGGTTCTAATCTATTACTTCTGCTTCTAATAATTTCTAAATAGAGGGGAAAAGAATTGGAGCCCAGAGTATAAACACCAGAGAATTGGAAACATGGATTGGTAAGCAGCATGCTTTGGTTTTTTGTTCCTTGTTTGTGGTGTGTATGTGCACCTCACCTATGACTATTACACTTCAGCTGCAAAGAAAGAAGCAGATTTAGTTTTTAAGTGACTGTGAAACTCTCGTGAGGTATTTAGTAACACTTCTAGTACTTTCCTGAAGAATAATAGCTGCATCTACTTCCACAACACCAGCACTTACAGCAAGAACTTAATTTATATCAACTTACTTCTGGACAGAGCTAGAGTCTGTGACCATGGAGGTAAGTCAAGATGTGCCTAGTATGACAGTAATGACAGGAAGTTGGAGGCAGCCAGCACCCAAGATACTATGTATTGTAAGGAACCTTACCATGCTTTTCAATATATAAGCAATCTTTATTTAGATACTTGAGCGCTCACATATAAGACAAAAAACTAGAGACAAAATGCACACATCATTCATTTTTAGGACACAAATGCATTCACCTCAGTTTCAGATTACACCACAGGTATGATACCCTTTAGCAGCCCAGTGAGTTCACAGGCAGGTATCTCTGGGATATTGCACTGTTCAGTAAGATAGAACCATCACTGTCTCTTGTTATTGGAACAATGTGCTATAACTATGACAGACCATACCATAAAGGCCTTGAACAGACCTTGAATACTTACATGAATAAATCTGGCCCACATGTAGTTATTTTTCAAGTACATTAAGTATTCCACAACATCCAGCTAGAAGTCAAATAGATTACGTTGCAATTCAAGGTCAGTTCAAGATGATAACCAACCCAAAACTTGTGTTCTTAATTGCCACTGGATTCCAAGACCTGCTCTTCTTACTGTATTACAGTAGTCACAGTACAAATCTCCTCGTTAGTCCAATGAGATTACCCTTGTTAAGACTATATTCTGGATGGGGCGGCAACATCACTTCCTATTGTTGGGCAGCTTTGTAGAATTTGCTGTAATCCAGGGATGAACAAGTACATCCTTCAAGGGCAGCCGATGGAATGGGTTATGTTTCAGAAGCTTTGAAATTAAATCTCTTGCACCTTCTGTTACAAATACTGGATACCTGAATTCCACCTAAGAAAAGGAAACAAGACAAAAGATGATGCAATATTCTTTGGCACTAATCAAAACTGGAAAGCAATAGGGTTCTGCCCCTCAAGGTACAGAGAGCAAAGAAAACTGTCAGCCTTGTGGGCTATGTACCTTGTACCCAGTAATTTCATCACAACTGTGATTAAAACAAAGCTCTCACTGCTTGCCAAAGTTCAGCTACTGTGCTTTTCTGGGTGCTCCCAACATAAAACCTCATTGCTGGAACCTCTCAAGTTTACAGGACTCTAGAAATATATAATTTAAGTTTTTCCTGATACCTCAAGCAATTAATATTTTATATACCAGAAACATGAAAGTAGTGAAGGAGATTGTGAAGGATAAACTGCTATATGAAAAGGTTGGTGTTCAGATACAGGTAGAAACAGAACAGAACCAAGCAGCCAGGAAAGCTGTCTTTATTGTAATTCTACTCGAGTCACTTCAGGATAGCTTTAGGGATCTAGTTTTCTGTGTATCTCGTTATGGCTTTCCTTCCCTCAAAAGCAATATTAAACTTTCAAGAAGACAAGAAGTGAAACCAAAATTCACCTAGTCAAAGTTATGGTACATACCCTGGAAATAGCTCTGTAGGTTTCTTGATATGTTGCTGCTTCAAAAGGTGGCTTTCCTACAAGGAATTCATAGCACAGAACCCCCAGGCTCCAAATATCCACCTTTTCATCATGTGTTCTTCCCTCAATCATTTCAGGAGGCAAGTAGTCAAGTGTCCCACAGAGAGTTGATCTCCTGAAGAAAAGCACAGAGTACAGTGTATCATTTACCCTTTGTGGCTGTTTGTTAGTATTAGCATCTTGATTCCAGTGTTCTTATCTGTATCTCAGTGTAGTCTACCCCAGATAAACCCAGTATCTCTGGAATTCCATCAGTCATTCTTCTAGGTTTGCTTTGAAGTATTCTGATCACGACAGGCAGTTTTGCCCTTCCTTTTCGCCTCTCCCACTGGCTCACAGGTCAGTGAGGCTTTCTTCATTGGGTGCAGTTCATACTAAGGAAACATTCCAGGTACAGCATGAACTGAAGTTCTGATCTTCATTTCAGGGACCACTGTAACCCTAAACCAGCGCACTAACACCCTTGTTTCAGGTTCAGTAAGTTGTCAGATACACAAATGGAGAAGCAGGATAACGTTCCCTCTATGCTACGCCAATCAAATATTAAGAGCTTGACAGCACTGGCCCAATTATTAAATGCTCCCCCCCAGTATTTCAGTAAGTTGACATTTACCTCCATTGCATAACTAAGTTTGGCAAGAAAGCTAAAATTTTCATTACAGAAGAATTTCACTGTACAAGGTATATACTGTGTTCTTACCTAGAGGATGGAGCATGCACAGACCATCCAAAGTCTGCAATTTTTAACTCTCCATTTGAGCCAAGCAGCAGGTTTTCTGGCTTGATGTCCCGGTGAATCACACTCTTGGAATGACAGTATGATAGGGCATCTGCTAGTTCTGTAATGTACTGCAAAGAAAACAGGACTGTCAAATATGAAGACACTGATGCTCAAGCTTTATTAGCTACAGTATAATATTCCCTAGTTATAATTAGCAGTTTGGAGCAGAAAAATTGTTCCTTGCACTCACAAGCAACAGATGTTGCTTGAAGTGACCACACAAATTACAGTGCTGGGCAATGCTGAACATTATTCATTGACACTGAAGTTGTTTGTCCTCCCAACATATTCCTAAACAGGTTGCAAGTGCATAAGCAAGCTAGCATCCAAAAAGTTAGTTTTATGCAACTGAAAATTGCTAGCTCTTCAGGAGAAAGTTGCATACTTCAGGTATGCTACACAGGAGCAAGCAACGTACAAGCAATTAGAACAACCTACAGTTGCAGTTCTTTGTTCATCGAATTTGGTGTGCTTCTGTAGCTCCTTGAAGACTTCTCCACGAGGTGCATACTCTAGAATAAGGTAGACTCTTGTAACATCATGGAAGTAGCCATATAGTCTGAGAATGTTGGGATGCCTGCAAGAAATTGAAATGCCTTCCTGAACATATTTTCTGTGAAACAACTAATTCATTCAGCAAGTTGGGCTTATTTTACAGGAAACAGAATACCAGGAACAAGCTTAGACTGAGAAATTGCAGTCATCCACTTGTAAGAACTGGCCAGGTGCTTGGCTTCTATGTTTGGGTTCTCTTTTCTTTTTAGTCCATGCGGTGGTGGGGCAGGGGCAGAATGGCAAGAACCTTAACAAGCAGTTTCTTAACAAGCAGTTTCAAGGTGTCATGTATTACAGAATTGCTTTTCTTCAAGTGAGTTTACTTTGTTTTTTAATTGAGCATAAACTAAGAAGAGGGTAACAAGTTATATTACCTGAGATGAGATTGTATTTCAACTTCTCTTCGTAGTTGATGTTCTACACCAGCATCCTCAAGCTGTGCTTTAAACAACACTTTCAGTGCAAGAATAAATTTACTCTGTTTTTCACGTGCCAAGTACACATTGCCAAATTTTCCTTTCCCCAGAGGACGACCAATTTCAAAATCATCAAGAGACCACTGTCTTCTGCAAAAGGAGATAGAAAGTTACAGAATAATGCTTGAGTGTATCAGCAATGTTCCACTTATATGCTGATAGACTTTAGTCTTTAATGGAACACCACCAAGAGGACAAAACATGCATCGAGACTTCTCAAAGGGAAACCTTCTCTCTTGCTTCTAAAGCATATGCATAGAGATACAGCTACATACTGCAGCAAAGCCAAAACTGTATAACTAAGCACATTCCAACGTACTTAATACAGATACATTCTAGATTATCAGAACTGCTTTAAAGCAGCCATACTGCAAGTCAAACTGCATCCAAAGTCGGTCTCAAGCCCTCCTGCACATAGGAACACATTTTTCCAAGTGAACACCATGTTGTTACAGCAGTGATTATCAGCATTCTCTCACAGGAAAAGTTGCTCCTTTTTGTGCCAAAAGCTTTTCTTCAGATTAAAGTAATTTATTGTTCCTAAAGATTGCCAAAGCAAAGTAACCCTCCCCATAGTTTCATTAATAAACATTGTCTCTATGAAGGCCACTGTTCTTAGCAATCAAGAGGCTCAAGTAGGCAGCAGCTTGGCTGCAACTTAGTTGTAGCATGAACTGCTAGACACTGAAAGCACAACTAACAGCTGTAAGTTTTTAAGGCACATAACTTACTTTTTAGTGTCTTCCTTTTTCTTTTTAGTAGGCTCTTCACTTTTCTGTTTAGAGACACTGTCTGCTTCAGAACTCTTTGCTGTATACAATCAAATAGAACAACTATAAACCACCAGCAAATGCAAAACATTCACAAGGAATAAGTCTGGGTAGTATCTACAGCAATTTACTGTCTATCCTCTGTATTTAAAACCTAGCATAACTTACCAGTGGCAAAGCAGCAAAGCAGTTAGAGCTACTTTATCAAAGTGTAACTTCAAATGCTTTTTTGAAACTCATGAAAACTTTAAGAAGTCTTCTCCCCACCTTCTCCCTCCTGCTCATACAGTGTTCTTGTGTATCAGATTACCATGAACACTGGAAAAAAACATGATGCAGGGATACCAATTGCATGTATTCAAAGTTGACTAATGAGCATCTGTAAATTTTCAAGACTGGAGGAACACTTCTATTAGCTCCTCTAAATCCTTAATTCTAGCAACAAGGACAGTACAGTAATATCTAAGATGAAGTATGTGCTGCTTTTCTCTTTCTGGGTGCAACCATCTATTATTCTACAGGACTGTCTAACATGTCGTTAGTGTGAGCTTTACATTTTCTGTCCTGCACTCTTGTTTGAATTCTCCTGAGTGTCACAAACACAGAAATGTATCATCTTTGGAATTACCAGGTCCAGGAGCTTGTTGAGGTTTTTCACTGCTCTTGCTTGGAACCTGAGGCCCAGCAGTTGGCTGGACTGGAAGTTTTGGTCGGGGCTGCTGTGTTGTCTGATTGTTAGACAGTTTTTGGTTTGACAGTGAAGAATTTTTTTGTGATTGTACAGGAACTCGCTGGGCAAAATTTGCAGGACACAGAACACGTTGCAGTTGAACTCCACTGTTCAGTGGCTGGCTCTGGGCAGAACTCTGAGACACAGGGACACGTTTTGGGCCATCCACAACTGGATTCGCTGCCTTCAAAAAACAACAACTGCATATTAGTAATAGAATAGAACACTATAACCTTTATGTCCCTGTACAACAGGGTTAGGTACAGGTTGCAGAAAAAGATAAGGAGGAGAAAAAAACCCAGTATATTAAAAGGAGATGTTAAAATTACTCTGATCTTATTTTTTAAGAATTGAATTGACTTGTAGAAAACTACTGTCTTGTTAACAACAGCTTATTCATAACTAGACACAGAGCCACCAAAGTCTAGATAACAGTGGAAAGCTCAGACCAGCCTTTACTATAGGAATCCTGTTCACATTCAATGCTTTGAGTCACTGTTCCCTTGAGTGCTATGTATTTTAAGATGCCTTGTGCTACTACAGGAGTTCATCAGAACAAAGCAAGTTTAGGATGGTTCATTTACCTGCTTTTAATCATTTTCTTTCAGTCAAGGAAGGAAATTTAAACTAATATTTAAGTAATGCTTAGTAGCTCTAGAATTAAATTCAAATGCTAATGATCTGTTACTGATGCCTTCACTCCTCTAGGAAGACTTATATTCTCCTTTTTTTTTTTTGATCCAATGCATTGAAAGCTGATTTTAAACCATGCTTCTGCTACTTTAAAACCTGACAAGGACCTGTTTATACTTAAATTAGAAGAAAAGAATGTCCGTGCTTCTGTATACAAAGATATGTAATCTTAAGGCATACACAAGGATATACAACATTAAGGCAGCACGTCCTTTGCAAGTCACAGCCTGTATGTTTTTGCTGTCTAATTACATGATTAGGGATTAAAAACTGCACTACTAGGACTTCCCAATTGAATAACTGGATGCTAATAACAGCAGCCAGAAGCTCAGTCACACCCATCAACTCGATAAACGTCTCACCTTAATAACACGAGAAGGGTTCCCAGGACAGTTCTCTTTTATCTTCTTGTCCATAGTGCCCGAGAAAAGCAAGATACACTTTCACCTACGGAGAATGAAACAGAGAACAGGGCTGAGCCGCTCCTCGGACGTGCTGCTCTCCCTCTGCCCCCTAGGCCTCACGCTAGGCCTCACTTCAGGCCTCCCCCGAGTCCTGCCCGCCCCAGCTTCATAACGGCCGGGCCGTACCCACACCACCCGCCGGCTGGGTTACCCTCGAGGCAGGTAAGGCCACAACACAGCACCACACGAGGCCAGGCCAGGCCCGGCCCGGCCCAACGCGGCCCCACACTCACCTCGGCCCGCGGCCGCTACAACTGTTTGAATTCAAACCTCCCTCCCTTAAATAGCCTTTAAAATTCCGCCCCCTCGCCATTGGCTCCTCTCCCGGCATCCGCGCCCTCCGATTGGCCGCTTTTCAGTCCACCCGCCCTCCCATTGGCTCTCCTGACTCCCCGCTCGTCGCGAGGCCTAGACTCGTCGCCGTGAGCTTGCGGTGCGCATGCGCAACGGCGGCCCGCTGCGTACCCGCGTCGTCCCGACCCGCCCACCCTTTGGGCGGCGTTTACGTTACATACGTACTTTACGTACCGTCTGTCCGTCGCTTGTTTCTTCCGTACTCCAAGTGCGTGGATCGAGCTCACACACTTTCTCTCCGTAAGTCTCAGCCCGGCCGCGGTCTCTCGTTACGCAAATCGCGTTACGTCCAGCCCACCCACCTGTGGCAGCGCTACAACTCCCGCTCAACGAGGCCTCGGGGGTGAAGGGCTCCAGGTTAGTGCTGCATCCAGCCGGGCTCACACCTCGATCCTCCTCAGCGTCACCTGGGGCTGAGGGAGACGCGGCGCTGCCACCTCGCGTGAAGCCGAGTGGGAGCTGGGGGCCATTGTGTGCTGAGGTGCGACGGGCAGCAGCAGCAGGAGGAGCATCAGGCCTCAGCTTCGCACGGCGCTGCTCCACGTGCCCTTAACGAGCCTTAAGGGGGCACCAACCCAGCTCAGCACGAGGGGACGCCCGGCTGTTGGCTGCACAGCGCCCGGTGCTGCTCGTGCATTGCGGAGCAGCTCGTGGTGCTGCTCTGTCTCACAGCACTGAGGGACCCGCTGCCTGAAGAAGCGATTGAAGGTATTGAAGGCAACTTATCAGCGGCTCCGCGTCCTTAACGACCCGGCTCGAGGGCGGTCCCGGTGTGTTGGTGTCGACAAGCGGGACACCATAGGGAAAAAGAAGATGTCCGGTCGTCGCGTGGCTGCAGCGTGTGACCGACGGCAGCTGCCGCGGGGCATGGGGAGTATGGGGAGCATGGCAGCTCCGCTGCTCGACCCGCGGCCGCTACGGCTGCCGTTCCTGGAGGCTGACGTGAGTAACACGGGGCTGTGGGTTGGGTGGCGGTGGGACATGGAAGGGGCTGAGCTGGTGGCCCTAAACACTCGTGAGGCCTGTGTGCCGTGATGCCCCATGGCAGGTGTTGCTGTGTCCGGCAGCACCGTGCAGGTATTGTAGCCCAAACACAGACTCGCAGCCCCCAGCTGTGGTGCTCGTAGCAGCTCTACGCTCCGATGGGCAGCACGGGGCGGTACTGGGCAACGTGATGTAGTAAATGTGTATGTTTGGTGGCCCTGCCAGGCAGGGGGGTTGGAACTACGTGATCCTTGAGGTCCCTTCCAACCCGGGTCATTCTGTGTGTCTACGGGCCGCCTGGGCCTGCTCGAGGCTGTGCCCTGCCCGACACGTCACCCCACGGGCTGCAGCCGAACCGGGCCACGGTGGAGGGGGCGTTGGATCCCGGGATCCCCGCTGGGCTCCGCTCTGCAGCCCGCCCCTTCCCCACCGGGCGGGGGGTCCTTTAACAAGGCCGGGGTCCTGTTAGAGCGGCCCGTCGCGTCCTTAACGCGTCACCGGTGACGTGACGCCGCCGTTCTCTCCCCTAAGAGTCGGCTCCAATCGATGTGCGGGCGCTCGATGCAGCAGCCCTCGCGGAGGAGCGTTCTTCGGTCTCGGCCGCCGCCGCCGCCTCCTCCTTTACCGCCGCCGCCGATCGATGCGCTCAGAGCTCCGGTCGCCATTTTAGGGGCAGAGCGAGGGAGGCAGAAGGAAGGGTCGGTAGGTACCGGCGGCCTCGTGTCGTTCTCCGCGTTCGGCTGCGAGGCCTCGGCTCGTTGCAGCGCAATAATGAGCTGCTCCCTCCGCCCGGCTCTGCGCTGTGCCCGCCCCCATTCAACCCCGTTCCCCACACGCCCCCTCCCGCTCCGTCCCCCTGCCCACTGCTGCCAGCAATGGGCGCTACCAGCCCCATAACCCAAACCTGCTTTTTTTTCTCTTATTTTTTTTATTTTCTCCACGTTATTTCCTCCTTAATACAATCCTTGCTCCTTTTATTCGTCGGGTATTTGTATCTGCAATAAAGATGCAGCAGATTTCTCTTGTTTTCTCTGTCTTTCGTTTCTCAGTCTCACCTAAAGTTTCGGTGCCATTACTGCTGATACATTAAATAAAAGCTTTAATCATTTCATGCGACTCTCTTGTATGTGACTCTTCCTATTTATTTATTCCAGGCCCCTCCGAGGCATTCCTTGCTCACAATGTATAGGACAAAAGTCAGCTTGAAAGACCGTCAGCAACTTTATAAGCTAATCATTAGTCAGCTCCTGTATGATGGATACATAAATATTGCCAATGGTTTAATAAACGAGATCAAACCACAGTCAGTTTGTGCGCCATCTGAACAACTGCTGCATCTTATTAAATTAGGTAAGATGGGGTTAAAGTGAAAGAACTGCTGTGAAGTTTGTGCTCCCGGATCCTTGGATTCAATCTTTGTGAGTGGTGTGGTGTTACTGAGAATGCATCTCTTCTGTTTTCTATGCCTTTGTAGTAAACCACAGAGTTTTTATATCTTTATGTGTAGCCTGTGTTTCGTTCTTTAGCACTGTGAGTGCTAAACGGGATCAATAAGTCTACACATTTAATAGAAAGTTAGATCCATTACTAAGGCACAACTCTGTGTGGTTGTTCCTGGACATGTTGGGAATGGAGGAGTAAGTCCTTCCATTGGCCACCCTCATTGGCCTTTATATACCACTCTGAAGGAAACAAGCTTCACAGTGTAGGATCTTGGCAAAGGTGTGTTTCTTGTTCTCTCTGTTCGTCTTCCTGAAAGTATGAATGTGCTGCAGAAAGTAATCAGAATTCCTGAGCTGCTGTTGGAACAAGCCAGCTGGGTTACTGGAAGAGCCCTAACAATGACAACATGTCTCCTCTCTATTGTAACTGAACTGGTTCTGCTGCTTGAACTAGTTGATTTCTATGGGTAAAAGTGTGGAGCCTCATCAGTCTGAAAGAAGATTACTAGGCTTGGCAGTCTGCAGATGAAAGCAGAACAAACTTTTCTGTGAAGCTGGGCACTTAAAACTTGTCTGTCCTTGCCTTGGTGCAGCTTGCAGTGCTGAACTGGCTGTATATGTATATCATGTAGATGCATATTGCAAATCAAAATGATTCTTTAAGATGGGTTTCAAGTAATAATTTTCATTATTTAGTATTTATTTTTAATATTTTTTTATATCTTTATTCTGTATTTAGTCAAACTGCCTTTCGCTCTTCATGTATTGCTGTTCTACATGTAGATCTGTTCTCCTAGCTTAGCTTTGTTCAGCATGGGCTTTCTCTCCTAAATCCTGAGCTTCAGACTACCAAAGAAGTGTGTAGGATAGATATGAGCATAGACTGCCTGTCTAAAGAGGAGGTAAGCCTGGTTTAAGAATGTCAACTTTCTCTTTTCAGGGATGGAGAATGATGACAGTGCTGTTCAATATGCAATTGGACGGTCAGATACAGTAGCTCCAGGCACAGGAATCGACTTAGAATTTGATGCAGATGTACAGACCATGTCTCCTGAGGCTTCTGAGTATGAGACTTGTTATGTCACATCTCATAAGGGACCGTGTCGTGTAGCAACGTATAGCAGAGATGGACAGCTAATAGCTACAGGATCTGCTGATGCCTCAATAAAAATTCTTGATACGGAGAGAATGCTGGCCAAAAGCGCTATGCCCATAGAGGTAAAATATGACTTGAATCATAGTCACTGTGTGAATTCTTGAGCTGATGTGTCTGTTTCGTGCCATGTCTGTGCCTTGTGGCTGGCTCAGTGGGTTGGACTAAATATCTGTCTCAATGTATTTCCTATTCCAACAATGGCTTATGAAGTACCCTTGAAGAACAGGTAGAAGACACGGAGCAAGTGTACCTGTGTCACCTTGCAGCATTCTAGAGAGCTGAGCCAGAAATTGCTTCTAATAGATGTTGATAATCTCTATTACCATGCAAACAGTTTGGTTATGAATCTACCTTCATATCTGACCTTCACAGCTCACAGTGGCTGTTTCAGTACTGTTTCACAGAGCACATATTTGCTTCCTTTACTTTTTCTCTAGCATGCTTATCTGCCAACAGTTGAAGGGTTTTTTTTGGGTTTGTCTTGAGTTCTTTTTATTTTTTTCCACTGAATGCACACCAGATTTACTACATGATCCTTGAGGTCCCTTCCAACCCGGGTCATTCTGTGATTCCCTGCAGTACCTTTGTAAAGATACTGGGATGTTATTTCATAAGAATTCATAACTGTATAAAGGTATCACGTCTTCAGATAATTAAGATAAGTGATAATGTACCAAGTCATATGTCAGAAAAGGTAGTGATATAATCACTCATGCAAGTGAAAATAGTACATTCCCTGTCAAAGGAGTGTTCTGCCTTCTAACTCTAACTTGTTCAATGTTCTTTGTAGGTCATGATGAATGAGACAGCACAGCAAAACATGGAAAATCATCCTGTTATTCGGACTCTGTATGATCATGTGGATGAAGTTACATGTTTAGCTTTTCATCCGACAGAACAGATCCTAGCATCTGGTTCAAGGGACTACACACTTAAATTGTTTGACTATTCAAAACCTTCTGCCAAAAGAGCCTTCAAATACATACAGGTTAGATACAGTCGTCCAATTCAGAGCAACCAAATCTTGAATGTGTGATTATTGAGGTGTCAGTGAGCTGAATTGCATCAGGGTATGCAAGTGGTTGGGTACATAGGAGTATGCAGCTGCAAAATGTGCAGACCTGCTAGTAATGCATTGTGAGTTTGTGCATAATGGATAGCTATACCTATAGGTGTAGTCTTAGAATCTCATGGATCTAATATGGATGGCTCTGAAGTCAGCTGCATTTTCTTAGTTCTGGAGACAAGTTTGTGATTATGTGGTGGCTGACAAAACCTGCTGCTGTTGTACAATATCTGACGGATGGGCACAGCAAGCTGTTCTAGGGCAAAAACTATGGTACATTTCAGTGTGACCTGACAAATAATACACAGGGTGTTTTCTATTCTGCAGAAATAGAGCATGTGCTGATTGATAATGTAGTTTATTTTTTAGCATTTTAGTGCCACCAGGATTGCCACTTCAATTTTTGCTTTTTCTTTTTCAACTGACACCAATTATGTATTTTTTGATCAAACAGGAAGCAGAGATGTTGCGCTCAATCTCTTTCCATCCTTCCGGAGATTTCATACTTGTGGGTACCCAGCACCCTACTTTACGACTCTATGATATCAATACTTTCCAGTGTTTTGTGTCTTGCAATCCTCAAGATCAGCACATCGATGCCATATGTTCAGTCAATTACAACGCCAGTGCAAACATGTACGTGACGGGCAGTAAGGACGGATGCATCAAACTGTGGGATGGTGTTTCAAATCGCTGTATCACTACTTTTGAGAAGGCACATGATGGAGCTGAAGTCTGTTCTGCGATTTTCTCCAAAAATTCCAAGTATATCTTGTCAAGTGGAAAAGACTCTGTAGCTAAACTGTGGGAGATATCTACTGGTCGGACGCTGGTCAAGTACACAGGTACGTGGCAGCTGACCCTCCAGGGACCTTCTTTATCACGTGCTGGCCAGTGAGCAGGTGGTGTATGAAGAATGAGATGTTACTGCTGTTACTCATAAGGAGAGACTGCTTTTGTGAGGATAAATGGCCCCAAAAGTTGAAAATGTACAATACTTCCAGAAGAAAAGCTGTGTCAATGTCAACCTATTTAACTTGAGCAATGAGTTACATGACTGGGGTTAGCTTTCGGATAAAACAGTCATGTGCTTAACATCTGGGGTCATAACACGACTGTAGAGTGGGTGCTGGTGGAAAAGAACCGGATATCAGTGTTAGGATGTGTGCAGTCCTTGTGCACTGGCTGTGTTTGCTGCCAACCAGCAGGGTGCAGCACCTCCTCGATAAAGACTTGCAAATACCCGGTGGGATGCAGCAGTGTATTCCTTGCAACATAAATGTGTAAATGGGAAACAGATTCTCTTTGAAGGGAGGGGCAGAGGTGTGGCTGAAGTACATCATGTGGCACGTTAGGTGGCCTGCATGTTAAAACCAGAAGTTATTAACAATAATGAGAATCTGTGTTTTTGGGTCGCTGGGGAGAAAAACTAAAAGTGATCTTATTTGGTTTGTATTTTACTTCACATATTCAGGAGCTGGTTTGAGTGGACGTCAGGTGCACAGGACACAAGCGGTCTTCAACCACACGGAAGACTATGTGCTGCTGCCAGATGAAAGGACCATAAGTCTCTGCTGCTGGGATTCGAGAACTGCTGAGCGAAGAAATCTCCTTTCTCTTGGGCACAACAGCATTGTCCGCTGTATTGTCCATTCTCCCACCAACCCCGGCTTCATGACCTGCAGTGATGACTACAGGGCTAGATTTTGGTACAGAAGGTCAACAACAGATTAAGGACACCTTTATAAAAGAATGATTATCCAGATTCCTTATATCATCTTCTATTGATTGTACTGCCAACAGATGCCTAAGTGAGAGCTACGCTGTGTCTGGTTTTTGTTTTGTGTTTCTGATTCTGTCAGAGGGCAGAAAAATACTGAAATACTGAAACTGAAGTTTTGCCCCACGCTAATTTTTTTTATTAGTGTGCGTGGCATTAATTTTTTTTTTTAAAGTCATCTCTGATTTTACTCAAGGAGTTGGGGTGTGGAATAAAATCCTTGCAGGAAGGATTAAACTTATTCTCCTGTCTTTCTGAATCCTGTGAAAGATAATGTGACTAAATCTTGCTCAAACTGGGCAGTGTGAGCCGGTTTTGTTCTGCATTGTATCTGTGCAATCCCCCTAAAGTCTGTTTAAAGAATGGATTACACGAGCGACGGTAGAACTCGGCGAATGTTTTAATGAAGCCTTAAGCCATCTTCGGTTCCGATTCACGCTTTGAAGCTCTTTTATATCTTTCAGTTTCTTTCCCTCAGTTGGCCAAGTGGGCCTCTGATTCTGAGCCGGTTTTGTGCCATAAGAATTTGAAACGTGGTTTTAAATTGTTTAGATGAATTGAAGAAATGGTGTTCTAGTTCTGATATTAAAGTTCAGACTTGGAATCTCGTCTTCTTTACAATTTATCTTAAGTGTAATCTTTAAAGTAAATTCAAGGAATATCCATACTGAAGCTATTCAATGTGGCAGTGCTGCAGCATATGGAAATGAGAATAACCTGGCAATAGAGTCCCTTTAGTAACTCCTCTGAGAAACTTGTAACGTTGATTTTCTTCATATATGTATGTCAGAAATGTAAATGTGCTTCATTTAGGAGTTCTCATTCCGTCAGTCTGTTAGACAGGAATTGAGTCACTTTGAATTTAAAAACAGTCTCATTGTTTCTTCTACCTGTTGTGTCTGATAGTCGGAGTTTCCCAGATCTTACTGTGTTCATTACAAGTACAGAGCAGCAAGAAATGTGTGCTTAAAACTTCTGTACGTTTGGAAATTCATTGCATGTTCTTATAGATGAGGTTTATTATCTGGTCTCTGTAGCTTTAAGAGACCCTTTGGGCATTCCATCTGCAGCATAGTGTGGTACAGTGCTTTTCAGATTCACATTTGGGAATAAGTTTCCTTTAGTCATAAGCTCAGCACTTGCTTTCATTAAATGTATGGTTGTCACTGTTGGGTTCACTTTCCATTGCCACCAAGTATCTTGTCAAGGGCTGATAAGGATGCAGGTTTTTGTCTATATATAAATAAAGATTATCTTTTTAAGGATTATTTAATATATAACAAAGGAAGTGTATTAGTTTTCTATGTAAAAGCAGAATATTGGAAGGATAGAATTTGGGATGTGTTACAGTCTGAATCACTCTGTTGCACTGCATTCAAATCAGGCCATTTTAAACTTGCAGTGTTTAATGTTTCATTTTTGTTCTTTTAAAGAGCAATTTGATATTCTTAAACAATACTGCAGTACAGAACAAATGTATTAGACATAGCAATTCTCTGCATCAAATGCCTAAAACTATCTCATGCCTCCCATGCATCTAATGGCTTCTGCTGGCTTTTTTGGTGAATGAACAAGGAGAACTGGAGCTTGGTGGGAGGGAAAAGGGAAGTTATGGCACAGTCGTTAACCCATGCTGCACTGCTCAGCAAAGCAGCCCTGTGGTACCAGCACCAGTTGGCTAAAGGGAGCAGTGGTAGTTCTTTATTAAACTGAAGTGTTTCTTCCAATTCTGGTAACACAGCTGTCTAGAACTCGTTTGCTGTGGATCTCTGGGCTCTTCCGTTTTGAAAGCAGTATTTAGTCTATTAAACCAGTGCTGAAGTTGTTAAGTTAGCAGTGTTCTTGCTTTCACTTCAAGATTCCTTAATTCTTTGCAAGCTCGGTTTGCTTGTTTTGGTCTTGAAACACAGAAGTGGAGATGCAATGTGTTAAGAAGGAAACATCCTGAAATGAGCTCCTCTGTTTTTGTCTTAGCAGAACTTCAGTGAGAGACGATGCTGCAGAGAGAGAGAACAGAGTGGCATTTGGCTGCAGGACGTTCATGTTGATTTGATTAAAAGAGTTTGATTTCAGGAGGTATTTACAAAAAGCGGCCTTGCTTTTCCCAGCAAAAATCAAGTTATTGACTAAGTTAGTTACTGTGCTTTGTTACTTGACAAATCCAAGGGCTTTGGAGCGAAGTGGTTCAGGGAGCAGCTTGTAATCTAGCATGGCAAGATATCAAAAGCAAAACCATTTTGTTTAGGCTTCAGGCTGAGTAAGATGGATTCTGCCTGAAGTAAAAATGTTTGTATGCGGGGTATAATTGTATAAAAAGGCTCGAGGCCTGAATTGAACTTGAGTTCAGGGAGCTTCTGAACAACTGAACCAAGAGCAGGGAAGTCAGGTCTGAGTGAAAAGTTCAGAGTCAGTGAGGAGATGGGCACGGCTGGGACAGATAATCAATCTCTACCTGTTTCTGTTCCCCTTCCCTAACACAGGGGTGGAGTGTTTTTACTCAAGTTTCAGAACATTGAAGTTGACCAGGTAAATTGAGCCTGGCCCTTACTGAACCGGTCTTGCCTGCAAATGGGCACATTCAGAAGTGTCTCCAGGGCAATGACCTTCAGAAAGATGCTGTTTGTTGGTGCCTTGCTGCTCTTAAAATTCTCTGTTAATGAAGCTGGGGAGAAGAAAACCCAACTCTGCTCGATATTTGGAATGCTCCTTCTAAGAGCATTCTATGGTAAAGGAAAGGATGCTGCCATAGAACCACTCTGCTCTGCCTGGCACAGGGCAGGATGCTGTCTCTGAGTGCACCAGGCTTGGGGCAATGAGGAGTTATCTGCATAGAATTCATCCTCACGTATGGTAATACTTAGGGTTTTCTCAAAGCCACTTTTATGTATCAACAAAAATGATAATGCTGCTGAAAATACTGAGACAGCCTTGAAAGGCATGAAAAGTTGGCTTAGGAATCCTGAACTGGTACGATTGTGGCAGCCTTCTTCCTATCAAGGGCTGTGCAGCCTCTTGTGGTGTGAAGTTTTCTTGTGTTTGTTACACTTCTAAACAGAGAAATACGGGAACAGGCAGCAGAAAAGGAGGGTGACACTTGTGGCTGTGGTTAATTGCAGCAAGCTGGTGACAGTTCAAGGACAATTCCGCTTGCGGACAGACTCAGTTCTCGATGCTGGTAGGGTTTTCCTGCTTTGTTTTGTTTTGTTTTCCACCTTATCTGCTGTTGCAGATGCTGTATTTCATGAGAACTGCCTGCACGCGTTGCTGGGTGCTGTAAGGGCAGGGCTGGCAGAGCTGCGGGTCCCACACACAGTGACTGCACAGCGCCGGGGCTCAGCAGCACCTCTGCACCGCTCTGAGTGCTGCTGCTGGTGTGAGCATGAGAAGCAGCCACACTGCAAAGGTACGTTGCTTTGGGCTGTCTGAATGTGGCACAGAAGCGAAAAGGTTCTAGGGCAGGGTTTGATGGTTGGGCTCAGCATCAGGCTTGGTGATGCTGGAGGTGTTGGATGCTCTCATTTTGGGCAGGGATGCGTTGTACTGACTGTGCTTTTATTGTGTGACAGTTCATTAATGGGGAAAATGTTGTCATGGAGGGAGCTCCAAACAAAGCAGCAATGACTGTCTGTGAATAAACACAAGTGAAACAATGGATAGACAACCTCGAGGCTGCCCTGCTTTGCTGCTCTGTGATAACGCTGTGCACGCTGTATGTTGTCAGAGTCGTATGGGGAGCCCCGGTCATCTTATTGCAGATCAATTCCCGATGTAACAACAAAGCAGAAACAGATTTAAACTGCTCTCTGTGGTTTCACTTTTAGAAGGAAGCAATCTGCAAGGTTTGCCACGTGTCTTTGTGTATTCACGTTGTCCTAATGTGTTTTTAATAGACACGGATAAAAGAGCTTGCTGCTGTACGGTCAGAGGACTGAAGTCTTAATTCTTTATTCAGTGCTTTGATCATCCGACCATCTGCAAGTCTAACGAGCAGTGTAACAATGGTTGTTGAACCCCTGGTGATGGTCCCAATGGTGACTGAACAAACTGCTGCCTGGAAATCTGGGTACAGAGCAGAACAAGAGGAAGAAGTCAGTGAGCAGCCATGGGCTGTGCTCAGCATTTCCACTCAGACATGCAGCGATGGCAGAACAGTTTCTTATGTGAAGTCACCAGGGTCTGTTGCATGACATCTATTCAAAGAGTGTTTATTTCTGGGTGTGCTATTTCGAGGTTTCCTACACGACCTGCTGAAATCCATGTGATGGCAGCACCATGATTTCCAGCGTTGTTCCAAGTCCATCCGCAGCACACCCGGCCAAATCCAGGGGAAATAATAACAAGAAAAAGCCCTATTTCTTTCTGCTACATCCTTTATAAACTATTTATAAGAGATATCAGGCAGCGCTGTTCATTATGATATCTGAGTGCCATTCTAAGTGTGGAAGTGGTGTTTTTCCCACTCTCCGGACTTGCTGAAGCACCTGCAGTAGTTTTGCTGTGCCCAGCAGCGCTCCATGCTCGCTCTGTGCTCTGCCTTCCACCTTGATGTGGAAAACCATTCCTGAAGATGGATTCAGGGTAGGATCACACCCAGAGAAATGTGGGATTTCTCTCTTGCTGCTCCTGCAGCATCGTTCGCACAGGAAATATTGCACATCTTGGTGCAACTCACAGCGTGGTTAGTGTTGGCTGTGCTTGGGAAATAGCTCACTTGCTGCTTGGCAACATTTTCTGTGCTTTTGCCAAAAGAAAACCAGAGGCATTTCCTAAGCACCCGTGAAGTTAATCTGGAATCTGTCCACAAGTTGCAGCGCTGCTCCGTGTGTTTCTGGGAGCCCCTTCCAAACCCCAGAGCAGTAAATGAGCAACTGCTCTTTATTGCCTGCATGAAGCGCCCAGAGCAGGCACAGGTGAGTTACTTTGTGCCAGGATTCCCTCTCACTGGGATAATTGCAGCAACTGCGTCTCTGTTCCAAGCCCCGTCTAAAGGTGTAGATTTTGTTGATAAGGCATTTTCAATTCAACTTTTTCTATTTGAGATGTGTGGCTTTTCTAGTGAAGTGATTGTGGCCGCAGGAGCGCCTAATTTTATCTTGAAGCTGCTATGGAAAGAGGAAGGAGAACACTGCAGCCAAAGAAAAGCAAAAGCATAAAAACCCACATGATGTGAATGAGTCTACAGCAGTGAAACCTGCGTGTTTGCTTGGGCACAGCTTGCTGGGTGAATAGCAGCGATGGGTGATGCTAAATAACACTCCTGTTTGATAGCATTGAACAGCTTTTAATAATTACAGAAGCACGCCCTTTCACCCGCAGTTAATGGTTAGCTTTAATGGTTAGCTTTAATGGTTAGCTTTCCTCCTCAGCTCTCCTGCCTCTAAAGAATGTGACTGTTTTGCAGTCGTTTCCCTGGGTATAGAGGAGATTTGCTCAGATTTTGAGAGACTCAAACATGAAAATTGCAAAGTAAATGGAGACATTTGGAAGTACAAAAGAACATGAGGAAAAGATGATGCTACAAAAACACCGTAAAATCAAATAGATCCATTTCTGGTTCATCCCCACTGCCCCCATCGGCCGGCCAAGATTCAGCTGTAAGACAGAAAGGCATTTCCCAGGGGGTGAGGGACATCTGCGTGCCCTGTGCAGCAGCAGCTGCAGGCCAATAGCACATGCAGATAATTGTGCTACGTAATTGGCTCCCCCTGATCCCAGCAGCGCTGTGCTCAGGGCTCCCAGTGGTGCAGAAGGAGCAGAGCTGCTCCTGAGCTCAGCGGTCTCAGTTCTGCTTGGGGGATGGAGTAGCAGAGGCACTGAAATGAAGGTCAATGTAAGTACTGGATTATCCTATTTCTGGTGCATTTAATTTAACTGTGTGGCTTATCATGTTGGCAGTGGAAAGTGCATTTATCTGAGACCTGCATCTGCCAGAGCTGCTTCTCAGTGTGTGCTGCTGCTCCTGTTTACAGGTCACTGTCAAAGCGTTCAGTCTGAACTCTTGAAACACAGTGAGTTACCTGGGTTCAGTGGCTGGCAATTCTGTTTGGGGTGAGGGTTGGAACCAAATGACCCTTGAGGTCCCTTCCAGCCCAACCATTCTATGATTCCATGAGTTCAGCTGGAAGAGATTCCTCATTGGGAAGAGCAGCAGTAAGGCTGATAATAGTGAGATTATATACCATGATTACTGGGCAGTAATGTGCCTTGCTGAAAGGTTACATGAGTAGGGGCTAGAGGGCTGTAGGGATGCCCTTTGCCCTCTATGTTTCCTTGGAAGAACTAAAAGTTGAGTTTTACTTCAAGAGAAAGAGGATGCTGCACTTCTTATGGTGATAAGATGCTGATCATGAGGGTGCAGGTAACGGAAATGCTTTGCCAGCTTGAGTCACTCTGCTGAAGCAGTGTCAGCAGAACACAGGCTGTGTGCTCTCTAGGACAGGGACTGACCACGTCCTTGTCATGATTCTGCAAAGAGAACTGAAGCTCCAAAGCAGAAAGTATTGTGGTGCTGTTTGCTTTTAAGACGTAGTGCTCTGCTTTGAAACAGCGGTGAAATATTTGGATGAATGAAACCCAGTGTGTAGTTGCATGTCAGTGTTTTGCCCCAGTGCATGAGCAGAAGTGGGTAGGAGCTTGTTTTGTGCTAAGCAAGGGCTGTCTGGCTGCAAACAGCAGTGAATGTCTGTGTACAACAGCACAGCTGAGCTTCAGCAGCTGCGGCTCCAGGCAGGACCTGCAGTCACTGAGTGCCCCACGTTAACAACCACACAGTGCAGCACATGTAGGGGTGGGTGGGAGGGCATCTCTTTCATTTCTGGGAGAATATTTTAGTTTTCAGTTTAAATCTTCTCCAGAATCTTATCTTAACTATCATAGTAACATTTCTGAGCAGACAACTGCAATAGGGGAGATGGAGGAAGCTGGAGTGCCTGGAAGCTGTGGTGCTGCTGCTGATTCATTATGAATCAGAGAGAACAACCTCCCCTGGGCCTCTGCCATCCCCACTGCATCAATAGAAGCTCTGCTGCAAGGTGTGGGCTGATGGGCTGTCTGCTTGTGCACCCGGGTGGAGAACAGGCAGCAGTTGCTGTTTGTGGGTGTCCGCCCCATTGCAGCCGGTGATCGGTGGTTGCTCCAGGCAGCTGCTCCCACAGGGACTTCTGCCCGTGCCCTGAACAGCCACTGCTAAGCAGCTTTTTGCTGCTTTGTGTACCTTAAAGTCCATGCGTGGAAATAAGTGTTGTGATAAAATACAATTAACATACTAAAAGATTTAGAAAAGACTCAAAAAAAGGAAATTGATTGGAACGTACAGTAAAATCCTTTGGATAGCAACAGGAGCCAAAGGCCAGAAATACATACATTCCTTCTTGAAATGTCAGGAAATGGCAGTTTATTTTTCCTTCAACTTGGCGTGGAAGTGTTATGCATGGGAACGAAATCCTGACTGCACAAACAAGGGGAGATGGCTGCTGGCTTGGATGTAGCCAGGCTTTGGTCAACAGATTGCGTGGAGAATAAAGGGCTTGGGGAGAATGAGCAGCGCTGCCCTGTAATTCCCATCACTGCTCTGAGGTTATGGGGCTTTGGAGGTGTTGGGAGCAGTGCTGGGTAAGGCACCAATTATAAAGATGTAAATTACGGAGAGTGACTGCTCTGCATTAGACCAATTGGTCTAAAATTCAGTAGAAGTGGGCACACAAGAAACTTGTTCACCACTAACTTAGTTGAACCTGTGCTTCTGGAGGCCTTATGGTATAAAGCTGCTCGGTATGGCTGGCTGTGTATGAGCAATTAACATTGCAGTGATGAGGTCACAGACTCCCGTATGGGGGAGAGCAGCACCTTAGAAACAGGTTGCTGAGGATGCAGCCTCTGCCTTCCAGTTCTGCTCTCTGTCTTAGCCTCACTTAGTGAACAGAGGGAAGGGGCAACAGCAGTGTCCTCCAAAGTGCTTTCCCATGGGATGATGAACCACACTTTAAGATGTACTTCATCTCTGGGTAGTTTTATAGGGCTGCTGATAGGGAAAAAGCAACAAATGCCAAAGAAAAACACTTTGATCTCATCTGCATTGCCTTAGTGCTCGTTACATGTTGGTCGTTGTAAGGACACATTAACATGACACAATCTGCAGATGATGGTGTCAGACAGACCCGCTTCCGCTCTGCTAATAAAGGAAACATGCAGATCTCAGTGGCCCCAAAGCGCAGCTTCCTCCCAGTGAAGCATCCCATAAAGTCTCTGCAACCCTGGGAATGCAAAGCTTGTTTACAGTTAATGGAAGGTCAGGGATGCTTCTGCTTACAGGAAGGGAAGGGGCTGCCACAGTGATCCTTTACATATGTCCCGGGCAGCTGGAAGCAGAGCTAGGGCCTGAAGTGTGGCACACAGCCTGGTTAGGTGAGCTGAGCTGCACTGCAGGTGACCTTGTGCCGCAGAGGAGAAAAGCAGCCAACCCACAGAAAGCTCTTTGCTGACGGAAATACAGCACTTGCCAGTGCCAAAACCTGGCACATTGGGCATTGTTGTGAGTTTGTTACATTTCCTTTTACTGGTATTAGGTTCATCTTCAATAGCAGTTTCAGCTGTTGAAGCCATAGCTGGTGCTCCTGAGAACCAACAGAGCTTATACTGTTTCCTTGCAGTAGAGGAGCAAAGAGAACACAGAACAAGATGTAAAGGCGGACCTTCTGTGACCGTAGAGATGGGATTTCAGCAGAAATTCAGAAGTAATTTCAGTGCTGGGCCAACATTTGTGTTGGTTTTGCAGTGAGCTGCTGCAAATTTCTGCCTGGTTGAGGGCACTGCAAATGCACCGCAGAGTCTCTTTGAGGACAGAAAATGGTGGTTGTGTGTCTTGTGGTTTGGTTTTCTTGTTTTAGTTTTTGTGGTGTGATATAAGGATGCAAAAAGAGGATTGAGTTCAAGGGTTGAGGCCTTCCTGTAGTTGGGTGGTTACGAATTAGTGATCTATTTTCTTACTTGTTTCTGCCTTCTGTACAACTCTTTCTGAGGTTAGTTTCAAGAAGAAAGGATAGGAAAGATTCACTGAAATACTTTCCTGAGAAAGAAATGTCCCTGACTAATAGCAGGGAATGTTGGGCGGGGTGTTGCAGTTTTTGTTAGTTTGGTCGTCCATTTGGGATTTTGGGGGGTTGGTTGGTTTGGCTTTTGGCATTTGTTTTGTTTTTCCTCTTAGTTGTAACAATGTGTGAAGTGCAGGCACTGCCAGTGCTGCTCTCTGATGAGATTCCTGCCAGGCTGATTTCAGAGAGAGCATGTGGCACTGCCTAGAGAGAAAGCGGGCTGCCTTGTCCAAGGCAAGAAGGCTGCTTTAATCAGAGCATGCCATAAGGTAAATGGGGCTGTTGTTGTCTGTCTCTGACAGCTGCTGATGGACAAGTCCATGCATCATAACAAGGCCATTGTTCACGGCCATTCCCCTGAAGAAGGGTGTGCTGCTAACAGCAGGCTACTTCCATCAGCTGAGCTGACAAATGGGTTTGCTGCTGCTTCAAACCAGCTGTCACTTCACAGCAAATGCTCCGCACAAAAATACAAGGCATCATGTTTCCTATTTGGGTGCTATCTCTTTGGATGTTACTTGCACTTTCTGCTAAGAAACTAATGCTGGAACATCCAGTGGGAAGCAGTCGGTCACATTTTAAGCTGCCAGCAAATGCTATGTGTGAAAGCACTGCTGCTCTGGTTCTTTTCACCCTTTGCAGAAATGCCTCAGATGAATGAAGCTGCAGCTGCTTTTCATTCTTTCATCCCATTTGGAGTAAGCAAATATCCAAAATCAATATGCTAAAAAATAAAGCGTTATCACTCACGTTTGCCAGGCTTCATATAAGCTCAGCTGAGGCAGGTAGAGCAGCCCTGGTGATGAGGCTTGTAAAGTATGAATATTTGCTTTCCTGTGGATTTCCTGTGATCTGTCACCTCTATTCTTCACTGGCTTCAAGTACGTATATATATATATATAAGTGAGAGATGAGGTGATAACAGCACTGTTGGAGATGCCTCTGTGCACAGTGATGTCCGTGTCACAGAGGGGAATGAGGGCACTGTTCCAGTTGCCCTCACCTGAAGCTGAGTTCCCAGGTCCACTGCCCAGCCAGCAGAAAGAGCAATGCATGTGGCATCACTGTGCACAAGGTTGGCAGTTTCTCCCAGAGCTAAATGACACACGTTGTTGGCCTGGGATCTGTGATGCAATAGGAGTCAGCTCTGCAGCCTCATGGAGGGCTGAGATGGGCAGCACTGGAGCTGATGCCCTCAGTGCTGCTGCCCCAGCACTGCCAGCAGACTGAGCTTCTCAGCACTGCTGCTGGGTTTGCCTTCATTAGGCTTGAAGGAGAAAAGAAGTATTTAAAGGAAAACAAGTAGTGTATTTATTTCTTTTTCTATTAAGAAACAATTAATTACTAATGTGCAGCTGAAGCCCTCAGATAAAGGAGGCAGCAGTCAGGGAGGACGAGGTTTATTTTTGGCTGGGTGACACATTTCCTCTGGCTTCTGACAAACAATTCACAGAATGCTTATGGGGAAAACCACACATTTTTTCATAGCGTGATGCTCACAAAGTCCAGGTAACGAATGCCAGCCACACTTCCAAGACCCTTTGGTGGGAGAAGCAATGCAGAAACATACAGTAGAGTTATTACTTCTGTACAGCATAACAGACAAATGTTAGAGGCAGGTGATGCTCTGAAGCCGCTGCTCTGAGATATGGTCTTCAATTGAAGCCCATGCATTTTGTATCAAATTGAGATGACAGCAAAGGTGAGCACTGTGCTGGTGCCGTGCTCTGCTGTTGGTGTGACAGTGCTGTCTGTGTTCTCTCCCTTAGAACGCACTGGCGAAGGCTCTGTATGACAACAAGGCAGAGTGCTCTGATGAGCTGGCCTTCCGCAGAGGGGACATCCTGACAGTACTGGAGCAGCACGTTGTCGGCAGCGAGGGCTGGTGGAGGTGCTCACTGCATGGACGGCAAGGCCTGGCTCCTGCCAACCGCCTGCAGCTCCTGGTGGGCCCACAAGCCCTGCCACCTCCTGCCATCCCCAGCGATGCTCCAGAGCCACCCGTGGCCCCACAGAACATCTACCAGGTGCCCTCTGTGCCCAAAGGCACCGCGTCGTCCTCTACCTATGAGAAGATGGAGGGGTGGGTGACATCGCCGGCTCGGGCTGCCACCCTGCCTGCACAGGGGGTCTACCAGGTGCCAGCCTTGGCTGCACAGCTGCTCAGTGAGAGGACACGGAGCTGCAAGCAGCAGGTAGGTGTGGGCAGCATGGGACCAAGCACTGTCATTGAAGTGGTGGATGGGGGAAGGGTCTGAATGGCTGTTGGGTGGAAAATTCCGGTGTTACATCATCGAAGCCTTGTGCTTTCTTCAGCACGAGATTAAAGCAGAATCTTTTATAATAAAAGATAAACAGAGCAGGTGTGGAGGGAGTTCCAAGTGCAGGCTTTCATTCAGTCCCACGAGCTCTTCAGCCCTGGGTAGCTCTTTATTCTGTGTAAGAAAATCACATTAAAGATGTTAATTGGCAAAGGAAAAAAGTCCAACCCCAAACCCTTTAGTCTGAATTAATGAGCATTTGATCTCCAGGACGCAGCTGGCCGGCTTCCCTCCCACTGTGCTACAGAATGAGGCACTGGTTCCTTTGGTGCTGCAAATAGGTGCTGGAAAAGAGACATATTTGGTGAATCTCTGGTGACTGTAAACTGTATTTTCATCACTTCAGCTGCACTCCCAGACCTCATGTAGTGTTTCCATAATGGCAAGCTCAAACTGGGCATTAGTTGCCAAAGACCCTTGTGCATTTGCTGTGAGCTGGTTTCTCTGCACTCCTAGCCACAAAGAAGGCAGGGCACTTGCAAAGTGAAGTGAGATCAGTGCCATTTTCCACACTGTGCCAACAAACCAGGCCCTGAAAATGTCATCTATTTCTTCATTTGTGTGAGTGGCCCAACATTAGAGCTCATCAGCTTTTCCTGTCTCTGTATTTTCATGAGTCAGTGTCTTGCCTACTCTACCAGAGAAAGGGGGAAGGGAAAAAAAAAAAAAAAAAAAAGAGGAAAAAACAGAAGTTCTAGCTGCTTTTACTACTTCAGAGTTCAGCTTTGCCTGAGCTGGCTCTTGCACAATGTCCCAGCTGTTGCTACAACAACTGCATTGTGGTGGTCACAGGCTGCACACGGGGGTGTTGGAGCAATCGGGGCTGCCCTGCGTAGATCCTACCAGACAGCTGGCAAAGCTGCCAACACACTCAGCTGTTCCCCAAGCAGCTGAGTAAAGCCACTGTAAGTCTTTGAGGGAGATGACTGAAAGCAATAAACCAAACCCAGCGTGCTTTCACCCTGTTTAAAAACGCTGTCATTTTGCTTGTTGCCCAGGCTAACCGTGTGTTGAATGGACAAAAGTCAGTATTTTCAAGGTCAATGAAAGGTCTTTCCCAATATTCATCCCCAGTCTGTATCCTTTTGCTGCTGTTATTCCCGCAAAGAGTGGCTTGACCTGATGGTTCTGTGAGAGAGAAGTAGAAAATCCCCTGCTTTCTTTTTTTAACAGTTCTGCTTCGGAGAGAGTCAAAAGATTTGAGTGATAATAGAAGCTGAATTTTCTCCAGATCTTTTCCCCCTCTTGGTTAATAACGTTGATTCTCTCTTTGATTCATACGTGCCTGTTCTTATCTGAAATAAAGCAGAAGTGGTAGCAAAGGAGAAAATACCAAATCTATCACCATCAGTGCAAAGCTAAAGGCTGTGAATCACTGAAGAGCTCCTCCTACAGCCATGACCTGTTCAACTAGCTGAGTTTTCAGCGATATCCTGAGCTTGTTGCCCACTGCAGTTTTCTCATCATTGTTTTGTTTTGTTTTCCCTTCCCCTCCAAGCACCTCTTTACTCTCCCAAGAGCGTGTCGAGCTTCAGTGCCAAACATCACCAGCGAGGTGTATGATGTCCCATCCATGCAGAGCCGGGAGTCCTTACTCACACAGGTACGTCTTCCCTCAATCCCCCACAGACCATTGGGTCCCAACCCATCTCCCTCCTATAGAGCCTCGGAATGCAGATTAAGGTTTAGGGTTTAATTCTAGCATTTTCCTGTTTGTTTGTTTGTTTTTCTTTTTAATTTGGCAGAAAGCCATGTCTTTTTGGGGGGAAGTTCAAAACAAAGTAGCTCTGTTTTGAATTGGTTAGAAATTCAAAGAAATGTGCTTTAAACCTGGTTACGTTTCTTCCAAGCACCTTCAGTTTAACTAGCACGATTCTGATCTAGACTGTGGAAACCAGAAGCTGTGTAGTATGTGACCAGAACATCCCTGAACACCAAGGGAATCTTCAGGGGGCTTTAATGTGGGTTGAAACCTGATTCTTTTCCCTTTGGCCAGAGTGGTGCCACTCCACCTGCAGCACGGAAGGTCTCTGTGCTGGCCAGATCTCCCAAGTGCTTCCAGGAAGAGCAGCAGCTCTACAACGTCCCATCCAGCTCAGAGAAGGCTGGAGCTGTTATCCAAGATTCAGCAGTGGGCAATGTAAGTAAGACTTCTTGGACATGAGAGAATAATCTCCCATTAGTGCTCTGATGTTAGGCACATGTGCTGAACCTCTCTCCAAGGGTGTTTGCAAGCGAGGATAACAGGGATTGCACCAGCATGTCTATTTTAGACTTCGCATCTGCAGGTTGTGCACTGTAGAAAGGAAATAAAAATATGGGCCAGGCTTTCTGTGGAATCATTCTGTTGATATTACTGCGTACATCTGTACACTGAGAATTTAGTTTTGTTTCTTATTTCTTGTTTAAAGACACTGTTTTGAAATCCTATGTGCTCTGTTGCAGCTGTATGATGTCCCACCCAAAAGAGAAACTGATGTTGAAGAGAAGAAATCTCAGAAGAAGTTCTGGGGTCACTGTAACACCTTGCCAAACCCTCGCAAGTCAGAATGGATTTATGATATTCCAATATCACCTGAAAAAACAGGAATAAAACAAAACTCTTCTGTCCATTCCACAGAGAACCAGGTGCTATATGACATACCCCCAGCCAGGTACAAGGCACTAACAACAAATGCTGAAGCCAACGTTGTAAATCCACAGTTGTATGATATTCCACCAACACAACGGAAATTAACATTTCCAGATGTCCCTCTTTATGACGTTCCATCCTCAAAGGATGTTCTCTTGCAGCAGAATGGTAGCTGTGATGTACCCCCGAGTCTCCTGGCTTCAAATGCTGAGAATCAGATTTCTGGAGGGAATGTCTACGATGTTCCTAAAGGTTTGCCCACTGCTATCCAGTCTAAGAAAGGGATGGAGAAAAACAGCAACCGTTCTGGAAACCAGGCGTACCATGTTCCCCCACAGCTCTCAAGAGACACCAAACCAGAACATGACAGATTATCTGTTTCTAGTGTGGACAGCAGAAGCAGCACTCTTTCTACATCCTCAGATTCTTCTTCTGAGTCTTCTTCTGTGTCATCATCAGAAGAGCCTGCCACAGAAATTAAGCTGGACCTCGAGGTGGCCATAGAGACACTGACTAGACTGCAGCACAGTGTATCTAGCTCAGTTGCAAGTTTAATGATCTTCGTAAGCAGTAAGTGGAGATTACAAGAGCACCTAGAGAAAAACATTGAAGAAATCCATAGGGCCATTGATCACATCAAAGTGTCACTGGGAGAATTCTTGGCCTTTGCTCGAGCTTTAAAGGTAAACGCATCCTACCTCACTGATAATAATCTTCAGATCAGAATTAAAAAACAGCTAGAAATTCTTCTGAACTCATTCCAAATCTTGACAGAAACAAGAGAAGCTCTAAATAACTGCAACTGGTCTTTGGAGGTTTTGGTCCTCAAGAAACCCTACAACAACCCAGATGATCTCGATCGCTTTGTTATGGTTGCCCGCACGATTCCAGATGATCTCAAGAGATTTGTATCCATCATCATTGCCAACGGAAAGCTTCTCTTCAGAAAGAATGAGAAGGAGCAAGACATGAAGCAACCAAGAGTGAGCCCGGGATCTAAAATGCCAAAACAAATCATGGCACCAAGAAGAATAGAAATAGATTCACTTCCAGTAAATGCACCTGATAAACCCAACCCAAGTCAGGGCAGTAATGAGACGACAAAAGAAAATGTCACTGAGGACTGTGAATATGTTCAGCTGCAGGTTAGTAAGTGGGATTCTATCGTCCATATTCTTCATCATTTGCAGACACTCTCATTTGCCCCGTTTTATCTTTGTATCAATGACAACTTCAGTTTGCACTGCTATCTATTTTCCAGACCTATGTGAACTCAGAATTTTGATCACACACGTACAATGATCAGTAATTACAAGTAACAAAGAGAACCAGTATGAGATGATTTGTCCACGCAGCCAGTCAAAACTGAGACAGATTTGCTGCTTGTCTTTTTCAATTCATTTGAGAGTCAGATTTTTGTCTGTACATCAGCTTTGTTTCTTAACCCAGTAGATCTCTCTTTGCCCATACGTTTCACTTGGCAACCCTGACATCATGATACAGGTAATACAGTGTCTGGATGCTCACCTCTGCACATGGAGGTGTATTTGCTTTCCCTGTTCATTTCCCCACATCTGGAGGTTTTTTAGCCCCTGCTGTAAAGCCGTGCAAAAGATTTATTTCCCTAAATGTAATTAACCGCTCTAAAGTCCTACGGTTCTTTATCTCTTTGCTTTTGTGTCTCATTTGGGGTAAGGCTGTGACGGGTAATATTTCAAAGTAATGCACCACTACAAGGACTGAATCTCATTATTGTACAGTTTTAATTATTCATGCCCCTCATGAAGTCATTACCATTAAAAATCAAATCTAAATGTTTTCTGTTATCCAAAAGCTTGGAGCCCAGACTTCATTAAGGATTGATGTTTAACTATAGAACATTGTCTGCCATCCATTATTAAAACGGTGTTCAGTGAACTTTTTTTCAGGGAAAAGGTGAGTGAAAAAACCACTTTGGAGCCAAGTACTTTGTGGAGAGGAAATAGTGGCCAAAATGATGGCCAAACAAGCAAACAAACGTGCTGGGCTGTGGCGGGGCAGCTATTGGTGTCCCTTAACCAACAGAATTCCATCTAAGTGAGGAAACATGGGAAGAATGTAAGAATGTGCTGTAGAGTAAAGTAAGAGCAAAGACAACATGCCACCAACCTGAGTCTGTTCTTTTGAACCCTCTTTTCTAGGTGCTGCCATCTACAAAAAAGAATGAAGTTCGAAGCCAGCCAGATTCTGCAAAAAAGGTTGTCGTTCCAGAGCAGTGCAGGCTGTGTTTCGGTGCCCTTCACAAGGCCATCGCTGTGTTTAACAACAGCCTGAGCAGTCAGCAGCCACCTGAAGTCTTCATATCCCACAGCAAATTGATCATTATGGTGGGGCAGAAGATTGTGGATTCTCTCTGCCAGGAAACACAGCTGAGGGAGGCTCGGAGCGACATTCTGCACAGCAGCAGCCGGTTCTGCAGCCTCCTGAAGAACCTGGCTCTCGCCACCAAAAACGCAGCAATCCAATATCCAAATGCAGACGCAATGAGGGAACTTCAGATTAAAAGTGATGAGCTGTCTAAATACACACAGCAGTTCAGAGCAATGTTAGAATGAGAGCAGCTTCACCTTTTATAACTGTTATTTGTATTTTGAACGATGGTCACAACTTGAACTTCTGTGTTGTTACAGTTCTTTCTTCACTCCCTTGGCAGCCAAAGGGCACGAGCAGCTCAGTGGTGCCAGCCCTCATTCCTCCCAGGCAGCCCTGCCAAGTTTCCTTTGGTGCTGCTGCACCTCCAGCAGGTGAAGAGCCACACTGAAGGAGGGATGTGTAGAATTAAACGTGTGCTCCCTTCCCTGCTGCTCAGACTTTGTCTAGAAATGTTCTGTCGGGGCAGGAATTTTTGCTGAGCATTTGAGCAAATGGTATTCATGTTTTATATATATATATATTTTAATTTCTACACAAGTCAGAAATATTTTCCTATTGGTTTTTGTTTGTTTGTTTGTTTGTTTTTTTCCTTCTGAGTATGTAAAGTCTCTCTCTACGTTTACCTGTGCACTGTTCTGTAAGCTGTGATCTATTACTGTAAGTTGTGATCTATTACTGTGTGTACCGTCAGCAGCAGCTCCCGGAGCACTCGACTCCAATCTGGTTTAGGTTCTTTCCCCAGAGCATTCCTTCCCTTTGCAGCTGTTTGATGCTCCAACACAGCGGACGCGTTACAGGACAAACTGCATCTCACTGCTGTTAGTCAGAAATGCTCCCATTACTGTCTGAGCGTGGATTTAACTCATGCAGAGCTCTGCTCCCCTACACACGGCTCTGGGGATCGCAGCTCCATCACTGCCCGAAGCCTCCAGCCTGTCTCTAACGTCAGTCATCGCGTGTCGCCTCCTCTGTTGATCCCTGTGGGCTGTTGCTGCCCCTGTGTTTGTATTTGTCTTGACTAATTTATTTAAAAGCTGTATCTGAATGTTTCAAGTCTGGCCTTTCTTGGTAGCGCGTCCCCGTGTCTGCACCCCGCCATGGGACGGGTAGGGTTGCAGGGTTGTTGCAGGGTTGCAGGGTTGCACTTGTGTCTGTGCAAAGAGCAGCTCCATGGCTGTCCCCCCATTCACATTCATTGTACGGTCATTTAAAGGCCGGCACGGAGCGCACCGCTGAATGAATGAATGAATGAACAAATAAATAAATGAATGAATGAATGAATGAATGAACGAATAAATGAATGAGCGCCCCCTGCTGGACACACCCGCTGTGACCCCGCCCCTTGACGCTGATTGGTCGGTGGCCGCTGTGACGTTTTCCGTCCAGGCCGGAACTCATTGACCGGAAATTTGTCGCCTGTTTTTGGGGTTGGGGTGAAGGCGGAAGCGCAGCGCGATGGGCTGCGATGGCGGCACCATCCCCAAGCGGCACGAGCTGGTCAAGGGGCCTCGCAAGGCTGTTAAGGTTGGAGCTGCCTTATGAAGGCGGCTGGGGCTTCAGGGAGGGGATGTGGGGCCGGTTGTGTAGGGCTGGGCCTTGAGGTTGGGCCTGCGGCCTGTGAGACAGGGCTGGGTGGAGCGGGCTTCAGTAGGGATACGGTATTCTCTGTTAATGCATCATGGTGTTGTGTAATGGTGGTTATTTGTGCTTCTGTGGCCCGTCTGATCGCGTTCTGAATGTGGCTTGTTGTCCTTCTTTAGAGTGCTCTGCTGTGTTGGATATAGCGCTGTCACTGGGGTTAAAACGAGGGGGAAGATGGTAGTAAACATCAGCAAAATGATACAGATAGATGAGCTTTTGTAATTCAAGTAAATAAAGAGCGCTTCTGCTCCATGCTGGGCTGTGGCCATACCAATACATGATACCAATTGAAGTGGCTTCACATCTCAGCCTTCATCTGTGGTTCAATATTTCATAAATTCATGTTTTAAACTGAGCTGTCAGGTCTCGCATTGATAGCCCTCAGATTTGCTTTTCTTGTTGCTTTTGTTCCTTACAGGGACTGAAAGTTGGTTCAGTGGGTCTGAATGTAACACTATGGAGATGAGCGCCATAGATGTTAACATGAAGTGTAAACGCCATAGATAACATGAAGTGTAAAAAAAGGAGTAAATGAGGAAAATGAATAGATGGAGGTCCCAGAAACTGAGAAAAGACCTAGAGTTAGAAAGCTGGGCCCAGGATGTGGAAACAATTCCAAGGGCTTAAAACTGATCATGAGTTTTTGCTAATGTTGCTTTACGGAGTAACAGAGAGAGTAGGTTTGATGAGATGCCTGGGGATCTGAGTAACACTTAAAGTGTTACGTGAATTTATACATAAATAATTTGCAAATAGAAAAGCTATTTTAACATTATGTTGTTGTTTTTTTTTCCTTCAGGTTGACAAAACTGCTGAGTTGGTGGCGAGATGGTATTACTGCACTCTGAGTCAGGAGAAGTTATGTCGCCCCATAGTGGCCTGTGAGCTCGGCAGGTATGACTTTGTGTAAGGTTCTCTGTATTATAAGGTACTAATTTGTGTATAAAATAAAGAAGGAATGTTCTGAACCTGAAATATGATTTCTAAACATTTTGTTTTATAGGTTGTACAATAAAGATGCTGTCATTGAGTTTTTGTTGGACAAGTCGGCTGATAAAACTCCTATGGAAGCTGCATCCCATATCAAGAGCATTAAGGTAAAAAGGTTTAACACTAAGGAGTGCCATGAAATTCAAAGTCCTGCATGACCTCAGTTGTCAGCTCACTACCTACAAAAATTGATAAAACAATAACCTGCAGTGGAAAAAATCTCTGGGACTGTTGTTGTAGCTGAAAAATCATTAGTAAAGCAGCTTCAGTCTTGTTTGTTTTTTACCTTTCAGAATGTAACAGAACTAAACCTTGTTGATAATCCAGCTTGGAGTGGTGATAAAGAAAGTAAAAAAGGTGACACGTATGATGACATCCAGTCTGCACGCTTTATATGCCCTGTGGTGGGGTTGGAAATGAATGGAAGACATAGGTCAGTACTGCTGCATTTCTGAATGTAGGTTATAGAAGTGGGTACAATGTTAAGTGGAATGTGTAGCAAGTAAAAAAGTTTAAATAAGTAATGTTGCAAATTGTGTTTGTCTTTATGGGGAATAGATGTCTTTCGTTCATTTCATTCTTGAAGAGGTAAGATGAAATGCTATCCCTTTCTGGAGTTGAATTATATATATGCTAGAAGAGTTAAGAGTAATGTTTACACTGAATGAGAGACTTAAAGGTTTGAGGGCTAAACCATGGGTGACTGACATGGATAAGGGGAGAAAGGTTGAGTGAGACCTCCTGTTTTAGCAGAGCAAATTGCATCAAGCACTGTATTCAAGTGCTGTGCCAGTATCCATGTTTTTATTATTTTGCTTAAGAAGGGCTTTCCTTTGCATTCTAGTTTGGGCAAATTTGGAAGTTCTTTTTCTGTGCATTTTAACTCTTGATAGATGAGAGAGGTCAATTTCATGACTTTACAGCTGTAAAGTATTTCTTCCTTAAGTGAATAATTACAGTTATTCGGATAGAACTGAAGAGAGAACCTGGAAATTAAACCCACTTTCCTCAGGGCCACCGTAGGGCAGTTTTCCTTCATGTGGGGATGATGGAGAGGGTTAAGAGTTGCTCTCCCTAAAGAATCTGAAAAGGGTGACATTATGAACTTGCAGATACATATTTTAGACACACAGAGTTTTATTTTAAAAGATCTATTGTCTTTTCTTTAAAGGTTTTGCTTCCTGAGGAACTGTGGCTGTGTGTTCTCTGAGCGCGCTCTCAAAGAAGTTAAAGCAGAAGTTTGTCACAAGGTGGGTTTTTCTTAGCTTTAATAGCAGTGGGGTTACACATGACCCACAGAGATAGATGGGCATGTGTATGTACATATATATTTTATATATATGATTTTGCTTCATCTCAAGCTGAGATTTGTAGTATAAATGCAGTATGGGAGATCTAGATATATAGCAGCTCTTTTCACCACCATGAAATTCAGGAGAGCTCTTTCGAAACAAGCTATTCTTGTGCATTAATCTCACCTATAAGCCTGCAGACCAGTTTCGAAAGCCTGCTAATATGTTAACAACAGCTTCCCAGAGGACTTTGCAAAGAGATGCATTAATGGTTTAGGAAAAACTTTTCTGAAGATCTCTTCTTCAGTGAGTGCAAACAGGAAGTCTGCAGCCCTCAGCTTTATCTACTTTCAGCTGGATAATCTGAACAAGATCATGAAGGTCATATATATATTCATGTGCCACAAGATGTATATCAGAAAATGCTGTGCTTCGTAGAGCTGTAGGAAATGATCTTCCTTTGCTCAAAGCAGAGGGTTCCTTCCTTTCTAGATCTCCTGGATTGGCTCATCGGAACCCAAAAAGTGATAAAACTCTTTCTGGGAAGTCCCGCAGCCATCTCACTGCTCACTTCTCTTCTAGTTTTTTTTCTGTGGCAGCTCACAGAAACAGTAACACAGTGACAAGCTTGTGGTGAAGTGTTTGGAAGAATTGAATGCATATGTAGACCTTGCCTTAACCCAAGGAACTGGAAAAACACCGGATTAAGAATTCAGTCTCCCTTGGTTTCTCTTGGCAGTATTTGCTGCTGTACTGGATTTGGAAGGCTTTGTAGAGCTTGGTTGTATGGAAGATGGAGCAGTCTTTCCATCTGAGTGCTCTTGGGAAAAAAAAATAATTCCTCAATAGGAGCTTTACATGAAGTAGTGGTACTTACAGGATGTTTTTATACAGACATGCATTTTTTCTAAGGCATATTTTTGAGGTTTTATAGAGCAAAGCGAGGAGGTTGCACTGGGAAGATGGGTTCTGAAACGTACAGGATGTGACTGTTAAGAGGAAGGAAGAGCAGCGACTTTTGTTCGTGATAAAGGCATTTGATGCTGATGAGTGCTGAACAGCATGAAGCCCTGACTCAGCAGCTGTCTACTCTGTCCTGCTTCCTGCCTGCTGTTGTTCAGGAAGGACTGTATGTGGCATGAAAACATTTGCAGTGCTGGAAATGCCGTGGTTCTGGAATAATCAAAAGGGATGTCCAGCTTCTGAGGTTTATAAAACCCACTGCACATAGGAGCCAGAAGGCAGTGAGAAGCACAAATGAATGGTTACAGTATTCCTTGCACTTTGTTTAATTAGTTCCTTGCTTATGACTGTTGTACAAACCTATTATTTTAACCAGGTTTTTCAAATGTAGTCTCTTGCTTCTCTTTGGAGTTTATTTTGGAAGCATTTCCGCATTTAATAGACTTTCATACATGCCAGAACTAGTATCTTAACTATTAAAGTGTGTGCCATATAGAACACTTAATGGAATGTTTAACTTAGATATGGAGCTATTGACCGTGTTCCTCAGGCTTTTTGATACAGAAATTGTGCATATATCTTTCAGATACGTGTTAATGTGTGTGCAGTATGTTACAAAGCACAGTGTCTCCTTGGACCACAGTCACATTGCCACTTGGTGCTTAGAGCAGCGGTTACCAAAAGCTAGTAAGCATCAGTTGCTGAGGTCTCAGAGCTGTGTGTGTGTTACTGTGTGAGAGTAGATTGAGCACAGTTGTGAATGGCAAATGGTTTTGTAGTGCATGTTAAATGCTTTCATGGTTTTACTACTTGAATTTTTTTAACTGTTGAAAGAAAAACAAAACTAAACTAAAATAACACTTTAAGAAATTAATGATGTTATGATGACCCAGTGATGGCTAAAATGATGTTTCTTAGTGATTTGAGAATGGCTGGATTAATCAAGGCTTTTATATGTGTGTAACTTTGTGATTTAAAACATAAAATCCTTTCGGGAAGGAGGTTCACTCACCAGTAGCTTCCTTCAGCTGACATTTGTTAAGGTTTAATTTCAGTTTTCAAGAAGACAGCTTCTTGTACTTTTTTTTTCCCCCCCGTTTGATCAGTTTCTGCAAGCTGAGCCAATGTGAAAGCAGTGCCTGTCAAATTTCACCTCCTCATTCAATTCAGAGGTGAAACACAATTGTTCTGCATGGCAGTGATGAACAGCGTAAGCTAGGTACTGCTTTTCCTACAGAGACACCAATGACGAATGTTACTTTTGTGCTTTTAAAACCAGCCTGGAGTGGAGAAGTGCTGGGAGTACCTTGCAGCAGGATGGCTGTGGTTTGGAGAGGAGTTGTTACGTGTTTTGTTCCCTCTAACATATGCAGAGACCCAACAGCATCAGTACTGGTTTCAGAGGGATGTTCAACATGCCCAGCTGAATGTGCTGAGTGACTTGGTTTTTTTCCTTCCATAAGGAGAACATTTTCAGCAGCAGTCAGTCCCAGGGTAGGCCGTGAGCTCCACATGAGGCTGAATCCAGGCCTTTGGGTTAAGTTTAAAAGTTTCTCTGAATAAATAGAGACAAGATGGTCCTTCTTTAGGTTAAAGTCCATTTGATAAACATTGTTTCCAAGAAACTTGTGTGGGAAAACAAACGCTACAGTTCCAGGAAATGTGTTTGTTCTGCTGCAGGGCATTTGTTGATTCTTTTTTTGTTTTGTTTTGTGTGTTTGTTTTTTTGACCAATATTTGCTCTTTGAGTGAGTTTTCCTGCAAAATGAGTGCTATGTGGGGTGTATGTTGAAGTTTACATCTAAATTGCTCATAGATATTTCTTTACAATTGGTAGTTTCTAATCAAGTGAACTAATAAGGAACAGGATATTTTTTCCCATCAGAGTTAATACAAAGAATTGAAGCTTGTTTGGATTTAACAGAATTAAATTTTTGGCTGCATTTTTGCAAAAAATTAAAAACCTTTTAAAGGAGGAAAAACTGAGGTGACTTCTCAGAATCCATCACCAACTCTGTTCTGTTTCCCCATCAGTCTCCAGTCTCTTCCATGGCACAACTGAAAGAATTCACTTAAGAGCCCTTAAGGAAGGGAAGGTGAAGCTCTTACCTGGAAGAGGGCTGCATCCTCATTCTCTTTATGTTACTGTTCCCTGTTTTGACTTATGAATGTTGAATATGAAAAGCCACTTCCTTAGTGCAGGCTAATTAGAACTGCAGTTGGTTGCAAAGGATCTGGGAAATGAGATCCTTATCCTGGATGCTTCTGGGTGTTATCTCCAGTTATTGTCAAGATTCAGGAAAGCTGTGGGGATTGAAAAACAGCTTTTCACTCCATTTTCCTTTGTTCCCTGACCTCCTGTTTCCATGTCTCCTGGCCCTAAACTCCTGCAGGGGATCAAAAAACAAAGACTTGTAAATGTAAACACACGTTGCAGGACGCCTACTACTGTTACTGATGCAGACGCCCTTTTCAGTAAGAGCAAAGCATGGACAGTGCACGAGTGGTGTTGCCATGCTACACGATGAAATTAGAGACGCAGCTGGCCATGAATAACAGTGAAATGGGCTGTGTCTGAAACTGGCTGTCACCTGCTTCTCTGCAAGCTCTGCAGCTTTAGTGACAGGTTTGTTACTCAGAGCTATCTGTTTTATAAAGCAGACACCAGACACGACTTCAATTAACTTGTTGTATTCATATTTCATCTTTGTTCGGCCATTACTTCCATTTTGTTACTTTATACCACTTAGTCCTCCTTCATTTTCAGGTACAGACATAAGGAATGCATGTTTTCCAGTTAAATGGGTCGCTTAGAAGATTATGAACTTCCCCCTTGTAACAGATGTCATTTTCTCTAGGAATTCATCCTTTAGCAGTTGTTGCTCTTGTTTTTACTGTAGCGAGTGACACTAACTGCTTATTTCACTGGTGAAACAGTAGTACAGAATTACAGCATGGGGGTGAGCGCAGTACACCAGGCAAATGGAGTCTATGGATGAAAACATCGATGGGTTCTCAGTATTTTGGGTATATGTTTACATTTCAGTTAACCTCAAACGTTCAGCTTCATGTTGAAATGGTTATCGTCCTGGAAATGCCAGTCATCTTCAATTGGGACCTCAGCCTGGTGCAGCACTTTCAGCCTGTAGCGTCTCTCTAGGCAATCCATCACGAGTGGATACTTTTCAGGCTCAAATTTGTTGGCAAACAAGTGAGGTGATTCAATAATCCACTGTAAATCCCCCAGTCCATAGACACAAATGTCTCTGATGTAATGACCTGCAAAGACAAATTGAAGTGTCTGAAAGCAGCAGAAAGCTGGATGGAATCCTTAAGGAATATCTTCGTTCTGTGGGGTTACTAACAGCTGTTACCTTTTGACTTCACACATTGAAATGTATCTAGAGGTTAATGGGGGATTTAAAACTTGAGGGCTGTTCTGATTTTGTGTTTTATGTAAATGGATGCGTATTATCTCCAGCCGCTCATGTGTCAGTGTTTATCTCCTGGTGGGACATGCTGGAGTTCTCCTCCTTCATTTGGATCCATTTTTAAAATGGATGAGTTTGCAGTTATGTATTTTTTTTTGCTGTCTTTTGCCTTTTTTTTTTCTACATGGTCAGCACTATCCTGCTTCCTTAAATCAGATTGAAGAGATTTAATTCAGTTGTGATGTATCTGACAAATGTGCTTGTTGAGTAACCACTTCTCACTCAAACTGAACGGTCTATTTAAGGCGTTGTTTAATGTAATAGAGGAGGGTCATCGAGTGTACAGAAACTTGCAAAATAAGAAAATATGCACATATGCAGTTCTGTTGTTACCCTGTTGAGTTATGGAGGTGTTGCAACTGGGAGAAGGGTGGTCATTGTGTGGATACTGTGGTGGTCTTTGCAACAGTGTGTCAGAAGGTTTTTGGGTTGGATACAGCAGAGTAGGTTGGGTGGCTGTTTTATATGATAATTTCAAAATAGAATTTGTTACCAGCGAGGCACATTCATTTATGGCTATTAATGCATAATACATAATTAGCAGTGAATGCAATTGTAGCTCCTGATAAAAACTCACGTTACCTTTGCAGCCTTTGTGTGTGGTTCCTTCTTGATCTTTCCATTTAATGGCTCGTATGTTTCCTTCCCAGTCTGCGTTTGGTGTAGCACCTGGAGCATCTTTAAAAGCATAAAGTTCTGATAAAAGATCCCTTTCTATTTATTTGAGGGATAATTTTGAGAACATGAGTTTTTTCATAATAAAAATTTACTTTTTAGATTAACTCTTCTTTAGCCTGATAGCGAATGGTCTGCACTATAAGTAGGACTTCTCTAGAATCAAGCTCCATTTCTTAGCTGTCATAGGATGGGCTTTAAGGAGCCACATCAAGACTGAGAGAATGACAACATTCATGCAGGGCAACTTAGACAAGGTGTTGTTAAGCTCTAAAGCAGAGCTCAGCTCTCTGTCCCATATCCCAGTGCTGTCAGTCCAGGGGTTACTCTTAGTAGAAATAACAGACATCTTACCATGCAGGCGGTTCAGCGTGACCCAGTAGTGTTCATCCGGACTGTACGTGTCTCTTGACCATTCCAGCAAGTCTTTTGCACGTGCATCAGTCAGTGTAAACTCTACAAATTCTTTAGTTAATATGTAATAGGCACTACCAAAATATATCGTCAAGTTGTATGGAGGTTTAGTTTTTGCATTCTTTGTTGGATACACGTATGACATTCCAGAACGCACGTATTCTCTGTAACTAACCTGTGTCCTGTGTTTCATGTGAAGTGGTTGGACTACCCCAGGAGTCATATTTTTACCATTCCATTTACTTTTGATATATTTTATAATGTCTTTGTTTGTTTTAATAGGATAATCTTGGCCACACAGGTTAATAACATAATTCCACTGGATTTTGGAGTGAACCAGATCTCTCATGCAGTTAATATCAGCTTGTAGCCTTGAAAATCCTCCATAAACGACGTTTTCCCTCTTTGAGGAAATAAAAATATTTTCAAAGCAATTTACAATGTTCTGTACAGCAGCCTTATAGTCTGTTGGTGACTTCTCATCAACATGTATGCAGTAAATATTCTGAGGCATATAAATGGCTCTTAGCAGCTTTACAAACATTTCCAGCTCCTTGTGAATTGTGATAATGTACGCCAGTGAGAAACTTCCTTCTTCATCTGACAGTGGTCTCGTTATAAAGTGCAGAGCCTTCAAAACCGTGGAACAGTTGCACGAGGTCTGAACACAGCTGAGTGCTGCAGGTTTGTAGGTGTTCTGACAAATGCTTCCAATTTTAAGAGCGGCAGTTTTCCCCATGAAAAGAGCTGAACAAAGTTCATCTGGGTAAAATCCACACTCTGCTCTATTGGTGCTAAATTTCTGTTCATCCGGCTCTGCAGAAAGTGAGTCCTTCAGGTAGATGAAAGTGCAGATGAACGTACAGACAGCAATGCACAGTAAAAATCCTGATTTTGTCGCATCCAGTGGGTTCATCTTCTATGATCCAGATACTGTCTTCTGATCATAGCTTAATTAGGCATGTGGGTTATCTGGAAGGAAGATTGAGACAGAGAAGGAGATAACCCTGCTGACTCTTTTCTTTCAGTTGATGACATAGTAGTAATGCTTTTATTAAGGTTGAGGTTACTCTTTTCAGTTGCTAGGACGGACTGTTTGCGTGCCCATGCTTCAGTGCACTGGAAGCTGTAGTTACAGACCACAAGGCGTTCTTCCTATGACAAACAAAATTAGCCAAAGAACCCCAAATGGCTTTGTATGTTAATTACCTGATGGTGGTGGGGGAGGGCCAATAATATAGAAGTTAGTTGTATTTTACAGTTTATTATTATTATAATAACCAAAAAGGGAATGCTAAAATGCAATCCACAATGTGCATCATTCTTTATCCTCATAAAGCCAGCAAGCATTTCTAATTCATTTGAGACTATTTTTTTTCCCCCATTCTCTTGATGTCTTTGTATTTGTGCTTTGGAAAGCACCTATTTTTTCCATAGTGATTTTTTTCTACATACACCTTTCTTACTGAAACAAGTGCAGCAGTCCTGAGTCCTCCAGCTCCCACTGAGGTCTGTATCCCTTTCCTAGAGAAAATTTCCCTGGAGCAGATGAGGGATCATCAGCTGTTATTGAGCTTAAGAGTCAAGAGATACTTTATATTTTAAAGGTAATTCATCTTCTGTTGAACCTTCTTTAGTGAATTTGTTTTTAACAAATTTTGCAATTGAACTTGTAAATATCCCACGTTTTGCATCATAATGCATTTGTCATTATATAAGAATGGAGAACAAGCATCTGTTGTAGAAGCTTGGAAGTAAAGAGACTGTTGCAGTTAAAGTAAAAAAGAGACAAAGAATTTAATTTAAAATGCATTAAAAATAACAGGGTTTGTACCAAGAGAACAGATACTGTGGAGTAGCAATATCTTAAGATCTATTAGGATGTCGGGAAGAAATGTACTTATTGTCCTTACCGGTATGTGCTGAATTCCATGCTGAAATAATGCCTCTTTTCCACTGAGCATTCCAGAAAGTGGATCTGTGTGTTTGGTGGAGGATTCTTCCATTTTGTGTTCTATCAGCGGTGCTTTTCGGTCTGCACTGAATGCATAGGCCAAAGAAAAACATGAGGAAATCAAGGCCCAGAGGAATACGTTGTGTTTTTTTTTCTCAGCTGCTCCCGAGGGGTAAATTTACTGTGTAAACAACTTGGGTTGTCCTTCAGCCATTTCCATTTAAAAAAAAGAAACCTTCAGCAACTCGAGTCCACTTCAATCTTTCAATATTACACAAAGAGAAAGGGAATGGCACGGTAAGGTGGAAGGAAGGATTTCTGCAGTAGAAGGACACGTGTGGTGCTGCAGGCTGCTACCAGCTGACTGCCAGAGCCAGGCAGGGATTTGCATAAGGGCTATTAGCAAAAGCAGAAGTTGGGGCAGGGAGTGTTACAGAAACACTGAACCTTTTTGGAGCTGAAGCTAGAAAAAAAACAGTTTGTTCTTAGTGAATTATTAAAGGAGGGACATTACGGTTGCTTTGAAGCAGTGAATATGATGAGATCTCTGTGGAATTTCACGTTCTGGATATAAAAATATCACTGAAGGTACTGGGCACTTACAGAAATATTTGGGACTTGCTTGGAAAACAGCATCTGTCCATACAGGATGAGTGTCCTGTCTGTTTTTCCATTGTTTATTATATATTGGGGGGGTTCTTTGTTTTTTTGTAACTCCATACAACTGTGGGCACGTTGTGAGGGATGGCTCCCCAGGGATCCAAGCTGTGACCGGTTTGTTCCATCCCTGAGATTTTTATTGCCCATCACATCATAACTTCCAGGGATGTTTCAGATCGTGAACTATTTACTATGGATTTCTCCTACTTGAACGGTGTAGCATCTAGAAGCTGTGTTTTATATAGCAGTATAATGACATCCAAACACTGCTGTCAGCCAGGAGGAAATAATTCCATCTCTAATGGTTAAATGATTCTGAGGAATGACTTGATCTTAGAGCCTTTCCAACGAGAGCAAAATTTGACATCCTGCAACCTCAGTATATGTTATAGAATGCACATACTGACTTTCTGCTTAGGTGTTAACAGTTCTGGGGCTGGAATTGTCTCAGTTAGTGCTGTTCTGAATGCAGTCTGTCACTTACAAGAGTCTCCTAGACCCAGCTCTGTGACCTGCTGTGAAGAGCTGTGCTGCAATATCCCTCCTGCCCTTGAAGAGCAAGATCAGTTCTTACCATTACAAACATCCACTGGCCGGGCTAACCCGGGCTGCCTTGCTTTTCAGTTTTCTTATCCTGGAATGCCGCTGTAGGTATTGAAACTCAGCCTGTTCTGTACTATGGATAGGTTTGCTAAGCCCAGAATAGGAATTTGTCTTAATTTTTAGAAGTGCTGAGAGTGGTGTTTGTCATTGAAGGGATTGTTAGACATCCTTACGGCTGCTGTCATGGAGAATTGTTATCTTAATCTGACTCCATTAAAAGTAAATTCTAGAGAAAAATGCAATTATACCTGAAAATAAGCTGGTGAAATATCGTCATAGTTTGTAAAAACTCCATTAACTGTATTTGTTGCAGTACATTTCAGAGTTAGGATGGGATCATTTCACAGCTCACTGTTTCTTCCTGCTGTAGGATTTCAGAATGCAGCATTGCCTCTCTAAACTTCCTGTTTTGTCTGTACCCTTTGAACTGGTTAATATTAATGTAGTTTGTGTGCCAGTAATTCAATGAAACAAATGGCTTATGAGTACTTCGTCTTCCAATAATTATATGTTGAAAGGGCTTTAGCTCTTGTATTTCCAAATCTGTTTATGTCTGTCATCTGAAAGATGTCTGCACTAAGGCCTGCATAAATGTTTCATTAGCAAGTGAATAGTAATTTAGTCTTTGAAAAACTTAATTGTAAAAGTGGTGTTTTAGTGCTTTTTACTTACTTTTTTCAATAAGCCTGGGTGAGTATGCTGATTCTGCCTGCGTTGTGACATGTATCAAGTAAATGAAAATATTCTTCTTCAGTCCCAGCTTGAACCACCTTATACATTGTATATCATTCTTATTCCAATATGACATCAGTATTTACCAATAAATACAAGGGTATTTGTGGAGGCATACCTTCCTATCAGTGGTTTTGTTGTTGGGCAGTGTATTTGACCTCAGTACAATTCCAGTCAAATACTATGACAGCTATTTAAACCATTAAGATACGTGGTTGTGAGATGCTAAGTTGGTTGCAACAGAAGTAAGCCACATATTTGTAAGTGTTGAGACTTTTGATGCAAACAGTGCTTGTAGTAATGGCCAACCTGTCCTGCACATCAATGACAGGGTAAAAACAAACAGACCTGACTGCAGGACTGAGTATTCTGTTAAAGTGAAACAATTTCTGAAGTGAAATTGTATTTCACAAAAATCAGACTATTTTGTGCTTTACTTAAGAGAGTTAAAAACCTGAAGTCCGAAAATATAATTTATTTCTTCTTACCTTTTCCAGAGTCAGCCAGGAGAAGGCAGCATAATAGAAATAATAGAGTCCCGTTGTCCTTCAGCAGCATTCAGTCAGCGTTCTTCATTCTGTTGCTTGTGTGGAAATTTGGTATAATTGAAAGGGGTTAAACATTAACATGACTCAATCTGGTTTCCTGCGATGCTTAGCATATTTATTCTGCAGCGGTGCTGTTCAGCTTCAGAAGAAACGTCCTCTGTTTCACAGTAATAAGAGAAAATCTGAGCTTCTCCAAATTTCTGGTGCCGCTGTTCAGAGATGGTCTTTTAAAGGCCTGAAATCAGACTTTCAGATACATAGAGTACATTGCTGATGATTATAAATAGTCGTGGTTTACCTCCGAGGCTTTAACCCCAGTGCTGCACGCAGAGTGTGCTGGATGATGAGAATGGGTGGGAAGGCCACCCTCCCTCCTCCTCCTCCTCCTCCTCCCCCCACTATCTTAACTGTTTGCCTGCTGAAACTTTCCAGATAACAGCAAAGAAGTATAGGAAGGAACTGCCCCTGGTCGCTTCTGGTGTCTGACACCAAACAGATAATAGATGAAATGTCATCCGCCCGAACTGTTCACTGTGCTTTTATTAGGACTTTTGGGGTTTTTAATAAGTGAAAAATTAACAGTTCAGATTTACTGGACTTGCAGAGCTGTAGCAGTGAGCGGGAAGGTTGGAATATTTTGGATCCTTACAGATAAAAATAGAATATTGCTCGGAAATAAATAGAAAAGCTCAAAATACATTAGGGCACAGCTGCAGGTACAGCAGATAGAAAATTGTCACCGACTTGAAGGGAAGCTCAATGAATAGAGGCTGCGGCTCAGGCAGTTTGCTGTAGTGGATGTTGTAACTCCTGGACATTGGGTGCAGAATGTGCACCCAATGGAGGAGAATTTCCCATTCTTCCCAGGTTATCATTCAGTCTTTGTCCCATTGTTGCTCAGTGCCAGAAATGGTGCTCACAGCTCCTGCAGTGCTGCCCTTCCAGTGAGGGGAATTCTGGAAAACTCTCTCAGAACATGTTTTTAGTTAACGATTACTGTCTCTTGTAGCTGTTAATTCATCAAGCTTTTGTGGCTAGTAAATGAATGCTGGCTTGGTCAGCATGTCTGCTCAGTGCCGTCTCTGAATGTTGCCCTGTATATAAACGGATGGATGGGTGGTGGGGATGCACATCCCCTGTTCTGGACGGAAGTGTTTTTAGAAAAGTGTCGCTTCCTTTCGTCTTGTTCATGTCTTCTATCATTCAAAGAAAATCAATGAGAAATTAGCATGGAGGGCTTGTTTGGAATCAGTGCTGTTCCAGTCATCCTGTCCTCAGGATGAAGACTAAATGGTCTGTCCTGGTTGTGGGGACTTCTCGCTCCCAAATGCCTGAGCTCATACTGAGCTGCTGTTTCCAACAGTAGTTCATTGAGCAGCAATGGAAAGACTTGGGCTGCTCTCCCACTTCCTGTGTGAGATCCACTGTTCTGCCCAATGCACTGAATGTTCAACTCTGCAACCCTTACTGCTCCTTCATAGCGTCTCACTGTTCATTTTTTCACTGTTCATCACTTGAGTTGCCTGTGTTTGTTGTAATTAAACAAATGGAAGGACACACGTGTGTTACTTTAATCCGTGCTACCAATACATGAGAGTACCTGTATAAACCTCAATTCAGAAAACAGAGGAGTGGTAGCAGAGAGGAACATAAATCAGAATGCAGAAAGCCTCTGGATTTACTAAAACTATAAATAAATTTTAAAAATTACTGAGATTTTAAAATGGAAAATGCCATAGTGAGTGTGCTGGGTGCTCTCCTGATGATTAAAAATTGTGCAGACATCTGTGTACTCAATCAGGAAACAAGTTACATGAAGCAGATTACATCTATAATCCAGCTTAATTAATAAATGTACTTTGAAAATGTAAAACTTGGTAGTGTTTAATAAATCGGGTGAAGGACAGTGAGATGGCAGGGCTGGGTTAATGAATAATGCCATTTTTATGGCCCCCTTGTATAAATGATTTGCTGCTCTCAGGCATCATTTCTTATATGACTGTCAGTGGAGGGGTGCAGTGTCACACTGCTTAGGTTGTAATCAGATGCATTCCTGAGGGGAAAAAAAAAGTGTGGAAAACAGCTTTGAAGAACTTGTTTTCATAGTTCTGAAATTCTTTGCAGTGCAGATTGGCATCGCAGCTGCTTTTAGGTGTGGTTATCAGCAGTTCATGATGCACTACAAAGCTGAAAGAATACTGAAAATGAGAAGCAGCAAAGGGAAAGGTTAGAGAACTCAAAGAGAAGAGGGGAACCAGAGGGGATGATCCTGGCAAAGGTTCACTGGGATGAAGGTCCTGACAAAGTTGTGATTTTTGTTCTCTTCTCTTGAAGTGTGGTGTTCCCTTCCAAGAGGAAGATGTGATTATCCTTAATGGTAATAAAGAAGATGTGGAAGTACTGAAGAAAAGAATGGAGGATAGAAGACTCAAAAGTAAATTAGAGAAGGTAATCTTATTTTGTATAGAGTTATTTTCTATAATGCAATCTGCTGTCAGATGCCATAAGTTTTTCTGCTGCTCTTTATACCCACTGGAGGATTTGCTTGCTGTGCTGTGTTGTACTTCAGTGCTACGTCTAAAAGCAGAGCTTGTTACATGCTGTGTGCATATTCCACTAACAGTTTGCTCACCTTGTATCTGATGGAAATTTCTTGTGACTAGGAGTCATGGCACTCTGCAAATCATGGGATTCAGGTATAATGAAGCAGGGGGCCAACAAATGTGGTCATTATCTGCAGCTCTTAACAGTCCTGATTAATGACAATGAATGTTCTCACTGCACCATTGAGGTCTTGGCCTTTTTTTTTTTAAATTTAAACAGGCAAAATGCCATCAAAATATCCCTACTGTGCACTCTAATGTGTGCTGCTGTTCTGTCAAGTAGCCATTGCTGTGTGGCACAGAGTTGCTGTCAAATGACAGCAGGGCAGTGAGCTGCCTGTCTTCCTGCCCATAAAGCGTAAAGAAGGAGCTAGCACTCTTCTCTAGCCATCTTTTATAGTTTCTCATATGTGCCCATGATGATATATATATAATATACATTCATGCACATTCATATGTACTATACATAATGTTGCCAGGTAAGGGGAGGTAGCTTTTCTTTCTAAATGTGTCAGTAATAACAAAGATGGAAGTGCCCTGAAAATAAGGGTGGGTTTGTTTTGTGCATTTACAGTGAAGAGCTCCAGGAGAGCCCGGCCTGCTGTCAGCATTTTGCTGCTCTACCACCACCTTCTGGCTGTGCTCTGCAGCAACATGTGCTGTGGCATCTTTTTCCCAGTGCATTAATCATGCTCTTCCCAACATGGGTTCTCCTAATTCCTATAAAATATTGAAGTAATTTATTTTCTTTGCGTTTGTCTGACATCCTTCAGTTATGTACTCTGAATGTGTGCAGTCTGCCTTTGTGATAATAACACCAATGGCTGTTCTAATACATCTTTCTTTTTCAGTTTGGCATTTTATGTAACCCAAGCCAGTAATGGGATACTTCTTGTTGCTGCTGTTTATGGGGTTTTTTTGTTTGTTCTTTTTTTTTTTTAAGCTGGACAATCATAAATTAACTTGGAAAATCTGGTCTGCAGATGCTTTTAAAAAATGGTGATTAACCATTCACACCTTTTCTTCCCAAGGAATTTGCAATAAAGCTTCCAGTTATTGCAAGTTACCCAGAAGGGATTTTTTAATTAACTAAATGAAAAGATGTGATATAAGATGTGGGATTATTCTGAATTTCTCAATGAAAAATATCTTCATTAATTACAGTTACTTTGTCCTGTTTAAACCCCTTCAATTTCCTGTCCCACTGTGTGGGTCTGGAATATGAGATTACACTGGTGATTATCCATCCTGCTGCCCATTGCAAAGCATACAAACCAAAATAGCAAAGCAGGATGGTTTAGTCTTGGTTTTCTTCAGGGTTTCTGAGTTTATCATTTTTGCCTTATATAAATAATATCAAAGCATGGAGCAATGTTGTGGAAGGAGCAGTTTCACTGTGTAAGACATAAAAATGTAGCAAACTGTGTGTGTATCAAACGCAATCTGGGAACTGTGTGTCCTGTCAGTGCATCATCAATTTCTGCTTCTGTTGTTTCAGAAGTCAAAGAAATGCAAGTCAGCAGAATCAGCTGCCCAGCAAGTCACCGCTGAAGGTAATTTCACAGCTGTACATTAACTGCACTGTTATGAGTCGTGAAACAGATCGAAAGTTTCAGTTTTTTATTTCATAGATTCTCCAGGTCCATCTAAAGTTAAGAGCACGAAGGACTGCATCGCCTCCAGTTCTGGGGAGAAGAGGCAAATCGTCTTCACCAAAAGTTCAGGTTGGTGGCTGTGCTTTCATTGCAGTGTGAAAATGCACAAGCTGATGACTTGACCTGTAGTTGCTTATTTTAGCTGCTAGTTTGTGTGTCTCTGGTAACATTTGAATAGGACTTCAGGATATATCAGTGTATCTACGATTGCCATGAAACTATGAATAAATTTGCCTCTCCATTAGTCCAAAGGACAGTGGATGCTCTATAGGAAAAAATATTACGTTTTTTGACATCTCCAGTTAGTACAGAAATACGGCTGTTTTTCAAGTCAGTCTGAGGTTTCGGGATGAAGAATTCAAGTATTGCATCCACAGGCAAAGACAATACAATCTGTTTAAAGAATCTAATAGTCATTTATCTACAGTTCATCATTGTGAGAAACAGAATTTCCATTGGAAGTGCTTTACCTGCCACTCACTGTCTGTTTTCATAAAGGTTAAACTTTTGAAAGCATTTAATTTGAGATCTATTAAATTGCTCTGGGATGTTTAGGAACCTAGTAGTTCTAATAATGTTTGATGTCTTCTTCTTTTCTAATAATTCAAAGGAGAAAAAACATGCCTTTTGAAATGTCAGGTCACTGGTTTGTTTCTGACAGCAATTATATTGACCAGAAGGGGGATAGAAGGAGAGAGGGAAAATAAAGACAAATCTGCAGAGTGAGGAATGCCAGTAGCATAGGAATTAATTTGTGAACATGGCACCCCAAGGTTTCTGGACTTCCAGCATACACATTCATTTTTTCAAATCTATTGTTTGGTAATTCTTTCCAGACAACTATTAGTGCCATTAAAAGCAGCATTCTCCAAATACATAAAAAGGGTCCGATCTGTCATGCTTTAGAATTGCATATAGAATTCTTATGACTGCATGCAGGAATCAGATAAGTGCATTTTCAGACTCCCCACTAGTTATTTACACACAGTTGTGCCCAAGATACATGAACCATATGGAGTTTCTGTGGGCTGTAATGCAGTAACTTGTTTGTGCAAGAGATTTGTTACTTGCTTTTTGAAATACTGCCTTCCTGCAACAGAGAAGGCTACGCAGTCAGTTAGAAAGAGCAAGTTTCTTTTTAGTTGGGTTTTGTTTGATTGGTTCTGTAGCAGTAGGTAAAATACACACAGAGAGATGGTATCAAAAACAGAGGGATGGGTGTTTCCTATCCCAGATATATATAAAAAGAAGAATGTGGACAATTGTTACTGGCTGTAAATGGCTTTGCAAAGAATAAAGGGAGAAGATCGATTCCCTGGGGAAAGTATTTCACAAGTTCAGCTTTGGTCATTTGATAGCTGATTTTCAGACAATACTTCAGAGTGATGGAATACTTTAATGTTTCTTTCTTAAAACTCAAGTTCAGAGCCATTTTTCTCTGGGAGGAATCAATGTTGTCAGTACTGAGTTACAGCAGAGGGGGGTTACATGAGTAGGATAGAATTGCTCTCCAGGATTTGTGGATGCGTTTTCAGCATGAATTCTATGAGCCAGGAACGTGTTACGGTTGAGCTCAATTATAGTTTTTAATGTGTGGAAAAAATGCATGTGCTCCTTGTCTGTATTAACGTAAATACCTTTTTGCGTTGTATTTTTCTTTAATTGTGAGCTGTTACATACATGTGATTTTATTCCTTTTTTTTCTAGCAGATGACAGAAGTTCATCTGTCCCAGGAAAAGTCACTAAGGCTTCTACTGCCCCTAAGAGATCCATTGCAGACAGCGAGGAGAAATCGGAGGCGTACAAATCTATTTTTACAACACACAGCTCAGCAAAACGTCCAAAGGAAGAGTGTTCCAATTGGGTTACTCATACCGCGTACTGCTTCTGAAACAATGATGAGCCTGATCAAAACATCTTCACTGCTTCCCTTCCCCGAGGCTTTTTCTGTACAGCTCTAATGCAGAAAGTAACTGTAGTTACCTGGAATTCACTTTGCAAGTTGTTTGTAATCTACTGAGGAGCTGATGAACTTGTGTTAGTTGCAACTTAAATAAAGTTAGGTAACCAGAGTCCATGTTGTATCAGCGTTCTGTAAGGATGGATTATTTACCCAGTGTGTTTTCTGTTGTTTCCCCAGTGGTATGAGGATAATGAGGGCAGGAGGATCTGCCTTGCTCTTCTGTTGATGTTTGCTGCAACTGTATTTGAAGTTTTTATTACATCAGCAAAGAAATTCAAGTTCAGTTGTAAGGAGAATTACCTCAGTACTTTTTGTTTAGCTGTTACTTTGCTGAAGAATGTGAGCTAAGGCCATGTGTAATACTCCTTCCCTTTTCCTGGTAGGTGGAGGCATACCTGCTGGCTTGGCAGGGAACTTTCCTGTTTATTGAGGCATTACAGAGATTGCTGCTTTTCCATCTGGCCTTCTCAGCTATTAAAATACATGTATGATCACCATGACTTGCTTAATATACCAATGCTTTGTATACGCTCAGGTTTATTTTCTGGAATCGATCATTTGTGCTGTTCCCTTTCATCAAATGGAATTCTGTTTGGTAGTTTGCCATCCTGACTTTGTGGATGGAGTTCTTAAAGTGTTTATGGTTTATGGAAGCATTGTCAGTGACTGATGAGGTCTTTTCCTTCCCTTTACAAAAAACAGCTGTGAAGGGATGTGATATATTGTTGGTGTGTGATGCAATTCATCGCCACAATTGACTTTTGTTAATGTAAAAAAGAGGAGGAAAAAACGGACACTTCTGTTGTTGGCAGGCTGGGGTAGGCAGTTGAGACTGGAACGTTGACTTGGCAAGTTTTAATAGATTCAAGCAAATAGTTTGCTGGAGGATGTTTGCTTTGTTGTGGTTTTCTTTTTGTGGGGGAGGGCAATTTAATTTTCTTTTAATGTAGGTGAATTTGAATGTTGGTGAAAGTTGAAGACTGCAGAAGTTTGAAACCTCCTCTATTTCTGAGATGCCGTGCAAGTCCCCGCAGCATTGCATCCATGTGCCTCTGCTCTGAGGAGTTCACAGAACAGTTAGTTCTGTTTCCATGAAGTTCAAGCTTTGGCCTTTCTTCTCAAGAGCCTAAAAAATCTCCAGTTAGTGTCAGTTGTATTACAGGGGGATACTTTTCATGTGTTGTGGAACCTGCCCACCAAGAACCGGTCTGAGATTCAACAGCTTCCTTCATGTAATCCAGTAATCATAACCTGGTCATGAAACCTGTTGCAGATAAGCACCAGTGGGCAGGAGCTGGAAGGCTATATGTCCTGTTGCGCAGTCCTGGGAGCCCTCTGTCTTTCTGCACACTGGCCCAGCATTGAGTACTTTCAGTATTTGTGCCTCTAAAACTGAAAATCTGAGGGTGTCTGTACATTCAGACTCCCTGGAGATCAGCCTGCTCTCAGTTTCAGTGCTGTAGCTCTATTCCCTGGTCTCTCAGATGTCTCTCAGAGTAGAAGCACACACAGCTACGACCCCAACAGCCACCAGGAGGACAGAACTGGAAAAGAAACGAGTAACATATGTGCTGGAAACAGTGGAATTTAGTGGCATCCTGCTGATAAAACTGGTCAGTGAGTGATGAGCTTCAGGGAGCATCACTCGTTCTGTAAGTATTTTAGGATTTTGTTTCACTGCTTTTTCTAGAAGTAAATGCAGAGTTATCCTCTATCTAGTGGGAATAAAGTCAGGGCTGTGTAGTGGGAAGATGCTGTTTGCTAAGGCAGGTTTACTGCAGCCTCCAAACATCTCTGCCTCATTCTCCAGCTTCCACACCATGAGATCATCACATGCCTATCAAATTGGCCAAGAAAAAGCTCTCAGTGTTCTTCTCTTTAAAACACGATGTTTGTTAGATTAAAATATTTCTTATTCATGTCCTATTATTAGCTAAGCTGAACGAACACAATTGTCTTTAAGTGTCCCATCTCGCTTGCTTTGCAGCCCAGACGCCAGTTACAGTTGGTATATTTTGCTCGAGATTTAGAGCTGTGGTGACCCCGCCAAGCAGATTCATAGCTGCGTGTAAAAATAAAAGGGCTGTGTATATGTTACAATCCACAGAGGGTCTGAAATCAGGACGTCCTAAGATGAATACAAACCGTAGACAGAAGTGTTTTGTTGGAAGGCTTCACAAATATGGAGCTGATTACTGCTAGACAGCGCACATTTCCTTCTGTAAGATGGGGCTGATAGAATTCCTTCCTGACAGCTAGGAATTATAATTGGGCTGGGTGGGTTTGTTCTGTGTTTTCAGCTTTAGCAGCCTTCAAAATGAAGAAGGAAGATGGAATCCTGATCCATCCGCACTTGATGGGAATTCTGTGTGTGAGCCAGGACTTCAATCTAATACCCATCCCAGGACTGGAGGTGCTGCTAACAGCTTCATAGCTGTGGTTTTGTCAGACATTTAACTCCGTGTGGACTGAAATATCTCACACAGGTCAGTGACAGCATTCAATTTGCAAACTGACCACGGCTTATTTGGGGGAAAGAACCGATTTCACCGTGACACTGAGAAAAAAGCCATTATCTCTTTGTGCAGTGTTTGTCAGCATCACTTCTCTAAGAGCTTTCACTCAAAGTTAAGGGTGCACTGAGTGAAAAATGTCCCCGTTCTCTTGCAGAGGAGACATCTCTGTTTTCCTTTATTCCTTCCCATTCGTCTCCTTTGATTCTTCTGCTGGCAGAAATCAGAGCTGTGCTTTGTGTAACAGCCATCGTTGATCAGGGGATGGTTGGATGTGGGGCTGTGTGTCCCTGTTTGCTCCTTGGGGCCGATCTGTGTGGCTGTCCCATTGGCAGAGCCTTCTGTACCCTCCCCATGTTCTGAGTTGGGCAGCAGATGGAGGCATTACAACGGGCCACAGCTCATCACTTCATATACTTGCCCTGGGACCTGATGGGGGGGTTTGTCAAGAGCGGGGTTCTATTTGCAGCACAGAACATTGGCTACTTGGTCTGGCTTTCTGTCCCACCCCATTGCTCTCTGCCCTTTCTGCCACCAGACAACATCCACCTCGATCCTTTCCGTGTAGGTTTTCCCCCCTGTATGGGGACGTCTTAATGGCAACACATGGGAGCACCAGGTGTCCGTACTGCTGTATGGGATCAGCTGTGAGCAGGAAGGAACGTGTCCTGTGGGCTGAGCCGAATGGGGAAAGAAACCATGCGCTGGATGGAAATAGCATCACTTTGGCATTCAGTGTTTCCCAAACGGTGACAAATGGCACATCTTGATTCCGTATTTCTTTTTTATTTTAAAATTAAAAGCAATTCCGTGGTGCCACTTAATATCCACTTTGCAGCAATGGGCGCTTTCTGCCGCATTAGCTTTGAAAGGGCCGCATTGAACAGATGGGTGGAGCTGCCTCCAAGTTGCCTACTAAGCTGCAGAAATGCAAAGCAGCCCATTGCTCAATTGTGCTGAGCTCAGCGAACTCGGAGGGACAAATTAAAAAAAGAAAGAGGGAATATCTAGTCTCAACCTGGAGATTTAATGGCTCCCGAAATGTGCTGAACTCTTTAGACTAAATGGGCCCTTTAGTGTGGTGTCAAATAAGTTAAAAAGCGAGGGAGCTTTATAAAGCGTGCCTCATTGTTTAAACTTGTTTAACTCATGTTAAGGCTAATGTACGTTTATTCACACTGACAAAGTGCTGAATTTACACAAAGGGGATAGTAATAATTAGGTCAGATACTTTTTAAATGGCAGCGGGGGGAGGGGAAGAGGGAGAAATACTTGGGCTTTTTCACACTTGTGAATGGAAATGCCGATGAGCAGCGACCGGGTCTGAACGTGACCCACGCGGTCGCTCCTCAGCCCGGATCGGGGCGTTCGGCCGGAGCGGCACGTGGAGCTGCTCGTGCTGCCCGTTATGGAGCTGCTCGTGCTGTTCCGTGCTGAGACCGATAAATGACACCAACAGTGATGAAAACTCAGTCGTTAAGAGAAAGAAGTTCAACTTTAATGGTCGCAGGTGCCCGCTTAGCTCTCCAGGAAAGGCGCAGTGCGGGCCGGGGCTGCTCCGCACGGCGGGGCTGCCTTCGTGGTAACGCGTTTTGCTCCTTTTTTGTCTCGGTTTTCCTAGGATTTGATCGAGCCCTGCATAACTCAGCGACCCAGAACCTGCTCGCCTCAGTAGCGGGCACGCCGGGCTGCTTGGATGCCTCCAGCTGTAGCCATTTACTTCCCCATTGGGATTTAAGCTACTCGTAGCTCGCTCTATTTGCCTATTTCCATTCTGGCAGGAATCCCCGTCCCGTCGGGTTGGCTGCAGCGGGGCGATAGCAGAGCCACAAGGCTCCGCGTCCGCAGAAGGGAGCTGCAATTCGGCTCAATGGCCCGAGATTGGAGAACGTGAACGCGTACCGCTGTGCTGTGAGTGTAGATGAGGGCTCCCCGAGTGCGGTAACCGGTCACCCCCGGCTAAGAGATGCGGAGCTGCAGCATGTGTCTGCTTCAAACCCAGCAGCAGCCTCTCTATGTAGGGGCACCACAATGCAGCGATTATTCCCTCGGTTCGTAGGTAACTTTTCTCCCCGTGGCTTCGCTCCGAAGCCCGACGACCGAGCCCGAGCTGCGCTTGGTTGCGCTGCCCATGCGGTGGCAGCAGAGGCCGCGGCTCGGGCTGCGCTGCCTGGGGCTGTGAGCTGCTGCCGGGCTGGGGGGGCTCGGGGCTCGGGGCCGGGCTGGGAGCTGCCTCCTGCCTCGCCCCGCCGCTTTGCGGCTGCTTCACGGAGCAGAAGCTGAGCTCCTTCCTCCTGGTTTGCTCGCACCCAAAGTCCCTCACTGGGTTTCAAGCCATCCCCGCTTTTCAAGTGTGATGATCGGCTCCGGGTTTCCTGTCACCTCCAAAAATGTGCGCTAATTACTCGTAACTCCAAGTGCCACTAAAGAGATGGCATTCACAGGAGCACGGAGAAGTTTGCCCAAGTGTCTGCCCTGGAGAATGTGTGATCACGGGGTAAATTGCTGGCTCTGGTGTCCTGTCCTTCTTTCTCATTTGTTTTCATATGAATGCGGTTTTTAAGCTCTTCATTTCGGGGAATGCATCTTCATTATGAGTGGAGAAATACCGACAGTAATAAGGAGATGGACTGCAAAAACGGGGAAACATCTCTAGAGGGAGAAGGCAGTGGGGAAACCGTGCCTGCCTTTTAATAGGGCGGCTCGGGTGCAAACAGCAGGATGGATTGGGCTGCTCACTGTGCTGATTTTTCAAAGAGAGTTGGTCAGAAAATTGAGTGTTTGCTCCGCAGAAAATTCCAGCGCTGTGGAGATTGTTTCCATTCCAAATGGGCACGGAAAGCACAAACACCCCCGAGTCCTGTGCTGTACCGCGCTGACTTGGGTAATTCAGCTCGCTCCGTTCCTTGCTTCATCCCAACTCTGCGCTGGTATTTTTCTCCCTTAAAAACAACCTGCTCACAGAATTCACGTTCATTTGTCTCAGAGGTGAAATGCAATAAAACATCTGGCTCTCTCATCCCCTTCAAAACACTGCAAACACTGCAGGATTTCAATCCCATCGTCTGCCCTCTTTCATACATTGCTCCCTTTGCAGAGCCTGGTGCTTCACAATTGATTCGGAGACACCCCCGAGTCAAGTTGCTCGTTGCTGAAGTTTTGAAAACAAAAGAGGGAAAGAAAAACCCGTCTTCTATTTTAGGGTCTCACAGCACTGGAAATGCAAACGCTGCACAGTGAATATTTAACAAGTGCATGAGAATCTACAAAAGTGTAAAGCGAATGCAGTGCAGCAAGTCTATTCACCTTGTTCAACTAGAGCAGCATTAAGACATTAAAAATAGATTTACAGATTTCATAATGCGATTGCAACATTCACACAGGTTGGGATTTTTAATTTAACTTTGAACTGGATAGTGCAGATTGCATGGGGACCAGGACGGACTATATTCTAATGGGAGAATTTGCCTTATGCAGAATTACCATATCAAAGGCAGAGAAATGACTTTTTGAGAAGATGGCACAATGATCTGTCTTGCTTGCAGGGTTGACATCCACACTGCAGCTGTTGGCTCTGCAGTCTGGTTCCAGGCAGTGTTGCAGTAGGAAGGCACTTGGTCTGCTTTCACTGTGTTCCTTGGTGCCAAGCCCGTGGTACCAGTGATGGTGACAGTCTGGCAAACTGGGTCAAGGAGCTGGAAGGGCAGGAGCAGGAGAAGCTGCGCTGTGTCTGAGAGATTCCAGCTCCCAACATGGGGTTACTTTGAGGAAAAATTATGTTCAGAAAGTAAGACATGTCAGTGATTTAGCCCTGCCATCCTCTTGTGCTTCTTCCCTGAGAGCTGCCGTTGTGCTCTGATGGAGTTGGTATCACTGCTAGTCAAACAGTATTGCTAGGAAAGGAGTTGGAGGCCAGGACGTCTTAAAGGATGTATCTGTATCACTGGCAAGGATTGATAGATGAGATAAAGATTCTGGGAGTGGAAGAGGAAAGCAGCAGCAAGGACAGCGGCGGGTCCATGTGCAGCTGTGTGTCTTATCATGAACATCCCTGAGTCTCTACCATCAGAGGTTCTCCATGTCTGAACTCTCAGGGTCACATTATAGAGCTGTTTTCTCTTAGAAGTGGAAGCAACATGTTTGGAAATATCAGCAGCCTTATGTCCCTCTGCACAAAGACACAGCAACCCTTTGCTGCTGTCACAAGCTCTGTGTGCTTTTCGAGGATGAGGATGTTGGCATTCTGTGATCACAAAGATTGCCCTCGTTCTTCAGCTGTGCCAGAGAAAGGTCCATATGAGAACTGAGCGATGGCATAGACAAAAGGTGTGGAGAGTGTTTATGCAGAATGGCTTCATGAGAAAGGACATGAAGAGATTCCACTAGTTAAATTGTAAAAGAATGAACGTGACTAAAGACAAAGACGGTCTATTCTAGGGCCGATCACGGGCTAGGCAGCTGAGAAGAAATCAGTATGTGAAAAGACAGGGTATGTAGCTAAAGATGAAATATGTATCTAGAAGCAAGGACGGCCTAAGGGAAAAGCAAGATGTGTAGCAAGGTGTAGACAAAGCTGCAAAGAAAAAGTATCTATAAGACTAACCACAAAGGTCAGATGAAGTAATGTCTAATTCACCAATCCTGAGCTTAACTTTTGCAATATGCATGAACTTATTACTGATTGTATAAATGAGATGCTGTAACACCTAATAAACGAGGCTTGTTGACCATGATAGCATGAGACTTGTCTCCCGCGGTTACTTCCAACAAATGGTGACCCCGACGTGATAAGGAAAAAAGGGCGCCACGGGTGAAGAACTGCGTTGGGTTCGGGTCCGGATTTCACAGCCCGACGGACGACGAAAGAGCTAAAATTGGAGCTCCGCGTCTCGAGTGACCACACAGGTGGGCTCGACCGACACGTGCTGCCGAAGCCTGGAGGGCTGCAACGGTACCGACGTGAGTAAAAATGGACAGGCAAGCAGCATATAATTTATTTTCCGCTTTTCTTAAGCGGAGACAGTTTAAGGGGATAGACTTGGAAAAGGAACTCCCTAAGTTATTAGTGTATGGGTATGCTAAAGGGTTATTTCAGAATCCGCATTTAGTGCATGATCTTGATGAATGGTGTAAATTTGGAGATGCAATTTTTCAGGGAATATTAGATGGGGAGAAAATGGCTAAAAAATGCGGGAAGTGGTGGCGTGTTGTTTATAATGATTTGTTGCAATATCAGGCAGAAAAGGAAGCGGTAGAGAAAGCTAGTGCTGTGCAGGAGAGGAATAAGAATTATAATGAATGGTCAGATTGCCCGGGGCCCCCTGCTGTGTCCACCGTAAAGTTGCCGCCGGCCGCCGAGCCTGCATTGCCAGCGGTTGTGGAGCCAAGTGCCCCGTCTCCGTCTCCCTGCACGTCTGTATCAGACGAGCCGCCTGCATCGACCATGGCGCTACAGCCGGCCCCCTCGACCCCCCTTTGCAATGAGCCGCTCCCTGGGGCACAGAGTGCCCTGGCGGAGGCCGTCGCGCGGGAGCGGGGGGAGGCTTGGGCTGCGCTGGCGCGGGCTTGTTTAGAGGCGGGAGACGGTGGGGCGTTGGAAGCGGTGCCACAGATGGTGCTGTCGGTGGGGTATTCGCCTAATGCTGCAGGCGGGACACAGTCTACTATCAGTGCTTTAGATTGGAAGTTGTTGTTACAATTGCGGTCTACGGTCAGTCAGTTTGGAGTAAAAAGTGAGCCAGCGATACAGATACTGGATTATATCTGGAGTACTCAGGTTTTGTTGCCATCTGATTGTGGGGCTATAGCTAGGTTGATTTTTTCGCAGCACGAACAATTGCTATTTAATGCTTATTGGGAAGAGATGTGCCAACAGAGAGTTGCGATAGTTAGGCAGCCCGGAGATCCGTTGTATAATGTCACCGTTGAAGAACTTTTAGGGGTGTGTCCTTTCATCTGGACGGAGGCCCAGGCTTTATTAGGACCAGTTAAATGTAGGGAGTCAGTGTATCTAGTCAGACAGGCTGTGGATAAGATCAAGGCACCAGGTGGGTTGTTGTCTTATATGGGAATCCGGCAGGGAAGAAATGAGGATTTTGGAGCGTTTCTAGATAAGGTAGCTGGAGCCATAGAGAAGGCTGGAGTACCAGAGTACATGAGGGAAATAATGCTAAAACATTGTGCACTTCAGAATTGTAATGCTACAGCTCATGGCATTCTAAGTATTTTGAGGAGTAACTGGACAATAGAGGAGGCGTTAGACAGACTATCGAGCGTGCCCACGGGGGCTCAGGCTTTCATAGTTGAGGCTATTAAAGAGCTAGGGGCAGGATTAAAGGCACAGGCTGAGGCTTCTCAGAATCAAATGTTAGCAGCCCTTGCACCCCTCCAAGCTGCAGTCGCTACAAGCCCACGCTCGCAGAACAGCTCCCTCATGAAATGTTTCCGTTGTGAAAAAACTGGCCACATCCGTCACGAGTGCCAAGCCACTGGGATTTGGTGCAGCAAGTGCCAATCCAACACCCACAACGCTGCTGTATGCTATAGGAAGTCGGGAAACGTGAGAAGCAGCGCACGAAAGAACAGCGGCTGCGCTCCGATACAAGCTGCCGTTCCCAGCCAGCGGCCGCCTGCCCCCCCGCACACGTCGCTCGTCGCGTTGTCGGTCTCTACAGCACCCCCGCCCTCTGCTTCGCCCACGTCGTTCTCTGCACCTCGCCATGCCGCCCCTCCTTCGTCCTGCGCGGCTGTGTCTCTGCAGCCCGTGTGTAACGTGGTTAAAGACACGGATGGACTGAAACCAGGGGATCGTTATGACCCAGGTCCAGTAGATCCAGAAAGAGAATCGGACGCATTTCCTCCTGATGATACTTTGAAGGAAGCAGGAATGACAAATTTCCCTACAGCGTACTGTGATGTCTTAGAGCATTGCAGAGAAGAAACAATATTAAGGGGTGATGCTGACACGTTGCAAACCTTTCCTAATCAGGTCCCCCATTTGGAATCCCTGCCTTATGAGGCAGTGAAGGAGCTAAGGGAGTCAATAAGAACATACAGAGTTCGGTCAGCCTTTACATACAATCTTTTGGTTACAAACAGTGACACTTACGCTATGACCCCTCACGACTGGAAAACTGCGCTAAGAATGATCCTCTCTCCTATGCAATACGCTGTGTTTATGATTGAATACCGGCTACATAATTTGACTGATACCTCTTTGCCTCAGACTCGGACAAATCCATGTGGCACAGCACCTCTTCAACTGTGTCAGACAAATGTCACTCACATTCCTGAATTTGGCCGTGTAAAATATGCACATGTAACAATAGATATTCATTCTTCTTACATATTTGCCACAGCACATACAGGTGAACTCAGTCATGACACCCATAAATACTGGTTATCTGCTTATGCTGCTATGGGAATCCCACATACTACAAAAACAGATAATAGGCCTGCGTATACCTCTAAGGCCACTCAAACTTTCCTCCAAGAAGGGTGTGTTAGACATACTACAGCCATTGCTCATTCTCCCACTGAACAAGCTATCACTGATCACATTTATCAAACATTGAAATCCATTCGTATTAATAAACAAAAAAGGGGGAATATGGGAGACACACTGCAAGAAATATTATGTAAGGTTTTGCTTGTTTTGTTTGTGCTGAATTTTTTGAATCGTGTTCATAGAGATACAGCTTATGTGGATCGTCATTTTGAGGCTTCCCCAGTGCTAAAGGAACAGCCTATGGTTAATGTTTGGAATATGGCCACAGGACTTTGGGACTGTCCCCTACCACTGACAACTTGGGGTCGTGAATATGCTCGTATTTCCACAGGGATTGGCCCTGTGTGGGTTCCAGCATGATATCTTTGGTCTCATCTGAAGGCAGAAAATAGCATCCAGCCTTTATAGTAATTGTGATTGTGTGTTTCTTACTTAGTGGTATTGCTTTGTAACTTGCTGTGTTATAGATAATATTAGTAATAGTTTGACATAGTATGTGATTTTCTGTTTTACCAATGCAGTCTCAAGATTTGGAGTTTAAGGCATTAGCTAGGATGTTGTGTGCTTCTTCTATTTTAGTAATAGATCAGATGTGTATTAAACAGGATTTGATGTAATCAATGCTAGAATCTACAGGAATAGATCTTTTAATGTTTTAGTACTGTTTGGTTATGATATTATTAGCCTATTAATTAGCTTTTCTTAATTTGCAAAGACAAAACCTGGAAAGGAATTCTAGTCAAAGAGATGACCCTGTATCATATAACGGATACCTATTTTACATCCAATTAATTGGGATCTGAAAATATAACCATGCATCATTTTAGACAAAAGTGCACGCTAATAGAACTACATTTGATAGTTTATTCTGTTTTCCAAGCAGGTGTTCCACTTGGGCTCTATATCACGCACTGGCCATGCGGATGTGGTGTACAACTGGAAGAAATCCTTCAGACCCTGAATGCAGGAGAGAATCTGTGATGGGTGAGAGAGGAAAGGTGCACCTTGAAGCAGGGGACGCCCTGCTGGCACTATCTGTCGCATCCACCACCAACATGGTTTGCTGTTTCTCAAGGATCAATAAGTAATAATGCCCCTAGTGATACTCTAGTACATTTGTCCTCTAAAATTGGTTCTATTTGACATGCTACTTCATAAAATTGCACAATCATTAATCAATTATTAGCCCGGATAACTCAGTTGGTAGAGCATGGTTATGAGCATCTTAAAAGCATTTATTGCACAAATTTTAGTGGTCATTAAAATCAATATATCAGAGTATATAAAAATTGAAGACTTTTCCTGATCAGTTACAGATTAACACAATCGGACCCTCACGGATTTATTTTTAGGTTGCAGAAACTTAGGTTGCAGTACAAACATGTTTGTTCTTTTTAGTAGGTTTAACAGTAATGTTGTGTTGTATTTGACTTGTCTCTTTTTTCACTTTTAGAGTATTGTCAATCGAGGTCTTGATTGAGTTATAATAGTTATGTTATTAATTTAAGTAGTGTTGTTATTCTATAGGCAGTATCTTGGAATTGTTGTAATACAAGAAGAATTCTACGGAGCAGCAGCCATGGATTGAGATAAGGAGTTCACAGAGCAGCAGCTATGGAGCAGGATAAAACTACATGAGAACTGATTGAACAATTGAACTGAACTGCTTGTTAAATATGATTAATCGGTCGTTGAACTGAGCCTTTTCATTTTAAAAGAAAACGGGGGAAATGTGGAGAGTGTTTATGCAGAATGGCTTCATGAGAAAGGACATGAAGAGATTCCACTAGTTAAATTGTAAAAGAATGAACGTGACTAAAGACAAAGACGGTCTATTCTAGGGCCGATCACGGGCTAGGCAGCTGAGAAGAAATCAGTATGTGAAAAGACAGGGTATGTAGCTAAAGATGAAATATGTATCTAGAAGCAAGGACGGCCTAAGGGAAAAGCAAGATGTGTAGCAAGGTGTAGACAAAGCTGCAAAGAAAAAGTATCTATAAGACTAACCACAAAGGTCAGATGAAGTAATGTCTAATTCACCAATCCTGAGCTTAACTTTTGCAATATGCATGAACTTATTACTGATTGTATAAATGAGATGCTGTAACACCTAATAAACGAGGCTTGTTGACCATGATAGCATGAGACTTGTCTCCCGCGGTTACTTCCAACAAAAAGGAATGATGAAAACTATATAATTTGGTTGGAGAACTCAGACGCCTTCTGGGAAGTATCATATAATAGCCAGCATGAAATAGCCCATCAAACACGGCCAGCACAGCCGTGGAGCAACGTTGGGTAAGAAGTTTGACCGGAGCAACGATTATTGATTTCAAAACATCCCAGTGCGACGCAGCCACAACAATCCCAGGCAAAACTGGAGTCGTCGAGAGAGAATCTGAGTGGTGCAGACGTGCAGGACTGCTGCTGGAGATCACTTCATGCAGATATGCAGCAGCTGCACCAAGTTTCATGCGGAAACATGCCTTTATGTTTCATGTAAGTGCGGGCATCGGCATTCACAGGGGAAGGAATGCTGTCTGAAAGCAATGTGGAACCTTCTGCATTTGGAGCAGGAATTCATACCGAGTTGTATCGAAAGTGAAGGAGTGCAGAGCAGCCTAAGAGATGCTTTTGTTGCAGTGACTTAAGAGCAACAGCAGAAGTTGAGGATCAGCAATGAGTTGGGCTCTACCTCCTTACATCTCCAGGGATGGAAAACAAGGTTGTTTGTGAGCTTGTACTGCTGCTGTCTGCAAGGTAGTTGTCCTGAGGATAAGGATGCAGTGATTTGCCAGAGCACAAATTAAATTGTTCCTTTTACACCTGGCCTTTTTTAAGATCTCCACTGCTGCTTTCCAGCTGCAGCAGCCTCGGGGGCTCTGAGGGCTATTTCCCAATGCAAAGAAAAAACTATGCTCACTCTACAGGCATCCTCTGGAAGATGTCTGGAGATCACCAAAATTAAGCACACTGAGAACTGATCTCCATTAATAGTCATATACACCAAAACCAAAAACATTGGCTCTGCTGCCTTGTTGGGATGTGAATGGCTGTTTCCTGAAGATCAGAGGATTGTGATGGCACAGCAAAAAAATAAAGCAATGGATTTTGGCACGGGAGAGTCCTGAAATGTCACCTTGAAGACAGAAGTGTCCCATAGGGAGCCAGGCCTCATCTCTGCCAGCCCAGCAGCCCTCGGGCTGAGCCATCCACCAACCACTGGGGAGAGCCCTACCTGCAGCATTCACTGCCCAGAGCTGCTGGTTTCACCTGCTCCTCTGTTCAAGTTCCGCTGTACTCATTGAGAGGTCTTCTTCTGAAATGGGGCATCTAATTTATCTGAAACAAAGCAGCGAGAGTTTGGGAAATAGGTGCAGCCCTTTCTATTCGCTCTGGATTCAAGATGTCAAGATTATTGGGCTCCTTTTGCTAGTTCAGCTCGGAGCGTTCCTGCAGTGTTTTCATCTCTGAGATTTCCTTTCATCAGCAGGTATTGCTGGAGCCTGCCGTGACTTTCTGCTTTTGGGCAAAAGTTAAGTAAAAATTTGTAACGCGATTGCATTACTATGTAAGAAGTGCTGGAAAAACGAATCAACGCTGCTGTGATCTCACCTGCCTGGAGACTGCAGGCAAATAACGCCTCGCTGGTGTAGTTAAATTTCCCAAAGCCAGCCTGGATGATACACTGAGCTCCCATGTATTGTTATTAAGCTTCTCTGAAATGATTTTCAAAGGACAAAAACCTCAGCCTGCTGTGGAGCTTAATGCAGCCAAACTCTCACCTATAGACTTAAAGAACGTGCTGCAACCCCTTTGCTAAACCATCTGCCCTGCTGTTACCAAGTTTTACCCAATATTCAAATGAAACTTATTCCTTTTCAACCTTTGCCAAGCTGAGGTTATTAAGAAAGAGATACAAATTAAAAGGATTAAAAACGCAGCTCTAATTAAACTCATATGTGCAGTTAAGAGTCAGCTCTGCCCTGGTTATCTGTGCGCACAGAAGTATCACACACAGCTTAAAGCAGCCATGGACTCCATTTAGCACTCACTGAAGGCACCACCAAACCCTGTAATAACATGCTGTGTGTTTCTCTACAGCTTTTCCTATATAGCACATTGCTGCTGCTGCCATCCTCAGAGCTATGGCAGAGCTGTGGGGCAGCACAGCCCCGCAGTGCCCTCCAGAACACAAAGTGACAGGAATGCATTTGAGCCACCGTGCCTTCCTGTGGCAGAAGTGAGTCAGTATCTCCTCATGTATCTGAACAAGCCTGGAAGAGCCACGATCACAAGCAGCGTGTGCGATCACAGCCGGGTATTTTAAGGGATTAGTGGGGGATTAGGGCGTTTGTAAATTCCTCACCAACCTTTTGCAGAAACAGGATGGAATACTTATTATTTTTTTTTCAAGAATTCACAAGCAGGAACTGTCTGCTAAAAGCCTTTATTCCCCTCTGATTTGCGCTGGGTGTGGATCGCTTTGTGATTCTTCTTTAAAAGGCGGCATTGCTCAGCTCATCAATCTGGGCTGCACATAAACCCTCCTCTGTACAATTCCTAATGTGTTTCAAGGGCTTTATGCTCCTCACCAGGAATGGGAAAGCTTCCTGGCGACAGAGCAGAACAGGTCCTTTCATTGCCCTGCTGATGTTGCTGCTCTAACACACCCACCTGGGGGAATGGTATCACCTGGGGGAAAAAGGAGTGAATTCCGGTCCTCAACAAGTGTTCAAGAAAAGTCGCTCATGTTCCAGTATTTCTGGGGCAAACATCACGACTGGCTTCAGAACCACAGTGAAGAACCAGGGCTGAGCAGACAGGATAACAGGACTTACCTGCTTGTTGTGGGAATGGGAGATGAAGCTGGACGGGAAAGGAGAGGAGCAGCCCATCTCGCGCCTGCACCCAGGTGCCCTAATCTGACAGAACAGCTGGATCCAGTGTGCATTGAACAGCGCTGCTCAGAGCATCCCTCTGGCAAAGACAAATAGGAAATGCTAAGTAAAAAGAAACACTCTTTGCTTGAATGGGTCCATTTTTCAATAATCAGGCTACCAGTTGAACTTTGTATGGACAGTTGTCCCACAGGCAGGGAGCTGCTGCAGCACCCACTGCCAACCTGCTTGCTTTGTAATGAAGGTGAGACTTCCTCTGCGCTCATCTGTCTTTCTTTGTCCAAGATCATCACCTGGTTTGTAAGCACGGATCCAGCTCAGGGTGCTGCAGGTGGTGCTCGAGGCTGAAGCTGGTGCTGCGAGGGCCGTTCTCATCTGCCTGCCAGGGATGGGCAACCAGAGGCTGCGAGCACCAGGCAGCAATCTGCAGCTAATGATTTCTCCCAGAAGAAGGGACATTCAAAGCTCTGAGCCTAACAATTCCCTCTCTATGTATCTCATCTCTGTTTCTTTAGCCAAAAGCATGAAAATTACTTTGGGTTAATGTGAATTTAAAGCACCCAGGACTCGTTACCAGCCTGTGTATGACCACTTACTGCACTATGACTTCCAGGGTTTGCCTGGAAAAACTGGAAGAAACATATCTGGAGGAGGGAGGGAGTGGCCCTGGGTCAGCAGCTGTAGTGTTGGGCCTCTGGGCTGCTGGGGCCGTGACTCAGTGGCAGTAAAAGTGGCAGTGCCACCATGCAGGCAGCAGCCCGGGAGCACCGTGGGGTGAGCAGCTTCTTCACTCCCTTCTGGCTCTTTGTTTGCTTTTAAAGTACATTTGGAGTCGTGTTTATTTGCCAAATTCCACGTGGATAAGTAGGGCACAGGGATGTTAATTTTTGCTCCTGCTTGTCCTCTGGACATGACCTGTGAGCTGCAGCCCAAGGGGCATAGGGAGGATACCGGGCTGGTGCCGGGGGCAGCCCGTCACCCCTTGGGAAATAGAACAACTCATCTGCGTTTAATTAACCCGGGGAAGGAGTGACACAGCCACCTGTAAGGGAGAGATGGGCAAGTGAATGGGAGAAGGGTCCCAGGTTTAAGGCAGAGTTGGTGTACTCCTCCCTGCAGGAGTGGGGAGCAGCCCAGCTCATCGCTAATTGCGTGTCCGCATTTTAACCGTACTAGAGAAAATGTGTAATCCTAACTATGTAATGGACCTTTTCTTCGTGATGAACTGTGAAACGAAAGCCAATGGGGGCGGGGGATGGTCTCCAAAGGTGCGACGTTGGCTCTTCTCGAGCTGCTCTTCTCCTCCACAGTGTTTTAATAAATCCTGAATGACTGAAACTGACCCTGAGGTCAGGAGCCTCCGATTAACAGCCAGGAAATGCCCTTCCCATTGGTCATTATTGCCTAATTAACAACTTGAAATATTTCACAATAAATCTCAACGACACAAGATGGCCATTTCTAGGGTGGGGGCTGCAGAGTACTTGGCGACATTTGCATTTAAAAGCCCCCAGTGAGATGCAGAGGGTGCCTGCATGCCTCAGCTCTTGCTCACGTCTCCCTCCCCGTCTCGGCTCCAGACTCTCCGGCCGTCAGAAGGGTTTGGCGGAGACAATGGCTAGAAATGGTCGGCTGTAAGGCCAGGTATTAACGGCCATCGCCACGACGTCGGAAAGGGCTTATGAAAGAACGCAGGGAATGGCAAAGCTGGCTCAGGTCGGCTCATTCCCTGCCTCAGACAGGGAATCCTTGCCTCGAATCCACACCTTGGGCTGGCAGAGCGGTCTAGGTGGCTCTGCAGCGGCTGCGATAGATGGAGCGATTCCTGCTCTCTGAATCGCCTTCAGCCACCAGTCAGCACAGTCTGCCCAGATATGGGGGTCCCTAAATGTCACGCTGAGCTTTCACGAGGGGTGCTCGCAGCCCACGGTGTTGGTGGTGTAGTGAGAGGTCCGCTGGAGGAGCAGCAGCCTCACTCCTCTGAATGGTGATGGCAGAGGGCACTGTAACCAGCCCATCCCTTTGGGGGAGGGTGATATCAATGGAGTCAGTGGTCACCCGTGATAAACTGTTAAATTCAATGGGTCAAGCCAAACGCAAATGCAGCTGAAAGAGCATTTGCTGCTATAACTAATGCTGAAATGCATACGGATGGAATGCAGCTGAATGCCATTTTAATGCATTTTGTGATTTTATTTTGTTCTTGTGCACACTTGGGCAGCAGTCAATGTTTCCTTCGGTTTCCTTTGGATGATCAGTGCAATTTTATTTGTATTAACCACTCATCTGCAAAAATCAGAGAAATTAAAGCAGCCTGTGACTGTGGCTATGGCAGGAAGAGCAGTGCAAAGCCACCGAAGTTTTTGCTGAGAGCATCATTTCAGAAGGGCACAAAGTGATGGGAGAGGAGCAGACCTTGGGCATCCTGCACCCCCCGGGCTCTGCCCTGTCCATCCCTTTGCTCTGCCCCGAACAAAAACTTCTGGGTATTCCTGGGTCATGTTTGCTTTTGCTCAGACTAGTTTTCCAGCTAATGCTTTTCAAAACAGGTTTGGAATTAAGATTTCCATATTCATGTTCCTATTAACATAGATACATTATAAAACCTAATGAGCTTATGTAACAAATTGCTACATTACCTTGTTAACAATTCAAGAGAGGATCTGTACTTAGGTAGATAAGAATGGCATTTGCAATGGCACCAGCTCCAGCAAAATTACAAGGAGCATCAATTGCATGCTTCAGGTAAGAGACTGGAGCCAGGAGGTCTCTGGCACAGCCCGATCCTGACAACAGGTGTGTGTGTGCTGTGTGCCACACCAGAGCATCAATGGGGCCATGCAGCCTGCACTTCAGCATCACCATACGGGGGCTGTGCAGCCTGCAGCCCATGGCCAGGCCTTGCTGTCGGGTAGATGATGCTGATGGGCCCGAGGTAAGGCAGTGGTGGCAGACCCAGCATCACCTCTGTGCCATCACAGACGTTCTGTGTTGTGCAAGACCCTTTGGGCATGTCTGCAGAGAGCAGAGCTTTCTCTTTTCCTGCTCTGAGCTGGATGGATGTGTCAGAGGGTTTGGGAGGCAGCCAGCCATCACTGCCAGAGCCGGTCAGCCTGCTCCAGTTGGGAATCAGTGTTTCAGGCACTGCGAGGGCTCCCAGAGCTCCCAGATTCCATCTGGCCAACTCAGAGCAGGGGCAGGGTGAGCTGGAGGTGTTCATAGCTTGTAGATATGCTTTACATTTCCGTGTTTCCTGCTGCCTGGCTATAAACAAGGAAGTACTACATCCCCAAACTTTGGGGACAGGAGCACGGCATGCTGCTTGCAAGCATGGGTAGTGCAGCTCTAGCAAAGACCACAGAGAGTGGCTGATGTTCAGCTGCTCAGAGCCTGCACCAGGACATGTGCATTCTCTACCTGCTGCAGACATCCCCATTGCTGTCCAGACTTATGGGGATGGGAATGGCTTTTAGGAATGGAGAGCTCAGAGTCCGAAGTGACTCCTCAGCCCTTTCCTTCCCAGTCAGCACATGCAGTTTGATACAGACAAACCCCTGCACTGCTGCTCTTTCACCTGGTCTGCAGGCAGCTGTGCAGCAGCAGAGAACTCACCACTCCCTGCCATGCCCTGCAAAGACTCTGTCACTATGTTTTATATGCCACCATAGCAGGGCAAGGTTTGGGTTCCAGAAGGCACTGCAGGGCTGGCCGTGTTTTGCTGGCTGCTGTGGTGGCTCTGCTGGCATTATGGGCTGGCTGGGAAAGGGCAGATGACACCTGCTCTGCCAGAATGACACTGTCTTGGAAACCTGGGAGCAAACTTAAACTGGTGCAGAGATCTGCACTGCCTGTGATGTTGCTCGGAGCTGCTCTTAACCACACTACAATAGATTTACAGTCTGGCTGAAACACAAGCAAGCATTCCTTTGGCAAAACTGTGCTGGGATAAGCTATGCTGACAGAAGAGCACTTAGCTGGTGTATTCTGTGTTTACACAAGAGGAGTGCTTTATCGGTCTAGCTATACTGGCAAATCTCCCCTCAGGCTAACTTGTCTTCTCTCTGCAGCTCTGCTGTGGAGCTGTATGGGCAGAGTCCCCAAGGAGTGGTGGGTTGGTGAGGGGCTATGGGATCCTGGTGGTGCCTGGTGGGCACTTTGCCAGCCCTGACACATGGGCTGCAGCCCAGCAGACACACTCTCCCTCGCTGCAGACACAGCGTGCTGCGGGGGAAGCCATCATTTGCGTGGGTGCAGCTTGAGGTGGCTGGAGCCCATGTCTGCCACTGGATTTGCATCCGTTCAGCTGAGCTGGTTTTGTTTTTCAGCCATGATTGTTTTCAATTCTAATGCAGCTGAGCACAAGGAAGTGGCAGCCCTTCTCTCAGCATTGGAGCTGGCTTTGCAGGGCGACCTGCAGTGCTGCAGCAATACAACCTGCAACTGCAAGAACTCTTCCCCACCCTCAAAGTTTCCTCCTGTTCCTCAACAGACTCTTGCCCCACAGCTCCCCAGAGCAAAATTCCCTGTGCCCAGAGGGAGGGAGCAGCTCTCCTCACATCCCTTCCTCACCTTCCTGTGGCTGCAGTCCAAGGCCGTGCTCCTTGGGGCTGTTATCTCAGTGCTGGACCACCACGTCATCCCACAGGACAGATTTGATCCAGACAGGTGTAGGCCCAGGGCTGTCTTCCTGCTGTGTTAGTCAATGCATGTGCTTATGGGCAGCTTTGGTACTGCTGCTTTTGTAAGTTAGCTTTGGTGACAGCATGATGGACCACATCTGAATGCAGTGATGTGGGCAAAAGGCATCTCATGCAGCATAAAGCTGCTGGTACCAAGTTATCAGCCTCTTTTTTAATTGTATTGGTAGAGGGAATGTGTACTGTCTCAATGCTTTCCAGTGACAGATTTCTATGTCTGCATTTGAAATATTTGCTTTTCTGCTGTTCTGGCCTGTGGGGTTTTTAATTTTTTTTTTTTTTTTTTTTTTAATTTTCATTTATTTATTTATTTATTGTGGCACTGATGCTTGTATTCCTATTGTAGTATAGGCAATTAGCTGTAGGAATGCATCGTCCATCAAGGCTTTATTTTTCAAAGTATGAGTTACATATATTGTGCCCAAAGCTGTTTCTCTTTTTGCTTTCAGGAAGGAGCTTATACATGTATTCTGATGTTTCACTTAGCACTGTTGTGGTTTGAACTTTAGTGATGTGGAGCCTTCTTACTTCACTGACACACTCAGCCTCCTGCTTCCTTTGGAGCAGTGCTGGCTCACAGCACCAAAGCTGACGCCATTGATGCTCCTGCCCGACATAAAACAGAGGGAATAAAAAAGAAAAATGAGAGCATCTCTCCAGCATGGACAGACACCGGCAAAATGTCACAGCCCTGAGGAGGCACCTCAGCATCATGGGGTAGCCATACAGGGGCTTGGGGGAGCATAACCCCTTTCTCCTTTGGTCCCACCTGCTGGAGCCCAGCACAACTGTTGCTTTCATTGAAAGGATGAGATGGAAGTAAATGCAGCTGCACAGACATTCATGGTCATCCCCTGCCTTCGAGGCTGGGTCAGGCTGGGAGCTGGGCACTCTCTCTGCACTGTGGCTTAGCCCCATCTCCTGCCGTGCACAAAACCTTGTGCAGCTCCATGCAGGTGCCCCAGTCAGCTGTGCCTTACTGCTGAGCCTTTGCCCCATGCCATGTCTAACCTAGGGCCCCGAAGTGCCGGGTGTCAAAGTCTGTCACTTCTGCCCATGCATTGCTAAGCACAGCCTCCTGGCTGGCAGCATTCTATGGCCGGGGGACTCCGCTCCTCTGGGAGGAAGCAGAGCTGACTTCGCGTTTATTAAGCAAATTAATAGGTTGGGAAAAAAGCAGCTGCGATGCGGGCACGCTTTCCCCTCGCCTCCTGCATTAGTGAGAGTTGGCAGCGATGCAGGAAAAGGGCTCCGACCGCAAGTCCCCAGCCCGCAGCTCTGCGCTGGGGGCGAAGGATGCTCGCAGTTCCCCGTCCCGCCGCACCTCTGGCGCCGCTGTGGTTCTGATGGCCGGGGGTAAAAACCCGCTGCCACCTCGCGGGGTGCGGGAGGGATCCCGGAGCGCCGCTGGGGCCGCGTGCCGAAGCCAAACCTCCCCGGGCCGGAGAGGCTCCCGCCGGTCAGGGATGCTCCCGGTGCCGGCAGCCACGGGGAAATCCTCCGCACACCTCCGGGGCTGGAGTTTTTGTTTGGTTGCTATTTCGGGGGGTTGCGCAGGCGCGCTGCTTTGCGCCCAGGTGCCCGTGACTCCAGCTCTGTAGGATGGGACCGAGTGGTAACGATGCGCCCTGAGCTTATCCGGACCCCCGTCCAAGGAAATCTCCCCAAAGAGCCCGGCCGGGCTGAGGTTCTGTTCTCCCTGCGCTCCCCACACGCGGTGCAGAGTCACATAGAACGGCTCCGGGGTCGCGGAACTCTTTGTGCTGCACTGCGGGAGCCGAAGCAAAAAAGCCGGGCAGGTTTCTGCGGTGTTAAGGACAGAGATAGGTGCATTTTAAAATTATTTTTGGAGGAAGAGGGATGTGACCAATTAGCATCCCCACGCTCTCCTGTAATTGCTGCTAAACTCCCGAGTGGGGCAGTGGGCTCTGATCCCCCCCGAGAGTGCGCACAGCCGGGGGTGCTGGATGATGCTGGATGGCCCCCTCGGGAAGATGCAGCCTCGTAAAAAAATACAGCGGTGCGGGGGAGCCGAACCTGCATGCAGCCGGCAGCTCGTCCTCCTTGCAAATAGGGAACGTCCGCAAATAAGGGCACAGCTTTTTTTTCCCCCCTTTTAATAAGTCAGGAAAGCTGCCACCTGCCAGGAGCCACCTCACCTCCCAGCTGCTCCATCGCCTCCCGCCCGACCCGCTTCTCTCCGGGTTAGGTGTGAACGTTGGGGGGAGGAGGATGCAGAAAGCCGCACTTCGCAGCGTTCCCCACCCCCCAACCCTCGGAAGAGGCCCGGGGTGCCCCGAGCGACCCTCGATAGCAGCACCGGGGCCGGGCTCGGCAGCGCCCCGGAGTGGGGGGGTGGGTTCCGGGGATCCCTACGAGAGGGGTGGCCGCGAGGGCTGCGCTCCACACCCCGTGCTCAACATCCTCTGCTCTCGTTTGTTTTCTAGGAAGCCAAGGCGTCCTTTTGTTTTGGTAATTTCTTCTAAACCCCTCTTTCACTGCTCTACTTACCTATATTATATATACACATGTACATGTAATCAAACAACGAGCTGAATTCGTCTGGGTTCTTTGTCCCACTGAAGTAAACAAAACGAAGGTGTTCGGATCTTCAAAACATCAGGGCAAAAAAAAAAAAAAAAAAAAGAAAAAAGAAAAAAGAGAGAAAAACTGCGTCGCCCCTCAGTGTGACGTTTGGGAGCAGAAGGGAAACGGTGGCATAAACGCCCACGTCGCTGCACCGCATGATGCCTTCGGGAGGAAGGAGGGAGATCTTCCCAAACCTGGGGAGCTCGACGGTTCCCCTCCTCGTTTCTCTTTAAATCCATCTTGTCCCTTTAATACAAATGAACTTTAAGCTCCCCCTGTCTTTTATTATTTAGATTCCTAGTCTTAATGACGCCAGGAGCCGCGCGAGCACACTCGCTAATAATCGTCGCGAACTGCATTTCAAAGAAACATCCCTGGAAGAAAAACACCGTCGTTAAAAAAAATAAATAGAGACTCCACCAAAAATGATAATGCGGAGTCCCGGCTGCTGCTGGGCTCAGCGCAACGCTGCAAATCAGCACCTGCGTGTCAGGTCGGGCTGATAACACCAACCTGCAGCAGCCCCGTCAGCCTCGGATTTCTTTTTGGATCGTTCATTTGATCGGGGAGAGGCGCTGAGGGAGTTTGGTTTTAATTGTTATTGGTGGTGTTTGTTTTATTTTTTAATTCCCCGATCTTCAGGATAAAAAATGACGGAGGTTCGGTCAGGACGGGATCCCGGTTCCGCTCGCGGCCTTTTGGAGCAGCTGCCGGGTCCGAGAGCTGCGCGCTGCCCGGGCTCGGCTTTGTCCCGAGAGCAACAAACCAGCAGCCGCCGCTCTCGTGCCAAAGTGCGGCGATCCGGACCTTCCAACAGTGCGAGATGTCGCTGCTTTTGAGCACCGTGTTCATTCTGTCCCAGGCTCAGCGCCGCACGGATGGGGCGGCTGCGGGGGCAGCGCTCTGTGCCGTCGGATGGAAGCGCGCTCGGTGACGGCTGCGTGAAAGCCGCCGCACCGCAGCGCATCGGGGACGCTCCATCAGCGCTGTTTTACCTAGGAGGGATTGAGCCCGGCTGCAACAACCTTGTCGGATAATTAAGCAAATTATACTTTAACCATCGGTAGTTTACAAGTTGTAATCAGTAATTCAAACTCCCGACAATTATGCAAATCGCGCTCGGGCTGCTCTCGGACTTTTTCTCGCTTTCGCAGCGAGGGTTTTGCCGGCGTTCCGAGCAGCAGCCGCGTGAGTCCGGGCGCACTTCCACGCGGGGGGGGGGGAGGCCGAACAAACAGCCACAGCTCCCACCAAAAATAAACCACAGCCGCGGAGACGGAACGCGGCACTTCAGGGGCTGCCCTCCTCGCAACGCACCCGCGGGCAGTGCCCACGCGTGACCCCTTCCCGCGGGCCGGGGCCGCTCCAAGGGTGGGTGGGTGGGTGGGTTGGGGGTCCGGCCCCGCGCAGCCTCCGCGGGCGCGCAAGGAGTGGCTTAGGGCCACGCTGCCTCCTGAGTGGCTGCCGGCCGTGGCTCCCGAACCATCCCTGGGGAGGAGTTATGATAATCCTATTGCCATTAAGGGCGTCTGGGCAGAGAAAAAAACCCGAGTGACCATTAGAGCGGGGGTTTAGTCCGCCAGCAGCCTTCATGCCTGCCAACTGAGCTCCGTCCGGGGGGCAGCTCCTCTTCCCCAGCGCCGACGTGGATTTACCGCCCGTGGGGGGGGGCTGAGCTCTCGTCTGCTTTCGGTACCGCACACCTGGGTTGGACGCTGGACGCCATGTTGTGGAAACTGGCAGATAACGTCAAGTACGAGGAGGACTGCGAGGTGAGAGGAGCGGGGAGGGGGCGGCGGGGGTCGGCTTGGCGGTGCGGGGCTCTCCCCACTCGGTGGCGGCTGTACGCGTCCCTCCGCCACACGAAGTCCCTCCGCTCCCCGAGCCCTTCTCCTTTTGCTTTTTACTTCGTTTAGGATTTCTGTTTATTATTATTATTATTCTCCACCAACGTTTTTGGACGTTAAAATAAAAGGGGCATCCCTAGTTGCGAGGAGCCGCAGGCAGCGCCTTGCGGCACGGGGTTTTGCCCCCGTACAGTGAGTCGGAGCTGTAACAGGACGGAGCAGCCCCGAGCGCCGCAGTTGTCGGAGCGCTCCGGGGGAACGAGCGCAGGGAAAGCCACGTTGCGCCCTTCCCGCAGCCTCTCGGGGTGATCCTGGGCTGGAATCTCAGTCTGCCCGGTTCTGCCGGTCGTCGGCTGCAGCAGATTAGCTGGAGCCCCCGCTTCACGCTCCATTGGGACCCTATTCACCACCTATTAACCAGCGCTGTTACTTTAACGACCGTGAAGCCTGAAACTGCTAAATCTCGGGATTTCGTGTAGACGTTTAGGCTTTGACTGCTGAGATTTGAAGCGGGGGTTGGGGTCCCGTTTCGACCGCGCTACGAAGCCGTCGGGGAGCGCCGTGCGGTGCTGTGAATGGGGAGCCCTTCCTCGGGGCGCGGAGCCGCCTTTGCTGCGGGCAATGCGGGCCTGGGTGGAAGCTTGACGGTGCTTTTAATTGTTATTATTTTCGTTAATGGTTGTTCTAAGTTGTTGATAAGTTCTTGGAAGTGTAGGGGTTACTGCAGCGTATTTGTGATGAAACTTGTGGGAGTTGGTTCTTAAGCTCATCCCTGGAAGCTGGGCTGATTTCCTACGAAATACCCGAAAATAGAGAAATGGCAGCTTTTGCCTCCCCCTCCTCATCCTCCCTCCCTCCCACATTGTCCCCCGTTGTCTTGCCCCGAGCGCACGGTGCCTGCTGCCAGCAGCCCCTGACCGCCGCCTCTCTTCTCCCTCCCCCTTCCGTGTGATTTCCAGGACCGCCACGATGGGAGCAGCAACGGGAACCCGCGTCTCCCGCACCTCTCGGCGGTCAGCCAGCACCTGTACAGCCCGGCCCCGCCGCTCTCCCACTCCGGAGCCTCCGACTTCCAGCCTCCTTACTTCCCTCCCCCTTACCAGCCGCTGCCTTACTCCCAGTCCAGCGACCCCTACTCGCACCTCGGGGACCCGTTCTCCATCAACCCGCTGCACCAGCCGCCGCCGCCTCCCCCCAGCCAGCAGCAGAGCGCTTGGCCCAACCGCCAGAGCCAGGAGCCCGCCGGGCTCCCCCCGCACGGCCGCCCCGGCCTCGTCCCGCACCTCTCGGCGCTGGAAAGCGGCTCGGCCGGCGGCCGTCGGGAAACGTTCCGGCGCTCCGACCTCTTGTTGCCCCACGGGCACGGCCTGGATGCCTCGGCGCTGGCCGACAACCTGGGGCTCCACGACATGGCCCATCAGATAGAGGATGTACAGGTAACCACCCCTCACCCCCGGACCCCGCAGCTTGCGGATGCTCGAGCGCTCAGCCCAGCTTCGCCGCTTCACCCTCGGACTGAAAGTCGCTTTTTCTCTCCTCCCGGCCCTCAATGGGTCGGGTTGGGCTTCGCGACACCCCCCAACTCGTTCCTCCTCACGTCTCGAGATGCAAAACTTTTTCTCGTTTCTCTTTGCAGAACGTGGAAGACCAACATTTATTAATGCACGATCAGACAGTCATTAGAAAAGGTGAGTACGGCGGCACACCGCTCACTTTCCCTTCTCAATAATCAGAGCTGGGTGGTGCACGGACGCTCCATGATCTCCTGGAGTGGAGCTGGGGGTGGTTGTGTGTGCGCTGCGTTGGGGTCAGCCCCGGGGCCATCCGTCCCCACCTGTCGGTGGTCGTGCCTTGGCTGTGCCACCCCCGTGTGCGGTGCTGGGTCGGGCGGTGCGGGGCTGCCGTCGTCCTGCAGCTGCTACCAGGGAGCTCAGCTCGGTGGCGGCCCCTTTTTCTTTCTTTTTTTTTCCCTATTAATCCCCTCGTTTCCCTCACTTGCCGTCAGCCCGGTGCCACGAGTCTGCTCAGCTTTACCTTAATCGAAGTGGTTTTGTAGCCGGGGAGTGAGAGCAGCAGTGACTCAGTGCAGAGTTTGGTGTGAGGTTTTGCGTAGTTTGGTTGTTTTTTGTTTTTTTTTCCTTTTGTTTTTAAACAAATTCGTGCTCAAAAAAAAAAAAAAAAAAAAAAGTCGGTGGAGGTTTTGCTTTGAAGACTTCAAACGAGCACCGAACTGAGGAAAAGCAGAAGTGCCGGGCAGGGCACTGATTGCTGCCTTCAGCTCATGGGAGAGAGATTTCGCTGTCAGATGGAGCGCGGCCGATTCCTTCCCATCAGGGACCGCGGCCCTTTAACCCCTTGGGGGTGGTGGGTCAGCGCAGGGGGCGAGCTCTGATCTGTGTTGTATTCGCCCTGTTCACCTGAGCGTTTCAGCTGTGCACGGCCGTGTTTTGCTTTCAGTTCTCCTTCGGGTTTAATCCCCCCCACTACTCCCTGTTATGAATCTGGGGGGGTTCAATTCCTCGTGTGTGTGGGGTGGAGGATGAGCCCGATGGAGCCCTTCCCTTGCCCTGGCTGAAGGATGCTGGCACAGCCTGCAGCCGGATCGGCTTCTTAGAAGAAAGGATTTGCTAACTCACACACTGCATCGTTGCTTTTTGGGATAGGACTTCATGTGCCTTTTAGTTGTTTCTTTTAAGACATGTTCCCTCGGCAGCTCCTTGCACTGGAACATGGCAGACCACAGCCCCATTCAGCAGTTCAGTGCAGGATGAAATTGCTCTCCCACTCTCCCCCCACACAAAGCAGACTCACTTGCTGCTTCTCGCTTCTTTCTCCGGTTCTAAAACACCCGCTGCCTTCTTCCTCCTGCAGGTCCCATTTCCTTAACGAAGAACAGCGCCCTGAGCCTCCCCTGCCAGAAGGATGGACTGATCGGGGTGGTCATTAACCCCAATGAAGTGTTCTGCTCCGTGCCGGGCCGGCTGTCCCTCCTCAGCTCCACGTCCAAGTACAAGGTGACAGTGGCGGAGGTGCAGAGGCGGCTCTCCCCCCCGGAGTGTCTCAATGCCTCTCTGCTGGGAGGTGTGCTCCGAAGGTACGCTGCAGCCAATACCGGTCACTTTCATAAAGTATTATTATTTTCTCCTATGTGCACATTGTGAGATTGCAGCCAGATGAGAACAATGAGGAGCTCAGAGCCCTTTATCAAACTTCAGCTTTTTAAGAAGCCCAGCAGCGCTGAATCCTAATGGGCTTTGGAAATCTGCTTTGCTCTCGTGCCTTGTATGGGGAGCAGTGCCACTCACAGCCCTGACAGCAGTGCTCCTCCTCTGCGTAACAGCGGATTTTGGGTCTAAAAACTGCTGGTGGAGCTTTCCTGTTCCTGTAACAAACCATCTCCCATGGAACCGTTTTTGGATTAAATCTCACCATCTCGTTTTGTCTTTACAAAGATGCTCCATCTGTCTGGGATGTTATTTTGTTATTTTTTAACACAATTTGCCTTCTGACTGCCCTATTCCAGCAGTGCTTTTTGACACATTTTCATTTTGACCTCTGCTGTGTTTCATCCTGGCTGGTTTGTAGCAAAGCGTTTAAAAGCAGGTCGTTGGGAAAAAGCCTGCTTTTGATCTTACCCCCACTAGAGCCCTATTGAATGTCAGGAACTGGAATTTCTCATCTTTATTTAAAAAAAGCCTCTTGAAGATAAATAAGACTTTTTCTTTTCCTAATTACAGAGCCAAATCTAAAAATGGTGGCAGATCATTAAGGGAAAAGCTGGATAAAATTGGTCTGAACCTCCCAGCTGGTAGAAGGAAAGCTGCAAATGTGACACTATTGACATCTTTGGTGGAAGGTCAGTCCTGAAAATGTCTTAAAAACAAACATTCTTTCCCTTGTGCACAGCTTTTATCCTCCTAGACAAAAGCATGGGAATGCCAGCAACTCAGTGGACTTCTGGAGGGGCTGGGAGGGTGGGGGTGTTTATTTTGAAGTGAGTGCAATGGGGGCAATGCAGCAACTGCTGTGCTGCTTTGGGCTGTGCTCCCCTCTGCCCCCAGTCCACACGCTGGCACAGGGGGGCTGTATGCCCCCACCACGGGGCCGGGTGCTGCAGGGAGATGCCATTCCTCCCATGTATGTGCCAGGCTCTGCAGAATGCCTTGTCTGTCCAGTCTGTGCTCCCTGTTTGGGGTTTTGTCTGAGGGTGTGTGCAGGGAAGGCAAAAGGGATGAAACTGAGTTTGGTTTCCCTTTGGGAAACTGGAGAGATGTGGGGAAGCTGCTCTGGTGCCTGGCCCTCCCTCAGCAGTGTCCTCAGAAGCTTTGCTAATAAACGCAGGCATATAAAGTGAGATTTATAGCTTCTGGCTTCCTGGTGGGAAACTGGAGCCCCTTTAATCTGCAGCATGTTATGTGGACCCTCTCGGTTAAGCCGAGTTGAAGGGTGTGTATATATGGATGTGTGTGACTGTGGGTTGTGTTTGTTGAAAGCAGCTCCTGGTGGTGGTACAACTTAAAGGGGGGTGGAAGCAGTAACTAAAACATGAAGAATGGTCCAGCAGTGACTCGCTGCTATTTTGCTGCTGCACAAGCTTGAGTAATACAGCAGCTTCCATTGAAAACGCTTGGAATTTAGATTTGAGAGCTTCTGTATGTATGCACACACACACAGGCATTACATGGAGCACTACTTTGTGCCAATCCATTTTTTCTTAAGCCTGATAAAATAACTCTAATGGAAAAGAAAAACCCCAAACAGCTGAGTTATCCACCTTTGGAAGGTGGTTATTAGAAAGCAGAGCTAGAAGTGCAATACAGGGAAAAATCTCTGAGGCTGGTGGAGTTGAGTTGTGTGTTTTCTTACATATCAGTGGGAAATCTGTTGTAGAACAAATTCCAGTCTTTGCTCTGCAGAGAATCTGCATAGAGACAAAAGCAAAGCTTTTCTTTCCAGTAAGAAGGCGAGGGAGTTCTATTTTGTAGCTGTCATCACGTCGGTTTTTCTTTCTTGATGGAAATTTACAAAGAAACGCTGATAATTACTGATTAGAGGATGGTAATGAATGGTATGGTGAAAAAAATAGAAGTGTTCCTTTCTAAACAGGAATAATACTTGAAGAGTTCACCCTGCTTTCATTTTCCTGATCTCCCACCAATAAATAGACGTTACAACATCTGTAATGAGCTCTCCCTGCTGCAGGTGAAGCTGTGCACCTTGCTCGTGACTTTGGGTACGTGTGTGAGACGGAGTTCCCTTCCAAGGCTGTGGCTGAGTACCTGACCCGGCCGCACATGGGCCGCAACGAGATGGCCAACAGGAAGAACATGCTGCTGGCTGCCAAGTGAGTGCGGGGCTGGGGGTGATCCAAGGAAATATATCCTGAGGTGTGACTGAGCTGAGTGCCTGGGGGCAGGTCTGGCTGGGGAAGCTGGGAGTGGAGGGCTGACCTGCTTCCATGGAGCTTCTGATGGGCACAGGGCTAGAACAGGGGGAGCTCGGCTGTGGGTCCTGGCTGCTGTCAGCAGTAACAGTGGGCAGATGTCCATCATGGGACTCTAGGAATTGGAAGCTGTGAATGGTCCCATTTCACTGTTGAAGCTGAAGGTGTTCAGTGTAAGGCAGCACTCAGCAGATGGGAAAAGTCCTTGTTCTTTACTAAATTCTTAAAAAATCTTGGGGAACAGTGGAGGGAAAGGTGAAGGGAGACGCTCTGTTAGAGCTCCTCTGCAAGGCACCTGTATCTGCATGACCCACCTGCTGAGCAGGGCCCTGGCAGGCAGCACCTGTTACTCTCGTTTTTAACCAGAGTCTGGAGCACTCGCTGTTCCCTGCCCATGCTGGGTTTAACCAAGCCTTCTCTTCTGGTCTGAGATGTTCTGTGTGGGGTTGGTGCAGTTCTTTGCTTTTGAAAGCAGAGATTCCATGCAGAGCATCTGAGAAAAGCCTGTTTATAACTGATGAGAAGAGTTGCCGTAGTTGTGTGCTCAGGTTAAGCAAGCAAAATCCTGTGCAGAGGTTCCACGCTCCACCTGCTGTTGATTTAATCTGGCCTTCCCTGAAAAAGAGACTGCTTTTACAAGATTGTGTTTCTTAGAAATAGATTATCTCTTTCCTATAGCTTGAACTTTATGCTTTCTATTGAGCACTAATCCTTTGGCTTCTCAGTATTATTATTGGCATTGCTATTAACACCAGTAACAGTTCTCTTTTGGAAGATGTTTGTGATTGAGAAATTCTGATAAAGTGATGATATTGTGAAGATTGCTCATCTCATGTGAAATCACAGCAAGGGGACAGATTTACAAGCAGCAAACAACATATGTTGGAGCGTTATTAACCATTCATGTTTTGCCAGGCATATGTGTTCTTGTTTGCAGGATCAGGGCCTGGGTCCCTATTAAACAGAGCATCTACGCATAATATGCACAACTAGATTGAATCTCCTGTTCAGCTGCTTCAGTCTTCTTAAATCACTGGGCTGCAGCTGCAGAAGTTCTCATAGCATCTGGCCCTAAATCCATGCTCTGCCTTAAATCCAGAGCGAAGGCTGCAGAGCTCAGCTAGCAGCCGTGGGGTGGTGTTCAGCTGAGTGGATCCGTGTTGGTGTGACACAGATCAAGCAGCAGGCTTGTCACGAACTGAACCTAAGGAATAAGCTTTAAATTTAGGTTGTGAAGAACACCGTTATCTCACTGTAATGAATTTCTGAAACTCAGTTCCTACATAGCTGCTAAATAGTTGACATGGACTTGGTTGTTTCATTTGCTTTAGCATAAATTTGCACCGTGGTGTAAAGCACAATCACTTTGTGTTTTGCAGGCAAATCTGCAAGGAATTTACAGACCTCCTCACTCAGGACAGAACTCCGCTGGGAAACACGAGACCCAGTCCCATCCTGGACCCTGGCATCCAGGGCTGTTTGACTCATTTTAGCCTGATCACACATGGCTTTGGGAGCGCTGCCATCTGTGCTGCCATGACATCCGTCCAGAACTACCTAAATGAAGCATTAAAAATAGCAGACAAAACATACATGAACACTGGCGACCAGAGCCCTGCAGAAACCAACAAAACCATGGATAAAATGGACAAGCACAGGAAGTAAAGGAGAAAAAAAAACACAACAGACTTTAGACTCTTCCTCCTTAACGCAGACTGGGAGCCTCTTGCCGGGGGGAACGTAGCAATTTGGGTACTTTTTTTTTTTCTTCTTTATTAAGAAAGGAGGGAAAAGGAAACGAGAACGACAAAATCATTTGGGATCTTCACTCCTCCTGGATCTGGGAGACAAGTCTTTCCAAAAGCTGCAGCGTCCGTTCTCTGTGGAATCAGTGACCTGAAGATAAGTACTTGGTACCCGCGTGTTGCCATCCTTTGCTGTAAAAGTGGTGCTATAAGGGTTGCTGATGGAAATATACGAAGGGATGAAATATGTAGATTGCTTTCGCACATCTCGGTATCTGGTGGCGACCGGCTTCGTGTGTAGTTCTTAAGAGACAGATTTGACATGGGGTGGTTATTTGTTATCAGATAAATTTTCAGGGTTTTATTCTCTCTTAATACAACAGCAGCAGTAAAGCAGTATTAAACAATGCTACACAGATTTATGTACATTAAAATTTTTTATGAACACCTGGAAATAGATTATTCTTTGTTTCTTTTTTTTTTTTCCCCTTTATCCCTTTATTTTCAGATTACCATAAGAGAGTGCTAAAATCCTGGTGGATAAAGTTATCTGATGGCATCGGACATACTTGTTTGTATGGAAACATTCAGGCTTTTAAACACTGCAGTAACGTTGGCTGCAGTTGAAATTATCTCGGTATTTTTTTAATGGGGTACAGGACAAAATGAAAATGCTTTTAGAAAGTTCATGTTCTGTGTCTGAGGGTATCGCAGCTTTATCCACATATTTATATTGTCTTTTTTTTGTAACTGGGGGGGGGAACTTGGGGGAAAAATAAGCACATAACTTCTTGGGTATTTTTTTTGCCTCGTAAGGCCAAAAACTAATTTCCAGGGAGGCTTTATGTGTATTAAGGGAAGCTTCGTGTTGAATGTAAATAGTAATTTATGTGTAATTTAATCGGATTTGTAAATAATGGTGAACTTTTTAATACTTTTTTTTTTTTATAAATGGGTTTTCAGATTTTAATTTTTGGTAAGTATTCCGAAGGTAATGGGTGTAAGCTAAACATATCTTTAGGTTTATGCACAGGTATGTTATACAGGGTATTTAAGACTTGGGGTTTTTTAATATCGCGATTCTTGCCACTGAAAATGGAATCTAATCTGAGGTGTGTGTTCACAAAGCGCAGTACCTTTGTGCATCATCCACCCAGCAGCTGACTAGACATGCAAAACGAGTGTGTGAGTTCGTGTGTATGTGAATAATGGAGATTCTGAACTATCTCTGCATATTTGTAAATGTTCCCTCTATAATTCTGATGTATATGATAACCATATAATAAAAAATATTCTGGATAGAGGCATGGAACGTTTTGTTAACTGAAAACAGTTTGGTCTTCTTTCTATACTTGGGGAATGCGGGGCGAGTAGCACTAAAGGACATTGTGTATTGAGTCATAATTGCAGCACTTTGTTCAGATTAACAGAACAGAAATACGGAGCTGTTTGCCAGTAAAACTAATGGTTTCAATTAAACATGCTATGCATCTCCAAGAATCTTTTTTTCTTTTCCCCCCTCTTCCTAAGATGTGATCATGCTGGCTGCCTATTTAAATAGAGCACAAACTTCAATTTAAACTGCAAGGCTTCCTCTAAATAAAAAGCAATCCCCGCAGCTTTGCCTTCCAGTGAATCTGCCTTTATTGGAATAATTTGTCTCTCTAATGATAAATATTTGCAAAATCCTGGCATGTGAAATGCGATAGATGTGCCATCTGCTTTCAGTGCTGTAAGGAATTTTGCAGAAAGTCCTCAAAGTGGTGAGGCTGCATCTGATGCTGTCACAGATGCAATGCAGCCAAATAAAGCTTCCTGAAACAGGAGCAATGCCAGCTTTGCCTTTATGCTGCCCCTGGAATTACAGCACCTGATGGATGCAGCTGTTGGGATGGGGCGAATGTTACAAACGATGGCAATGGACAAAACAGCAAGAGAATGTGATTCAGATAGCAGCAGCGTGGTGTGTTTTCCACAGATGTGGAGAATAAGCAACAGCTAGAACCAAAAGTTTTGGAAGTTGTAAATTTTTCCTTATTCTTGCTATTTTAGCTCTGAAATGTAAAGGTAAAAGGTGTACAGGGAAGGGAGAAAGAGGGGGGGGAAGCTCAAAGAAAGAAACTAATGTGCTGTGAGCTGGGGTAAAGCCTGCATTGTGGTTTGAGTTGCAACTCAGCTTTCCTGCTTGAGAGCTGTGAAACTCCTGTCCACATTGCTTGGGCCTGTTGTAACAGTGGAAGAATGAGCGTTTTGGTCATCTGTAAACAAATGTACATTAACATCTATCTGTATTTCACCAGTTCTCTGTGTTGTATATTTACACACAGAAATATGTTAGGTATGGTGAGAGTTGAAGGACAATTCCTCATCAGAGAATGTGACGCCAGCTTGGTTCCCCCCCATTTTTGTACTGTTTGACTGCTTATCCAGTGCATACAGTAAGATTTTAGCTGCCAGACAATGGAATCTCTTGCTTTTTATTAGTGCACAAAACCAGGCTCTGAAAATAATTGCCCCTTGGGATAGGAAATAAGGATCTTTCCATTTATTCCTGCATGCATTCAAACAAAGCCAGTCAATTGTCTAATGTACTGACTCGGGTTCTATTTATATGTTTGGAACACCAGAAATGTTGAGTTTCCATTACCTTAATGCTTTTACTGTATGTTTTAGACTGTACGTTACTTTGAGGCTCAGCTACCTCATCTGCTCTGCAGGCACACGAAAGAAGTGTCTTCTGCTGCGTTTGCTGAGGAGAACTAACTGACCTGAACTTGTCTGTCAGCTGAAATGATTTAAGGAACATGTGATAGGTTGGTAACTTCTGGGGGAGGCTGAAAGGTAGTTACCTGAATGCAGGTACCTGTGCAATATCTAAACCAGTTGTGGTCTCATAACACTTCTGTGATACACGGCTGATGCTGCTTTTCCCTAACGTCACGTTATCCACAGAGCTGCATGGATGACCATCTCTGTGCTGGAACTATGCTGGAACCATTTGCTGTGTTCTCTTTCATTTTCACTTTCACAGAGTTATATAACTAAGATTTCTCCTGGTTTCTCGTGCCATTTTTATTGGATGTTGTTGCTCGTCTTAATGTGGGTCTTCCTGCTTTTTTCCATGGGCCATTATTGTGTAAGGTCTGCCCACAATAGCCTATTTTTCTTCTGTGCTGGCTGAACAACCCTCTTTAACCCTCTGCTGAAGCCCAGGCTCCCAGGCTGTGATTGGTGTGTGGCATATTCTCTGAATATTCCCCTTTCTATTTTTACCCATGATTTTTAATTCAAACTATGTACCAACACTCATTTTCTATGTCGTGAAACTAAAAGTTCCTGCTTGCTAATAGGGCAGAAAGTTCAGAGATCTATAGTGAACAAAACAATAGAATTAAGTTTTTAGTTGGACCATAGAGTTTATATTTCCAGGTCAAACCACTGCCAGCTAAGGAAAAATAGCAGCGTAAGGTAGATACCTTACACATACAGTGTGTCTGTCAGTGAACAGTGAAGTTCTTCAGCTGGTCAATGTAATCTAAAAATGATTCCTAATAAGCTCTTTCAAATAATCAGTAGAAACAGAAAGTAGTTTAAAATGATGCTGCATCCCTTTTACAGACAGGTATCTCGCTAAACAGAGAAGAAAGAGGTTCCTACCAACCTCAAGAAGGAAGAAAGGAAATGGACAAAAACCATGAGCCATGCAAGGCTTTGAGGCATACTGAGTGAAATGCATTACTTTGCCTCTTGTAAGGTACTAAGATGCTCTTACTTTAGTGCCAGGCTGTTGCACCTCTGCTCGTGGAGACCTGAAACAGCTGAAAAGGTTGAAGGAAAAGGCCTGCATCTATCAGCCTTGCTGCCAGGGCTGCAGCTGTGGTCCAGCCTTCAGCCTCCGCTCCCTTCTCTGCTGGAGAACAGTGGGGCAAAGGCTGAGCAAAGCCTTGGTGCATCCTGGGTGCTGCTGGAACTGAGCTGTGTGCTGGATGGGGAGCACAAGCAGCTGGGATGGAGGTGCTCGTGGTTTTGGCTATGCAAGAGAAATGGTAATTAACCTCCAGTAAAGGGGCAGGGCAGGTAGCTGGGGCCAGTAATTTTCTCCAGCATGTGCTGCAAAATTTACCTGAGCTCATTTGTCAAGCTTTGAATCCTTAAATCCATAACTCCAATTAATTAGGAATCTCTAATTACCCCAAAACGGCACTCTGTATTTAAGGCTAAGGTGTGGTGAAATCCAGAGAAAGAAAACATGAGAGAAGCTGGAGGATATTTAGAGCTGGAGATGCCGGAAAATGTGCATTTTCAGAGCTCAAGGTACACATAGGTGCAAAGGAAGCCCTGTGGCTCTACATGTCAGTGGGACTGGAAGCAGGTCCTGAGCTGGTAGAAGCCACTGTCTGATATTCAGACATCCATCCTTGGGTGTCTCACAAGTTCCCTTTTTTCAGTAAGTAATGACACCAAACCTCCCAGCAGGAGGTTCCTGCATCAGAGATGTATAACAAAGCAACCTTTAGGACTTAAGCCCAACTGTATTTTCTGTTCCAGAAGCAGACTGGATGAGGCTCTAGCTCTATACAACTTTAAACCAGAAACCCCAGGGGGGATGTTATTGAAAACAACGGTGCAGACAGGTTCTGGCCCTGCCCTTGTAAGAGGAAAAAGCCCTTTCACAGTTGAGGTCTTATTATATTAAGTTAAAAAGTATAGCTTTTAACTAGGTTGTAACCAGTTAATGTGATTCAGGAAAGGCTGTAAGGTGGATAGAAGCTTTCCCTTTTTGCCTTGCTGCACAGGTTACTGTTTTTCCAGACCTCACATGTGAGACCAGTTAACACAGGCTCAGCAATTAGGCTGTGAGGTCACCTGATTAAGTGAGGGGCAACAGCAGGTTTTGGGGCTGATTGACTTCAGTAGGGCTGCAGCTAACAGCCTGAAACGTTACTTTCCCAGTTCTGCTGGGCTCCTTCTCTTGGACAAACCAGCACCAGCTTTTCAGCAAAGGTAATGCTTCTCCTTAGTATGTGTTTGGTGACAGGGTGTTGTACATCTGTATGTGTATGGGATTGCTGTGGTGACGTTAAGGGAGGAGAAAAATTATGCATGCTTCTATACAAATGGGAGGGTCTGCTCTTCAGAGCCTCAAGTCTTATTTTCTGGCTCCAATAGCATGAAATCTTTGTGTTGACCTGGCAAATAAAAGCTGTAGTTAGTGGCTTTGGGGGAAGATAGAAGAGAATAAGATCCAGATAAGGCTGTTTTGAGGTGTTCCACTGTAGAGAGTTTCCAAGGATTCATTGCAGAAGAACTGCTGGTCCAGAGAAGAAAACTACTATAGACCTTAACAAAGATGACTGTAAATCTGATTCTTACTTAAGACTTCTGAGGACTTGAATGCTTGATGTTGGTATTAGGGAGCAATAGCACTGCAGCTAAGATGCTGTTTGCTGGAAAGGTATGGGGTAATCAATTGCATCTGGAAGGCAGAGATGAGAACGAGCTGCCAGGTGCTCGTTAATAGGAGGGTTTGAGGGTGGCAGAATTTCTCTCATGTAACTCAAGTTGTGAAGGGAGAAGAAAAAAAAAAAGGCAACCATCATCAGCTGTGTGGATTGATTCTAACAGTACTGGCTGCCTGGGCTTTTGAAGGTATGGCAGATATTCTCCTTCACCATTTTCCTGTGAGGTGAATGTTTTCAGCTGGGAAGCACCTTGTGATGTGCGGGGATGCTCTGAACCTGCAGTGGGACCTCAGCTTTACCCTGTGCTCGAGGCCAGGCCATCCTGAGGCACCCATGGGTGCTGACTCACGGCACCGGGGCCACCTACCAGAGCAGCACCAGGCCTAAGGCAGCACCTGGCTCACTATGGAGGTCTCGCAGCCAGTGCTGAGCAGGCCCCGGCCTGTTTGGGCTGGGAGATCTAACGAGATCACAGCCGGGGCCGGGGGTGATATGGCCGCGAGCCATCATCTTACATAAAGCCATACATTTGCATAATGTGTTTTACAAGATTAAAACTGAGGAAACTTTTTTTTTTCTTTTTGCATAAAAGGGAAGAAAATAGGTGAAAGAGCTCTATAGAATGGGGTATTGGAAGGCTGGGGCTCCTAAAAGGACAGTGACAGTATCAGGGTTTGAAGTGATTTCAGGGGTGACAGTCTAAAGGGAGAATCTGTTGTGGTACATGTGCTTGGAGGAAAGAAAACCCCAGAGATGGGGGGTGCTCACAAAGTGGGTACCAGAGTGATGACCTGGGAACACATCCCTCACAATGAGTGCTTTCTCCAACCTGCTGCCATGTTAGAGGAAGCCCCTGTTGCATGGAAGGGGCTGCTGAAGCTTGGTGAGTCAAAAACCCAAGACATTCTTGCTTTGCTTAATTACTGTGAGTGACTTGGATGCTGATGCAGAGGTCAATAAATGGTGTATGTTCCCCAGAAATGCATCTTACTTGCAGGCTTGGCCAGTGGACTTGTTGCAGGGCTGAACTCGCCTCCTGCATATAAGGGCTAATCCTGCAAGGGTTCTTTAGTGGAAAAATATATGGAGGTGAAGGGGAAAATTACTGGGAAACTATAAATCTTGATGCATTAGGAAGCCTTAGCTGGTGCTTGTGAAAGTCTGATAAATGTTCCAGAGTGTAGCTATGGCCATGCACGCTGTTAGCCATAGCTGCAGCATCCAAAGGGAGCACAGCAGGCAAATTGGTGCTTCTAAATGCCCCTCTTGGATGGCAGCATACCTGCTTCCCCACAAACATGAAGTATGGGTGGGTGAGCCCCTGGGCAATGCTTGGCCAGGTGTCCAGCTCCCTCGTTAGGAATGAGGATGGCCAGCAGATGCAGCTGGGCATTATTTTTCAGCTGTTGCTTAATTGAAAACCTACCAAACTGTTTCCAGTTGTAGGATCATGCTGCCATTTTCATAAGGACACAAGATAAGCTGAATCCTCTTGTGGTTCCTATGGTTCCCTCAACCCTATATACAGTATGGATCAGTGTGTGCATAGGGGATATCAACAAACCTTCTGCTCTGGAGGAAACATGGAAATGCTTATGTGATGTGCTGGTGCCAGGATGTTGTGGAATAGTCTCTCTCAGGACTTTAATAAGCCACATTACAATAACGAGTCAAGCAAACCAGTCTGTGCTGCTGCTGGGTGTGAGAGCTGAGTCCTGCAGCTGGTGACTTGATGTCTGGCTGCTGAAAATCTCTCAGGTGACTCTTGTCTTCTGCAATTACTTTTGAGACTTGAAAGACCATCGCATGCATGTAGCTTTGGGTCAGTGTTTGAATGATTTGTATACAGTGTTTTGATTTCCAGTGTGTCCAAAAGAGCAGTTTGAAGAAAAGAAGGTAATTGTGTTACCCCAGACTCCTTCCATCAGGGTTAAAATCTACAGTTACTGGGGCAGGTAGGAAATTGCGTCCGAAATTGCGTCCGTGAGGAGGGAAGAAGCTGATGGTAAAATGCACAACTGCTCTTGGCCGCACCAACTTGCGGTGTGGCCCCAGCAGGGCTATTGAAAGAGGGGAGGCTTCCATGGTGTTTCCAGCATGCGAGGAGCATGTGAGCAGTTACGGTGAGTCACTGCTGAGCTAAAACAGTGCCTAGCGATGCCGCTGGGTTGAACCATTTTGTAAGCCTGTATAGTACAGACGTTATTCTTCCTGTTACTTCTCTTGGCAGCACTAACGTGTTGTGACAGTGATGTTGCTGGCTCCTGCTATTAATCCAGCCTTCTCGGAGATGTAAAAATCACACTGTATCTGGGGCGAGATGGGCAGCCAGATTAATCCTTGTGTTATAGTTAGCTTTTCTGAGTCATGTCATAATACGATAGCTTTTGTGTGCAAGGGTTATAAATTGGGCGTGATATGACTGGGAGCTCCTTTTCCATTGCAATCCAGTGCTGGACCACATCACCTTCTTATACAAGAGGGTCATTTGTCTCAGTACACCTCTGATTTTTCCAAGCAGTCATGAATTTTTGATCCATGCTTCAACTTCCTTCCTCATCAATGCAGCCCTTAAACTACCCTTAGCATCTCTGTAGTTACTAAAGCAGAGCTGCTCCTCCTGAGAGAAGTAAACTGGGTGAAATGCTGGCTGTGTGTGCTAAGGGGTGGAAGCTCCCAGCTGGGAGCTCTGCCTCGTTTTTTCTCCCCAGCACTGATGGAGCCAGGATACCATGCTCTCTCAACCACGCTGTCCTGAGCTCAGTTTAATTCCCCACCTTTGTTGGGAGGAAGTGGCCATATGTGAAGCAGGCAGGTGTCTTGTCTCCTCTCCTTGAGGCACCAATGAAGTTTCTCATGTGCCACAACAGTGAGCTCGTTAACGAAGGCCCCCCATGAGATCTACAGACGCGGGGTATGGGCTGCCTTGCACAGATTGCTCCGCATATGATTATTTCCCACCCCTCCATCAGAACAGCCACACTATCTGTGTGAGCTTCTCTTCCAGGGTTGAGATCAGAGGCACTGAGGGGGCTTTGCTGTAGTCCTGTGTGTGTGTGCAGCCTGACCCTCACAGAGAGGGTATGAGAGGAGGCTGCACCCTCCTGTGTCCATTGGGAGGTGGTTTAATGTTGAGGATGAAGCAGTGGAGTCCACTCTGGCAAGCAGGTGGGAGTGAGATGAGTGTTGGTTTGGTATTTTTGCTTTGCTTTTTCGCCATCTGAATCTGTTTTAATCGATTTTGGGAAAATTAATATATTGCCGAGTCTGTTTGTCTGTGGTGGTAACTGATGTGGGATCTCCCTGTGCTCATCCTGACCCCTGGTCTGTAGAAGGGAGGTCCAAGCGTGGCTGTGGGGCTGCAGCCTGGGTCAGCCCGCACACCTCTCCTGGTGCTGTTCTCACCCATTCCTCACACCACGTCATTGTTTCTTTTCGTCACAGTCTTTTGTTCCATCACAAACCTGGTTCAGCAGGGCCTCACCAGCTCTGTTCTGGTCAGTCAGGTGAGAGCACTGTAGCTGCAGTGGGCCTGGTCTGGGGTCGCAAGGTCTACAAAGGATGTGTAACTACAGATTTTTATTGATACCGTAAGCAGCCAAATTAAACATTTTTCAGTAGTGAAAAGGGTATGCTTAAAAATACTAATGTGTGAGGTTATGATGGCTTCATATGCAGCTGCTAAATCTGCATAGAGCTAATGCATGCTGTAACCCCCAGCTCTGTGAGCACAGGTCTGAATACTTGGATATGTGGTTAAGATGTGCATGAAACTCCTTCCCCAGTGCTTGGTTTTACTGTAACTGCCAAAGCCACTTGACTCAAGCAGTTGTGAGAGGCATTCCAGAAATCTAATGCTTAATATTTCACTGTGGATTTTTGGCTTCAAAGTGATTTTGTTATGTCCCTAGAGCCTGGTTAAATCCTTAGTTATAATGATTGCACACTGAAGGGTGCTGTTACATAGAAATGCTGTCCCATAATGGCTTCGTTGCTGTGGAAAATCCGATGTTATTTGGTCATTCGCTATGAGTTCCCTAAGCCATCAAGACATTTGCCTCAAGGCTACAAACACAAAGCTACAGGCAAAACCCTCTGGACATAATGAGTGGGCATTTATGCAGAACTAAAAACTGGAACAGCTGAGCAGTAGATCTATGAATAGCAAGCATGCCTCGAAGCACAAAAGACATCATTCTGGAATAAAGGGGTTTATAATGGTTCTGACATCTTGTATGTCAAGATCATGCTACGTTGTTGTAACTTTTTTTTCCCCTGTTTGTTTGTTTGAACCATGTTCCTTAAGTAAGGTTTGAGTAATTAAAGGGTGTGAAGGAAACCCTGTAGCTTTACTAAGAATAAAAATTGGGCAACTGACACTTCTGGCAAGATCCATCATTTTGATCGTGCTTGCTAGGGAAAAAGCTTATTGCTCCTGTGCTGTTTGCATCCCTGGTTCCCCCTTTGCGACTCCTTAGAGTTTCTCCTTGTATAAGTAGCTCTAAAAGACTTTATTCTAATATTAGCTGAGAAATATCTTCTGATGGAAATGGAAAGGTTGGGCTAACCTTAAACTACAGGGTCAGGGAGTCAGGCAATACAGAGGAGGGTAATAAAATTCAGTGATTGAGATCAACAGGGTGCTGGAGGAGCTTAATGTTGGGAAATGTGCTGCAGTGAGGTTGCAAGCACTTGCAATTGTTTATATGCACTTCTGACTACATGGCAAGAACAAGATGGAAAGGGATGTATGACAGTTACACCAGAAGCATATAGAAAACTCACAATAGAAATTAGTAGAGGAGCTGGGACATGAAATTAGCTTAGAGGGAAAAAGACAGGGGAAAAGGAGTGTAAGAATACACAAAGATGATGGATTCAGGTTCTGTGTGTCTGTATCCGTACGTGTCTGATCAGTTTATGAGGAATTATTGACTTCCAGGGTAGTTTCAATATTTATTTATTTGTTTTTGCTATGTTTTCAGCCCTCTTGCCAGCATGTTGGGCTGGGGGAAGGATGGGGAGAACGTACAAGTTCAAACAAGTTTTGCAATCCTTGCAAAGTAACTTGGACCTTGCAAAACCATAGGTTGTAGAGATGAGCAAAGCCCAAATACTGTGAAGTTCCTACAGGGAAACATGGCCAAGGGATTAGGTGCTAATCTCTGACCTGAGAAGATGTGATGAATGTCTACCGTGCAGACGGTACTGCAGCACAGAGATACCTGAGCTGGTTGTGACTGGTTTATTTGGCAGGATAACCTAGCTTTGCTTTTTGTGGTATGGGAAGCAAGTGTCTCTTCCACCAGTGGAAGTTAACCCATGCAGAGATCAACGCTAGAGAGTCCAAAAAGCAGAATGTATTTTGGCAAAAAATGATAGGTTCTGATGTAACTGTATGCTTCATTTCCTTGTGTCCAAGCTTCTTGGCCACAAGCAAATTGTTTGTCCTTTTGACATGTACGCTTAGCAGTTGAAAACATGGTATTGTGCACACTTTGCATGCTTACCCAAAGAGAGGCACTACAAGATGTTCAGATAAGGAAGGATGTTGCTTAGGTGGCTTAGAAAGGCAAGGAGATTAATTTAGTTCTCTCTCCATCTTCTTCCTCACAGCTCTGAGTGGCAGCTCTTACTGCCTGGGAACAGACTCATGTGGCCCAGTCAGGAGGATGACAGCTCTGCACCACCGGTAAGTGACAGCTCTGCAGTCACTCTTGAGATACTAATTGATAGAGCAGCATGGAAGAGCAGGGATAGAATTGTTTGTAACAAGCTGAACTGAAGACAAGGATTTATTCTGGTCAAAGTGCTATCTGCTGTTGTTGTACGTGGTGTCAGAAATGCATCCCAGTAACCCACTGCACTGAATATTCCTGCTGCAACAAGTATGTCACTGTAGTAATGGCGTTGAATTTTGTTCTGCTGTATGTGTACCAATTGTATTTCAAGTCAAGTTTTCTTTTAGTTGTTTTGTTCCCCTCCCCCCAGGCATCTTTTACTACTGCATATTTTACCATTATTTCTCATTCTCTTTTCCTCCCCCTTCCTCCACTACCACTTCTGCTTACGTTTCTCTCTCCAGTGCTAGAGCAGCACCTGTGATGGTGCATGGCTCTCTCTGCTGCCTTTCACTCCTCTTTGGGAAGGAGTCTGGCTTGGACAGAGTCCAGAAGCTTTGTGTGTGTGGTGGTTCTTTTTATTTTATTGAGTGAAGAATTTATGACTGATGGTTTGGTGGAGAAGATGTGATCTGGCAAAGGACGGCCCTGGCTGATGGGGGACTGAAGTCTATTCTAGTTACTTGAATATTCCATCTTTTTGTTTGACTGGAGATGTAGATTTAACAGCCAAAAATATACGTTTGGCTTCAAAGGGGAAAAAAAGAGCATTAAAATACCTGTATTTTTGTGTACCAGGAAGTAAATGCTAAAACAGGATACATACAGCACTAGAAGAACTAGAAAGACTGAGGTTCACATGTGCCAGGGGCTCTTCCTCTTTCCCTGTTGATATCCTAGCACTGAGAAGAGAGCAAGGCTGGTAGGCATCTCATGCTCCATCACTAGGGGCCTCTTAAGAGCAGCTGAGGAAAATGGCAGAATATGAGGAAATCCCATTGTTTGTGTATGGAGAAGGGAGACTGATGTCTGGTCTCCAGTCCCACATTTACTCCTGGTTTATCTTGATTTCCTGACACCTGACCCTACTCTTGCTCCTTCACGTGAGTTTGACTGTAAGTGCTCCCTACAAGTTGCTGTCTTAATTTCTTGGAAAGGCAGGATTGCTGCTGCTTTCTAGCGAAAGGAAACTCTTCCAAGCAGTCAGAGATTACTCCTGCTCACAAAACAATTCCCTTATCAACTCTCTCGTGTACAAACTGCATAATAACAACACAGCCTGCGCAGCGCTGCGAGCTTATTTGCTTTGTGATTTGTGGTCGGATCATTGCATTTCAGCATTTACTGATGAAAGGAAATTACTAACAAGACGCTGGTATTTACATTAATTGTGGCTTTGGGGAGATAGTCCAAAGAAAATTATGTTAAAGCCAGTTATTATGTGTCTCCTTAACAATTAGAACGGAACTTGAAGTGTATAAAGCGAAAGTCAATTTCAATTGAATTTTAGCTGCTGCTTGATATTTTCCCTTTGTAGGGGTTGGGAGGGGAGAAAGGGCTTTCAGCAGCCAACCCGGTGTTGTGTTTGGTTGGTTTGTTTTTTGCATCCATCTTTGAAAACAACATAAAGCACTCAGCTTGAAGGAGCATGTGTGCTAGTGCAAGAAAAGCTTATTTACTTCCACTAAGCAGGATCACTTGCTGCTTCCATGGAGGCCTTGTGATGTGGGTCAGCTTTTGCAAAACATGTACTAAATGGCAGGGTTTCCTCCATTGAAGACAACAGTTTTCATTGTTCTTGTTTCACCTCGGTGCAATCTTGTGCAGCTCTGTAGGTTAAACAAAGTTGGCATCTAATACTTAAAAGTACACCAAGCACTTTTCATGTATGTCCTGCTGGATTGTCTTGTGAGAGTCCTGAGAGCAAACTTCCACTTCAGTTTGAACTATTTCTGGACACAGATTTAATGCCTTTTATAATGTTTGATGCATGATGAAAAGTAATTTAAGGTTTCTTAAGATGATTCATCTGCCAGCATAGTAGATCCAAGAAGCAAACACAGATGTGAGATTTAAATTCTCCCTTGGCATGAAACGCTGCCAGGACTCTTCATGCTATAAACCACAAACTGTACCCAGTGGAGATGAGTAACACACTTTATATTTAAGTGTCGTCTGATTGGGTACCTTCAGACCTCCCAGATGACAGGGGGTATAAATATAAACACACCTTGTTCTTTCACTAGATGTTGGTGTTGCTTGTATGTCCCCTCTAATGCTGGGATTTGTCTCATCAAAACTCTCTGTGTCCACCCAGGCTTCTTGTAGAGGTTCCCTTCATACAGGAGAAATACAGGCACTTCTGAAGTATGATTCATCTGACCTTCTGTCAGCATCTATTTTAGGGATCTGAAGCCAGGCAGAATTAAATCCTTCCCCCAAAATTCTTCGGTAAGAAGGGGGATTTTGGATGCTGTGGGCTGGAGTTCTCAACTCTCTTTCCTTGAATGACCCCATTACCTTTACGTCACTGCACAAGTCATGAGCAGATCCAAGCACAGGAATGTGTGTTCTGGCACGAGGCAGCACGGGGCAGGCATGTAGATGTGCTCACGTTGGTCTTGCTTTGGGGTTATTCTGCTCATCCTCTACTCGTCCAAGTCAGAGTGGACAGCACTGTTTGATATGTGTCTGACCATCAAAAGGCTGCAAGACTAAAAGTGTAACTGGTTTTAATTATTTAGGTGTAATTTAAATCTTCATGTTTATAGGATAATTGTTTCTTTTTTAATATAATTTAAATTTTGCAATACAAGAAACAGGCCTGAACCTGTGAATGGAGTGTTGGAAACTGTCTAAGAAGATTAAGGTCTCTTAATTGATTTCACATAAACAGGTGTGACTGAATTCATCAGAAGAAAGTTAAGACTAAACATATTCTTCTAATTATGCAAAAATTGCTAGAGTGGGCGCTCAGTTGAGCAACTGCCTTCCCTTTCCAAGTGGGATCAGTTCTCAACTGTCCATCAGATGGGAAAATTGTCATTTCCGAAGCAAATGAACCAACGTGTCACGTGCTTTTATTATGACAGTCTGCTTTACTCGTAGATGCATTTGCAGTCGTGGATTTGGCAAGGGGACATGGGAACGTCCCTTGTGAGCTGTGCTGTGTCTAATGGTGTGGGAGGACAGGTGTCAAGGCAGGGCTGTGTCCTTTTCTCAACTTCAGAAACCGGCATTTATGAAAATCTCATTTAGGGAGCTGAAGGACTAACTCTGAAACTCCATTTGCTCTTAATGTTTTCTTGAATGACCTAAGTTGTTATTTTCTTGTTTAAACTTAACTGTAGGTTTGGAGATGCATAACATGGTTACAGGACATCCTTTGTGTTGTGTTTCAAAATAGCAAGTGCAGTATATAACTCTTTATGCAGCCAACAAACATGCTTATTTGTTCTGCTTACGCTGCACTCTTTGCCTCTTGTCTTTCCTAATCTTGTATCTCGAGAGAATGAGAAAGCATTGATGTGTTGACCATAGCTGTAGACAGGCTAAAAGCTCTGTTTAAGAGATGTTCATCTCAAAGACCACCTGGGTGTGACAGTAAATTGCGTGACAAGACACAAGTATCACAGCGCAGCATCATGAAGGCCCTGCAATTACTCAGTGGTGCTCCTAACAAAACCATTTGCTGATGAAACAGTTCTTTGAGTCTCTAAATTGAAGGATGACTAGTACTTAAGGTGTGTTTTCAGAGACAAATTTGCACACAGATGGTGATCTAAAATTAGTTTAGTTACTTAAACCACTGTTTTGTAATAGGGAAGATACTGTCTGTAACACTGCAAATTAATTTAGAAAATCGTACCCCACTTGTATTAGGTTTTCTTTAAGTTTGAGAACTAAATGCAGACATATATCAACCTGCAGCTATTGGTGGTGACTTTGGCACCCTGATGGTGTGTTTTACTCAAGTTAAAGTGAACAACTATAGAGTAGTAAGGACATGATGTTAATAGCTGTGTTATATTTAAAACAAAATGAAAGCTGAACTGAATCTCTACAGAACGTTTGGAAATAATCTTCAGAGGGCAGATATGAAGTTTTATATTTATTAGTCAAAAGTGTCAGAGTTCTGAAAAGATGTGATGGCTGCAGTGGCTCACCTGTTGAAGGTGAACTGATGTTATGCTGTTGCCAAAAGAAAAAGCTGAAGTTGATAAACACCAGTCTGCAATAAGAAAGGAGTGGGGTTTTTTTTACTTAATAACTGCTGCAAGCACTTCTATGCTGTGAGTTGGAATAAGTAATCTTAAATGTAAAGGATTGTTACTTCAGCTACTGAAAAATGATTCATTACTCCAAGCGCTCCTGCCAGCTTAGTTCTCCTGTCCTGAATCCCAGGCTTTCCTTTAAACAAAGCACCTTCCTTAAAATGAAATATTGTCCAAAATTTCATCAGCACCCTGTCAGCTTCTCCAAAAACTGCCTGTTGCTGCAGTAAAATCCCGGAACAGAGCGTACTGCTCAGGAGGAAAGGAGGGCTTAAATAATAATAAAAATCTCAAACTATACTGATATAGAAAGGAATGATTCCTGCCTCAAAAACAAACAAACAAACCAAAAAACCCCAAAACCAATAAACCAAAGCCAGCAACAAAGAAACCTACAAAAAAAAACCAAACCAAAAACAAACAACCTGTTCCTGGCCATCTCTGTTTCAAACATCTCCTTCAGGCTGATTTCTGGCTGTTCTTCAGAGAAACTGCTGTCTCCATCCATCCATCCAGGCTTCATTTCATCTCTGGAGGATACAAATGCCCTGATTCCTTTGCTGCTTTGAAAACCCAAGCTATGCATTAATCAAGACAGTCAAAAGCTGCCTGAAAAGGCGTTGGAACTGATAGGATTTAAGCATGTGCTTTCAAATATTTAGATAGCATATATTTAGATAAATTAGGTACTTCATATTTATCTGCTGCCTAGCATGAAACTCGTTTGATTTGATCAAAACTAGTTCATTTAGGTTCCCAACTCCCTGGTTTTATGCTGACAGTTAACAAAACACTAAAATTAGAAGCTGCTATGCGATAGTTTTAAGCAGGAAAGCAGTTGTATGAAGCTTTAACTGGTAGGCATCTTTTGTCAAATTCAAGCATGCTGCTGCATGGCCTGTGTATGCAAAAGGAATACGTCCGTACTCATTTGAATGCAAACCAGTTGTAGGGAAAACATCTTCAGGGCATGGCTAAAAAGGGGGGAAGTGATTGATTGAAATTGGATTAGATAAATCACTTGGAAACTGAAGTTATTTTCCACATCCTCTTCAACTGATTAAAAAGCAACACAATAAAAACTGAAATCAATTTGGTCTCAAAGTGTGTGAGGTTATGCAGGAATTACTGGTACTTTTCAGTGCTTGGAAGTGCTCCTGCCCCCCTGCCCCATGCCCTGTGCATGATACAGCCCAGGCTGGTAGGTACAAGCAGTTTTGCTAAAGGTATAATTTTGCTTCACTCGTTTTAATGATTAGGAGTCCTATAGTTTTAAAGTGATCTGTGCTGTACAATTATGTGTGTTTTGGTGGAAATACTACTTTTTAAATTAGTATCGTTCTCATAATGGCGCTAGCTAGGCTGTTGTGTTTGTAAGCAAGAGCACTGCATTCTTTCATCAGGCTGCTTAGCTTTCCAAATTCAACTTTGTTTCTCTTAAGAAACTGAATCAGAAATCATACGAAGTTCCTCAACTTTGGAGGAATTAGATCCATAGCCAAGCCTTGCTGGGTAAATGTATTCACATATTCTTTTAAACCAAAAGAATGGATGTCTGAATCTGGACTCTGTCTCCCTGTTTATGTTGTGGCAGTGGCGAATGGAACTCTTATCTCTTATCCATATGTGCCTAGAAATAATAGCTTAAAATCTGAGGTGAGATTGGATATTCAAGTTACCTTAAAAAAGGACAAGCAACAAAACCCACAGAAACAAGCAACAAAACCACACGCAGAAAACTCCACCTTGATCAATTTCAAGGAGCCCAGGAGAGTCAGATAAACCAGGATGTTTTGAAGCTTTAGGATCGTAAATACCACTCCAGACTTTTTGTTGGAAGGAATAGGAAATCTATTGAGGTGGTGGTGGTTTTTTTTGGTGGGGGGGGATGGAGGGGAGCTTGTAAAATAGCAGGAATTCCAGGGATGGGTACACATTAGTTGTTCCGTGGGAATGTTGCTGGCTGTCTGTGCAACTGCAGATTGAGATATTATTGTGTAAATGAAACATCAGGTATTCATTTTCCACACAGGAGATTCAGTAATTACTGCACTCACACAGTAGATGACAGCTGTTATCATTCTGATGAAAAGAGCCCTAAATTAAAACCCTGTCCCTTTGCATAGATTCCTGCCAGAAACAAATGTTAATTTCCTTGGTTGGTCAGCCTCATTCCTTAGGTCCTCTGACAGGTACAAATAAGGACAGTGCCTTTGTTTCTGTGTTTATTGGCGTTCCCTGGCACGCCAAGAGTTGCAGTAGAGGGGAACAGACGTGCAGCAAATTCCTACTGCCCGTGTGAATGCCCCTGGTGTTTGGCATTGTGCGTGTATGGGTGTTTGGAGGAGCCCTACTGCTGGCCAACACCGACCTAGATTTTGTTTGTATAATGTGGTGCACTTGGAAGAGGGGAAAAAAGATGAAGAGGATCCACTTGTAGCACAGATGTCTGCTCCCCAGCTGATATGCCCAGACAACTTTGCCCTCCTTTCTGGCTGGAGAATGGAGTGGCTCCCACGGATTAACGTAGTGACATCTGTTTGGGTAACACACGGACGAGATGGGGAGATGCAATTCAGACACCTCTGTTTTCTTTGGAAACCTTTCCCAATTATAGGAGATTAAAACCTTTAATGTGTCATTATTTTGGGCTGGACGTCAACTGCCAAGCGCAACCATGCTCTTCAAATTATGAATCAAGAAACTAATGAGTTTGTTAAAATGGCACACTTGCCATGCAGAGTAACTGCTGCCTGTTAGCCTTATGCAGGAAGGTTTTCAGATTTATTGCAAAGCCAAGAGTTGGTCTATGGAAAGGGGGAAGCAGGGCTGGGAGGAAGACCTGGCACATGTCTGTGCTGCGAGGAGTCAAGCAGCGAAACTCAGTGCTTCTCTGCTGCTCTATGTGGGGATTGGTGTAATTCCTACCCATGTCTGAGACCCCAGAGTGCCCTGTAACTCACTCAGTGCTTCTTTGCTCCTAATATCCTAGCAGTCACTGTTGATTTCTGTTACAATTAATAACCCAGTGGTCTGACTTAGAGCAGAAGCTGCCTCTTTCTGTTACTTTTACTTGGAATAATCTGTATCTGTACAACCAAAATCTATGTCCAAGAGCACTATTCTGCAGACTGCTATTAAACAATATATTGTAGTCACTGCTGAGTGCTGAGTCCCATCAAAAGATATAGGATAAAAAGGACTCAAGGGAAAAAAATATAGATGGAGCCCTGGGATCTGAGAGCTCTTATTCTATGCAGACTAAATAGAACACAGCTTGAAGGTCAGAAGAGAGGGCTGAGGGGCTTCCTGGAGAAAATTTGGATCTGCTTTGGGTTCAAAGCTTCATTCTTATACTGGAAATTGTCCCTAAAGCAAGCAAAAAAAAAAAAATCACTGAATTATCCCCAGAAACAAAGCAATCAAATCAATTTAAGAACAACGTTGAAGGCAATGATAAATCATTTATTTACTAAAGCACAACACATGTCCTAAAGCAGAACGGCAACAATAAAAACTCTCTTGAGCAAATATTGCAAAAGAAACTTTGACTGTAGCCAAGCCCTCTATCTGTGTAAGATGCTCTGCTGCAAATGTTAACTTTCCCGCAGTGTTCCAGCAGCCTGCAAGTAGGTGACCCAGAGCTCTGGTTTTCTGAGGCATGGGAGGCCTATTCAGATTCTACAGATGAGAAAGTTTTGGTGCTTAACAGCATTCTGATTTATTTTTCTCACCTGATTAAAACAAGGGTGGTGTTGATACTGGCTGTGGACGTTGTTATTATGAGCTATGGGAATCTCACACATCTCCCCAGAAAGTGAGATGTGATGGCGTGCTGTTGTGCCAATGCCTTTCAACTCGGGTCCGAAGCTAACGTAGGTTTCTAAGACTGAAAATTGTCAGAAGCCCATTTTTTTGGGGGAGGCTCTCGGGGGTGGGGGTTGTTCTCCTTTGGGTGTATGAAACGTATTAGGGCTCTTTGCAAATAGACATGCCTGTCTTGCTTTTATTTAGTTTCTCCTAATGGCTGAGTGGCTTGCATGCTTCTCCAGAGGGTGCTGGGAGCTGGAGGGGGGAGGCCTGTGCTGGCCCAGGGCAGCGCGCTCCTGGCCTGGCTGCGGTGGGAGCTGGTGCAGGGAGGCAGGATGCGCCACTGCAGCTCCCTGTGCTCCGCTGTGCCTCAGGCCCTGGTGCAAGCAGCTGCAATTTTGGGTTTGGGGAATATTCTAACTTCACAATTTCCTGACTATTCCTACCGTTTATTTATTCCTGCCTTTTACTGCCATTAGTAGAAGAGCGGGCAGATGCAGAACTGAGGCTTAAAAAAAAAGTTCAAGCCAATACTTGCAGTTTTTTTGTTTTTTTTTTTCCTGAGATATTTTCACAGCTTTAATATTCAAACGCCGCTTTTGCTAATTAAGTTTTCTTAATTATATGATTTGCAAGATTAAAAGGCCACTGCCAATATAAACCGCATATTGCCCCTAAACTGTTAGATTATTAAATTGAGTTTTTTAAATTAATTTTTACTTGCCATGATTTGTATTCTGTTTGTTCTGTGCTATTTTAGGCTTGGATAATAAATATCATGTCAGTCTCATATTCGTTTGTGGACAATTCCAAGTTTTCAGTGCTACAGGGTAAGGGTTTGAAAGGCAACAGCACCATTTTTTGTTTTGTTTGACGGGTTTGTTTTCTTAATTCTATTCATTTTATGCTTTACAGAAGACTTTTATTTTTAAACAAAATAGAAAACTGCGCTAAATATAATTTGACAGCATCTCCTGAAATGATATTCTTGTTTATGACAGTGCAGAGCAGAGGCACAAAAAGTCAGAGGTCACTTTTTATATGCAGTAGATTCTCATATATTCAAGAATGTCTGGATGTGTAAAGTGTCTGTACAAGGCTGAGTCGTCTCTTCTACGATGGGATTTCTCAGGGCTATTGCTGTAAGAACTGCTTGTGATAAGAACCTCTCTGGCAATGTGTTCTGCCACTCTACGCATCCTAGCTGAACCACCTAGCTGCCTGGTAGTGGCCATGCCCATCACAGAGACTGCAGCTGGGTGAGTGAACACAGCAAATGAGCAAAAGCAAGAGCCAAGCTACCAGTGAGGGTTAGCGTGGGAGCTCATTAGGCTGAGCCTAATTGTACCAATATGGGAACTGCACCCTCATGGCTCATACTGCTGCTGGGGGACCCCTGTGCTGTGTAGGGACTGGGCTACTTGGTCGAACATACATTTGGAAGGAATGAGTGGAAGCAATGAGATTATAACCACAGGTGTCTGATGATGCAGAAGGCAGTTTGGTAGTTCTGGTTCAGAGGGCTGGTTCTCAGGTCATGCCCATTCCTTCAGAAGATTATGCCCCTTCTTCCACTGTGAGAGGTTTAGAATCCAGTTGTGCTCGAAGATCCAATTTTGGGGGGTGATCAACTCCATAGGTAGCCTGCTGGTGTGGTTTGTGATGGGCTCAAGTCTGCCATCCCTGCTCAGAGTGGCAGCACCCCATTGGTGTAACAGGGAAAGGAGAGTCTCAGTGGGCTACAAAAACAGGGGAAAAGCCAAGTGTGCTCCTCATATCCAGCTATTTACCAGATAATAATAAATCCTTGTCAAAAGCATTGGTAACCAGTACTGGGAGCTCAGCCTTTAGGTCAGGAGCACAAGGAATTAAGAGCATTTCAGTTTTGGCTCCTCTGTGTTTGCTGTCTTAGGCAAATGCTAAGCAGCACAAGGTGCTTCATGGTGAGCAGGGGCTTGCATAACTGCTCGTTGTCGGCTTGTTGTGTAATGAAGGCTGAAACTGTGTAGCAAAGTTCCTTATTATATTTTTTGTTTAAAATGAATCTGCATTTCTAGGAGAGAGGAGAAGCGGAGAGTGTTTAAACAGTTTTCCTGTGGGGGGAAAAAGAGAGTAATTCCTTGCAGCACTTAATTTGGGGGGTGAGATGGAGTGAGGACATGGCCACATATCGATCTATTTGAATGCAGTGTTGATTCTTTTTCTGTATTGAGTAAAACCAAATGTTTCAAGCAGAACGTGTTGAGCATGTGAATGTAGTCTTAAATACTAGGAAGGAAGATTTTTTCCTTGAAAGAAAATAGTCAATTGTTTTGGCATCTGACAGAAGCATGATGTATTTAACAAAGCATGAGATAGTGGGTTTGGGGGGCATGGAGGGAAGCTTTGTGTCAGTTCATGACTTCCTGAAAAATCACATTGAAAACACACACCATGTGTGAGCACATGCAGAGGGATGATGGTGCAGACATGCCATTGGCTTTAGACACTGTCTTGATAAGGACTTTTCTCAGAGCCAAGACTGAGCCCCTTTCAGAAGACTGCTTTCGTTATGCTGCTGTCCCAGTTTATGAGGTTTTTTTTTCCCACTGCAAAAGATCTTGGATTGAGGGATTGTCCTGATGATCTGTTCAGTGTTCCAAAGGGGCTGATTAATCTGAAAAACCCAACAAGACAGCTGAAACCACTGCCAAAAACTGTCATCCGTTCTGCTTCCTCAACTGCCAGCTTTCTGTGCTTTCACTGCAGAGACAGGTCAGCTCTTAAAGATGCAGTCTGACATCTAATGCAGAAACAACAGGGTAACCGATGGCGGAGTGATTAAGGGGTCTCTTTTTTTTTAACCCTCTTTTCTGTCAGTTCTGAGTAGTGGTTTGTATCTCCTAAGACAGCACAAAGCTCAGAACTACTATTAATCCTTGAATGTTAAATGCAATTAATCCAGTGACAGAGAGGATGGAAACCTTGAGGAGGGCATGATGGCCCTCAAAGGTCAACATGATGGAGTTTTGCATGGCTTGTTGTCTGTGCATCACTGGTTCCTGGCAATAACAAAGGTGAATTACTCCTGAACTGGGTTCTCCATATGCACGTTCCCTTAAGGCAGTGAACAATTTATTTCTTTATTACTGAGAGTACATGGGAGTGAGAATGCTGATGCTGTCCCCCTCTTGTGGCTGGTGCATAGGGATCAAGGGGTGGGGGGTGGCTGCCAGCCCTACAGTGGAGGTGGGCACCTTGGCACATAGTGCCTGGACTTGGGGCTTTTCTGGGGGCTGACCTGAGAGCCTCGCTGTTGCTCCCTAAGGATACTCTTCAGCTATCGGGGCACATGGGGGGAGAGAGGAGGGGGAATAGGGGCGAGGAAACTGCAATCGAAAGCTTGGGGGAGTGTTTAATGGGGCCATTAATAAATGACTCTGGCAGCCAATGGGGCATAGCCTTTGGTCTCATGCCTTGCAATATTCCAGAGGCACACTGTAATGAACCCATAAAACCTGCCCCATCAAGTCTTAGCACTTTAGCAGAAAACACTCCTGAATTTAATGCATGGTGGATGGCCAAGTGGTGCTGAGGTAAACACCTCGGATGGACAGTGCTGAGTAAACCTTATTAATTTTTTTAATAGGGAAACCTTCAACTATTTTTAGAATTTTAAAGAATACCACAGTATTCAACGTAAAGAAGAGGAACAACCTTCTGAACTTCAATTTGCTGGGAAACCTCTGTGTTAACCCCAAACACACATGCAAATGGTGAAAGGTGTAAGTGTCTCCAAGACCATTTTGCTGTGTTAGCAATACATTTTGATCCTGAACGCAGCTAGGAAAAACAGCACATTAGAATAGCAATCTTCACTGTTCTAGATCCTCAGATAGTATAGTGCAGGGTGCTAAAGGAGACCCTATATAAAGATAAAGTTTGATTAAATTCACTCCCAGCAAACTGGCTCAGTTGTGCCAACTAACTTGGAAATGCAGCAGTGTTTTATTGCTTTAGGAATGAATGGTACTTATTGGCTTCTTATATAACAGTTTGACTTCCTCATCCAGTCAGAAAATTGAGCATCTGTCAGACCATCAACCCATAAATGTCTTCATTAGATCTGATAAACAGACCATGGCAAGCCTGAAAGTTGGAAGGTACCACCCTTCTGCCTGGGGAGCTGGACTCACTTAACAAGCTGAAAACGAGGGAGCAATGTAAAACAGGGAGAGTGCTCAGGGTGAGCGATACAGAAGGGCTGCTCTGAGACGTGCCAAGGTGCAGCACTGAAATAACTGCTCTTAGGGCTGGAAGGGATTCTGCCCTGTCCCTGTTACAAACAAAACCTTGGCAAGTGACAGATTCGGGAAGCTGTCCCCAGACAAGAATTGTTGGATGTAATCCCAGTGTGGTTGGGCTCGAGTCTGCTGACAACTGAGAACTCAGGTTGTCTTGGATCTGAAGGAGCTCTGTGACCCAAAGAATGATTTTTGTCTCTGCCTGAGTGGTGTTTGCTGGGGATCTCTGAGCTCTCCTGTTGCCTTCCCTCATCATGCTGCTCCTGCCTTTGGGACAGCACAAAGAATGTGTAAGACAAGCTAAAAGCATTGTGCACAGAAGGCTGCTTCTCCTGGCTGTGTTTTGAGACTATATCAGAGCAGCCCTTACCTGGAGTGGTGCTGTAGTTCTTTCAACTGACCTCAGTGCAATTAAGTCCGCTGGCAGCAGACATGTTGACAGTACTACAGTAGAAGATGGAAGCCCTTATTCCCACAGGAATGCATGGATGTTTTATTATTTCCACTGATGAGCTTTTACATGATGTACCACTGAGTCTTCCTTCAAAGTGAGAAATCCTTTTTCATCTTCCAAAAATTCCTACCTGGCTCTGGTCTCTGATAAATCTTTCCCCTTAAATGAAGTTACTGCTGTTGCTCAACCTTTGGTCTTGCAAAATGCAAAGCCATCTGTTACAACCTCAATTACAGGTTAGAGGAGACAGAAACTTATTTGATGGTCTGTAACAGCAGGCTTTACCTTAGCTGTATGTCTGAGTGAAAAGAGCCAGCCTTTATGACAGAGGCCAGATCAAGAATGAAGGATTTTATCTATTAATGAAAATAAAAGAATAGGAAAATCCTAAAAGACATAAAAACAGACACATATGTATAAGTTTGTTTGGTTTTAACTACCAATGTCTGCAAATAGATAAGAGCTGCTCTTCATCTTAGGAATCCATACTGCTGTGGAGTAAAACTTCAGAGCAGTTACAGCCTCTCCAGTGGCTGCATGTGTTGCCATTGAGGCAAAATCATTTAGAATCTGTTGAGTCTATTTTTTTTGCGAACACAACCTAAGCAAAATAATCTGTGTTGTGTGAGGTGGAATCACAATCAACTTCTTTGGCTTGTACTGGGAGATTGAGACTTGGTAGACTTTCACCTTTACAGCTGGAATTATGTGATTAAGTTTTAATTCCTAAATGCATGAATAAAATGAACCAAGTAGACAGAAAAAGACTCTTAAGTAACCCCTAAATGTAGGTTAAAGTATGTTGTTTTTTTTTTTGTTTTGCTATGGACAGTCCATGGGATCTTCAGAATGCGCAACCAAGATTAGTTTTGACACTAGGGGCTGGCATCAGTGAGGCAGTTATGCTGCCAGTTGAGTAGGTTGATTAGCTGTCTATATGTATATGTTTAAATACTTTTGGTTTAGATTTCCTTAGTAGCAGTTCCCTTGGGGAGATGGAACCCAGGTACCCGTGCTGGCTGTTGTGTTAGCAGGAGCAGTGCAGCTGCAGCTGGGATTCTCCCCCTATCAAAGTAAGATGAAAAGCCCAGGTTGGACCACTAGTAACATATATATCCCTTTCCCCATCCTGTCCAGCAGCCTCATACAGGTTTGTTTTCTTGCTGCCCAGGTCTTTAAGAACAGAGCAAAGTTATTGCTCTGTATGCAGAAAAAAAATCTCTGGCAAACATGAATGTGCTCAGGTTGTTTTTCTTCATCTATTTTAACGTATAAAGCATGAAGTGAGAGCAGTAAATATGGTAACTACACCAATCTTGCCTAGTCCACCCTTCTGTTACATTCTTGTTATACAATAGTGAGAGGCACTGCAGCGAGCGCTGTTGAAAGATGGGGGATTTAAGAGAGAGCTGTGATGGTTGGGTTGGATTGCTGCCTATATTTGGACTGTATTTATTATTCTACTTCTATTAAGGTGCTTAAGTTATTCAGAGTTGGGTTTAGACAAGAAATAAATATCTAGTCAGTTGTGAGTACATGTCTGTTAGTGATTAGTCATCACTACGACTCTAAAGAGTTGGATTTAGCAGCAAATTGTTAAAATTCCCACAAATGAAGGATGGCACAGGGGAAAAGTTGGGTTTTATTTTGTTGCTTTTGGCTGGCAGTGTAACCTGAAGCTATTCAACAGGCCAGGAGTAGAGAGATGCTCGTGTGACATATGGGAATGAGCAATTTAGGACTTTCCTTTCTCATAGGTGCTATTTCCTGTAGCTCACCTGTCGGGATCCGGGGAAAAATGCACAGATACATCTTTTCTGCATTTTTTATCAGTGGTACTTGTTAGCAAGAGAAAACAGAGTTGGTGAAGTTTAGGAGGGGGGATTCCAGCTGCACTGCAGGAGAAAACACTGTAGCAAACTGAGGTTCTTTATGTGCCTGCCTGCTGGTGGGGCAAAGAAAGCCTAAAGCCTTCTCCCATAGCACTTCAGCCAGGGAAGGCCCATCTGGTGAATGGATTCTAATTGTGAGTGTGGGGAAATCAGGGTTCCCTGCCCTGCCACACACACTCCAGGTAACCTGGGGCATTCTGCTTGCAGGTGGGGCTCCTGGTGGCCTGTCCCTCTGATATCCAGGCTGGGGGCCATCAGTTGTGTTCCTCTGGATTGCTTGTTGTCACTGAAGATAGATGCCTGGAGGTCTTGATGGAACTTTCCCTCCCCATTTCTCCTCCTCAGGCTCTCTTGTGCTGTGTTTTCAGGAGTGTTTACATACATCACGTATACAAAACCACCAGGGACTTTACAAGTCTCTAAAATTGATGTGGGTAACATCCAGGTGTTTGTGTGACTGGTACTTACTGCACAATGAGAAGTTGTTCTACTTTGGGAGAATCTGTCCTTGTTAGAAAAGCAGGACCTGTTAGCCTGGAGGATTAGTGATTGGGAGACATGTTTGTAAGGAGCTTTTCTTGCACCAGTTATTGTGCTGTTTTAATGATGCTGTGTGAAGCTTAGGAAACAAACAACCTGAAAACCTCATGGCTTGTAATTTTGGCAGGTTTGAATTGATAGGGTGAATTTCCTGTTACTGCCCTTTTGGATTAACCCATAAGCGCGTTTCCAGCCTTCTGACTACCTCACTTGAGGTTCTTGGCTTCTCATTTGGGAGCTGTTGTGTAGCCACAGCTCTGAGTGCAGCCTGGAGAACTGCTCACTGGGTAAACTATAGGGCATATAATTCCTGAATGCTAAGTAAACTTAACTAGGTTTTATGTATTTCAAGTAGGACAACCAAAAGTTGCTTATCCTTGAGAATCTAAGTGTTTCTCTGTACTCCAGCTATTTATACAAACAACCCCCCTGCTTATCTATTCCATATGAACACACAAACAAAAAACTCTCATCAAGGTCTTGTAAAGATAAAATCACTGAGGTCTAGGAGGTGGTCTGGTGGAACAATATTAGGGGCCATTTAAAGGCTTAGAGGGAAACAACTCATTTTTGCCAGTTTTCTAAATATGACAGGCATTAAATTAGGCTTGGGGCATGCCAGGCATGGAGAGGATTCCTGTTCCACCTGCACTGTCTGTTCCCTGCACTGAGCAGTGAGGGCCCATGGGGATAAAATAACAATAATTAAGTGGACGTGGATGAATTTCATCACTCAAGCTTCTTAAAATTAAAAAGCATGATAATTCAGGCATCTCCAAGCTTCTGGAGTCCTGGTTATGCAACTGCAGAACATCATTTTCTTCCTCTTTTGGTGAGTAACTAAATATTTGCACTGTGGTAGTACTGAGGAGGCACAGGCGTTCCAAACGCAAAGCAAGGAGCAATTCCTGCCCTGACTTGTAGGAGTTTTTCTGATGAAATCCTTTGCTAACGATAAGACTTGTGTATCCACTTGGTTATTTTTGTTCTTATGATCCTTAATATAACTCCTGCAATTAATAAAAGAAAATGTATATCTGAACCTTTGCAATGGAGCATTTCACCAGACCAGGACAAGCCCCCTGGGTTTGCCTGTGTCCTTCCCCCAGTGCTGAGCAGAGTGCAGATGAATGCACTGCCCCCCGCAGCAGTCCAGCCCAGCCTTTCTGCAGGGAAAAATATAGCCAGACTGTATTTACACTCACCTGAGCTGGTATGTCACTGTAGTACTGAATGAATGTGGCTTGTGACCAACCTCTCCAAAGGCAGAAAATGCTGCTTAAGTTGGAAGTACCATCTTTAAAGACCACATCTTCCTGTAGGAGTTGCTTCACTGGTTGAAATGCACTTTCTCCAGCTTACACAATGGGATGTCCCATGTTTGTTTGTTTTCCTTTGCTGCCACGCTTGGAGCTAACTGGGTGCAGCATGAGCAGCTGTGGGTAAAGTGCAGCCCCATGATACTGCTTGGGGTGCAGCACACACTGGCAAAGCAGTGACTTTGCAGCTTGCCCCGCACCTCGATGAGTTCTCCTAAACTAAGCAATGCCTTAAAAACTTGTGCAATCCTGCTCCTAATCCATGCATGAAGACATCCTTGGTGTTTACATAACATTTACTGTGCAGCACAGAAAAGACATGGTTCAGTTCCTGCTGTCTTACAGATGAGTCACCTTTGAGTGACAGTCTTGCTAGATGTGCAGTTTGATTCCAGCTGAGAAAACTCAACACAGGAGATCTCCATTGTTGATTGCATCTCCAGGTCTCTGTTTATCCCCTTCTATTATATCCGGAGGACCGTCTATAGTGGTCCCCTGGATAATGTAAGCATTCAAATCTGTTACACTGAAAATTAAGGGAAAAAAGAGAACCTCCCTCTAACAAGGGTTTTGTGGAGTGATGTAAATCTTCCTGCTTCAAGACACAAGTAATGCACTCCTTAAATGATGAATGAGAGAGATTTGTATTTTTTCCTTCCATTGTGGAGAAGTCATTATATGGTGGAATGCTGCATGGTGTCTTTCTGCATGTGGCCAGTGTTGGGCTTTGTAGGAGTCAGGATGTTGTCAGCTGACCTTGTCCAACAGTTTCTGTGTTGGCCAGGCTTTGTGGGGAAATCACTAAACACTGAGAAGGGAAAATTCTGCCTGTTTTTGTTATTATTTTTTATTTTATTATATATTGTTAATTATAAGATTTATTATTATTACAGAGTTTGGTAGTACATGAGCGCTTATGCTCAAATTAAGACTAACATTTTGCAAGCAAAAATATTTTTCCAGCATCCTCTAGAAAGCAAATGAACTTTCACAAGACTGCATGACTTCAGGCTATGTAGAAGGTAGACGTACAGCCCTGAGAATGGAATCTGTGAAGTTTGTGGCAAATAGACGTAAAATCTGATAGACATTGGGCATCACATAGGATTGTGGCAAAGCAATGGCAGAGTGGTTGGGGTTGACAACTAACAATATTACAAAGCTTTGACAGAACAAGAACTTACATGAGTTGTCAATCATCCCTCCCATGCCACTTCCAATTTGTCTTGCTGTTGGAGGACATCCGTCCCTGCTGGCATCTGCAATACAGCTTTCAATGTCACTAAGCCAAGGACAGACAGCACCAAAGGAGCAGAGCGTGGTGGTGCATGCAGTTGCTCTGATGGTGCCTATGGAAGGCACGAGGATGAAATGGGGGAGAAGTGCTCCAAGATGTCCTCTGCTCTGAAGGAAAACCTTCAGAGAAGTGGATTGAGGTGCAGAGCAGTACGTGGAGACATGGCTGGAGCTGTGGCTTCCTTGGATTGTATATGCCAAACCTTTTGGCTGGCGTATCTTCCTGGCAACTTCTAAGCTGAAAATCCAAGGGCACTTGTAAAGTATTGCGGTCCCTGATTTCTTGGTCATGCTAAACTAATTAACAAATTATGGGCAATTTGATTTCTTGGATTACAAGTGCAGGGTTTGTGAGAGAGACCTGACGCCCTATTTAGGAGGGAGGAAAATGACGTTGCCAGACCTGCTTGAGCTATCAGCAAAACTCAAGAGCTCAGCTCCCCAGTCTGAGGCTGCTGTGACCGTGTCCCCTCCAGCTGCAGTGTCTCCATGGCCTCATTTGTTTGCACAATTATCTTCAGCGTATGCAAAGCCGAACCTTGCAAGGCTAAGCACATATGATGGCTTCAGTAATGGCAGTGGTGAGTTGAGTGCTTGTGCTGTCTGTACACATGTCCTCTCAGCAGCATTGTATTGAAAAGGCTGCAGATGGAAGAGAAGGAGGGGATGCTATTTTTTGCAAGTCTGCTTAGGTTATATTTAATTTCATCAATTTTAATTCTCTTAAGAAGCAAATATGCCAGTATCTGACTACCAATGCAGTCCAGACTAGTTCTCTGCCCTCTTTCTTTGCTTCACAATCCACTCCTGTGGGTGTTGTTCACCACATTTGTACCAGGGGAACACAAGTTGTTCTGCATCTGTCAGAGGTAAGACAGCAACACTATCTATGCCCTGGAGCAGTGATAATTGGCAGTGGAAAAAGGGGCTGTTCCTGTGCACATGGGACTGGCATGTCATGATGCAGGAGTCTGAGTTCCTGTGTGGCTTTCACAAGTGTAGCAAGTGATCAGAGAAATGAGGGAGGAATGCACAGGCCAGATTTGTAAGTAAATTCAGTATAGTTTTGGAACACTGTGAGTGAAAGACCTTGATGCGCACACATGCTAATACATCCCCTTAATAAAGAAAAAAAAGTCTGTTACAAATTCACTGCTTATTTATGATCCTGTTCTGCTTAGATGAGGATATCTAGGGTGCCAGCACATACAAAGCTGCAGCTTTATTTTACATGCTCTTCATTACTTGAGAGGCAGCTTGGTGGGCACAAACTGTGAGACAAACAAATGGGTGTCCCAGTGAATCCCCTTAGTTGGCTGCTTGTCACTGTACCCTCAGTTATGCTCTGCAAACAGCAATAGTAAGAATGTGTGCAAGCTGTGTCATCCTCAAGTGTGAATGTGCACAACTGCAAATACACACCCGTGATGGTTTGACATTTTGATTCTTTTGACTTTGTTTTGAATACTTAGTGATGCAGCCAAAGCTCTCTTGTTGCACAGGCAAAGCTCCAAAGAGTGATAGTCTTGCCTGCTGTTTTTATTTGAAGTTTTACAAACTATAATAAAAGAGCTCCCAGACAATGCTCTGGGCACTGGGGATGATCTTACTTAAAAAAATATACCAGTAAACAAATGTCTTCATCAACTACCTCAGATCAGATCAAGCTATATTTATGCTGTTGCTAAGTTAAGAGCCATCTGTTGCTACCTATTAACAGGCTATTTACATATATACAGATCCTAAGTACTCTGGTATCAAGAATTGTCTTCTCTATCAGAATCCCTTGTTGTTAATGAGCTTTTCCCACTCCCAGATCCACACAGTGCAATGTGGGTAGAAGCCCTGTGGTGAGCTGGGAGTGCTAAACCCCTGAGTTGTGCTGACTTGGTGGGTAGATATGCCAGAGGTTGAAGCTCAAAGGGAGTTTGGTTATAAAAGTATGGTTTCCATGGATAGAGCTGTGTGCCGGGCCAGAGTAGATTGTGTTAGATCTGTGAAAATAACAAACTGCTTTTTTGTTTTGCTAATGGAACAGTAGAGTGAAAAGCTGTATGAAGAATAGGCACAAGAGCTGTAATTATTCTTCTAAGATTTCCTAGGAAATTAAGGCTGCCTGTGAAACAGCATTCAACTGTAGTGTTTAACCTGGTCACCCAGAGATGCACCAAAGGATGTGTGTGTGACTCCAGCTTTCCCTCTTGTTGCTCTCTGTCAGTAGGTGTCCTGTCATGTCTGGCATCTCTTAGACAGAGAATTTATGGGAAACTCAACTTTTCAGCCTGGAAAGTACTAAGATAAAATGGAGTAAAAGAAATCACAAGTGAGATGCAGTCCGTCTCCGTTGCAGCGCTGACAAATGTCAGTCATCTGCTTTGCAGTGGTTTTAACCTTAATTTTGGAAGTAGGCATGAAGACTTCCAATGAGTACAGTTGCATGCTGTGGAATACATGAATATTCTTAGGCCATGATTTCTATCCTGTCCGCTAGGGCAGTAGTAACTTCTCCTTGCATTAAGTAGCTAGAGTGCTCTTGGGACTGTTTGGCCAGGATGTCACTGCAGCCTTTTGCTCACACTGGTAAAGCACGGCCTGGAAATGCAGCTAGTGCTGCTTCCAGTCCCAGAAGTGGGATTGCCTTGCAGGCCTCCAAGCAGGTGTGTGAGTGCAGAGCTGCACCCTGACTGGTTACAGTAGCTGCCGTTGCTTTTATTCTTTTTTTTCTAAAGTGTTTGCAAAATGTGGAAAAATGCAGTAGGTCCAGAAAAACAGGAACAGTGCAGTGCAGTTGTTCAGAGCACCCGCTTAGCGCAGCAAAACCTGCTGTAGTGAGCCTCTGCCTAGGAACTGCTGCAAATTGAGCAACAGAATCATAAGAGACACTGAGCGTGTTCATCACTGTCATCCACTTTTAAGAGAAACCGAAGCTCAAATGTAGGGCCTATTTAAAATAAATGTGGTACACAGTCTGCAAAGACTGAGGACCTGTAACAAACATCGCTGTGTGGAATGCAGAGAGAACAGGAGATGATCTAAGCAAGGTGCTCCCTCTGATTCACCTGTGTTGTCTGGAAGAATTGTAATCATGCCCTATAAAGCAGAGTTAGATGTTTGTGCTCTTATAGTTCATCTCAGGGCAGTGCAGCACAGTTCTGTGCAACAGACCAAGTGCACAGTGCTCCATTTGGATACTTTCTAAAGCATCTTGACTCGCGCAGATTCCAATTTTTAGGTTACTTTCGGTTTGGTGACTTGTGTGCGCCTTCCATGTCCAACACGCCAGGCTGGTATTGAAAGAACTGGTCTGGCAATAGCCTGTGCAACAGAAAAACACACAGATACTGTTGCTGTTGTGGAAGAGCACTGATACCGCATGAAAATCTGCTATTTGCATGTGTAGGTGATCAGACAGAAGCACAAGTGCCTCTTGCACTTGGAAGCCACTTTGTTTGACTTTCTGCACATTTCCTGTGTCCTCCTGAGCTGGGCAGTGTATCTTCCTCACATCAATCCCACATGCAGTATTGGGGGGACCAGCTATAATCCATCAGTTTATCATAGAAAATTGTGTGCATGTGTGTGCGCACTTTATTAACAATCATCATGATGTCTTTCAAGGTTCTTCTTAGCAAGGGCAACTGCCTCTGGCATTTTGGCTCTCCTTCAAACCAGTCATGTCAGCAAGAAAAACCATATGAACTTGGAGATTGAAATCAGTTGCCCCAGGGTACTGGGTCTGGTTTCGTTTTAACAATAAAAGAATCTGATGCCTTTTAGCAGGCAGGTAGTTATTGCCTAGATGAAGGAAGAGTTGTAATAGTAAATCTAGAATTGCATTCATATGTGACATCAGCTGATACACAAATACTTTGTGTCTTGCCATATCCACCTACTCTTTCTATATGCAGGGAAATCTGAACCAAGGGAAAAGCCAAATGCTGGGTTGGCTCCCCCAACTCCACAATTACGTGCTGGTAATCCTGAATTTCCTCTACATTTGCAGGTAGCTAGAGGGGCCTGAATCCTAATGCTGTGCTCAATTTCATGCACTGTTTACATTAATCTACAAAAGCTCGTGTGTGTCTGTGTTTCCAGACTCAGAAGACTTGAGGACAAAATAAATGTTTGAAAGTTCGTGGGAATTTGCTGTCATAGCAGAGCTGTCCTTTGTAGGCTGTGTTGCATTTGTGCCATGATCTCCCATGGTCAAAGTGTTCATTCAGCCAGTAGGTTCCTGCTGAAGCTGAGATGGGAGGTGGAACTCAGTATTGATGAATGGGTGTGTGTTACCTCCTGCTTCTATGTGTACTGCATAAGCTAACTTTGTCCCCAGCCCATGAATGAATCGTGGATTATTTAGTATGGGAACATCTTATTACCTGTCAATTATACTACCACCAGTGTAATGACTGCATGGCTTTTATCCAGATAGTTCCTTAATGTTGTCACCACTGATAGATATGTGAGGCATCATGGGGGACACATAAAAGCAATTCTTTGTGAAATACACTTGTTTGGGCTCGCTGCAAGTTATCTTAGTAGCTGTGAAATTGAACCCGTCCACTGTTGTTTTCTGAGCATGCTCATAGTGCATCAATCTGGAAGAGAGCTGTTAGAGGTGTGTTAATTGCCATCCCCAAGCCGTGTTTCAGAGCCCCGGCAGGATGGAAGCTTCTCAATGGTATGGGAGCAGCTGTTGATGGTGACTCTAATTGCTGCCCTGTGCTCTTTATTAGAGTTAGGGGTGTGGGGAGGGGGAAGCCCTGCTGGGCTACAGCTTAACAGCTCCCCGTACAAATAATCTTCCCAAAGGTGCCACTCATTCTTCTGGTTGAGCACAGTGGAATTATTCTCACCCATGCAGGTTAATCAGCAAGAAGTCCACCCGGCATACGGTTTGGGAGAAAACTGCTCCCTGACACTGAGTGCTGGCTGAGGTGTAGCTGCAAAGATAAAGAAGCTGTTAGGTTTGTAGGCTTAGACAGCTCATTGGATTGCTGTTGGTGTCCAGGATTTAGTGCCCAATAGCACTGGAGTTCTTTCCTACTTGGTCCTCACCATCTCCAAAACATGAAGTCCCATTTTTCAGCCAAGTAGGCTGGCTGACAACTCTGGGCACCAACTCATTGTGCTGTGGCTGAGATGTTGCACCCAGACCCATGGGAAGGCTTTCTGATTTCCTGGTAGCTTTTCTTAGAGGTGCACATGGCTCTCCTCTGTGGGCACAGAGGTAAGATGGTGATGCTTGTCCCTGCCTGCACTATCTGTGCATTAGTGCAGGCTGTGGAGGAGAACTGAAGTAGGTTGTGGGGGTTTTGGTGTTTGTTTTCAATTGGAGGCAAAATGGGCAGTCATTCCGATAGAACTGAAAATGCTTCAATTTAAACTGCTGCAAACTCAATTTAAGAAAATCTGTTACAAAACCTAAAGCTGTAAAAGTTTGGGTCTGGGAACTGCAAACGGTGCACTTTAATATGGAAATGTTTTTACCGGGATGAAAAGTTGCCCAAATAAGCTCTGAAATTTCATTATGTAGGCAATTTACCTCTTTGGTGGAATACTATCAATACATCTCGAAACCGTTTCGCCATTTATCTCTTATCTACGTGAGTTAATTTTTCTTGATGAAACGGCTTTGTCTGTCTTGTGTCTTCAAATTGATAGTGAGTTTCTCCTTTATTCAGCCTACTCCCTTTTGATCTGATGTTCCATTTGTCTCAGTCATAGAAAATGTTGCTCAACAGGATGTCAGTCCCTTTGACCTTTTCCTGGGATCCACGGTCCCATGCGATGCGATACCACACGTGCCTTAAAGTAGGGGTTTGCAGTTGTGTGGATTGAGCAAGGTAGAACTGTGCTGCTTTAATCTTTGTACAGCTTTAAGCAATCTAGAGATGACATTACTTCAGCACCGTTGTTGCGTGTGCTTGCTGCATTGTGGTTGGTAGGATCGATTCAAAAATGGCAAGTATTTGTTCAGTGGAAAATCTTCATGTCGAAAAAACAGCCTTAAAAAAAGGGTTTTCTCCATGACATGTGAACCTTCATTTTGTGTCCAAATAAGAAAAAATAAATCCTCCAGCATTTCCTGATAGAAGAACAGGTAAAAGGAAGAGTGAGGACAGAACCAAAACAGGACAATTCTATTTATTTTTTATTCTTCTGTTTTGACATGCATTATTTTGACTGCTTGCTCAGCTAGTTTTCATTTCCTTTGGGATCTTTCTTCTGAAAAGGGTATGAAAGTTTTGTTCAGTTTGCTTGAGGGATCAGGAAAATGCCCAGCTGGAAGTTTGCTGAGGGTTGGAGCCACCAGATCTTGCTGGTGTTTCTAAAAGGCTCCTGGAATGAAATAGCCCCAAAGCTGGCAGGGAAGGAACAGTGTGTCCACTTCTCAGTGTGGAATGAATTCCATGTGGTCAAGACTTTTAATTTCTGTGATAACCGACCATTCAGCAATGGATATTTATAATGTTTTCAACTTTTGTCACATGGTTTAAGTGAAACTGTTGCTTCTTCAGCTGATGTTAAGCTGCATTGACAGGCAGGATCTTCCAGTCTGACCAATGGTGTGCTTAAGTCTGGACTCAAAACGTATTAAATTCAGTGGGTGACACTGCCTTTGTAGGCTTTGAGGGCATTTTTTTTTAGAGGCACTTCAAATTTTCCCCTCAGTACAGTTCCAGCTGTAGGCTGTAGGAAGTAATTTAGTGCTGGATAGTAGAAGTCCAGGCTGAGAACCCAACTGAATATACCTGACAGTTTTTTTTTTTCCTTAACTCGTTTATCAACCTAAAAGCTAAAGCAAATACGGATGCAACCTGTAAAGTTGTTGAATAATTTTAGTGAGCTTAACCACATGTTTAGCCTGAGGAAGAAAAAGTAGTTAATTTTATATCTATTTTTTTCTTGCATCCAAATCAAAGGACCCTCCTTTTTCCTGAAGGCAATTTTCAAGCTGTTATCCAAGAATGAAAATTGATAATTGTTATAGCTGTACTCAGTTGATCTTAATTTTAGTGAAGCTTCAGGCTAGCAAATATGAAAATATCATCTTCCTGGCTGATAAACTGGTTAAATGCATTGGTGCAGGATTTTGATGAAGTAGCAATAGTTAATATTTGTTGCCTAGTAAAGAGTGGTTATAATCCTAGCTTTGGAACTAACCCAAATAGGGAGGGGGAGAAGAGTCATTCAGCAGCAGCACGAAGTGTTTTTATATACACAGACGTTCACAAACGTTGTTAGACAGCATAAAATGTTCCCTTTCCAAACTGTTTGCTCTTCCTGCTGATTAGATGAACACAAGGAGATTTCAGCACTCGTGCCCTGTTTAAACACTGGGTGATAGACTTCCCCACTCAGTAGACTTTTCAGCACATGTCACTATAATGCTTGCAGAAATTTGTGTAGAAAATACTACCAAGAGTACGTAGCTCTATGGAAATACTCTTAATATGGATGAGTTGTCCCATTATTGAAACAAATACATTGCTGGGAAGTTGGAGGCTGCTGTAGGAAGCTTAGTTCAGGTGAAGATGGAGAGCTGGGCTACATCTTCATATTTCTGATTGTACAGTTCTGGTGCAGTTCTATATTTTCCTGTGGTATTGGGTTTTGCTGCATGTAAAATTAGAGCAATTAGTAATATGCAGATCCAACCAAATAGATGCTGTCTTGTTGGACAGGAAAGACATCATGGATCATTGCGTTCAATCCTCTGATCTTGAACATGATATGACATGTGGGTCTTCCCTGCAAAATGTCACTTTAAAATGAATTAGGACTTTTTTTTTTCCCCCTTCAAGATGACTCACTGCTGCTCCCATCTAAAATGTTGAAAAGATATTAACAGTTCTGCTTGATCACAGGATTGGCCAAATGGAGGCAGAAGTTTACAATTAATATCCTGCAAGTTAATCAAGCAGAGTAAGGGTTCCTTTGCCAGGAGCATTTAACCTTAAAAGTTCTTTCTCCAGTATTTCTGCTTCTGATATATCCTGGATGCATAGATATATCAACCAGAATACTGCTATAATGGAAGAAACTAGTTATTATGGATTCATTTTAGGGCATGAAAATATTTATGAAGTAATTCATGTTCCAGAACATCTGCTGTGCGGGCTATACATGCAAGTTTTATTTGAATGTATTATAACACTACAGCTAACAAAGACTGGAATCGAAAGTGAACCTTAAAATTCAGCACAAAGTTCTCTGGAATATTCAGATAGTTAAGAGAGAGATCCATTTATAACACATACAGTCCACGCTCCCAGCTCAGCCTCCAGGAAGCAAAAGAAGAAAACTAAGGACATGTTGAGATAAAATGGTGATGACTGGATAGAGAAGCAAAGGTGCCAGTTCAGCACAGTCACACTTTGATTGCAGTTATGCATAATTATCCAAGCTCATGGGACTAGAAGACGTACTTATAGAAGAGGAGCAGGTGAGAAGATAAAATAAGGCCCTTGGAGGCAAAGCAATACAGGTTTCTTCTGATGACATTGTGATACAGGAACAAAATCAAATGCTAGAAGCAAGATCTGATCCTTCATTCATTTAATGTCAATCCAAACTTTATCATTCCATTCCTCAGTCTTCTTTCTTCTAAACTGTAAACCAGAGATGCTTTTACTATGCTTAGTGCTGGTCTCTATTTAACTTCTAAAAATGTCTTCTCATTATATCTCTTTCCTTAATGTTTTTAAGTACTCAGAGAGACAGGAAAGATAAGGAACTTGCCAAAGGCCAAACAGAGCACCTGTGGTGGAGTCAGGCGCAGCACCCTGCTCTCCAGCCTCCTTTGTGTAACTGGTTTTCCTATTTTCCTCCTCTTTTCTGTTCCCTGTCAATCCCTCTGGTCTTGTTTGAAGTGCAGGGGTCTTTATAACCCTGTATTTCTTGCAACTGTTTGAAAGCTCTACAAGAGCGCAGCGCTCCGGATTGTTTTTGTTCAAAGATGGGGGCGTTTCAAGACGTGTCATATCTGAGAAGTGAGTGACTTTTGGCATGTAGTCCTTAGTTTTCAGACACAGGGGACACATGCAAGGAATATCAAACATTGCTGAAGCCAGACTGCGCGTCTCTAAGCACACAATGTTTTATTCTATACTGAAGGCCTAAAATGGGATTTTTCTTTGCCTATGTAGACAAGGGAGCCTCCTTTTAGGTATTATCTGCTATACAAATATTGGCCTACTCCTTAAACCTAGTTTCATAGAAAGTTGAAGACAGTCTAAGAAGGAGAACATATCCTTTTATATGTGTTGGATAAGGTAAATGATATCAAATAAAATGAAGGATTAAGGCATGCTTGAGCTTGAGTTAATAGATATAAAAAGGACAGGAATTACTGTTTACTTACATTTTTCAGCTGGGTGTGTGCAATCATTTTTGCTGGGGATTTATGTATCACACTGGTAAATTTACAGACTGTGCCAACTCCCATAACATGCTCTGCACTGACAGCCTCCATCGTGAGCCACCCTGCAGCCACGTGCCCACCCTGCCCAACTCATGCTGCCTTCCCTCTCTACACATTTCTTCTTACACTCTTCCCATCCCCTTATATCCTCTCCCTCCTTCTCACCATTTCCCCCAATTACCCTCCTTAATCTCTATGATTTCCCACATTCAGTAAGGAACAACACTTGGAGAGGGTCAGCTTTCTGCTAGACAAAGTCCTATGGAGTGTACCCCCCAATCCTGCAGTTCTAAGCATGGATCAGCCCTGCTTTGTGGTTAACATCCACCTGGACATATTTTGTGTATGTATTTAAAAAAAAAAAAAAAAGAAAGAAAAAAGCAACAAAAAAAGACCCAACCCTAACACATAAAGCTTACCCAAAACATCAGAGGAGCAGTGGAAGTGATAACAACACAGTTGGAAATGCACATGTATTTACAACAGTTTAACCACAAGTATTTGAAACTATGTAAGAATTTCTATAAAGAGTTTAAACAAACAGGAAAGATTTCAATTTATACATACCCTCTGCTATGAAGTAAGCTGATTCAACAATAGAGTTGTTCACCTGCAATAAATCAAAACACTCGTGAAGTAATTTGTGTACAACAGTTTATTTCTAGTGGCCTATAGACAGGAATAACTACCAGGTCAGATTTTTCTCTTTTATCAATGAAGTCAGTAGTCACGTTTGGCTCTTTGTGTTTTGTGCGTGATGGTTGGAAACTTTAGGTTAGTTGCTGACATAACGGGGATGACATTCAGGTTTCCATAGAGAAATCAGACCTCGGTGCTTTGTTTTTCAGACTCCTTTTCAATTCTGATGGCAGCTGCTGAGCAGAGGTTGGGCTGGGGTAGGATTAAGGGTACGGCTGGGGTGCAGGCAAGGGTCCAGATCAACCAGGCCAGAGAATGGAGATCTCTGGGAATGCTTGCCTAGTCTCAGTATGGATTTGCTTGCCATTAGCTAATAGTAGTAGTATGGCAGCCTGAGCATGCAGAGGCTAATGAGCAATTATTAACACTAGAATTGAGGCTTTCTGAGACATCACAATACAAGTTTTTGCTTTTGAAATCGTTTCTGGTGTTCCCCAGAGTATCAACTGGCCTTACAAAAAATAAGCATCCTTGTTTTACGTTGATGTTCCCAGAAAAGCAAGCCCATGACATGACAGCCAGCAAGTACCTGCAGATGAGTTCATGGCACCTTTGCAAATGCAAGCAGCTGGCATATGCTCCTACTGCCCCACGCTGGGGCAGCACCAGGTGGCTGAAGCACTTGGTGGTGGTGCCTGTGCCTGCTAGAAGAGCCACAAGGTAATGTCCCAAAGTAAAGGCACGCTCCAAGCATTCGTTTTGCTTTGTTTCACAAACACTGTTCTTCCTCTGAATGAGATCAAACTTTAACAAGCATCGTGCAGAGGGCTGATGCACAGAAAAATTCTTTCAGAGTGATAAATGTATTTGCTGGTAGGAAGAGGGTAACGTAGCAACTCTTGTGTACTTTGGTTAAGGAAAAAAAAAGAGATGTATGAAAAAATTGACTCTCTTTCTGTTTCTCTGGGTGATTCAGGCTGGCTGGGTGTGGCAGCTAGGGAAATTTGATCCACCAACTATTTACATAAACCAAAAAGTGTTTGTCTAAGCGCTGGGAAACAAGGGCCTTGCTGGATAAAGTGCTGCAAAGAATTCATTGCGCAGAACAATCCCTCTTTGCCATTGGGGAGGCAGCTGCATGGTTATATAGCAGGATATGCATTTGTGAGGGCTGGTTAAAGCTCTTTAACTTTAGCATGGTCTTTCCATTTTCCTTTGCTCCCTGGTTGCTGTGTGATGGCTGGGTAGAAGGAGGAGGCACAATGCCTACCAGCCATGGCCTTGTTGGGTGCTCCAAAAATAGAGGGTAACAAATACACTACAAGGTAAAAATGGAAATGATCTGTAAACGTGGCTTCCATTTCTGCAGAATGTTTACAAGAGCAGCTGCAGAAATTTCGTAATTACATAATTAACTATTCTGCCTGTCAAGTGGACCCAGTCTCAGCTAATACTAGCCATGGAAAGCTCTAATATGTAAATGAACTGACAGAAAGGCATTCAGAATTTAACATTAGGTGCTGATTTCAGTACTGATAAATTGCTTTGATCCATTGAGTCATGCCTTGTTGTCTTTCCAAATGAATGTGAGTACCTCGTGGATGTGAGTCACCCCAGGAGATGGGGCCAGCCTGGCCTCGCTCTTGTCCGTGTATAAGATGAACAGACACAAACATAACTGCCACGCTGGAGTGGTCTACCACTTATGAGTTACCGAGTCCCATGATGCTGCCACGTGGTAGAGAAGTACTCTTGGTTGCACTTTATAGCAACAGAGTTGAGGCTTACACAGCTTCAGCCTGACATTTTGAAATGTGAAACAGCAAAGTCTTGAAATTAATGGGAGCTGGGATACCTGTTCTGTACTGATTTAATTGAGAGTTTGATGCCCAAGATCATAAAGACTTAGTTGGAGAGCAGTGTTAATCCCAGATATGTAACACTTCTTGCTTTATATGGAATTGAGTTTTCAGTTGTCATTTGTTATTTTAAAAGTTTTATGTTTTACTGGTTGTGTATTTATATGATTGAGTTCATGCTTGCTGCACATGAATTTAGTGCATTTGCAAGGAGTTCAGTGTAGAATTCTGCTTATTTCTGAAGTTCCTGGTACAGGAAAGAAAACCTGGCAGCAAGTGTAAAATCTTTTCATATTCACCTTGCACATGGAAATCAGGTTCTCCTCAGCACTCACCTGCTCTTTGACTTGTACTTTTGGGTGAGTGGGAACAAGACTAAGGATGATTATTCACAGCGAAAACAGGTTATTTTTAGCAAGGGAGGATCCACCTCTGCAAGTCAGAGTAGTGATGTAGGTGCTTCAGGTCTTCTGCTGCGACTGCAATGGCAGATCTTAGGCTGCAGTGTCTCACAGAATGGCTCATGTCTTAGTTTGTGCTTACCCTCCAGAACTGGCACAGGGCAAAGGCAAAGCTAACCATACAGCTTTGCTGTGACAGGCTTCTCATTCATGGCTTATTATGTTGAAATGTCTAAAAGAAATACTTAAGAAGTGATGATGGGGCAAAGGCCCACAAGTGAGGGTCCTGGTATGAAAGGTCAGTGTGCTCAGTACAGCCATACGCGGCTTCCCACAGGTGAGTCTGGGAAAGGATAGAGCACATTTTCCCTAGGACAGCTCCATGCATTTTCTATTCCTGATCAAGATCTATTCATTGGGCAAGTGCTGTTTAATCAAGCAGCAGGAAAAGGGTGTGTGCTGTCTTCAGAAGTACAAAGAAATCTCATTCAAAGACCGTCCCGTTCTTAAAAGGCTGGTGTTTAAATTAGACCTGCCCAGACAGGTCTGGCATGTTTTGTGTGACCCCCTTTTACTGTGGATGTTCCGGTTATAACTATCTTACTGCTTCCATTTAAAATCAAAACACAACTGCCATAGAAAACAGATCTAACCAAGCTCCATACAGTTGTCAGTCCCTGCTGTGAGCAATGTTATGCGATAAACCACTTCTGCTGAAATTTACCTGCAACCAGAAATGTTGGGAAAGTACATGCAAGATCAAAATGCAGCAGAGAAATCAAATTTAAGAGATAATGTACTTAATTACCTATGGCAGCATGGGAAAGAAATGGCAATTTTCTCTCTGTATTTTTCCGGTATTTGGGCTTCGTTATTTTTGATGCAGTTCACGCCTAAATGTGCAAAGACATTGTGACTGTCTCTGGCCCTACAAACCCATTGGAGTGTGTCTTTTTCAGCTGTAGTGAAACACAGTTTTAACAGGAGAAGCGGTGCACCATCCTTGATGGTCACAGGAGTTGTGTCCTTGCCTTCTCAAGATGTGCAGCCTTTAATTTTAGTGTAAGAGCCGACCTCCCTGCTAGCTGGTAGCACTGTTGGTGGGTTACAGTCTGCCTGTTTTCTTCAGGCGGAGAGATGCTTAGCATGGGTCCTGCTGTGAGTCATGTGTGGAGAATGAGCAATCCATCTGCACACAGATGGATGCATGCTGGGAGAGGTGTGCTCACGTTGAGGCTCCCTAGGAGCCACTCCTAGGCTGTGTAAGGTCCAGTTCTTGAGGATTTGCCAGTCCAGAACTCCCAGATTTTACCTGGGATTCACTGTTCCACTTCAGTGCTGCAATGAAAAGGTGTGCATGGTGTGGTGATGCTACTGGGGTTCCCTTCTGGAGGGAGCCTTGCAAAGCTTAAGACTTATCTTTTGGTTGAGGAAGTCAAGGAAGATTTGATATACACAAAAGCCCCTTCCCTGTACTTACAAAGCATGGCAGAAAAGGCGAATTTTCTTTTGATTTCATGTGTGAGGTGGGATAGGGCAGAAATACATGTGAATCATGCTTTCCACTGAAGCATTGTGGACCAACATAGTAAAATAGGAAGCATTACTTTCAGAGCAGCCCGCATAGATTTTTTCAGGAGAAATCAGGGATTGCTCCAAAATAGCCATCTCTCACAAGCAGGGAATGGTTGATCCTGCTTTACTGTTCAAGAAAGAAGGGAGCTTTTCTTCATCTGCTGAGGGGACATAAAATCCCGTATTTATAAAAGGTAGTCTGGGTTTACATCTAGAGACATCAGTTCAGATCCATGGTGGAGGAGGTCATAGATTTATCTTGCCTTACTTATGTGAACTTGATGTTGAAATCCTTTGTCAAGCGTAGGAATCGTTGCCTTGTGGTTAGATCCTTCGAGATTGATGCATTGCGTTTGCATTATGGGCCATATGCGTGTGTGTAAGGGCACCTGATTGCTGGGGAGTGTCTTTGTAATAGTTCTTATTTTGTGCCTGTCCCTGCCAGCTTTGCGAGCAAGGAAGGAGATGGGAGGTCTGTAGGACAGGCGAAGCTTTCCAGAGTTGTGTTGGTTCCAGCAGGAGCACCTAAAGAAGCCATTTAGGAGGAATTGCTTAGTCTACAACAATTTGAAGTTTTGCCACTGCAACTCCTTCCATTGAATCCTCTTCAAAAGCTGGATCTGAAGTAGATTGGGCCCAGGAGCAGACAGCTTCTGTTGTTACTGCAAACTGATGCATACCATTAATTCCCCCAAGCGCATATGATGGGAGTTGAGGTCCTGCAGTAAGTTCTCAATCAGAACAGAGTCTTTTGAAGCCAGCAGTGGTACTGCTTGGATATCAAATCTGACTCTAAGAACTAAGTTACACCTTGGTACAATTCCTTGATTGCTGCAGTTTGTGTGTGTGTGAGTGTAGATCTTTGTTTGGCCATCTTTTATGATATGTAAAAGATGGAAAGGGATTGCAGCGTCGCACAGCTTGGGGTGGGGGATGAAGGGGTTGTTTGTTCGCTATGTGGGGGTCCCAGGTGTAAAGTGCAGCAGTACCTCCTTCTTACTCAGACATCTGAGGCCATTTGTATCTTTCCACCATGATACTGCTGTTACCAGCAGAGGTTGTGGATCTGCCAGAGCAAAGTTGTGAAAAAAGTTGATTATAGCTGTGTGGGGAATCAAAGGTATTGCATAAATGTTATATCAGAGTGCAAGCCTTTGCAAAGCATGGATGACTTCCTTGATAGAGTGGAATGGCTAGTAGTTGTTTTTGTATCACCTAAAAATGTGGTAAGAATGTTTCTTGATGCTAAGACTTGTTCATTTCTGAGGGAGCTGTAAAGCAGATACATTTACAAGTATGAGTAATGGAAAACAGCAAATTTCCGCACAATGCAGACAATCCTTTCATGTTACATCATTCAAAGCAGTGTATTCACATGGGGATGTACTCACGCAAAACTCTGCGGCCAGAAGACCAGGCTCCTCCACTTGGCTCTGCTTTTAAAGTTGGAAACTTTTGGTTAAGATCTGTGGGTATCTTTCACACAATGCATCAAAGAGCTGAAAAGTTGAGGATAATCATTCCCACACTTAAATCTACGTGGGCTAAACTACAAGCCCTTCTGTGACTGCAGTTTAAGCATTATCCCGTGCTCTTGAACCAGTGTAGACAGTTCAACCATTCTGAGATTACGGAGCTATCAAGCCAAGGGAGAACTCTTTCATCCTACAATTTGTAGAATTACATGTAGTAGAGAAGTGTGTTAAGCACTAAGTGTCCACCGATGTGGCTATCTGGCTTTGCAGTTTGCATGTGGAAGTGAAACCCGGTGACTGATCACTGAACTACATGTCATGAAGAGAAAGAAGTCAGACTTTGTCATGGTAAATCTTTTATTGGAGATGGAAGGAAGAAAAATAGAAATTTCAAGACTTCTTACTCCATTGGTTTTTATTTGGCAGTTGTTGTGTGGTTTCCAGTCAGGTGTCTTGTTCTGAAATGTTACTGAGTCGATGAGTGAAGTCCCAACTCCAGGGATTACAGTTTTTAGATACCACACAGCACCATGTGAATGTACAAAGATCTGGCACCATAAAGGAATGCATAAATAGACACAAGGCTTAGTTCTTCATGCAAACACCTAGGTGTAGACCCAGCTTGTGCACGATGTGTAGGCAGAGGTGAACGTGACTGAAAACTCAGCCCTGTACCTATCTCTGCCCTGTTTGCTTGCATGGTGTCTCCATCCTGACATGCAACAATCTCTGCATTCCTGTCCAACCTGAAGCGGGAGAGAATTTAATTAGGAAAACTTCATGCTAATGCTACACTGTCCCGCCTCAATACTTGTGTGCTGAGAGTGAGCTTCAGCTTTACTGGATTCTAGGCAGAGTATAGCAAGATTACACAAAGTACACTTGGTGAAAAGCTGATCTCTTTCCTATCCCCTTGAGAATGAAAGGGTTAGTGACAAGCAGAGGCTTTTGGTGCTGAGCAGGGACAGACTGACCCACCAGACCTGCAGCAGCTCAGCAGTGCTGGCCAGAACAAACCACAAACCCCACTGAGTGCCAAGCGAGGAGCCAGCAATGCAACCAGATGCCACTGCTGGCAAGGGTGAGGATAAAAAGCATCCAGACTTTTGGCACTTGGGCCTTGCATCTGCCAGGCTTTTCCCCCATAGATGGTCCTGCACATCACCCCAGATCAGGGAACATGTAGAGGAAGCAGCCAAGGGGAAGGAGCCCCGTATGGCCAGGAAAGGGGGGCTGCATGGAGCACCTGAAGCAGCCCTCACTTGTTGGGTTTCCTTCCCGACCTTGCCAGAGTTCAGGGGTTCCTGGTTTTACACTCCTTTAGTTTAATTTTTGAAAGCATAACTGTTTGGGGAAATTAAGCATTTCAGTGATATGATTTTGAATTGTTCACTGCTTCCCTGACATCTGGGTCCCATCTTGCTTAAATGTTCCCAGCCATCTGGGGCAGTCAGTCCCTACTTGCCAATGCTGACTGATAGGGCTGCCCATCCCCTAACAGGAACTGCATGTTGTGCCAATCCAGTTGGCAATCCATTTCCTAGCAAACAGTTAATGTTTATGTATTTTTTCAGAGGTGCTGATGGTTTCCAGGGACTGAGAGTGTGGCTGAAATTCCTTTCCTCAGTGAGCTTAATGTGAGCTTCATCTAAATACACCTAATCCCTATGACAGAAAGTGGATTGCCAGCATTCAGTTTCATGCATGTAGCTGTGAGCAAATGCTCCTTTACAACAATACAAAGGAGCAGATCACCTGAATTTTGAGCAGCTACTGAAGGCTAACAGCAGGCTATGTATTTTAATGTGAATTTTCAGTGTTGGCCCAACATAAAGCAGAATCACAATATTGTGAAAAGTGATTTCTCCTCTCTGGACCAAAGCCCATATCAACCATTTGAAATAACAGACGCTTGCCCAGAGCTTTAGGGACAAGTACTGGTGCACAGGAGATACATACCCTACACTTCCCTTGTATTTCAATCTGTCTTTACCATACTTACTTTAGTGTGCTTCAGATTTGGAGAACTGCTGCCGTAGACATCAGGTGGTTGACTTGCAGAGGAACTTTGCAGTAGCGTGTCTTCCATCCTATGCAGAAATGGTGGGGCATTAGCACTTATTTCCTTTCTTTCTTCTTTGCAGAAGTTTTATGAGTAAAAATATCAAGAACATTAAATCTGTGCTGAAAATTGATTGGAAGAATCTAATGGGAGAAATGGGATGCCAGAACTCTAACAAAGGCTTTCCCCCCCCATCTGTTTAATCAGGTGTTTGAGTGTAGAAGGTGTTTTAACACAAGTTTGTGCAGATGGTGGGGAAAATGCTCAGCTATTTGACTGAAAATCACTTCCTCTCTCAGAGAGGGAACACTTTCACAGGTCTCATTAGTTCAACTGTCGTAGTTTCCAGGAGGTGCATGGGGTGCAGAATGCCTCAGTTCACAGTGGCAAAAACTCAGATGCAAGATAAAAGAAGTGAATGCCTAAATAGCTTTAGTTTTGGTGTGTATCTCCAAAGGAATTGCATGCTCCCCCATTTTCCTCAATAGAAATTATGTATTCCCGTATTTGCCCCGCCATATTAACTGCAGTATTGTTTTCTACCTCTGTTGAACAAATGGGATGTTATCTGTGAATATAGTGGCAATGCAGGGAGTCCCAGAGCTCTGACCTGCTGCTGGCTACGGGCAGCCTTGTCACCATGTTATTTCCCCGCAGTGGGATCAGCTCTGCATTGGGACCCAGCTCTGTGCAAGACTGCAGCCTCAGCTTCTGTCTCCCACCAAGCTGTAATGTCTGATTTTGCTGAGTGAGTCGCAAGGTTTTGTTTTGCCATACCCAGATGACACCTCCTGCTCTTAGTGAAAACATGCTGGAATCGCCTGGCAGCGTAACCAAACAACAAAGGAGTGCTGCTGACAGCTGACAGATCTGACAGGTGCTTTTTAAACTGGATTCAGTTTTGTCGTCCTGCATAAAAAGGAGCACTGACAGTGGGAAAAAGGAGGAGATTTTTTTAAAGGTGATTTTGTAACTTTGCCAAACACAGCTTGGTTAAGAACTCCAAACATTGCGATCCTCCAGAGTGATTCAAATACAGATCTGTTTGCTTTGCAATGGCACTTCAATATTTAATTCTCTAGCAGAGTTTGCCCAGAACTTATCATGGCTGGTGGGCAAGGATTGCCCGTTGTGGTTTGAGGAGAGCTGTGTGGCTCTGCTCTTCTTCAGCTCTTTGGGCACTTCTGTTCCGTCCCAGAAGTTTTTGGCACTAAGGTGATTGTGTTAGCTGGACAATTACCTGATAGATTGACCCTTATTCCTCCTGCAATTACATGCACAAGTCCAGGATCAATAAGGTAGCTGGGTCCTAAATTTTCTGGTGTTGATATCTTTGTCTTAAGAGCAATAGCATCAACGTGTGGCTTTGATGATCATTTCAGGGTATTCTTTTGAAGGGTGTTTTTTTTCCTCCTTGAAGTTACAGCCCTCCATCTTCTGGGTGTGGAATAGTGATTTTATATAGATACAAAAATAAATAATACATATGTGATATTCTCCCCTTCTTGTTTTTTTTCTCCTCTAAGTGTGAGTATCTTCTGAGCATGCAAACTAGTTAGTTAGATTCTTGAGGCAGGAGCCATATTTTTGTTTAGAAAATCACCTCTAGTCCTTTATAATATTGGCTTTATGTTTAAAGAAGTCTCTGTGTATATTTTTACATGCACAATTCACATCTGCAGACAGGCCTAACTAGCGTTTGGACTTGACTTTCTTCTTGAAAAAAATCTGACTCTCAAATGCTTTCTTTTCTTGTGAGGCTTAGGAATATTGATTTTATGAAATGACTTGCGTGTCAGACCACCCTTCACTTCTCGTACTGAAATGATGTGACAGTCTGTGGATGGCTGTGGAATAAGTGATGTTTTGGTCACGGCCCAGCACAGATTTCAGGCGCAGCACTTCTGCCTCCCTTGCCAACCTCTGAGGCTAAAAGTCTGCCTCCGTCCCAGCGTCTCATCTGCTTTCTCACTTGGACTTCAATAAAGGTCAAGTCTCGACTTTACAGGTCAGTGCAATGAGTGGCAACAAACTAAAGACTGATGGTGAAAGTGTCAACAGAAGAAAGCCTTGATATTTGTATCTTCTGGTCAATACTCAGATGAGAGTTTCAGGTTTGTCCTTGGCGCTGTCAGCACAGGGTCTCTTTTCCTCCCTGCTTTTGGCCTTAGGAGGTGCCAGGCACCTTCTGCACCCATGGACTACTCTGGAGACAACCTCCAGTGGCTTGCCCAGTCTTCCCTTGCCTAAAATCCCACCCTGTGGAGCAGCAGAGACCTGTATGACAGGGGGCTGTGGGTGAAGAAGTTCACTGCAAAATGGGATGTGGTATTTTATGATGTAGGCATCATCTTCATGGCTTGCTTCACAAAAGCTGCATGCTGTTATTTTACAGTGATTTCCCTTTGCTTAAAGTCCTCCTTAGACCTCCAAACACATACATACATGTGTACTTCCTAAGAAATAATCGTACGTCCTGTGTCAACATCTGAAATTCTCATTTCTGTGTTTCTAAACTCAGAAAAACATAAAAGCAGCTCAAAACTGAACACAGACAAACACTTCATCTGAGCCTGGAAGTGCCTGTAAACACCCCTAGACCAGACCCTTCATTCTGCTTTCCCAGAGCTCAGGAAGCTGAGGCACAGCCTGGCTGAATGCTGGCTGAAAGTGCCCTGAAAGATTTGTGTGGCAGAATCATCTGTGGTGTTTTAAGCTGAAGAAGACCCTTATTCGTGTGTGTGTGTACACGTTTGTTCTGTTTCTGAACCGAAAACTGCAATAGCTAGAGAACTTTATCCAAGAGGCTGTTGGTCTTAAAAATGAATAGCAATATTTGGACTTTTTATGTATGCTTCTTCATGCTGTTTAAGTAGCAGTAACAGGGAAAAGAATTTACTGGGGAAAAGAAAAGTAAGGAGCTCATGAGGACATACTGGAGTTGGTTTGGTTGGTTCTCTAAGCAAACTGTGCATGTGGAAGAAAAGCATCTCACGCAGACATATGGGTGTTCCTCCAGCTCTTTTTTTGGGGAGTGAGCTCTTGTTGCTCCAAATATCTCCCAAATGAGTAAGCTGGAGGATTTTTTCTTTCCCTTTTGTGTAAATTGCCTGTGAGCGCGTAATTACCTCTTACAGCAATTGCCTGGTTTCTGCACAGAGGTAGCAACTATATGCAAACGAAGCACTGAAATACCTGAATATTTTGGTATTTGTTTCATGTGCATGAAAATGTGTCACAATTTCTATGTAAAGGTAACTGATGATCATCTCATTTCTAGTGAAATGCAAACAGGTTCTGAATGGCATATCTCAAGATCTAAATTCAATTAGACTCGTGTAATGATCTGTCAAGAGGGTATTAGAAGCAAGGTTTCCTTGATATCAAGTCCTTTGTATCTTGTATCAAATGCTTGAACAAAATATTTGTGAATTAGGAGTATTAAATTAAATAAAGCCCGTCTCAGAGCTGTGGGATTTCCTCTCAAGGGTGCTCCCACAGTTATTACAAAAGAATATTTATCATCCTAACAGTGATTCCTTCCCTGCCTAAGGATTAAACAAGGACAGGCTTCAAATTCACCCCGGGCGAGCGTCCGTGCTTGAATGGTGTTCTCACTGATCTGAGTTACTTCAGTCCTCAGTGCTGAATAGTCAGGTCAGCCTCCTGCTGCATTTCTTGAACAGCTTCCCTAAACCTTCTCACCTCTCACATCCCAGACACTGCAGAATGCCGTAACCATTCGGAAGCTCTGCAAGTCTTGGAATACTTTATGCCATTTGGTCCAGGTCAAGTAGGACAATGAGGCCTCAGCCCTAACTGGTGTTGCTGGAAGTGGTTTGCTGCTTGGGACTATTCCTTTTGTCCTGAAAGTGATGAAATCTCCCCAGAATGAAGACATGGCATCAATATTGGAGAGATTATGCACGTCTGGTTCACTCGAGATTGTTTATCTTTTAAACACCATTAACCACAAATTAGCTAGCTCTTCTACAGCCAGAAATTAATACATTCCATTAGCGAGCAGTCAATTACAGGATGATTATTTTCCCCCTGTTTGTGTTTGTGGTGCTTGTCTCATGTCCGCAGGGCTGAGGTGTGGGCAGCCGGGCAGTGTGGCTGTGCTGATCCCAGCTGGGGCAGCTGCCTTCACCTCTGTCCATGTGTGAGGCATCTGATGAAATCAGCCAGGTCCCCATCCTTGCATTTATTGGTTTCTGTGGCTTCACCTCTTGCAGTTATTCTATTGTTTCCCCTGTGTGTGTTCCCTCTCTAAATGCATCTCTTGCATCTGCTTAAAATACCAAGCCCCACAAGCCTCTGTAGTGGCAAGTAGAGAGTGCCTCTCTTTAGATCTCTGGAGAACAGAGTATGGCAAAATCGCCCAGTTCTTTCTGCAGGACAGTTCTATCATGGAGCTTTTCCTACCGACCTCTGTCTTGTCCAGGCTCAGAGCTCACTGTATTGCAAAGCCCTTAGGCAAGAAGCTGTGACTGTTAGGAAGTCTGGGGAGGATGCTTTTGCCAAGTGTATTGCTCTGAGCACAGCAGTTCTTTTTAGGTTTTCCTGTGCCGTATCCCTTACTGATCTCTTACCTTACTTTGTCTTCGTTTATTGCTTCTTACGATGTATGCTTTTTAGAGGAAAGAGTACATTTTTTTACCCCTGTAATTATATAGCACCCAATCCAGTGAGGTGTAGATCATTAAATGGGATTCCTAAATGATCTCTGGCAGTACAAATAGTAATAGCGAGAATTAAATTCATTCTGGATTTGCAAATTAAAGTTTCCCTTTCCCTGCATAGCATATGAGATATATCAGCACAAAATTGCTGTGTAATTAGATAAAGAGAATATTTTGTCTATTATGAAGTGTCCTAGACAGGAACAGGAAGTATTAGTCTGTTCCCCCAAACCAAAGTTATTGCAGTCCTTTAATCCTTCCTTAATGATTTCCTAAATGAAATTCATAAAAGCTGTGGGAGGGAAAAAAATAATAATAATACAGTGGCATTGATTTTATTCCTTCCTTTTTTTTTGTTTTTTTGTTTTCCTCATTCTTTGAAAGGTCTGCTATTGAACACATAAATGAAAAGACAGTAGAAAATCCTTTCAGAGAGATGAAAAGCTGGGTAGCAGATAGATTGTTAGATGTAGGAAGCTGTGCTTTGGGTCTACACTGCAGTAGCTCGGTGTTGCTCGATAGCTGAATTGTGTTGCGTTGGCCCAAAGGTGCCCTGGGAACCTTTATGGGAACGATGCAAAACTGGGGGCATTGCAGGTGAGGGTTGAGTTTCTTGCAGGCTCCCAGCCTCACTCCCCTTTGCAAACTGGTCCAACGGGGGAAATGGATGCTTCAAAACACCCCATTTCTGGGAGGACTCGTCCCCTAGAGCACCTGCTCTTAGCAGTGCCTTTGAAGAATGCTTTGCAAGCTTTGAGCACAGTCTTATTTCTGTTCAAACTGCAGATTAGACTGAGAACCAGATTGGTTGTTCGGTGGCAGACTTTGAAAGAAATGATTTATAAACACAAACTGTAACTAAATTTTGAAGGAAACTGGATCTGCAGACATCAATGGCATGATTAGAAACACCGTGGGGAGTGCATGCATAAAGCTTCTTTTAATTCTCTGCTTTTCAAGCACTTAATAGCTTGACAGCAACATTTTAATAACAGCCGACTAGGCCCAGTTTTGGCATGCACCGCATGCGGAAGCAGCTTCTGGAAGCTGTCCATGGAGCAGTGAATTCTGTTTCCGCAGGCTAGAGCTCATGTGGAGATAGAGCTGTGAGATACAGCCCTTTGGATTTGGGACGCCCTTCCAGTGCTCAGTGCTTGGGAACGCTGCATGTGCTTCGTACAGTGCTGGCCCTCAGCAGGGGGTTGTGCTGAATTAATTTTTCAATGCACACTTTCTTACAAAGCTGATGTCACTGAGCTGTGCTGAGAAGGCTCTTTTAGCAATGAAGTTTCAGTTCTGGAATTTCATGTGGCGTTCCCTGGGCCTCCATCAGTGACAAGGCGGAATGGGGACTGTGGATGGAGAGCCTTTGAATAGAGCTCCTGAACACTGGAGCTCCTGGCAGTACTTACTGCCTTTATTCTATGCTATGCTATGCTATGCTATGCTATGCTATGCTATGCTATGCTATGCTATGCTATGCTATGCTATGCTATGCTATGCTATGCTATTCTGTTCTATTCTATTCTATTCTGAATTGGACCATTCTGAACCTTAACTTCAACCTTTAGGTTTGTTTACAAAGTAAAAACTTAAACCAAGCTATATTGAAAAGGGCTCAAAAGATCATGACTCCTGCTAATAACACATCTGTCATTCTCAGCTGTGTTGTCTTGTTCTGTTGCTTCCACCTCCAATAGAAAAGTCTGAATATGCTTATGGTTAAACTGATTGCTGCTGAAACAGTACGTGCCACGAAACAGTTTATTCAAGGAACTGGAAAATAAGGGATGCTTAGACTGTTAAAACTGTGCTGCTGCTTAGGACCTTGCTTACAGTTAGAATCAATCTTTCATCTGGATTGAGATGTGGGTTGAGATCAAACTGAGTGTCCTCCCAACAATTTGCTCCTTCCTTTGGTGGTTGTTTATCTTTGCCATTTCTCTGTAAGACATTGCCTTTTCTGGAGTAGAAAATAATGGGAGCTGACTCGTAAATATATTTTTCTAGTGTGTTTTTTTTTTTAATGTCCAGAGCTTTTTTTGCTTTATAAGTTCAAAATCTGGATGAAATATAGTCTTGCTATATCCTTTTTAAAGAGGTTTGCTAAGAAATGTGACAAAATCACTGCAGTGGGTGCTGGATTTGTAACCTATTTCCCAGCATTACACCATTTTCTTTTTCTACTGTGAAATATAAAAGAAATAAGCTCCTCTCATTCATTATGTTTATATCTTAATGGAAATTGCAAGCGACTTTCTCAAATTCATCTGCTGACCTTGATAAATACATGTGGGCTCTTGCAGGGAAGTGCCCTAAATATAGAAGTGAATTGTAAATATTGTTTGACCAAATGGTCTCACATTGGCTGAGAAATCATGCTCTTGCAGGATGCATGCACATGCTGGAAAACAAATTAATTTACCTGTCATTGGAGCATCTTAGCTCCTAATGTAAAGCAATACATGCAAGCAGAAGTATCCAGAGATGTTTCTTTATTAATTCAAGTTTAGTCCAACCTATTCCATGGCAGCAGTTGTGTACTTGAATTTTGGCGTGTATGGGTTTCTCCTTTTGGCTCCTTTCCTGCTGCCTGAGCCCTGGCTGCAGCTCATCTGCTTCGCAGGGCTGCTCTGGCTCAGGGCAGCAGCAGCTGCTGCGGGCGATGTCGCACCCTGGCAGTGATTGGGCTCCAGCTCCAGGGACTCACATGGCATTCCCTCAGCAAGCTCAGTCACCAGGTCAGGGATCTAAAAAAAATAAAAATGATACAAATCAGAGCAGCTACAGACAGTGAACGACACCAGCCCTGTGACCTCACGGTGCTGCTCAAAGCAGGTAAAGCAAACTTTGGTAAACGTTAAAAATGATGGGCATCATGGATAGCTGTACAATAAACCGGCAGGGGGAAGTAAGAGGCTCCTACGTTGAGGTTCAATGTTTTCTGAGCTGAATTTTAGGGAGGGTATTTCCCCTTTGACTCATATATTTCTGAATAATAGAGGGTACAGATCCTCTGAACCCCTGCGTAAGTAAGCCAACAAATATGAAAGGTGCAGTCACCTCTGTCGGGTGACAACACTGAATGGGAGTTGCCCAGGAGTATTCAGAAGGTGCTAAGTATTTATCTTCTCTAAGTAGTACATTTGAAGGACTTCTTTAATTGATACCAGGTAAAGGGATGTTAACATCTTTTCAGTGAACCCTTGCAATGCAACAGCAATAACATATTTAAATATACAGCTGGGTTTAAAGAAAACAAATTCAAAACTCTTCTATTTTGATTTCTTCTGTGAGTAAATGCATTAAATTGCTACTCTGATGATTGCAAAATTTAGATTAGAGATCTTGGTCGCTATCTTTGAGACAAAAACACATAGGAAAGCAGCTTTTAGCTTTGTGCTCCATTCCCTTTAAGGTAGTGAAAACCCTCATTTCAGTGTAGTGGTGTTTCCTGCATAAAAAACCCAACACACCAACAAAACAAAATCAACACACATGATTTGAACAAAACTGATCACTCAACAGCATCTGTATGACCCATAGTCTTTAATCTCTGTTACTAGCAAATCTTCTCTGAGTTCAGTGGCATTCTGTTTGTTTTACTTCCCTAAAATATGCACATGATGGCAAGAGGTATGTTGATAATAATGTGCTGTGAATAGCATGAAGGCATTCGGTGCACAGCGTATCATATCATCTATCATTAAGTTTTTCTTCTTTTGCTTTTGCTAATGGCAGTGAATCAGATATTTAAATGCGTTTGCTAGTCCTACGTGCAGCTATAGGAGTGTGTTGAACAGGAAAGAAGCAGACTGTGTAGTACAAAATTAGGTTATAAAATGCATTTTAAGCTGGAGATTGAGTAATGGACACAGAGCAAATGAACTCCAAAAATTAACATTAGAATTTGCACTTAAAATGCTCCCTAATTGGCACCTCTTGGGATACGTTTTGAACTCACCCAACATGATTTTTTCATTTTACTGAAAACAGTCAGTTTGGGCTGACAGCACCTGGGTCATAGCGAATGAGAGATGATGATGTATTTGGCAGCTCTTCTAGTTGAGCACTGACAAGTCTTGTTCTCTAAAGAAAAAAATCAAAACGTATCAATCCACATGCTCACTGTACTGAGGAGCTTCGTTGTCATATCTTTCAAATTGTTTTAATGTTTCAGCACTGCAGAATTGAATGCATAACAGAAGAGACAACTATATGCAGTTTCACTTTGTTGGAAAAACTACATACGGAAAGCAAAACATAACTAGCAGAGTCCTGATAAGGTCATGTCAGACAAATTAATGCGAGGTAGAAAAAAAAGCTTAAAAATCATTCTTTTATGGTGCTTGTCCTGTTGGGATGGAGAGCTCCAGTCAGTCCAGTCCTTCACTGACTTACAGCCTTCCGTGTCCTCGGGATCCTGAGTTCCTTTGCTAATCCCTTTCTGGGGTGTTTTTGTGTGTGCTGACCCGATCTGCCATCCAGACCTCATTAGAGCTGTTTACTGACCAATCCAAAAAGCCACCTCCTGCCCCTTCTTCCAGATGGGAGAAAGACAAGACAAGAAAAATGTTGTATTGGCTTACAATCATGTTTCAATGCAGAATGTCCAGGCTTCCAGTGTGAGCTCTGGGTCTGCACCATTTCCAGCGGCTCTGCATAGGCTTTAACAGCTGGAAACCTGCCTCATCTCTGGCTGGATGTGCTGAGACATCAGATGACCTCAGGCTGATTTCTAGTGGTGGTTTTTGCATCACAGTGCTGTGATACTGCTTAGCTGTTCATCACCAGAGCCTCACATGGGTTTTGTAAGATGCTGTCACAGGGTGACTCAAACCTATGAGTAAAAGACCAAGCACACACAGCAGGGAATCTTGCCCTTCCTGCTGGGAACCTACTTGAGGGACAAATGCTGATGAGATGTAATGATTTTGTTTTATTTTATTTACTGTTCTCAGGGAACTTCATGGCCACTCATGCTCTCACTGCTGGTCTGTCTGCACTGACAGCCTGGAGCACCTGCTGGAAGTCCCCTCCCCTGAAATGTGGGGCTGATCTGAGCAGTTTTGCTTTTCATTGTGGTTTCTAGATTGGATCACCCAGTAACTATACAGGAGTTATGTACTTTTTGTACAGCAGAACTTACAGTTATAGCTGTGAATACTTTAAATCTCTTAGAGAGAAGGAAAATAGTTTTGAACACAAATAAAGTGTTGTTCTCACTGTTTTAAATACAGGGCTCCAAATCTTCTACTGCAGAAGGCAGTCATTAATACAGTTGAGCTTTATAGACAGGCTTCATTAAATTAAGAAAAAGGTAGAAGTTTTAGCTGATTTTTATCACTGGTGTTTTGAGAATCAAGAGGAAAAAGAGGATGCATGAGTAAATGAGAGTCTGTCCTGACGTAAGGACTTGTGATCTCGAGTCCTTCCATTCGATTAACTCGCCCAAGGATTGCTCAGAAGTACAGGAGCATTTTTAGAAATAGAACGTTTCTTTTCTGCATTGAAAATCAACCAGTCAATAGGTTCGTGTTTAAATACAGCCTTGTTTGCTCCCTGTAACCTGTTGCTTAGTTGTACAAAATACCCTGAGGCAAAGTCTTCTCATCCTTTTGTAAGCGGAGTCTACTTAATTATTCACCTTAGAGCAAAGATGTTACAATTATAGCCTTCCCTTTGTGTAAGTAACCATGCATCTCTTTGACTGTTATTTAACTGTTTAAGAATTAAAATATCTGCGTATAAATCTGACACCTTTAATTCATCTGAATTCATGGGCTTGCATTGCTTAGCTGAGAAGCGGTGATTTTATCTGATAACTGCTGTTTTAAAGATCACATAGGGTGAATCTAAAATTCTGATTAAAGGAGTGTGGGAAAGCATCTCTGCATTTGTTTTTTTTTTCAAAGGATTTCTGTGGGCTTGAGATCTGGCGCTCTCATTTTCTTCCATAATGATTTGCAATGATCTCCCTTCTATTCTTAACCATATGTGTGAACAGAGGTGCTGCTCCTAACAGTTCCTGGCCCTGAAAGTTTCCTGCAGGTTTCCTGCAGGTTTCTTGGCCTTTCCCTTCTAGCAGAGAAGGAACTGGAGCGTGTTTCCCATTGGTTGTGGCGTATGTTTGTTCATGCAGGGAGGTGACACTGCAGAGATCCTGCTTAGAGCTGTAAGCAGCCCGCACTGAGTAAATTAGTGATTGTTTCTGTCAGTCTGAGCTTTTGGCAGTCAGTGATTCTGCGTGTGGGAATGAATGAATGAAAACAAAGTTTTGAGGTGTTTCTATAAATCAATTGTAGCATTTGAAGTTGGAAACTCTCGAAGTAAGCGTTCTTTAAGTGGCAGAGGACTGTAAACGCCTCACTTTCTGATTCCAATTGGGACAGCAGTTTTCAGGCTCTATAAGCCTGGCTGCACTGAAATCATTCTCTGTGCTCATGACATCACATCATGCTTTTCAATCTCAAGGTTGTTTTTTCTACTTAGTATAAAGGTCACGTTAGGATTAAAAACGTTGAACAGCTCACAGAGTATCTGGTGAGCCTGAAAAAGCAATGGTAGTGTATCTCACAGAAGAATATACTTGTGCTAAGCAAAGTGCTGTGTCCAAGAAGTGGAATTTTCTAATTACGTAGTCATTTTGAGAAGGAATGTGCCTGTTAGAAGCAGACCAGGTGTGCGCTTGTGATGGGAGTTAGAAATGCTGTGTAATTACACACCTTGCAGAATATAAAGTTTACAATAGCCATACAATTGATGCAGCAAGACGTCAATACAACAAGTTGGTGTCTGAAAGGACACCTGTAATCTGGCCTGCAGCCATTACAATTATCTTGGATACACTGTCTTGTGTTAAGATTTATTACTGTTGCCACTGTTCTGAAACAGAAAAACACTAGAAATACTTTGGACAGTGATCTCACTCATGTATTATCAGTAACAATTGAAAGTTACTTGAGGAGTCTCGAGTAGTTCCCTGAGGGGAGAAGTCACAGTCAAATCACCCTTAAGTATCATTCAATTCGGTAATTACGTTCAAGCTTTCAGTAAACTGGCTTTATACTTTTAAGTCTGAAAGAACTTGCACAGTGTGAGTCTGCCCGAAAGATCAGCACAGCTTTCCCACATCACAAAAGCAAAAACCTTCAGCGTAGCTGTAGAAAGAGGAGGAGGAAGAGAAGCTTTCTGCCAGATCCCCTGTGTAAGTGCACGCTGTTTTCACAGCACAGCTCTCAGGGTGTGGACACTTCTGCTGACAGATGACCAAGAAGCTTCTCCTGTTTCTTAGAGCGGTGCTGTTGTCACCTTGCTGTTCACAGCCATTCCTGTCACAAGAGGACTGTGCTGAGCTGTGCTATAATGCAGAAGGATACAGGACCTCTTCTCGGTCCTGCTGTCACCCCTTGCCCGATTCCCCTAGGCTGTGCATCATCTCTGTTATGTCACTGGGCGCTCAGTAAAGGTACGTGGCCTCCCTGCAGCTGAGTGTTGCTCCACAAAGCCACCCCCAGGGCAGACACAGCCCCAGGAGCCAGGGAGCTCCAGGGTGCCTGCACCAGGGGCATAAAGGGCACAGTGAGCAGTGAGTCAGAGCCAGGCAGTGTGCTGGGATGTGCCGGGGCGTGTGTGGGCACTGCCTGCTGGGTGCCCCACTGAGGGGCTGTGCTGGGCAAGTGCTGGCAGAGGGGCTGGGAGGGTCTGGCTGCAGCCTGCTCTGCCTCAGCCTTGCCCAGGCAGGTCAGCTGCTGCTCTGGGCTGCTCCGCACCCGCAGGTTCAGTGTAAGTGTGTACAGGTGTGTGCACAGCAACAAGGGCTTTCTGCAAGGGCAAGTGCTGTCCTGGGACAGGCTCCTAGGGCAGCCTTACTCTGCAGCCCATGTGCTGCTAAAAGCCTTGTTCAGGTCCTGGTTGTGCATTAAGCTGTCTTTCTGTCCATTCTCTGTTGGTTCTTTTCCCTTGCTGTGCTGTGTTCCCTGTGAGCTCTTTTCATTTTGGTGCTCTTATTGCTTAAGGATGTTACAGAATCACAGAACTGCAGGGTTTGGAAGGGACTGCTGGAGATGGAGTCCATTCCCCCTGCTAAAGCAGTTCCCTATGGTGGATTGCACAGGAAAGCATCCAGGTGTGCTGTGAGCATCTCCAGAGAAGACTCCACAATCTCTTGGCAGCTGTTCTATTGCTCTGTCACTGTCATAGTGAAAAGCTTTCTCTCATGTTGCTTTGTTTCAGTTTGTGCCCATTGCACCTTGCCCTGCCACTGCACACTGCAGAAGGAGCCCAGTCCCATCCACTTGACACCTGTCCTTTAGATACTGATAAGCATTGATAAGATCCATCTCAACCTTCTCTTCTCCAGGCTGTATAGCCCAAAGGCTCGCAGTCTTTCCTCATGAAGGAGGTGCTCCAGGCTCCAGTCATCTTTCTAGCCCTCTGCTGAACTCTTTTCAGCAGTTCCCTGTTTTTCTTATAACGGGGGAGCCCAGAACTGGACACAGTACTCCAGATGTGGCCTCACCAGAACGGACTAGAGGGGAGGATCGCCTCCCTAGACCTGTTGGCTGCACTCTTTAATGCACCCCAATGTAAAATTGTCCACTTCAGCCACCAGGGTACACTACCGGCTTTTGGCCAACCTGTTGTCCATCAGAACAACCAGGTCCTTCTCTATAGAGCTCTTTGGCAGGGCAGCCCCCAACCTGTACTGATGTGTGCAGTTATTCAATCCAAACCTGTCCCCTTCAGTCATAAATTAGGATATGCTGACTATACTACAAGGGAAGACAAATCTATTTGTCAGACTGAGGTGGGAGGTTATTGTTTAGTTTTCCTGATTTATTTGCTGTTGCTCTGTGAATAATAGAACAAGCCTTCAGGACAGGAACTTAGATCAAGCACCGCTCACAGCATTATTTCCTTCCCTGGCTCTTTAAACCACCCACCACCTTTCCATGCCTTCAGGTAGGAAAAAGGAGTATTCTGCTGGTGACCGACACGTTCCTCGTGCTGCCATTGCAAACACGCAATTGCTGGTGATGATATAAAGTACTCATGAAGAAGGCACATGCCAGAGGGGTGAAGTAATACAAATAAAGGCACTGCATGTTAAAGGCAGTGCTGACAGGTAACAGGTGTTGTGTGGAAGAAGAAAAGGCACATATCCTTGCATAGCCCTCTCTCTAAAATACAATGTATTTTAGATATACAAAATACAATGTATGTTAGCCAATACCAGGTGTCTTCTGTTCTCAGGGATATAGTCAGGATCAACGAGTGACCAGCATTTATTGCTGAAACTCCCAGTTCCCTCAGGCACTGCTGGGTGTTTTAGCAGCAGTTGCAGGCAGTGTGGTGAGCAGCATGGAGCTGGGCAGACTGCAATACCCAGCAGGCTGGGAAATCCAGGTGACACGAGCTTTTGATTGGGGATGTTTCTGTACCTCCAGGAGCTGACGTTGCTCAGAGCAGGAGATGGAAACTCCACGGTGTTGTCTGGTGGTGGTTCACATCCATCAAAGGGGGAAAATGGCAAACAAAGAGTTCTTTTTTATTTATTATTTTGAAGCAAGACTGAAATCTGGTGTGACAGGTTTAGTAAAATAAAAGCACTCAATAATGTTTGCATGCATCCCATAAAAGGGAACAGCTCTTCTCGACCCTTACAACTTGCCTTGTAAATTTAGAAGGAAAAGCCCCCACAATCCATTCTTTGAATCTTCCTTTGTCCAGTTTTTGATGTAATCGTTTTACTCATGTTTTTCCTTTCTTTGTATTTGAGAACAATTTTTGAACTGAATGTGACTGACACAGGCAAACAGCCTTTGAAAAGGGCAAAAGGAATTGCTGGGAAAGGTGCGAGATGCAAGATAGAAATGATGACTTTACACTGGAAATGCAGAAATCAGTATGAGAAATGGGTGGGTAGGAGAGCGGCTATGGAGCTCAATCTGTTGGCATTTTCAAAAACAGAGGTGACTCAATTGCAGTGTATAAGTGCCTCTAAGGATGAGGTATTGAATATATGTTTCTAATCTTGCCGAGAAAGGCCGGAAGAACCAAAGACTGGAAATGAAGTCAGACAAGTTCACCCCAGAAGTAAAGCATTAAGTAAAAGGACATTTAGCTTCAAAGAAAAAAAAAATGACTAAGTGAAATGATCGCTTCTCATCTTGGTTGAGAGACTGTCATTCTAAAAGGAACATTTTACTCAAACACAAGTGATTGGACTTAAAACAGATTTCAACAGATAAGAGGAATATCTTAAAACCCGAGGGTGGCCCAGTGGTTCAGTGTAGTTATCTGTGACTTTCCTAAATTATCTGTGGTCTTAAATAAATTAAACAGACATGCCAAATTGGAATTGCAGACCTCAGACCCTCTGCCTTTGTCTGCTTTGACTTGTGCATCCTCTGAAAAGTCATCTACATTTTGGGGATGGGAAATGAGTCCTATGCCTTTAGTTTACCAAACATGTCTCATCAGATGTTACACTTCCCTGTATACTGTAAGAATTCTAAATCTAGCATTTGTGGCCAGATTCCAGTCCCTTTACATCATTTAGGAGACAATTTGTTCCACTATATGTTTTTCTTCTCAGCTGTACTTTCTCTTTGAATCCTTTAGCTACTGGATCAGGAAGGTAAATTACAGCCTTTATCAGCTCTGAATTGTTTTGATTTTGGAAATCACATAATTGATTAATTACAGGATAGCCAGCATTCACCTGGTGAGATAGGAACCCCTTTTCACAGAAGCTGCTGCTTGAAAAATGTTACTGTACTTGAGCATGATCTCTTGGTACTTCTTTTCTCTGGACTGCAGGAGAAGCAATGTTTTCTCTGTGACAAGAAATGCAAAAATGGAAATTGCTCAATTTTCAGCGCCTGCAGTCACTGTCTTGGTGCTGCTTCTTTGGTGCACATTGTATTTATTCATCGCCACTGGCCAGTCTTAGTTTTGGATCATGGCTTGGCAAAGTTTTCACCCATCAGATACCTCTGAGGTACCCATGAAAATGCAGGGATGAGAGCTGATCTTTCTAATATTTTAAGAGAGAAAAACAGAAAAATCTTTCTCCTTTTGGTAGTGAGCTGGAGGGATAAAACCCTCTCAGGCTTTCCTGGAAAAGAAAGTGTCCTATTCAGGTCACCCTCGTATGAACACTGGGAGCTGCAAACTTTTTCTTGTCTGCTCAGTGTGAAAGTCTATTTCCTGCTAATTAATCCCTAATTGTGATAGAGACTTGCAAACCAAAGTCTGGATTTTGTATTCTGCAGTATTCTGCTGTCCATGTACGTTTCTAATGAGCTGCTATGGGCAGATTTATGCCATTCCTGCATTTTGTATCATGCACTTATTTAGATTCTTCTGTCCTAAACATAAACATATTTAGAAGAAATAAACATGCAAATGAATTACTGGTTTGTGTTTGGTTAGCAAACAGAGCAGGAAGTGTGGATGTGCAAATGCCCAGCAGGCTCTGGGGTTAAACCTCCTCCCTATAATTTTTACAATGGGTTCTCAACATCTAGTGTAAACAAAACTCAGCAAATTACTCCTTGTGCTATGCTCGGTTGTCCAATCAGCCCTCCTTGTTACATACATATTGTTTGAACAGTAATTTAGGCAACTGGGAAAGTGCCATGTGAGATGCAGAGGAAGTCTTAACCACCAGGAATTAACTTAAAATGTAAAGCTGTATGGTATACGAGTCACATAACCAGCAGGTTATTATTTTAATTATTTTTAATCAATTCAATAAACTGGCCAAGACTTGTGAAGGATGGTTAATTGAAGAGGTGTAAGAGAAGCTTCTCAAAACGATTAACTGGGAGAGAAATGAAAGTAATAATGAACTAAGAATTTAATCTGTAGTAGAATTTGGTGTGTGCAAATTGCTGGTGAAGTTCCAAGTATTGATCGTGTCCTGGCAGCTCCTGCACATCTGCAGGGAGATGAATGCCCTGCTAAGCAAGCTTCCCATGCAAGTCTATCTCTACTGGGAAGAGCTTGCTGGCAAAATGCAATGCTGAGTTTTCAGAAGAGACTAAAGTGCTGATGTTACTCAATGGAGATGCTCTTTCCTTTTCATTCATACCCAGATCTCTGAGCATAACGGTTCCCAAACATGGGTTTCTGGAACTATCCATGATAGGATTTAGGGCGCAGCAGGAATCAGTTTAATATATATTTATTTATTTTAATAAGAGGTTTTAAGAGAAAAAAAAGCACGCCAAGCACCAGAAATACCTTCTCCACTATTTTGGCGCACCATCCTCTTGTTTCTCAAGTTGATGTTACAATTTTAAGTTCAGATGTTGTTATCCATGTCTGAGGTCAGACACATCTCACAAAGCCTTGAGGGAAGCATGATGGGCATCAAAATAGGTCTTGGAGGACCTCGTGCAACCCTTGGGTGACTCATTGTGCATCCATGCTTCAAAAGGAAGCTTTCTTTGTTCTAAAATTTACATTTTGTTTTCCACATCAGGATTTATTTCTGCTTGAAGAATTCTTCTCCTCATGGTTAAAAAGTCTCTTCCTGCTTGCTGCTGGCTGTGCAATGCCCACTCAATGAGTTTTGATAATTTCTGTTAGGATTAATTAATTAATTGCAAATGACTTCAGGCTAAATTGTGTGTTTGCATGTCAGGATGCTGTTCATAATCAACAAAATCACTTAAGGGCTTGACATTATGGATGTTATGGAGATTGTGAGAGGAGTCCATTCAATCTGTATTAGTCAAAACTTTTGTTTCATTATTTATAAACCAGTTCCTATTTTATGAATTCTCCATCCTAAACAAAGGGTCAGATGAAATGTTAGGAGATAAGAACAGAAGCAGGAAGGTAATTCCACTAATCAAGGCTTATTGATGAAATTATGTAGTATTTTAATAAGATGACTCCAAAATGTAATTGGGAAATAAGAATAGCAATGTTTTATATTGGGTGAAACACTGCTGTCCCAAATGAACAAACACTAATGAGGTCTTGTATGAACTTCCAGAGGCTGGCGACCAGCTGAGTGATGCACAATACTTTAGTAAAGGCAGGGAAAGATTTTTAATCTGGATGTTTCCGTCACCAACTGATTCATGAGAATAAACTGCGAGGTACATAAAAAATGAATGCTTTCATTTATAAACCTGAAAGTTGGCTTCCATCCTGATTCCAGGTTATTGTTGCCTCATGTTTTTTTAAACTGACATGTTCCATCCCATAAAAAGTCCGTTCAATGACGTGGTTTAAATGAGATTCAGGCTTGGTGTTCTTCATTTTCTGGATGTATATTTTGGTTGCACAACCTGGTGCACGTGGAAATCTGAAATGCAGCGAAAAGGTACCAGCATGTGTGAAAATACAACATATGGCTATTGAGATTGAATAGGTTATCTTTGTTAATGTTTAAGACTTTTGATAATGTTGTCACAATATCAGCAAAACCAAAGCTTTGTGTGATTGATTCAGTATCTGTAGCCCAGTAAATAGCCTTATCTTGGTTTTTGATAATTGTGTTTTGTTACAAAGGATGTGAATTAGCAATGCAGTAGTGGTTTTTTGTTCAGCCTGTGAATGCTCTCTCATTCCAAGCACTTGATACAGGCTTTCATGAGCATTATGGAAAGAAACTAGGTGGAAAAAATGCAGCTGTCATAGAAACTGCATGTATGTCACTGACTAGAATTGAGTGGTTGTGCCTCCAGTTATTTGATTTATATGCATATTTTTCTTTTCTATATGTGGAATTATGGAATGTTGGAGCATATACTTCACTAAATGAAACGTATGTAAATAGATGCCATAGTAAAGTCTGCTATTAAAATTCAGGGTAGTGACGGTATTCCTAGATGTTCTCCAGAGATAGGAGAGCTCTGGAATGCAGCATCAGGGCTTGACCTCCCTCCCGGCTCTCTAAAACTTGTTTTCCAACTGTCAGGGCTCAGACAGGCAGAAATGGGAGGAATGACCTGCTTCTTTACTTACGTGGCATTAAAGGGCTGGGGTGGCATGAAGGACTCAGCAAGAGGGGGATGCTTGCAGCACAAGAGTGGCAGAAGACAGGCAATAAACCTGCATCAAATTGGCTTGTGTTACACACCTGCACATGTTAAATAGGGACACAGGCACAAGGCTGATGTAACAGGGACAGCCTGGTCTCACCAGAGGTGATGTGCAGCTGGTGGCTGTGCTGATGCCGGGGCTAATGGGCATGGGCTTGGCCAGTGTGAAGAGGTGTGCAAACTGTGCTGGTACTAAGGCTGTCCAGAATGGAAGTGCTATGCAGTGCTTTGCCTACCCTGTTTTACTATGGGCTCTATTCTCTGCAGATAGGGTACAAAATCTTCTGAACGGGGCTTGTTTGGTGAGGATGTTGGTGGGAGAGGGGTTTCAGGTGCTCCTTTGAGCAACGATTGAAATCAGTCATCCTGAGAAACACTGATTTCCCATTAGAATTTTGGGAGCAGCATGTTTTGCTCTTCTGGATTCCTTCCCTTTTTTACTGTTGCCTACAATGACTTGGGCTCCTCCTCCATGCTGGGGGAGTGGAAAGGTGATCTTTCAGTCTGAGATTGAATCTGGTTCACAGTCAGGCTTTCACTCTTCTATCAGACCCCATTTGCAAAATCCCATCTTTCTGAGGGTTTCTTGGTTTGGTTTTTTTTGACCTTTTTTTTAGTCTTTTCTTCTTCCTCTTCTTCTTCTTCATCTTCTTTTTAATTGTTGGACATCATCTGGTACAGAGGTTTAAACTACAGAAGTAATTTAAAATATTGTGGCATTTCCTTTCTTAATTAATCCCAACTGTTTTCCTTGGTAGTACAGAAAGTATCAGTATTTGATGAGGACATTATGCCTTCATCACTGGGGCAGTGGATTCTTCCTGCCGAGTCTGTAAACAGCAGACAAGCCGCAGAGTTCAGCCTTCATGTTCTGGTTTTCATTAAGCCCAGACTAGAGGAGCACCCAGCTGTGTCTTCCTGTAAGGTCTGTCAGTCTTCCAAAGCTTGTTAACATGCTAATATAAAAGGAAATAGGGCTGACTTCAAGGAATTTACAACTAGTCTTAAACTTCAAAGACTGGAGCTACGTCTCTTCAATGCAACAGCAACAACAAAAAATCCCATAATAAAAGTTCCCTTAGCCTACAAGAAGTGTTCAATGCATACAGATCTGTGAAGCCATAATGCACGATGCCACATTTTTTTGTTGTTGCAAGTTGCAACACAAAGCCTCCTGCAGTTGTGAAACTTGGTTCATGGCTGGTAGGTTTGATCAGAGACAAGATAAATTGTCGTCCGGCCCACAAACAGAATATCAGGAATGATGCTGTCAATCTCTCCTTCCCTAAACCTGTTTTCCATGCAGATGTTTGCAGCGGGTGGGTGAATCGGGTTTGAACAGTAGGCAGCATTCTCAGGTGGTGGAAATTGGATGAACTCTGATGACTTCAAGGGAATTACTTCTGTTTGTAACATCTGAGGATCTGGGCCATCTGCAGCTTGCTTACCTTGTCATCTGCAGGTATTCAAACAAGGTTGGACACATTTGGTTGCTTTGGGTGAGACCTCTTTTCCATCTGAAGAGTGACTCATCGTTCTCATTCAGTATGGACAAATGGAAGCACAGGAAGGTTTATATAAATATATACTGGTACTTCCACAGTGATTTGAGGATTGGGGACTTCCTAAATCAGAACTGTCATTGTTTATATAGTAGAAGTAGATATCAATGACTTTTTCTCCCCATCTCCATACTAGAGCTGTTCTGTAGCTAAAAGACTGGTGTAGAGTGTAATTGCAAATGCTTCTTTTGCTCCTTGTGAATGCTCTCTGCTCCTGTTGGAGCCTAAAGGAGCCTGCAGATCTTGCAGGAGCACAGCAGGATGAGGTCACAGCCCCAGATGTGTCAAAGAACTGTGAGAGCTGTTCGGTTGACCTCAAATTCGGTCCCTTTGGTCACCCAAAAATATTCAGAGCAACTCAATGCAAATAATGAAAAAATGAGACAAAGTAGCGTATTAAACTCAGCTGCTATTCACACTGTTTCTTCTCTGACAGCTTGTTAAAAATGTTGGTAGAATAGGTGCTACTGTTAGACTTTTGTTATTCGGTGCTAATTAGAACAAACTTACGCAGAATCAAAAGCGGTTTCTAAAGGGAGCTGATTGTTTTAATAGGAATTAATTGAAAATGCAGAGCGCAGCAGTGAGGAAGGCCACAGGGAGCAGTGGCACTCCTTTAGATTCACTTACCAGTGCGTGTTATGCGCTGCTACGGGAGCTGCATGGGCACAGGGTGAGCAGAAGGCAGCACAGAGATGGCTGGGCTGGTGCCAGCAGCGAGCGGGCAGCTGTGGCAGGGCTGCATTTCCCACTGCGGTTGTCCTTGGGAGAGATAAAACAGGCCTGAAAGTTAACCGGTTATGTGTCTGCCCTGCTGCTCTTTGAGAAATATTGTGTTTGCAAAGTGGCGACGACTGGCCGGATATCCGACATCATGCCCTTTGCTGGCTGTTTCCTCTGTGCTACACGAGACTGCAGTTTGTTCGTCTGTTTAATTGACTGAGTCCTCCCACGCGGAGGAATTTCTGTTCTTTCTACTGGCTTGTGTTGGTCTAATGTAGAGCACTGGAAAACTGAAAACCCCAAAAAGCAAATGGGAAGGTTCTTCACTAAATAAATTGCCTCACAGAGCGTATACTTGAGAGTAAAGCAAGGCTTTCATGGCTGTATTCTCGACAGTACTGCTATAGGCATTTAGGCAGCGATGTGCCATTTTTTCCAGTGTTCTTGAAATTCTCGTTTTGAGAGGAAAAATGACAAGAAAGGCTGCATCAGTCTTGTTAAATTTCTAGGAATAGAGCTAAATATGATATGGTGTGTATCTATTGCCTTCTGCCAAAAGCACCTCAATTTTGTCAGAGAAAAATGGTAGGAGACACTGTGCTATGAGCTGATAAGGTCATATTAAATCAGCTGTCTATTGAGTCTCACATATTTTATATATAGTCATCCCCTGAGGGGCTGTGTGTATTCAGACCCTTGGACATCTAATAGCACATAGGTGATGGCTGACAAGCACAGCAAATCAGCTCGAAGGGAACTACGTTTTTATTAAAAAGAAAAGTGCCAAATTTGAAAAAAAGCAGGAAGGCAGCTTTGAAGGGCCTCTTAATTACTGCACTTATTTTCTGTGTTAAGATTAGCTCTTAATATTTTATCAGTGGTTAAGAGTTAATGCCCCGTCTTAACCCGTGTCAGAGCACATTTGAGAAGCTCAGTCTATGCTCAAAAGCATCATCATTTCTAAAGAGCACTAGTGAGTTCTGCTCAAGCAATGGCCAGTGGAGTGCACTGTCCTTGTGTCTGTGGGCTTTGGAGTCAGAGGACACAAACCAGGTGTGGGATCTCTGCACTGCAATGCATGTGATGTGTGGTTTACCTGCAAAACTCCCAGGTACTCAAGGCGTCTCAGCTGTCCCGCACTTAGTGAACATGCACAGCACAAGTGTGATGGACTATATGTTATCAGGTCATCTCACTCAGTGTATGTCTTATACAGGCTGCTCTTGAGCTGCTGTTCAGGAAGGACTGAGATTGATGCCTAAAAATCCCAGGAAATAAACTCCCCTAATAAGGTGTCCAGGCAGTCGAAGAAGACGTCAGCAAAGAAATCCAACCCCGTGACTGATTATCTTGAGTAAAAGAAAACAGTTGGACACCATTCAGAAGAAAACAGGATAAATATCGGTTTTGATTTTGAATATTTATAAGTAGAGAACTTTTGACCAAAACCTTTGAGGTTAGGAGTCTATATCCAATACTGGAGAACTGACACTACTTTAGGAACAGCCCCTCTCCCTGCAGGAGCAGTGATGAGGAGCAGCAGGAAAATAGGAAATGAGCGTTCAAAGGGAAATGGAGTTCCATGGTAAACTTATTCAAATTATCATAGAATTTGCTTTAGAAAAAAAAAAGTTGCTTAATATAGCCTTAAGAATCTGGCACATTCTTGATGATGTTAATCCATCTGCTGACATTTCATCTTACTCTTATTGGTTTTGCTTCCAGTTTTTTGATACCTCAAGCATTTTAGATGTTATGTTATTGAAGTCATGGGTCTTGTAGAAAACAAATTACTCCATAGAGTTAATTGCACCCATCTCACGCGTTATCTTGTTGAGGTGAACTTCTTATCTGTGCTTCATTGTGAAAGAAAAAAAATCTTTTATAAGAGAAGAAACAAACATACAAAACAGGAGCAGAAGTTGATCACCTCTCGCTGTTTTCCCAAGAGCAAAATTAACAAGATAAGCCATTATTACTTGCCAAGTACTATTTGAACCCCAAACAAACTGTGACCTGGATAGACCCGCGGAAATCTTGTACTTCTGTGGAAAAGTTTACAAAACTTTCCTTAGCTGTATCAGTGATGGTTGGGTGCTGCTCGAGAGCCTCGTAGCCGGATATTGGATGATATTGGAACAGTTACGGCCCCTTTATCGTGCTGAGCTGTGGAGCTAGTGAAGGGAAGCTCCTCACCTGATCACCTGAGGTTCTGGGTTCACTTGGAAAGTTTTCACTCTCAGTTTTCCAGGATTTTCTTTTCTTTTTTGTCTCTGTAATCTCTGTGTTGGAAGTTGTATAGGATTTCCTGATTTATTGTTCTGTCACAATGCTTTACACGTTTGGAGTTCTGTTGTTGTTGTTTGTTTGTTTGCTTGTTTCCCTCTTTTCTTTCTTTTTTTTATTATTTTAATGTAATTGCTGCATTGTTGTGGACAAAGTAATTCCAGGAACCAGAAGATTAACGGAGTGTGCTGCATGCATTTCTCAAGGTGCATCAGATCCCCTCCTTAAAACAAGCATACGCTTGTGTGCAGTTACACTCATGTAGCTTTGTGGTTAATGTCTTTATGTTATTTCACTTGATTGTGAATGTATAGATTCACTGTTGGAATTAGCGGAGTGTGTGGATTGGGGAAGTCAAGGCAGTAGGGGAATCTGTGGGGAAAACCCAATTGACTGGCTTACATGAGACTTCTGAAGACTTTTTCCTCAATTTCTTTGTGTTTTCTCTTTTGCTTCAAGGTTTTTCTTTGTTTGTACGTGTTTAATTAATATCTCAAAAACATATGCAAACTAGCTGTCTGGCTAAAGATTTTGAAGCACACGGGAGTGGATGAAAGTGGTTGAAGAATACAAAGGAGCACCTACAGGGAAAATGTGCTTTTGCCTCCTGTCCTTCGGTTGCCAACAAGACAAACCAGAAGTCTGGGTCTGTTGAAGCCAAGTGCAAAACTTCTCTCACTCTCACTGTGGCCAGGATTTCACCTCAGGTGAAAATATATAATCTACAAAGGCCTGACTTCTCTGTTGGCTTTAGGGGCACGTGGTGGGATGCAGCCATAACCTTGGTTATGATCTGCATTGGTTTTCAGCAGTTGGGCGGCCAAGAGGCATTGCTAAATCTGGGCCAGAGAAAGACTGACCCTTTGCATGTTTCACATAGGTTTTCCTTCTCCCTTGCTGTCAGAAAATGCTGAATTAGAACGCTGTTCAGAGATCCAGCTTTGTTAGAGAAGCGTATTCAGATAAGGAGGAATTCAATGATTTATTCACCGGATGATAGTGAATGAATGGTGTCTGTTTTCTGTGTATGAATCATAGTTGACTTTATTATGATGTTCTCAATGTATTCGTTATTTGAACTGATTTCCTGATTCATTTTTTGTCAGTAAATGGGTTGCCAGCAGCTCTCTGTGGGTTTCCAGTGTTTAAAGTTTAAGCTCTTTGTAATAGATATGCAGGTCTTGTGATGTGCTGCGTTTTCATGACTGGCAAAAGTGGATGGGGGAAGGGTTGGTGCAAGTAAAGGTTTGTGTAAATATGCATCTGGAGTTAAAATTCGCTCTTTTCATACTTTGAGACACTGTTTTCAAATACATTCTTTCTAAGCAAAATTCACCCTTGTGCAGCTATCTCATACCTGTGCCCTTCCCATGTCCTGATCAAGCAACATACCAAAGTCTTACGTGACAGAGGTTTTTGCTCCGGTATTTGCAGAGATTGATGTGTAGGAACTCACTTGAAGAATTAGGTTGGAAAACAACTTGAATGCAATGAAACAGAATATTCAGAGACTTATTTACAGCTTTCTCTCGGTTCTAATAATAAGTGTAAGTGTGGATCACTTGAGCTGTTTCGCTCTGTTTTCAGCTCTCTGCAAATTCTTCAGGATTTTATTTCTTTTTCTGTAGGGCCGTGTATTGGAAAACAGGACACTATCAGGCTAAACTCACCTTGCACATGTACAGTGTTGATCTCCTACCATGTAATTAAGTTGTGACTCAGGAGAATTGCTGCAACCTACACACCAGTTATTTGACCCTCTGCTATTTTCCCTTCCTCTGAGCACAGTTATGTGGGCTGACAACATGCTGGGTGTTTCTAGGATATTCTCTTTGGCTCAAGTTTCTGTTCTGTTTACCATGTAGATGGATGCATAGGTAGGATTTTTAGAGCATAGGATATTTCATATGACTGTGATACATAATTTGATTCTTTTTTGAGATCAGCATCCTGAGCCTCAGCTTTGCTTTTCTGTGATGCACCGTGTATATGCTTTAGGCTTTACGTATTCACATTAATTCTGGGATCTCAAATACCCACTGGTAATTAGTGGAAAGTCAGCATGTCCTATGAGGCACGGATTAACGTTATGCTTAGGTATAGTAATGACTAAATATAGCCAAGTTGTTGTGCATGCATTTTGTGAGGGGTTAGCCGCTGAGCGTCGTCATTAACAGTCAAAACTTTTATTAACAGTGTTAAGCAAGTTTTGATTAGAAAAATTGTTATGGGATAAAAAAGAATAAGTTAAAAAAGCAATTAAGAATAAATGTTCAAGAGGGTGTTCCCTTGACAAGTTGGAACAATCACTGCTATTTTTGTCTTGGGATCCAAGAAGCTGCAAAGGAAAGGAAGAGGTGGGGAGGATGTAGTCACTAACAGGGGCTCCCAGCAGTGTGGAGTAACAGAGTGTACCCCATTCTTAGACATGCTGCCTCAGTAGTAATTCTGGAGGGATTTGGGATGCTGTTAGACAGAGCCAGTCTCTAGTAACCATCCTTGCAGTATCCTGATAATAAGATTCCACTACAACTAGTATAACTTATTTATTCCATATACAGATGACCGTGATCCACGCCTCAGTCAGAGTATCCCAGGTACAGGATCTCCACTATTATTTTCTTCCCTTGCTATTGTAACTGATCCTTTTTGTCTTTGCTTACACATTAAGCTGAACTTTTAATATAAATGAAGGAAAGAAATCCATGACAAAGCTCTCAGCGCTCTTTTTAATAACAACATGGTTAGCTATCTTTAAAATCTGCTGAACACTGAAAGACGTTCACAGAAGCAGCGAAGGCATTCATCCAGCCCTGTATGTTAGCTGCAGCATGCAGTGCTTTATGTGCTAACTCTGCTCCCCAGGGTGGGCTCCACCTGGGTCAATAGGACAAAATCCTACAGGTAACCAGGTCCTGCTGTAAAAGGCTTTGTAAGCAATTTCAGAGAGCAGACCGCTTGTTAGAACAGCTTATGAATGGGCTTTCAAATAGGAGGAAATCTCTCCATTTGTTAGGTAAAGCAAAGACTCATTCTCTGCAGATGGAGAAGCTGAGGCACAAGAATGGTACCTACACCAGGCTGAGCTGCTGGCAGTGCAGGAGCCATCACCATTTGCAGCAGTGCTTCAGCCGGGAGCACTGTATATAGAGAAAAGGTGTATATTTATGTGTATAACTTTAAAGGCAGGTGGATTTTTTATTTTCATGTTAAATTTACAGGTAATTTACATAACTAATTTGTAAGCCAAAGTGTAAATGATGTTCAGCTGAAGTGACCATTTTGACAAGCAAGTGCAAACATTGTCAGAACATTGGCAGATCTGCTTTGGACAAGACTGAGTTTGACAGCTTTTTCTGCGTGCATCTGGGTTTTGTTGGGGGGAGCAGCAAGGGAAAGTGTATTTCTTTTTTTATGAGCTACTTAAGAAAATTGCATTATAATAATCTGATTTTTAAATTATCTATTTGGCTCCATAGTTGAAGATGCTAAAAACCGAGCATGCTAACAGAAAGCCATCTTTTTTGTTTCCGCTGTGCCCAATGCCATTCAAACAAATGCAAAGCTATTATGAAATATGCAGTGCTCTCAATGACCTGACACCACGATTCAGCTCGAGTTAAAGGTGATGACTTAAGGGAAAGTTGCAAGATGCCTCCCACCAGCGTTAGGTATGGATTGAGAGTGAACAGTTTAAGATTAAAGGAGTATGCAAAGTCAATTTTATTTCACCTTTGAATGCTAAAATCAAGGATTCACGTGGGTTGATTTTTGGAGATTTTAAATTCCACAAATTGGAGTAAAACCTATGGAAACTCGTGAATTAAGACCGAAATGGTCAAAATGGGTGCAGGAACAGATTTTCTACAGACTTCTGTAGTAATTTTGCCTGTGGACCATTATTTATCATTACTCGTCTTGATGATCTGCATCTGCTTTAATGAGGAGAATACTGAAGAAACTGTAAAGAAAGCTAATCCAATTCTCTTTTAATGCATTATGTAATTAAATCTTATTGAGATTTGAGAGCTGTGCAACCACAGAAGAATTAAAAACAAAAACAAGAGTGATCATATCTTTGTATCTCGAAGCATATTTGGGATAAATCTGCATGCAGGAAGAAATGAGTTCAGGTAAAGAAAGTGTGACTATCCCCAAGGCCTGTCCTGCAAATATTAACAGGTGGATAGGATTACAGAAGTGAATAGTTCCCTTACATACAATAACATTTCTTTGCTGCCGCGTTTAGACATACACACCTGCAACATTAAAGCCCGAACATTCCAACTTTCCTTTAGCCTCAGTAAGAATGAGAACAGAAAAAAGAATGGAGCTAAATTTTGTTTGGATAACCTGGTACTTTTTCAGGGCATGAAATAAAGAGTGGATGTGACCTGACTCTGATTGGATGAGCTTTTCCGAGCTTATTTCTTAATGACGTATTTTGGGGGGTAGCAGTGCTGTGGTTCAGGAGTTCACGAGGCAGGAGAGAGTGAGCAGCCCCATCCCACAGGCACCATTGGGACTCTGCAGCTCCATCTACCTCTGCCCCAGTGCTGCAGCTTCTGCCCTACGATCATCTCAGTGGTGGGTCAGGTTCAGAATGAGTGGCATTCATACCCTGATGCTGGGTTTTACTGGCACACAGACATGAATGTGCCCTGCTGGCTGGTAGGCACTTAGACACAGGTGGCATCTCACCACCAGCACCGTTGATTTGCACCAGACTGTCCTTCTTCATCACTTAAAATAAGGTATCCAGAGCTGAAAAAGACTGATTGATCAGTTGTCTCACAGATCTGGTTCCTAACAGATGCTTTATGTAATACATAAAGTGTATACATACTGTGTTTCAGTACATGGAGACAGTGACTGAATTTTCAGTAATAATTTTTTCCATGTGTGGAATATGTAGAAGAACAGTTTTCCTCTTCCTGAGAATTCATTGAGAATTGAGGGGAACCCCCACTATCCTGAACACAAGTTATCTTGTATTTTTGCTAACGCATATAATTACTGCTGTGGGTGTTCCCACATCTTAGAATGGAAAAAGTGCTTGCCAAGATTGAAAAAACGTAGTAAGCAATATAAATGATTTCTCTCACACACCAGCATTTCTTGCTGAGACAAGTGAACTGGAACTGCGTTTAAAACCATATAATTATACTCCTATATATCATTTATGAAATCAGATTCCCCCACCCTCTCTTCTTTCAAGCTGCTTCTGAAAATGCATTTCTTCCAAGAAACCTTCTCTCGTGGGGTCCTCTCCTTTTAAGAAATCTTTCCAAACGGTGAAAACAAACAAAAATCAGCATATCCAGACTCATGTGACATGTCCCTGTGCCATTATGGAGCTTTGCTTTACTTTGTCCCATATCCGCTTCCCGTGGCATCTCCCTGGTGTAGAGCTGTCACCTGCCCGGCTCTGCCCCAGGCACCCAAGGGCTGCACAGAGTGTTGTGCTCCTCCAGCCTGGCCTTCTCCATCACCCGGGCCAGATAATTTCAACTTGCTGTTCCTCATTCAGGGCCGGTTCATATAGTCTGAGTGCAATAGAAAGATGTTTGTGGATTTCCTTATTTCACACTCATTTCTATACTGTTTAAAACATAAAGAAGCTGACCTAGGGTTTTCACACCCATCAAATAGAAGGACTAATGAACAATTTTCCAAAGCACACAGACTGTATATGCAAAGGTCCAGTATGCAAATCCTGACTTGTTTATGCCTTGGGTTGTGCATACAAAAAGCTGTTTAACTGTGAGCCAATATATCTTTCTTTCCAGCACCCACACCTCACTCAACCCACCTCCTCCAAATAAGCCCGGGGAAAAGGCTTCGTGCTGTGCTCCAAAGGGCTGGGGAGGACAGCAGTGTTGGACAGAGGGACTGTCTGAATCTGAAATGGTGCCTGCAATGAAATCCCTTTGCAATTAAAATCAAAGCAGAGGTTCCAGCTGTTGGTTTATTAGGTGAATCCTGTTCACTGTGCAACTTGTTGTTGGTGCAAGTGTGTGAGGATTGGTACTGTTGAATTTGTGATGGAGGTTGGGATTGCTCATGTTCTTAACCAGCTTTCCCCGGTTCATCTTAAGCTGAGGTGGCATCTGTCGGGAATTCCACTGTGTAGTTTGAAAGCCTGAGGACTTCTGAGGCTTGTTCTTACCTTGCCAAACACAGGGCTGTGTTCTGAGACCCCTGCACAGCTGACCATGGAGTGCAGACAGGTTTTTTTTTCAGGTTTAAATAGTAATTCACAAGATTTGTTGTGTGGCACTGTGTCTTTCTATTAGACTCATTTTTATTTTGGCCATTGTTACTAACTGTCTCTGAGAACAGAAAACTGCATATTGGAGGCTCAATATATAAAGAGAAGAAATTCCTTTACAGCTCACTGATATCCATATGATAAATATGCTTTAAATTTCAGTCTATTTTCCCATATCTTTTGTTGTTGTTATTGCTTTATCTGCTCTTCAGTCTATTCTGCTTCTATGTGAGTTTCTGACACCCTTTCCTTTCACTCCTTTGCTGTTCAGTGTTCCCAGAATCTTGTCCAGCAATGTTCTTATTCTAGTTGAACTCTCTGATCCTGTACTACAGTAGAGACCCATCTGTTCCCATGTGCTGCTACAGCATCCAAGATGCCTAACTTCTAACTCAAGTGTTTCAGAAGATGTATTTTATAATGGTTTCCTTGGGATTTAATTAAATTTCTTAATGATTCTTTTTTTCTACTAGCCAAGTTACCATGTGTTTTAACAGCACACAATATGAAATAGAACAAAAACCCATTATTTGAAAGATGCTGAGAAGGATGGGAGTTATTTATGCTGATTGTTAGCGGATACTTGAACACTGTCACGTTCAGGTCCATCCTTTGTAAGAAACCATTCATTTTCAGGAAAAGGTACAAGCCTTGCAAAATAGAAAGAAAACAAACCCAGCTATGAGAAAAACACACAACGTGCCTACTAGAATGAAAAGTCTACTGAATTTACAGCGGTGTCTATCATAGGAGAAGTTATAACATATTGTTCTTTTATTGTGTTTTATGCCTTTTATTAGCTCGCAAATCTAATTAGGAAACCAATTGGCACACAGTATGCAGTGACGGAAGCAGTACCACCTATTCTTGTGGCAGCTTTGGTTTTGCTTTATGGGTGGTCTTTGTTCTTCAAGACTCATATGAATACCACATATTAGCTGGGCTGGTTCTCCCTTGATGTCTGTGTTGTATTGTACACATGTTGTCACTGTTTGACACTTAAACAATCCAGATTCTTACCCAGCCCATATTTAGTGCCATAATAAACTTCTGAGCATATGTTTTTGAGAGCAACAGTAACATTCATCACTGCAGTGTGACATATAAATAAGCACTACTGGAGAGCCGGCGTGCCTTCAGAGGGCAGAGCTGGACTGGAAGGTGAAGGGATGCGGTCATCATCTGTCCTGCTCTTACTGGGCTCTTTTCTTCTTCGCCTTGTCTCAGTAAATCAAAGCAGTTGTTGAAGTGACCTACAAAATTCACCCCGTACATGTGAAAAACACACACTGTTACAAAACTTTTTTAGTGAAACATTTCCTGTTTGGGGCTTTGGCTTGACAAACCAGAGATGCATAAACCATTGCTCCTCTCTTCATCTCTCTCATTCTCTCTTTCAGCAGGGAGTTCCTCTGGGGCCCAGTCCGAAGCACCGGTCTGGCAGCTGCGACGTACCAATGCTTCCTGCTCCCGTGAGTCTCCTTCTGTTGTTTTTGCAGAATTCCTGTGCTCAAATGGTTTGGTTTTGGCAGAGGATTTTTTCTCTTTTCTTTTTCCCTCCCTTTTTTTTTTGTTTTGTTTTGTTTTGAGGTGGCTTTGGGAGAAATGAAGAGGGAATTGCAGATGAAGGGCTTCAGGATTTGACTTGTCCCTTGTTCTCTCTGAGCAAGACCAGAGGCTTACAGAGACTAAGGGTAGTGAACAGATCTGAAGTGTAGTCATATCCTGTCTTAGTTGGGTAAACACATTCTGATTCAGCGAGAGCTTTGTCTGAACAAGGACAGAAAAGTTGGGCCCTGAACAAGGAAATAATTTATATAAGTCTTAACGAATATTTAATATGGAGCATTAATTAAAAAAAGAGGAGTATGTATTTATGTATTTTGATGTCCTGCCTTGGAGTGACAGATCACTGGGTGTCTTCTTGGCCTGAGGAGGACCACCACCTGGCTGACTGCTCATGTGTGTCGGTCCAATGAGAGCATCCTATGGTAGCAGTACCCCTTTAAAGAAACAGCTATAGATGAAAAGGAGATGCATTTAAAGTGAATTATTGCTTTGATTAATACTTGGATTGTCTATTTATCAACATTGCTGTACTATGGGAAAAGAAAGGCACTAAGTAAACAATGCAGTAAGCAGAGGTTTCCAAGTGTTTGTTACATAAACACAACTATTAAGATAATATAACTATATGTAAATGCAAAAATCTTTAACGTTTCGTGCACTGCAGTGACATTTATTTGAGGGTAGGTGGTTTTGCTGAGGTGCTGCTCTAAGTCCTTCCATCCTCTTGCGCCGTTCCCATCTCCCATACAGGGCCAACAGGGCAGCTGTGCAGTGCAGGGGCTGCACATGCAGTGTGTTCCAGCCATAAAAACATCTCATTCTATGCACTGACACAGAAACAGAGGTGAAGTTCCTGGGTGCCGTCATAATGCCAGCAATGAATATGTTGTAAACTGACTTTTCTTGTAGCAGTGAAAGCATTTGAGAATAAACCACATTTGCTTTCAAGGAGAGTTTTTAAAGTTTTAATATTATGGTTGTCTAGTTTGATCTATTATCTGGTCATTGAATTGTATCATTGCAAGAAACATGAGAACAGCAGCATGACCATGAGGTATATTACATTACAGAATGAGGTTACATAGCACCAAAGCACCACCATATTTCAGTAACAAATGCAGCTTCTGGGGAGTTTTGTTATCATTGCATAAGCTTCACTGCTCCCCAGAAGATGACACTGATTCAGACAGAAAACACTAATTCAGTTCTTGCCAGCAGAGCCAATTGTCTCTTTGATTACATTAGACTGACAACTGGTTTTCAATGTCATTGTCAGCCGCAACTTCTCGTATGTGGTGCACTGGAGCATGAACTGGCCTCCCTTTATTTCATTATTTCTGCCTATTTCTGTATTTGTAAATAAGACAAATGTGAATCTCCCGTCCAGCAGATCAAAAAATGTCAGGTGTGTTGATTAAAAAACTCAGGCTTCAGCAGAGGCATCTGGCATCTTCTTTTAAGGCAGATCCTGAACGTGGGTGTCACCCCAGAGAACTTGACACTATCTTTTGTTTTGTCAGTCAGCTGGGAGTAGAAATGACATGGGGCTTTCTTAGCGCAATGTCTGTTACACCGAGTTATTTGCTGATTTTCTCTGTTTTTTTGTTTGAAATAAGCTGCCCGCTGCAGGCACCTGGTGGGATGGCATTGCAGGGCATGGGGTGCTGGTGCTGTTGCAGGGAGGCAGGTATGGGGCAGGTCTTGTTTTACAGTTTTCTTCCCTGTGTGGGTTATAAATATAGGTGTTTTTGTAAATTACGCCTGGATTTTTCCACCAAATATTGTTCCTCAAGGAGTTGTGGGCAATAAAATCAGGAGAGATGTCAGCAGTGGAGGTTGTTCTGTCAAGTAATGTGGTGTCAAATTGGATTTTGGCATAAGTTTTATGGTACATGGATTAGAAATACCTCAGAAGACTTAGAAAAGAAGAGGTGGTGGTCAAGGAAGGAGCTCCAGAAGCTCACAGCAGCTTTCTGAAATGTAGCCCCATGAAAAGGGTTTCTGCCAACTCTGCGTGATTCTTCCATGTCTGCACAACAAGAGATTTATGTTCTTCATAAGCATGTATCCTTCTGATCCTCTTCTACTGCTCCCATTGCCCAAAAGCCAAACAAAGCTCACCTCCTCCAGGTCCCAGAGTGAAAAAATGCAAACACGCTGCATTTAAAAGTAGATTTAGCAACTCCAAAGTGGGCGATTTGGTTCCACCCATCAAACCTGAGTTCTCTGATCTAAAGTCAGATGGGTGCTACTCCTAGCGAGATGTGTGCCAAATCTAATTAAGCTTTGCATAATGTGCATCTTGGGTGATTTGATTTATTAGCTTTGTTTGAAGAAAGTAATAATAATAAAAAAGAAGAGAAAATGGCTTTGGTAATAAGCTGTTTGAATTCCCTGTGCAAGTAGGCACAGTCCCTCCTGGATCTCCTTGCAGTGTTGTTGTGTTACCCATCAGCAGCCTGACAAAGGCTGGGGTCCTGCCTCCTTTACTCTCCTGGCTTTTGCCTTGCTGTGTATGTATTTAGACAGTCCTCTCTGCATCCAACAGCTTCCATTCTTGCAGCCACTGTACAGAGCAGGAAAAGATCGTGTATGTCTGTGTGTACCAGTGGAACTTGTGCAGAGAGGAATTAGAGATGGCCGCAACATGGTGCAGCACAGATACCTGCATCAGCATGAAATGCAGGGATCTGCAGCTGGCAAAGTAGTACCACACTACGCTAGTGCAGAAAGGCTGCTTTGGATCCCTAACCTAGCTCTTAGGTATCTCTTCATTAGGTTGAGGTGCATTGTGCAGGCATGTCCTGTGGCTTAGATTCTCAACACCTCCAGTCCTATTGATTGTGATGTGCCAAGTTACAGTGGTTGGCCGTGGCACACTCTCATATCCTGTAGCATTCTCGAAGCTGGCTTTCATTTGCTGTCCTAACACTGGCCTGTCTTTCTTGTCTTTGATGTCTTGTGCTCTGTGGGTTGCAGAGGAGGATTTCCTCCAGGGCTCCTGATAGGGCTGGCAAAGAGAAGCTCAAGGAGACCTTCCGGTCCCTTTGCTTCCTTCATCCCCCAAAGCATCAACTTGTGCATCTATTGCAGCATGACCTGCCATGAGTCCACGTTTGTACACACCAACACTGCAGTGCTGAGGTTATTATGTGGCATGGAAAGATTGACTGGAAAGGAGCAAGCACTGCAAATATAAGATGCTATTTGACTAGCTGCAATAACTGTCCTGGAATCAGATGGAAAAGCATTTGCGCTGGGGTCAGATCAACAGGGATATTTCAGCATAGAACTTTCAGTAATCTAGATGTGAACAAGGGGCTAGGAGGTCTGGGGAGTGGGAATTAGGTGTAAGGCCAGCTAATAAGCTAGGATACTAATATGTTTTGCCAGTAATTTTTTGACAGAAGCGGATGCAGGATGGATCCAAGCGATGTTCCATTGTGAAAAGTTCCCATTTCTGTGAGGTTAGACCCAAATTGGAAATATGACAAATGGAAATGATACCCGCTCTGTCACTGCAATGGCTCTGGCTTATGGGATTGGTCACAGCAGGCTCTAGGGGAGTGAGAAAGTTTTTGGAGGTTGTGATGAGCAGAAGGATGTCCCATTACCTGCATTTGCAGGTACAAGTTCTGCTCTGTCCTTAGAAAGCACAGCAACAAGGTGAAATCTCCTGTCCTGGGCTCCTCAGTTTAACCTGAAGACAGGGGCTGGGACTTCCAGAGGCATCTGAGAGTGTGAGTGCTTCACTCCCATTGAATGTTAATGGGTTTAGAATGCTCACCTCCTTCAGGCTTCTCCAAAAACCTCAACTTTGGTTCATCTGCTTAGGGGCTGGACTTACACAGTTTTAACACAAGGGGCAAAAGCTCTTTCATGCAGTTCAGGTGCTCTCTCCCAAAACACTGTGAGTGTGCACAGGGGCCAATGGATGGGCTGAGGAAAGAGGAGTTTATTTTTAAACTGATTTTACTGAATTACAGACACAGTGCAGCACGCTGCCTCTGCTGACTCTGCAGGCTTTCTGTGCTGGGCTCTGTCTGACAGTGACTCAGAGGCAGCAAGAGAGCGATTACGGGCTCCTGGCTCTAACACTGAGTCTGCTGGGAGGAGGAGAATTCATTAATTTATTTGGGACACTGGATGGTTTCCTCACTGTCTGCAACAACTGGGTGTAAGCAACCCCAGCTCCAGCTGCTGGCAGACAGGTTTAGCAGAAGCCAGCACTCCCTCCCAGCACCATCAGCAGTCAGCATCTGTGGAGCCAGCGCAGCAGCCCAGGAGAGCTTAGGGTTGATGGTGGTTGTGTCTGCAGGGAGATGGCTCTCAGAGCCTGCTGGGGGAGTTGTAGTGTCATTAGGTAGGGCAGGGGCTGGTTTGGGAGCAGGGAGGCAACCAGGTGCTGATGTTGTGCCTGGACTTTCCCAGCCTCATAGCAGGTTGATTCCATTGAAGTCAATGTGTATGTGCCTGACACTTATGTTTTAAGCGATGAGTCAAATGCTTTCTGCAAATTGTAGGCCTGCATTTCTTCTGCTAGTGCAAATCAGGAGCAGCTCTATTGAAGAACATGCTGTGGGATTATTGCAGAGTGGTGCTTACTGATATTGTCCCAATTAATAAGGTTTCCCTGAGCGCCAAGCGCAACCAATTACAATAATTATTTAAAAGAATCAATTTCTGGTAATTGCATCTCAAAAAGCTGAGCCTCCACCCTGCCCATGGTTTAATCTTTGCATGCTGTGAGGGGGCTGCACGGCTGTGAATGCAGTGCCACAGGGGAAGGGCTGCCCTGCAGTTCTGTGTCTGCAACTGCAGAAGCAGCGTTACATTTCCTGCTCTGTGAGCTGCAATTACCATTAATTGAAATCTACCTATGCGTTATTTAATGTTGAACGTAACAGGTCACTATCCTGACTTGGGATTTTGCATGCTGCCATAAAATAAATATTGAGTAGTAACAACAGTAGTAACAAATTACTCTTCTGTTTGATTTCTAAGTGTTTGCTATAATAAAAACAACCTGTAAAATCTACATTCCTCTGAGGTAAAAGGACAGAATACGAAACATGCATTCCAAATGTGGTGTGTTGAAGTTAGCAAATGATGCTTTCCTTGAGCGTTAGGAGACGTTATTTCCAAAGATAGCTGGAGTTCATTTTGCCATCAGTCGTCATCTCTATGGGATGTGGTTAAAGTTGCTTTCAGTAGTTTAATGCTTCCAACAAAAGCTTCTGCAAAGCCTATGAGAAATAGACAAGTTCTTCAGGTGTTTCATTCACCATCCTTTCAAACACGGCCAGTGTCTCTTACCATACAGACTTCCCAAAGCACTCTGCAGCCCCAGCTCAGAGCAGCAGTTTGGGTCACATTGATGTTTGGGGTGTGATTGTAACACAGCAGCATTGTGTGACTGCAGGAAAACCAGCCACCAGAAACTGCAGATCCAGAGATATTTATTGGCTCCAAAATCCGTTTCTTAAATTGGATTTCAAGGGCTGAATGGAAAAATTCTTCAGGGCTGTGTCCTTTCAATGCTTGGCTACCAAGTAGGAATTTTTAAAAGCCTCCAAGTAACTTCTGAGTATAATTCCCTCCCCCTTGCTTTTAGATGGGTTCGGTCGTGAGAATTTTGGAGAAATGCGCTTCAAACAACTTTTGCTGATCAATTTAACTTTTTCATATCTTAAGGAGTAAGATATTAGATGTTAACAAGCTGGCATGACGCTAATTACTCCCATTAAGTGGAAGATTTCAGCATCCAAACAAAGAAGTGGATTCTGTTAGCCCATCACTGAGTGGGATTTACTTGTGGAATGAGCTTCTAATGAAGCTGGGTACAAGATCTGACTATTATTTGTGAGTCACCTTGAATGGAGCTTGGGAGAGACGTTTTGGCTAAGGCAGGAGGCTGCAGCCCTGAGTCCATCCACAACTACATCCTTGAAGTTTCACCTGCTTATACCACATACTGATTTTTGGGTTTGAAATGTGAAAACAAGGAGGCAGCCCAGCACCTTATCATTATTTGTCTCAGGCAGAAAAGATATAATTGCACTATTTGCTTGGAGGAACTATTTTGAAGTGATAATGGTTTTCTTGAAGAGACACTGTGAAGATATGCATCAAATATTTATTTCCTTAAGAAACAATCCATCCTCAGCCATGAGATGAGCACCACCTTCATTTATTAATACTGAAAGTGTCTCGGTAATGTAATTGACTAATGAGTTGTATGACCCTGCAAAGGAAATATGGCAGCTACTCCCCAACTACTCTGTAATTACAGTCTGGGATGAGGGATTTGTACTCATGCAAAGGGAATTTTATTGTGTGTCATCAAGGTGGAGCTAAAGCTGGGATGATTTCTGTCAGCTGTAAGGTGACATTTTGTCTCTTTTAAGCTATGAACTGGCAATTAACATATCTAACCGTAGATACCAAACCTGTAAATGGATTTAGATTCTGGTTTGTGACTGTGGGTTTCCAACAATTTTCCAGTGATTTTTCAGGAATGTGAAGCCTTTTGTTACAGATTAGTTTACATCATTCACACATTAATCATGGCACTTGTTCTTATCTCAGAAAACCAGCGTATTTCACAAGTGTGAAGGACCATTGTGTCCCTTCACCCTGCACTGCCAGTGGCCATGCCTCCTCCGTCCTCTAACAGCTTGTTACTTTATTCTGCTTTAGCTGAAATCTGATTTTGTGACACAGTCTGTCCTCAGAGGGTGCCAGTCTTACAAGTGAGTTATCCGTGTATCTAACAATTAATCTCAAGTCCCACTGCCTAAAGTGAAGTTTTCACTACAAGCATACCTCAATAATTTGTGCATTATAGGCTTCAGATAGATGTCATGCTATCCACGGCTGTTGAGGAGTTCTGAGCTCACGCATCCTTGGCACTGGGGGTTGGAGGAAGCATCATATTTCACTTTTCTGTTCCATGGCAAGAGAGCTGCTTTCATTTCCAAAGATCTGTATCAGGGAAATTGTCTTCTGAGGAGCGCTGCTCATTACTGCAGCCACTTGGAAGATGTGCCCCATTTAAGGCAAAGCCACAGCTCAGCAAAAGCTAAAGAAAACACAACAAGTATTTCTTAAATTGAATTTATAATGATATTCAAATCGTTGTTGTTGTTTTTTGTTAATCCATTGCATAGTCTGGGACCATCAGCTGCCTTGGAGCAATCGCTGCTTTCATTACTGCTGGACAACTTTATGTTCAGGGAAACAAGAAGGTCTGGTAAATTCAGAACATTTCTGAAACGTTTTTATCAGCTGAAAAGGTGTGCTGAGGTTGAAAGAGCCATTTGGTTTGAACCAAAGTAAAACAGTTTATTTTTGAACATTTAATATCTGCGTATATGAAACTGTGGGAAATGTGAGCAAGAGCAGCTGCTCAGAAACAGGAATCAGTTATTTCAGCAGAAGCTGAAATGAGAAGTTGTAGTTTTCAGGGGAGCATTTCTGTTTGCTTTGGTCTCTGAAGGGAAGGCTTGGCTGAAACTGGCACAGAGACACGGAGGGGTGGAGGATTGCTGAGATGGCAGTTTTGGGCTGAGTGCTACAGAGGATCTCAGTTGCTATTGCAGAGCCGTGGAAAGCACAGGAGAACTTTCATGTATGTTCATGCAAACCCTTTATCGCTTTATTTTTGCGTGTCCCCTCAGATGGAATACTTTCACTCCTTTACCAAACCGACATCATTTACACATCAAAACAATAATTCATTTTCTGCTTCAGACCTTCGTTAAAAAGATAAGTAGCACTTAATTGGTATCTAGTGCCTGAGTAGCTACTCTGTACTAGAGAGGAGTTAAGTGGGGTTTCTCAGACAAGGGCCTTGGGCAAGCCCTCTGTCTGGGATGAATTTCTCCCCAATTAAACTCATTTGTTTTCACATTCACATAATGGCACCTGAGATACGGAACGTCTCAACCACTTCCTTCAGCTTTTCTGAGGGTGGGGAATTGTTTAAATCCGAGCTGCAAACTCATTACTGCTGAATATATCGTGCAAATAAATGTCCAATGTGCTGGAGGATTATCTGATTAAAGAGGTTAAATTATCCTCTTATTACTTTAATAGTTTATCTTTTCTGAGGTTCAGGTAGAATGATGTTTTATTGAAGATGTGCCAAGAGGTGGAGCTCTGCCCTGGATTACATTTGGGATAGAAGCTGAGTTTGAAGCTGAATCAGAGGTGCCAAATCTTACGACCTGTTCATGCCAGAGTAGGATTTTAGGTGGTGGGAACTGGGGAGGGTTTGCCATCTCAGACAGCTGTCAGGAATATTCCCTTTCCTTACAGTTCTGTTGCATCTGAGCTGCGGATGGTCTGACCCCAAGAATGAAGCCCATGTAGCACTGAGCAAAATCCAGAGGGGTTTTGCTGAGGTGCTGTAACAGAACTACGAAGCAATCTCACTGCATTGCCCAGAAACAAGCAAAAAGCATTTCTGCTATCTTATGTGGAATTTTAGCTGTCATCTTTTCTGTATTTTGGATTCCTGTAGTTAAAAATGAAAGGAAAAACAGAGCTATCTACATCACACCAGTTATGAGTGCTCTGTTTCATCAGTGGACACTTAGGGCCACATTTTTGTAGTTCCTGGTGTTGCAGGCAGATGCCCACAGGTGTCACGGTCCCATTGGAAGCACAGTAGTTCTGGAAATCCCAGGGTGGAAATCAAACATCTTTTCAAGTGCTTTATTCTGCACTTCTTTTAAAGCCAGCTGCCTCCTGGCCAAGCTGAGCAGGGCCGCAGTCTGCACTGAAGGTGGAGGATAGCAATTCCCAGCCTCCCTCTGTTACCCTGTGAGATCCACCTGCAGCCGTTGCCTGCTCCTGTGGATGGGTGCAGATGGAGGCAAGTCTGGAGCATGCCAAGGGGAGAGGAGACCCCTCCCCTGCTTCTCACTTCTTGTAGGGCATCGGGGTGCCAGGACAGCACCCAGGTCCTTCTCATGTTGGCTTGGTTTTCTGTCATAGCCAAAACAAAAAGACTCATCCTGAGTCATGTTTGCGTTGTCTTTTTGAGGCTTCTGTCTGGAAAAGATAGAAGGATTTATATTATTGATCTCATAAATAAATACGTTCCTGGGACTCAGGATCTTTTTTCCCTCTTCTGTTGAAAGCCTGCACATCAGGAATCTTTATACGAAGCCTCTGTGCCATTGGGACACAGCTGTCCAGATGGAACCAGAGGAACAACTAGATGTACTTCAATACTGTCAAGAATTTCGTCTTTCTTCCAGCTTGGCATTCCTCTGCATGTTAATAACCACAAGAATCAGAGATGGAAAGATCTAATGTTGCAAGAGCAGAAACATGGGTAGCTGTGGAAAATTGTCTCTGTCTGGCATTGGTGAGAAGCAAAGAGGGCACAGCACAGCAGAGACTGAGCATGCAGCTTTGGCTACCAGAGCTGATAACCAGTGGTATTTTCAGTGTACCTTTGAAACACTCTGGTTGTGCAGAGAACAAGGTGTCTTCAAAACCAAACCATGCTGCTGGATTCGTGTGATCTAAATCTGTGTTCCAGCAAACTGAATTGGGAGCGGTGTCTTTTCTGCAGCGTTGCATCTCCACTGGCTGCAACTTAATGTCTTATAACAAACTGCACCTTAAAAACATATATGAAAAAGAGCAACCATGCAGGCAAGAAGCAGCATCTGCATTTGCTTTGCTGGATCTTTTTGTCAGGCATTGTGATCAGGCTGACAGTTAGCCCTGAGGAAAGTTATAAATTCTGCGCTGAATTGCGGTACAATCTTTCACCATGGCATTTCTGCCCTCTGGCCACGCTCTGGTTATCCATAATTGTGGCAGATAATGGTTTTTTATGGCTGGAAACATTCTTTGCAGGCACAGGGACAATAACCAGGGCTGAAAATGTAATTAAAGTGAATGGATGAACTTTCTTAAAGAAACAGTGTAGATTATTACTGGAGCTTAACACCCAAAAGGCCTGGGGCAAAATGGCAGCATCTGAAAAAACTTGTATAAATTTTAAATGTAGGCCAAGCTTGATGGTGGATATTAGATTACAGAAGGAAAACGGAGACATTTGATGTAACAGATAACTAAAGGCTTAGATCATCTCCAGAAATATAAACTAATGTAACACATCTTTCTCTGTCAGTTGGAATGCGTTGTTTGCGTTCAGCACTTGGTTCTCTCACATCTATGGAGCTTTGCTGCAGATTTTGTCTTGTGCAACTGTGGGAGAATCTTCCCTAAAGAAAAAAGTGTAGGATAAAGATGTGGTATCGCTTCTAGTCGTAATTCCTATCTCATATGATAGAGTGCACCAGGTTTGTTTTGCATAGCACCATTAAGGATCGGGAAGTCTATTTTTTATTGAATGGTTCCAAAAAGCCACAAATGAATAGGCAATAGCACACCTCTGTTTATTACAACACTTCTGCAACTCTAAAAGCCAAATAAATCTTAGCAGCACATTATCTGTTTCTCTTTTAGCCTCCTCTTGGGGCTATGTCAGTTACCTGCAGGTAATTCCTTTACCTATTGTGGATGGAGACATTTCCTCATGAGGTTGAAAGCTTCCCAGCTTCTTCAAAACATCATTGTCCTATATGTGCTGATGGACAAAAAGAGATATGTGTTAACTCATATTAACAGGGCGTTAGTATTTCTGACAGTACTAATTTAACCACTCATGAGCTGATTCTTAATGCACAACCCAAGTACATTCGAGAGACTGCTCCTATCTGTACCTGCTCTGCCCGCAGCAGGGATGTGCTGCTTCGCCTCTCTTCATGCACAGAAAGTACCTGCAAAAGTTAGGAGCACTTTGGTTTTTGTGTCCTGTTCTGGTCACAGTGCACAACTTTATTCCCATGGAAGTGTTCCCCCAGACACAGCAGGGCTGAGGAGCGCAAGCAGAGCATGGCAACTCGTGGCACAGGTGGAGCAGCTGACTTCCTCACAGCTGCAAATGAAGGCAGCTTGCTGTGTGGGATAAAATGAGAACTGGCAGAGCTGCTTTGTGTGTTTTAAGTAAGCTTCACAGTTAAGGATACGTTATGTTAATCTAGAACCACAAGCAGTCCAGGCATCTGGGCCCTGCATGCTTTATACTTGGTGAGTGAGCTTCCTCTTAGAGTGATGGGTTCATGGGACGTAGCTGGATTTTGGAGCCACATGCATGGATTAGGCTTTTCTCAGTAGGTTATTTTCTGCTTGTCTGAGTTCACTCTGAAAGTCCCACCTTGTGAAAAGCATCATGGATCAAAGGGGATGCTGGGGATGGTCTCATCAGAGCAAGTGAAAAGTGTAGTGTGGTGGAAGTGGCATAGGAAGGAGACCTTGTTTGTTTGAAGCTCCACTATTTCCGAGCTACCAACAGGAGAGACCTGCATCACAAGGTGCATTTTCTAAAGAACAAAATGTGACTTCTACATGACAAATGAGAAATGGATGTTGTGTAGCACAGGCAAATCTTGGTGGGCCTCTTCCCTCTTACAGCACCACCCCTCTTAGCAAATAGCACCCAGAAGCCGTGTGAGATTACAGCTTTGGGTTGATATTAGTGCGTGTGCGCTGAGGTTCGTGTCTAAGCCCTTTAGCAGAGAGAGGGGATGGGAGTGGAAGCAGAGTTTGGCCCTGAGCCTTCCCTGGGCACAGCACTGTTGGTGCTGCCCAGGCAGCTTCCTTCTGCTCCCAGTGTGTGCTTTAGGCTGCAAGGAGCCTTGTTGCTTGTCCAGCATGTTACTTTTCCTACTCTCCAGGTGAAGGATAATATTGGTGGTGTTCCTCTTGCTCTCTTCCAGTGATAAAATAAAGAGGGGACATCAGTCAGAGAGATTTGCACAAACTGAGGTCTAAAATTTGTAGAAGAAAAACAGCTGAGCCCAAAGAAAATAGTAGGAAAGCTCACTTTCATTTTCATCTAATGGCTTTCCTGTTATTGGTGCACTGATCCACCCACACAAAATACAGGATCAGGAATTTGGGCTTGGTTGAAGATTCTCAGGGATTTAGCTACTTCTTGTACCTCACATTACCTTCCTCTTTAAAAGAATGTGAGAAAAGGGGAAATTCTGCTTATGGTACTGCCAAAAAAAATTTGTCTCCTTTTTCTGTATGAATGTACCCAATTTATATACGACTGACTCATGTTATGGCATAAATCACTGACGTGATCCCACCTGACAAGACCATGTGATGCACCGTATGAAACTTAAAATAAATCTTTGAGATCAGATGTCCTCCATCAATGGCAATTTCGGAGCAATATAGCTTGAGTAACGTGTCATACGGAAGACATTCTGGTGTCTGCCGAGAGTAGATAGATATCTCTGTGTGTGATAGTTGTTGCTCAGGGTGGGGATCAGGAAAGTCATGACAAATGTTGTACCTTTTCAGTAAGGACTTTCAATATGTGTGGTGTTTTTTGTTTCCTTTTTTCATACTAACTGCACACCAATGCAACAGGCACACCAGAACAAGCAAAGCGCTGAGCAGGACGTTTCTCTCAATTAACCACCCTGTTTATCTACACGGATAGCGTGTTGCTGCATGTTTCTGATTAACACAAACATACAGTGCTTAGTATGAATTTCTGTGCTGAAGGTACCGCATGAATCCTTTTAGCTTGTGAGAAAAAAAGAAAAGGGCTTCAAAATTAAGAAGATGAGAAAATTATATAATACTCATCTAACCATAAAGAGGTTAGAGAATATGTGTGCTTATGCGTTTGTCTTGCAGAGTATGCAGAAAGAAGATGGGTATGGTCAGCTGTATGTGATAGTGTAGTGGGTTTCGTGGCAAGAGTGGAACTTTTGACTTCAAAGTTCTTTCTGAGTGCAAAATTTTCTCTTTAAAAATGGTGGCTTTGAGCGTTAATGAATCCTCTTCTGCAAGAAACAGTTAAAGACAAAAATCTTGCCAGTTTTCCTTTTGTTTGTGCTCTGTTAAGTCATTTGCAGACAATGAATTAACCCCTGTATTGCATACATATGTCTTAAAAATTACTCAACAAATACTATCTCAGAAGTTCATCTCTACAAAAGTCTGGATTCAGACCGCGTGTTCTGTAGCTGTGCTGCTGGGGAATGCATGCAGCTGATGTTTCCCGCTGCAGTGGGAGCAGCACAGTCTTTGCCTCTGTCACACCAGTGCCTACAGCACAAACACTGAGGGGTGAAAAACCCCAGCATGGCAAGGAAGAGCCCACACCAGAATGGTGAAACCACTGAAATGAAGCATTGCCTGCCATTCCTGTCTGCTTTTCCACCTTTCCCAAAGCTGCTGTTTCACTAGAAGAATCTGATGGGTGAGGGAAGGGAGCAAAGAGTGACTTGGTTGAAGGAGTTCGGGGCAGCACTGGTGGCTAATCTGCTGTAGGAATGCTGTGTAGGTTGGTGGAGGGGACCTGCTACCTGCAGCCTTGCTGTGACTCGGTGCTATATGTGGGGCTGGGGCACCATTGCTGTGGAGGCTGCTGCTCTGCTTTTTCAGCCCGAGGAAATGCACTGCATAGCTGCTGAAATTGAGAGTGACAGACAAAAGGGGGGAAAGGGGATAACAGTGAAATTAATGGAAAGGAAAAGAATCCCAACCGGTATGGTGTAAGCACCTCTGAGAACCAAGTTATCGATAGGTTATGGGCCGTGCTGCTGGAGAGGCAGCGATCCATGATATGGTAGAGATACATGATTATCAACATTGGCATTAACCACAAGCGAAATATAAACCCTTCATTTAGCTTAGGGGTAAAGAAAGAAACAAAACTGTTTCTTGATGTCATGTCACAAGCGATCACGTCCGAGTCTGATGTGCTACAAAAGAAATTTTGCATGTGATAGAGCCCACAGTTCCTCCATGTCCTTCATGCCTTTTAGGCACAGAGAGGGCCAGACAGCTGAATTTAGTATATTGCCATGATGATGCTAGACATGCAGGGAGAGAGGGGAAAGTTCTTTTGCTCTGGGCAGCTAGAAAGAAAACTCAACTTTGTACAGCTTGGGCTCACATTTGTGCTGTGGTTGGCAGCTGGATGATTGTTCAGACGAGCATTATTTGCACAAAAAGCCCAGGAGTTTGGTTCAGGGCTCTTGGCAGGCTGTGGGTGAAACCACACTTTTCAAGAAAAAGAAATAGCACGTATAGGAATTCAGAAAACAAGATGTGTAAGCCTGTATATTTGTAGATGAAATAGGACTGGAAGTTGGACTTGCTACTCTAAAGTAGCATTGAGAGTACCTTCCGCCTATACCTTCTGCACTGTCTGTTTCTGAAACAACCACCAAACCAGGTTTTGCTCATTCATTCTTCAGGTGTAGTGTTTATGGCTTCACTTCCCTCTCTGTGGTTTAGAGGACAGTAACAACTTACTGCCTCTGAGAGATGCTGCAAAATGGACCTTGGGAAATGCAGGGGTTTGTGTTTTGAGGGTGCTGAATAGGTCATAAAAACTTGGTGCGCGTTTATCTGACCATGTTTCTGTCTCCTCTGGCATTTCCTATAGAGAGTGAAAGCTCACAACCAGAAGAGTTAAATGTTGCAAGTAATGCATGCTTCAGCTTTGCTTGCCTTAATTTCACCATTGCAAGTTTCTTTGATCTTTTATTTCAGTTTAGTATTAGTAATAGAAACTTGTGCCTTATGACAACGTTGAAGCACAGCCAAGTCTTCAGGTAATTTGTTCAGAGTAGGAAAGCGATGAGCAAGTGTGTACAAATAACCAATAGGATCTGATCCAAAGCACACTGACTTCATGGAGAAGTTTCTATTTGTTTCAATTGATTTGGGGTTGGAGAAATATCAACTTCAACAGAGCCTTTCCAGAAACGTGCAGTCTGTGGCTACTTCAGCTGTAGCAAGTGCTGAATTTATGGATAAAGTATATCTGATTTCATCCCAGAGATGAGTGGATAATTTTAATTGCAGCAGTCATAAATGAATGGTCATGAGAAAAGTTATTTTGAACCAGGCTTGCTTCAATCAGCCATCCATTAGAAGAATGTTTGCATTTATCTTTTCAGCTAGCTATGCAATCCTCACAGTAATTTCTGAGAGGGAAAAAAAAAAACTCTTTAATATTTGTTTTTAATGATATTTAATAGCCCGTATTTCGATTGACTTAATTGTTGCGTTTGATAGATGAAGGAGTGAGTCAAGCAGTGTCTGTGGTGCAAAACCACTTCTTCCCGATACAAATTCAAGACATTCCCAAGGAAGAGAGAACTGTGCATGTCAGTAATTCAGCTCATCGTTGTTTTGATTTGTCGATTTTGGGGGAGAGTTATAGGGCAAAAGAGAGGAGAAAATAAGTGAAAGGAAGATGTCAGAAGCATTCCTACAAGTTTTGTATATCATTAGAAAAATTAACTGTCGCTTTCCTACATTTGGAGTCAGGCATCCAGATGCCGGCACTCAGTGCTGGGAGAGCCAAAGTAACAAGGCTGATGCATGCTGACATCCAGCAGATCTCATTCCCTCACTTCCACAAAATGAAAGGAAAAAGCTGCAGAAGTCCACAGGGGATTATCACCAAGCACGATGCCTGGAAGTAAGGCAAGAAATATCCTGCATGGGATACTGTAATTTTTGGTATTTATGTTGTATTTATATCTCCGGTAATACAAAAATATTTGTCACCTGTGTGCAGGCTTTATGAGCACCGGGCACTCGCAAAACTGCTGAATTAAACAGTTGTGTAATTTCAGTGCTGTATTTCTCGGCTGAGAGGAGCACTGCTGTGTGCCCGCTGTGTCGGAGGACATCCTCTGAGCAGCTGCTGCAGGGCTGAAACAGTGTGTGAGGGAGGAGGAGCTCTGACAGGTAATATTCCGTGATAGCACTGCTGCTTCAGATCACACCAAGAGCATTTACAGTGTGTGGGGAGCTGGAAACGGTGCTTTCAGGTTACCTTTTGTCACTGATAGGAAGTCAATATATAACAGAAATGAAAGTCTCAGTTCCACTCCAGTGCTGCGTTTATCAAAAAGGAGGCTGAGATCTTGTGAGAAAAAGATGTTTGACTATGAAAAAAAGGCAGAAAGGAAAATTTGGCAGTATCTTACTCACCTCTTCTGAACAGCGTGGGCCAGAAAGGGAAAGATGTGCTACAATATTAATAAAAATAAGAATTAAAATTAAAAAAGGCCTCCGAAACAAAAGCAGAACATTTGGATGCAGTTCAATCTTCCTGGAGCTATAGCAGTAAATGCTACGGAACTGAGGAGAATTCAAAGATTTGAAAACATCTATGCTATCCTTTATATAATGGATATTGGACATCCTTTGTCTGTTGAGTATTGGGAGATTTCCTGGTTCAGTCCTCTCACATGTCCAGGTACAAAGCGGAGTTGAAGTCTGGGTGCTAGACAAGGTGGGCTGATGATTCATTCACTCCTGCGTAGCAATTCCTGCTTGTCTGTGATAAAGAAGCATCTGAAACCAAACATAACCTTCAGACTGGTGTCTCTTTGTGCTCCACAGTCCATTCAAGTACTTCTAGCATTGTTAAAATCTCAACTTTTACTCTATATAGTGTATAAGTACACTTTAGTACAAAGTACACTTTATATACTATAGTGTATAAGTGCACTATAAGTACAATTAAACAGAATTCAGTAAAGACTGATAATGTCATATAAAAGTATCTATAACCAAAACCAAAATAGTAGTGTTCCCTTTTGTAACTGAACATTGCTCCTCAAGTATTTAAGAAAACCAGCAATGGCACTGCCGTACCTTCCAAATGGTGTGTGAAATTCAACTATTGGTCCGTGCAAATTGCATACAATTGTGATTTGACTAATTAGCCAAACTGTGCAATTTCCCATTTTTAATAGAAGGAATCCACAAAGCAAACATGAAAAACAGCACAAGCAGAAAGAAGGCAAAAAGCAGCAGCTAAAAGAAAAGTCTTTAAGTTCTGTGTGATTTTAAAAGTCCTTAATTGCATCCTATTAAGGGAAGAGCCTCGAGATTGAAATACTTCATTATTATAATTGTAACAGCAAGAAGCGAAAGCAGTAAATGAGAACCCTGTGTCTCAATCCCATTCCTTCTAAGATTTGCTTTTTTACACATTTGGCAGCATGAGATGCTGGAGGATTTACATCCATGTGATTTGGTCGCTTTGCTACTCTGACTTTCTGTGTGCTACAGAAGGGAAGGTTTTGTTGACTTGGATTGCACTGAGATATCTGCAGTATTTTGGTGAAACCTTCGCATATTTGTATCTGTAGGTGGAATAGAAATGATTTCTGAACTCAAGAAGAAGGACAAGGGAGAAAATGGGTAGTTCTGAAAAGGTTCTTTTTTTCCTTGCATTTCCTTCTCATTTGCTTTACTTTGTGGTGCTTTTCCTATTGAATCAAAACGAAAAAGCCCAGAAGATAAAACAGGAAAAAGAAAAAACAAAAAGAAAAACCAGTAGGAACAGTATGTTGCAATGAATGAACAACCTTGTTTAACCCAAATGAAAGGCTTTGCCGCATGAATCTTAATTAAAAGTTTTTAATTTGGCTTAATTTCAAGATGAAACATCATTTGGAAAAGCCAAAACATTTCAAAACTCAAAGCAAAATATTTCTCTTGATAGAAACTGTTGTATTTTTCCCTTGACAACAAGTAGCAGGTTTTTTTTTTCAAGGAATAAATTGTCTGCCAGGAAATGTAGGGCTCGTCTAAAAGCAAATCTCAAATTCCACCATGACGGTCTTGGTGGGAATAGAACGAGTAAAATCAGATTAATGGTGAAAAACTATCGAAGATACTTTGTTAGAGGTGCTTTGTGTCAAGTGGGGATTAAATCTGCAGTACATTTGATTGAAAGCAGTGCACCAATAAAACAGTTGTAGGAATCTATCAAATAGTTTGTTGAAAAGTACCAGTTAAATTATGTAGTAACTGAATTGCAGATAGTCTGACCCAGATGTTCAGGTAATACAGAGAAGTTGAAATTCCTCACACAGATCACTGTGAGAAGCACAGCGCTGCCTCTGGCTGTACAGGGCAGTGGAGCTGCTCTTCCCAGAGAGCCCTGGAGATGGATTTTGACAGCACGTGCCCATGGTGGCCCTGAGCAATGCCCCCAGCCCCTCGGAGCCCAGCACATAGAAAAGACCCGACACTTCTTACAGTATTTTTCAAGCAGGTTCCTGTTGTTCTCACCTAAAATTGCAGGTAGAAAAGCAGAGCAGCTTCCCATGGCAGCTGTGGTGCTGCCCTTGCCATTTCCACAGGCAATGCCCACGAGGGCCAAGACCTCTGGACAGACAGGCGTGCCATGTTCTTTGCTTTACAGGCCTGTGTGCCCTGTCATACTCAGCTTACACAAAACTCGTGTCCTGCAAAGTGCTGGTGCCCTCCGCTGTCACTGATTTCTCTGATAAGCAGAGGAGTCCAGTCATTGTAAAATTGTCATTGAATATCAAAGGCCCCACGGCATTGCACAGTCAATTAGGAATTGTGTCTACAAGCCTGGCAGGTAAAAAAGATGTCTGGATTAAATCTTAATTCTCTCTAACCAGACTCAGCGGGGGCTGGAGTTTCCTGGTGGAGACAAATGAAGAGGATTACACTGAAGCAGTGCTGCGAGCTCAAAGTGTTCCCTCCCCCAGCAAAATTAAAAGTCTCTAGAAAGGTTTCTAGGCACTGTACAGAAAACTGTCAGTATTTCCAAGCAAATAAGCCTTCACCTGTAGTACCCAAATACTGCACAGCTGCTGTCTGAGAACTGGAAAGACTTAGCAAGGATTCTGGTAAAGCAAAGAGCTGCTTTTCTTGTTAGACTGGAAGAGACCTAAAAGTGCAGCGAGGAAAAATTAAAAGGAGGTTACTTCTGCTTATGATTACCTAAAGTGTTCTTTTTCTCAGGGAATTCAACATCTCGTTAACAACGTCTCCCTAATGATGGCGATGGCCAACTCTTCCCCCTGGGCAGGTGGTGGGCACAGGCAGGGAGCGGGCAGCTCCGGTATTTGGGAGCTGCTGCCTTTCACTCCCTGCCAGTTTAATGGAAAACAGTGGTTATACTTATTGTCTAAGGTGTGGCTTCGAGGATTTCTGCTTTCAGACTCGTTATAGAAATCCACTGAACCGTGCTGTCTTGTCTTTCACTTATGGTTTTTATTATGCTTGCATACGAGGTCTTGTCATAAAGTGTAGTTGCCAGGAGGCAAGTTGTATATGAAAAATGCTCTGGTTATTTTATTTGGATAGCAGAGTGTGTGTAGGATTCTAGAATTTAATAGGCTACTTAACCATATTTAAGTAAGTTTTGAGTGTTTAAGTGATCTGGGGAGGGAGCTGTGCTGCTGAATGCACAGCAGAGCTTGTGCAGCAGGGTCCTGTGCTGTGACTGGAACCATGGCAGAGTGCTGAGATGCAAAACCTGGCTGGCTGCTTGGGATCTAAGGTCCAGAAAGCATGAAGAGGTTTGGTGGATCATCGTCCAGCTCATTTGATTTCATGCAAGGTGTAATTCAGGCACAAATTTTGCCTGTGCAAAACCTGTGTGTAAAACCTGTGTGTAGGGACTATCCCAAACGCCCAGCTCCTTCCTTGCCTGGGCACATCTCCGAGATAAAGTCTTCCTGTTATTTACCCTATCTGCTAAAAGCGGGTTCATTCGCAGAAAGGAAACAGTGAATTGATCTGATGTCCATCTCCTGCCCTAGAGGAAGGCTGTGAGGCTGTGGAATAGTTGGCATGCCCTCCTCTCCTCTGTTGGAAATCTGCTGCTAATCGAGGTGTATCCAACACTAGGTATTATTATCTCAGTGCTGCTCCTGATCCTGCCTCTAGTCTTTATTTTCTTTCTCAACTGTGTCACCCAGTTACATGTAAACCTCTTGGTGATTTACTCACAGAACTGGGGCAGTGGGTGCTTTCAGACTAAGAGCTGGATGGATAGTCAAAGTTTATTATAGGCAGGCATTAATTCTTACCTGTGTTCTGAGTATGTAAACACCAGCGTGTAACAGTCTGATTCAAGCTCCTGGCCCAGCTCTATCTTTGTTAGAACTTCTGATTATAAAGACCTTTGTGATATCCACGCAGCTCAGAGCTATTGGAAGCCATGGCTCCACTACCAAGAAAACCCATTCCTTTAAGAGCCAGTTTTTTGGAAATATAGTTGAGGGAATAGGGAAGAGAATAATACAGTTCTCTCTGAATGAAGTGAGGAACTCTGTAGTACATAAAGAAACTGGCAGGGTTCCATGAAAATTAACATGAGAGATAAAAGGAATCTAACCATTGCTATGCTGGGAGAGTACAGTGAAACCCTGATGTTAGGCTTTTGGCAGGTCTAGGCATAAGACAAATGCTTATTGATGCATAGTACAGGCAGGCCTGGCATCATCTCCACCGGAGCTGCCCTGCCAACTGCCTCAGCCATAAATGGGATCCCACAGATATGTACAGTCAAGGATGAACAATGAAAAAGATGAAATATGTTAGCGGGGTTATGGAAGAAGAGTAAGATTGGGAAGCCTTACTTTTAATCTCGTTTTTGTACTGACCCTCCTGTGTTAGGTCTACAGTGTTGTGGAGATGAGTAAGAGAGATATCTTGGCTGTGTGGGAAATGAGGGATGCTACATATTGGCCATGCTTTCGGCAGATAGCCAGATAACTTCTGCTCAAACTATGCTCCCTGCTTAGTAGAGCTGATCTCAGACTATCTGTCAGCAAATTAGGAGATCCAGCCCACAGCAGGCAGCAAATGAGAACACATAAAGGTAGTGACTCTGCACAACAGCTTTGGGGGACACGGCCTTTGGGCTCCTGGGGCTGTGCAGTATGTGGGGTGCATGGCTTATTCTTGAGGACATATCTGGATTTGCTCCTGTAGTGCACGCACTGACGTAGATAGACTGATGTGTGACAATGGGCAAGTGTGCAATAATTATTCTGTAATACCTCCAGGAACACTTCAGACATGAAAAATGTCACCTCAGATTTATTGTAAAATAAGGTGACAAATCACTTGAGCAAATGTTGGGTACCTGTCATAAGGCATCCTCTCATAGGAGCAAAAGTCTTCTAATAATCATTAGCAGCTTATTTGCATGAATTTTTCCTGCATTTGATGTGAAATCTTGTTTGGCTAGATGCAAGGAAGGCTAAGTATGTGCTGAAAGCCAGTAATTTGATTATCTACACTCTCTCTGTCTAGTTATATGATCCTTGCAAAGTTCTTTAGTAAAACCCATTTAGAAAGAGTTGCTAAACCTTGGTGGAATGCCAACCATGCTAATACGGTCTGGCCAGTGAAGAAGGGTAGATGCTTATTGAAAAGAAAACTTTAATCTTGTTAGGACTGGATACAAGGGGAAACGGTAATAAGTGGGTTGAGCTGAAACTGCCGTTCAGACAATGAAGGTGGCACCTCCATTGTGGTGTGGACACACCTGTCCTTTTTCATACTGGAAAATTCTTCTTTCATGTAGGCTAATCCTAAGGTATAGGATTCCAAAAGAGCTTCTCGCAGGTCATAATTATCCTCCATGCCAGCAGTTCTGAATGGACTTCTTGGTCACTTCATTTGTGACTACCACTTGTTCTTCCAGGGGGAGGGATTTCTTCAAGGTAAGTTTGGTGTAGCAGTTTCTGTGTATTGGAAACTCGCATCTAGAACATTGGTAGATACTGTAGAAACTCACAGAGAGTGATAACTAAATTAGGATGTGCTCCTGGCATTTTGTCTCTATGTATTAGAGTATAATTGATGAGACCACGTAGTTAGAAGATGTTTGAAGAAGCAGTGCAGTTATATGGCATAGCACATTGGAAAGGGTTCCCTGTAGGAAACTCTCAATCCCAGAAGTAAAAACTCTGTGGGGGGACGTGTATCTCCAGAACTGGACCACATTCCTTTTAGGGCTGTGTTTACAGACACACTCAAAAGCTACACAAAAATAGCCGGAAAGAGATTTGCTGAAAACTAGAGTTGGTTCAGGAAGAGCTTTAGTTAGGGTGATGAATCTGGGCCAAGTAGTAGCATGACAATGCTGAGAAATTGCTATTCTTCCTTGAGATTTATTTGAGGACTGAGTCAGGGCAAATACCGCAGCTTGAAGTGGTACACGCAGGAGGGAGGTCCTTGCAGGAAAAGCAAGCACTGCACCTGCATGAATCCCACTAGAAGAGCACGCTGAGTTTGCACAGTTATGCTTTCTGTTATTTCCCTAAGGCAGCCCTGAGAGATGTTTACCCCTGCTGTTTGCAGTATCACTGTGTGAACTGACTGGGGAGCTGGACGGACTCGTTTCCCAGTGGTAAAGCTCAGTGTGACGTGGGATCGCACTCCAGTTGTGGGCTGGAGGTGTCTTACTCCCCATTATCGCTGCAGCTTCTGTCAGTCTTAACATTCATGTCCTTTATTCTGTCTTAGATAAGGCCATGATTAATTCAGTGTCCTGACTGTGCTTTCTGGGGCCATGCGTACTGCCACATTCTCCCCACTGCAGGTCCTAGTGACCACATGAGATGCTATGGCTCTGTATTTGCTCTTCCAAGAATGAGTATCTAAAATCTATGGTTAGGTCCTGTTTCAATATAGGCTGTGATATTAGACATGAGTAAAACTACAGTAGCAAAGATGAGCTTTTTCTGTGCAGTGAGGAAATGTTCATAGTTGTCTATAAATACCTGGAAGTAGAAGATTTGATAGGAACCTAATTGTTGAGGAATTAATCTCCTCCAGTGCATTTTCTGGCATAGTTTTACAGTTATGTGCATTGACATCTGTTATTGCTAATTACTCCTTCAAACTTCATCCATGATCTCTTGCGCTTCCTGTAAGAAACGCTGAAAGCTTTTAACAGACAAATTAATTATGTATAGTTTTTGATGCAAATTAGCCCAATTAGTTGTAGCATTGATACCTCCTTCGTGTAAAAAAGTAGTAGAGAAAGAAATATCATATACATATTTATAAGTACCTTTTTGACAGATGATGGTAGGTCATGATGAGGAATTCATTTAGGTTTATAGAATGGCTTTGAAAATGACAAACAGAAGTAAAGTTTTTGTGAAATACTGTTTAATTAATCACAAAATCACTGAATATTTAAAGATTGTGCTGTTGGGGAGAACTGCTACTCTCGGTACCTCACATTTTTTTTAAGAACTTCCAAATTTGGGGATCCCCAGGCTGAATGTATTGCTGTAAACTGAACGATTCATAGCCTGAACAGCTCAGGAATCCTCTACCTGCAAGCTCAGCTGCTCTTTCCTATTATCTAATGAACAGTAAATTATCACCTATGATCTGATCTTCAGGAGCAGAAAAACTCATGCATGGAGGGTGGACATACATTGTTCGGAGGTTAGAATGGATGGCAGTGCAGGCACTTCGTAGGGACAAGCTCCTCTGTATGGCAGCCTTTGTACTGTACTGAATCCTTCAAATCCTATCTCAGACCTTATCTTTCCTCTCTAAGGAGTTCTCTCTCCTAATAAAACAATTAAAATGTCCTCTGAGGCTCAAGGTTCCCATGCTCAATCATTTCCCTGAAACTTTGCATTTCAACATCCTTCAGTGCAGCACATCTGCATGCACTATCTCAGCAATCTTCTTCAAACAACATACCTGACTTGTGGTGTCACGTATAGGAGAATCAGTGTAAAGTGACTGTTATTCTTCAGCCTTAATGGCACACAAGACAAAATAGAAGTGAGTTGTGGTGTGCTACCCTGTAAGGAGTGTTATGGAACAAGTGTTCTTTTTTTCAGAATTTCATCCAAAATGGATGTTTTTCATTCTACAGTCGACTTAAATTGTTGGCTAACTAAAGCTATGACTGTATAAGTAGAGGAGAGGTTTGGTGAATCCCTCAAAACATTTATGTTTATAATCTTAATGTTCTTAAAGAGACGCTGTTCGTGTAGTTCTCGAAGTGCAGTTTGGTTTGGATGGTGCTTTTCAGTGAACAAATTAATTGTAGCGTTGAGTTAACAGACAAATCCAAAATGCATCACTTGTGCTTTTCTATGAAGGAATTTAATGGAGATGTTTCAGACTCCACTTCTTTGCAATGGGATGAAAGCTGCTTGCAGGACTGTGTAGTCAGTCTGTGGAATTTTATCAAACCTGATACCCAGCTGTGATTCTTAAGCTCAAAGCCTGATTTCAAACAATAAGCACAGCTGCTTTGAGCTGTCATTAACCAAAATACACTGATGGACACCAAGAGAAACAGGATGAAATGCCAAAAAACCCACAGGTTTTGTGGATCACTTGCATTACAGCCCTGCTCCTGGCTGTCCAGCATCTGTCCCACACCATTTCACACTGATGGTCTCATGTGTGAGCTACCTTGGCTCCATTTTCAGACAGTCTGTGGCACTTCATTCACCACACGGCCTGGCTTCTCAGCAAATTTACTTTGTGTCCATGGACTATTCAGCTTTATCTTCTGCTAGGAAGGATATTTGTTGTGCAATCGATAGAAGTTGGAATGGGATTGCTCCATTACAGCCTTCCCCTCTGAACACACGGAACTTACTGACTGGCGCCTATTCCTTTTTTTTTTTAATTTGGTCTTGTTTTGATTGTTTTCTTTGTTGTTGTTTTGTTGTTGTTGTTGTTGTTGCATGAGAGGAAATGGGAATGGCAGATTTTCTGTGGTTGTCATTTGAGAGCTAGCAATTGTCAAGGAGAAGGGTGCGGTGATAGATCCTGCTGGTATGCGTTGGGTGCTTAATTCCTCTTCTGACTACCATACCCAGGTATTTCATTAATTCCTACTAGTGCTGATTGTGGAGAGTTACAAAACTGGGACTGCGACTTTTGGGCAATGTTAATTCCAGGAAATAGCTGCATTTTTTCCAGTCGGCAGCTTCCAAAATGACAGCACTGACCGAGTGCTGCTGTATGAGAGAGGTCAGCTTCGGAATATTTCATTTCAGAGATGAGGTTGGGCAGTGACTGATGACTTGTCTGCTATTGAGCCGTTTGAAGACTGCCACATCTTTTGTTTGAATATGTCAGAAGACAAAAATGCTATTCCTTATGAAGTGAGGGCATTGCGAATTTTCCACTCTTTAGAAATAACAACAACTCATCATGATGAATATCAGTATTTGCTTTTTCACAGCCCTGAGTCTTTATGAAATGTTGTAAATTTCAGTTTTGTAGCCACCAAAACTTGGTCGTATTAAACTGAAGTCTGCTGTCAAGTGTGAAAGGAAGTACTAATTTTAAAGAGAGTTTATGAAGAGAGTGATATGAATTTAGGATATTGTTCTGCACTTTATTAGGTCATCCAGCCTATTAAAATAAAGTAAACGTAACTGCGTTAACCACGTGTGTGATGGGGTTCTGCAGGTGATAAGCACCAGTCCTGCATGCTGGGTCTGTGTGAAGTATCTTTGTTCACAGTGTGTTGGGTTTTTGGCTTTTTATGAATTGGACAGATAGTGGCTTTAAGGCTCACAGTGCCTACATGCTCTCATGGGCCTGTTCAGGGATTTAAACATTTCTACGAGAGACAGATGAGCAGATCAGTAGTTCTTCTGCAAAATGTGCTGTTGTGCTTGGAAATAAATCCTGCTCTTAATGTAGGGACAAATGCAAAACCAAGCAGGTCTGTTATTAGTATTTCCTATTTAAAATAGACTTCAGTTTCTGATATTAAAATTGCAAATGCTATAAAAATATGGTGAATTATGTGTTCTAAAGAAACCTCTTGAGGTTTCCTGTAACTAATTATTTACAGTATGAAGATCTGGCATAACAGGTATAGGCATCCTGGCGATTATGTATGAACATAATCATGGCCTGTCAGATGTTTTTAATTAAGCTTTCTCTAGTCTGAGTGCTCGAGTGGTGATGAACATTAACATCCTTCAGTGAAGCAGTGCAGTGCACAACCTATGTGCAGGCTGTGGTCATGTGCAATGTTCAGTTTTAGGCTTCAGAGTACACATTTAGCTTGAACCTGGCTAAGGGGAGGTGCTTGTGCCTTGGTGATTTCTTCTCCCTATTGTTTTGTCTGCAGCTAAAGAGATCTTTGAGTGTCCTTCTTCGGTGTAAACTAAGCTAGACTCTAAGGAGCTTTTCTGCAGCTCACAACTCATGATCTCATGGAGGGATCTAAAAGGCAGCCTGGATACTTTCCCAAAGTACACTACAATATCAGGTTCTGCAAGGTCAACTATACTGCTGACTTCTATTCCTTGTTCTCAGGACAGCTGCACAAGTATGACTAACACATTACCTGATGTCCATGTAATGGGACAGTAATACTGGAAAGCAGGGAATTTGGCCTGATGAGTATTCCAGGTTGAGGAAAGTGATTTTTCTCCTCTAGGATATCTGGAGTTCTGTGTCCCATGTAGAGCTCCCCAGGGCAAGGAAGATGTAAACCTCAGAGCTGTGTGACCTGCTGGCCTCAGGGTGGTTGGGCTCACAGCATCCAGGGAACCCCTCAGCCTACTGCGGCTGTGCAGCCCCAAGCAGAGAAGAATAAAGGCAGGGAAGAGGACAGAATTGGTGTCTTCAGGTTCTTGATGGATGGTCAGAGAGAAAGCAGAGCCTAACCGCTTCCCAGAAGGGCAGAGAAAGTAAGGGAGGAAATGGGGACACTGCAGTTGATCACAGCATTTCAGTGCAGGGAGAAACACTAAGCAGAAGTGCTCACTGTAGCTAACAAGGTAAGCCAAGGGACTGGTTTCCCCCACTAGAATTTCCCATTACTGCCAGAGGCTCCACTGTTCACAACTGTAGCAGTGTTATATATACAGGGGGACCTACTCTGCACTGAGGGCGCCCAGCTGATTTGCAATATGGAGCTTTTAACTTCTTTGAATCTTCCTATGGGATCTAAATAGATCCGGATTCACTTAGCTTTACAAATCAGCATACAGAGCTGGAGCTGTACAAGCTCTCCTGCACCTAGTCCAGTGTGTTCTCTTTGTTTTCATTTTCCCTCTTTTTTGGGGGGGTGGGGAGGAGAAGGGGTGTTGGAGGAGGTGGTTGCAGTCCTGCTTTTTAAAGAGGGAAACTGCTGGCCATCGGCATGTAAAACAGGTTGTTGCTTGCATGAATATCTATGCGTGGTCATTTAGGAGTGCTCAGGCATTCCCCAGTGCTGTGTACAGAACTGTGTGAATTGCATACAATTTAGGGAAACAAGTGTGATCATAAAGAATTGCTATGCAAAGTGTAGTGGCTCAGCTTTTGTCAAACAGTAAGCTATGTAAATAAAGCTAATGCTGGTGAAGATGATGAAATTAAGATTAGCAAGTAATGAGTAAAATGATTTACTTGACTACAAAGAGAAAGTGTATGAGAATCTTATCTGGAAAACAAATGTGAATCCTCAGATTCCATTGAAGATACTGAGGCTGGTGGCAGCTCCAGATCGGGTCCATTAAATATCCACACGAGCCCTGAAAGGGCCGCTTTAGCAGGGTGAGCTGAGCAGGCTGCTTGTAGCACGGTTACAATAAGAATTCTCCTATTGCTCAACCACTTCCTGCAATCATCGTCCGTGACTGTAACAGCTGGAAATTAGTTGAACAGGATCCTCTTTCTGTTCATTTGCTTATGATTATAATTGAGGTAAAACCGTCGTTTTTAGAAATTAGTTAGCTTTTAAGTTCAGACCCAAAGCTTTCCATTACTCAAATGAAAGAGGAGAGAGAAAGTGGTTTGTGTTTTATTCATTATCAACTTCTTAAGTGTCATCTTTTTTTTTTTTTTTTTTTCCTTTTTAACAAATGTTTGAAAACACAAGTCATGCAAATCTGTGATTATGTGCATAGCGATTTGTAACATCACTTTTTTGGTTATTTGCATTCATGATAAAGTAAATGCTGTCTGTTATTACATATAGCTGCTGTATGGAAATCACAGCGCCTAAACAAACTGCGTTATGAAAAACATGTGCTTTAAGAACCTGTTCTCTAAAGACATTTAATTTCCATTTAGAATACCAGTTTTAAAATGAATGACTCTGCTTCAAAACGAAAATTCCCCTTCTGTGACCTTCATTGACTCCTGAAATATCGCTACTTTGTCCCAAGAAAGCTCCGTCTTTTTAAATCTCAGCTCTAATTCCTCTTTGATTTTGCATCAACACCTTAATGGGGAAAAAATTTGCCACAAATCAGCATCTGATTAGCCCAAATCATCCCTCCTAATCCCTCTCCAAAAAAAACACCACAACGTGCAAAATGCTGTTGTGCGCCCATGTAACATCTCTGTAAGTTTAAAAACCCAGGTGTATCGATGAAAATAAATAGAACATTTTAATTAAAACTCATAAAATTGTTGGACATCTGCTCCAAATTGTTCAACATTTTAGTGGTTAACAGATTTTGTGCACCTAGATAATGAATTACTCGTTATTATTGGCATAAATAGTAGCTGAGGGGCTTTTTATAGCAAGATCAGAAGCCTCTTTGTGAAAGCTCTGGCTTACTTTATAGTCTTTTGGCAGATGCCTATTAGAACCAATAAGTTTAGCTAAAAAAAGGGAGGCAGAGTTAAACACAGGAAACAAGAGTTGAATGTCCGCCAATAAAAATGATCACAAATCAGGGCTGCTGATGTCATAACCCTTGGGGTCAGAGGTTGGGCACGGAATAAATGGCTCTGAAAGGGGCAGCCTGTCTGCGGAGCTGAGCTGTTGTTGGCAGGCAGGCCCGGCCATGAGTAAATGGGAGGCACAATGCCGCCAGTAGGCCTCATTAGCGGCCGGCCGGGCGAGGAGAAGTGTTTGATGAGTCCTACACGTCCCACTGTGGCACTGTGTGATGTAAATGGAATAATTACTATGATCTAATGGGCGTCTCTTTTGCATGCGGGCCCCCGGTGAATGGAGCCCCTCTTTTATGGCATTCAGCTTGGGTTGTGTAAACTGTGGGGTGCCGCTGGGGATGGGAGCCCGCGAGGCCGGCGGCAGGTCCTTGCCGACCCGCTCGCATTCACCGCGAACAGAAAGAGGAGGCCAAGTAATTTGCTTCCCTGCCTTTCACCACGAGAGTGGCAGATTGAAGGTCACACTCCACTTGGCAGGACTTGAGTTGCTCTCGGTGCTGACGCCGGGTTGGACAGATGCGGCGTCCATTTGTGGGACTGCCGAGGCCGGGCCGTGTAATGGCCCCGTGTGAGCTGCCAGCCCCGGCGGGCGCCGGCTGTCTGCCCTTCTATTCCGGACTTCTTCGTCGGAGCTCCGTGTGTCTGCGTGCACCAGCTCTGCACAGGGAGCAGCTCATGCTGTGTTGGATCGAACCCCGATCCAGACATAACAAACAGCCCATTGTGGTCTTTATATAGAGCGTTAAAAGTCTGAATTAAAATAATTGCGTTTGTGCAGACGCACTACTTCTTCAGGCTGAAAAGATGCGATTTTGTCTCTATACAAAGATTGTTAGGAATGTCCCGTTAATAACATTATATTGATTGTGTAATACTATATTCCTCCTTTGGATCCAGGCTAATGCAATCCTGACATAACGAGATTTCGTTGTGGCTGATTTCAGATGCCCGTATTAACAATCAGCATTATTTCCTTATTAATTACATGCTTTGTGCATCCATATGGCTTAAATTAAACCTCTCAGACTTAATTTTTTTTTTCAAGTGGTATAATATTCTTCACAAACTTGCTCCAAAATGTTTTGTGCATTTTTTTTCCCTCAGTATTCCCCTTGGGCATGCTTTTTAGGGAATTCTAGAATGACTTTTATTTTTGATGTTTGTTTTTATGATACGCTCAGTGCGTGGCTAATTAGGGCCAAACCATGGACATGTAGAAGTCAATGGAAAAACTCTCTGTGAGTTCAGTAGGACCAGGATTAAAGTGTGTGGTCTACATGAAGTTTGATGGAATCCAGTCTGCTGGAAAATATTTTTCCATGGGATATTTTATAAGGTCATTTTAATTATGACCTGTACGGTGTTTTGTTGTTTGTGGTCACATGGAATCCGCACTCATCTTTTGTGAAGACAACACAATCTTTCCTTTAGGGAACATTTTATTTTATTTTATTTTTAAAGAAGGAATAGATTGTGGATACTTGGGAAGGTCAAATCTAGGTCAGCATCAGTGCTCTAAGCAGTACTAAACACATGTTTACATCATTTGGAACCCATTATTCATGGTTTTATATTCCTTATTGTGAAATAATGCATCAACAGTTTTGTTTTGTTTTGTATTTAACTGGTAATATTTGAGCGTTAAACTTCACATCGGCGGGGTGTGGGAGAAACAAACACGTAAAATTACTAGACAAAATAGATTGGAAGTTGACGATCTTCTGTTGCCTGTGGATTCATGGATGTAGTGATGTGGTTTTCTTGGCTACTTCAAAGGAATCCACAAAAAAGCACCTAATAAAAGCAAAACCTATTGTCAAAGTGTAAATTCTTTTTACTAGGGTCAATCTGTTATGCCTTTCTAACAATTTAGAAAATTGTTGGAAGTCCACAACTTGAAAAAGGCTTGAAACCCCCGATGATCTGTCTTTCATTGTGCTATTATAGTTACTTGCCATGATTCTTTGGTCCCTTCCCTTTGCCTCTGACTGCTATGGACAACAAACATGGCTAAAATCAGATAAACCTGGCAGAAATCTGCCCAGGGCTTGGTCACTGAACCAACAGACAGCAGCTACGTGCTTTTCTTTGCCAAGTGTCTTAAATTGTTTGGTTTCACAAGCACATTTTCCAGATGCAAACGAAGCCAGCTGAGATGAGCTTACTGCACAGGGAAGCAAAGCAGGCTCAGCATTTCACACTGCCCCAGTTGCAAGTTCAGAGTACTAAAGTGGCCGAATCTCCCTGATTTCACTTCTGCATCACAGAGCAGAGACTCTGTGGTCTCTGTTGACAACCCTGCAGTCAGTCGGTGTTTTTTTGCTTGGCAGACAGACCCCCAAGAGGGTCAAATAGGATTTTCTGACTCCTGCTAAATACAAAGGAGTGGGGAACTCAGTGTAACATGCTGGAGAGTGCACATTTACAAGACCCTTCGTACTGTCACTTAAGCTGTCTCAGTCCAGCTTTGCTTTCTGTACCTCTATGAATCAGAGCACCCATAAGTGGGCAGGCAGCACACTGAGCCCTTCCCAAACCTCCCCTGCTTCTACTGCCCCATTTGTATGGCTGCTGCTCGTGGGCAGCACCGTGCAAGGCAGCAGGCGTTGGTGTGAGGCAGCCCTTGGTGTGGCTGGAGCTGGCAGCTCCCAGTGCCCTGGGCACAGCAAGCAGGACTTGTGCCAGGGAGTTCAAAGAGCACCAGAAATGAAAGACACTCGCAAACTAGATTTCCCAAATTGCTCCACACTCAGCAGTTCCCGTGCTGAGTCTGCACCTGAATAAGTGCCTCGATTTCTCAAAGGTGCTCACCAGCCTGTAACTCTTGCTGTTCCTTATGATAAATAAGGTTTCAGTGGGAGCTGCTGCCCATTAAATACCTGGGAAACCTTCCGCAGTATGGATACTATTATTAACATTATTATTCCTTTATTTGTTAGAGCTGTTACTTGTTCCTGTAAATATTCTGTGGTGAACTAATTCCTCATCAGGTGGTGCAGTGGGTTGACTGTCATTTACTGCACTTGAAGGTAAACATTACTGATAGAAATCTGTCAGAGGCTGTAAACCACGAAAGCCAGTTCGGAGTTTCAAGCACATTTCTGTCCATATTTCTTCACCTCAATCTGTTTCTCGAGACAGAACCGAATATCTGTGAGTCCTGTCCCCTGCCAACCGCTCTGGAAAAGGGTTAAATTTAAATAATAATTTAGTGAGCTGTTCCTGTTGTAGGTGGGGTTTGGAATGCAGAGCACAACAGACCCTCACATTTTTCACTGATTATCTTTAATTACTTGTGAGGGCTGAGCAGCTCGCGTTACCCCCAGGCACCGCAGACTGACAAGGAATCTTCTTTCAAACCATTTATAGTGCATCGCATTATCGAGTAACGAACAGAGCAAAACCAGCACGAAAAAAAAAGTTAATTATTGCTTTCATTATTGTCAAGAGTTTTATTTACTTCTGAAGCGCTACTTTTAAACACCCATTCTGTTCTGCAAGTGTTGCCAGCACGGAGCTTCTCCCAGCCCCTCTCAGACCGAGCGCTCTTAGGGACTGACTGCACCTGTGGATTGAATGCTGGGGGTTTTTATTTTGCCAGACCTTAATGTGGGGTTGAGAAAACGGAGACTCGTCTGTGCTAGAAGGCTTTACCCACCCGTCCTTTTCTTCTTGCTTTTTCCTTCCCAATTCCTTGCGTTATTCAGGGGACATGCAGCTGAGTGACTCAAAGCTGAGTGGTGAGAGCTTTGCTGCTGCTGTCACAGTACCTTGTGGGGAGGCTGCAGGACTGGGGGCATCCCAAGATGACAGATCTCTGCCAAAGTGGCAGTTTGTGGGTGTGCCACCATTGGGAAAAATCCAGCCTCAGTGTGTTCTCCTTGATGATGGAAGTTTGAACCCGTGTTTTTCACTTTGCTTTCATTACCGAGATTTAAGTTGTAAAAATACATCTGCAGTTCATAGCGTCTAATTCATGCAATTGAATTTGCCTGAGAAGATGTGGCTTGAGAAACATTTGATAACCAGGCACTGGGATACCCACATTGTTCTGAATTTTAACCCCTCCGTGTTTTACAGATGTAATTTAAATTACTAACAAAATATCTAGTGGCCAGAAGTGCAGACATTGCTGCTGTACAAGTAATTGCTTATTAATCTGGGCATGTGCTTGTCTTGTTTTAGCTGTGCCAGATTCCATATGTAATTTGTTTGACCTGTTTGCTTTTAAAACTGGATTTTTTTACTACATCTGCGGGAATGCTAATCGAGCCTTAATAGGCAGATGGAAGTATTTGCAAACCATGTTATTTGTCTTATTTTCAGTACTGTGGTTTATCAAGTAGCTCATGAGCAAATTGAAAGCCAGTGTGTGTGTGTATACAGATACTTTAAATTGCAATGCTGCTGAGCACATCAGGCAGTGGGATCGGATCATGTTTTAGATCAGCACCTTGGATCTTCTGCTGTGTTTACAGGTGTGAAGGGTATAAGCTTGTCCAGTATATTATAAGCAAAAGCTGGCTGTACTGATGCCTATGCTATAATGTCAGCAGCAGCTGCAGCCTTAGCACTGTTTTAGGTGAGTCACTTCTCCTCTATATGTCATAAACTCATGGCTAGTGGTGGCTGTTTGTTTTCTTTTTTCCTCCCTGCAAAAAGAAGATCCAGGTAACTGGCAGTCAGGTGGAGACATGGACTTCATAGATCGTTTTCTGGCAAACTCATTTAAGAATACAGTATTGAAATAATTATTAGAACTTCATCTGTCACAATATCTCTACCAGTTTTTCACCTCCATGTTTATGGCAATCTAAAAGTCAAAGGCAGCTCTCCTGTTTGAGAGCAGTTTGGTCTACAAAGTTGTTCTTGTGCTTGTGAATTTTGTTATTGATTTGATGCTAGAAAGCTAAAATCCTGCGAGTCCCTCTGAGCAGGGTAGGCTGAAGGAGCACAATTAGGGGTCAAATGAACAAGCTGTATCACAGAGCTACTCTGGGGGAAGGCAGGATACATTATGCAGGTTGAAGGTGCATCTTATATTACAATGATCTTGAAATGCCAATATAAATAAATTAAGCGGCGCTGCCAAAAGACAATTTTCTCCTTTATTATTCTACCTTTTCAATTCTAATTAACTTTTTTTTTAAACAAGGCTGATGGCCTATAGCTATGGGAGGGGAAGATAGAGCAGAGATAATGGGAACATCATCACAAAAAGAAAAACGCTGTGTAAAAGAGTAAGATAGCAAAGGTGAAGCACATTTAGCACAGGTACTTTACAGTACCCACTAGCTTCCAGCTAATGAGATGGGTCTTGACTGGTCCTCCCAAAAGCTTTGGCAGCTTTCTTCTCTGTTTGGAGAGAAACAAGAGCCTGTACTGAGTGAGCTGGGCTGGGCTGGGTTGCAAGCAGCAGTTTGCCACAACCACACTGCAATGAGGGCTGGATGTCAGGACACAGTGGCCCTGGTGACATTTCAGGCAGTGCAGGAATTTCTTTACAGGTCAGGTCAAACTGCATTGGCAGTGGGAGCCCAGGAACCCCCGGGCTGTGCTGCTGACCTCTGATGATTGCTGGCTGCTGAGAGTTGCTCCAAAGGGAGCAGGTTTCATCCCAGCACAGCTGGGCAGCTTGGGAATATCCCCACGAGCTGTAAACAAGCTAAACTGCCTGCTCCAAGTGCTCATCACATGGCATCATATGGCACTCCTAGCAGGTTCATTCACCTTCTGCAAAAAAACCATGATGGCCACGTGCAGCTCTAAACTGTGAGACTACATTGCTTCCACTTACCCGGCCTGTCCTTGAGCACTTAAAAGACACCCAACTTAATAACTATCAATAACCTTGAGGACCAAAGGAAGCTTTGACTCCCTTTTGTGCCTGTATTACTCCTCCATCAGTTGCCAGGAGGGCATCCTTTGAGTAGGAGCACAGAGAGCACATGTAGCCCAAATCCCTCACTTTCTGAAATCCTTCTTCCATGGTCTTGCTTCCAGAAGTTTCAGATAATACTGGGCAGAGGAGAAACATTTCTTTGTCCCTGTGTGATAGGCAGGACAAATCTAGAGGTGATTATGTCCTTACTGCTGCAGAATGCCTTGTTCTGCCTGCAGCCTTCCTTTGCCTGCCCTGCCCTCTGCACCCAGCTAGGTCTGCCTGCAGCAACAGCGGTGTGCTCCAACCTTGCTCAAGTTGAGCTTTAAACCAGTTTGTTTTCTGTCCCAGGGCTGCCAACATGAGGTGCTGGCTCTGCTCACAAGATTCTGTCTGCAGAAATTCCCTTCTGAGAAGGCTGTTCCCAGATGAGGCCAAGAAGAAAGCTTTGGTTAGGTTGGACCTGGCTGAACGCTGACTGACACAATGCTGGTGGTGGTGGTGGAGGATAACATTTGTTCCTTCATTTCATCTCTTGCCCATACCAGAGATACCTGGACACTTCTCTGGTGATTTGGCACATTTTAGAAATACAAAATGAACAAACAAGGTTTGTGTAACGAAAGCAAACAGATGTGTGATCACTCGAGAGTGTGCAATTCAAAGAAAGGAACCTAAATAACTGTTACATTCCCAACAGCATAGTCTTGTGAATAACCAGAAGGACCAATTCATTATTTGCCTCCAAATATATCTCCACTCAAATGATCTCAAATGATTCTTCTGTCTGGGGGAATCTCTATTAATAGAGACTGAGGAAAATAATGTCATCTTTGTCTCTTTCTAAGACATGTCCTTATTTTGTTTTGGACAATGGGGTCATTTATGATGATGAGGTAACTTGTTCTGAATCCTGAAAATGTAATTTCAGATGAACTGTGAGTAGTTTTACTAGCTGTTGAAACGTCTTTGCAACCTCATTTCCAGTTTACAATAGGCAGCATTCTAACACTGGTGTAAACAGCGGCTTGGGCATCTGTATGCTGCCTTGAATGAAAAGAGGGAAAGAGATTTGAAATAACACGTCAGGTCTGTGAATGTTGCTCTCTTTCCTATCTTCTTGCCATGTGCTCATCTCAGAGGCACTGCCCACCATTCCAGCCCAGCACAAGGGCTTGCAGTGCAGCCTGCAATGGTGTTACAGAGCATACAGCAAGCAGCAGCTGAAATGCAGCCCTTTGCCTTTTCCTTGTCTTACAGCAGCTGCTCATCACCCACAGCGAGCTGCTGATTCTGATCTGAGCGCAGAGGAGCATCTCTGCCCTTCCAGTTTCTCTTATTTTGGAAAACTCAAAGATCAGGATTTACAACAGAAGCCATTATAGAGGGCTCGTAAACCTCTCGGTCCCGCAGATTGTAAGCAGGTAATTAAAGTTAAGCACCTGCTGCAGTGTTTTGCTGACACGCAGTGCTGTGCCCATGCAGTCCGGGGGATACAGCATTGTCCCTTCCAGAGGTGCACTGCCTGGACAGAGGGCAGCAATGCTCTGCAATGAGGCATTGCCACTTCATGGTATCTGCCACATGTTATATTTGCGACCGATCCTTGCACAGATGCAAAACCCTTTAATTTATTCAATGAGTTTCGTCTGAGGGAAGCAGAGCAAGCCAGCTCTGTCGATTCTTTCTTGTTCAGACCGTACCGGAGCAGATTCTGCAGCAACAGAACTTATATTTGAATGTCAGAGCAGATAAGGTAAAAAAAAATCAATTTCAGGTGGTGTCCAAGTGTCCCAGCTTGTCTATGTCATGATGTGACTGTATTTAGCAGATGATACTTATATTTTTGCAGCAGGGCTAGAAGAACTAAGGAGATGAAGAGAGGAGGGTGCAGGAGTTTGCCAGCAGAGACACTGCTGTGGTTTCAGACTCCATTTAAACTAAGCTCGTGTAAGCTGCTGTGCTGATACAAGAAGTAGGTTCGGGATTGCTGCTGCCACAATTTATGGTTGCATTGTAAATTAACCAGGGCAGCTCAGCTGCTGTAAACTAGTTCAAGTTTATTTCAAGAGTATTTTCACATAAAGCTGGATTGCTTTAATTATCTATTTTAAAACCACATCATTTTGTTAATCCACTGTAACTTTTTATATGCAAAGTAGCTTTCAGAAAATTGATGAGGTGCCAAATTCTGCACTGCCAGTGTTTCTGCTTCGCTGAAGGTTTGGACCTTCTGTACAGTTACATTTAAGGACAGAACTTAACCTCTTCTCCCCTGTTAGAGCACGGAGGGAACAACTCTTGATCTCTTTAATTTGTGTGATTGCAGCAGGTCATGTGAAGTATGAGAAATACTTCCTTATCTAGCCAATAAAACAGACATCATCTTCCAAGGAAAAACATCTTGGCTTTTTCTTATCAGTCTGCTTAGCAAAACAACAACCAAAACCAACAGAAAACCACACGCTAACTTCCATACTGTGCTAAGATTAAGAGCTTTGAGCAGAGGGTTTCACCCCAGCACAATAAAGGCGTTAAGCTGTTCTTTTTGTACTCTGTGCTCTGTGAATGAAGTTCAATTCCTTGAGCCTTATTTACCCTGTGATTTATTTTCCCTCCCTTCTCTACCCAAATAACTGTGGACAAGAAAGACACCGCCAAGAGCAGCCTCTGGAGTGAAGACTCCAGTTTGTAGGACACGTGAGAGTTTCACAGAGACTGTCCTGGCTGCAGAAAAGTCACCTAAAATTGCTCAGAGCCGCTGACCTCTCCCTCTGTGCCCCACCAGCAAACAGTGCTGCAGATCCTTGCAGCCATGCTGGGCATCTGCAGGTAAAAGCATCCTCAGTGTGACTGGGAGTGCTTGGGAAGTGGCTCAGCAGGTGGGCTGCTTCTTTAGCCAGTGCAAATGAGGGTATTTCCACCAGTACATTGGAGTAGCAGTGACTTTGTACTGCTTTGAGGTCTGGCCCGTTGGAGTCTCATATCAGCTTTAGCTAAACAGTGCTGGATGGCTGTCTTCATGCTATTACGCTATTTACAAAATGATTGTAATTAACTAGATGATGACTTAATAAACGTGTAAGATAAATTCTTCTTGGCTGGAGTGCAAAAATGGTTGGCAGCTTCTGCTTTCTTAAATTAAAACAAGAAGTTGCTTCGACATTACATTTCCAAACAGGCAAAAACTTGCATTGCCATTTGCAGCGGTAAAACAAAACGATGGCAGTAGTGTTGTTCAAGTGGGTTGTGCTGGAAGTTGTTCGGCTTCAGAACTCTCATTTATTTGCACACAAAGCCCGTTGCTTTCTTTTCAGTGCATGAGGGGTAACACAGCTATCTATATGTGACTTACTGTATTAACTGAGAATATTTGCTTTTCCTGTGATGTATACTTATGTGCATTTGGATTAATTGAGCGAATGCTTCCTCTCTATTTCTCCCTTTCGTTAACTGCTTGCCAACTGGGTCTCTTTAAAAGAAGCCATAATGTGGTTCAAAAAAGCGACACACTTATTTTAAGCATTTTCTTTCTACACTTTTTCTCCAGCTGTAGTTAATTTCTATGTGATTAGCCTGACCTTTCACCCGTTAAGGAAGTAGTTTAGCAAAGGGGGTAAATGTGGCCACTGAGCGCGTGTGTTTGGTGTGCATTTATGTATATATGTCGTCATCATCTTTTTATTGGTTTATGTTCAGCGTGGAGAAGTTCTGATTACAAATATTTGTGCACCTTTTTATCTGTGCTGAATGTGAACATCGAAATGATGCATTTTTCCCCATGCAAAAGATATTTATGAATGCAGCATTGCAAGAAAAGGCCTAGTTTGTTTTTCTTAAGTCTTACTGAACTAAATTGAAACACATTAAACAGTTACGTTTCCGTCTGAGTTCCTGCCTGCATTTTAAGTACATCCAGCTACTGGTCAGGTATTCCGAACTCTAAAATGTTGTTTGTGTTTATTAAAGGGTTACAAATTTGCACAGAATAAGTCCGGAATAAGACACGGCTCGGCAATGCAAGCACAGAGTGAGAACAACAGCTGAGAGAGAAAGCAACCTCTGGGTCTCTATCAGCAGGCAGAGGGCCTGATCTTCCTTTTTCTCTCTCAAGCATGAGTCCCTGCTGTTTTGCCTCTCTTAGCCCTTGTGGAGAGGAAGCTCTTGTGGATTCGTGTGTTACATGAAAAGGATTAATTAATTGTATTGTTGCCTTTTGCTCCTGTTTGAGCCTGCAGTGATTTGAGAGTAAGAGAATAACTCGCCTTAGGATCTGCCTCTGGGTCTCTGCTGAACGATTAATGTGCTTGTGTTTGAAAGCCTGAGGCATTTATCCTTGTCCTGCTCCAAAGAGGCTGCCCAGGGAGTGCTGCAGGTTTGGATCCAGAGCTGAGCTCCTGTCATTTGTGGGTCGTAAGAAACAGTGCTAAGGCAGCAACTCAGATTTAATTTGGAGCTACTTTTCAAATGTCACAAGTTACAGGAAATGACTGGGGGAGAGATGACTCAGCCCTTTGTTTCCTCTTAGTTTGACTTGAGGTGTGCGGTGCTAGAAACTCAGCAAGAACAATTTCCGAGGGATTTATAACTATAAGATTCTTTTGGGATTTAATCCACTATTGCTGCGATGCACTTATGGCACTCCCAGCTGTAACTGGTGTGGGCCTTAAACAGCATCTTTTAGGTCTTGACGGTAGGTCAGGTATTTGAAAAATAAATCTGGACTGTGAATCTCTAAGCGCTGATGGAGGGGTGGCTCAGACAGCCCAGTGCTCTGCTCCCAGCCCAGTGCTGCTGCCTGCTGAGCACTACCACTACTAGTGGTTGCCTGTGGTTGACAGTATAATAATGACAGTCCAGGTGGATTCTTAAAACCTCTTCCTTTCCTCTGTTTCTTCAGAATGTGTATTTTTCTCAGCCTGGTTTCATTGGTTGTGGAGTTTCGTTCCTTAGGAACCTTGGACAGTGTGTTTTCCTGCTCATCTAGCAGAAAAGATAGTGACGTAATGCTATAGATGTACGGCTCTCATTGTCATTTGTCACTACTAACGAGTAAAACTAAGTTACCTGAATGTCCTTTACTCCTCAAATGGCCCTTTTCAGTTCAGTGCTTAAAATTGGGAAGTGTTCCATACCTTGAGATATGCCTTGTGGCAGCGCTGCCTTCCAGACAGAAGAGAAGCCGATATGAACTTCCACCAGAATGACTTCTTATTACGATCTCCCAGCTTTTAATTTTGCGATGACCTTTTCAATTGGGAAGCAGCTTTCCTTGTCTGTGTGCTGCCAGTCTGGAGACGAGCCCTGTACCTGTGTTGTGGCGTGCATGTTGGCGCGTGGCTGTCACCGCGGGAGGATGATGCATTGTGAGAATGTTGCCTAAAGCACAGGAGCAAAGTTCGCATTCGCAATCCGCTTAAATTAAAGCAGAGCTTGGCATGCTCAGCAATAGTTCAAAATCCGATCCTGTGTTGTCACAAATTTTCTGTCATTTGCTTAATGATAGCTGGAATTGTGCACGCTATCAGCTTTCCTTTCCTTTCTGTAGGGAAATTTGTCTTGTCCCTATTACATCGAGAGCTCTGGAGTTGAAAGCTGCTAGCAATAGCATTGCTACGCTCCTAATTTGCCAGAATGGTAAGAGCTGTTCACAAAATAGTCTAATTTCAGCATCTGTCAAAGAAATGAGTCCGATCAACAGTAGAGTTCATTTGATTGCTTTGAAAAAAATTAAGTGCTGCCTTATGACACACAAGGCATAAATTAAATCATAACTAGATCAAGATTACTGACAAGAAGTGATGACAGGTGTTGTGAATAAGATGACACGGGGCTGCTGCCCTGTGTAACAACTGTCAGTCATCGGCCAGTTCTGAGGTTCTGTGGCAAATGGGGAACGGTTCCTAGAAACGCGTAGGAACTGTTATTAACAATCACATCATCAAAAAATAATTCATGGCACAAACATTTGCTTCTTAAACAGCTGCAGACACATCTCATACAGCAGCATTAGTTACAGCCAGGGGTGTAATACTGCAGGTATATTCGGTAGAGTGGTTAGGACAATGTCTAATAAGGATGCTGGACTGGGACAGGGAAGGGCTGGGCTCACACTCTGGCACAGCCCTCTTGGTGGCCCTAGGAGAAGCATGGCATACAGTGTGCCACCTGCTGTATGTCTGGCCCACGTGGCTGCTGGCTGCCAGGTGAACCCCCTGGATCCTCTGTGGAGCTGCACCCCCAGCTTTCAGTCATTAAACGTCATGAAAACACAGTGACTGATAGGGGCAGGGTGGAAGACTCAGCCTTTGCTCCAGGGAATTACACACAGCAATGAGAGTGAGTGCTGCTGAGATCCTCCACGTGTAGACGGATCATTCCCATATGCTGTTATTTAATAGATGCAGACTGAGCACAGATATGTAGATGAAATAATATCATCTCTATTGACACGTTTGACACTCATATTCCCCCAACTAGATTCTGCAGTCTCCGCTGCAGTTTGGGTTGAGTAAAAGGAGAGCTCTCCCCTGCAGCTCTTCACAGGGGTGTCTGTGGACAGAGAAATGGGTGGGTGGGAAATGTCTGCTACACAGGCCCTGCACATCAGCATCCTTCTTCAGGGAAATGCATCATTATGTCTGAACTGCGCTGTTTATGAAGTATCATTAGCATTATTCAGTTACTGACATCAGATGTCTTCTTCTCTGGTCAGAGCAATCATTATAGGTTTATCCAAGAGGAGCTGTGACAGATGTCATGGTTTGTTACAGTCACTGTATGCCAGATTTAGCCTCCAGTTACATACTGCTTGAGTACTTTCTCTAAAAGCATCTTGTGAGTACCCTGCAGTAGAAACAAGTGACAAGGACTTCAGATGTATTTGTGACATTGAATGGACGCGTTTTTAGGATGAGATTATGATGTGGTAAGCAGGCAAACAAAGAAGCAGGAGATCCTTTGCACAAAGCCAACTCCCTGCCTTTTCTTAACTCTGTCCTTTCATTTACATGACATACTAATAGTAGTCAAGTGAACTAAATTGTCCTGTAAATATGGGGCTATGGGTTTGGTTTTTTTTTGCTCAGTTCCAAAACTGTTACACTTGTTTAATATGTTCTGTATTTTTCTTAAAGCTCACACTGCTGTGTTAAGTGTTGTGGCAAATTTTTAAGAGGATGAAAAAGGAAGGAGTAAATAAGTGTGGCTTCTTGTGACACGGGGATGTGGGCCCAAGCTCAGTTATTGGTTGGGATTGGTCTTCTGCTGCAAAATGCACAACTGGCCCCAGTCCCTGTTGATTGGACCAGTATGTAAGTAGAGGCAATAGGTTGTAACTCAGACTAACTGTGAAGACAGGATCCAGTGCCGTCACGTATGCTTGAACTCAAACAGACTTTGTGTGTCGTTAGATGTGCCTTTGTTTTGGGACAAGTGGTAGCCTTCTGCATCAGGGGCCTTCTCCCCTCCCCATGTGTGCTGGGGATGCGCTGTGTCTTTGTAGGCTGGGTGAGGAACTGCGTTTTAAACTGACACAGTACTGCTTGTTCCATATGTACGTGGGGACTTACAAGCTGGCAGCAGTCACTGAGTGCTGTGTTCCAGGTCAGCTATCAAGTGCTCGTGAAGAGGACATGTAAATACCATATGTTAAGTTTGACTGATGAAAACAAATACACAAAACCCTGGAGAACTCACTGGTGTCATCATAAACCTCATAAATTCTTTCCTGCCCGCTAGAGAGTGAAGTGAGAAAATGAGTGGCAGAGCATGGATTACCAATTCAGTACCTAATGGATGCTCCAAAAGTTGAGAGTAAGGATGTAACAGTGTCCTCTGTAACAATCTGTAAAATAGAAGATTGTCGTGGAGGCTTTTATTGAAATTAATGCTTCTGTCTCTAAGAAGATATTGGACGTGAGTCTTTATCCATCTCACTGAACGATCAATAGGATGCTTCCAGAATAACTGCATTCTTCTGCAAAAGCCTCTTGTCCCATTGATGCTTTCTAAGGGACACTGCTGCCATTTGCTCCTTAATTAGGAGATTAGGAGAATTCTTTGACTGAAAATTAAGAATCACTATGGCTTATTTTTATCACTAAAAGATCACTCCAGCAACTTCCTCCAGGAAATTGCAAAGGGAAGTCATTATGTGAGGGGGGCTGGGGAGGCAAAAGCCAGCTAGATTGTGCATATGAACCCCAGATGAAATGCATCCCCTGTCTGCGAGGGGGGCAGAAGTGGTGTTTACTAGGTCATTTACCATGTTCTTGTTTTTAAAGTTTCCTTTTCCACGATTACTTGTTGACCTTAATTGTTTCCATGCCCATGAGATAAGTCTTTGTACTTCCTATGAAGGCTTAACAGAGAGGTCTGGGGATTGCTTTTGCTAATTGCCCTGTATTCCTTCATTTCCCCTGAGTATCTGTGGCAAGCCTATTCCCACATATGCTACCAAAATCCATTTTAATAGAAGGGGCAGCAATGCACAGCTGACGACATATGTTTAGCTGCATTCAGTACTCGCTGAAGCATGCCTATCATGTTACATAAAAGGAGAAGGTCACTACAAAACAAACAGCTTTTTACAAGCTACGGCTTAAGGATCCCGTCCTAAAGAACGCTTACGTTTCCGACAGAGGCAAATCAGCGTGTCCTTGAGCTCCGTTCTGTGTCGAGGCTTTTTTTTCTTTTGCATAGATTAGAAATGCTGCGAGTCTCCCAGGACAACCTGTGTTAAAACATTCCCTTCTGGCAGAAATAAAGCTGTCCTGGGCCTGATCCTCAGCTCCCTGCAACCACCCCAGCTGGATGGAGCCACCTGCCCCCTCCCTGCCCACCTGCTGCTGCTGGGTGCTCCTGCAGTACCTGGTGCTGGGCTGTGGGACGGGTTGGCTGATGTCAGGGGAACTATTTATTTCCTTTTCATATTTTTCCCCATAAACTGACTTGGTACGAGGTATGAGGTGGCTCAGAGGAGATTTCCTGATGAAAATCCCTTTACCTTTAATGGGAGTGGTACGCACCAGTCCTTTCTGTGCCCGTGCTTACCACTGGCACAAAGCAAGGGTTCTTCACTGGGGGCTGGAGGAGAGAATTCAAAGCTTGCTCCACGCCTGGGCCAACAGCCTCTCCTGTCTGCAGATGGACACAGCCTTGGGCTGAGGAATCCATGTCTTTGCTGGGTGTGCTGGGGCTCTCTCACCCAAGGCAGGTTGGGGGCAGAGGGCTGTAGCCTGCAAATGCACTGAGACAGGAAGATGTTTCTTCTCGAGCTCAGTCCTCGTGTGATGTAGCTTGAAGCAGCTGCATGGCAGGGTCTGTAAGGGCATCCTCGGATTCAGCCTTTCCGCATTTGTTGGAGCCTTTGCAGAACTCACCTCCCCTGGGAAGCACTGCTGATTCAGCAGATTCCTGCAGACAAGAACTGTTTGTGGCACTGATTCATTCATTTCTGTTATTTATACCACTGTGTTAGGTGCTGTGTGAAGCAAGAGCAAAGCACTGCTCGTGCCCCAGGGGTGTCTGAAGTCAAGAAGGCAGAATACAAGAGAATGTCACTCACGAGAGGGTAGAAGGAGCAGCACTGGTAGTCAGATGGGTGAAAAAGAGTTGGATCATGATTTCTTCCAGACTTCCATGTGAGCATTGAAGTGTCCAGCTCTGCCAGCTGTGGGCTTTGTGCTGATCTCAGGGTGCTTTTGTGATACTGCAAACTGAAATGTCAGGGTACAGCAGGAGCAAATATGCTGCCAACACTGATGCAGGTGCCTATTTGCCTGGGGGAAAGTTAACTTTTTTCAGTTATTGGATTTTGCAGTGGATCTCCCCCCTATTCTTATTTTCTTCAGTGTAGGTGTTAAAATGATGCAAATGGTTTCAGCGTTCTTTGGGGGTTCCTTCATAGAGCTGGAGCTGCTGGTGATGGGGCAGCAGCACTCACCTCTCAACAGGTGCAGAAGTCCTGCAATAGGAATGTGTGCAGCCTTGTAGCAAAATAGACATCAGTTAATCTCTCATGCCTAGATGATTTTACTGTGACATTCTGCCAAGCAGCCTGAGGCAGTGAAAAATAAACTGCTAGCATTATAGTATCATTATGTTTCTGATTCTCCAAAGAAGCCAATATTTGTTTGCTTTTCTCTGAAGTGTTTCATGTCACCATGTAGGCTCTCTTCCCTTTTCAGGGGTAGGAAGAAAAGCCTGGCAATGACTTCACAGCCTGGGTTCTGTCCTGCTTGGTGCTGGAGAGATGGGTTTGCTTCTCCTCTCCCTCTCCTTCCCTTTCCTTTCCTCTTCCCCCTCCTCATTTTTTCCTTCTTTTTGCTTTATCCTTGGGACAGCACTGAGTTTAGAATCAGCTGTAGGGTGGCTCTCAGCACAGATGTGACTTGAAGTGCATTTCCAGAGATCAGGCTTTTTCTCAGCACACAGCACAGAGATGTGAACAACCCATGCAAAACACCTCGTTTTCTGTCTTCGTTACTGATATCTCTGCCATTGATTTTGGCTGATAAACATCATTCTTATGCTACTTGAGTGACTGCTGAAGAGGTCATAAAAGCTCTCAACAAGTAAACTTTATAAACGAGTCATTGAACTGATGGTCTGACCTAGAGATGGCTCTTCCTTGTTGTTCAGGAGATGAAAAGTTAACTTGCTTTTCTTTAAAGACTTTCATAGATACATTTACGATGAGAATCACCAAATTACAGTGACTTGGCATCCTGGGAGCCAGCGTTTCTGCTGGGCATCTCACTGAAAGCTGCCTTTTACTATTGCAGATAGCAGAAAAATGTGAGGGAAATAATTGTATTGCTGTATTTTTGCCCCGTTTAACAGCAAGTGCTGAATCTTCATGCAATGTTAAAACATACAGCATTTCAGCTCTGCTCGGAATTTGTGGGAAGGCTGAAAAGAATCAGGGAATTAAGGCCACCTGTTTCCATTAGAAATGTGCCAGGGAAGAACCATAGCTGCAGTGTTAACCTGCAGTGCACAGCCTTAACGTTTGTTGATTATCAAAACCTAAAATGTGAAAAATTGCCTTCTCTGGATCTTACAGTGCAGAAAAGGATTTCAGCCACAAATGTCAGAGGTACAATGAGCAGGAGAGAAAAGATGCAATTAGAAAAACCCAACAAAACACCTTGAAAATTGTCCAGCTGTGTTTCAGCACAACTTTTTTTCTGTATTTCCTACATCAACGTTTGCCTGGAGGGAGGGAAGGAAAGTGATGACAGGGCAATGTTACAACAGGAGAAAGACGATTAAGGGTGGCATTTAAAAACAGAAGTAACAGTGAATGGTATTGTGAATAGCAGTGCTGATTTGTAGGGGTTGTAATTCCACAGTTTGGAGGTTACATGGACTGGCTGTTATAATTTACATTAGAAAAACGTGCATTTCAGAACTGATACTCTTCATATCCAGGGAGAAATTAGCATGTCTGTATGGCAAATGGCAAATACTGAACAGCAAGAATTGGGATGCAGTGCATAGCAAGACATCTTCCCAAACTATTTGTTAAACCCAAAGGGACAGAATGAATGTGCATTTCAAGTCCTCTTGGCTGTTCACTGTAGAAGAGAGAATTTCTGCTTAGGATATATTGAATTTTTACATAGCACTTTTTGCTGTAGACTTTGATTTTTTGGGTGAAGTGATTCTCATCTGTCATCCTTTTTTGCTTTCTGTGTTTGCATAAGGAGGACCAGTGTCCAAACCTTTAAAGTATTTTAGCAAAAAATCCATTTAAAATTGGCACAGAAAAAAGGGGTGGGGGTTGATTTCCTCAGGAGTTTACGCCAGGGCAGGATCTGGCTCCTGTGCTGGCGCACAGAATGCAGAGTGCTGAACGATACCCATGTGCTGAACTGTGAGTCATTGCCTCACGTTTGGAAAGGAGATTTCTTGGCCCCACTGGAAATGTTGGGTTAGCAGCACTTTGCCTGCTTGGCTCTTGCAGTTGTCTTTCATTTTCTTTTTTGGAACACAAAATAGATGGCAAGGAAGAGCTGTCAGGATTCCCCAAATCCTTCTTTTCTTCAAAGACATCTCCAGCATCTTTCTGCAGTAGTCCAAGTTTCCCTGGGCTTCTTTCATTTTTCTTGGCTCAAGGAGGACTTGCTGTCTGCTTTCTGCAAAGTCCCTACACTTAGGGGAAAATTAGGGAGGAAAAGAAAGAAAAAGAGGAAGAGCAATTTTGGGGGACGAAAACCAAATCGTTATCCCCCACATCATTGCTATTACAGCCTCTCTGAGTGTTGGGACCATCGTGTTCCTTACACTGATTAGCTCCATTTCAGACACCTCAGAAACATGGGGTGTCCTTGGAAGGAGCTGGGTTGCACTCACCTTTCTGAGAGCCACTGGGATGTGGGGCTGCAGCCTGGCTCCTGGTCCTGCTGCTCATCCTGCTCCTTATCCTGGCTCTGTGTAGCCCAAGGAGAGCAGTGCCACCAAACCCTGCTGGGATGGGATGGCCGGGCCGTGGGGAGCCCTGGGCTGGGGACCCCAGTGTGCGTCACCTGGCACAGGGTGTGAGAACACAGCTACTAACACAGGTGCTTTATTACTGCTCAGGGGGAAAGCAGAGCTACAAGGACATGCTTGTAATATTCTGCTACTTGTCTATCTGTAACCCTGTATTCATAGTAGTGCTATTTAATGCTATGTGTATGTGAAGGGAAAGGGTGAATACTAGCAAGGCAGAGGTTGTCATCACCAGGCCCTTCTGCGAGAGTTACACAGTAGGCGAAAATGAACTAAAATTGCATCAGGAATGAGTTTGGCTTGTAGGATGGCTCCTGACTGAAGGCTACTTTTTGGCCCACTTTGATGTGTTGAAGAACAAGAACTTCCAGTACCAATTCTGCTTATGTGCATAAACCGTGGGGGTTGGAGGGAAAGAAAAGTGACTTACTGGTTCTTTTCCTTTATTAACGCAGGCTGTAGTCCACTGTACTGCCTATAAAGTGTGACAGATAACAAATGCTCGGCGCTATCTAAGCGCAGAGGCCAGTAATTCCTGAAGTATTTATACCCCTGTGGTTTGAATAGCGTAGTGAATGACAAACCCCTCTCTTGCATTCATGTTTTTCTTTTCCCATTGCTGAGCCTGGTGCCCTTTGCATTGTTTATACCTTGTCAAACCTGTTTTAAATAAAGCCTGGTGCTGCTTTCTCGCTCTTGTCAGGGAAATTGCTGCCCTCTTCTGGCCCACAGCAGTTTTCCACCATTGGAAGGCATCTCCGACCGAATGCCAGTTTCAACGCGATAATACAACCCAATATGAAATTAATTAAGGCTAAACAATAGTTTCTTTAAGACTAAATCAGAAACGAGAGCGAGCAGCCCTATCTAGGACAATAGGATTGGATCCAAATGCCGTTTTACAGACGTGTCCCGCCTCCCCTGATCAGAGTGCATTTAATGAGATTCATGCAATTTCTTTCCGAAAACAATAGCTTTAACCATTGGTTGCATAACCCAGGATATCCAGCTGAGGCCCCCCAAGTACAGAGTGTTCCACAAAAAGGAATGAGAAAAACTCTTCTAACTCAACTTAAGTAATTAAAACAAGATCTGGAGAAACAGCCGTCCCGGTGAGATTGTGTTCTGGGGGGCCAGGGGGTAGAGAAAGAGAGATAAAACTCCTGAGGGCAGAGTTCCATTTGCCCACAGCTATCCTTGCTTATTTCTGCTGGAATAGGACCGAGCTGCACCAAACGTTGAGCCCCTGAATGTTCCCAGCCCCCTCTGCCCTTCGAGGCTTTCAGCACCTTGCCAGGATCAGGCCCTGCTGCTGTAATTTGGAAAGGCTATCTATTGTCTGCATGCTGAGTGGGTCTGGAGCGTAAGCACGCTGAGATTGATTTGAATGTGGACTGTGATTTGTGGCTGTCATTTTATATGGAATTTAAAGAGTTTCTTGGTTTTTGGAGCTACTGTCCCGAACTGAAGGATCTTATGCCATGCAAGTGGGTGGGAACAAGACGTGGCAATGCAGACAGTGCTATAGACAATGCTTATTTAGGATTGTGGAAGCATTACAAACAAAGGAAAAAATTCCTCTTTCCCCTCCAGCTACAATAGCTTCATGGAGCATTCAGAGCAACAAATGTCATTTTCTAAGAAGTTAGTACCAGCAGTCTGAGAAGAGCATAACCCTAACAGGGGTGTGTGGAGAGCTAATAGCCATGGACTCTAATAGGCCATGCTAATGGCAGGCATGATTTCAGAAACTAAGCACTTCATGCATAGCAAAATGCTTCAGTTAACTTCCACCCACCCCTTTTCTAAGACTAAATCTGTTTAAGCTGTGCTTTGAAGATCGAGCTTTTGCATCCCATTCTGATAGTTACAGCAGCAGTCTTGTTTGTCAGGTGATTTTGAAAGAAAATGTTGCCATGTAGCAAAGAAAATCTCCTGTTCCCAAGGCAGGAGTGAAGGCAAATGATAGGTGCTTCTCTGATGTCTGTTTAGAACTTGCAGGCACGATGTGTGTGTGTGAAGCTGAAGCTGGACTTTTATTTGGGTATTTTAAAGACTGTATTTCTGCTGATGCTGAGGCAGGACACAATTGGAGCTGCATTATTGGTGCCTTTCTCATAATTACTCATGATAAGGCCAAGTGTGGCTCTTGTTTGCAATTAAACATTTGAGCATTCAACAGATGTACTTTGATCTGTCAGAGTTCTCCAGCATCCAGCCTTTTATAGGCATTTGCAGCAGTATTTATTCCTATATAACTGTTTAAACAAGTAAGATAAAAGAACAACTATGAATGATCATAGAATGGCCTGGGTTGCAAAGGCCCACAGTGCTCATCCAGCTCCAAGCCCCTGCTGTGTGCAGGGTCACCAACCAGCAGCCCAGGCTGCCCAGAGCCACATCCAGCCTGGCCTTGAATGCCTGCAGGGATGGGGCATCCACAGCCTCCTTGGGTAACCTGTTCCAGTGCGTCACCACCCTCTGGGTGAAAAACTTCCCCCTAAGATTCAACCTAAACCTCCCCTCTTTCAGTTTAAAACCATTCCCCCTTGTCCTATCTCTGCCCACCCTCACAAACAGCCGTTCACCCTCCTGTTTATACGCTCCCTTCAAGAATTGGAAGGCCACAATGAGGTCTCCCCAGAGCCTTCTCTTCTCCAAGCTAGACAGTCCCAGTTTCCTGAACCTTTCTTCATAACGTGATAGCACATAAAGTTTGTTATGATGGTTATTTTTACCATCATTATCCTACACCCATATTTGTTCTGTTCTGTTTATGTTGTGGTCTGGATGAAAGTACTCCCAACCCATGCTTCTTTAGAGCAAATCAAGGAGAAGAACCATGCTGGGGTGGTCAGAATGGGACATCCCAACAGCTTCTTCCACCTGAGGCTGAAACCCAGTGGGGGGTTGCCACCTTTTGGAGGTGTTCCTCATTCAGCACTGCCTGGCAGGGATAAATACTATTGCGTTTGTTTCTCATGAGTTTGCTGCAAGTCTGATTCCAGCTCTGTGGTCACATTAAGGGATGAACAAATCCACTTGCTGCCCACATAGGCTTCTGTGAGTACTCTTTATCTGTGATGAAGTCGTCTGCTTGCAGAATCCCAGAGGAGAATCACTGTGAGCACTCCCTGTATGTTCTTCTTGCAAGGTATGCAAGCACAGCCCAAAGCTAGTTCTATGTGCACTGTACTGAAGAAGAATTCACATGGCCAGAGGGCTTGAAGCAGGTCTTTATGGGAGCTCAGCTCCTTTCTGGGACCAGAGAATGGAGCTGGGGCCGCTCTGCAGGACAGTTCCTCTATCTTGTTGTGGTTGGGTTGGTCCTGCCGTGGGACTGTTCCCACTGCCACTCCATCACTGCTGCTTCCAGTCCCGAGACAGATTTTCTGTTCAAACAGAAGGGATGGGACGAGCCTTTCAACAGCTCCTTGTGGTGTTGGGGATATTTCAAGTTGGGCTCTGTAAAATGCTTTCCTTTCCTTAAAAATGATCTGAAATTTGGCTGGAAACCCAACCCAGCTGTTGTTCTGCTGGCTGGCACACGCTGCTATTATCGGCTGTCCCCACCTGGGATGTATTTATGTCTGACTTATGTTTGTTAATATTTGAAACAAGGTATGGGAAAAACAAACAAACCAACCAAAAAACAACAAAGCAAAACCCACTGACAGCGCAGCTCTGCGTGTTACCAGATGCCACTGTGGTGATTTCGAGCATAAGCTGTAGATTTTTATCTTTTAAATGGAGCCGTCCCTTGGGCACAGCCACTGCCCCTGTCCACAGCTATCCTTGTCACCCAGCCGGCCGCCGCACTTGGCGCTGCGAGGCTCCCACCATACAGCTGTGAGGGCTGTGTGAGGAGTATCGCAGTGGACAAGGGCAGGGATCGAGGTCTGTGGTCCTGGGGACATTGTGGTTTAAAGGGACTGGCGTCTGGGTGCATGCAGTCATCCTTCAGAAGGGCAAGATGGAAAACAGCTAGGGCTCAAGGCCTCTGTATGCTTTTATTTGCATTTATTGCTTGCGATGGGAGACATTCATCCTCAGATATTTCTAGAATTAGGAGGAAATGAGAAAAGACAACAAAAGAGTCTAAAGCCAACAGCAGGAGTATAGTGAGTAGGGAATATTGCCTGGTGCTGCGGGACATGAACCACCTCCAGGGCTCTGTTCTGCTCCAGTGGTTGCAGCTCTGGGGAGTCCCGGTGCCGGTGCTCTACACCTCAGCCCAGTTCTATTCCATTCTTTCTCCATCTGATGAGGATGGAAAAATACATCCTCACATTTGTATTTTAATAATTATTTCTTGGGTAGAAAGAAAGTGATGGATGTTTCTAAATGAGTAATCTGCAGTGTTTGATTCTGTAGCTCTTTAAATCTCTCTTTAAAACTTTATGCGATGTTGCCTGCAAGAAAAATAGTAATAGCTCAATTTTGTGCTTTAGTCACAAGTGGTTTGACTGTGAGGCAAAACGAACAAGAGAGTAAGGCAGATTCATAGAAAAACAGATAATGTGAGTACAAAGGCATCAAAACACCTGTAAAGAACACCCCAAAATACACCTTTCCAGGGATTTCTAGCATGGCTTTCAGGCAGCTTGGATGCCTTCATAAGGCAGAACAACTCCAGCTGCGACCAGACACAGCCCCAAGTGTTCTGAGCTTGAAAGTTTATCAGGTGACAGTCCTAGAGTTGACAAAAGCAGAGTCCTTGTGGGAGGTGACATCCCTGCACACTGCCGGGTGCTCAGCTCAGCTGGGAACACGGGGCTGAGGGCACAGAGAGGCGACCAGGTTGTAAGGGAGGGGGAAAACTGAGTTCCAGGGCTGCACTTTTACCTGTTACTGTTTTACAAATCAGTATGAAGGTAGAGAAATTAATACTGCAAAATCTGTAGCAAACCTTTCAAAATCTCCTGCACAAAGTGGGCGTACATCAGGCAACTTCAGCGGCATTGGCTGTAGCCACGTCGAAGTGATGCAATTTTATGTAGAAGAAAGTTGTAAGGGTGCCGTATTTCTTCATTTTAAGGTAAACTTTTGAAACTTCTCTGCACAGCTTCTTCTGCTTGGCATTGCTGCAGCACAAGCAATATCTCTGCTGGCTGCTAGGGGCAGGCCAGCAATCGGTTCTCTGTCTTTCAGAAACATGTGGTCTCATGCAAGGAAATGTAAGAGTTTACTTGGAAAGACTGCTTACAGCTATCAGCTTATTTCAGAGTAAAGGAAAATGATGATAATTGTGACAATTTGCAAACTCTGACAGGTGTGAAGTGGGCATTTCTGAGACAGTTGGAAATAGCGGAGAGGAAAATGTGCAAATGAAACAAGGTTGGTGTAAACTTGGGTCAGCTTGGCCTGAAATATGCGCTGTGAGCTGGGATGGAACACAAGGGCTGCGCTGTGCACGATCATCCTCAGGGCATGGGGTGGATTAGGTGACCTCTGCAGTCACTGCAGCCCAGTGATTCTTTGAGAAGGCAGGCAGACTGGAAGATGCAGATCGTATCTGAAAAGTGTGATGTGAGGCCATGTGGGATCCCACAAATAATCTGGATTTTGTATGGCTGTGGGAGAAGGTTCAACGAGTAAGTGCTGGTTGTTGGTGTTCAGCAGATGGGAAGGAAAGACAAAGGGACGGTGTGCACAGGGTGTCTGCTAAGTGAGGAGGTTGTATTTCAATATTGCCCACTTGAGCTTCACGGTGCTCTGAAAAATGGGCAGTTTTTTTGGTTGCTGCCATCCCAGAGAGAATAAAATCTTGCTCGGATGTCTCTTATAAAGAAATCCTTCTGGACATGGCTGTGCAAAACATTGGAGGAGATTAAAGCATAGCATTCCAGTGACTTGTTTAAACATATCTCGTTCTATCTCTTCGCAGCAATCCTTAAGCCTCAACCACCAAAGACTATCTCCTCACAGCGGTGACAAATTCCAATCCCAAACAAACCACCTGGGGCATGCTGAATCGCTAAACGCAAATGTCAGAGGTCTATATTATTTCCAATATTCTTTGACATTGCTCATGATGTGGCCTCTGGCACATTCCCAGCAGAAGAAAGTTCAGTTATATTTCTTTCAATTAAAGAATCCGATTCAGCCACTAATCATGTCAAAAAAATGTCTGGAGGAGGGGAAGGGAGAGGAAGAGGAGAACATGAGCGTGCAGTGGTGTATGGGATGGGTTGGCTCGTGCTGCCTGCAAGAGTCACGCTTGCTGGGGGCTCTGAGCTGGCACAAGGGCTGACAGAGAAGTGCCACGTGTGGCAAAAATGTTATTGATTTGATAAAATCATAGAAGTCCTGTTATTGCATGTGCTGCAGCCCGCTGCTGCCTTGTGTCCCTAGGTCTCAGTTTACCACAGAATGGTAGGAAGGTTTGGGGATGGTGAGGATTGGGGTAGCAGTAAGATGGTGGCCTGGAACAGCTGGGGTTGCTTCATCTGTTTGAATGTGCTGCTGGTCTTTGGTGGAAAGAAAACAAAGATTCCCAAACCTCAAAAAAAAAAGTCCAGGATTGTTGTTAAGAGTATTTGCATTGGGAATGTTTTGCCAGCTTACACAACAAACCGCAATCCTTGGGGTATTTCTGCTTAGGGTTTCCAAACCTCCCTTCTCTAATGTCCTCATGGTCATGCCACTGAAATTGAAGCAGACAGACCTCTGCACCTGCATGATCCCATCACTGTGCAGCCTGCTCCTCTCCTGCACCAGTGCATGATCGTATGTCTAGAGACATTTGTGAAAGTATTCCAGCACATTTCAGTTACTAAGTCAAGCAGTGTTGATCTGTGGGATCTACATGACTATATGAGTGTGAATGTTTTTGGAACATCAGTTTTAACATCAGAAAATCTTTGCATCTTTCTCAGCACCGTATGCAGCTTCACAGCTGGAGAGAAGCACCGTGTGCCTGCCGTGCCTAGACCTTAAGGTATGCCCTGGTCAGGGATCGGCTTTGCTGGTAACCTCACACTGCAAAAACTCACATCCCTGGGGAGGGAAATATTGAGTACAGATGTATGAGCTATCAGACCCTGCCTGTTTGATACAAATCCTGTGTCATGCTGCACATCTTACGTACATTAAGAAGCAAATGGTCTCATTCCCGTGGCAGCAAATATCACCGATCAGAACAAGAATTATTTATGGTGACAGGCAGGTGGTACTGCAGGCAGAGATTTCTCTTAACCTCGTGGAAATATGGTCGCAGTGGTCCCACAGAGGCTGATTTTTTTCTTCTTGCCGGCTTTAGAGAAATGTTCTGGGTTCAGCCAGTAGTATTTTAAAATAGTGATGTCTCAGGTTTGTGGACTGTATACCAACCTTGTTTCTTATCTCCCATTTAAATCAGTATGGAGGACACCTCAAGTTCATAGCATAGAACGTGTTTTTATCAGAAAAGAAACTTACCTGCATGTGTTTGCACTAAGCCTGCATCACCCAGCCATCACATCCCTTAGTGTGGGTACAGTGCAGTCACTGCTGTCCGGGCTCAGATACCTGTGCCAGCATTGCCTTGCTCCTCCATGGTGCTTTTATAGCACTGTCTGAGCGGGTGCTTTGTGTAAAAATGGAATGTCACTGGGGTCAGAGATAAAACAAGAAACTGAAAGGGAGATTTAGGGGTAATGATGTGCATTTGTAGGTTGTGGGTTTTCTTGCTTAGTGGCCGAAATGGCCTCAAACCAGGGACATTGCAGGGGAGAGGGGAGTCCCTAAACTGTTGTGGAATGAATACACTGCTGAACTAGTGAATAGAAACAAGATGTTGGAACCACCACCTAGAGAGGCCGCTGAGTGGCCATAATCAGAGCTCCCTAGGAGGTGGCCAAAATGTCTCCTTGCTATTCATGAGGTCAGAATAGCTTTCGTTTTATAATGTGATCTTTCTTCCTGACCTCCTTTCTGCTCTTAAATGACCTCAGGACTATAAATTCCCCCCTAGAAATAGAATTATTTACTTAGCTGTCCTCTGTTTATTTTAGTCAGTTGTGATCGTTCTTTCAGAGATGTCATTTTGAATCAAAAGGGAATTTGGTGGCAGCAGACGCTGGTGTCACAGAGTTTTTGTACTAAAACACACTTTACATGCTCCCACTAAGGTTAATTTGCTTGTAGAATGTACCTGCCTTTTATAACCTCCCTGTGATAAATATTTTGGATGTATTAAAGCTGGTCCTACCAATATTTCAGGACTAGTTTGCTGCTGCTTTAAATATCAAGGACAGATTTCTGGACAAATTTGGGCTGTCGTTCATATACACCTATGTGTGAGCTGAAGTGCTGTACATACAGCTTGTTGGAGTGAGTGTGTACTTTTTGTGAGTATGGCAGATTGCTCTCTAAAAGATCAATACAAGAGCATAAAACTCCATTGTTTTCCATTGAGATCCAACAACACATTTGTCTGCATTATCATTCTGATCACTTATGGCAATTCTGCCAAAAAGAAAAACCAGCTTTTTGAAGCAGGATTGTGACTTGAATAAGCAATATTTGTAGCTTGGGAAATGGTGTGTTCTGGATGTTCATAATTAGATTGAAGGTTCAAAACCAAACCAGTGGCACAGTGCTCAGGAAGTCACTGAACTTGAAATGACTTTTATTATTGTAATGCAAGGGTAGCGAATGAGTGATTGAATGAATAAATAAATCAAAGGAGTAGGTCAGTCTGCAAAGCAACAGAAATTTGGTGTTTTATTTTATTCTTTGTTTATGGGGTTCATAAAAGTTCAGTTTATGTTGTACTGAGTCGGAGCCTCACATGCTTCCAACTTCAGGGCCAGATGTGGAAAGTACCTCGGTGCTGTAAAAAGCAGTTTAAAAGATTGTCTGAGTCAGATGGAGCTCGGAAACCACAGAGAGCTCAGAGAGGCTCTTGGGAAACCTCCAGCCGAGATTCCCAGATAAACTGCCATTGACTTTGAGTCGGTGTGATCCAGAAGGAGGACGCTCGGACTCGTAAGGTCTCCAACAAAATGTCCAAAGCTCTCAGAAGTCCTCCCAAGGTTAAGTGTGGGGGAAGAGGAATTGTGATTGACAAATAAATAGTCAAATGTAATGCTTTGTTTGTGGCTTGTGAGTTCAACAAGCGTGTCCGCTTTGAAGATCGGTGCTGCTCTGTCAAATCACTTAAGATTTGGTTTGGAGCCCATCTGTATTAACGGAGCAGCTCCCATTGCCTCAGTGATCTGAGCTGCTTGCTATCAGCTCATAGGAGCTCACCAGCCTCCTCCTGCTGCTGGGATAGCCAGGGGGCACTCAGAGTTGGTGCCTGCAGGTCTGGTAGCACTTTCACATAGACATGGTCAGTGTGTTGCAGGAACTGTTGCTAAATTACACCTGCTGAGTGGCTGCTGGGTGTTGCTGGCTGAGTTAGGGGTGTGCACAACCACAGTTTGCTTCCCTCTCAGCATGGAAGCTCCCCTGATCCCCAGTTTCTCACTTTGCTTCCAGCTGCTGAGGTACCCCAGGTGCTTGGGATCTGCTAATGTCTGCTGGGGCCTCAGCATCTTTTCCATAGCATGGATGTGAAAACCTCTAACAGTTCAGGAATGAGGTGTTTTCCTATCTCCGCTTCCAGGGGGGTATTTGGGAGCATTTTCCAGCACAAAACACGCTGAGGAAAAAATGCAGCTTCATTCCCTTCAGCACAAGCAGAGGAGTCAGTGGTGACGCAACAGCAGGGTGAGGCCAGCAGATCAGTTAAGGACAGATTTTGAAAGCTAAATAGTCAGCCAGCAAGAACTGCGGAAATACGTTTGCAGCGTGTAACCAGATTCTGTCTGAGTACAGCAAACTGGGTGCTTGGTTACATGTGAAACTGTCCTTTAATCCCTCCAAACCTGAAGCTGGGAGTTGTCTTCCCTGCTCTCACCGTGTTGTACTTCAATGCTTACACACCTTTACCAGCCTGACTTTGCCTCTCCTGGCCTCTAAATTAGTGCATTTCTTTCATCTGTTTTCTAACTTAAGGTGTTTTTTTTTTTAATGAAAATGACATAAAGGATGGCAATCAAAATTACTCGGCAGAGCACAACTGATGATAACCACTTAGCCAAAAGTGTCTCTGGCAGATAGATTTAGTTTACCTAAGAGTTAATGGAAAGCAGTGTCCAATTCCAAGTGTTGACACGATTTGTCAAGTTTGCCATTGTATATGTTTGAAGTTTCCTTTGAGGGGAACTGACCCAAAATTGTAACACTAAATAAACATTCTCTTCAAATAACCAATGGCAGTTTCCTAAATTGCCAATCAAATCCATAAATAAAGACGCAAACTCTGAGTGTATTTAAGTCCTGTTTAGCAGAACAGAACTCAACAATAACATTCCTGTAAAAAAGTATTTTCATTTCAAAGCAGTTTCCCCACGAACATTCAAAATGTAAACAGTCCTAAAAGATTTGTAAATTATCTTTGCCCCTTGGGTGGGTGAGGGGAACGAATCTGAAGCTGCATCAGAAACCCTGAAGTTGGATATGAAAGCCATGGAGACACAATACTGCATATTGTCGTAATTAGCACTTCTCGCTTAAAGAAATGAAAGCAAAGCCCGGTTGTCTTGGGTTATGAGGGCTCCAGCGTCTAAGCATTCGAAGTGGTCTTATTTTGTGAAAGAAAGGGGAATGTCGTTGCGTTTTGTTCCCAGCAAATGCCATATAACTGTGAGCAATATTCACCCCAGTTCCACACAGACACCCAGGAATGGCACCTACCTCTCCCAAGTCCACTGAATGAAATTAAGGGAAAGAGAAATTCTGCTCCAAATTACTCCAGAGTCAGGACCAAGAGGGAAACAGGGTGTGCAAGTAAGCAGGAAAGGGAGCAACGTTCAGCTTGTTTTGGCTTCAAGTCCTGCCTTTCTGCTCTGTCCACACAACTGGGCTTCCATCACCCAGCTTGGCAACTCTGTTCCTTCTCTGCTGTGTGGCATGAACCTGCCTGCTCCCTGCCTTTAGGATTTTGTGCTATTTGTATGTTTCCTTGAATAAGGGCACTGGGGGAAAAGGAGAAATATGTCAAGGAAGCCATTTGCTTCTGAAAACACCTTCAGCTCCAGTCAGGTTCTGTACTTTCCTGGGATGCCCAGCATTGTAGCTCCTTTCACAACAAGATTTGAGGCCCATCAAAGTCAGCAGACTCTATCAGACCTCAGTGATCTGAGGCTTGAGATCTTATCTTGCACAGACATTTCACTGTTTCTCCTTCAGTCTGTCTTCAGATGTCTGCTGGAAGCTGTTGGGAATCCTGGCAAATCAGCGTCCCCCAGAAGGGCTGTTGCTGTGCCAAAAGGATGCCCTGAGCTGCACTCATCATTCTTGGTCAGGACAGCAGGGCTGAAATCCATCTTGTATTGTAGTAGTCTTATACAGCTCCCTATAGATTATCTACAAGAGGTGCTTCAGTGTTGCAGTAACAGAACTGAAGCAGAGGTGCTGGTTTAGTGTAGGTTCTGCCCGTGACTCTCATCAATATCCTTTCTTAATTTTAGACCCATATGGATTTTTTTGCCCCATTTCCCATGGCCGAGGGGATTCGTGTCAGCAGGCTGGAGGAGATGTCAGCCTGGAGCTCAGAGAGTTAATTTCCCCTTAACATGAATCAATAGCTCTCATCGCATGAAACCTCAAATCTGTGCCAAAGTGCTCTGCATTACACACACCTCTGTTTTGCCCCCGGGTGCAATACACAGTTTAGTCAGAGCAAAGATGCCAGTTTCTGTGCAGGTATTTCACATTATCACTTAGATTTGCCCCAGGGTGAAAAGGAGGAGGGAATCCTCAGTTTCAAAAGGATATTTTAGTCTATGGGGCCACTGGGAATGTGTTTTGCTAAGTGCTATCTACCAGCAGCAAGAGACAAAAGGCTCAAGAAAGACTCAAGCCTGTCTTTGTCACACACAGGGAGCATCACAAAGAGCACATTTATTTTTAATCTGGTATTAAACCACAATATTCAAACAGCGTTTAAGCAGTTAAATAACATAAAGCTCACTTTTTTTCAAAGTGCCTCACGCAGCCACTTGTGGGGATGGTGAAAACAGTATGTGGGGAAAAGCTGCCTTTTGGTGTTCTGTAAGGAGAGATGGAGGGCTGAGAATTCCTGCTGCAGTTCGGTTTGGGTAGGGACAGTTTGTGCCAGTTTGAATTCTCTGGAAGGTATAATTCTGCATCCCCCATAGCTCTGAAAGCTCTGAGGTTGGCCATGATGGGAAGACTGTGCTGAGGAGTCAGCAGTGAGGAGAGAAGGTGGGGAGATGGGAACTTTGTGTTTTTCACCTTGTTTTGCCTAATGAGCATTCCTTGCAATTGCAACACAATATAAACCTTGGTGCTTGGGCACTTGAGCTATTAGAGACAGCTGAAGTAAGGAGGGATGGACAAGGGCAAGGCATCCCCAAATTCCCTGCTTTTACTATGGGGCAGGAGCAAGGCTCATGGGCACTACTGCAGAGCAGCTGTGATGCTAAGTGAGCCCCTTTTGAACCAGTAGGAAAATCCCAGTGACTGGATACAACCAACGTCAAATCTGAACTAAAATTGTGAGTATTTTCGAGGAGAGATTTCTTCCCGGGTGATCTTTTCGTAGATTGAAAGGAAACTTCTGACAGCTGAGAAAGAAGAGTTGGCAGAAAATTATGTATCACAGCAGTAAATCTTCTAAAATGTATTGTTATAGTACCTTTTATCTGATACCTAAGCTCTGCGAGGCAGAAAAGTAACATTATTCCACAAGAGCACCCAGAAGTGAAATGATTAACCACAAATCACAATGATTCTAATTCTATATTCGGAGTTGTAAATCTGGAGTTGTGTCTTTGAAGCAGAGAAGGCCTCGAATTTACACCAGGTCAGCATCTGGCCACAGTCCTAAATGGAGCCAGGGCCCTTCTTCCCTGTTTGGGTGGCATTCTCTGTCTGCAAGAGAAATATCACAGTGATGACATACTTAGAAGCAAATTCTTGCTTTTGTTAAGTGGTACCACTTGGTTTTGCAGTACTTATGGGAAGTTGAGTTCTGGCTGAGAGGAGCAGTCTGGGTGCGAGGCTTGGGGAGCCACGTGCTGATACAAACCTTCTCCAACACCTGGATAGATTTGGCTCCAGGTTTTGGTCTGGGATTTTTTCTAATGCCTTCACCAAGAGCAGAGAAATTCAGCTGTTTTAAAAGTATCATTCAGCTGGTGGAAGTCAGACCTCTAATTCAGCCTTCCCATTCACAGAGATGCCTGAAGTTCTGTTTTAGAATAGTAAGTTTTGTTTCTTTCAGTGGTTTCCTTCCTTCCTTGGGACAGAGTTGCTCCAAAGATCTCTGTGTGGTCACTCCAGTTCCTACATATTCTGTGTCTGTGCTCCTATGCACAGAAAATGGCACCAAAGATATTGATGCAACTCCATGGGAAACTGGGAATTTCTTCTTGTGTGATTTGGTTTGGAAAAGGCTACAAAGTGTGATAACTAAGCAGGACTGGGGGCTGTTTGTCAGTTACATCCTTTTGTAGGCAGTTTCACAAAGTATGTACTGGGTATTAAAGAGGCAACGAGAAGCTCGAATATTGCAGAAATAATAAATCATCATGTGAAACTCAATAGGAATTGTTTCTTTACCTGTGTGATATGTGAAAACTCTGCTGGAGGCTACATCTCTCAGAGCTGCCCATTACCTACATTCCCTTCAGCTCAAATGTAAATCCTTTTAAGAGACTGAGAGTGCTTTGAAGTTGAAGTGAGCAGCTCCCAATGACAAACTTATATTTTTTCTGGATGTTGTTAGCCCCAAACTGGTGTTTCTTCCTCCCAGGTTCTTTAAGGCACAGCTTAACTATCATGCAGAAGCCTGCGGTTATTGACCTATGGGAAGCTGCCCACTCCTGGTCTCTCCCGAGGTTGTGTTGGCTGTTGTTGTCCCTACTTTGTGTTCCTGATGTTGTATCATCTGGCTGGCAGAATCTGTGCTTTCAGCTAATGGTGACTTCTTCTAAAAGCTGACTTCCATGATTTTTCTTCAGGAAAAAAAGAAAAAAAAAAAAAAGGCATTAATGGGGAAATTAAAATAATTCTAAAGGTTTAATTGAGCTTTTGGATGACAAATATTGCCTTTGTTACAGAGCGATTTGATGGAGTAGATGTTTTAGAGGGAAAAAATCCAAAGGAGAGCAGTTTTGAAACCACCACTGTGAGATTCCTCAAAACACATAAACACAAACAGCCCCGTGTGAGAAAATGTGGACAAACAGTTCCCACTTGGATGAATAGGAGCTGTTTGTCTGAAACTTGGGCATTTTTAGCTGTATGGAGACAGACTTCCTGGAGGACAACAGCACTCAGACTGCTGAGGAGCTGCGGCAGAGCATGAGGGCACAATCACGGACATGGCAGAAAGCAGCATTTGTTTTGCTGCATTAATTTTGCAAGCGGAGACACTTATCTGAATGAGTTTTTGATCAGAAAGGAGCACCACCATTTCCCCATGTTTGTTGGTTTGTTTTTTTTACAGCCCTTAGGCAGCCTTGCTTTCTTTCCTTGCAGCTGCCATTAGGTTCTGGTTCCACTAGGAATTAGGGGCTCTCCAGGATAGGAGAGAGGCAGTGTCAGGGATGAGTTTAACACTGCTGTGCTATGTGCTGCTGCCTGGGGTGGCACCAGGAGGGCTACAACCTTCAGGTCTGAAGTTTGCCAAAGTTTAGGGCTTTGGGTCTTTTGTCAATTGTTTCCTTCTCAAAAGCCAACCTGATCAGACCCACTCGGGGCTTGTTGAGGCTCAGGATGTTGGTTCTTGCAAACCATGAAGTTAGTGCTGGGACACCCTTTTGTCTTAAAGGGGGATTTAAAAATCCCAGGTGATTTTTCTTTTGTGAGATGAGTCGCTAAAGACAGAAAACACTGAGTTGAAGATGGATTTTCTTGTTGTTTTTTTCTTTCTCTTCCTGGGGCTGGAGGTCACCATGACTAACCAAAAAGGTATTCCCAGGTCTCGGTTCTGTTTTGCAAACTGTTCTATATTAAATATCATCCCTCTACTGAAAGCTGTCAAAACACTTTCATTTCACCGTCACCAGTAGAGAAATCTCAGTGATGCCACGTAACAAGCATTATACAAATAGCTGTCAGGGTTCATTACATCTTCTTTGGAAAAAAAAAGATTTTCTCCGGTGCTTTGAGTGCTTTAATTTCTTAAGGTGTTACTTCCAAGTGCTCACGTGCTGATTTGCTCCTTGAACTTTTGGATCCTCCTTATCATTATGTTTAATGGGAACTCTGAAGTAATGAATACTGGGAGAGGGTTTCCGTGCCTTGATGGCAGGTCAGTGACATGGAAAGGGCTGGCTGCTGCTCCGGGTGGAGGGCAGGAGTGGGCTGTGGGGTAGCCCCAGTTACTGCGAGGTGGTGTCAGCAGAGCAGTGTGACAGCAGCTCAGGGATGTTGTGGCCCATGTGAGGGTCAAGATTCTGTATGTATTAACCTGGTGGCCATTGCTGCAGGATGGGCAGTGCCTGCAGGGCAGGCTGGGGGTGTTGGTGCTGGTTTGCTGGGCTCTGAGTGCACACATCTGCACTGAGACCAGATTAGAAAATGACACAGAAAGTTCCCAGAGATCTGAAAGCAGAAACATGTGTTGGAATATGAGCACGGGCTTTTTCTTCTTAAGTAAATTGAGCGGTAGGAGATAGGAGTTGGGGTGACCCTTCCTCTCAGTGGGTGTTAACGCAGACTCAGGCTTTAAGCACTTCCTTACGGACTGTCGAGAGTCAGATATAATTCAGTGGAACAGGCAGCACAAGTAACAATGTCAAGGGAAGGATTTGATGTTTCAATTTAAGTGAATCCATTTGTTTTCTTTTTAATGGGAACGGCACTGCAAGTCTGTAAGAGCTAGAAATGAGCTCAGCGGCTGGAAACTACAAAGCAGAAGCCCTCCTGCTCCCCGAGCTCTGCACAGTGTTACTTGGGTGACCGAAGGCTGGCTGTGCTCAGCCCTGCCTTGCTGTCCATGTTCTTGCACAGATCATTCTGAATCCATCACCAAGTGCTGCCGATCCTTAAGGGAGTGTGTGATGCTCCTTGCCTTCATCTCAGGTTATTTGAAATGCAGCCTCTGCAGCCAAGGCAACGCAGGCTCACCGCTCCTCCACCTCCCCTGGCAGAAATCTGCAGACTTGCTTTCAGCCAATGAGTAAATTTAGTAGCTGCTTATTTCCACCTTGAAACTCTACAGCAACCATCCAGGGTAAAGGGATCACCATTGAGAAAGGGACTGCAATGTGCCAGGTTCCATATGGAGCAATGCAGGGAGATTCATGAGATATGTCTGTGTCATTATTTTTTCCCCTCTTCATCTCTGAGAATTTCTAGAGTTTTGCCTTTTAGAAAGAGTGCTCCTCCTTTTATTCTAAGACATATATAGTTTCATTGTTTTCCTCTTCAGTCTCTGTATCCTGTGGTGGCAAAACTTGGAGACCCAGCTAACCAAGCTGGGAGAACTTTCCAGAGTACCGTCGGCCAGATTATTTATGTCCATTATAAAAATAACTGGGTTTTCTAAGTAACTATCTTGTGGGGCACTCAGTGTAACGTTTTCATCACGAATTACCAATTAAAACGCTCATCCTTGCAAAGCTTTGTTGAAATGCCCATTTGGGGAAACTGCAGGCAGTAGCACTGAAGTGGAGCTGTTGGCAAAATGTACCCCCCCAAAAAAACCCACTTTTTAATAAATTTCAGAAATTCATATATTTTTATGCATTCTAAGTAATACTGCTTATTTTCCAGATCTGTTCCAGTCTTTGATTTACCTTCAAATTCTTAGGAGAGGTGCCAGTGTAAATGTTATTCCATGTTTGTCTTGGCTGTCTCATATAAACCTGTCCAGGGTTGGAGCCCCAGATGTGTCCCCATGGCCACACAGAGCAGTCTGACCTTTCTCAAGGCCCTCACTGTGAATCTGTGGGACAGGAAGGTCCCTCCCCGTGGAAATGAAGGGATTGGATTTGACACCTGCTCGCTGTTGCATGGGTTTGTGCAGACCAGTGAAGAGCACTTCCCATTGCATTGAAGGGATGAAGGCACTTCAGTTGCCCAACACCTATAAAAGTCAGTCTGTTTATTTTGGTGCTTGAATTGATGTAGGTTTTTAAGGTCACAAAACAGCATGGATTTCAATGAGGAAGATTTATTTCTCTTAAATTTATATGGCTTTGAACTTAGGATTTCATTCCAAGACTGGAAATACAAGACATGGGACCGATTTTTCTTCTGACAGATGTTTGGCCTTTTCTGATCCCTCTGCCCATCCCAAGCACTGAAGAGGTGCACCAGTGGGAATGGGGGGTTCATGGCACTGGCTCTGGCTGAGCATGGGGCTCAGCTGCTTCCACAGCACCTCCTGGTGCTGCTCTGCAAAGAGTCCTCTGAGGGAGGTCTTGCTTCCAAAGAGCCCTGAAGAGCCTCTTTTCTCAGTAATCCCTGTTATTGAGAGACTTGGGAGTTTAAATAAGGCTCAGAATCACATGGAGTGTTCCAGTCAACACATTTTTGTTTTCCCTTTTTAATACTAGTCTTAAAAGTGCTCTGTATTCAGCTGTGCGGCAGCCAGCAGCCATCGCTTCCTTCCACATCAGAACATTGAGGAGCATCTATTTTAGTTGGGAGAAAACAAAAAAATCCCACTAATTTGATTTTCCCTTTGATCCCTTATATTTCCTACATGCTTTCCTCTCTGTTTATAGCATCTGACATAATTTCTTTGGTCAGATTTTATGCCTGAAGTCATTTAGGCCAGTTTTAGCTTCGTTTTTTGGTGTTTTTTTTTTCAGGGCTTTGACGTCTCAAGCAACTTAATCTAGGTCAGTGAAGTACCTGCTGTTGAAAGGAATTTTCTTGAGTAATGTTTTGATGTCAGAAGGGCCGTTCTTGGCATGTGTGGGTCAGAGATCATCGAGCCTGTACAGTATGGAAAGGGCAAGCCACTGTGTGTTAAATATTGGTCAAAACACCCGTCTGCAGTGATCTAAATACAGGCTTCAGATCCTTTCAAAATGCAGGGCTTTGTGATTTACAAGTGGCTGAAGTGTTGTTTTGTACAAATTCCATCATGGTTTTCTTTGAGGAAGATGGTGCTGTGAGGCTGTTGGGCTCAGGATCACAGAAGGAGCGATTGCTCTGGTTTCACATAACTCCCAGGCCAAATTTAATTGCCCGGTTTACCATCGTGTGATCCCAGTGAGCTCATCCATGGGAACAACCACAGGGTTTGGCTGTGTGGATCACCGTGACCTGCTGGCAGCTCACAGCAGGAGCAAACCAGGTGTAGTTAACTTTGGCACTGCCAACATTTGCATCAAGTTCATGGTTTCCAGTTTCTGCTTGTAGACTGTTTGATGGTGTGTTTGAGAACCCTTATCATAGCTCCCATTCCTGGCCAGCAAAGGCTGTAGAACAGTCCTTCATTCTGGTGTCTTACAGCTCTGCCTCTTGCAAATGCCCAGCGAAGGTGATGGGGACACATAATGATCTCTGCAGCCAAGTAGAAATGGCAGCACCTGTGACAGGGAGAAAAACAGAGAAAAATACTATTATACATAAACACATTACACATTCAGCTGTGTTGTATGTGCACCAGAACCAGCGAAGATTCTTTTCGAAGTTCATATCTCATGATCGATTTGGTTTTGCGTCTCAGAAGGGGGAGTTCCAGATGAAACCTCTCTTGTCATTGTCTTCAGGCATTTCAGGGACTCTCGTATTCCAACCACCTGTCTTCACAAACACTGCAGGGATGTAAGTGACTTATTCTGTACTTCTGGTGGATTTCAGTGAGAAGGGTTCAGACATAACTGAGGTGAGTCACGGGTTTGGAGGCAAGAACTCAGCAAGGTGTGTAGCTGCAGTTCCCTTCCAAATGACTGAAATTGATTTTGCCCAACCTTTTCCCTGAAGTTCTGAAAAAAAAGTATTGAGAATAAATTTCTCTCCTTGTTCAGTCATTTCAAAGGAGGAAGTGCAAGCCAGCATTTCAGCACTGGTTTCAGACATCCACAGAATATCTAATTTGAATGATGTTACTGGAAACTGAAGTGGTTATGTATGTGCTCCTTTAGCTCATCGCTGAGTGGTCTATCAGTGGTATACTAACGCATCGTGGTATTTTTGCCCTTTTAAATTGACTTGCCTTAATTTGTTACATTTGGTTATCTGGTTTCTAGTGGATTATGACACAATGGTTCTCAAATTGTGCTCTTCAGAGCATATTTTGGTGGACTCGCTATAACCCGTGGTCATGAGATGCTGTTTTTCCTCATTTCCAGTTGAGAAGTTGTATTATGAGACTCTAAAAATACATTCACATGTTTTCATTAAACTGTTTCTCCGTGGTAGCAATTGTTGTAGCTGCTGTGTTTGGGTCTTTGATCACTACTGGGAGAAGGGGTGGCTTTTGGGATTGGAAATGGATGGAGAATGGAGCTGGTTCAAATACATGTCTGCATGGGGGATGTATTTTTTGCAGGCAGAAAAATGGATGTAGGTGTGTATGAAGGATAGCGTGGCTCACAGGTGGTTTTTGCCTTTTCTTCCAACCATGAACTTTAAAGTAGAAACATTTCCTTTAATGCGTCGGTTGTAACACTTACAAAAGTGAAAGGTGGGTGATTCACTTCTTGGAAAGTCTTACAGTTACGCACAAAATGTGACGGACAAGGAGTAACTTTTCAGTCGTGACCGTAGTTTTTTAGCAAAGAACTTTTTTATTCAAACATTACTTTGGCAATTGGTCACCCAAACCCAAGTCTTCCCAAGCAAAGAAAAGCAGCATTCTCTCAGCTTTATTTCTTAGCCTTGTTCTTTTCCATAGTTAAAACTGAACCTTCCTCCTCCTTGCAGCTCTAAACATTACAGTCCACTCCATCTGTTTGAAAGTGGCTGAATAAAGTCAAGAAGGTAAATTAGAATCATCTGCTTTCCAAAGCCTTTCTTGTCTCTATAAAACAATGCCCTCTCCTGCCTCCCAGGCTGTGACTAATTCTCCAGCAGCCCTTTCGTTCCAAGTAAAACTCTCATGTAGGCTGACCGTGTTTTAATGAACAAATGCACAAAATGACTTCGCAGGATTCATCTTTCCCCTCTTTATTTCAGTGGCATTAAATGTGCAAAGGACACAGAGCGAAGGACAACACTCCAAATGTGGATGCTGAAGGACGGTTGGGTTTTGTTGTTTTTTTTGCTGCTGTGTGATTTTGACATAGCTGTAGGTCATGGCATGTGTACAGTTAACTGGGGCTCATAATGAGGAATGCTTAGTGCCAATGTATCCATCAGGGGCCTCCACAAGGATGTTCCTTAGGAAACCACCGTAGCCCTGCTTTGGGGACAGGAATATGCTGGCTGTGGGGACAGGCCAGCACGCAGCTCAGAACCGGACTGATTGCAACCTGGCTGCAACAGCCAGAGGAAAGGGTTAAAGTGAGAATATGGTCAAATCCGCAAAGAAATGATGTGGTTTAAATCCTTACTATGAAAAGCTTAGTGTCTTTGCATAGTTTAATGGGGAGCTTTACTTTGATGTGACAAAATGCTGGTGTGCCCTTGGAAGTGCTCATCAGGCACTGACAGGCTCTTCTTCCAGACCATTTTCAGGTGGAAACCAGCTCTTGTGGCACTCCAACCTGCTGGTGACAGGGAAGTAATGTTTAGTTGAGAGAGCAAGGCATGTTGGTCCCCTCGAAGCTCACACATTTGATATCTGTTCAGTCTGATTTAACCCAAAGGAGCTGAACATGATTTTCTTGTGCCTCTGCTTGCAGCCCTGGGACCTGTGCTTCAGTCTGCCTTCCTGATAATCAGGGAGCCCCACCAATCATGTATGGTGGTGAAGATGCTTCTTCCCTCTGACTGATGTTGCTCCATGGTTCAGCTTGGGCTGGTTCTTGTCTGTTAGCTCAGGAATGCTGAAGATGAGAGGAGAAACCTGCACGCATCTTCCACTCCTCCGTACACATTGCTGTGTTCACTAGCCAACCTCTCAAGCTTTGTGTTCTTCTGTTTGTTTTTAATAGCAGTTTGCTTTTGTATCTCTTAGTGCTTTAAAGCCATGCAGGCTAAAGGTCTTAAAACACAGAATGGTTTGAGCATCCTTCATTTGCTGATTGTTTTATTGCAGCTTTGGTTGTGAGGACATTGCAGTAGTGAACATGCTAGCAGCCCATCAGAGCTGTGGGACAATGCCTGGCAGTGTCAGCACTGTGCAAACCCAAATGGCTTCTTCAAGAACATTTCTGTCAAGAAAAATCACCAACAGATATAGTCAATATATTTCAAATGTAACATCTTGTCCCTTGGTCATAGTGTCTGAGGCTTAAAGCACAAACAAATCGGCTCTTTGCAAGGAGATGCTTATGTGCTAAATCCTGCTTTTCCTCGGCATTGACAGACATCAACAAACATCTTGGCAATAACATGCAAGAGATGACATGTTATGTATGGGTGGCAAGCATACAGTGTAGTGGAGGGAGGGAACATATCTGATGAAAGCAGAACGCTAAGCATTACACCATCAGTCATGTGAAATGCAGCCAGTGGCAGCCCAACGGTCAGAGCACACGCTAACACTTGGGGTGTCCTGTCTGGGCACAGAGCTCAGCGGGTGTGTGAAGGCTGGGCAGACACCAAGGCCCTGAGTGGGCCTTCCCAGTGATGTCCTTCCTGCTCACACACTTTCTCTTGTTCCCAGCAGCTTGTGACTCAGGCAGGTAAAATATTGATTGAAAATGGCAAAGAATTAATTGAAAAAAGTATAATTAGTTGAAAATAATGCCATATTCTTACATTCTACAGCTGTCTCTCTTGAGGCAGTAATTACTGTTTACTATTGTTGTTAATATCCACATTTACAGAGATTTTTTTTTCACATCACAAGTAGGACACCGCTCACACCAAAGTGTCTTGTCTTTTCAGACAAATAAAACTCCCACAGATGAAAGCTCATCTCACGTAAAAGAACTGCTGAAAAACTGTTTCTATGGACATGAAATCTGACATGATGATAATCTGAAGCTGCTCACTCCCCAAGGATGACAAAACTCCAGAAACTTCAAAGCAAAGAAGGAATTGCCAGAGGGGAAATTGTGATTAAAATTAGATAACCTGTATGAAAAGCATCCAATTTGTAGTCTATAAAAGCATTTTAGAACCGCAGCTCTTCAGCCCCAGGACCATAGCTGTAATAATTATCTCAGGACTTTCACGTATTAATTTGTCAATGACTCAGTCTGTAGCAGTAAGGAAAAGATTCTAAGCAGGGAATACAAACGTGGAAACTGCATTTCTATTTTTAAGTAAACACACTGTTAAAGTCAAAGCTTTGGTTCCTGTGGAAGTGCCTAGTATGGAAATGAAGATTATACAGAGTGCTTCTGGTTTGAGTGTCTGTGAGATGTCAAGAGACAAAGAGAAACCTTGAACCCAGATGAGAATTTCTTCTTGTTTCCACACTTCCCGGCAGAGTTTTTTCATCCACCCCCTGGTTTGCAGCAGCTCATCCATAGAGCTGGCGCTCCTCCAGCCCAACTGCTCTGCTGGCGGCTGCCATCCCAGCAAGGCAGAGATGGAGGCTTCCCTGTGACTGTGCCAACACAGAGAGCAAAAATGTTATTTCCAGCTAATTATTGTATGCTTTGGATTAGGAGAGGATTAAGGACTTTTTTGAGTTTGGGTTGTTGTGGGGTTGGAGTGCAGAAGTGTGATGGGGGTTGATTGGCAATGGAAAGGAAAGTGCAAAGAGAAATACGAAAAGGAAGGAGAATTTATTTCTTGACTCCTCCACTGCATTATGGCAGTCATCTTTAGTGTAAGGGGAATTTAAAGCCTGATTCTATTAATACTGTCAAGTAAGGCAGAACTCAGGGAAGTTATAAGGCCAAAGTAGCCCTTCCTATCCCTTGGTTGCTCAGTGCCCTATTGCTAGATTTGGAACAATTCTGGCAGCATTTCCAGGAGCATGTCTCCTCATCTGGTGTATTACCTACAGCTCTGTGGCCCCAAGAAGGCCCTGCACTGTGATGGTGGCATGGCTTAGCTGGAAATGAGGGGCTCGGGGAGAACAATCTCATTTATCAGTGCCCAAAAGCATGAGTCCCTTTCATGCTATTTGTTTTCAGGTCTTTTCTCTTTTCTGTGCTCAGTAAAATTTGAGATCCAGCACTGTATCCCAAAATACCCACATCTCCCTCATCTTTACTCTTTCCAGGCATGTTGTTTAGATCAAATTCCATTTGGTGACCTGCCCTCATTCATTGAGTTGTAAAGGCACCCACTCAATCACCTCCCTCTGCTAAGGAGCCAGTGGACAAGAGGGTAAGAGAAGACATAGGGCTGCAGGGAAAAATAAGATTAACCAGAAGAGTAAGAAGTTATCTTCTGGGTCTGAATCTCATAATTAGCCAGAGAAGACTCCTCTTTGTCTTGGGATTAGGAAAAGAAAAAAAAAAAAAAAAAAAAGAAGAAGAAGAATTTACTGGGTTACTCTGAGTGAGCTGTTTCACTGCCTTTAGTGACTTTACAGTATGTTAATAGCCAGGAGGAGTAGATTCAATCTTTTCCAGATAAGAAATCAGGGAGGAGGTCGATGTTTTCTCTGTGCCTGCTTCCACGTGACATGGTAATCCAATGTATTGTACCTGACAGTGGGGAAAAGCTGCACGTCTTCCTATGCTCTTGCAGACAGCCTATGCTTGCAAACACCTATAATGATAAAATAGTCATTATATCATTTTTGCCTAAGGCAAAAATATTCTGATGATCTAAGTACTCAGAGTTATCTCATGCTGGTCTCTATTTATGGGAGCAGTGACTGCAGGTACCGCTATTATTAGCACTGTTGTGAATGCTACTTGTGTTTTGTTTCAACACTTTCCATTTTATCTAATGTCCCAAGGCACTTTCATATCAATAGTGCCAAACATAAGTAAATATTCCTCCAGCCAAGGCTTTACCTTCACCTGGGAACTGCAGGTTGTTGGCTATCTGGACCACATTTGAAGACCATTTGCAGTTATATTTATTATAAAAACTTTCTCTGTTGGATCAAAGGTTGTCCAGTGGTTAAAACCATGGGGAGAGTAGGGAGATGGTAAAGCAAGAGAGTGAACTGCCAGGTTCTTTGCCTTTCTGAATCTTTCTGTATGAATTTCCAAACATTCTGCTTTCCAAATAAAGGAATTGCAGACACGCAGGCTAAGTGGGAGGTCAGGGCACAGGATCTGTTGCATTTTAGGTGGAGACAACAGCATCGTATCTGCATATCTGGTTGTTATGGATTTACTCAGACAGTATTACAGGATATAGAAATAAAGATAGTGCCTGCTAGAAGATTTCTATCTGTCAGGCTCCCTCTTAAGAACTCATGCTGTTTTTGTGAGTTTGATTCACAAGGAAAAGGCCATGCAGTGCCACTGTCAGTGCATAAATTGCTGAGGAGCCATGAGAACAGAGGCCATCGAGTGAGTCTCACACATAGTAAATGCCATAGATAAGTACAATCAATTTTAACAGTATGTGCTAGAAGCTTAAACATCCCAGTGAAGACTTTCAATCAGGAAGCAGGGAATGCAATGCATACCTGCTTTAAAGGGGGAGATTTTAATTATGTCTAACAAGAACAAATATGCCTCTTATGTCTGTCATTTGCCATTCTAGTCTAGCTGGGAAAGAGGAACTCCACTGGGTTTCATTATTAGCCTTTCTGCTGCTACACATAAAATGTGGAGGGTCGTAGCAATCCCCTGAATCATCCTCTCGGCAATATTGTTTGGGTTTGGTTTAGGATGTTTCTCAAATTCAAGTTGAGGCTGGTTTGATGTTTCGCTCTTCAAAGTTATTAACCACCCAGCCCTTTTGTGGCTCCATTGAGTTCAGAAGTTGGCAGTAGAGCCATGTGCTGTATCTGTGCTTTCACAATAGCAGCCAAACAAATTAATCTTTTCCAAAGATGCAACATGGAACTATTGCATCTTCCATTTTTATGGCCATGATTTTGCTTTATTTCATACTCAGATGCTTAGCTTAATTTGGTGCCATTTCCTTGCCTTGAGTACTGAGTAACTGCTTATGTGCTGGAGATATAATGTGATGCCTTCCTTCTTCTACTCCCATAAACCAGGGCAATATGCCAGTCAAATATTTCCTATGAACAAATCTGAACTGACCTACAACCCTGGAGGCATTCTTGTTTCATGGTACCTTTCATTTGAAGGTCAGCGCACAGGTTACCAACCTTTTCATTAGGAGAATGGAAATAGAAACATGGAGCTATCTCATATCCCAGACTTGGCATCAGCTGATCTGTGTTACACAACACAAATAGTTGGACTGTCAGAATTACAGTGCTGAGAAATAACACCAAGCTTGTTTATGGTATTGTCCATTTGAGAATGCTCATCAAACATGCTCCATTTCCAAGTCAAATTAAAAGTTAAATGACATTAATACCTTCTTTAAACCCTTACTCTTGGCCTGACCAACATGGAGCACCACGAGCAGGAGGTCTGGCTCTTCATCTTTTTTTAATTGTCCCTGCAGCGGGGATGTGTGCAGGAGGAGGTGGTGTAAGGCCAGGGAAGGTCGGGTTGGGCCAGGATCCTCAAAGCTCCCACTGTGGCTCTGGAAGTGCCTGGCCCTGCTGCTCCCAGCCCACCACCCAGCACAGCCACTCCTGGTGACTCCAGCAAGGCAAACAGCGGGGGAATCTCACCCCTCATGAATCACTCAAAATGGAAAATAATCGTCTTAAATTAAAGATACGATCTGTCTGCAACCAGCAAGACTTTGTCAGCACAAGAATAAGATGTTCTCCATAATCCCGTCCTTGCTGAAAGAAGTTTATTCAAGTATTTATCTAACCTTGTATTTAACCAGGAAATCCAGCTGAGCTAATCACTTTGTGCCAAATAAGTATTTGGGTGCACATCTGCCATGACATTTTTGTGTGTTTTTGTACACCCTGGCCATTCTTTTAATGGCTTAATCACACCCAGAAAGAGCCATGCATTTTTCAATGAAGTTTCCCTCAAAAATCAAAGAGTGTCATCTTCAGGGAAGACTTAAGAAAATGTTTTCATTATTTCTAGAGGTGACGCCTTGAGATGAGCAGGGCCGAGGGGTTCTGCCTCACATGCTTTGTCGGGTCCCTTTCTTCCTCCATCAAACTTCATGCAATTCCATCCTGTGCTTTATGTCTTCAACCTGTTACAGTGTTCTCTTCTTCTGAGATTCCAAATGAGAGGCTCATTTTTTCTCCATGACCCCTAGGAGTCTGATAACTTGGTTACCTCTAGCAGTATGTCACCTCAGTAATAACAATGCAGTGTTCTTTGCTGCCTGTCTTCTCATAAAGACATGCAAGAGATGCCCAGATGCAGACATGTACAGCTTATGATGAATTTGTGGGTGGAAAGACATAGGAGAGAATTTGTACTTTATGTGCAGTTAATGAGGAATATTGTATGGAAATTGTATGCTAACAGCAATCTGGGAACAACAGATCTGCAGTCACTCTGGGCAGAGCCTCACACATAGTCCCAAGGATAGTGGCTTGGGGAACTGCACACCCCAGTCCCTATCACCATTCTGGGCATCATGTGCCTCAGTTTCCCTGCAGGTACAGTGGTGGTGGCAATTGGCCTGACCTCATGCAAGGTGTGCAGTTGGGCAGTGCTATGTGCATCTGCTGAGTGCTGTGTGATCCCCTGCCCTGACTTTTGCAATGGGAGTGAGTGGAAAACCATCCCCAAGCAGAACTCGGATGTCACTGCCTCATCTCACCTCTATCCATGTGAGACTCATGTGCAAACATCATCAAAAACCCAAAAAGAATTAAGAAAGGAAAAAGGCAGACTCTTAAGGCTCATCCCCCTCCTTGTCCTTTGGAAAGAATATCCAACAATAATGATTGTCAAATAATTAGCTGCCGCCACTCCTCTATTGTCCCTGTGCTGAGTCAGGCTGTGCACTCAGGGTGCCCCATTGCCTGGGGAGCTCAGCAAGGGGCTGGGAGTGGTCCGAGCCCCCCGCCACCCACATGGGGACACACAGCACCCTCAGTATCCCCTTTGACACCAGCAGGATGCAGTGACGTGTGGCAAAGCACCTCGCAGGGTCGGACTGCCAGGCAAATAGGGAGCAGTTGAGCAGCACAGCTGGGCACGTTGTCCTCAGCTGGGCCTGGGAGAATTAAAACCAAGTGTGTGATCTGAGCCTGCTGACACGACCCCCGTGTGAGATCCAAGGGAGCTCTCTCCTTAGCAGGGAGCACAGGACCAGACTGTTAGCGTTTTATAAAGTGTGGCCAGTGTTTTAATAAAGTGTGGCCAGTACATTATCCAACACGCTTTTACAATTACTGCAGGAACAAGGACAGGAACTTCATTAACACTTTACAGGGGAAAGAAAGCTGTGCTAAGGGCAAGTGATATATTGCTATTGTGACTGTAGGTGTCCTGCATTTAAGAAAACAAGGAAAAATCCTGGGGAAGGGAGCAATTACACTGTCAGCAAATGTGTTTTGTTAGCGAGGAGTGATTCCCTTCCAAGCCCTGCAGCTGCCGGCAGCCTGCGTCGCAGCGCGGCCAATTTCTGGGACAGAAGGTGACTCCATAAACGCAGCGAGAGCTGTAATGAGAGAGAGAAAACTCCTGAAGGGGCGAAAGCAACACATGCAGAACCGTTTACAGTGTGTTTTCCAACAGCTGCAGCAACCATTGGCAGGCTCAGACTGAGGGCCTTTAAAGCAGAGGTAAAGGGCTTTGATAGTGCGGGTGAGGTGCATCTCCTGGGCTGCGTGTCAGGCAGGATTAGCTGCTTGGCAAATTATCAAAGCTGACTGATAGCAAAACAAGTTGGGACTCTCCTACAGTGGCAGTTTAAAACTAGGTGTAACTTCACCCAAAACAAATGATCCCAGCGGGGGTGTGAAGGGACTACCTAACTAATTAACCCTTCATTAACTCCCCGGATGATGACAGTGTTGCTTAGAATTCAAGGAGGTCTCAAGAGAATCAAAGAATCAAAGAGTGGTGGGTGACTGAGAGTACACATCTGGGTGAGTCATTCCCGTGCAGTGTGGGGGATGCAGCCCAAGGTGGGGAGTGGTGCACTGGTGCTTCCAATGGGCTCCCACTGCCATGGATTCCCCTATGGAACCCCTATGGAATATGTGGGTTCCCAGGAGCTGCACACAGTCATACATTACAGTGTTCCTCCAAGTGTGGTGAGGCAGCTCTGCTCTTTGGGAAGCGCCTCCAAGTATCTGCTGAGATGTTAAACCACCTGAACTGCAGATTTTTATACTGCTTTGAATTAAAAGAGCTGAGGCACTGCAGGAGAATCCCGCATTCTCATTCCTCCAAATGGTGCTGCAGGTACCCGTGAGGTCTGTAACAGCACAGAGAGTCATGCAAACACTCAGCTGTCTTCAAACAACTGATTTTGCATTTTTGTCCCTCTGTACCAGGAAATACAAACTATTTCACATGCTCACAGTGAACACATGGCCTCATTTGGCATCCCCGGCTCCCCCGACAAGATGATGCAGTTGGTGGAAACTCAGAGAGTAACCCGTTTTGTAACATATGGAGAAAGCAGGCATGCGAGCGGGCTGCTGGGCTGCAACTGTGGTGTGTTGGGGGTAATGAGCGAGACGGGAGGCAATTAAATGGGGGAAAAGTGACAATCTGACAACAGGCTCAATTAATGTAATCAGATCTCACGTTCTCTGTGTGGATGTAGTAAATCAAAGCGTAAGAGGGAATGATATGAACTTTTTAATATTAAAACTGTTCCCATAATATGCAAAGTCAGGGAATACCAGTAAATTTCTGCCTGTCTGTTGCCAATCAGTAACTGATTTAGGATAGACTGTGTTGAGTAATTACATTTAATAAGAGCTTGTCCATACAAGCTGCTATCAGATGTCATTTTATACATTTTCAATCCAGATGTAATGGCTGAGCTGCACATATTAACTTTCTATAACATTGTACCGCCTTCTTATGGGAGGGGGGTGGGAAAATTCAGAAATGATCATTGTGTGGCTTCCTCTCAGACAGTTGTATTTGATCTAATGTGATTTATTGCTGCACATTTTGAATGAGCAGAAATGTCTTGAGGGGAAACAAGAGACTTGTTGCAGTAACTGTTCGCGTTAATATGTTTTCACCTGCTTGTTTGGTGGGCTCTGCAGTTGGCTGCGTTCGTTGCTGTTTGGGAGACTTCAGTATTCAAAAGCAACTCTGTATCTGTTTGCTCTCTCTTGTAAGGATGTAATAGCTTCCCACACCCTCCACAAGAGGTGATTGTGTAACTAATCCAGGCTGGCATAACAAAGTCTTCACCTAGATCACTAATATTGCTAAACATAAATGCAGGACAAAGGCAGACCTTTAATATTTTGAGTAAAGCACAGGGAAGTTTTGCAGGTAGTCCAAGAGTATAGAAGTCAAGGAGAACTGAGCACAGAGGGCAGAGGCTCGATTTCATTTTAGAGAAGTTTGGGTGCTACTCTGCTTATAGACATAAAACCACAAGCAGTTTTCCTGGTTGCTTAAGGGCTTCTGGGTCCCCACATAATGCAGCTTCTTCTTTAATGTATTGCCACTGTTTGTCCTCAGCAGAAAGATGTGGGGAGAAGAACCAGAGGCTTTTCTATCGTACTCTTTCTAAGAAAGGTATAAACACTTAAAAGGCAGCAGACACTTCTGCATGAGCCTACCTGCACTGCCATGCAAGGACACAAGGCTCTTCTGCAGTTTAAGTACACAATGAGAAATGTGGAATGTCTGAGTTTTGTCACCACTGTTCTCTAGAATGGTCTGAACTAAAACACATCTATGGGAACTTCAGATCTCAATCTCCATCTAGATGTGAGGTTTAATTTTCTCAACCCTATTTACATCCTGAGATATACAGAAAATGCAAACACTCGGTATTCAGACAAACTGGTGCCATTTGCATCCTCATCTCCAGCGACTGCATGCCGGGGTGTGGCAGCAATGCACACCCAGCTGGGCCATGCCCAGCATGGTGACAGCTTCCCAAATCACGTATCCCGCGGAGCAGCGCTGCCTTTTCTCACATGCACGCTCGTTAGGGAATTTCTCTTGTTACCTGGGCCATAATCCCTGCCTGGGGGGGTGCCTTGTGTGCAGAATTAATTTTATTTGGCCACAGAAACTCCCTGTATCTTTGGCATGTAAGTCTTTATACATGGAGGAGAAACTGCTAAAGCGAAGCAACCTTGCTTTGCCTGACTGACGGCCCAATTGAAAACCCCTCTCACCAGGTTGGACTGGGAATCAGCCTTACTGGCTGAGATGAGTGGTGTGCATAAGGGATGAGCTGGGTGGGTTGGAGGTGGGCTGAGGCACCTGGCATCGGCTCTGTGGCATACCCAGCAGCTCCTGCCAAGTGAAAGCTTTCCATGTTTCATGGGTTTTTAGTATTTCCTCTTGTTTGCCTTCATCCCCCTCAGAAGGATAATTATCTCCATCATTTGTAGAGGGAAAGGCTGTTCCGGCAACTGAAATTGTTCTGTAGAGAGCAGCGTGCAGTATTTTTCACAGGGGAAGTGAAAATTAAAGTGATAAAATCCAACTAAGATTCAGCCCCAAAGCCACTGAGCTTTCAGCGTGACTGCAGACTTCTGAGTGGTTAAAATTCCTGCAGAGGTTGGAGGGAAAAAGCAAACATTTTCACCATTCCCAGGTGCAGATGAAATGTATCATTTTCATCAATGATAATAGAAATTGAAAACATTATATGGATTTTCTATTTAGTGAGAACGTTTTGGAGGAGAGTGGGAAGCAAACTAAAAACTGTAATTGAGCATTTCTTAACTGGTGTGTGGATTCATGCGCTTCACGTTTCATCAGCATGCTTAATGAGCTTGAGGTGCCTCTAGTAAATCTCAGCCTGTTTAATGAATTCTTTATAGCTCTTAACTGCTTCAGATAGAGGCTGACGAGTGTAACCGGTAGCGCAAAATCTTGGCGTGCAATAAGACGAACAGCCCCATCCTTTCCCTCTGGCGTCCCATCTGAATTTCTGCAGCAGAGATAACCAAGAATCTGTCACTGCTATGAAGTTTGAAATTTAATTAGGAAAGTAATAAAACAGCCCTCATATAACATTGCCGTTACCGTGGAGATGATGTGTGTTGTTTAAGAGCTTCTACCAGTGGAGGGGGATTGCGTTTGTCAGTGATCTCTTGTTTGAGTGAAGGGAGTTTAAGATTGACTGCTTCTCTTTAGCAAATGATTTCCTAGTAGAGTTAGTAATTTACTAGAAAGACATATAACTACTCCTTGAAAGAGCCATTTACACAGCACTGAGGAGCAGAGGCTAGGTAGGATATTTGGTTCAAACACCACTTTGGAAAATGATTTGGGCTTTCATTTTTCCCTGACAGTTTCCATTCTTGGTCAGATTCTCAATGAAAGAGACAGCTTTTTGATTTCTAACTCTGATGCTCTGAGAATAAGCCTGGCACATCTAGAACTCCTTTCTGTGGGAGCCAAAACTGGGACAAGTGGTCTCAGCTGGAGGGGCCACATGTGATTGTGAGAGGGTTGGATTAGATTCTACAGGATGGATCTTGCTGCAAGATCTGCTCCTGAGCAAATGCTCCACGTGGTTTATCCAGACCAACCCCTCCTGATCCAGTGGAACTCTTGGCATTGATTTCAAGCAAGGGATTTTTGGTTTGATGCAAGTCATTTCAGTGCACATCATAGTGAGTAGATAACATGTCATTTTGTTGGTTTACTGTATAAAACAGAGTCCTGTTCACCAGTCTGTAAGTAGTATTAGATAGTATTAGAATTCACCAGACACTGGCTTAATCCTACCTTTAAGACCTCTTAAGATTTCAATAACTTTTCCCACACCGCATCCGAAAACCACTGTACTTTGTGTTCTGAATCTTTTTGAGATAAGCCAACTTACATTTCAAAATGAAAAGCTACTTCAAATCAGAAGCACTTTTTTGGTTCTGCAAATGCCAAAGAAATCTTCTTTGACCATTTCAAAACCATTGTTTGTAGAAGAAGAAAAACTGAAATGAAAAAAACCCACTGAAGCCGTCCCACCCCTCCAAACTGTATCTGTTTGGGCAAAGCAGCATATTCCCGCAATAAAAGGAAACCACATTAAAAAGTATTGACCAAGCCTAGTTAATATTTATTGCTCTTTGATAACTGAAGAGAATAGGAAAATCTTCTCAGCAAGGCGCCAAGCAGGAGTTTCTTGGAGAGCAGTTTTACTGAGAACATCGTGGCTCCATTATGATTTTCTCAGCTGAAGACCTGTCCTTTTGGCATGTCAGTAAATGAACATTAAGGATTCTTTTTGCACTTCCTGGAAGCTCGTGGTAAGGGAATGTCATTGTTCGAGGCTGTGGACAGCACACCAAGCTGAAATGGAGGCAGTTGTTTTCACAGAGCGCTGGGATTGCAGTAGGCTGCAGAGAGGGTGGTATATGGGTTTGTGCAATAGCATGATTGCTGGAGCCTTCCAGTGACAGATGTACTTAAACTGATTTATTATCGACATAAAGGATGTTCAATAATAATAAAACAATGATGAATCCTCACTTTCTGCTGAAAGACAGCAGCTCATGGCCTGTGGCAGGCGGATGACTGAACTTGTAAGATGAATTCTACAGATCTCAGCTCAACAAAGTCAAGATGTTTATCCTGTAAAAATAAAAGAGCTTTTTAGTCTCCTCCTAGTCCTCCAGAATAAAGTACTCTGAAGTGACTTGTATTTTCACAGCAGCTCACATCTTTGTCTCAGTGACGGACAACAAGTTGCTCTGGCTGCAGCTCGGGGTGGGACTCAGTTCTGCTGGTAGAACTCCTGTTGTCTTTGCAGAAGTGTCACGCAAGTCATTTTTACCTCAGACTTTTCTGGTTGAAAGGCTCTTGGGAATGTTACTGGATTACGGATTGCTGCATCTCAGTTATGGGTTCAAACCCAACCTTATTAAGGTGTTGTAAAATTACTTCTCTGAGATACATCTCATCCCTCCTGAAGGGTCTGTGCTCCAAAGGGGATTTCATAACATGACTGAAAGTCATCCTCCTGTAAGGAGTATGGGATGCAGCCATTAAGAAGACAGGATGAGTATGAGTATGCTATAGGCATCACCTAGAAGGTTAACATCTCGGAGTGAGGATGGGGTTAAACTTCCATCTCCAGTGCATAATTGCTGGGAGAAGTGGGCTGTTTGTAATTATGATGATATTAAACCTAATAATTTTTTTGGGCCAGAATTTTTCCTCGTTTATACTGGTATGAATCAGGAGCTGTGAGAGGAGATCTTGGCCAAGGGGAGTTCTTCAGATAAGCCTCAGGCAAAATGAGATTGAAATCTTCCACTCCCATAATGCTCCTCCAAACAACTCTTTTCTTCTTCTGTTAGAGGCCAGGCATAGTTACGGTGTAAACCATATAAAGATACCACTATGAATTAACCGTGTTCTGAAGTTCGTAATCTCATCCTTTTCAGGGGCACTAAAATACTTTACATACCAGAACAATAGTGTTGACAAAGTTTCCATCTGTTTTCCATCTTTTCCAAGAAATCTTTAGACGTTGGCTTTTTTCCCAGGAGACCATCTCCCCGAGGAAGCATCTCCTTACCAACGTGCCTTCTCAGACTGCGCTAATTAAAGCACTTCTATGTGAGTCACAGGGACTTTCCTCTTCTTCCAGCAAATATGAGTGATGTTCGTAGAAGAAAGAAGTAATAATATCTGATCTGTGTTACCAGTGTGGAGAAAGCATGATTCTGGTTGATACAGACAGGACTATGTAAGGGCTAGACTGTCAGATGATGTAAATAGTGTAACTTCATTGACTTGCTGATGAGCTGTCCTTAAAAATTCGGTGTATAAAGTCAGCATCTGACATCAGTAAGTCTGGTACAGCAACATGGCTTTGGATGCAAACCATATCCAACACTGAGCAGATCCAAAATGAGAAGATATTTATGAAAGAATTATAAGCAAAATGTAAATAAAAATGCATTTATTTGCAAGGCATAATTTCAGCAGTTTTATTTATGACAATTCCTCAGTTCTGTTACAGATAAAAGCTGCTATGCGCTATGTTACCTCAGTGGTTATCTAGCAATCAGTCTTGATTTTATTTGCATAAACACTTGCAAGTTTTCTTAGGACGCAGAGCTACAAAACGATGAGAAAATTCTGAATGCTAAATGGAACTTCTCTCAGCCATTGCTCTCCTAGCAGAAGTCCCAAAGAAAGGCAGATGGGAGGCTGTCCAGCCCAGTGTCCCATGCACTGCAGGCACTGGGGAGCCCCGGGCAATAGTACGTCCCCATCCTCCACCTGAGCTGAGGTGACCAGACAGGACAGTGCCAGGAGGGAGAGGGCTCCATCTCTGCCTCCACCCAAACTGGTGGCCCACATCCCCCCGCTCTGTTCACACAAAAGGGAATCTGGTAATGCTGCACTCTGTAACAATGAGCCTGGTATTTCCGTAGTGATGCATATTGTTATAATCCCTCTCTGCTTTGTTTCCTCGACATATTTTTTTATTAAAAAGCCTTCCTAGCCTTAAATAAGTGCAGAATAAGTGTGGTCATTCTGGGAACATGAGAGGCCTGATATCTGACCATCAAAGCCTGTGCTGTAAACAGGATACTAGTAAACAGGAACCAAGCCCCATATGGAGAGCTTGTGGTTTTCTTCAGCCTCTGTTTGTTATGTCTTACATCCTGTTAATTATAGAAAAAGAGCTGGAAAGTTGGAAATAATCTTTTCTCCAGATTATTTCCAGCTTCCCTCAGATAGAAGAGAATGCAGTGTAGCACTGTCTTACCTTGCTTCCTTCAGATGTAAAGCATTAAGACAATTCATTCCAAGGGGATCATTTTTCAAGGGGATTGTAAGTAGATTTTTTTTTTTAATTGCAGAATGAAAATGAAGATCTTAAAACATCTTTTTCAGGGAATCCTTTTAGTTTTAGCACAGCCTTTTTTTTCTGTTTAGTTTGGAATATGTCTGACATCTTTTGCAACCTTTTGAAAGACAATTTAAATGATGGGTGCGATTCATCTCTGGGTAGGTGGGTTCTTACAATAAAGTTTTTGTTGCACAAAAGCAAACAATGGAATTAACTTTAAGGCCATGGTTTTCAAGTTATCTTTGCCATTAGGCTTTGCTGATGGTGCAGCTTTCCCAGCCATCTCCGATCACTCCTCACAGCAGTGAGTTGGGTTGTCCAACACCTGGAGAGGTGATTCTGGAGGTGGCCAGAGCAGCAGCAGGAGAGGGCACTGAGCTTCTGTCCCCAATGCTCATTCTTTACCTTTATTTTGGATGAGCAATTGCTCATCTTTTCAGCTCAATTCAGTCCCAGTTTCCAACATTAACAAATCGATTCAGAAGCAGAACAATGGAAAACTTTATCCCTGAAATTCTGCATTTGGTGTTATGTTCTCCTTTCTCCTTAACGTCTTGCTGTGGAGTTCTGATGCCTGAGGCTGCCAGCCTGAAGGGCAGCTCAAGGCCATTATTTGTTTCGACCTGTTCTTGTCCGATTAGGTTTTGGTTCTGTAAAACAAAAAGTCCAAATCTTTCTGGTCCAAGGTTCCTGTTATCTGGGATGAGCTGACAGTACCAACCACTGCTGGTGTTTCTTAGACAGTCCTGAACCAGAGACCACAAATAAATCTCCCATTAAGTTATTTTTCAGCTCTCTACTCTCCACTCTGTTTCCTCGAACAGCTCTCTGATGCTAACCATCTGCTCCACGTTGCTGCGTGACTCTTGAGCTGCATAAGGCCAAATCTCATGCGCCGTACCCCACATGAGGCTCAGCACCCATGGGCTGTCCTCTGGGAGGAAGATGTGTGCCCACATCCCTGAGCTGAAGGATTGAGGTACTCCAGGCCCGGGGCTGCTGCTGGAACAGGAAAATAATTTCAGGTTTACGGGGTCACCAGAAAGAAATGGTGTGAGAATTGGCTTCCTCCAAACAATATCGGTGGGATGCTGAAAAAAAACCTCAGTTCTCGCCTAGCTCTGCTCCCATTAAACTCAAGGAATAAAACTCGTAACAGCTTTACCAGGAGCAGTGTGGAAAGCAAGAGCTTTTGAAAATCCCACTGTATAGCTGCACGCACTTCATGTATCCATTTTAATGACATGATTAATAAAATACCAATGGAGCTCCAAACAGTTCTGTGTTCGTTTTCCAAAGCAGTTTGACTCATCCATAACCATAACCAGACTTCCAATTACACTGGATTTTAATTGTTCTCCTTTCAAGATAATTACCAGTACTCTGAAAAAAATCACTCTGAGGAGCTGGTGATGAGTAGGAATCGGCATCCTAGCTCCACTGCGTCTGTTCTGTCGTTTGAGTTATGAGGAATGTAATCGGATATGTGACACCCAGACAGAGAGTGGTTTCCAGGATCTGAGAGTGCTCTGTTTCAGTTAATGTGTTAATTTGGGCTCCATCTTCTCATTTGTTCTGCTTTGATCTATCATTTCATAGAGCCAAGGCACCACATTATTAAGTGTGCTTGCTTGATTAATGTGCAAGACTGCATTTGCATGCACATTAATATTTTTAAAGTTTTGGTCCAAATTTCTGCAAGCCATAGTATGGAGTAATGTGAGCTGCAATTTCACACTGTGTGGCAACAACTGGTGGGAATGAAATTGTCCTGCAATTTGGCCATATTCACATACCAGCAGCTATTTTCCATTTGAGAATTTTGAATATTACCAATAGAAATGTGTCTGTAAGCAAGCTGCCAAGTGAGGCATGGCATGAGCTGAAGGGCGTGGAGCAGCAGGCTGAAAATCTCATGCTCAGCATATCTCGAAATTAAAGAATTGGGCTTAAAACCTCAGCAAGGGGGAATTATTCTTTTTGCCTGAGAAGTAAATAGAAGCAAAGGAGCTTCATCTCGCAGAAGGCTGTCAACATGAGCGCATAGAAAGAAAAGGGACTACAGCTAGGACTGAATTTTTGGATGTGCTGCCCAGGAGGTTGGATTTGCTGTTGTTCACAGCAGAGGGCTGGCTTTGGCATGGCTGTGTTTGTACTCACCTTGTTAAAATGCCAGCTGCCATTCAACCATAAGCACAGATTATACGTGTGCCATTCCAACAAGCTGCTACTTTCAGCTTTTAGGGCTCTAGAAAGTTAAAGGCTTTTTGTTTCTGCCACTGAGCCCAAGGGGCTGGTAGAGCTGCTAAGAAACTCCTGTAATAATTTCTTTTTATAATTCATGTAGGATCCTCTGAGACATAAAGTAATGCCATAATGTGAATATAATCATATAATCCTTTTAGTTTTATTATAGTAATTATTGGAATTACAAGAGTATTGTTTTAATAATACTGTTTTTCTTCAAAGTGCTCCACAAGCTCCGTATTATAATTCATTTTATTTTAAGAAAAAGGCTTCCAGTGGGAAATGCTGATTCTCAGAAATGTGCGTTTTTGCTCAGAAAATATTAATTCCAACGATATATCCACTCATTGAGGTGAAATTTAGCAAAGTTCCAGGACAGCCCTCAGCCATTCCAGCTGTGGGGGCTCTGGGACCGTGGCCATTCCATCCAGATAAACTGAATTTCCCCTTCTCCCATTGGAGATGTTTGATTTTGTTCTTTGCTACAATTTGAAGCTCTGTTTGGGTCAGTTTGATTTCTGCTCGACTGTCTTCAGAGGTGCTGGTTTGTGTTTTCTGAGGGGAATATCTGCCCCGTCGCTACTGTGGCTTTGCATGTTACAGTGGGGAGATTTGTGGAGTGTGAAGATTTGTGCATTTCCTAGGGGTGGTTGATAGCTGGCTTTGCCTGCCATTGTCTATGGCTGTATTCAGCAGGAAGATCATCCTTAACATGACAGCAGCATCTCCTGCCTTCTCGTCTGCCATGGAGTGATACAGCTGCCCTGCTGCTCCATGGCCTGGCTCAGCGGGGAGCCTGAAACTGCAAGCTGTGTGGCACTGCCATCCTTATCAGATCTGGACTGGAATCCAGAGGCAGAAGGGCTTGAAACTCATAGAATCATAGAATGGCCTGGATTGAAAAGGACCACAGTGCTCATCTCGTTCCAACCCCCAGCTATGTGCAGGGTCACCAGCCTCCAGACCAGGCTGCCCAGAGCCACATCTAGGCTGGCTTTGAATGCCTGCAGGGATGGAGCATCAGTTAGAAGACCTTGCTTTCCTTCCACTTCGCTTTTGCTTCATAAATGTGTAGCAAAATGTTGTCTCCTTTTAGCTTGTCAGAATAATCAAATCCAGACATTTCTGATTTAAATTACAGCCTTTTCCAACTAACAAACTTTCAGAACTGGCTTTCCTTTTAATCCCTCCTTATTTATTTATTTTTATATATCTCGTCTTGACAAATTATGTTGCTTCATGTCATCTCAAACGATGTGGTGTAAAACTAAAAGAAAAGCCACTTTGTAATGTATCAAAATGTTATTAAAAAACCCCCCAAATGTTTGTCATTTATTTTGCTCACAAGCAGTCCCAAGCGGCAGCGCACTGTGAGGTTTTCTGTGAATGCATTTACAATAGGAGCCAACCACACATTTCACTGAATCAACAGGCTTGTCTCGAGATATTTATGACTTGAATGTTGAAACTTCTGTTTAGTCAGACATCCCCAGGAAAGATAGCGCCTGAAGGAACCCAGCACACATTGTCAAATGGGGCTTTGAGACACCTGAAAACCCACTGAAATACAGCTTTGACAGCCAAGCTGTTGGGGTCTTGCAAGTACTGTACTGAGCATCTAATTCCCATTGCAACAAGCGTGGGTGTGGGACATGTAACACAGCTCCCTTCACCACCACCAACACAGCAGCAGCAATCCCAGTCCATCACAGGAACCAAAGCGCTGCCGCTCGCTCTGGATGTGCCACCTACCAAAGCAGCCTTGTCTGGCCACACGGGATGACTTTGTGTCAGTCCCATGGTGGGTGCTGCCCTTCATTCCACCCACATTTCTGCTGGCAGGATGCTGGCTCCCTCCTGGTGTGAGGCTGTGTGCTGGGCACCAAGGATCCCGTAGCTCAGTGCAGTGCTCGCTGCCCAAGTAACTCCAGAACAAACAGTGTTTTCCTGCGTGTGCTGTTCTGTCCACAGGATCCCCAAGGACTTCAGGCAGCAGATTCATGCCCCAGGGATGAAGGCAGAGGCAGGGCAGGGGACGCTTTGCCCCGGCTCCCCAGCCTCTCACCACCGCCCCTTTCAGTGCCATCTGAGCTATTTTTCCAACTCGAACCAGGCTGCCTCGTCTTGTCCTCGGTCTGAAAAAATGTGTGAAGGGGGGCATCGTTTGATCCCTAAAAGCTTTCAGAAGTGTTAATTCCATGTCTGGAATATTGTCACGAAGCGGCCGAATTCCAGCACGTAGAAATGCACAGGCTGCACCCAGGGGGTGCATGCAGCCAGCTCAGAGCTCTGCCATGTGGAGAAGGACATTGCTTGCTAGGCTTTGTGTTTGGGCTTTTATGATGCTTTTAAAATGAGTGACTCTTATCGTGGTTCATTTGCTTCCATGCTTGTGGTTTTGCCACTTGGGGGCAATTATAGGATCCTGTGATTCATGCAGAAGTTTAGATGGTGAATTATGTGGCTATTTTTTGGTGGACTTGTGTTGGCATTGAGCTGGAAGATGTTAATGCACTCTGGTCCAACCAAGCTGACAATTTTCTTGTGCGTGGCCACACGGCATGTTTTGTTGGCGACAGTCCTCAACTGTTTGGAAACACTGATAGAAGTTTAAACACAAGCTGTTCATGATTTTGCTTTCTATAATAAAGGAAAGCTCTTAATTAAGATCCACTATGTTGTTGGTGGTGGTTTTTTTTTTTTTTCCCAGTGCATTTTAAATGTATTATTTGCTTTGAGTTTCCAGAATGTCTGCGCTGTAACCATTTCATTTTGTTTCTTTCTTTTGTCCCTCCAGTACTGATGTCACTTGGAGATCTGATTGTCAACATCACAAAAACAGCACCAGGAAAAGCCACAAGATGCTGCACAAAGCCCCGAACGACTGAAAGTTGGAGGATTTCTTTTCAGGATGTTCATTTTTCACTGGTGAGTAGGTGGAGCCATTTTATTTTTGCTGATGATTGTCTGGAACAGCCCAAGTTGCTGGGATTGGTGTGTTGGTGTCATCGATATAATTCTAGGACAGGATAACAGCAGCAGTGTTTCTCCCCAGTCTCGACGTTGTATGTTCTGTATGTTCCATACTCCATTATTAATTAAGAACAGCTTTCCTCCATTTAAACAGTGTTATTTCTTGAGATGGCCAGAGGATTTCTTTGGCTGCTCATCCTTCGTCAGATTAGCAGTAGGAATGGTTTGCATCTGTTTGCATCTGTTTTGCAAACAAACAAGAGATGAGGGAGCACTGCAGGCTGATCTGTCTGCAACTGCTGCCTAAAAGAAAAATAGGGATAAACTGTCCACAGTGAAAGACATCAGAGACGATGGATAGTTTAAGTCAGGGGGTGTGAATGAAGCAGAAGACAAGCAGTGTAGTGAGATCCCATGTATGGAAGAAGGTAATCCTAAATTTATATGCTTTCTAAAGGACAAAGTGAAGCCTGTTGTAGATACCTGACATCCTGCCACCAAAGCAGAGACATCTGATTGCCACCAAAGCAGTTCAGATATTCAGGGTGTTTCAGCTGCAGGTTTCAGTCCTGCTCTTTCTCCAGGCCTTTCCCTTCTCCATCAGCTTTGGTTTAGTCTTCCCCTATCTTAGCTTCTTCCAGGTATTTTTGTCAGACGGGCTTTAGAAGAGCGCAGCACAAAGGCTGTTGCTTCCATTTAGCACCAAAGAGCTTTTTTCCTAGGTATCCTCTTCATGCATATCCTAGAACAGTAGAAAACATTCTGTCAGTTACGGGATATATATACAAATAAAACACACAGGGGGGTTTAATAGGATGAAATCCAGATGGAAGGTTGTTTTCCCAACAGAAAACACAGGCCAAACCCTGATGTGCTGCAGACTGGCTCAGCTGCCCAAGGACAGTGCCAGTTTGCTCTTGCAGAGCCCAGACACATTTTCCTACACATTTTCCTATGCAGGCTTCCCTCCTGCTGCTTGAACACAGCATACATGGGCTCCATCTCTCCTTTACAATTACCTGCCATGGCTGCAGCAAGCTCATGGTGACGTGGTTTCATCTACCTGAATGCAATCGGGGCTGGGGTTGGGGCAGCCGCATGAACATAACTTGTGTTTACCCCCTGGGCTGTGAGTCCAGCAGCTGCTCCTATTAGGAAGATTTGCATATGACCTTGGCATGGTTTTAAGTGAATCAACTGCTCTTCATGGGCGGGGACAGAAAATCTGTCTCCTTTGGACTTGCAGTCATTGCTGGAACATGAAGCCCATGTTTGGGGTGCGGGGAAAAGAAATTGATTAAAGAAATAATAATCTTTCAAAATTAGAGTTTTTAAAGTAATTAAAAACAGAAAATAAGTGGTGTGAGAAGATGAGGAAAGAGTACATGTATGTATTCATTGTCATCAAATATAATGAATGCTAATCTGTGCCTCCCTCCATCCTTCCACATCCAAACAGGGCAGCGCAGCACACCTTGCAGGCAGTGTCCATCACTCCCATCACACAACCTGCACAGCTCCTGGCTGCTTCTGCAGTCCCTTCCTTCTGTGGGGAGCTCTTTGGTCCGAGTGGGAAGGGGAGGTGTGACAGGTGTGCTGCAGCATTGTACCTGTGGGATGGCAAACCCTTTTGAGTCACTTTGGTGAGGATGGACCAGGATGGCTGTGGCCATTCCTGATGCTCTTAGGGAGCCTACACAGATCTTTCACAAGGCAGCTTTGAAACATGATGAATGCAGACAAATCACTTTGAAATTTTTGGATGAAAGGGGCTGCATAACTGCTAGTCTGGCCCCAATCTTGCTTTGTGCGATGTGAAAGCGATAACCAAGTTGACAAAACTCATTAAATGCAGCGCCTTTATCGTACGGTATAATCTGTAAAACGTTGCAACACAAAATGTTGGCAAGCTACCAGCACATCGTCATCCTCTTTCAGTTACAGAACAGTGACATGGTGATAAGCTCCTACTTGTTCAGCACTGAGCGCTCCTGGGATGATGTATTGGGAAATTCCCCACCGGGTACCTCGTGGTTCTCTTCTGCCTCGACAGCCTCATGCTGGACCAGAGAGCAGCAGAGCAAAGTGGAGGGCAGAGGCTCTGGCAATGCTCCAGCATGCAGCCATAGACGTGGGCAGCAGTTACAAAAAGCTGCTTTGAACATGGCTATCCAGATTTCACAATTAGGACACGTGTCAGTCTGTTGGAGGTTAAGATGAGCTTGGTCCTTCTCCAGCAGCTGATCTCCCCTTGAAGGGCATGGAGTTGTTCTTCAGGTTTTGTCTTTACAGGCAGAGACAATTAAGGTTTGGATCATGGACATTCTATCATGGGGGGGCAAAGAGAAGGAATAAGGTTTTGGTATGGTGACAGCATTTCAGAAACACTTTGAGAGAGCCCAGACTTTGGCTGCCGCCTAGAACAGATAAAAACTAGCTAAGTGCCATGGGGTGTTCCCCTACATTTTCTTACAGTAAAATAAATGTTCAGTAAAATAAATCCAGTGCTTTAGCAGAAGGCTGTGCTCGGTCTATTGTTGAGCTCATAGGGAAATGTAACAAACAATATTTTCAAGTGGTTTTGTATTCCAGTGAGACTATTTCACAAGCTTGTTCTTAGCTCTTATGGAACCCTTTATATTTTCGGAGCTCCTGAAAACAACAAGCCTGCTAAAAAAATACCAGCACTATTTTTAGTGCTGTCATGTCTACAATAACAGCACATTGACAGGAACTTTAGCAGTGTTAGCAGGGTGCTGCGGTGCCGGGCACTCAGTGCTTGGGCCGCGGTTCCCAGCAGGATGGGCTCAGTGTGCTGTGTTGGAGCAGGGTGGGCACACTGCCCTTCCCCTGCAGCCCACCCCATGATAACAACCAGCCTCTCCTGGCTGCCACCAGAAAACTGCAGCTCCTGCTTTTGGAATCCTGCATGTGGGGGAAGTGGGTTTTCTCCTGGAGCACCTCTCCTTTTTGACTGATTTTCTGACCCCGTCTTTGATTTCCCAGTGAAATACCACAGCTATTATTTCTCCCATCCTGTCATTTCTTTCCCAGCATTTCTAACAGATAGCAGAGGCAAAGCACTGAGCACCGACTTTGGCACAAATACATCTGCGTGAGGAGTAGCACCGAAGTGCTGGCCCCTTCTCACTGTATCCCTGTTGCTTCTCCAAAATGTAATATGAATCCAAGAGCAGCTTTGTTGAACTATAATTTGGGTCAACAGTGTTTGGTGGGTTGAAAGGTCACGCTGAAACCCCATCTGTTTTAGCTCTCCATTGGAACCATGAAAGTACTTTAAACTTGAGATGTTCTGTAGCATTCCTAAATTACCGGTAATGTGTAGTGACACCAAGAACTGTGGTCTAGAAATGCCATGTTTCTCTCCCCCCTTTTTTTTTTCTAACTGGGTGAAGCATCAGATTTAGGAAGTAAATTCAAGTCAGCTGGACATAGGTCAGTGGCTGTGAGTGGAAGGGGATGGAACAGTAGGTGCCTCTGGCCCATAAAAAGCCTGTCCTACTGAGATCTGGCTCCAGGGCTTATTAAATACCAGCCATTTTTGACTAGTAAAAGACCAAACAAACTGTGTTTTTTCTCCTTTGATGATTAAATTCAGCCTGAAGTGAGTGGTATCATTTATATAAACACTTGTGTGCTGTCCTAAGAGATTAGCACATTTGCTTGTATGCTTACTTTCAAGGCTGTTTTGCTTTCAGGTGATAGCAAATGTGACCCACAGACTGAGGGAAGACCCAAAGCATCAGGGAGGGCAGAGCACATCTGCCTTTCTTCTGCTGTTGGGATCCAGCCAGGTCCTTCCAGAATCTGCCCTGGAAGAGCTTAACACCACTGGTTCCTGCTGCTCCAGAGCTCTCCTGAACCATTTCCAATTAATTCATTGCCATTCAATGCTGTGTGCACCAGGGACTCCTTGTTCAGCATGCTTAATTCTGGAACGCAAAGCAACAAACTCATGTGGGAGGAGGTCAGGAGTGCCACCACGCTGCAGTTATTTCACTCCAGGGGTGAGCACAGAAGTCTGAGTATCTCTGATCAGCCTCTTTGTTTTATCCATTTCACATCACAGTGTGGAAGCAATGGGGGCAGATTGATGCAGGGCTGTGCTTGATCTCTCCATACTGTAACAGGGGAGTGGCTGGGACAGCAGCTGCAGTAATTGGTTTTGCTGTTAACATGGGGGAATCAATCAGCTTTAACTTCAGCAACACTACAGCTGTGCCCCAACTCCCCTGGCTAGAGAGCAGCACAACCTCTGAGGGGCTCTGACTGCCCCATCCAACCCCAGCCCCGTGCTCTGACAGGTCCGTGTCTCTCCTGCAGGAGTCCATATCTGGATGAATCACTTCAGGCGAGGCTCTATCCTTCTGTCCCCCTGCTTGTATTGCAGGAATTGCCACTGCCCAGGTACAGGACCTTGCACTTGGATCTGTTGGACCTCACAGGGTTCAGGGGTGGTTCCTTCACAGCACTGCCTCCTTACTATCTGCTCTGCCCACTCAGTGCTTCAGGGCAGCTTTCTATGCACATATTCCCACTGACAGCTCCTGATACGGAGCGGGTTTCAGGCTGCACTGAAGACCACACTGGTTTCCATTGTTTCTGGCTAACTTGGAGACAATGACACCACCAGCAGCCTCCCCCAGTCACCTTTAACCTTTCTGCTCTGTCCGCTGCCTCCCTGTCCCCATGTAACACAAAGATGAGAACCATGCTCCCTGCTCCGGATTGCAGTGTGATTATTGAGCAGAGTCACGCTAGCTACACACAGGCAAATCTGCAACTGATTATGAGGTTTTCTTCTCAATTAATTGTCAGAAGCAAAGGGGCGTTTGATGTTTAATGTCTTTTTCTTCTTGTTTAATGCATTCTCTTTGCCACCCGTCCTCAGACACTGGGAATAGACAGAACTGCACAATGCAAAGGCTGCCGAGTTGTCACTGCATTCATGCGTAATCCATCTCAGGCATTTGTCTGTTGTTTGGATGTTACACACAGGTCTGTAGGGGACTTTGCTTTTAGATCCATTGACAAAGTGACACTGACATCTTACTGAGAGGCACAGGATGAATCCTGCACCCGAGATCAGGGCGTGAGGCCCAGATGCTGTGTATGTTCTTGGGACAGGGTGGGAGGATGCACCTCTTCTGCTCTCCACGGGCACAGTCTGTGGCTGTCAGCATTATGGTTTGCCTGGGCTGTCCTCACACATCTGTTTTGGACCAAGGAAGATGCTTCTTCTGTCTTAAAAAGTCTTTCTTGGAGGTGTTTCTTCATGTGGTCTGAACCAGGAGCAGCCCTCTGTATATGCAGGGGAAAAGCTGGGGAAGGGGGTTAGAAAGAGCTGTGAGAGGGAGATGTGCTCTGTGCAACCAAGCAGCAGAGATTTGTTTAAAGTGACAGCTTGGGACTGGAGGGCCAATTCTTCTGTGAGACTTTCTGCTTCTGTACTTAATCCATTTTTATTATTAAAAAAAAAAAAAAAGCAATCAACATCAGCAGTTTGCAGACACTGCATTTTACAAAAGAACAAACTCCTCCAGTACTTCATCAATTCAGAAGCTTTGCACAGGTGCAAGGAGAAGCCATTCACTTCTGAGTTGGGAAAACAAGGCTCAGCATCCCATGGAATCTCAGTGCTGCTGAGGCCATTTTGGGAGCTGGTGGAGATCAGAACACCACCCAGCTGTGGCTGACATCTTCATCCCAATCAGTGCAAAATTTGTGCTCATTCCTATGGGGCTCGGTTTCTTCCTGATCTTCCATAAGGGTGCTCCATTCTGGCGGTGCTGAAAGTTGGAAGATTTGAACTAATTGTAATTGAGAGAGTTACTGGCAGAGCTCTGATGAAGATGTTGAGAATTCCTGGCTCCATCCTCTGCTCTGATCGCAGGCAGGGCTGAGCTGATTGCAGAGCATCTCTGGGAGGCTCCTGTTGTAGACCCAGAATGCTGAACTTTCAGGAAGACCTAATTTAGATCGGAATGTTATAAACAGCTCTGTATCAAGAGTGTACTTTCGTAACTTGGAAATTGCCAGAGAAAGCACATAAATCATTCTGTCCTATGCTGTTGGGTTTTTTAAGTTACCAATTGTACCAAATACTTAAGATAAATCTCTCTTTTTTTTTTTTTTTTTTAAGAAACAACATGGATGTGATATTTGACTTAAAAAAAAAAAAATTTTGTTGAAATTATGTGCCTTTCTTTCAGGTTTATCAGCCTCTGCTTTTATGGATCACTGGGGATATAAGGACGAGTTCAGCTCCCATCATCCTTCTCTGTTTAGCTTATAGAATTGACAGTTGGATGCACCATGTGAGTACATGTGATACTTCATACTTTGGAAAAGATTTCATTCAAAGTCTTTGCTATGAGTTGTTATGGACATTAAAATGTATGGCAGGATTGCCTCCCGTTTGCACAGCAGCACAAATATTCTGACAGTCATGTTGGTGAATTTGCAACACAAATTAGAGGCAATGCCCTGACTAAGAGAGGAGACGAGGCCAAAATGGAAATTAGCCATGAAAAAATAGCCAAGAGAGACACGGCCTCTGATAAGGAGCAGAGCAGAAGGGTGGGCAGCAAGGTCTCCAGGATGCTGCAGCTCTCCTCTGTTCATTTTCAGTGAGCAGAAAGGTTTGATCTGGCTCTAGTTCTTAGGCCATCAGTCAGCTGTCAGGGTTAACACTGGGCTTGATGTGAGGACCCAAGTGAGGAAATCATGCTTTGCAGACCCTCCAATGTTGCAAAATCTCCTTACACCACCAATAGTGGATGCTGATGTTTTGCAGAGCTTCTCTGCTCAGGTGTTTTGGGGAACTGCCAGGAGGTGGCTCTGGGTTGGCTTTCAGGTCATTGCGCCTCGTGCTGGTGTGCTGCTGGCTGCAGATGTGTCTGCTCTGCCCATAGTTGCACACACCTGCCTTCAGTTCAACTCCTGAGGGCATAAGGAAGGCTGACATGTGGTTTGTTGGGATCTTTGTGTTATTTCTTGGGCTGTGCAGGGTGCCTTAGGCTAGATGCTGAGGGTCTTCCAAAACTAAGCCTCAAATCAAACATACTAAATCAAGCTATGGCATATGCAACACATCAAGGCGGTATTTATGTTTGCAGCCTCCAGCTCCAGTATCAAAAAGCCTCAGAGATAAATGCAATCAATAGCCAGTTCACAGGGGAGTTGGCAAGATTTATTATGTTTATGATTCCGCACAAATATTGTTGACAGTTTTCTTCTGATGCAGAGATAGCTTCCATCAGCAAGCACAGCTAGACCTGAGGGATTCACCCCCAGCTGAGGTCCACATCATAGGTGCCCTAATTCCTTGTGTGCTGTATTTTAAGCACTGCCATATAAAGGGACTTTACACACACAGTGATGATGTGCTGCACTTCTCAGATGGTTAACAGCAGTGTTATCTCTTTGGTGGTGTTGTATCATTGCCATTAAGTTATAATCATTACTGGCTAATTCAGTACAGTTCTAAACATTTGTGATGCACTGCAGTAACTGAAAAATGAGGAAAGCATCCCATTAAATGTGTAGACTGAGGCTTTGGTACAAATGCCATGGGATAAATGAGAAGTTTCCCTTGATTTCAGTAGGAGCTGGATCTTGCCCAAGTAGTGCAAAGAGCCTCCCACACTCCAGAACAAATACAAAGAGACATATGGATACTGTCAGGGGAACAGGTGGATATTCATCTGGTTTGTAAAGGAGCTGGAGACAGCTTGCTGCATTTTGGTGAGAAGGTTATTCCAGGCAACCAGAATGGTGTGAAAGCAGGGAAAAGTACAGCATGGCGATTGAGGCACAGGTGAGACTGGGACATGAGAGAGAGAGGAACTGTTATGAAGAGGTTTGGAAATGGGGAGAGAAAGCTCAACTTGATACGTGAAAGAGGCGGAGGGAAAGCTGAGCTTATCTGAGAAAAGGGCTCTGCAGTGGCTCCTGCTGGGGCTGGAGGCAGATGTGGAGGATGGAGGGCACAGAACAGTCGTGAGATTGGTGCAGCTGCTGCTGAAATCTGGTCCCTTTTGCTCCCTGCCAGGCATGAGGTTACGTGAGAAGCATCACTCAGGATGTGGTGCTGAGCAGGGCAGGGGTGGCTGGGGCTGTCCGTCCCACGTAAGGCAGCTCAGGCATCACATCGTCTGCACCTCTGGAGAGCAGTAAACCACCAACCCAGAGGAGCTGCCTTGCTGAACGCAGGATCCCCTTTCAGCCACTGTCATTAAGCACAGCTTGAAACCAAAAGCTTCTGATAGCAGAGATGAGATGCAGCTTCCAAAGAGCAGAATAGGGCACAGGGACTCATCCCATGCACGTGCCCCCACTGCGATGCTGCGGTCTTGCGGGCACAACCAGCGTGGCTCACACTGGTACACATTCAGCTCTTTCCTCTGCCCCAGGCTTGGAATAATCTTTGTGTGTGTTAGGATCGGGTGGAGCTCTAGCCTTGGTCTGGGATGGAAAACTGAGATAGTCTTGAGAAATGAGCAAGTGAAGGCATTTTTGTGCAGAAATCTACACACAGGTTGTGCAGTAACGTTATGGCGACATACTGCAAATGTGTGAAACAGTGAGGATCCCCCAGCGCTGGCATGGAGCACATCAGAGATCTGCCTGAGAGCTCACAAAGGCTGCCGCACATCGTCCTGCGTGGGGAACTACAGCACATGACTCCGTAATGAGAGCCTTTGTATTTCTGGCGTTTACAAAAGGAAGGCAATAAAATGTAATGAAAAAAATAAAAAGAAGAAGAAGATGATGGTGATGGTGATGAATCCTGGGTGTTTGTGAGGATTTTGTAACTGGAACTCCTTGTTTATACTTGCTCAGCAATTAAGCTTCTGCGCTGCTAAAATAGGAATGTGAATATTTTGGAAATGCTAAATCAGCACCATTGCAGCTGTTCTAAGGGATGTGTTTGGAGAGGTACCAGGTGAGATAACCAGTCCTTGTGCTGTTACAACTCAGGAATGGCTTGTAAGGATCCTCTGGAACCTTCTGGCATATCTGCCACCCCCAGGAGTGAGCTCTGAGCAAACACATCTGTGTGTGTGTCAGGAAACACGCTCCCCAACCACCTTTGTTAGAACGAGGGAGCAGGAAAATGTGCAGAGCCCTTTGTAATGGCTGAGATGTCAGAGGGGCCGTGTTAGAGTGAAGGTGTCCCTCCGCACTCGAAGTTCACGTTTCTTGTTGCTGAAATCAAATACAGAAGCAGAGAAGCCGTGGACTTTCGGCCCATAGGAGCCATCTCCCATCTCTTCAGGAGCGATGCACACCACAAAGGAGCTGGCAGGTCCTGCTGCCACCAGCGCTGGTCCTCTCCATGCAGGGACACACCTGAAGCTCAGGTTTACATGGGCCCAGTTGCTGCTCCCAAAGTAACTGCAGAGAAGAACACGGCGCATCAGATGGTTTGGCACGTCCTGCACTGGGCCGAGTTCTGCTCGCTGGCCGCATTTTGTAGGTAGCGCTGCGTGTGCCCCACATCACATCGCCTTATTGCTACAGCAGAGATGGTCCGGACGCCGAAAAGTCGCAGCAGCGGATGGAGCAAAGGGCCGCGATCAGCGCAGCGTGAGCTCCCCCTGCCCGCCGCTGCGGGAGGAGCTGCGGTTCCCCTTCTCTACCCCATTTTCGTCTCGCCCCCTACAGCCCGTGAAGGAAATGCACGGCAGGTATTTAAGACTTCAACCTATTTCAGTCCAATAGTAGAAGAATCGCTCGAGAATAATTTCATAGAGTCACGGAACCACAGAATCATAACGTGGTTGGGTTGGAAGGGATCTGATGCTCCTCCCTCTCCCCCTGTCGAGACCGGGCTGCCCCCCAGCTCAGGCTGCCCAGTATCCATCCACAGCTTCGGGCACCTGCAGGGATGGGGGACCACAGCTCTGGGCAGTGCCTCGCTGCCCTCACATCTGACCTAAATCCCCTCTCTTTCAGTTTAAAGCCGTCCCCCCTTGTCCCATCGCTTAGATCGTGTCAAAAGTCGGTCTCTCTCCTTCCTTAAGTTCCCTTTAGGTACTGGAAGGCACAATGAGGTCCGGAGGACGTCAGATGTCAGATATTGTCAGATACTGCATCAGTAGAATGGAAAAGGTTAGGAACAGAGATAAAGCGGTGTAGTTCACCGCACAGGAGCATCACGGAGCCGTGGCTGCCGAGCTCGGGTCGCGCCGCTCGCTGCCGGCAGAGGTCAGCAGCGCCGTCCCAGGAGCTGCAGGGTGCGTGAATCGCGTTGCGGGCAGCGCAGGGCAGAGGGGTGGGGAAAGGCAATGGGAGACTCTGGAGCATTGCTGGGGGTGGGCTTCGAGCGGGAAGCTCTGCGGCTTTTCTAGGTTTCCCCGGGAGGAAGCAGGGTGTTGGGTTCCTCCTTTGTGGACGGGAATCCTCCTGGCAGAGGAGGCGAGGTACCTGCTGCCCCCTCTGTGACAAGTGGCACATGGTGGCCAGATTTGGGACAGGGGCTGGCAGGACTGACCCCCATGGAGCAAGTCCCATTGAGCTCAGGGTGCTGTCAGGCAGCATTTCTGTACAGCAAGCACAAATAATCCGAAATCTTGCAACCTCACTTTGTTAGTAGGGTGAAGTTATCCCACTTCGTCATGAAGTAAGAACTGTTTGGCTTAATTTGGTTTGTTAAGACGTTTGGTAAATGATCCCTCATCACCGGTGTAGGGCTGTCAGTACCCACGTGGGGACACAAGGATGCCCCACAGCTGTTGTTCCCCATTTGTGGCTACAGCAGAGGCCCACATGGGTTGGTCCCTGTTGTGCAGCATCACAGAAATAAACAGGGCAGGGCATTTTGATTCTCTTCTCTGCTGTCGGGGCTTTGCAGGGTTTGTGGCTCTGCTGCAGGCATTGCTGCAGTGCTTTCCCAGCACCTCCATGCCCCAGCAGTTTGGCAGCCTCTTCCTGCATTAACCCACAGCAGCAGGCTTTATAGCTGTGGGCAGGGCTTTATGAAGGTTTAATTAGCATGATCTGGTCCCCATCAGAAGCAGCCTTGCTCTGTGCTGCTCAGAGCCCTGAAAAGCTGTGCTGTGGTGCTAGAAACCACTTTTGGTCCTCACAAATCCTACCTGTTCAGGGATGTGTATGAGGTGCCTGAAAGTGTGTTTGCTAGTGCTTATATGGAGGTAAGGGTGCACCCACCAGGGATGATAAAGGCACATTGAAAGAGCAGTGATTCCCTCAGTACAGGGCTACTGGTCTCCACCCTCTGAAGGGTGCTGAGTTGTGCTGCTGTGATTGTGAATAACGTCTTAATGGTTTGATTGAATAGTGTACAATCTGCAAGTTCTGCTACAGAGATTTTAATCTTGGACTTGCTTCTTGCTTTGACGTATTTAGAGAAATGTTGTAACAACACACTTAGTATTTAATCTCTTCTCACTAGAACAGTTGGAAGTGCTTTATTCAGATCCAATGACTGCAGAGACCTGTGTGCTGTGTATTAGTATTCTTAATTCTTCCACACTGAATGAACTGATCGTAGGGCAGGGAGTCTACTTTTTTTTTTTGCTTACAATTTGGGTTCTTTTCATTGCAAGGTACCAATGCAGCACACTATCCATAAAACAACACAGTTCAGAACAGTTTGGCTCCTTAAAAAATGCCACAAGAGATTTGCAAACATACACAGACACAAACCATATGCAGCCAAGTAAGAAATAGGACAAAGCAAAACAGTTTTAGCAGGTAAGCACCTACACAGCAGCATGTGTTGTATATCAAGGAGGCACAGACTGTAATCCAATGTCCCGCAGTTTGCAGCGAGTGGAAAGGCTCCCAATAAAACCTTGGTCGTCCCTCTTCTTTGATTTCACAAACTGTCCTGGGTAGTAGTTGGGAAATTGAGTCCTAAATACCACCAGGGGACTGGAGTTGTCCCAGAGCAGGTCCATGAGGTTCTATGGGATCCAGGGACTGAGACTATTGAGTGCTTGGCAAACGTGGGATCCTTGCCTTGTTGGGAAGCATCTCTCTGCAGCCTATGCACATACAGAGCTCATATATACCTTGTGAGGTAAAACAGATTGCCCAAGTGCAGTTCTGCTCTCCTCTTAGCATCCATAATGTGAGTAATTGCTACATGATTGAAAACCAATGGGAAAATCTGTAGGATCCATTTTGCCTGTATGTATACCTGCTGTACTAATATGACAGGAGATGCAGCTGCTGTCCATGTATGTATCTAACTTCCATCTGTACTGGCTTGTTTTCTGCATCTTTCACATATACATTTCCTAGAGTAGGTGTGCAGTGTGCAGGGACATCTGGCACTGTTGGGACTGTTCCGATAAATGCAGCCCCAGCACATCGCCAGGTACAGCAGGCACTGCTGAAATGACTTGGGTTACGTGCTGGCTTTGCTGTGTAATTATGAGCATTACCTGAGCATTATCCAACCTGGATGTCACTGCTGCCAAGGCAGATAATCCCTCCATGTGAGCAGTGAAAGCAGGGCTCGCCACCACACCTCACGTTTGCAGTTTCTCTTGTCTGCTGAATTATCTGCCTTGATGAATACGTGTTGTGGAATGGGCCAGGACAAAAGAAGAGATATTTAATTTGACCCTTAACCAGGGCTGAAGAACACTAGGGAAAATTAGCCAAAAATATTTGTGTTTCCTGCCAATCCCTCTCAGTGATTTCTTTCTTTTTCTTTTCTTCCCTCCGAGTTTCACACAAAGCTCTGTCTCTGGGATTAGCTGTCTACAGGCAGCTCTTTGTTTTCAACCAAATTTAAGATTACGGCTGGGCCATAAAAGGGGAGAAAGGTGACACTGGAGAGTTTCTGCAGCAGTAAATCCTGAAATATTTGGGCCTGTGACATTTTTGTAGCTGGCAAATGTTGAGTGAGACATATCTGGTCAACATGGAGGCCCAAACCCAGCTAGGTTTCACAGAAGAACCCACTACAGGTCTCAGGTTCATGTGGCATCACATACTTCTAAAGAGATCTTTCTGGTCAGATACCTAAAGGCTGATTTTGTTTGCTGCTACTTGCAGTGAGGGATGAAAATGTTCCTGTTGTTAAACGTCCCAGGCTGGAGAGCAGCCAAACAGGAGAGGAAATGCAGGAGGGAGCATCACCCTGATAAGAGCTGGATGGACAAGCACTGTGCTATCACGTCACCATGTTTAATTTACATTAACAGCTATCATTTCTACAATGCACTGACAACTAGTACTGCTTAAGGAGAGGCTGTTAATGCTCCAGTTCATCACAGAATGGCGGTAAAACAACAACCAGTTACAAACACATGTCTAAGCTACCAAGTTTGAATTCACAGACCTTGGGACAAATGGGATTCTGAAGATTATTAACCTAATGTGCTTATTTCAGGCTTCCCTGCTGGAATTCTTGTGCTAGAAATCATCCACCCCCTTATACGAGTAAAGCTTATACAGTTCTAGCTCCAAAATGCACATATTTAGTGTTCAGGGGCAGGAAGGCAACTTGAGACGTGGTTTTTCTCCATATCTAATGAATGTTATTATGAGGAAATCTTCTGCTAGATCAGATGCCTCCAGTGATTCTTCTGCAGGCTTTGGATGTATTTAACAGGGTGCCAGAGCTCACCACAAATAGGAAGAGGAAAAACTTTCTGAAGTCTGAGGCTTTGTCACCATGGTGACATCTATTTGAGTTTGGAAGTTGCATTAGTTTGAGCTCGCAAATTTTTCTTTTTCCTGTCATTAAAGTTACGCCTTTTATCCTCTCAATTACCTCCTCCCTCTCTTCCTACCTCACCGTGATTGCGTTTAAAAACCGAATTTCCTTTCAGGAACAAATATGTAGGATAAATTACCTCCAGCAAGCTGCCAAAGACGCAGTCCATATCCAAGTGGTCTATAAATGCAAAGAGAACAACACCGTGTCTCTCCTTCTGCATCTGACGGTTCAACAGCTTATGATCAGATATGTTCAAACATGAGAGGTCTTTAGCTGCCCTTTAATAATCATGGAGATGGCCACATTCAACCCTTCAGTGACTCTACTGGATTAGGTGGAGTTCACAGCAGAGATGGATTTGACCTAGTAAGTATAGCAGTGGTCTTTTGGGTTTGCTTTACATAGCACGCAAAGAAGCTCTTCAAAGGTTTGTGGTGCAACATGACCTTGACTTCAACTCTCATTTTAATGGCTACTTGGAAGATGACAAAGACCACACTCTTTGGGAGATTGCCGTAGGGTGAGAAGCTTCAAAACCACATGGCCAAATCTGAGCGTAAGTGAAGTCTGTGCAGCCCACACAACTGCAGTGGCAGCTGTCGGAAGTATGCCAGAGAAAGCCATGCTCCTGGCTGACAACTGGAGGGCAGGGAGTCTGAAGCACAACTTAAAGCAATAATGTTCCTTTGATTGGTATCCAAAATTGGTGACTGCTTCCTTTCAGGATGAGCATGCTGTGCCTAGAGAGATGCTGATAATCTCTTGAAACAACTGCAGTCCGCATGGATTGATGGGCTGATAGGCACTGTGATCCATACACTGTAGCACTTCAAGCACTTGGTTTTGATGAATTCGGGTGTTTCCCTTGTTTGAGGGAGGAGCCAGTCATTTTGTAATGATTTCCTGGCCACTGAGCGGTGTGCTTTGAAGCAGCAAAAATTCACTCTTAACACATTTTCAGAAGGAATTTTCTCCCTGCATTGACCAGGATCACACGTCATCCCTCTCTGCCTCAGTCTGTCCTCATAATCAAGTTCACTCTCAGTAGCGCGTATTTTATTAAATTTAGCTGTGAGAATGTCACCAATTATGAAGGAGAAAGCAAGAGTGAAGGTTAGGGGGGAAAGGTGAAGGTTAAATTCAGACATTCATGAGTTTATGGGGCAGTTTGTCCTCAAATCAAAGCCAGGCATTCATGTCAAGCTACATAAACAGGAACGAATGTTCGTGTGAAACTTGCTAAGGAAGCAAAAACCCATAAGAATATTTGCCACCAATGCTTTCTTCAGCCTTTCCCTCCTCTTGGCCCAAAGAAAGGAGATTGCTCAGAGCATGTTGCTATCCCAGACAATGCAATCATTCTGAAGACCCCAAAAAAATCCCTGCTAGAAGACACACGTTCATGGCCAGCACCCTGCTGAGTGCTGCAGCCATTGCTGTGAGCACAGTCTGCAGACTGACAGGAGCAGGATCCCAGAGCAGAGCTGTGTGCCCAGTGCTGGGATCATGAGGACATCTCCTAGTCTTTCCTGAGGTGTCCAAGGACGGTTTTTCTCAGTGTTGCACCCTGTAAAATATTCAATTGAAGGCAGAATTTTGGGAAGGGATGGGAAAACTGGTGAGAACATTTTTTAAAGAGCAAATGATCCTCACATCCCCAGCTACCTTCTATTTACCAAACAGAAGTTTCCCTGTGTGATACATTTCTTAAATTATAGGTTTCCCATTTCCTGGCATCCTAATAAAGTCTAGATGAATGATGAGAGAGTCTGCAGGGAGAATGAGTAAACATCTCCTACTGTCTGGAATGTAAGATGACTACTGTCTTATCCTTTGTTACAGGTTGTTAAGATAAAATTACCCTATATATCAACAGTGCTGTCAATGAAATTAGAAAGGGCATTCTACCTCCAAGCTGCCTGGAGGGTTCACAGAGGGAAAATGAAGGAGGTCGCTTCTCTGTTTATTTTGGTTATCCACTTGCTTTGGGAAAAAAAAAAAAAAAAAAAAGAAAAAAAAAAAGTTAATTTCGGGGGAGGGGAGTTGTTTTGTTATTTAATAAGCAAATGAAAAGCAAAAGAAATGCCATGGTGTGTGTGCATGTGTGTGCAGCTTGGGATGTTCCACCAGCTGTGCAGGCAGGAGAGGAAAGAAACTGTGGCTTAGTGAAAATCCTGTGATAGCTCATGCCTGAACTACTGCTGCAGGAAAGTTTGAGTGCAAAGAGATCCCGTGGTTATAGATTTGGCCCTCACAGAGGGCAGAGGCTGCATAGCGTTGATCTGTGGGGATTGGTATCTTGAGACAGCAATTTACATTTTTTGGGAAGATCCAACTAAACCCGATGATTAATGATGGGCTGATGACTGAACTTGATGATCTTACTGATGTTTTCCAACCTTGGTGATTCTATGATTAATGCAGCTTAGAAAGTGCCTCCAGATTTGGTGTTTTCTCTAGATTTCCTCAAGACATCTCTCAGCCTCAGGTTTTGCCCATTTAGTTTCCCCATTTCTCCTTCCATTGCTCTTCATCTGCTCCAGTAAATTGCTCAGCCACAGTTTTAGGAGCACACCCTTGTGCTTTCCTGTAATTTACTAATGCACAGAAGCACTCCTTGTACTAAGGAAAAGTCCACTGTCTACTTGTTTCACTCATGGTTAAATTGTGTTGCCAAAATAATCACTTATTTTAGGTTTGCTCCTAATATTGTCACCACTATTGATTCCTATAGGCATATATGGAATCCAGATCTTACCTCTCTAGTGCCTCTTCCACACAAAATGAATTCTCTGCTCCAGGCATTTCCCCTACATCATCCCAGTGCTCCAGGGCACTGTGCTGTGGCTTGAGGGCTTCTTTTGGAGAGACCTGAGTCTTGGGCAAGTCTAAGGTACCCAGCTACATTTCCACTCATGTCTGTGGCAGAATCTGTCACCATCTCTCTTTTTCCTTTGTTTTGTTTTTACCACACAAGTTGTTTTTGCATTTTTCACACCAAATTTTTGGTTTGAAATAAAGAAACAACTGAAAACGGGACTGGAGGAAAGCTGGGAATGAAAAACTGAAGTTGGGTGAGAAACACTGTTGGATTTGCAACACATTCCTCTGTTTCTGCCATCTCATCTTTTACTGTGTCAGGGAATTTACTTGTCACCCTCATACCCTTCTCTGTGTGAATACATACATACACACATGAGAATTCTCTGTGACAAGCCGTAGGGCTTTGCTCCAGATTTTCCACCCCTAACCATGTCAAAAGAAAATATCTTAATGCTCTATTCACAAAATGCTTTTGGCCTGTTTCCGTTTGAACGTTCCGCTTGTTTGCATAGGCAATTCATTGAGGAGTTCATAAAGCCTCCTTTTGCCTGAGTTTGTGAATGTCTGCCCACTGCCTGGCCTTGAAATGAAATTTTATCGGAAAAAAGAGCTCTTTGGGATGCATGCATTTTGTGCACTTGGATGTGTTTTCAAGGGAAGAAGGTTTCCTATGGAGTGAAGGATGGAGTTGTATCACCTTCTCATTTTATTTTAGCTCCAAAACAGCACTGAGGAAACAGCTGAGGTTTTTGACAGTTCAGTGTTTCCTGCTCTTGTGTCTTTTCCTTTGAGAGTTTCCTCAGTAAAAGACAGCGTCATGCTTTGATTCTTGCTGCCTCGTCCCAGCAGAAGACCCTTCACTATCTCAGTTCTCAGCTTAAAATCATGGTTATATGGACAAAACAGCCCTTCTGCCCAGCCCCAGCACAGTGCCAATAGCAGCCAGCACAAAACTGATGTTTTCCTTTATTAATCATGCACACGCAATCTGCAACCTGAACTGTGTACAGAAATGAATGGAAAAAGCGCAACCTGACCACGAAAGTATTATTTTATAAATAAGGTCCTTTAGTAGTAGTTAATTGGATACACATTTTGCTGGATTCATGGAACATTAAAAGCTATCATATCCAAATTGACTGACTGAGTTCATGTTACATCTCCCAAATTACCAATGACCATTTGCCTTGCAACATCAGACCTTGGGTTCAGAAATCTAGCTCGAGGGCCTTTTTTAAGTACATGGCACTTTTTTTTTTTCCTAATAGAGATTGATTTAGTGTATGTTTAATGGCCCCATAAATCACTCAACATGCCCAACTCACATACAAATTCTGCCAAAAAAAAAAGTTTTCAAGGAAGCAGATGCCCTGTACTTGGAACCAATTTGCCTTGCTCTCTGCGTGTGCAAGAACCTGCCATTTCAAGATCCTCCTAATAAAAATGTTTTGCTCTCCCAGGTCTGAGCACTGGTCATTTTCTCTGGGTCTGCTTTCTTACCGTGCCAGGTTATGCATGGGCAGTTCCCCTGCTGTGCCTGTGCTGTTCTAGTGCCTTGTAGATCAACAATAAATAAATTCATTGTGTGTTCAACAAGAAGTAAAAGCAAAAAGCAGAGTTGCATTGTGCTTGCTCCTGTGAAGACCCATTGTGTGCAAAGTAGTGTGCTATCAAATGGCATAGGTCATTTTTCATTACCCCACTGAGGATGCAGCTCAAAGCAGAGGATTATAGAAACTCATTTCCTTTGGTTAAGGAAAAAAAAAAAAGAGTTAACATTCAATAAACTCGAGGGCTATGACGCAATGTGGCCCTCAGAACCTTCCGAGTGGAGCTGTTAATAGCTTCCTTTCCCAGGACGCGGGTTTGCCCCATTCACTTATCGACTTTGATGCATTAGTAAAAGAAAATATCAACCCCTCATAACTCTCAGAAATGATACAATACATCACTTGGAAGTAAGCTAGGATCAACACATTGTTAACTGTTTGATCTCTCGAGTCAAAATTAATGATAGGTGTTTTGCACACACACACAAAAAATGAATGTTAAAAGCCTATTTAAGCTAACTAAAGACATCCATACAACATCAGGGTTGAATTGGAGGTGATTTCCTGCAATGCAGCTGTTATAAGTTTATCAGTCTGCGGGTGGCAGTAACCAGTAATCATAACCAGATTGCAGAAGGATGGGATGAAACTTATCTTTAAATAGAAGATCTAACCAACTAACTTAAGAAAGCTGGTTGAGAACTAAGTCCATGGTACTGCTCACTAGAACACCCAAGGCTCTGGGAAAAGCCAATTTTCTATGTGCTTTAAAGAAATGAAATGATCCTGAAGGTTTAACTGCTAAGTAGGGAGAAACCAGGGTTTATAATGATTAACAGCCGACCTCCTGCTCTCTGGTACTCGCAACATTTACACAATAATGATAGCTAATAAGAAATGGCATTAAGAAATATCTTTGACTTTCTCCACTGAGACGTTGCCATAGGCAGCTGATAAACTTTAAGTCCATTCTCCTGTGACATGGAAAGGTCTGTAACGTAGCGTATATTTCTAGCAGAACGATTGAGAAATTCCAAGAAATCTCTCTGAAGAGCCATAGAGAAGTGTTGCACTGTGAGACAATGCCTCTGGACATCTACAGCCTGCTAGTTTTAATGCATCTTGAATTGCTTCCATCTGCAGCTAATCTGACCACTGGAAACAGTCACTTTTGCAATGCCCTTTAATTTTTCTGATTTGCGTGTGGGCGGTATCTGTTGGTATTAATATGAATGTTTTCCGGATTGAATTAGAGAAAACAAGACGAGCTTTCAAAGCAGAATCAACTTTCTTTGAGAAATGTGAACTCAGGAACAAGTACGGGGCAATAGGAAACCATGAAGATGATTTAGGTCTGTCCCAGATCACTGCTGTGCAACCGCAAAAAGGAGCGACAGAAAAGTCCCGCTGGATTCTCAGATCTCCCCGGCACCACTCGGCAGTTCTTTATACCTCTTTGTTCTTAATTTTACTGGGTATTCAGCCCCTTCTGTGCACTGCTCCATCAGTTAGAGCTCTGCCTACAATCGCCTCGCTGCCTGCAGCCAGCAGGGACACCCCTATTTCCTAACTCACTGACCCATGCAGACCCACTGTTTTCCATGAATGAATGAATCCCTTAAACAGTTAAGGAATGAGCCAAAATCTTCTTCCATCCCCAAAGTCAGCTGAACAGGAGCTTTGTTTTAGCACTGATTTGTGTTTAAATAGCTGCTGTTTTAGCCTTTCCCATCAACAGCTGATGGTTGTGCCACTGCTGGGTGCCCCCTCCTGCAAGCAGCACACTTCCCTGTACCTTGTGCATATGGTGTTAGCCCTGGGCTAAAACCCAGCCTCTAGAAAGCACAGCTCTGGGGAGTATCAGATTCTTAGTTTATTACTATTGTTGTTATTGTGGAAGACAAGTTGAAAAATGGCAGCTACATTTTAAAAGATAAAAATTCTTTACACACCTTTCCTCCAGACCTCAACAAGAGTTTAAGCTGAAGTAACACGTCCCCGTGTTTGATATCCGTGTTTTAGCTGTACAGCATCATTTCTCACAGGTTTTTAAAACTTAGGAGATGTTTTTCAGTGGAGACAAAACCAGTTATTGATCAAACTGAACAATTATCATTTGTTTCAATTAAAACACTCAGCGGTTTCCGGATTTTGTTTTCCAGATCTTGCTCAACAAAATCTCATCATTATTTCCCCGTAGCCATGGAATCAGCTCACTCCCTTCTTCTCCCTGATGGGACCATAAAACCCTCAGCTGGCAAATCTGTCTGCCAGGCCGAGATGTGACACAGCGCAGGGATCTGAAGTTTTCCATTGAACAAAGTAGCAGAGAGAAAGCAACTTAATTGCCTGTGGATGGCAGGTGGATGCTGGCCAAATACTTTCAGTTTCTGACCTGCTATGTTTCCCATTTGTTATTTCTTTGGAAGTGACTCACCCCAGGCGGTCCAGTCCCTGCTCCAGGCAGCTGGACCAGGCAAATCTTACAGCCTCTTGGTGCTCATCTGCTCACTGGTGTGATTACTCCTTGCCAAATCCTTGGGCATAAAGTGTGTCCTTTTGTACAGTGTCAGGGCTTTGGATGCTTTACAGCCCATATTGTCATATCAGTTTCATCTGGAACGTGACTTGTCTTTCACATCACTGTTACCACTGCTGAAACACACCACCCACCATCTCATGATGTTCATATCCGCTCTTTGGTCTCCAAGTGCCAACAAATGCCAAAGGCTGCCATTTTTTCTGCATGCAGGAGCTCAGCATCACACCTTTGCTCCGTATGCACTTCCATGTCAGACACCAACCTGTCTGACTGCCCCTCTGCTGCCAGCTGTCACATAGTAACAAAATGTAATGGGACACTGACAGGAAGGTTCAGCCCCCGCTGCCACACCACCAACATCCACCTCTGACTTCATAAGCCAACGTCAAAAAATGGGAGGCATTACTTTCAGAGCAGCCCTTGTACAATCAAAGTTCAATATAGGAGCTTAGTCTGTGTCAGTCTGAAATTCTCCAATGTGTTAAGCACATAAGATATAGTAAGGGTTACATTAAGTTATTGTGTGCTTTAATGCAGTCCTTCCACTCACACACTGACTGCTGAAGCACTGCCTGGCTGGAACACAGGAAGCACTGCATGTCAATTGAAATGAGGGAAATCTATATGCAGAAAATAGGGGAATTGGTAAATAACTGGTTGTGTGCCTCAGACCACTGTCACTATCCCGTGCTGAATTCCTAAATGTGGAACCCAGATGCAAAAATAACAAAGACCACATTAAAGCAATGCTAATATATGAGCTCTGGTTTTAGAGGAGGATGCGGAAATGCTTTGGAGGCTGATATAGGACTTGGGGAAAGATAGCACAGCTTCCAATTGCTTTTTTAAGTAATGTGTGAGGTGAGGGGTTTTGTGGCTCCATCAGACTTCCCAGTGTTGGCCTTGGGCACGTGAGGCCGTGCACATCCCACACACACGTGGCAGATCCCAGCCCCTCTGCAGACATGGGGCCTCAGCTGAGCAGACAGGCTGAGAGAGGGCGGACCTGGGAGCAGTGCAGTCACAGGCTGTGAAGCACCTCCCTTCTGTACACCTGGTGAGTGCACTAGAATCACCTCAGCTGCCTTACACATTGTAAGAGGAGAATGACTGTATAGCATTGCTGAAATGCGTGTTGGAAATGAACCCAACAAGGGCATAGAGCTCTGCCTTGCAGATGTGTGCACACAGGTGAGCACAGCTCATCAGGATGTTAGTTGTGTTGCTTGTGCACACACAGGCAAGTGCAAACCTAAACCTAGGCACTTCTGCAGATCCAGCAGCTGTTTCTTCCCCCATTGCTGCAGCTCTCCTTGCCATTTCTGCCCACCTGCTATCTGCAAGCAGCCCAAGACCTGTCCAGAGACCTGCCTGCCCTCCCACCCATCCTGTGCTGGCAGACCAGGGGATGCTTACATCCCTACAGTGGTGTTGGCAGGAAGTTCCTCAGCTGGGGTCTGGGCAGGTGGGTGGCTACATGAGGCTGACAGGAGTCCACAATAGGTTGTGTAATGGCACAGTGCAGTGAGGTAAAGGTGAATGCCAGCATACACTGGGAACACAGGTGATGGCTTTGTTACTGAGCTCTGTTAGTGAGGCTGGAGCCTCCAGGAGAGCAGATACAGGCTCTGTGCTTCAGCTGTGCCACCTGGGGGAAAGTAAACTGTACCTTCTGATTGAAAAAACCTGAAGGGTAAATTAGCACCAAAGCAGGCGATAATCAGAGGACCTCAAAGAGGTCTGGGCTACAGCATTAAGATTTTTAACTGAGGAAGTGTGTTGAGGTGGGAGCACAGTTACAGAGGTCTGGCTGAAGGACACAAGGCTCCTTCTGCTGAGGTGAAAACTTTGTGCCTTTGGTGGCAGCTGGAAGATGTGAACCTGCTGTCACTGGAGGGATGGAGTGCTGTTGTTACCTGGTGTTGTGACCCGCTGCTCTTGGGAAGAGTCTGTAGATGGATGTCAAGAGCCCTGAAATTTGGCACTGGAGAGGTAAGCTTTCTCTTTTGTTGTCTTAAACAATGCAATGCATCAGTCAGGAATGAATGGTAAACAGAGCAGTGAGGCTGAGCAGCCAAAAGTAGGGCCTGTGGGACCAGCATTGTCATGCTCTGGATTTGCCTTCTTGTCATGTCAGGGAATGAGGTCTAGCTGTGTGCAGCAATCTAGGTAGCTGCCTTGCTGTGGCTAGCAGGATCCCTCTGTTAGCAGTGCATTTTGTGCCTCATGCTGCTGCTTGTGTTTCTGCTGCCAAAGATGAGCATGGGGCAGGCAGTGCTCCTGTAAACTTCCCACTCAGGGTCCTGAACTTCTGAATTTGCTCAGTGGAGCATGAGCACATCCTTAAGGAAAGAGTGGATGTTCCTTTATCCTTGTGGGGACTAAGATCATCACTTGCAACAGGGATGTGTAAGCAAAGAGTAAGGAGCTAGGAGTTCATGTTCTGCCTTTGAGAGTTTCTCAGCCCTTGTCTTAGGGACAGCAGAGCTCAGCCTGCAGTTCAAGCTAGTGTGATAGTGCTGCCATGCTCCCAACCCTGGGTGGGATGTGCCGAGCTTTATCCCACAGCAAGCTGATTCCTGCTTTCTGAGTAATGCTGTTTTATGGGAATAACTTTCCTTTGATCTTGCAGACAGGAGTCCTCAACAGCTGCTCTGGGATAGATAAGGACAGCCATTCTCCAGACTGATGGTGTTTGGAGATTAGTGCTCAGGACATTGCACAATGGAAGTGTGCAGCCCATAAAGGCACAGTAGTCCTGTTGGTGCATGCACCTGCAGTGTTGGGGAAGGGAGCAATCTGCTTGTGTGTCAGGGCTGCAGCATGTTAATGGTGGTATAAGTGGACATATTCCTGCATCTTCCCCTCTGCTATATACCCACAACTATTACATTTTATGGAGAGTGGGAGGAAATGCTGTTCTTGCCTGTTTAAACCTGCGGAGTGTGCTAGCAGATGGATGTAAAGGAAGCTCAGTGCTGAATCTGGAGGTTGACGCAGATGTTTCGTTGATGTTGTTTTTTCTTTTAATGCAAAAACCTTAATTGCGAGCTGTTTTCTTACAAGTGAATTTGTAGTAAGAAGTTCTTGTTACTCCAAATAGGTTCACTGAAATGCTCCTTTTTGTGTAATAAAACTTAAATGTTTCTTTGGTTTTGTGAGATAATGGCAGAACTTGCTCATGATAAGCATTTTTGGCATGTTGGCTTTGGGCTTCCTGCAAAGGTCACTGAAATCTGACAGATATGTGCCCCTTCAGTAAGATAAAGCTCCATGTTCTCCTCAAGGACTATAGAGGTGATAACAGGGCTCATCCGTGTAGAATATTTAAGTGTGGGTCACAATGAATCTGAGAACTGGTCCTCACCCAGAATCCTCTACCTCTGAGGACAGGTTGGGGCTTTCTGTAGGAGCTGCCCAACAGAGTGAGAGATGCCTGTGTAATACTTGGAGCAGGGCTGCTGTGACCCTGTGGCCTTTGTTGCACCTTCCTTGGCACATGGGGATGCTGTGAGCTGAGATTCCCCCCTAACAGTAATGCTAGCCTGGCCTGCAAGAAGCAGGACTTGCTTTAAGAGGCTGCCAGAAGTGTGGGTGAGACTGTGGAAATAACCTTTGCCTGTTGTCAAAGGTAGCAGGGAGTAGTGGTGGACATGACTTCACCACACCCGCTGCTTGGTATGAGTAACCAGTTCCATGCATTTCTATGCCAACCATCATTTCCAGATGCAATGACTAGCACGGTGTTTTCCATCTCCAGATTTTGTTTGTACTGGCATGATTTAAAATACTTTGTGTAATTACAGTGGTGGTTCCTATAGTCAAACTGCTAGAGCAATGCATTCTGCTTGGAAGTTTCTTCTTTAGCTAGTAATTTTGGTAATGACAGTAATTCAGATAATCTATCCTTGTGGCCTTGTGGCTTGCAGAAGTAGAGGGTTTTTTCTATAATGCAACCTTATCTATATATAGTTCAGTCAATATCTAGTGTTCTAAATGTGTTAAATTAAGCTTGACTGAGAAATTCCACTTTCATCACCACAAACATTCTACTGTTGTCTTTTAATGCAATCAAGTAAGTGGGGAAGAAAAGGAAAGGGACAGAGCAGGGATCTTAGCAGGCAGCCATGGGCATGGGCTGGCTGTATCACCAGGCAGCTTTGGGTGCACACTAACAAAAACCCCTTAGATCATTGGGTGGTTCTGAAGATGCTGGGCTTCTCCTTAGCCAGGCATGTTGGATAGGGGTGGAAGAACCCATGGCACAGTGCGTAACCTACAGGTTTGGTGCCATGGTGTGCAGCCCAGGGACTTGTGGGGTGGGTGGTCCCCAGAGAAGCATGTCTGCCCCCACAAGCTAACACTTGAGAAACAGCAGCTTTTTGTTAGGGTTGGCTGCAATGAGTGGCAACAACTTCGGGAAGCAGATGAGCTTCATTTTGGCCTACAGTTCACAGCACAATAAACAATTTTGTCAGCCAAATATGACAACATCTATTGAAGAGCAAAAATCTTTCTGCTTCTGGAAGTGTCTGAATTGTAAAGCTGTTCTCATTTGCTGCTGAAGGGGACGCATCTAAATTACTGCTGGGAGAACCTGGTCAGGCAGATCAGAGGCAGCCATCTCCCTTGATGTGCAATTACATGTGCTGCTTGCCTTGAGAAGAGGCCAAAGCAAACAGGAAGCAGCAATTAAGGTGGGCACCTGCAATGAAGACTTGAAGTATAGAGTACAGTGTCTATCGGTCATCACTGTACAGAAAATCTCTGCTTAATCTTCCTAAACAGGGCGGTGTTTTTGAATGCTGATTGAGCATCTGTTATTTTTTCCTCCAGAAGATCCTCATATGTAGAGGAGGGTGGGAGAAGCAGATGTTGGTTGTACATCTTTATGAAAAATACTGTAGTGTGAGAGCTTCCCCAGTTCCTGACGCCCCAGAATAGAATACTCTTCTGCAAATCTGTGTGTGTAACCTGTGGCAAGTTGTTCAATCCTGCCCTCCCTCCACAGACAGGGAGTAGGGTGGAAAGCTTTGCCATGCTTTTGTACAGTTAACCCATATATTTTTCTCAACTAGGGGATACTGAGTCTAGAATGAGGTCTTAGATCGCTACTGTCTGACCAGTGATAAATCACCAAGAATCATTATTTTGATGCCTTAAGCAGCAGGAACAGCGAGTGAAGCCTTACTGATATTCTGTGATCACATAATGCATTGCAGATTGCAGAAGAGAACTGTTTAATACTCAGCATGTCATGTCCAGGATGTTTGTCTATAATGTATATGGGAAGTAGTGTGTTTCCTGTAAAGCAATAAAATCTCATTGAAATCTAGCTGCATTTGGAATTGGTGTATAAACAGATTCAGATATAAACATTTATCTTGTAGGTAACCTATGTGTAGGGCTGTTTTTGCCACTTCCTGGAGATCTGAAAGCCAAAGCTAAATCAAGTGAAATATTGTTGTCATCTGGTTCCAGAGGCAGAGAGTATCCAACAGCCTTGCCCACGTCCAGGTGGCAACAGGGGGGGCTGATGGAAAATCTCTGGCAGATCAGCAAGGTGGCTTGACATTAGTGCTGAACAGACATCAGAAGGGTGGGAGCAAGCTCATCTGCAAGTGCTAAAGAGGGCTGGTTGTGCCTGGCTCTGCAGTGTTTAGTCCTCATTTCCACAGCTGCCCAGTACAACAAACACTTCCCAATCAGCCAGTTCATCCAGCAAATCAAACCTTCCTCACTGTCAGCCCCAGAGCCTTCTAGGGACAGGAACAGTTGCCCTCATAGTAAAGAGTACCATTCTGCAACCAGATATAAGCTTATGTCTGTCTAGCAAGTTGTTCTGCTGTAGGAACATCAGCATCCCATGTCTATTTGTGGAATTATAGGGCTTACACCACTTATCCCATCTACACTTGTCCCAGTGCATGCACAGAGGAGAGGCTTTTAGGAAGGCTAGTTGATATTTCCCTGGTCTTCACCCATTTTCTTAAAGGGGTGGGGGTGTGTCAGAGAAGACATCAGGGTATGTCCAACACGTGGTCTGGAAGTGAAGCAAAAGCAACTCCAGTGTCCTGCTGTGTTGGCGGTGATGTTTTCTTCATTTACTGCCTGAGAGGTGCTGCAGCAGAAAACCAGATCTGCTTCCTCAAAGACTGTAGGTCAATTATTATGTTCTCCAGATGGGAGTGACAGACTTAATTTGCTGTTAGTCTCACCCATTTCCAGGAAGATCTCCTTTTAAGTTTAGACTGCTATGTCTTACCCACACAACAGGTTTCTCAAGGCTTATTCTTCAGCCAGATGAGAAACATGGAATGGATAAATGCAAAATGCAATCTTCTTCCTTTGTAATTAGTGCCAATAAAAAGGCTTTGAAGATGGTGCTTTGCAAGTGCTAATTAATAGGATTGTAATTGTGACTACATATTGCTACTGTGGAAGAATCAGACTGCCAAGTGTTGCTGAAGTCGCACAGCTCACCCTGGTTGCAGTGATTTCTATTGAACATCTTGCTCTCAGCTGCCACCATAAGCAGGAAATATAAAACTGGGAAGGGCTGATACCATTTGGATTGGTGATGCTTTCCACCTACTGCTGTGATGCTGGAGCATCACAACAGTTCTTCCAGCTCTTGGAGGGAATTGTCTGCCCTACCTGATTAAAGGCTGACATAGTGGTGAGATTGTGACTAAGTGATGTATGCTGCCAACAAACATGGTGGAGGTTTGGGTGAATGTACTGCAGTCTGGAGCCTGGCCTTCATCCCCACATGGCTGACCTCACAGATGTCCATTAGTGCTGCTCACTTGCCTCTGGATCCTGGGATTGTGCTACACTATCTCTGTGGTGTGTGGTTTGAGCATATCCCCACTGGAATGAACTATGAAGAGCTTTGTCTTCCTGCAAAACAAAGATGCCAACTTTAAAATAAAAATCTGGAAATAAACAGTTATGATCCACTGAAATTCATAACAAAGGACAAATTGAATCCTTCATGCTGTGTAACAGCCATAAATAAAGGCTTTATGGTTGAGAAGTTGCAGGCAATGTTCCAGCAAAATCGGATTTATTCCCTCCCCACCCCCTGCAGTATAAATCTCTGGAAATGGGGGTTCCAAGGGCTGCTCTAACACAACATTAGCTGCAGCTTCTTGAACCAGACTCCCTGCCAATATTTATAGTTCACGTTCTGTGCATGGTATGTGTGTATATTATTGCACTAGCTTTTACAGTTGATTTCTCAGTAGTCATGTGAAACCAAAACAACTGATGGACTGAACTTGGAATCATTTGTGTATGACTCCAATTTTTTTTTATTTTTTTATTTTTTAATTTAAAAAAGAAAGAGGATGTAGGGGATGTCTGCCTTGCAGTTAGGATAAAGGTTGCTTGGTTAAAATTTCTCCAAGTTAATGGAGGCCCAGCCTCCATGAATGTTGAGTTACTTCTCCCCCAGAATTGCTGGCTGGGTTTGCAAGAGAAACCTTAAGAGATGCATTTCAACAGGTGATCATACAGCTGCTAAGTGAGGAGATTTGCAGTACCTCCAGTTACTGTCTGCTTAGAGTTCCAGCCCTGAGGTTTTGTAAAATAAGGCCTCGGAGAAATTATCTCCAGCTCTTAAAACAGCAGTCAAGCCAGGTCATTCTCTGTTAAGGGAGAACACTGCAGTTCATTAGACTTTTAGTGAAAGGTTTCAGGATCAGGATCCAAATATTGGTCGGTGTTAGCAGAAGGTCGCTGAGAAATTAATAACAGATAAGGAACCAAACTTTGTAAGAGTCCATTTTGGGTTAGAGGAGTATGCTGATTTGTTCTCCCTCCCTTTGTGCATGGCGTGCAGTAGAAGCTGGATTCTAAAATGAGTAATTTGCTCTCAAGTATCTTTTCTGAGAGGCTGAGTGGTGCTTCCACACAAGTGAGACAGATGTAGAGCCTGTGAACTCTCTGCTTTTGTCTATAGCTTGTTACAAATGCCAAACAAAATGGCTTACGTTGTTGGGACTCGAGAAGTGATATCTCTGAGCTCTGACCCTTCCTAACAGAATCCAGACGCTGCATCTCTCTGCTTCCATGTATTTTCTATGAAGCACTTGACACAGCAGTGACAAATAGCAGAGGAATAAATCCAGAGGCCTGGGATGGTTTGCATTCATTAGCTGAGCCAGAGGTCCTCTTGCTGGTGTCACTGCTAGTGTCAGGCACCACTGCTGATGAGAGCTCATGGGATGAAGCTGAAAGGATAAAAGGCTCATGATGCTTCTAATGGGGCTTTTTGTACCCTGCAACCACAGTGACTTCCCAAACCTGCACATGCTGCTTTGGAAGTTTAGCATCAGCCTGAAGTCCACGGCTTGAGTTCCAGGTGCTGACACACTAAAGCATGACAGATGTGCAAGGGGCCTGAGATCCCCTGCCTAGCTACCTAAAATAAGATCATTAGGCCCAAGTTATCAGCAGCACGGAACTGTTAACTGCAGAGTCCCTTCAGCTTCCAGTTCAGAAAGGGTAAGTGCATGTTTCTAATTACATGGGCACTGCAGTGAATACAGCCACTTACCCCTCAGCTCCAGACAGAAATGTTCTATTCCCAAAATTATTGCTAACTGGCTTGGGATTGGTTTTTACTGCAGACAAGCAAAACCAATTCTATAAGAGTGAGGCTAATTCGAGCAGCTCTGTATAGGGCTTTATCCTGCAAATGGTGAAATGCTTAACTGTGCCTGCAAAAAGAGTCTGAACAATTAGCCAAGCATGAAGCTGCCTCTCTAAGGTTTAATGGGACTGAAACCATAGTGCCCTGTTCTCCCCTTGCTTCCCCAGTATTTCCCTCTGGTGGAAGGGGGGAAAAAGTGAAGCAGATGAATATAAAACCAAGGTCAAGCTGTGTAAAGACTGTGCTCTCTTCATTTATGGAATTAATTCAAACATCAGGTGGCAGACCTCACAGTATCAAAAGAAATCTCAAAGCATTAAACTCAGTCCTCTCTTAGTGCCTGCTCAGAAGCTCCTGGGGAAACAGCAGTGTGCATACTGGGAAACAAGTACCATTGTAACCGAGTAACATTGTGCTATCAAAAACTTCTGATCTTTCTTTCCTGCTGGTTTAGGAATACAAATTTTACTGCATTAAGCATAAAGGAGTCGATATTTTTGTTTAGAACAGACTGACTCAAAGTGGCCTTAATAACCCATTTGTGTTGCTTAAGTGCTTGGGTAATGAATGATTATACTATAAAGTGCTCCTACTTTTTGCCTCAAGCTCTTGTCAATCATTACCTGATAAATAAAAACTTCAAACAGGCTCCTTTTAACTTAATTGGGCAGTCTTTTTCTCCAAAGGAATGGCTGAATACAGTGAACGATGTGTTCATGGCAGCTATGAAAGTCAGCAGGCAGGGTATCTGGATGGAAACATGCAGAGGATGCAAACTCTGAACTCAAAGGATGAGTCTTTGGTTTTATTTCATCCAGAAGTGTCTGTTCCCATTGCAGGCAGAGCTGAAGGGGGTGAATAGAGCTGCAAAGGAAATCCCACAGCCCTTGGCACCGCTGCTGAGCTTTGCTTGTTCTAGCCCTGCTCTCTGTTTGGTTTTTAGGATCTGCAGCTGACACCTCTATAGAAATCAGAAATCTTAAATTTGCATGAAGGCTCACCTAAATCATTGCCTCATGTTATATGGAACTTGGCAGCAACAGAGGCAGCTTCCTGCGTAAGGACCAAAGGATCCTATTGTCAGAACTGGAACAGATCTGAAACAGCTCAATTAAGAAAACATAACATCCTTGAAGTTTGGCTTTGAAAGCAAGTGAGAATAACCGATCTATAAAATGTTATAAATGGGCTTTAAAATGTCATTCCTCAGATAAATCCAGCAGTTCTGAAGCTGGTTCACTCAAGTTTTATGGCCCTGCCTGTTCATGGCAGCGTATGTATCCACATCAAGAGTTCTTCTTCCAAAACAGTAGATGAAGAGACAAAGCTACAGTAGCGCTGTGGACTGAGGGAGGCTGCAGTGAACTTGGGAATGGAGTTTTGGCTCTTGGTCTGGGGAAGCTGCTGTGAAGCCTATCCAGCAAATTGTGAGTGTTTGTGGCAGAGCTGGAAACCAAGTGGTATTTCGTGATATAAGGCTGGATGTGTTAAAGCCGGTGGTGAAGCTTCTGTTGGCTGCTATATAGTGAGGCTGGCGCTGTAAGGCGTGATGATGTCTTACTTCTTTCATCCCTTTGCTGGAACCACATCTGGCTTAAATGGATTTGTGTGTGGAGAATTTGGTCCATACTGAGAAATACTGGAAGATCCTCGTCATAAGACTAACCAAGACATACAAAGCCTGGGTAGACATCAGTTGGGTCTAGAAAGGTTTTTCCTTTCACACTTTGCTGGACTTTACATCAGAACATCATGCAGACTTACTTATGAGTGTATAATCACTTGTGAAAGGTGATAGTTGAGCTCCAGAAAGCTGATGATTTGAGCTTCTGGATCAGCAGATGCATTTGTGTGAACTGGCACAACTCTGCTCACAGTTTGGAGTAAACAAGAACCCAAAAATTGCTGTTATGCCCCGAAGTTATAAAGTTTAGTTAATACAGGAATTTAGACCATTATTTTTTTCAGCTGCCTCCATAGCAATGCAATGTGGTATCCACAGTAGGAAACCTCCTGCCAGCAGCATCTCCGAAATATGCTAAAACAATCTAAATTAGAAAATGTCAGCTTCTTGGCTGATGTTCCCTTGGAGTTTCTTTTTTCCTTCCTTGTGCCTCTATAATTTTATTGGGATGACTAAATCTCTGAACTATGTTAGCAGTAAACAGAACTAATTTACCCCCCACTTCTTTGAAACAGCTGCTGACAGCTGCACTATAATTCAATCATAGATCTTTGCAATGCGCTCTGCAAAACATATTCATTTTTTTGTTGCTGTTGTTCATATTCTTTCCTCTGTTGTGTTTGGACAGAAGGAGCTGCACCAAGCAGTGATGTGCTGGTTTTGCCAATTCACAGAGATTGAGCTATGTGGAAACAGATGCTCAAGGTGAAATATTGCCCGGCCTAAAAGGTTCTCTGAACACAGGGAGAAAAACCACACAGATACACGATGTTGTTGGGATATCTTTTGTAAAGTCGCAATGATTTATTTTACTAGTTTGTACAAAAGGCTTCTGACAACTGCTCTATGAGAAGAACCAGAAATGTGTATGCATTTTTTGCCAACTGTTAATAAATATCTTCTTAAATAAGGAAACAAATGTGCTTAGGAACTGAGAATCATTTTTCCTGGATGTGATTGAAAAGGAATTCAGAGATGGAAATAAATAATTCTTCTGCTTTGTGACAACTATTTACATAAAAATGTACAAACAGTGAAGCTGATGTTAAGCCTAGCAACAGAAATCCTATTATGTGGAAAAGAACAAACAAACAAACAACCCCCACATAATATTTAATATATGAATCCTATACAGCAAGATACTGCAGTCCAAGTTAAAAAAAAATGCAATACACCAATGCTGTGACCACCAGCACAGAAACAGTTGCAAGAAAAACTAATCCTTGTCTACTAAATAGTGGAAATTTAGGTCTGATTAGCTCATAACTTCTAGGTGTAGCACCTTACCTTTAGGAGGCTTGCAGAAACACTGGTGTACATACATATACAACGTCCAAAGATGTTTCTGACCTGTAGGATTTCAATACCTCCCTCTAAGAGATGCCCGAGGGCAGTTTTGACTTGACTGCTATAGACGGTCTTCTCTGCAGGCTCCAGGGAGACACGTTTGGCTTCAGTAGTTGTCGTGGCTGTGGGTGACACCTTGGCCAGTCTCTCCTTGCTGCAGGTTGGAGGTTCTCTGCAGCGTTGTGCTGTGGGTGGGCTGTTCCTGCACACATTTGAGTTGTCTGGTTTGGAAGTGGGGCGCATCTGGAGATCCAAAGCCTACCAATATCATGGGGAGACTTCCACGTTCCCATAAGCCTAATCCTGCTGCTGAGAGAACTGTTAGGAAAACACCAGTTGACTTAAATGTTATTAGACCATCAGAAACAAGTTGCCAATTTATTTCATAGAGTAATCTTTTTCTTCCTTTTCTTGTTTGTTTGCTTTTTAAATAAGCCATCTGGTCTGGATTTGGTCTGTGGCTAAAGGAAGAGGAGCAGTGTCTGATTTCCAAATTCTCGTGGTTGCATTCTGTTATCTTCTTTCTCTCCGTCCTCTAAGGATGAACCTGGGGCTGAGTTCCCCCTGCAGCTGTATCACATCCCCTCAGTGTGCTGAGAACCACGTCAAGGCACTTAATGATGTTCTGGACCCATCTATTAGAGGTCCAGACTTCAGAAGTTTGAGGATTTAGAGCTGCGTTTGCTGAGGACCTGGCGTTTATTTGGACAGAACCTTTTTCTCTCCAGTAAAATTCATGCCAGTCCTGCTTCTGTAGTTGTAATGTATGCCCAAGTTTTGAGTTAGCTTGTGATTGGTTTCTGCTATTCTGTATTGTTACCACAATGACTTCACAAGTTTAAATTGCATAAATGTGATGCTTGTGTAACCTGTGCTTTTAAAAGAAGGCAAAGGGGTGGTTTCTTGTTCCTGGTCCCAGCTTGTTGATGTGGCTCCTGAAAGTTGTTGTGGGGTTTTTTTGTTTGCATTTTGCTTGTTGTTGTTTTCAGAGATGAGACCAGTAGTAGAGCAGTGTCTTCTATTGTAATCACTGACCCTGGGATGTAAGGTCCCCTGCAATGTCCCTATAGCTGTGCTGGGGTGGTATTGGCAGTTTGTCTCTGCTCACAGCACCTTCTGACTTCACGTCTTTCAAAAGAGGAGTTTGTTCTGTCACTGAAGTCAATGGATGTTTTCCAAACAGGAGCAGGATCTTCAGCTGTCTTTCACAACTCTGTAGCTGATCGGGGTACCCCAGCTAAGCGTTAGGTTTAATCCCAAATTGTTTCTTAATGTTGTGCTGCTTTCCTGTTTCAAACTCATAGCACGTAAATTCTTTCTGGTTGCTACAGGAAGTTTCTTTTCTCTTGAGGAAAAAAAAGTATACCCCCAAAGTCTTGTTCTTTGGAGTTACTTCCTTCAGTTCTTTTACTTGCCCATTACAATGTTCTTTTCCTCAGTCTGGTTTGTCCTTTTGAACTCCATTCAATCCAGATATCACTTCTGCTCCTGCCATTTAAAACTGGAACTTGCATCCAATTAAAATTGCTCCTGCTTATGAAATAGTTGCAAACAGAGGGATGGAAGTAATAATTCTCTAACAAAATACCTGTTCACTCCAGGTATATTTTGTTCACTTACTTTATTGCAAACTGTGTTACAGGAACTACACATGTTCAATAGTCACAGCGCATTCTCGCTTTGGATAATTATTCATTTTTAATTCACAATCAACATTGGTGAATTTGCAGTCTTCTGAAAGACTCGTTTGCAGAAGTATGTGTTGTAGGAGCCAATTTTGCAGGCAGATTTGGTTTTAAATGGTTTCTCTGGCTTGTTTCAGTTTACAAGCTCATTGTCTGTAATAAACTAAAACAAAATGTGTTCAAATGCCACTTAGATCCAGAAACTGTTCCATTGTCTGAACTTTCAGAAGCCCAGTCTTAAAAACTGGGATTTTTGAGCCCATTGCTGCAGTGCTAACCTTTTCCCCTCCCCCACACATCCATACAAAACTCTCTCTTTATGAATAACCTTTCTCTTCCCTACAAATCTAATGACAGCCACATGCTCGTACCACCATATTCCTGTACTTTTTTAAGATAACGTTGGAGCTGTCATCAAAATAGAGCACTGAGATGGCATTGAGTTGGGTGGGAGCGCAGCAGGGTTTCGGCACAGTCTCTGGGTTTATAAAGTGAACCTGAGGAATTAAAGCAGAGGCATGTTAAGATTTCCATTTCCCTTCTCCTCCCTCATGTTTTCCTTTCCCAGGCAGCCCTCTCTCCCCCATAAGCACACACAGACATGTTTTGAACACCTGGCTTTGTGTACAAATGTCTCGAGATGTCCCCTTGCATGGATGGAGGCTGACGCACGCACCCAAGTCAGATCTAGTTGGAAATCTTTCAGTGAAGCAGGTTTTCATTAGAAGATTCCCATTTGTCAGAGCAGCCAGCGTTCTGCAGCAATGCACCAGTTCCAATAAACTCTGCAGGGTGTGAGTGTGAGGTTTTGGGAGCAGTCCCATGGGTGCTGTGTGGGGGGCCCTGTGCTGGCTGGCACCAAGGGCTGTGGGTCCCTGACTGCTGCTGCAGGGCCTCCAAGAGAGGGAGGAGAGTAAACAGTCCTTCAGGAGGAGAACATGCAAAGCTTCTTGTCTTGGATATGAGGATGCTTCTGGCTTCCCTAGTGCTTTTTGCGGTGCTGTTCTTAGATGTGCATAGGGCATAGGACATGAATGAAGAAGAGGAGTGAGCCTCCTTGTGCTCTACAGATGCTTGTGGGGGATGTGGCTGTGTCAGGAGGGTGTCCCCATGTTGGCTGGTGATGCCATGAGCTGGGCACCTGGGGCTGCCGTGTCCCCTGGCTACTTGAGCTGCTGTGGTATGTTGGCTTTGGTGAAACAGCTGGGGTCCCCAGCGGTCCCTCAAAGCACAAGCACTGTGCCGTGTGGATGTGTTGGCTCAGGACTCCCATCTGGACATCTTTGCACAATTGCATAAAATAAATACACCCACAGAGCAGCTGGGCTGTGTAATTTCGGGTTTTGCTGACCCCTTTCTCAGCCTGTCCCCAAATCTGCTCTTGGTGGCAGCACACAGTGCTGGGGTTTTTTTTTTTTCAAGAGATGCTGATAATGGGTCTCACATCCTGCTCTTTCCTCCCTATGCAGTGGGTCTATACAACCATTAAGATGTCTATCATAGGGCCCCTTTAAACTAGAGAGAGCATGTCAATGCTTGCAGCAAAGACGGGGTAATTCCTTGCCAACTATTAATTCAGGCCTCTTGGCTAGATATGTTTAGCCAGATGCTGCAGGCATCTCAATGAGCTAATGCAGACCTTCCTTCTCTTGTTAGGATAGAGATTTGGGGGGATATAAACTTATTTCTGAGCAGCACCCATTAGAAATAACTCTACTACAAGCTGTGTTGCACCTACCAGTGTCTGCACAATGGCATGATTTGTAGCGTTCATGTATGAATTCAGTGGGAAAGCACATTCTCCTTCACAGTAATACGCAGCGTAGCCCTCTGGAGCGATGATCCAGTCCTTGATTAAATGAAGACATTAGGTTGTGAAGAAAGACAGCAATATTGTGCAGTGAAATACAAAGTAGAATGGCACATAAATCTATCAGTTCCTATGTCTGCATACAATTACAGTAGCTCGCAAAGTAGAAAATCTGACATGCTGGCCCTTCTGTTGTCTTTTGCACCTCTAAAGCAGCTGTCCTTCCTACAGGAGCCTGTCCCACCTAGCAGACATGTCCATGGAGTCACTGAACCTAAGGGTTAGTTTTAATGTTCATTCAGCATTGTCCTCCCAGCTGCAAACCCATTGCAGAGAGAAATGAAAATACCCGAGCCAAGTCTGAAAGAACTGCTAGAGGATGTGCTCTCAGTGCTGCCAGAGGGAAATTCAGGGCCTTCAGCATCTCACAAGGACCTAAGCACGCTGAGTTTTGGCCAGTTGCACAACAAATATTTGGATATCTTAACTTTGCACTTTTTCAGCATACTAAATGCAGCATGTAGTTTTTCCCTCCAAGGATAAATAATAGTAATGATTTTTAAAAATCCATTTATTAGCTTGATCTCTGGAGCAGCCTGAAACACCATTTGCAGAGGCACCCGGTCACGTGCAGCCCTTACCTGCCACCCCAGGTCCCTGAAGCTGACGTAGAGCTCGTGCTTCTTGCAGGCTTGGCGCTGGTCGCTGCTGCTGTTCTCTGTATGGGAAAGGGGCTGTCAGGCTGAGCTCCCCAGCACCACACAACAGGGAGCAAGCAGCACTGCTGAGCTGTTGTGCTTGCTGATGCTTTTTTGTTGTTGTTTGGTTGTTTTTTTAAAACCATTTTCAGTCTCTTGTGCTGTAGCCATAAAATATAAACTGCACTTCTGGCCAAAGGTGGCTTGGGGAAATGCTTTTTTGTGCCTGAGTTTTCTCTGACCTCATGTTGGCACTAACCAGATCTCTTTGATTATTGCCTACTGTATGAGCATGGCTTGTGAAAGGACTGATAGGAGAAAAGCAACCTTTAACTATTTCCTATGCTCCAATCTGTCTGAGCAGGATAGCTGCACCTTCAGACATACAAAGTAGAGTTAGGACTTAAGTGAGATCTGTTCTTCTGTCCAGTGCAGCTTCAGTCAGAGTGCAGCTTTCTCAGAGTGGATGGTGTTGCTTTATGGTGAACCCAAAGAACAAAGATATTTTTTTTTACCAACTCTTGTTGTAAATGAAATCAACACAGGGGCCCCAGGCTGCAAGCACACACTGCTTTGCAGGGGCTTTTCTGACCCAGTCACAGAAGAAAGGAATTATTTTATCCATTATCTGTCCTTTAAAAAGCAACTGATGTATCAGTTAATAAAAATGCATGCTTAAACTGCAAAGCAACAATTGCCTGGGGAACTGCAAAACCCTGAGAAATGCAAGATATGGGAAAGCATTTTAAGAGACTGCAGGATTTGGGGTGTAAGGTACAGAAATACATACATGTGGGCAGCTTGGAGAAACCACACCTGTCTCCAGAGCTGCAGTAAAACATCATTAGTCCTTGGACAGGAATGACGTGATTAAAAGCTGGGAGCTGCAGCGTGACTGACAGGGAAGAGTTCTCCCAAAGCCTTGCCCCAAACAACCCCCAAGAAAAGCAAGTCATGTCTTGTGCCCGAGGTTGTCCTGCTCCTGCCATCTCTTGCACGCTCTTTGTCTGGTGATGTGCTCACAGAAATAGAGCTGGAATGCACTGCTGCCCTCAGCGGGGCTAGCCCTGCACTCTGGGTCCTGCTGGGAAGGTCACTGAGGGCCCGTTATGCTGAGGTATCTCATAATTAAACCACGTTTCTATTTTAAATGCCTGACAGTTTTCTTCCATATTAGGGAAGTGCAGCTCCCCCCAGAATAGCTGCAGCTGTCTGGAACAAAGAATGGGTTTTTCTCTTTGGGGATCATTAAGCTTTGGGTGGTGGCATTTAACATTGCAGCCTTATTTCAATTGAGGTCCTCTGAAATACATTATTGTAGCACCCACGTTACTTGTTTTAAAGTCTTAAATTTCAAAATACGGATTTACTTTGTGTGAGAGATCTTCTGCGTAGAAGGCTTTTCTGTTTAAAGTTGGGTTGGGACATCCCTCAGTTCTATACTGCTTCAAAGAAAAATAATGTGTGTTTGTTTGGTTGGTTTAGTTTGAATAAACCCCAATCCCAAGGGGTTTCAGGGGTTTCAGACCAGCAACTAAAAACTATCAGGAAACCAAAGAGATAACAACCAACACCGTATATGGCAGAAACAGTTTCCATGTAGTGCCAAGTCCAGCACAGCATTATCCCAGGCCCAGCAAAGCTCCCTGTACCTGCAATGTTTGACACCCGGAATGCTTCCTGGTTCTTTGGCGTTTTGGATCGATTCTGGCTCCTCTGCTTCCCTCCTGTGGAGCGGATGCTGCGGAGATGAACCTCAGTGGCTTTGAAGAAGGCGACCGTGAAGGGCTGCTTGTTTTGTGGGCCGTGCCTCCCGATGAGCCCTGCCAGCTTGGGGTTGATGCTTTGCCCTTAACAACAAGACAGCATTGAGCAGGATTGCGTTAACTTTCCATGTTCAGCAGACATTGTAAGTACAGCAGGAGGGAGGGATGCTGTCTGGTCCAGAAGGGTGATTCCTAGGTACATCCACATGCATCAGTCCACCAAGGGCCTGGACTTAATCAGCAAAGCTGCTTCTGAGAAGAGCAGCTTAGCACAGCTAACTTCATTTTATATCTGTGTGTAAAAGTTACATAAAATACTCCTACGTATAATTATTTTACCCTAAATCCGCTTAGCATTAACTTTTCCTACATTCTTTACAGGGGTTTCATTAAGTTCACCAACCTATAATTTGAAGTGATCCTATAAAAGGAACCATAAAACTCAGCCCATAGGAGCACTAAATGCCCACTGGAAGGTTATTAACTTAAAATAAAAATGCCTTGTATGAAATGCTGTCAGAGTTCCAGATATACTGCAGCTGAGAGAAACAAACAGTTGAGATGTTCAGAGATGTTTTGTTCACTGCTGTATCTCAGCACAGTGGTATCCAATAACCTTGGTTCAAAGCCATTTGTCACCATGAGTGCTTCCTTAATCCGCACTTTTAAAAGCTCATTAAGTGGTTTTGCTGTAGAATTAATTGTTTACCAAAAGAAATGCAAGGAGAGGTTTATGGGAGGTGAGGGCATGTAGGGTCCATGTGAACAATTTCCTGGGCAGGGCACCAGGACAGGTCAGGTTGAAATAGCAGCAAGTCATGTAATGAAGACTTCAGTGTGGACACACAACAGCTTCTTCACTGTCAGCCTAAGCTCCTATCTGCATTGATAGTTATTTGGCAGGATTGTAAAGAAATGAAAAGATCGGTTACTTAATTTCTGCAGTTTCATCTGGACAATACTCATTATGTCACTTTAAAACTTTTTTTAATGGAAGCTGTACTGGTTTCATGGTTGGAGATCTCTATGTTTAAGGATAGATACAAAGGAAAGGTCTTTCACTTAAAGCTCTGGGGGTTGCCCAAGCGTACAGCATTCAAGCAAAGCCCTGCTGTGCTTGCAGCAGATGATTTTCATATGAAATCCAGGTGTAAAAGCAGTTCTCTTGTCAGTGTGCAGTTGGTCTAAATCCAAAACAAAACTTGGGGAGCAAGGAAGGACATGTCCTTGCCATTCAAAATAGAAAGAAAAATTCACATGCATGGTGGAGAAATGTGAGAGCAGAGGTTTGCTGCCAGGGGACTCAGTTATAGACAGCAAGAGACAATCAGGCCCTGTATCTCTGTATTTACTTTCTGAATGCTGCAGTTGGCTTTCCTAACTACGGTGACAGGCTGATTAAAGTATTTTGTTAATCTATTTTGAGAAAGCAGCAACGTATTTTTTACATTATTTCAAACGTGTTTATAAACACAGCTGGACTTTTCAGGAGTGTAAAGAGAAACCAGATTCCTGATTTGCTTTGAGTGATGGAACAGATGGGAAGGCACAAATCATTGAAACAGAGAGTTTCTGGTTTTGAAGAATTGCTCTGATAAATTTGTCTTATGCTTTTAAGGGTCCACTTCTGACTGGTCCAGCTCAGCACATCCCATGGCTGTGCGTGTTGTTGCCTTTCCTTGTATGCGAGACCCCAGAAAGTCACAAGTGAAATCTGTAGCCTATAAGAAAACAGCTACCTGGGTTTCTCCTCAACAATGAAAAAGGGACTGACCTGCACTGTATAAGATCACCAAGCCAGGGCTGAGGAAAGCAGTGATAATGTGTTCTAAGCAGAACACCATGAGAGTGATACTATAGTATCTACAGAGTTTAGAGATACTAAGCATATCTCTAGCTATTGCTTTACTGTGGGCTCTAGGCTGGATCTGTATGGTTCTCCTCTGTGTGAACCTGAATTGAATGGATGTTATGCTTAGATAGCTGTTCTCAGATTGTTTATAAGAGCTTTCAGTTGGGTTTTGCTTAACCTCTCCTGTAGAGCAGCCAGTTTCAGATGGTCCCAGGTCCTGGGAACCCAAAGCATCCAGGGTACTCTGGCTTTCTTGCACAAGTCCTAGTGAGCATTAGGAATCTCAGCTTTAGAATAAGGCAGTATGGCTCTTTAGTTCAGACCTAGTTAGGAAAATCCCCAGCTTGATTCTAAACATCCTTTCTGAAGATATTTGAGAGCCAGCTTTTCCCATCCATTCTCAGTCATCACGACTGTACCTGGACTGGAGAAATGCAGAATTGGTTCTGCTGTGCTCTGTTACCAGCAGTGTACTCATAGCTGTGTGCACATCCCAAACATGTCAATACTGATGTGACTGCACACAGATTACTAATCTGCTAAAGCGTTTGAGTACATCCAAAACTCAAAATATGGCTATTTCACATCTTAAGCAAATACAGGAAAAATATTCTCATGAGATCTTGCTCAAAGGACAGAATACTGAATGCTTAAGGCTGCTCCTGGTTGGGACTGTGTACCCAAAACAGACAGAATGTGAAACTCACCATCTATGCTTTCCACAGATAGCTGCAGGCCAAGGTTGTGCTGTGGATTCACCACCCAGTGATTACTGGTGGCAGTGATGTCAAACACCAGCCACCCCTCTTCAGCAGCCCAGATCGTTCGGGAGTCGAGGAGGAACAAATCAGAATCCCTGAAACAAGAAGTGTAACTCCCAGTTAGTTGGACTTTCCTCTGGGACCTCTAAGGAGATTCACATACATGCTTTAGGCAACACGCTTGGTTGGCTTTCAGGAGCAGACAGGTTATGCTGGAGCTGGGCTGGCATGCTTTCCTCCTTAATCACCTTCATACAAAGTGCTTTTCTCCTCTTCAAAAAAGGGAGGATGGGTTGAAGCAGAGTTGAGGTGGTTTTGGGTTACTTTGCTGCTGCAGTTAACCTTAGAGCTGCTGATGCGACTTCAGAAAGGATGCTTGCCAGGCACAGATTTGCAAAATTATTGTTTGCATATGCAAACCTCGTAATTGGGCAGACAATGCAGCTCATTATCCTTTCCACACATCATTTCCTGACTTTTATGCATAATTGTAGCACTAGTGCAAGCCAGCTGGAACACTGTCGTGCATATATTAACATATGTAATGGTTTTTTAAACTTGTTCATCTGAGGTTACAGATAATTGATTGAGGCAATAACCCTCTGCACAAACACAGGTCTGCATTACATTGGGTGGCAATTTCCTTTCAATTTGTTCCTTAAAATTTTAAAAGACCGATGCTGGATTATTCTGGTTGAAGAACAGAAACCAGACCAGGAACAGGGAGGATTTCATGCATTTAAGAGGGGTGGGATCGTTCTGGATTTACAAAACATTTCCTGGCAAATTTCTGTAAAATGAAAATTTGAGGAAAAAAACGGGTTGTGCAAAGGAAAGAATCTTATCAGAAGCTAAGAAGGAGGTAAAGCTTGTTGAAAATGGTAACAGAGTTGGATGGCGATGAGGTTCCTTTTCACAAAAGACTTTACAAGAAGAAACAGGGTGGAGATGCCTGGACAAGTCCTGCAAGGCTGCAGTGCATTAAGGTGATAACTTGTTTCAGCATAATTACATCTTTTTGAATGAAAATACATCTTTGGAAAGCCCTTCACTCATGTCCTCAGAGCTAGAATAAGGCCTTACTAATTTTGTCACTGTTGATTTGTCAGTGCAAATGCAAATTTATTTAACTTCATTTTCTCACTGGCTCTTGTTTGCACAGAATATTAAGTGATCAAAAGTGAGTCAGAGAAGAGCTGTCAGCATGGAGGCTTTTGCCTTTCAGATTTTAGCAATTATTTTCCCTGGGAGATATAGAGAAATTAGAAGCTTTTGTCCCATGCAGCTGACTCAAAACAAAACCGGAGTTTTATTGCACTGTTCTTACTACCTACTTCTCCTCTCAACCTTTGTGGGTGAGGGTGTGTGAGGGATGATGGCTTTGCTCTGTGAGCTCATAGATGTCACCACCTCTGGCTCTGGGCTGGCCCTCATGGAACTAAACTTCAGAAATGAGTTCCACAGAGCACGTGAGCACGGCACCGAGCACGTGTAAAAGGAGGATTGTGTTGTTTCCTCACCAGTGCATGACACTGTTAGTCTCTGCGTACAGCACAGCTGCATGTGTTGTTTCTGCATGTGTTGGATGTGACAGACTGGGGACTGCAGTGGCTTTCTGGGTCAGCTCAGTGGAGAACAAAGAGGCAGGTCTGATCCTTGCAGGAGATGTTCTTGTGGGTGTGGGATGGAGGCAATGACTGCAATGCCTGCCTTTGCCCAGCACTTCTATGCCGTGCTTCCTTTTCAACAAACTTTTGGTTTGTGGAAGAAGACCTACGTGAGAATTGAACTTTCTGTTTCCGTGCCAGGACACAGGGGATCCTACACAGAGTGCTTCAGCAGATGTTTGTGCAGCCAGGGCTTAGGAAGGAGCTGCGGTGCAGGCGATGGAGAGGATCAGCCCAGGTGCAAGATTTGCTCTCTGGAGCTGTCAGCTCTGCTGGGCACACTCAGGACAGCCAAAAGCAGACATCACAGATACCCCCCTCCCTCTGTGCCTGTGGTAGTTGCTGGGATGCACGATGCTTGAGCTCAGACCTGGGGGGCGTGCAGATTTCCCAGGGTTCCATCTCCACCCTGAAGCAATGGCTGTGTTCCCACAGTGCATGACACAGCCGTACGGACACCTCCCGCCCTTCCCTGTTTACAACACGCTGAGCAGAACGCATCCCAAAGGAGCTGGAGATGAGGGAGTAGTACGGATTGGGCCATTCCGATGGCTGAGTCCAAGTTTCCAGAAGTGAAGGGCTTTTATATTCACATACTGCATCATTTAAGCATGGCCCCTGACTGGAACTCATGATTCACACAAGGGTTAGTTAATAGGGACTTGGCTTGCTTGGTTTTTCTCCCTTGTGGTTTGCAGGTTGAAGACAATAGTAATAATGATGTATATACATTTTACTTTTTTTTAAGTCCTGCTCAACTGCAGTGTTACTACTCAGAAAAAAAACAGCCTTTAAACCTCCCATGCTGACATGATGCAATCAGGGTAACCAGACAACATGAGGCATCAAGTACCAGGGTGAGTCAGGCTGGGAAATTGTATAATGCATTTGTTTTCCTGTAGTTACAGCAATGTGCAAACAATAGGCCTGTAGGGGAAGCCCAAAGTGAGAGAGATCAAAGGGACCCACTAAGGAGAAATGTCCTTCCCACGCACACTTGGAACATTTGGACCCAAACAGTCCTTGTGTCAGATGCTCTCTGGAGAAGTTCAAGCACCCTTAGATTTGCACTCTCAACTCTGGCCCACCAGCAGCAGCCAGGACTGGGATGCCAAAGCTGCCTGGCCTTGCAAGCAGAGCATCTAACACTCCTCAGGTTGTGGCACCTGAGGAACCAATGAAAAGACCTCCTGTTCTGCTCAGAAGAACAACTTCCCTTTCAGTGAGATGCCCTGCTCCCTAAAGACTTATGGCAAAACAGCAATCCCTTTGGACATCACTGTTGGGTAACAGTGTGCAGCACAGCAAAGAAATGTTATTCTACTCAGTCTTAAAATTTGTTCTGAGGGCTCCTGATTAATGAGTTGTTGTACAAGTTAGTGTTAGTTAAGTCTAATGTGACTGGTTGTGGTGTTCAATTTGAGATAAAGATCTAAATGCAAAGGGAAAAGATTTCCAGGGCACATCATACCCACTGGTACCTGACCTAGCAACTGTGTGCAGACTTAGAGCAGGATCAATAATGGCTTTACAACAGGGAGGCACTTTGGCTCCTCGTTCCTCTGTTCAGTCCCTTAATCTGAGACACTCAGAGCATGTGGGAAACTTCACCGAGCCTTCTATCAGGCCAAAAGATACAAAAAGGAACATGATCCTCATTTTACAGAAAATTAAGCTGGGACATGGAAATGTTAATGTCGAGATTAGAGTTACATAAATGATGAAGTCTGGATCCAGACCACAAGTATGTTTTGTTGAGACCACATCAAAATGGCTCAGCCTTCAAAGTGCTTACATCAGTGGGAGTGTCAAAGCTACTAGAGATGATAAAACTCGGGGCTTTCAGCTTAGTCAGGCCAAACAGTATCAGGCTGTCGATGCAGCCAGGGCTGAGGACAGGAGGTTGGCACTTGTCTGCTGATTGCTTCAGTAGTTCTGGTGCTGGACACCAGAAAGGAGACACACCTCCCACTAGAAAGCACAACCCAAAGTTTATCCGCAGGTCATATAATTGCTGTGTGGTCTCCAAAACGTCCTTTGCTAACTTGGTGTTTCTGGACTGAAGGCTGAATAACAAGTATTGCAAAGTGAGGCAGCCAGGGGAGGATGCGCCTGAGACTGTGTCTGGAAAGCAGCTGGAGTTATGGATGTGGAAGGGCTGGAGCTGCTACAGGGCTGTATGAGAAGGAGTGAGGTCTGGCAGCATGAGTGGGATAAGGAAGGGATAGGAGGAAGTGCAGTTCATAGCAGTAGAGGTAGATAAAACAAAGAAAAGGCAAGTAAAAGCACCCTGAAAGGGAAGAGCCAGAGAGTAGCTGTGTGGCAACCCCACTAATTCGCAGATAAGAGAAGGAATTAACAACTGTCTTCGCCTTTTGCTGGGGTACGTTGTCAGACTATCAGATACATGTTAGTTTGTAGCCATAAATTGTATAAGTGTATCCCCAGATCAAAAGTGTGGCATACCACTGACCTCAAGACCTGGTGGGATGGGGCATGAGGAAGAACAGAGTCTAATGGGAGAGACTCCACAAAATTAGGCAGTTCTACAATAGCAAGAGAGAACAGCAGATCGAACTCTGCAATTATTGTTTATCATGTGATAAGGTCTATATTGCTTTTCTTCTGTTTTCTCCACTTACCTTCCCTATGCTCTTTTTCCAGCTCTGCTGGTTGACACTAAGAAGCTGATATTATAACCTTAGAGAAGCTCTTTAGGTCACTGGCATGTTGCAAGCTGGCAAATTAGCTGAAAGGGAGCCCAGAGGCAAAGCTGGCATGGGAGCTGTGGGCAATTCATGTCCAGGTTTGAGCAGTGGAGGCAGGAGAAGGCAAAAAGGGCATCCGAGGAAGGGGAGAGGAGGTCTGGGGTTGTAAGACGTTTGTTTGGATTTAAAATCTGCAGTATCCAGATTCCAGTTTGCTTGGTGTCATTGCTTAAAGTTGGCTGCAGCTGTCCAAAGACAAGCTTAGGAAAATATTTTTCAGACTTTCCTACTCTGAGAGGGCCCCAGGATCTCGCTGGGCCTCTCCCTGGCACATGACAACACAAACCCGGTGCAGCCCTCCTCCCACACTGCCCCAGCATCCCCAGCTCTGCCTTCCCTCACGTTCCCTCCTGGTAAAAGCCCTCTCATGATCCCAGAGGACCAGCTGCCAGTGCAGCAGCCTGTGGCTTCCCCAGGTGAAGGCATGGCCCCAGCAGGGAGCACAGAGTGCTGGAGGTGGTTTCTGAGGGCTGTGATGCTGGTAAGACAGGTCTGTGTACATGTTATTGAATCTTGGGAGAAATAAAATTCATTTAAGCATTTCAACAGATTCTCAGCTCTGTCTCACATGTCCCCACTGCTGTTTTCCCTTTTCTGTATAGTGTTTGAGAAGGAGATCTGGGTTTCAAACACTGATTAGAAGTGGCAGTGGGAGAGTTTGGTATGGAGCCTTTATGAATCCCCTTGTACAAACAGTGCTGAGAGAAATGAGGTTACGTACGTATCTCAGACACTCCATATACAGATGTTTCTGCTCAGTATTGAATTGCTGTTCATTAGTGCATCACTTAGCTGAGGAAGAGCCCACTGGAGAGTGCAGAATGCCTCCTGCAGCTACCTCAAGTGCCTGTGAAGAGCTCAGTGAGTTCAGGACTTGTCAGGGGTTTTTGCAGGCTGCAGTGGCTTTTAGGAATGGTCTCAAGAGACAATTAAGTGCAGCTCTATCCTAGGAGATCTACAGGGTTTCCGTGCTGGAGTTCCCTTGCTGCTGTGCCCAAAAGCATTACAGGATGAGGACTGTTACTGACCTATGTGCAGACATCACACACACAAAAAGATCAGAACTGCTGTCAGTACCTTTCTAGATGTTGTCAGAGCACCTGCAGGTGTTGTTCTGGTGCTGGGACACTATGTTAGACTCTATCTTTCTTCACTGCACAATTCCAATGAACAGTTATACTGGTATTTTACAAAGCTCCAAAAAGGCCTCTCCTGTTGCATAGGCCTAAGCCCATTTTAGTTACTAAAATTACATGTTTCAACCCACAACGTGGGAACAGATCCCCATGAACGAGGAAAGGGCTCTGGAGAGGGGCTCAGGTTTGATCTAGGTGCAGAAGTGGCTTAGTTTGAAATACAAGCTAAAGTATTTCAGCTGCAAGTCAAACCTGGGAATTCATGGTGCAAGATCTTATTTTTCTGTAGGGCTGGTAACATGAGCATCCAAATCGTTCACTGCCTTTGAAGCCTGTGAAATCCACAATGGCCACAAAGCGAACATGTAGCAACTACATTACGACTGCTAAAGGCTGGTCAAGTACCTGGCTTTATTCTTTCCAGTAACAAAACTCCCATCCACTTCAAAGGGGTTGGGATTTACCCCACAGTGCAAGTGCTGGGTTCACTGAAATTGAAGATGAAAGAGGGATAAGGTATGTCAGCTTTGGAAGGTGCAGACAGATGAGCAAGTTTGAGCTCTTGATGTTGATGGGAGCTTCCTGGTGCTTTTAGTTCCCACTAGCAAGGTTGGTGACCCCAAGCAGGACTCCATGTCCCGCTGCTCATCACCTTCCTCAGCCCAGACGCTGCCTTTACGAAACTCTTTCCCAAGCTTTTGGGTGAGTGAACCACGGAGACCAAACAGAAGTGGAACATGAGTCACTGGACTTTAAGTGGTGCACACAAAAGCTTTGGGACGTGTTATTTTAGTCAAAATATCGACTGTTTTTGAAGTGTTTATTTGGAACATTCTGTTCACAAATGTACTTGTTTGCTTACAGTGAGTAACTGTTGCTTAGTGCCTAAAGAATGCTGTACCTGCTTTATTGTACAGGAGATGTTGCTAGTTTGAAAGGTTTGCCTTGCAATGAATTCACAAATTTGGAAGGAACAGAAAGATTTGATCATTTAGTCTGGTTGCCTATAAGCACCTGTGTTTATAGCTTCGGTCTGACAGAGATCATTTATCTTAGTCAAAGTCCTGAGGGACATGCAGCCTGCTACAGAGGGTGGAGCAGTGCTCCATGGAGTGAGGCACAGACCTGCCCACCACTGAGCAAGACAGGCAAGAGCTTCCATCCTGTGTGCAAGTGTCAGTATCAGTGAGGGAGAGAATTTCAGAAACAGTCTGTTGTGGGTGCAGCCATCTATCTGTAAAGACCTAGACCTGTATCTTCACCCATGGTAAACTGCAGACAGAGTCGTTGCTGGTTAGATACCTGCCAACCTGTCTGAACTCGTAAAGTAAGTAATTAATTGTTGAGTTGCTAGTACTTATGGTTTATTTGAACTGAGGGCACATCAGCACACCCTCAAAACTGGAAGCTTTCTGACGTTTAACTGAAATCCAAGCCTTCCACACGTCCAGTGGTCTCTTCATCCTCAAATAAAAGATCCCCAGTCAGCCACAAGTTTGTCTTTCCAGCTGAATGCAGTACTCCTTTGGGCCCTAGAAGCTGCCCCAACCTCTGCTGGGTGCTGTAGAGGGAGCAACAAATGCTGCATCAGGGTACTTGAATGCAGAGCACTCTGTGGAATAGCACAGGCTTGGAGAAATTCAAGGTTTTCAGACCTTGAAAGGCAATTCAAGTAATCTGCTGGGAGATGCCGCTGCCATTTTTTCACCCTAAGAGCACAGGGAGAGGGAAAACGGTTGTTTTGTTGGCCAATATACCTGCCATGCTGTAGGGAAAGGAATCAACAAAGCAAATTGCGAGGGAAGACTTTCTTGCCTGGGGGCGGGGGGAAGAGTTTGGCTTTGTTTTGTTCCTGTTGCTAACAACGTCGGATGGGGCTGACTTTCCAGCCTGCTAAGGATGAGACAAACAGCCAAAAAAGCATCAAAGCGAATGGGTGTTTTTTGATCAACACTGGAGAGAGTTTGTTTTCTTTCTCCACTTGCCCAATGACACACTCACTTGGATGACTGATCTGTGACAGGGCTGGTTGGAAAATGTCAGTGGAAAAATGCAGAAAAAGAGCAAATATTTTTACAAATGCTAGTGACAATATTTTTACCTTTGGTCAATCCAAACCAACAGGAGTATTTTTTCAGCACAAACTGTTCAAAATTCAACATTGTCTGTGCCAAAATGTATGTGGAGGGTGAATATGCATGAACACTCGTTAAAAGAGATGTTCCTGTGGTGAATATGATGCAGTAAAATTGCATCTAATCTTGTAGCTGGAACAGCTGTATAATTAGCAAGATTCCTCACCTCTTCCACCCAGTGGTTCGTGTAGATGCCTGCCCTTTGCAAGCATTTTTTCCTTTAGGAATAAGAACTTGTGGAGGAGGCAGCTCACAGAAACGCTGCTCCAAGCAGTTGTATCCACACAGCCATCCCTAAAAGGGACATCACAGACCTCTCTGTGGATATTTTTAATGAACCTGTGGATGTATCATCTTAAAATTAAGATGACACTCAGTTCTGTCAGTAAATTCCCTGCTAAGCACCTCACTAACCAGGATATGATGGAGAACTTCCCTGGCATCATCTTGATGAGGAAGGACATTGACTCCAATATTTTGGCATTCCCTCCAGACCTGGCACACTGAGCATCTGCCAGCGCATTTCCTTCTGCTCTTCCCAAGAGCAAGATGTTCTCCCCACAAACTTTTACATTCATAACCTACCAAAGAAATACAGCAAAAGGAGGTTCCTGACTCCACTGGGGCCAAAGATGGAATGAATGTAATTGTGAGTAGTGAGAGGAATCCAAGAGGTCCTATGCAGTTCATGGCATGTTGCCGTCTCCTTTTAGAAACCCTAGTTAAAATGTTCAGGTTATCATTTTTTGATAAAAATAGATTAATTCTATCACAGTCCTCCAAACACTGTAAGCGTCATTAGAAATGTTGAAGAGCCAAGAGTTTGACCCATGCACCAGTGTTTAAACACTTTCACAACAAAGCCTGTTGAATGTCTCACCATTTAAAAATGTTGATAAGGTCTCCTGTTGTATTTTAATGGATCAAAAATGCAAAACTACTTTTTTTTTTTTTTTTTTTTTTTTTCATTTTTATTATCTCTTATAAAACTCTGAAACCAGAATCCTGATTGCACTATTGTTTCTTAAACATTTTGGACTTTCCCCTTCTTAAATCCCTTGTGTTTCTCTCTTCGTAAACCTAAATTAGGGCTGTAGTGTTATTACCTCATATTTAGTGGTCCTAAAGAATAACTTGTGACTGGCATGTGACTATGAATGCTTTTCGTGTAAATAAATGCAATCTCATTTTTGGTAGGCTGTGTATTTAGAAGAAATAAGTGCCAGTGAAAATAAGTGTTTTTGATAAATGGTTTGAGATCGCTGATTAATTGGAACTAAAAACAGATGAGAAAATTAAACATATGTTCTTATTCAAGTTCCCTGGAGGACTTGTCAGGGAGCTTGGCATACATTAATAGTTGCTTGGAATGGATTTAATAGCTCACCTTGTAGTTTTGCACACACAGAACAATCAGTCAATATAAAGAGCATGGTGTCATCTGTCTTGGTTAATTAGGGATCTCAAACGCCTCTGGTGATAAAGGTTAGCAATTAAGCTACAATTAGAAAGGAGGCATTCAGATGTGGTTTTACCACTTCGAGATCCATAAGCAGCAAGAGGAATAGGGCAGGTCTTCCAGAAAGCTTGGAATACTTTGCACCCATGGTCTCCTCCTGCCCCAGGGCACCTTCACCCTGTGCCCTTGGGGCTGAGTACACAGCAGCAACATGCTGACCTTAGCACTGAGATTTCACCATACAGCCCTTGTGCCTAAACCCCTTTTGCTGATGACACCAATTTATCTAACAGAATTGGCTGTAACCCTTAGAAGGAACCTCCTGGGCTTGTGCTTTATCAGGATTTCCCTGTGGTTCACTCACCTTCCTGGGTGCTCCTGGAGGACCTGGTAGACACTAATCTGGAATGTTTCATTATCGAAGCGTTCGCGGATGTAATCCTTGTATATCCTGAACTCGGCAGCCGTCACTGCTTCCCCCTCTGGGATTCTGGAGAGATCAAACCTGAACTCTCGGTAGTGGCAGCGCTGATGGTGAAACTCTCTGTCATGCTCCACTGAAACAGAAAAACAGCCCATTAGCCACCTGCTTTGTTCCCTTTCCCCTCACCATCAAACACGCTTGTGAGTTGCCACAACAGAAAAGGGCAAGAATATCAGATTGCAGCATCTCATGCTGTCCTTTGGTTTGTTAAAGCACGTAGGAAATATAAGACTTTATCTAGGCTACTGTAAGTATCAGGATGTTTGATGGAGAGTCTTTGAAACAGTTTTACAACTGCCTGGTACAGGTGACTGTTGTGTTTTAATGATTTTGGCAGCCCTGTGCTTAACAAGTGACTCTGGACATTTGCCACTGATAACAACCAAGCTGTTGTGGGAAGAGGCGGAAGGCACAGATGGGGCTTTCTGAGCGGGCTGGTCCTCAGCCTGGCTGCCTCCTGAGGAAAACATACACATACACCCACGTACACGAGTGTGCAGATTCCAGTCTGTGAGCCTTTTCATGCCGGTGACCCACATTTGGTGCCAGCTGAATTCATTATAGACACTCAGTGCCACTCCAAGGGATGAAGGTTTCATTTTAAGGCTCCTGAGCGACAGATTGACCCTCCGCCGTGATGGGGCCATGCCACTGCTTGTGGCTGTTGGGGCAGAGGGTCAGTGGTGGGGAAACAGAATTCCAGGGCTGTCCCCCAGCAAGGGGAGGAGAGGTGTCAGTGCCCATCCAAACACATAAAGTGCAGCATCATTCGTCAGACAAACTCCAAATTAAATAGACAAGTCAGACAAAGGGGAATGGGGAAACAGAGGTATGAGGGGACGGATGGACTCGCTAGAGGTCACGCCATGCATCGTTCTAAGAGCTGAGGCTTGAACCAGGGACTTCCCATGTGTCCTGGTCCTGTTGTCTGTCCACTTGACCTCCCTGCAGCTCGACTGCACAATTCAAGTAGTTCGCTCTGAGATTTTCTTGGCAAAGAATGCGTGTCTTTCTACAGGCCTGATTCTCTTCTGGCAGCAGTAAATCCATTGTGTAAATCCACTGACTTAAATGGAATTACTCCTGAAAAAGAGGAGTTTCAGCCTGCGTCTGGAAATTGCTATTTAAATGTACAGCGCTGTGTGGTACAGATATATATGAGTACAGAAGTGCAGGCGAGGGCCCCCCCAGCAGTGGGGACAGCTTGGGGGGCCCACGGGACTTGAGCAGGATCAGCACTGCTCTGCTGGCCGACACACAGCAGTTGGCCGCGGGCGCTTCCTCCTCTTGCACATCATCGCTGCGAGGAGTCCAGGGCTCGTCGTTTGCCACTGTATGATTACTGCTCAGGGAAATACTTCAGTGCTCTTGCTAATAGCTGGAATTCATCTTAGAGGAGTGTTTTAGGTATGAAACCCCTAAACTTTCCAAGACAGAGGCGATTAAGTTCAGCAGAAGGTTTTATAGTTTGGGCAGCCTTTGCTTGCAATGAATGAATGAACAAAGTTATTGTTTTGCCTACAGCTCTAACATGTAGTGCAGCCTCAGGAAGATCACTTGCTTTCTCATACCCTGAAGGGTGAGTACTGTGAATAGTCACCGGCATTTGTAAAACACTTGGCAGGCTAAAACTGCCCTGTAAGCGCAAGCAACGCTATTAAATATGCCTCAGTCCTTTTCCTCCTAAATATTTGCAGCAGAAAAAGATACGAGTATGATTTCAGTCTCAGAGGAATTTGTTTGCACCTAAACTACAGAGGAGTAGAAAAATATTTTAATATGGAGTATCTCTTCTAACCACAACTATAGAAGAATGACTATAATGTTGTGTGTTATTAATTACATTATGGATAACATCACCAGCAGGGTGGATTACAGGCAGGTCAAACTGTAGCGTGTATAGCAAGATTTGCTTCCAAAGACATGGGAAGGCTGAATATTAAGTGTACGTGTGTGATGGCAAACACAACAGGCAGCACTAATCTTTAGCTACGCATCACAGTCTGACAACAGATGCATAAAGATAGACCTTCTTTGGGTGCTGCTGGAGTTCACAGTGATTCCCACTGCACAGCCCTAGAAAAAAATGTGTCATGGTAGCATGAGAAATTAATGGCCAGGGTCATAAAATAAAAAGCCCCAAAGTTTGAACTTTCCCATGCTTTGCAGATGTTTGGTTATAGGGTTTTGGGCTGAGCCATCTTTAGTGTTAAAGCAAACATTCCTGTGGCCATAGTCATTAAGATCATGAAAATATGTGGATATGTAACTGAAGAAAGAATCCCAAGAAACCCTTCAACTCAGTGTTTATTGTTTTTCCTCTTTTTCTCTGCACTCCGGACCTATCTGCTGACCCAGAAGTAACAAATCCTTTCAGAACTAATTTATGAGAAACACTGACCCTGAATCAACATCTGTTAGATGACTGCAGTAAATCTTATTACATAATTAAACAGCAAAATCTATGTTAAAATAATGTTAAGGGTCTGACTTGAACTCATAAAAGCAAGACTCTTCATTACGAGGACTGAAATCCTATCCTTAATTCATTCTGTTGTGCTTTGGTATTTGTGAACATGTGGTACAGTATATATGATGGTGCACTTTTTGTAGTCCCCAGTAATACCTTAAGCACCACAGCATGAGGTAACTGGGGAGTGCTTAAGAGTTTCCTGGGTTTGATGGGTGTCAGTCAGACCTTTGACAACTCTGCAGCCACTTAATTACCTGAGGAGTCTGAATAGGGTTGAGGGGCATTTATAGAGGGGAATGGTATTTCAAAAGTGAAACAATCGAGGGAATTGCTACGTCTCTTTAAATATGGCTGTAGTTTCTCTGTCAGGTCTATAAAACCTGTGATCCTTACTGACATAACCTACTGTAATGAGAAACTTTTGGTCATTCCTGATGGAGTTCATGTTGGTCAGCCGTTATGTGTTAACTGTTCCTTTAGAAGTCATCGCACAATGTGATTGCTTGCTGGTTATAGTTAATGGCCTTTCTGCCCAAAGAACTTGAACTCATGTTTGTCCCAGGCTATTACTAATCACTACCACCCAAAGGCTTTTGGTGAATGGTTTTAGCCCAGTTCCTGATTTCAAACATTGGAAACTCCAGCTCAGAAACTGCCACAACTCAAATGCCTTGGCAGGGCAGCTGCCTGGGGAGGAAGCCAAGGCTCTGGATGTGCAGTCAAAGATCATAAAATATGAAAAGGAAGAACAGCCTTGAAAAATAACTCTGCTGTGGAACAGTGTGCCTTAGCTGTGGGAAAACAGTGGATCTCATCCCCTAATGTTATAATCCAAAGTGAGTCATATTTGATGCACATCTAAATGCTACCTCTCCTCACTTCTGGAAGTGGGTTCCTATTCTGGAGGCACAACCACTATGGGCAAATTTATGACCTAATTTAATACAAAGCTCAAAATCAGCCAGTGCAAAACACCTCTTGGGTCAAGAGTGGCATGGCGAGTGTGGCAGTTAATTGTAGCTACAGTTGATGGGGATCATTGTGCACTCCCTTTGACACAGTTCTTTGGAAAAGGCCAAGATGTTGGAGCTTGAGAGCTGTGGTGTGGAGAAAGATGACAAATTTGTGAGAAAATAAGACACCAAAACGTGTAAGGACAATTAAGGTGATGTGAACAGAATAAGCACATACCTGAGGTTACTGGTTATCGGTACATCTGCCACACCTCTCTTGCAAGTATGCGAGTAAGCTCAACATCTCTGAAAGTCTGGCCTTGACTATCTGTCCACGATCTGAGTGCTGTGCAGATTGCAGCCATCTACTGATACAGACAGGGCTCTGATGTCTTGTTAGTCTTTTGTTTCTCCTAACCAACTCTGCTCTGGCATTGTAGTGATGCAAGAGGAGGCAGGGTGGCATAGTTGTGCAACAGTGAGGATGTTTAAAACATGATGGATACATGTTCTCAGGTGTAATGTAGCCAAGTATCAGATAAAAAAATACTGAGAAGATGAAGATAAAATTGCACTTGTTTTGACATGTATTTTCTTCAGTGCAAAACCTAAAACGTTAAGGTATGGAGATGAAAAATTGTAATGGTTGACATCTAGAACTTGTGGTAATACAGTCAAAAAAGCTACGTGAAAGAGTAATGTTGGACAGAAAATGTTGTGATCCTGATGTAACACCCTAGGGTACCCAAACTTCTAAAGGAAACGATACATCAGCAGAGAGCTGGGCAACTTGAGCTCATCCCACATTTGGTCATTTTCACTGCAAAGTATGTTAAGACTGGAAATGGCAGCTCCAGCTTTCTCAGCTTCTTTGTGAATCACTGCTGCTAAGGGAAAAGCTGATTCGAGCTCATTTTGTAAACACCGACTGGAGCACTGGTTTTGTAACCAGCAACAGAAATGGATTGGCTGAGACAGGTTGTGATAGCTGTTATTTCTGTCCACACATACCACAGACATGGTAAAAGCACAGTGGAACAATGTCAGTTATTAACTCTGCCTATCAAGTAAAGAACCAGTGGATGATGGCAGTAATTTTTCAGGGATTACTGTATTAAAAATAATTGTTACAGAAGAGTTATAAGAACTAATCCAGCTCCATAGGGGAGTCAGTAGAAATATTTTCACCAGTTTCCGTGAGTTTCACAATAGGCCTTACTTAATGAAATTGGGTTTTTTTACATCCTCGTTTTCTGAAGGTGTAAAAAACACCTCATTGTCATAAGTGAAGTAAACACCAGACAAATAGATTTTGTTCTCAGGCTGCCAAACTGTGAAAGCTTTGGTAACTGTATGACTCCTTCCCCCAGCACATATGGAGGATGTCCTTGGAATACATTTGGAATATCTAAAGAAGTAAAAATGTAATATTTCCCGTTAACACTTTCTTCTGAAAATGTGTGAATTTTTTTTACAAGGCACTTCAAGAATAGTCATCTCCTTTATTGTAGTGATCACAGGAGCTGGGATGCTACTTGTTTCTAATTTACAATGGGGAAAAAAAAAAAAAAAAGCACCAAAAGGAATGTGCAGTAGGGTGTCTGTAACTTCTTTACTCCCCAAAAAGGCCAGAAGGGATTTGTAAAGGACTTTAATCTCAAATAGATTAAAGGTCCTGAATTCCTGAGACTGAAAGATAAGTCAGAGGAAAATAGATTCCATGAGACAACACCCCCTCGCCTCAGCCTCAGCCACGCGGGAGAGCCATCTGCCCTCGCCTGGGAAACCTGCTGCAGATCTGGATGCCAAAACCAATCTGCCACACTTCAGCAGCAAGGTCTAACAGGTTTTCAGAGTGTCCCTGTGGCTGCCCAGCCCCGGGGACTGCTGGAGTTGTGGAGGTGAGCTCAGCGGACAGGAAAGTCTTTAACTCCTTCTCCTCTGACAGCTGCAGAGCTGCAGAAAGCCAGCGCTTCCCTCGAGGTGACCACAGCTGGCCGGCTTGTGCTGCGGGCTGAGGGTTTTAGCCTTGGTGTTTTCACAGAAGAGCAAATCATGCTTTGATTTACTGTGCAAAATGCTATTTGAATTTCCCTAGAAAAAATCCCTCCGTAACTTCAGAGGTTGTAACCCAAACCTTGAGAAACAGCCTTGCATCACCTGTGCAGAGGTTCCTAGAAACCAGCTGCCCTGGGGACCCACAAACGTCCACAGCCACAGATAGCAAAAGCCCACGCTTCCCTCTCGTTGTGTTTGATGACAAGAGCTACAGGGGCAGTCAAGTGAATTTCTAATGGCAAGAATTTGGGAATGTGACATTCTGTGATTGGTTTTCCTTTGCCTCATTCTCTCGGTTAAAAGATTTGCTTATTAACATTAGACAGCTAATGTAGTAATTAAAGAAATACCTGAAGAAGAAGCAGCTGAAGAATATCAACTGTGAGTCCTATAGACTGAATGGACCAAATATCCTGGGTTGCACATAACTGATGGCACTGTTATTTTTAAGAGTGGTAAAAAGTTTTGGAGGGTTTTTATACACTGGTCAGCTGCAGCATCCAACTTATCAAAGAGCTACTGTGGGTTTCTGGAGAAATGAAAGGGAAAATAATTGTACCCTTGATTATGTCTGTGAGATACACTTACTGTATAGTAAGCTCACATTTATGCTCATGGACTCACAGTGCTCAGGGGTCTGGGCTGCAAAGCCCTGTCCTGACAGCCTCATCTCCACCTGCTTTGTGCCAGAGCAATGCTCACAAAGGGAACCATTTTGATAACTCACACCCCTGTACCCATTTTACACCTGGGTGAAGGAAGTTGAAGGCGATAATCTGTCGTACAGTAACTTCAGTGTGCGGCAGAGCAAAGTCCTGTCCCATCCACTGGTGTCAATCAGAGCTAATGCATTAATTTCAAGTGAGATGAAAACCAGGCTCCATAAATCCTGATCCCCAGCCCCAGAGGTTAGGAACAGGGGGATTCTAAATTCTTTCGGGCTCATGGCTGCAGAGCAATCCGGGGTCAGCATTTTTGCTCTGAGAGTGAGGGAAAAAGCCCTCTGGAGTTAATATTCTTCCTTTTACCATCACTTCATTTTTCCAGCTTTCAGCATGAAGGTGGTGTTGCCAGCAAGACCACCTAGCCACAAACCCAGCAGGGAGCTTCCAAAATTCTTCTGAACACTGACTCCTTGTTATAAATTCAGAAGTGGTAATAGCAGCAGTGCATATCACATCTGTGCCAGGCTTTGGGCCTGGGAAGCAGCACTCCCTACTGCTGAACACAACTTGGAAAGATCCTTTCAGTCCACACATGTATCAGCATTAGCCATTTCTTTGTCAACAAATCCCTTAATACGTACCCTTTCTATCATGTACAGATGTCCAAAAAATAATGGAATACTGTACTACAAGATTAAACACTTTAATGGCAGCATATGTGTTGCATGACTCTGAACAATGGTATCATTGTGCGTGTACAAACAGCGGGTTGAGGGAAGATGGGTTTAATTATCTCCGAAGCAGCAGCAAGTTCTTCCTGACTCAGTTGAACTTCAGCAAGGGCTGCTCAGAGCAGAGATGAGTATTTCTCTAAGAGTAAGCCTGGGCTCTTTCAGATGCTCTGATGGTAGGTTTAGCATCATACCTGCTTGGCGAGGCTTGGGAGACTGATGCCAAGCTGCTGGCTTCCCAGGAGCCCTGGGATAAGAGGATGCTGCTGCTGCTGCATTGCCCAGGAGGCTTTTCACTTAAGATTCCCTAGGACAGTAGATGGCAAAAGGGAAAGACAACAACTGGGAGGGAATGGACTGCGAAGCATGTGTGTCACTTCTGCATCTGGAGATGCTCCACTGCTGGGATTTTGGTATAGGCACTTTAAGGCAGTGCTTGATGGTTAAGCTATTTCTGCTTAAAGAGCATCCATGAGATATATGGGCATGTTATGCACAGGTAATTCATTTTCTTTTTTGATCATAGCCTGATCAGAACCCATTTATGCTGTGGTTTCTCTGCTGAAATCACAGCCAGACTAGATGAAAAGTACTGTGAAAAATTTACACAGGGGACTGCACTGTGAACACAAAACTCTCCTAATAGTAAACAGACCGACTGTGGTGCGAATCCTGATGCTGAGTTTGCTCTGTCTGTGTGTGTATCTGGGGAAAGCAAAGTAAAATAAGCAGGGAAGCATAAGAGGGACGTTTCTTCAGAATACCTTATTCAGAGCCTTAGCAGACAAAACACAGTAGAACAGTGCTGCTATCAGTCAGCAGCTGCTGTACAGAAGTTCTAGAGGACTGCGGGTGTGTAGGGAACAGAGAAAAGGGATGATGCAAAGATGGGGGGAAAGGAATTAAATTGTTCCCGTAGACAGACCCCTCCTTCCTTCACCTTCCAGGAATCTCAAACCTCCTTGTTTCATTCCACTCTTTGCTGGGAAAGGGGATGCAGGTCAGTGCTGCACCAGAGCTTTGCATCCAGCAATAAGCCCTTTCCCAGCACCTTGGGAATGGCATTTTTCCAGGGAGGCAAGCTGGGAACTGCAGTGATGCTGCAAAACCTGGCTCCTTCCATGCACTCCCAGCTGCCCAGCATTGTGGCTGTCTCAAAACATCCCAAATTCTCACAGTTACTGGGAGCGTGGTTAACCAAGGCTGGTATTTAACTGTGCCAGCCTGCCCCACCAACAGCCCAGGCCTGCTGTCTCTGTGGGACAGCAAGGGACAGCAGCTCTGATCTGGGAGCTCCTGCAGCTCCCTGCAAGGATCATGTACTGCCCAGAGTGAGCAGCTGCCAGGTTTGCTGCCTACCAAACACAGTCTTACTCCTGTTTTGTCCTTGTCTGCACCATAATGTGTAGCATGGAGCCATGCAACCTAATAGTAGAGACATACTACTGTCAAATGCATCTCTGAAGTCCTGAGACCTCTGAAAGCAGTGTGGGAGGAATACAGAGATGCAGGAATACATTTTTCTTTTCCCTCTTTCAGCATAATGACCACTAATGCTACACTTCTTTCTTTGTCTTTGTAATTCGGGTGATGGTAAGATTGCTTTCATGTGCTGTGAAATCAGTGCAATGTATCTGGCAAGGCCAGCCTCACCAGGAAGCCACACCAGCATTAGGTGTGAACTGCAAGTCACACATCTCACCGGTGCATCAGAAGGTCAAGGAGATAGGGATGTCCTGGGGACAAGGGGGGGAAGCACAGACCTGGGGAAGGCTGAGGTAGCAGTTATAGCATGGGCAAAGGCAGCACTGCTCTAGAGAAGGGAGCAGGGTGATGGGGGTGGGGGGGCTGCAGAGCACAAACAGGGAGAAGTTAGTGACAGTACAGTTCGTTGAGAAAAATAATAATCCCCCTGTCCAGCCAGCAGACAAATGGGGCTCAAGGTGTTTCCTGTAATCTGGAGGCCTCTCAAAAATCACTGATGCAAAAACCAGCAGTTGGCTCTGTCTGTTTGTACGCAGCATTGAGCAAATGGAAACAAATCCCCCAGGCCAAAGAGGGAGAGAAGTGGCTGAGCAGATCTGTTCAGAAATCGTGGGCACTCAGCCAGGGGAGATAAGAGGCAGCGTGAGAGAGACTGCCACTGCCAGGGTACCGAAAATGGGATGTTTGGGTTGAAATGCAAATTTGGAAACAAAAAGGTAATTCTTGAAGGATTCCAGCTGTGAAGCTGTTTTTCAGCTTGGACCAAATTTCATCTTAGGTGGGAAGGTAGAAAGTTTCCCTGCAACATTTCAAGCCAGCTTTAAGGTAGCGTCAGGTTAGGGTTAGATTTGCCTGGCCATGTTGTGAGCCGCCCCACTCTTCTTGTAGTTTCTGCCCCTGCCTTCATCCAAGGGAAGGATTGAGCCCCTTTGCAGGAAGCTGGGAGTCTGCAGCACAGGCACCTCGATCTGCAAGCAGGCATGTGTTAGGAGATGCAAAGAAAGAAAAAGGGATATAACAAGTCTTTGATGCTGTGATTTGGTCTTGTAGAGATGCAACAGCATCAAGTTATGCTCTTGCATTCCAGTAACAACACTTGAGCAAACTAACAAGGTTTCAAATGTATTTGATAAATTAGATACTATTCATCATAAGCAGCTTGAGTCAGTAATCTTGGGAAGGTCAGAGCCCAGGCATCTCAGATGTGTTTATACAAAGCAGGCAGCAATGGCAGAACGTGCTGCTGATACCCACTGTGTGCCAGGACAGACTCCTCTGCCTTCACACCCAGAGGATGTTGCCTACTAACTTAGTTTCAAGTTTTGCTCAAATTTTGCTTCCAAGGCACAAAGAACTTTATAAAAACTTCACTCACGTGCAAGTGCTTTTCCTGCCTCCATGCTGCTAATTATCTTTCCACTCACCTTCTGTTCTTTATTACTACTGGGGTATTATTGTATAACATAAAGTTCCTTAATACAGCAAAAGATTCAACAACATTTGCAAAACTGATACAGAAAGAAGGTCTGGATTCTAGACTGGTACAGCTGGTTTAAGGTATTTTAGAAGTAAATGAAATCAAATGAGAATTTATAATCCTTCCTGAGGTCTGGATTCCATCAGACTAAACTCATTAGGCATTAAGGTGCAGGTGCAGCTAAATAAAGGATTGTTCTGCTTTCCTTAATACCGTAGATTCACATCTTGAGTTCAAAATAAAAGTCTTTTGAAAGCACATGTATATATAGTGCATCTACTGGCAACACTTGAAAGAAAAAGTTCAGTTGATGGAATCTTCAAATGCCTCGTTTTTGTCAAAGGAATGTGCCCAATTCTGCACTGGCTGTGATAAGGGAGAAGTGACTGCAAATTGGCCCCTCAGTGCTTATTCATTTCATTTGCATTAGGCTTCCTTTCATCTACTGAGCAACCACCCAAATAAATAACATAGATCTAATTCATCCTTCTTTAGTAACGTAATGCCAAAACAACAGCAGCATCCCCCCAAATATTCCAAAGTTTAGGTCTCCACCTGCACATACTCCTGGGGAGGAAGGCAGTGGGAATGGAGCCTTTCTTGTGGTTCCCTCTGATAAAGGGAAATAATCCAAGAACCAGTTTTCCATGTTTAAAACATACGACTTGCTGGATTTCTTAGCTTAAATCCCAGATTCTGGCTTTGTTGAGAAAGTAGTTTGTGAGATATTACAAAATAACCAGCAGATATCAGACACTCAGCTGTCAGATAAGAATCTCAGCTTTCCGTTGTAATCAGCAAAATTCTGACTGGGAATGTATACAATCCCTGCCGTGCCATAAGCCCGCAATAGGCCGGACCTTCTGAGCTTGCCTATGCAATCACAAACATCTGTACATTTCTCGGCCAGGAGAGTGCAGGGAGATGGAGCTGCTGCCTGTGCAGGGGCAACAACTACTGAGGGGGGAGTTCTGTGAGCCCCAGTGGGGAAAGCCCTGCAGCAACACAGCTCTTCCCTCACATCCATACTGTTACATCCATTGCACATTTTTCAGGTGCTTTGTGTTTATATGGATGGTCCAGGGATATTAATACAGCTTAGTAAGCCAGGATTATTGGATAGAAGTACATATTCTGGAGATGTGGGAGGAAACACTTTGGAAAATAATGACAGGAAAGATACTCCAGAATGCCCTGCCTTGTGGAAGTGGGGCTTTGTGATCCACTGCACATTTTCCTTTGAGATCATCATGTTTCCTGTGTGCTGTCGAGTTATCTTGGGGCAGGTGGGGCACTGCAGCACTTGCTTTTGAAACACAGGCAGTGGGGACAGGGACATTGCCCAGCACAGCACTGATCCTGCCCTGCCATTGCTCTGCATGGCTTTGCCTGTGATGGGGCTCACAGTTCCGCATATGAACTTTCTGCTTTCTAGGGAGGTTTGCATTGCAGCACATTTCATTCTTATTCAGATGACTGTTTATTCTTTTGCTAATTTAATGTAAGGCTCCAAGAATCATGAATGTTAAAGATCAGTGAGTTGATTAGTTGATTGCATTCCTACATAGTTCTGCTGGTAGATGTAAAATGTTGGTGTCCTCAAGTGATGGCAAGTTCCAACTATTATTTCAGAAATGTCCTCAGAAGACATATATATATAGAGAGAGAGACATGTACAGAGTGCGTGCGTGTGTGTGCATGTGTCCCCTTTACACTTCAGATGTTGGTGGCCAATGCTGCAGGCATAAACTCATCGAAGAGATTTATTTTCAGTTTAATTCCCACCCACCATCTGTATTATACAAGAGCAATGTCTGCACAAGATAACAGCACTGGTGCCATCAGCAGCACCTCGCCCTGCATGCCGCACAGCAGCTCCCATATCATAGTGCTGGATTCCTGACACTGAGCCTCTCTGTAGGGCTGGGCCACCCAGCTCCTGAGTCAGCCCCTAACAACAGCATTTTCTGTTTGTTTTCCGTTGGCTTTCTTTCCTTCTTTCTTTCTTTCTTGTCTTCAAAAGCAATTTTGCAATTGCAGTTCTGGGGTAAAAGATCAGCTGTCGTAATACACACTCATGTCTTCACATCGCTTTGGTATGAATGGAGGGAGCACAGTTCACGGCCTGTGTGTACCATTATTAAAAATAGCACTGAGATGAGATTATGGCATTTATGAGTGTCTCCCAAGAAGCAGCAACACAGCTCATCTGCTCCAGCTCAGCCTCCAACCTACCAGCCGCCGTCTTCTTTCTGGACTGCCAACATGGGAAGGAGCTTTCTGAATATTAGACACGCTGGTTTAATTGCTTCCCCCACTGTAATATTCTCAGTGAAACAGCTTTCATCTTACAGTTGTGGACTAATGAGCAGAATGACAGCTGCTGTTTTCTAAAGAAACGTTCGGGGTTTGCTTCAGCACGTTTCTGCATTCCCTCAGGTACTTCTGTATTCCCTGCGTTAGGTTTTAATGCAGCGTAACGGTCTGAGATTTCTGGGGATATGGAGTTCTGATATTCTTGTAATTTAATTGCAACACTGAGCATTGCTTGGGTCAAAGCAGTGTTCACACCAATGAGAGAAGCTTTACACCACGTGTCTGATTCACTTCTTTTCACCTGTCTCAAAGACAAACGATTCGTCACAGAGTGCTGAAGTATCTTCATCTTCTGACTTGGGCCAACCTTTAAAGACTTTTGGTTACCAAAAGCTCCTTTCTGAGTCGAAGAGCAGGAGCTGGGCTGAGGTATTTTGTTTCTTTAGCCCTTCTCTTCTGCAGTTTCTTACAAGTATATTTGTGTAATTAGGGGGCCTGGTAGTAATGCTGTTAAAATACAAGTGGGCACATTTATTGTTTCCTCCAAAAGGAAACAACCAATCTCCAGCAGTTCTGCTTTTCCCCTGTCTCAGCTGAACATTTACTGCTTTATGTAGCTAGCAGATTGTGAGGCTGAAGTTACTTCCTTTTTCTTTTTTTTCCCTCTATTTCTTTTTGTTAAACAACAACAAAAAAAGCTCTCTTTTCTCTTCACCATCACTGGATTTTTTCAGGATCTGGTCAGAATGGGGAACTTAAACTCAGCATGATGTTTATAGTGCCACACAAGCTTCAGCAGGAATGATGTGCAGCACTCTTTATTAACATCTAAAAAGTCCCAGTGGGATTATAATTACTGCACAGTAATGAACAAATAAAAATAGCCAGATTAAAATGTTCCGAATATTTTGGGGGAAAGAAGCAATGAGTTTTAACCCTAACAGCCAGGGGAGGAGCAGACTGCCAGCACTAAGTGTGCTGGTAGGGGAGGTACTGGTAGGGATTGCTAGGCACTGAGCGCTCATCATTCATGGTATTGAAGGTACTGGGCTGGTGTAAGGATTCAGAACATCTTACTTATAGCCATTCTTTTGCCTTCCATTTGCATGATAAACCTGGACTGGTTTTCCTTTGGGGTGCTGAAGGACGCATTGCAGTCCATGGCCATTTCAGGTACATAAGCAGGAAGGCACTACCAGCCCTGCTCCCAGCCCTTCTCGGTCAGACTTGTCTCTCCATCTGAATTATGACTCCCAACTCCTGATGCTGTATTATTTTATGAGCATTTTTAGTAGCTCTCCCAGCGTTCTCTCAGTCTTTTTTTCAAAAGTTTTACTGCCACTCTACTGTGGAGAGAACAATTGGTAAAAAGGGAGGATGGAAGCGGCTGCGCCGGTGCCAACCAAGCGAGGTGGCCGAGGCAGCTTTGGCCCAGCAGCTGTAATAGAGTCAAAGCTCGAGGTGATTTACAGCCCCCAAACCTGGGTGAAGGCACAGTGCCAGCCCCCCACAGCCTCAGCTGCACTGAGGTCACCACTCAGCAGCCCCGTGCCAGCAGCAGAGGACCAGCACTGCGGGTGCAGGTGGGATGGAAGCAGCAGCACTGAGAGGCTGCAGCCCGGCAGAGGGAACTTCTTGCTCACTGGAAAATGGATTGGGCAGAGCAGGCAAAACTCTAAAACATGGTGCTCTGTGAGATTGTCAGCCTGAGCAACACGGTGTTATTCCCTCACATAAACAGCCTCACAGGGCACGTGCTTGTTCTAATTATTATTTAGGAGGAAGCAGTGCCCTCTCTCCCCCCTCTCCTCTCCTCTCCTCTTTTTTTTTTTTTTCCTTTTCTCTTTTTAAAAGGAAGGTTGCTTTTAAGAGCTTGCCACGAAGATCTAAGTTAAAGGATTTTCTCTACTACAAAGCCCGCATAGTTTCCCAGGCCAGGTGGGCCTGATAGTACTGACTGCATGCTGAAAAACCTCATCCCCACCCTTCAGGCACTTTAATTGTAAGCCTTTCCAGATACACTGGATAAACACTGTCAAAATGAGCCTGAAAGGGCTGCTGTTGTTGTTTTAGCCCTTAAATAATTATGAGTTTGTCTGTCTAATTACAGCGTAATCTTCTTTAAGCTTCGACTATTTGCAGTGTCTTTTAAACGAGGCAGAATCAGAAACAGTCCCGTTTGGCACATTTACACTGCTTGAAGAAAAAGCAGCATTTTTAACTTCTGTAAAAGTTAATTCAACGTGCCCAGAGAAGAGCCGTGCTTGGAAGCGATGGCAGTGAGATAAAGAAGGGGAAGAATAGCAGGCGACCTCCGAGACGCAGCAGAAACTTAATACTCCACGGATACAATTTTTCAGACAGTTTAGAAATAGTTGAAGGTAATTTACGGGAAGGTTTGAGTGACAAAGCGCATTACTTGAAGTGCCTTTCCTTCACTGGGCACTTTCTAAATTCTTTCTCTTTCATTTCTTTACTCTCTGGAGACTTTTAAATCCAGTGAACCAAAACAACACTTTGTTTGTTGGTACAGCGCGGTGCTGGCACAGATGGCAGACACTGCACCTGTTCCAATAAAATGGGGAACTGAGAGATAAACCGTAGCACTCATTAACAGGGATCCGCTGAAACGTGAACAGTCTGTATTTTGAATCTCTTCCAGGAGTAAAAGGAGAAACACGTAAACAGACCTTGCTTTCGTCATCGTCAGCTTAAAATTAATTTCTTTAAATGGAACTTCACGTTTGTTTCATGTACAAAGTGCCAATGAAACGATGGTGATGCTTGAATGTCCTGAAGAGAGCGGATGATTTTCTTTGGCTACACCTCTTCTTTTAAGCAAAAACTATCTGTGGCAGTTTTAATCAGTGGATCCTCCTCTACTGCTAAAAAGGCAGCTTTTTTCTTTCTGTGTTTTTTCATGCTGAGCAAGAGCACAGTCCTACTACTGAGTCCGTAATGATGGAATAACAACATAAACAAAAGCCCCTCTGCTCATCTGTTAGTCACTAATATGGGGAGGGGGGGGGGACAAAGACCCGTCTGCAGTCTGCAACAAAACTCACTGCTAAATTGTTTCTTGTCCTGGCATGGGGAAAATGCTATGTAATATCTGATGGACTGTTAAAAAAAGCTGCAATGGGAAGAAGTATGAAGTAATAGCTAGGGGAAGGATAAATGACTTCACACATTCGCCTCCACCATCAGTGTTTGTGCAGTTGTTCAGCATCCCATATATCTCTCTTTCTCTCACACGTACATAGAAGAATTAAATGCAAAATGTCATGAAAATTGCTAAGTATCATTTAGTGCTGGCAGCCCCACGCTGTAAAGCCATTTATATAAAGCTGTGGTTGGCAGCTCGCACTCTTGCATGGGAACAAATTAACATTGGCATTCCAAACACAGGAAAGTAAGGAAATTAGAAACACAGTTTATATTTGGCCAGTGCTTTGAAATACTGTACCATGCTACTGATGTCAATTAATGAGAAGCAGAATTTTGCGGAGAGGGTCTGGTTTTGAAACACATTAACACACGTTAAACATGTTTGCACAGGAACTGGATTGGAAGCATCTCGGTTCCAAAACAATAAAGCAATTACACTAAAACTCATAGTCTCAAAGTTGCCATTAATTCAATCCACTCAGTCTGGATCACTAAAGGATTTTCACCGACTTCATCATGAAGTCGACACAAACGTGCAGCGCTGCAGTTGGAATTGGTTCTTGTTGCTACCTGCGCCTTCCTCTTAGCAAAAGTGTTTACCAACCAAATCTTAAGCCCTTCTGGTTTTACACAAACGCCAAAAAAGACCTGGATGGCAGCTTATCTCCTGGCACAACTCCACTGCCTTCAATGGAATTCCTCCAGCACGGAATTCAGCCCCGCAGTCTTTACAAGGCACTGTTTATTTGTACTGCGATTCAGATATTTTGATACCAGGAATCTTTCATCGCTGAAGTTTCTCCATGTGAAATATGTCTTACATTAAGAAATATCGGTTTCACATTTTTGTCAAACATTATTTGTTCAGATCTGTTTGTTGCAATGGATGGGAATTCAGCTGTAGTTCAACAACACAGATTCAGCTAATAATGATAAGCACCGACTAATAGGAGCTTGTTCCTGTTTTGATTATTGGCGGTAAAGGAAACCTCCCTCAAAAACAATGTCAAGATTAGGAGAGAGAACTGTTTGAAGCTGTAGCAGAAACTACTGCATGCTCATTATTTCAGCACAGGGGCATTTCTTTGGCCCGATTCTGTTCTCAGTTGTGCTAGTGTAAATCAAGCAGGAGTTTATTGGGATTACTTTGGACATACAGTTGTATAAATGGGACCGCAGGGCCAGCTCCAGTGGAATTAGGACCATTTACACCCAATGAAGCCCTAGCCAAGAATTTTCTCTTGGGTTTCCATTTCCCAAACACATGCATGTGCAAAGCTTTATCCACATGATCAGGTCTAGCGAGTAGCCCTATCCACTTCAAACATTTGTAGAATGGGAATCTTCAGCCCCAAACTAATTTTAAAAGCTCCTTCATTTCTAGAAATTCCTTCCCTTTAGAAGGGAAACAGGTATGTATCTAATAGCTTATTTTATGTATCTATGTCTGTAATCAACTCAAGTGGATATTAGAAAGGATGGCTGTACCATGGGAGAGGACATAAAACATCCCGACCTCTCAGTGCTGTTCATCAACTGGTAGTCCCTTTATCTGCCTGCTATCAGAATTTACTTGTGCTCTTGCTCAGATGACTTCATCCATCATTGCAACGTCTCGCTGGTATTCATCAAGTTAGGACGATTTAGATGTGTAAAACTAAATGTGTTATCATTTTAACCACAAATTAACAGTTTCTATATAAATATTAGCGTTTCCTCACTTGGTCCAGGGATTGAAGCCATAATGGCACTAACAGCATATTTGATTTAAACTAATTAAAAACAGAGGCACTCGCAATTTAATATATTGATTTTACCAGTGGGACTTAAATCTTTTATAATAAGTGTACACAGCTGCACCACTCACCCACCGCCACTTTTAAACCTAATCCCTGCATTCCTCCTGACAATAACATGACAGGATCCACACATCCCAGTATTAGCCTTAACCCCGGTGACACTGCCAGAATGTATTAAACTAAAACATAGCAGTGTCCTGTTTAAAAGGAGCCTGTCAACAGCCCTGACTGGGCTTTAATAGTTATAATCTCTTTTTTAATTAATGTTTCCAACCTGTTGTACAACGTTCCATCGCGCATCCCTCGCTCCAACCCTAAAAAGTGTTTCAAGCTCATTTACAGCAGAAAACCCTGCTGCTGTACAGGGGCCCTTCCAGCTGCCATGCAGGAGGGCAGCGGGGATGTGGTGCTCTAAGGATGCTTTGCCATGCTTTGCCCATGCCCAGCTGCTCTTCCAGGCACACAAGACCTGGCCATGTGCTTCAGAGCACTTCCAAGCTGCAGCGCTTTGCCTTTCAGACCACAGTCAGGGCTGGGGGCTTCCCCTGCACACAGAAACACGAGCAAAGGGGGACTATTGCCGCAGCTTTATCCCCTTACTCCTTGCAGCAGGCAAGTTGAAAAGGGATGAATTACTCCCTGGAGCTGGCTGGGTGCACAGAGGAGACCTGCCCCCTGCGTGCTGCACAGGCGGTGCACTGCTGTGGTGATGCCAGCTGCAAACCTCCTGCCGTGCTGCTCCCATGGCATCCAGTGCTGCATGCACCCACGCTGCCTGCAGGGTGTACCTGCTTGGGCAGGAGAGATACATCGGCACCAGGTGGAGGGGAGAGGAAGCTGAGAGCTCGGCCTTGTGCGTGGCCACAGCCATGTGATGGCGAGCAGGCATTCGGGGCTAACATTTAATCTGCTTTGTTTCAAGTGGGAAATATGTGAAGATCAAATAAGTTCAAATCCAGGTCAAATATCCTTGAAAATCTTTGATTTATATAAGCAGGAAAATGAGGTTTAAAAGAAGTGATTATGAAAGGGTTACTAAAAACACAGCTGTATGCGTACTCTTATATCTGAGGCTCTCCAAAGAAAAACTGTGTGACATCTATATTAACCTTTGGCTGTACACCAACGAAGGCCTGTAGTGAGCTGGAATGCAAGGCAGCCCTTCCAAATTTTAACACAAGCCAGGTTACAGCTGCAAATGCCTGCAGCCCGTGCTCACTTTATAAAGTATTCCCCGAAGGAAATTTTTTAACTGTTATAGAATCTTTTTCTAATACCCTACAGTGTTAAAGCCTGTTATTAAAGGGCAGGGAGATGGTTCCCCATGCCAAACACTTGTCAACAAAAAGGATAGCCAGATGGTATGAAATAAAAGGAAACTTGGGGGCTCTTCAGCTCTTTCACTTACATTAACAAAAGCCACTTTGATGTGCTCCTTCCAAGAATGACTAATTCCACTCCCCCCCCCCCCCTATTTTTTCGCCAGGATTAAGCAACGTTGTTCATTTTATAATCAACCACGAGACAAATTAACAAATTGCACAGCACTTGTGCCGATGCGGTAAGAAAACGTTCAGTCTGTTTACCAAGTCAGGATCACCCGCAGGAGGACAGCTCAATTATTTTTAGACGAGGGTCTACGCAAGGCAGAGGATGTTTACTCTTCAGCTGCTGTTTATAAACTTGAAATTAAACGGATGCAGAAAATGTTTTGTGTTTTTTTCAGTGCTTAAAATGGATCCGCTTGTAAACTTCGTTTGGACGTGGGTCTGAAATGGAATCCCAGCTAATGAAATTGCAGTAATAAATTGTGTAAAATTAGACAGCAATTAACTGACTGACTTCGTCAGGCCACTGTGGCTAAACTCTCTTTTAATTTACACGTCAATTCATTCTTGACACAAATCCATTCCTCATCCATCTTAGCACAGGTGTAAGTTAATACAAAATGTCGCCTGTGAATTAACTGGTTATAAATCTAAATCTAATTAATTGTCAAGATTTTACAGGAATTTTACATGCTTAGTACAGAGCTCCCTGCAACATAACCCTGAGATGGAGCACCTGTGCTTGGGTTCCTCCCTGCCAATGCCCAGTGTAAATTCCTTGGGATAAATACACACAGCATCTCCATAGAAATCAGTGTGTATTTGTGCTTGGTTTGGGTCTTTTTTTTTCTTTTTCACTATGCAACCCAGGCAGCCTTTCAGTATAAATCTTTATTTCTGACACATCTTCCTCCAAAACTGCATGACTAGAATAGATAGATGGGGAATATGAACACAGCAAACAAACACAAAGCTACCCGTATTTGTAGATGAGCATTTGGAAGCCTGGAATAACACGCTTTGTTTATTTAAATTCAGAATTACTATTTCTTCAGTCACTTTTATTTCCTCCACTACTGAGATGAAGGTTGATCATGCGGTGACACTTCCTCATTGCAATGGCTCTGCCATAGTAATAAAAGCCTACCTGTGAAACGCAATGCTTGCAGAGGAGCTCTCACAAAAGTAGGACACAGTTTACTACAGCCTGCATCCAGCAATTGAGCTCTGGTGTAAAAGGGATCACGGCAGAATATCTCCCAAAAAGCATCAGTTCTACAACAGAGCTTCTAATTTTCCCTGGATGTTATGGCGCACTGTACATATCAAAGCAGGTGTTACATTTTCCTATATACGTGAGTGGCTGGGCTAATTCATTCAAACGTCCCTAAACAAGCCTGTCTTTGTCCTGTAAAGATGAAAGACCGATGACTATAATGGGATGAAAGGTGTGCACAGGGATGAAGAAAGCTATTACGGATCTATGTCCTTTTTAAACTCGTCCTGGCATGCACTGTTGACAAGGGAACAAAACAGCGCAGATAAACCTCGGAGAGGTGCCTTGCTGGTAGGGATCCCACCTGCCTTGTTTAAAGCCTTTGGGTTTTGCCTGTACTCTTACTTCTCGCTGACCATGCTGACAGTACTTTGCATAGGGAATGCTTTCAGATTTCTGAGCCAACTACAAAACACAACAAGTCAAAATGGGTCCATCCACCATCGCCATCATATCACGTCAGGACAGAGATTACTGAGTGTGCGCAGTTCATACAGGCACAACCCACCCTATAGGAAGTTCTTACTTAGACATATCCCTGTTTACTTTGCTGTTTATGGATGGGTTCCACTCTAATCACAAACCATTTGTATTCCAGTTTGGGACCAGCAGATTAACTCCTTTTGTTTAACCCTTCCACAGGATGCAGGGAAGGCCTCTCGTGATGCCGGCAGTGCAGGCAGTGCAGGACAGAGCGCAGTGCAGCCGCAGCTCCGCGTACCAGCACAGAGCTGCACGTCCCTCATTGGTACTTACACACTTCTTATGTGCTCTGCTCCACTAAAATTCTGTGCATTCCATTCCACTGAAACTCACAGAAGTGTGAATTTCACTATGCTTGTTTCCACGTCCTTTGTCTTCTGTGCTCTGGGTGTCTGTACGTTGTTTAGGACCCAGGATCCACACAGAACAATGTTTGCGAGATCGCTCTTATCTCTAAAGCCAAATATTTGACCACCATTCATCCTTTTGGCTGCTCAAATATTTGGTTTTAAACGTATAATTGCTGACCAGCTTAAGTATCTAGCAGTGATTAGGCAAACACAATAATTGTAAATGGAAAGCATCAGCCCTCCTAAAGAGCACAGTCCCTAGGCCAAATGTAACTCAGAGAGTCCTGCTGCAGAGCTTATGGCATTCAATGAGGAGGTGCAGCTTGTGCAAATCAGAGGTCTCTCACAGCATCCCATGTAATGGAAGACGTGTGTTGGGACGGCTGTTGTGTCCAGTAATTACTATTGTTTGCCATCGAGCTTTGCAGATAGCGACACTACAAGCTCTGGGATTGGAGAGGTAGAAGTTTGTGCTGCCCCTGAGCCCAGAGACCCAGGAGGCATTAAAAGCTTTATGGATGATGGGAGTGTCTGCGATCCCCAGCAGGTTACATGCCGGCGATGCGCTGCTCTGCTCTTCTCTCCTCTCGGGTTGGGACCAATGAGTGGATCTTGTTTTGGAAATGCTACTTGCGTTGTGCCGGGTCTTTGCAGACACCCAGTCTGCACATGTGGTGGTTTCAGTGCTGTGTATGGTGAGGTCTAAAAGCGGACAGAGTGAAACACGGTCTGTAATTATATATTGAAAATAGAATACTTGCCCTGATGGCATTTTACTCAAATCCGGCCAAGTCAGTCCAAACGGGTGTGCAATCTACAGCAAGCAAATAGAAGTCAGATTGGGCCGTAGCATCCAATTAGAGAGGCCTAGCGAGCTGCATACAAAGCATGCCAACTTCTTATCATTTGCATAAAGCCATCCACATGTGCTTGGGAAGAGAGGCAAGTTGGTGGCACTCATGGAGGACAACAGAAAAAGCTGCAGGAGTGAGTGAGGATTTATTGTGGGATGTCCCCAGGCCATTGGGAACACACTGGGAGCCCCACATCCTGGTGGCCCCGTGTCCCGCAGCGCCATGAGCGTGCAGGCTTCATGTCCTCCTTGGTGACGATGGACACGGCTGAGCCCAGCAGCTCAGCTCCTACCTGCAGGGCCACTTTAGGAATGATGGCACGGAACTATTCGGTGGAGAAGCAAGTAAAGTGCTCGGCGGGTCAGCGTGCAGGTGTGCTGGGATGGCAGCAGGAGCCCTGGGCACGCACTCTGGCCTGGCCACCACACCGTCACCTTCCAAGGACCGCTCCCATCCATCCTCACCATCCATCCCGCCACCTGCCCGCAGCCCAGCCCTGCCCCGGCCCCGGGCACTCACCCAAGTTGACGAAGCTCATGACCATGTCGGCCTCGGTGAGGAAGTTGCTGTCCTGCAGGCTGGCCAGCGGCGGCCCCTGGGTGCTGAAGATGGGCTTGTAAGGGTAGGAGAAGCCCTCGCCTTCCTCGGCCGCCGCCCCCGCCGCCCCCTCCTCCACGGACATGGCATTGTAGAGGTCCAGCATGAACATGGGGGCCGAGTTGTGCTTGCCGTGGAGGTGCGGCCGCGGGCGGTGCGGCAGGCCGAGGATGGAGAGGATCTCCCGCTGCATCTCGCGGCGCTCGGGGCCGCGCAGCCGCCGGTGGATGAAGCTGGAGTGCACCTCGTTGTCCAGCGTGAAGTCGGCGAGGACGCAGCGCAGCCAGAGGGCGGGGGCGGCGGCGCCCAGCACCAGCAGCCAGGAGGCGGGCTGCCCTCGCCCCGCCGGCATCGCGGCGAGGCGGCGGCGGCGGCGGCGGCGGCTGGGGGGCGGCGCGGGGGGCGCGGGGCTGCCCCGCCGGGGGACGCGCCCCTCCGGCATGCGCGGCCCCGCGCTCACGGTGCCGGCCGCCGGCCCCCGCGGAGGAGCCGCGGCCCGTTCATGGCCCGGCGGGGGCTGCGCGGCGGCCCCGGCCCATGGGACGGCGAGAGAGGAGGACGGAGCGGAGCGAGAGCGGAGCGAGAGCGAGAGCGCTGCGTCCGGGAGCGGAGCCCGAGCGCCGCGGTCGATCCCGCACGGAGCGGCGGAGCCGTGTGCGCTGCGTGCTCCGCGGAGAGGCAGCGGGAGGGTGGCTCTGGTGGGAGGAGCAGGAGCGGAACCCAACGCGCTCCTCTCTCGCCTGCCCGCTGCAAACCGCTGGGGAGAGCAAAGCCGCGCTGCCGCCGGGAGGGGGAACGGCTGACGATCAGGTTGCTGTGCAGGACGTGTGCTGCTGGCTCGGGGCGAGGGCGGCCGGTCCCGGCGGTCGCATTAACGTGGACGTGATGAAGGAGAAGACGCCCCGAGAGGGAGGGAAGGAGGGGAGGAGGGCGGTCTGAGCGGAGGCAGAGTTTGGAGGTGCGGATACGCCGTCAGTGCGCGCAAACAGCGCGCAGCAGTGCCCGGCCGGCGCAAATCCCGCGACTCCCAAGTAGTTAAAGCGCAGAGTTGTGCACTCGTGCGCATTAATGCAACCGGGGCGATGGACTCGGCGTCTCAGAGCCGCAAACCCGGTATCGTGGCCGTGCTGCGATGCTGCCGTCCTGCTCGGGCACCTCGTGCCGCCGCGTTCCCCTGCTCTGTCCCCTGCCCGTTCTGCTGCCCCCTGCACACCTTTGCGCAACGCCCTGGGAATGAATCGCCTACTTTTCTAAGCGCTGATTTCACGGTTTCTAACTCCGTGTGTGTAACACCTACAGCAATGCAGCCTCAGCCCCGGCCAGTTTGGGTAGTGCTACTCAGTAACGATAGGCTGAGAGCACCATGAACTCTGCTGCTTCCTCGGGTCTCACTTGGAAAGCAAGAGGAAAGCAGGATGGAAGGGTTTATCTGCGATGCTGATCCCAGCCCCAGGTAACCTCGAGAACCAGACATATGCACGAAGTCGGTGCTGCCATTAAGATTCATTCCTCAGGCAAAGGAGAAAGAAGAAAGTCAGGGAGAAAGAAGGTCAGTGCAGTTTGTTAGATTGCTCCTCTGGTGTTTTTGGACAAGAAATAACTAGCAGTGCTAGCACCAGATCCTCCATCTGCTCTGGAAACAGGAAGTTCTGCCCTCCTTTTAGCTCTTTATGTTTAAATTCCTCCTGCAGACAGCAGGTAACTGGTTAAGAGCTGCATGGGAAAGACACAGAATGGTTTAGTGTGTTTGTGTGCGTCTGTGTGCACCTTTTAATAACAGGGAAACTGAGGCATGGCATTGACATGACTCACAGAGCTATTGAAATAGTGGTGGAACCAGCACTGAATCCAGCTCAGTTGTTTAGGAATGCATGGTGGTGGGGGCAGAGGCAGTGCAGGGCAGCCAGGGTCCATAGTGTGGAGCAGTGCTAAGCCCGGGGCGCTTTGGGGGGGCTCAAATGCCACCCCAGGTGGGTGCCTTCCCCTCACCCCTCACTGATGGGAGCATCAGCCCTTAGCACTTGTGCTTCAGATTAAACTCAGATTAAACAGTTAAGATTAAACTCTCCCATACTTCCTGAGGAGCAGTACCAACCTGCTCTTAACCAGGCAGGTATTTGCCTAAATTTCTCTCCTGCCTTGGGTGTGGTTTCTTGACCAACTGAAATCCAAGCTGCTGAAACCCAGCACAGCCCTCCAGCTGCAGGCTCCCTGCCCTCCCGGTGCGCACAGGTCAGGAAGCCTGTTCTGTTTTTAAACATAATCTTTCTCAAACCATTTCTTATTTGTTTTTGCTGAGTTAATTTTCTGCTGGATCAGCTCCTTGATCTGACTGAGTGCGTTAGGGATGGTGCTGGAATGAGGGAGGCCACAGGAATGCACAGCTGGGGGCAAAGAGAGGGTGGCAGGACTGGGCTGGGATGCCTGGCGTTTCCCTAAACCAGGGAGGTGACTGAGCATCCCCCGCTCTGCCTTTCAGCCACAGATAACTCAATTTCACTTTCTTTTTTTGTTCCTTGTAGGCAGAGTTGCCCTTTCATCACACAGCAGGACAAGGGGACTCACCTTCCTCAGGGTCAGGGAGGCTGAAAGTCTGTAAGGGTGGACTGGTGGAATGGGGAGCAGCTGGTCCCGCTGCCTGAATCACTTACACCTGAGTGGCTCCCAGCTCACATTTTCAAACTGAATAAATCTCAGCTCAGTGTTGTGTTTTAAAGCGGCATCACTCAGAGGGAAAAGAGAAGAAAAATTCTACTTGGAAGGTTTGGATCGTGACTCAACACCTTAGGTAACAGTGGCTGAAGCGGTATGTGTCATTGAAGAAATAGCAATAGAAGAAATGCAAACCTTGAAGCCTCTGGGTTTGACATATTTCTTTTAAAAGTGATGTTTGAATCTATTTCCTTCTTGTTTTGTTGGCTTAAGTGGTCTGGTTTTGTCTGAGATTGGATACTTCCTGATTTAATGTAGGATGTGTTCTTTAAAAAGGGGGGGGGGGGGGGAGTACTGAAATTGTATCCCCTGCTTTCATAGAAGTAGTTGGTAATCTTTTCTAGCAGTGCTTTCTATGCTCCTATTGCACCAGGTAGAGCATTAAAGAAATGCATTATAGTTGCAGTGCAGGATCTGCTTGTGTGTATTCTTAAAAACAAAACTGCTGTGAGTGTGAAAGGAGCGGGGGTCTGTTAAAGAGTCATTTCTTTAACACGAGGCTCACAGCGATTGACTTCAGCCCGCAGTGGGACACAAAGCAGCGTTTATTCTGCTGCATACAATGAAGGATGATGCAGCTCAGACTGCAGTGGTTCAGCCCTCAGATCTGAGCTTGAATTTCAAATCCCTTTCAGACAAGGAAGGTACAAAGGGGATTGTCTTTCTCATGGACAACATCCTTCTCTTCCCTCCTTTCTTCCTGCTGTGTGACCGCCATCCTGCTTCCATAGGGTCGGTTCCACCACAGACAGCGTGCTGAAATGTTGGCACCTTCATGTCATCATCATCTTCCTCCTCCTTCCTGGATCAATTAAGAAACCAGTTTTTCCTCTTCTCTGCTCCTGTCCTTCCTTCTCTTCTTGAGATGGAAAGGTAAATGCTTATGGTGAAGCAATCCCTGTTTGCTGGCACTTGCTGCATGGGCTCATTTCTATAAGAACAACCTCCCCGTGTTTCTTGAAGCTCCACACAAGCCGTGTTACCAACTGAGTAACTTTGTGATCTCTCTGAGCTTCACATGCGTGCTCTTATCTGATTTTTGTACCAACTGCTGGCACTGCTTTTGTTGGTGTGCAAGTCAGTACGCTTAGAAGTATCTTTAGGAGATAAGGAGTCTGATTTGAAAACACGAAATGTGCAAAATTCAGGTATGTGTTTGATGGATTCATGCTGCTCCCAGCACTGTGCACTCCTGTTAGGTGAAGTGCCACAGCAGAATCTGGCCATTCACATTCAGTTTCACTACGTGGAGTGTAAAAAAGTGGAGGCTCTGCTCACAAACTCATTTCATGGCTGTTTTCAGACATTAGACACAAAGCAGTTTTCCTCCTTTCTGCAGGATCACTTTCATGCTCCTTGCCTTCCCGCTTTGATGTCCTCTTTTCAGCTTTAACCACATTTCTCTTCCATTCTGTTTTGCATCTTCTCTCATTTGTCTCAAACAAAGTGCAAGTCCTAAATTACAGCAAACTTTCTTCTTCTTCTTCCAAATATTCCCACTGAACTAACATGTGTTTGGGGAATTTGGGTTGTTCCTTTGGGCTCTGCACATGCCAAACACTTATATAACTACAATAATAGCATTATTATTTGCATGAAGCTGCATAATTAGCTTGCATATTTAATTACGCCATATTGGATTATCCTTATCAAAAGTTTCTATTCACCTCCTCGGCGTTATTACTGGGAATGTATTCACCAACACACGTAATCGCATTACGGGTAAGCCGTTGTGTTTGCTCTAATCCAGGAATTTAAGCAGGTCGAGGCTGGGATGGACTGTGCTCAGTGTTGGTTCTCGCTGCTGCTGTTGGTGGGAGGGGAAGTGGAGCTGAAAGCTGTGGTTTGGGCAATGTTGCTTCTGATGATGGTTGCAGTAACTAAGCTGTGATCTTTGGGTTTGTGACATTGGGCTCTAATGCTGAATTCCTCCACTGTGTGAGGTGGGCAAAGCTCAGCCCTTCATGACACAGCATGTGGGAGCACCTCACAGAACGAGATCCCTGTGGGGTATTTCTGTTGTTATTACCCCCGAGAGCATAGAGTTGAGTTCATAACACTGGAACACTTGTGGTTTAATACTTATGACATGTCTATTTACAGCCTGAATGTAGCCCTATGGTATATCTTATGTGTTTGTATGCAGCTGTATATTGGTACAAGTGTGTGTAAACGTGGTGGTGTGCAGTAATGTCGTTATGCTTTCTGTAAGCAATGCGTTTCTATAGCAGAGATATCAGGTGAATATTTTTTATCACAAGGCCACTTGTAGATCCATACATTGCCAAAGCTGCCCAGGTAACAAGACCATGGCAGAGGAGCACACTTAACATTGCAGCACCTCTGTGCTGTGGCTCAGAAATCCTGCCCGCTGGCAATGCTTCCTTACAGTGTGCGCTCTTTGCTACACGGTGCGTCATCAGATTATCGGGGTTCTTCTTCTTAGCGTGTCTTTCTGTGTTCTGGAGTGTTTTAGGTCTCTGCTGTTTGCGTTCACTAAAGGCAGGATTTATTTTTTGGAATCATCTGTGTATGAAAAGCTCATAAACCTATTGCGTGTTTTTAAAGCGAACACCAGCAATAGCTGATGCTGACCTGTGAAATGCAGCGAGACAAATTGGGATGGTTTTACTTTTTCTCTCCAGGCAGGTGCGGGGTAATGCCTCAAAAGAACCATTATTTTGTGCCTTTATTCCAGTGTGTACATAAATGCTTGCATAACACTTGCACAGCTGCTGCACAAACTGCTCATGCCACAAGTATTAGTAATCCTAGCAGGGGAGGTTGCATGGAAAACTGGGGTGTGTATGCTAAACCATATGTACCGTGCCCCTGAATCATAAAACTGCTGCTGCTGGAGCGGAGAGATTTTTGGAGACCGGTCAGGGAGAAAGAAAGATTCTAACAGCCGCACCCCGAGCCTTCTCTTCCGTTCGAGGCTTATCGTGCTTGAGCATTTAAATAAGCGGGAGGCTGCGTTGGTCCGACATTCCCGTAGCGCAGCCCCAGCTGCTGCCCGCAGTCCGGTACCGCCGATGCCGTCGCAGCGCTGATCTCCGCCTGCGGGGCGGCTCGGGGCTCCGGCACGGGGACACCGCGCTCACAGCGCTCTGCTGCTCCAGCGTTTTGCTCTGCTGCTGTAATCCGGCACAGCCGCAGCAGCAGCAGCTCGTTGCTTCTCAGCACGAGGAACCCACCTGGGTGGCTGCAGTGAGCGCCTGGGACCGCGGCCGCTCCTTTTGTGGCGGATCCGTCATTCGGAGCGCAGCGCTATCAGCGGTCACCTCTCGGAGATTGGGGCTTCTAAGTTTTCAGTCGGACCCTTTTTGCTCGCTCAGCAGTGCTTGGCGCGCACTGAGGCTGCTTTGTCAAGTGCATCCTTTCAGCATTCATCCAAAGCCTTTCGCTGCGGTCGTCTGAGCCCCATAGGCAAATATATACTGTTGGGCTATTAAGATAATTTTTCAGTTAAGACATCGTCAAACTGCAAGCGAGACAATAGAAACAAACCCCCTTTTGTTCCGACTAAACTGTTCCTAATGACCCCCTCCACAAACAGCGGCCCCGGCCCGGCCCCAACAACGGCCCTTTCTGTCCCTGCGGCGCTGAGCTTTGCTGGGAGACCGCGGGGCAGAGCCGCTCTTGGTGCCGTCCGAAGCAACCAAAAGTAATCACTGCTGTGTGTGCGTTTCCACAATGAGCATCGTGTACAGGGCGCTGGGCCTTGCGACTGTCGGGAAAGCGGCAGAAGGAAACTCTTACGAGTTCCATGCGAACGTTTAATTAATTAGTTGTTTGAGGTCAGCTAAATGATCTGCTTTGCTATTATGAGAATCATACAAGCATAAAATCTGGAGAATTTAGGGTTTACAAAACCCTAAATTTATAAAATCCTTGCATTTGTTTTGGGGGTAAGAGCCACCTTTGGGGGTTACATGCACTTATTGTGGATGGGGAAGGCCCTGTGCACGCAGGGTTCTGTCCTTCGGTGTCCAGGGAAGATGGAGTTATGGTGCTAAATTGAACCCACTGAAGATGAAACCCACGTTCTTCTGCCTCAGTAACTGCAGGGCACCATGCAGATAACTGTCACACAGTGTGTCTGAGCACGGTTGAAGGCCATGGAAATTATGAATCGCTTCCTGATTAGTTCTGCCCCTATTTCTGTGCCTTGAATGCATGAGAACAATAGCATGGGGGACCTTCCATTTAAACAAAATCCTATTTACAGAACATCTTCATTGTATGTAATTAGAAAGTGTTGATAGGTCAGACAGCAGAAGTCCTTAAGTTGGATAGTTTGGGAATTGCGCTGATTACATTTGCAAATAGAAATGTCATTTTCTTCTGGGAGAAGCCAGAGTTTGCATTCCAGTATCTGGTTTACCAGGGGGATTTCCAGCTTAACACGTGAGCTACTGCATCGATTAGAAGAGATGGAAGGAGAGAAAATATCCACAAAGACAGGAACCACATGTTCTGAGTTAAGGTTTAGTCACGGGGACTCCCACAGCAGTCAGAGCACCTTAAGGTCCCCATAGCATTCCAGAGGGCTGCAGGTTCACCTCTCTTCTTTGGGTGTGGAAACTGTGCTGTGTTCTTCCTCCATAAGAGACTGGGGTGGGAGATTTTGGTGCATCCCGGTAAAAGAGAGTGTTTGGGTAAGGGCAGATGAAAGCACAGCGCCCTGTGACAGGACACGGGGAGGAAGGGAAACGTCAGAGGAAACTTTAGGAAATTTCCAGTCCAAACAAAAGGATCTTTGTGGAAGATGCAGTTGGCATCCAATGGAAGGAATGGGGATGTAATGAATGGAGAGCGTTTGCAAGTTGTGCAGAATTGTTCTCAGCCCTGAGGCAACAAACAAGAGCAGAGCTTTGCTGCTGACTATATTTGGTGTGTATGGAGGAGCAGTTTGGACATCGAGGGTGCTAACGAAACTCAGAACATAACTCATGTCCCCACTGCACACTGTGCTGCCGCACCACGGGCACGGAGGGCAATGCTGCTCGGGGACAGTGCTGAGGAAGAACAAGCAGGGCCTGACCTGTGACAGCCATCCTTTTCCACTGCAGCTTATTCAGGTTCTCTCGTTAGGGTAATTATGAAGATCAAGGGAACGTCATGGATTTTCTATTAACCTTGATGCAAATTTGCCTTCTCCTGAATGCAATGAATGTGGTTGTTCATGAATCTCTGAAGCCAAAGTGTGCTTACGTGGTGCCATTGTTCTTCATGCAGTCTTGAGATTCTCTCAGATTTTAGCTATGTTAGTTGTTGTTTATTACAGCACATATAAAAGCTGATTGTGAGCTTTCAGCTTATATTAGCAACAGTAGGGCACAAATCTATTGGTATAAAACAGCGATCTTTACAGATCTGCACTGGGAAGCGGGCTGTTCAGAAACAGAATATCTAGCATATAAAAATCCAAATGGTTTGGACATTTGTTTTAGATTTGTCACAGAACAGTTTAAAAAACAAAACATGAATAGAAAGAATGAGCCATCCCAGAATAGCCAACATCCAGTGGCTGGGGTATTTACTTGGGCCCTGTCCAAGCAGCGCTTTATGGGATTTGGAGCAGGCATTTGACATCGTGTTTTCAACATCATTTTTGTCAGACTCAAATCTGGGCTCTGAAGTGCACCAAAAAGGAGCTCACTTGGAGGGTGCGCTGTGTAGGTGTGTGTGAGCTGCTGGGCTCCTCAGCTGCAGGGAGACTTTTGGGGCAGCAAAGCCGAGTGGTGGTGCAGAGGGCACATGGGCACCTGCTGTGCTGCGTGCAGCCGGTGCTGTGCACATTTGGGTATTTTCCTGACTTTGGGAGTGATTGAAGTAAGGAATGTTCACGTTTCTGCCCTAGTCTTACTCAGAATAGATTTTATTTTGCCATGGAAATACAAAGTTTATTTCTGTGGGAATCAATGTAATACTTTATAAAAGTTGTATTTTTCACAAACTGGCATTTCCTGGCAGTAAAATCACTTTGCCCCGAATCCCCAACCAGTTTTCTGAGCTGAGATGTAACTCTGCACTGTACAAATGCAGTTCACCTTCAGTATTGTTGTAGGTTTATGCAGAGACGATAAGTGAAATGCTCTGGGGTGTTCAATCTGTGTGTATATTCAAAAGAAACACGCGGAGTCCAATGTGAAAAGCTCTCAGTGTCTTGAGTTTGATGAACACCGAAATTAATTGGAATTCAGGATGAAGAGAAAAAGCAAAACACCACACAGCTTACTGGGTCAAAACTTCAGCTCCTCTCCTTTGCTTTGCAAACACAGAGCTTGCAGCCCGGCCCTTTCATGCCTGTTCCCAATCCCACCCTGACGCCCAGGCTCTGCTGGCCATACGTGCTCAGCTTCTCTTTCAGGTTCAGCCACTGCTCCTGCCAGCTTCCCACCACCTGTGTTCCCTCCTTCCCATGTCTGTCTCACAGAGCAGCCCATTCCCACCATGGATACGCTTCTGGTGGCACTTAGACCTTGGGCATTCCTGGCTAAGAAGTGAGACCTGACATTGTCTCAGGGTAATCAAAGGGAATGTAGAGACCACGCATCTCAGCAGCGCGCTCCCTGTGCCTCAGTGCTCTCAATTCATTAATCAGCATGGTTAATTTGAAAGAAGTTCCCGTTTCTGCAGCTGGTTATTAGGAATACTGTTGTTGGGTTAATGGCTCTACTTGAAAATTGTTGTGGCATCACTGCAGATGAAGTCATCTCACTCCAGGATGCCTTGTAATAACGCGTTATTGCAGATCATGTATGCGGTTGTTGCCTTGTTTCCGTGGAAGAACAAAGTAGAAATATATTTTGCATCAGATATTAAATGTGGCTTGCCCAATTCCCAGGCAGTTAAATCACCGAGGAGCTTGCTGTGTTTGATACCGTGTCTGCCTCTCTGCTTTGTTCCCATGTACAGATTCAGCATCTGTAATATTTCACTTTGAACATTTGCTTCTGACCAACTGAAGTGTGGGCAGATGAAAACAAACACCACACAGAGACATCAGAACCATGTAAGCCATCTGCAGGATGTAGTGTAGCTGTGCTAATTCATTTAGTGAGAAGTAAAGTAGGCTAATTACCTACCGAGAAGCAGGATTTGTTAGCAAGTGTCTTGTGCTCCTGGAACCCAGTCTAGCTTGTTTGGAGCTAGCCCAGGTAGTCTGAACAGGTGCTGCACACACTTCCTGTAATTAAGGAAGCACTGGGGGATGCTCCACCTCAGATGAAATACATAAACAAGACTCTGGCAACTTCTGGTCAGTGGAGATCCTATCATGCCTCTTCGTCTGGCTCCCTAGGGAACTGCTTACACAATCTCGTTATTTGTCTGACCCAGTTTCCAATATGCTGGCACATTTGTCACAGGTTACAGAGGAGTTTCAAAGGTGCTTTGTCCTTAGCAATTTTGCAAGAGTTAGCACCTACCAAGAGGAGGGAGCTCTTATTAATGCTCCCAACGAGAAGAAGGCAGGATTTAGCAATTCTTCATTGTGGCTGACAGCAGCAAATGATTCTGATTTGCAGGTTGCTCTATCGCTACTTTAATGCACTGTTTTTTTCAGCTGGCAAATCCATAAAGCCTGGGGCTGGCTTAAGGACACTGGGGTATCACAGCAGGGCTATGGCAGGGGACAGTTGGTGTTGTTCTGGTGGGGATGTGTGAGAAGTGTGGCACAGATCCATAAGGAATCAAGCTTCGTTAGTTGCTGGGAATCATTTGTTAGGAAGGTATTGAGATGGTGATTTGGTATTTTTAGATACATTTACACTCTGATTTAACCCTTCTACTGTTTCATGTATCAGCCATCCATGGCACATCTCCTTGCTGTCCCACAGCAGGAATCCGCTGTTATTTGACCTGTAAAGATCATTGTAGTAGCTTTTCTCGGTGTGCATTTAATAAAGTTGTAACCACTGTGACTATAACTCACGGCTCTCGGTCGCTCCGCAGTGGTGCAACCAGCGGTTCGGCATTCCAGTGCCATCAGTTCAAAGGGAAGTATGAAAGGCTCAGATGTGTGCCAGAGCATTGTGACTTTTATTACTCCTCCCTCACTTCTCTGTTAGGGAGATACATTCTCTAGCTGCAGAAATAAGGAGTACAAAGCATCCTCGGACCTTGTAGTGCAAAATGTAAAAAGTGATGTTATCTGCAGAAAGTGGACTTTAGATTCTATCAGCGCGCATTTAGCATAAAGCATTTCCTATGGTAATGTCTCTCACTTTCCCAGACTTTTACGGGCTCCAAGTGGCACAGAGGCTGCAGACTTCTTTGTAATGTTAATGAATCATCTTAATGGACTGTTTTAGCAGAAACATTCATCACCTTTTGTACCACAATGATTTTTTTTTGTTATACTTAAATGGTTAAGTAGGCAATAAATGCCTATCAGACCAACCACTATGGTCTAGTCATCCACCTCGCCATAAATCACCGGTGGATTATTATTGTCCTGTTTAATTAACACACTTAAGAGATTCAGTCCTTGGATAGACTTTCACCTTGCACTAAGCAGGCATTAACATTTCAAGGAAGAAAAAGTGTGTTTATGTGCAAAGTGTTAATCAGTGCGACCCGGGGCTGGTAGCGGTGGGTTGGATGAAATATGTCTGTGTGTGTCTGTGCAGCCCTGGCTGTATGTCCTGTCGGTTTTCAATAGGAGCTAAACCCAGACCTTCAGAGCACTTGTTTAAGACATAGCACATGGTCGTTTCGGTATCATCTGCGTAAGGGCTTGAAGGTACTTGAATACCTTTGATTGTAAATAGCAGCTCTGAGGGATTTGACTCCAGCCGTTAGGAAGGTGATATTTTTTTGTGAACACAGAGCACGGGTTGGTTTGTTTGTTTCCTTTTTGTGGTCTGATTCAGTCTTACTGCTCTTAGAGGACTCAATCAAACCTCTTTCTTCTTCTGCAGCAGAGGGTGAGAGGGGAGCACTGATCCTGTTGCTCCTCTGTGAACTCCTTTCAGACTTCACAGCCAGGAGGAAGCAAAAAAGTGGGAGCGCCCAGGGAGGGCCGGGTTGGAGGAGTGGGTGCTCCTTGCAGGACAATCTCGGCAGTTCTTTTGCAAACGAAATTCAGGCATAGGACACAAGCTGTGTGCAGCATCGCTCTCAATCTGCTGACATTTTTCTCCGTAGTTTTCTGCTCCATGCTGTTTTCCACCTCTTGGCAAAGTAGAAAGATGGCAGTGCTTTCTTCCTTCTCCTGTAATGCAATGTAATGCATTTAATAGTAATTTCCTTGTCTTTTGTCAGAGGATAAAGTCATGTGAAAAAGGCTCTTGTTAATGCAGTGTTTCCCATCCATGAAACCTAATCCTGCTCTCTTTGATTTTGTTCGGTTCGCAGCGCGGCACAGTGCCGCCTGCAGATGGTATTGGTGCTGTAGGAACGGCAGTTGAGTGAGGTTAATCGAGTGCTGTGTTTCCATCTGATGGACACAGCGACCAGAGCATGAATGTCAGAGATCGGAGGTGTTTGAGGCTCCGATCTGTGCACATCTCTGTCCTCCTGGCTTTCCTGTGAAATTATTTTCTGGTACAGACCCCTGCAAATTATATTAGAACTAAAACTACAAGGTGGAACATGAACTTCTGAATTATGAGATTAGATCTCTGAGTATCCATTCATTTCCTGTAATGAAGTTTAAGTTCTATAAGATATAAAGATTCCATAGGTGTATTGACTAGCAGAATCAAATGCTGCATGCATGGAAAAGCACTGTTTAATGATGCCTGTTGAGGAGAGGCAAGGAAAGCGCTACAGTTTTCACTGGATGCTTTTGTTCCACATCCACAGCTGCCAACCTTCACACTCATCTGTAAGTTTTTATCCTACCTGTAACTGGAAAGGTGGGAAATGATTCACAACTGAGCATGTAGGAGAAATCACAAAACACCAAGGTTTGAACAAGGCAAGAAATTAAACTGAGCTCTTAAGAGGTGCACTTTTATTGCATGAGAACCTACAGTGACAGAAAATAAGACTGTCACACGTGCAGTACAGTGTTACAGTGTGTGTGCATTGATTGCACCATGCTTTGGGGGCTTTTGTTTTTTGAGGGTTTTTTTGCAAGTCATTTAACAGAGATGCACAAAAAAGCACAGAGTTTCAAGCATAGGCATGTACTGAGAAGAATCTCCTTCATTCCCTCTAGACACACCCTGCTAATTAAATCCATCACTGCTAGCAGTAAGCCTTAGGGATCAATCTTTTCTAGAGCACTGTTACTATCCAACATTTTAGCTCATACAGTGGGCGGCCAAGATTTCATGTCTATGCATATAGCAGGACTGCTAGCCAATATTTCCTGTTCTTCTCCTTTCCATCTCAATCTGGGTACATAATGTAGGTTTTTTTTAGCAGGTAGGTGAAATGTCAATGTTCTTTTCAGATTGCTTTCTTATACCCTAATGCAAAAAACTGTGGGAAGGTGAGATGTGAGAGCAATAAAATTAGGCATCTGTGCTCTGTGTAGCAAGCTGGCCATGAGAAACTGCAGGAAGGATGAATATTGAATGACTTCTATAGTCCGCTGGTTTTTATCAGAGCAGGTCATCGACCAATGGGCTGCTCAAACCTGTTCCACTGCTTCCCCATTGATTAAATATCTGGAGACATTTATGTGCAGATCAAATTCTCCATAATCTATTTCATCTCAATCACACCCAAGCCCTTTTTCAAGGTAGGGCAAAAACGTTCCCTCCAGTGCTGAGAAAAGATGGTATATCGCCCTAATGTACTTCTGTGTGTTTCCTTGGAGCCAAACTATGACCTCAGATTCCCAAGGGCTGACATCAGCGGGACTGCGGGGAGTGTTAGAGAGGTGAAACCTGCCTCATGTGCCCCAATGTCAAGGAATGGTTCTTTTTTTCCCATTGTCAGAGCTGACAGTTACTGGAGAAGGGAGGGAAAGAGGGGCTGTACGGCTTCCAGCCAACCTCCAATGGCCACCACTCCTTCAGACATGTAACCCCTCCAGCCAAGCACTGCCCATCACCTCCATGACTGTGTTCGGGTGCTCCATTGCTACACGGATCCATGGCGTGGCCAGTGAGAGGGAGAGCATAGCAGGTCTTCACATGGCTGAACAACTTCTGTCTCTGCTCCCTGGGGAAACAAATAAAATAGCTGGTATAAATGAATGTAGATACGCTATTACTAATCTTGCCAGTTCATATGAGAGTGTGGGAAATGAGTACAAAGATGAACTTTTCATCTCATTGAACTCATTCTGCCTCAGTGCATTTATAGGCAGCTATAAATTCCTGTGCCTCAGGAGGCAGCTGGCAAAACTTCTAGCACTGGTTTTATTTTTAAAATTATGATAAAAATATGCATTTGTGCTGCACAGAAATGCTTCTCCAATATGAAGCCAGTTTTCTGATTTTACAGCTATAAGAACTTGAAAAGTTATTGATCATTTCTCAAACATTCAGCGTATTTTTATTGCAGTGTTTTAGCGTGTTCCACATAACGGAATCATGGAGTGGGTTGGGTTGGAAGGGACATTTAAGGTCATCTATTTCCAACCCCCTGCCATGGGCTGGGACACCAGTTTGACCTCAGTGTGTTGCTTAATGTATTTATTGCAAGTGTCTCCAGTAAAACTCTGAAACAAATGTATCATTTCAAAGTAAAAGTTCTCTCCGTTTAGGAAGACTGAATACTTTGTGACAAGGGGAAGTAGGGATGGAGACTGTTGCTGTTGTCTGGTAATGGTGGAGAATTAGTCTGAGTGTGGATGGTTACTGCATAGCATGTAGGATCTTACATTGTGGAACAGGCATTCTGTAACTTGGGAAAGGGGAAGATTTTAATGGGCAATGAAAATCAAGATGAGTTTCTTTTGCGTCGTGTAAATTGCTGGTTTATTTCCCCCAGATGATGCACAATGGGTGACTGAATGCATCTGATGTGAGGACAATGTCCTCTTCTGCTCTGTGTTGTGCTGCTCCTTGCTGTGCACCAGGAAGATGAGCACAGTACTGATGTGATAGCAGGTTCTGAAATCAAGAGTTGTCCTCAGGGTGTTATGGGAGCCTCTTGAGCAGCCTTCTGGACCTGGAGTCTGTGGCTGTGAAGGTCGTTTGTTCCCTCTGTTTTTAAAATAAATACTTTAAATGCCCCCAATGCTCATCTCATCTCTTTTATTCCAGCATTTCAATTTTTACCCTGTTGCATCCAAATCGCAGCCCATGAGCTGTCCAGTTCTCTTCCTACTTTTTTTCCAGAGTAAGTGTGACATGAAAGGCTTTGGGCAGTAACCTTGTAACACACTGCTGGACCAGAATTAAACTCCGCTTATTATTTTTTGCAGGACTCCCTAGGGAGTTTTGCCACAGCCTTTTCTCTCTCCAGAGAGACAATACCAACTCGTCCTCATGGCCATCCGTTCTGTCAGCCCAAGCAGACAGACAGATTCCCATCAGTTCCCATGGGCAGACCCACGATTCCCAGAAAACCTCCCTCTAGCACAGCACTTCTTAGAAGAGCAGGAATTGCTTCCAAATGCCAGCAGTGCCTGCCGCAGTGTCAGCAGAGGCTCTCACTGCCTGCACAGAACTGCAGAGATTTGGGTCCTTCCCAACGGCCAGTGTGGTCTGGTGGCCTTCCTTGTGTCAATTACTCCAACAAGTATTTTATTGCTAAGATGTTGGTGTGAGTTTGACTGTTAATTTCCCCATGGTAACCAATTTTCTTTGTTTGTTGGCAAAAAATGCCTGCTTATAGAAAATGCCATATTTCTTTAGTAGACTCACTAACATACAAATGAATGCCATTATATGTTCATAAATATATATTATGATAAACCTTTTGATACATATTTTATGATCTTTATGATCAAGAGTCCTTGAAAAGCTATTTAAGGAGAAAATTATTTTAACAACTGTAAGACTTATCAACTTGTTCTCCTACTTACTCTCCCTTCATTTAACAATTCAATACCATTAGTTGTTGAATGCAGTTTCTGGAGGTAAGCTTGAATTTCAACCAACTGAGTTTTTAGAGGATATGTGTATTTTTTTCTATAGGACTTAACTGGTTTTTAACAGAACAAAGGAGGATATGCAGAAAAATAGTGAAATAATAATATATGAACGCTGCTCCAGATGTTTAGAAAGGAACTGTCTGGTAAAGCAACAGGTTGTTGCAGGTGCGTGGAACTGCCGTGTGTTTCTAACAGTGTGCATGATGTTATCATGAGTGATGACTGAGATGTGAGATCTGTCAATCAGAGTCTTCAATTAATGTGTTTGTTAATGTTTTGTTCACTGATTTGATTAAGGATGTTTTTAATTATTGACTTAAGCTGATGCAACATCCTGTGATGAACACAGCCTTGCAGATGTAGAGATGTTCTTAGCATGTAAGCGATTGTAGTATGAGCATGTGTTATGTTAGGAAATTCAGTGATGAGTGTTAGTCAATTTCATAAGGACCTGATTGGAAGTTCCCTGTCTGCTTTACCATTTGGCCATGCTATATATCTGACATTAAGTGTTATCCTGTAATAAGAAAATGAAATGAACAAGCAAAAACAAAGCCCTTTTCCATCTCACTATAGATATTCATGGACACTGTGCATCTATCTGTGCAGGAGGACTAACCACAATAGCTATTTCTGAATAAACTGTTCCATAATAGTTCCCTGTTGATATTCTAGTCTGGAAAAGTCACGGGTCAGATGGGAAGCTGTTGCAGAATAGCTTGTTCTGCAATAGCAATTCCAGTCAATTTTCCAGTGCAAAAAAGCTTTCAGTCCTTTGCTCCAAACTCCTGTTTGTGCCAGAAGATTTTGTCTTCAGAGGGTAGTATAAATTTGTTCTATTCTATTCTTTAAGCACTGAACACCCCTTGGGATCAGCCAGGGAGAATTTTATATTGTAGGAATTTGTGTTTATGTGCACAGATTCTGTAATTCATTAATGAAACTTTGAATTCATACCTTCTTCTAACAGTGATCTGGATACCTTTTTGGCTGCAGGGCATCCTCATGGCTCTTCTGGCTCAGCACTTCCCAGAGCCTGGTCCCAAAACAAGGCATAAAGCAGCCTGGAAGAAGATCCCCCAAGCCAGGCTCAGGATGGTTGTGGTTTTCATTGCCAGCAGCAGTGAATCAAAGCAAAACAAAGCAAAATGTCCTACCTTCTTCCATGCCCAAATCCAGAAGATGGCCTACAGCAGCAGCATCCAGCTGGCACATTGGAGCTTTCCTGCAGTAGAGAGAAAAGAATGGACTACAACTGAATGGTACACAGAAAGAGACTTCACACAGCTGTGGAAGGGCTACAAATGTATCTGAGGAAAAGGTGCAGAGAAGTCTTCAGAGAAGGCCAAGTGAATCTTACTGCATCCGGAACTGCTCACATGACAGCCTGGTATGGCATGATTTGTTTTGATTCCTGTGTGTGTTTGAATCATGTTTTCACCTCTGTTCCAGTGAAAAAAGCAAACAAACAGAACCCAGCAAACCACCACAGCTGTGCTGTTTGATATTTGACGTATTCTGTACTGAGCCTCAGGACCCTCTGAAGCAAAGGCTGTTTCTTGTCCAAGTTGCATCACGGTGCCGCTGGCATTTTTGTGGTATGGACCAATTAATATTAGTAACCTAAATTAAAATCTCCAAATGCATTTTGAATAGTGACATGGAGCTGATTTTAATCTAGGCTTTCAAAAATGAAGCAGGAGTGCGTTAATCACCTGCCCCTCCCTTCTCATTATTCATATGGCCCACAGTCCTCAGTGTCAGAACAGGCTCCTACATCAACCTCTTACTTCACTTTCCCCAGGCATTATTAGTTAATCACAAAGGTCTGAAGTCCATCCTGAGTTTTACCTGTTGGCATAAATCTGAGGCCACGGCAGCAGCGGTGCAGCTTTCACATAAATGAAAGAACAGATTTTGGCACAAGTATTTTTAATGTACAGCAGCTGGCAATTTTGGGTTTAAGGAGCAAAATCACACCTGAGTTCTCATGTGCTCGAGAACTTTGCCAACAAAAGGGGAATAAAACATAAACAAGATGTTTTACCTTTTCCTAATCCAGAGGAAATGGTGCAGCTGTTTCCAAGAATATATTCTATTGACCGTTATGTTCACGCTGTCACATCAACATTGGAACAGAAGACATTCTTGCTTTCCAGTTACGTTTGAACACAAATGTCTTTCATTTGTTTGTTTCAACATATTTTCCCTTTAACACATTTTTTTGATCATCAGAATTTTTCCTAATAACGTGTTTATTCAATGTTCAGTTAAACCAGATTTGGAATTTTACAAGTATATAAATGTTTACAAATCAATCCATTAAATGCACTTGCTACTTTGATGGGATGACCCGTAGCTACCTGAAAGCTACCGCTGTTGGCAGTGGGTTTGTCAGAGCCCAGCTGCTCAGACAGTAAGGGTGGCTGTTGCTGGGGGCTGCAAGGAGGGTGGAGGGAGCTGTCAGCCCCCCTCTAGCCCCCTCTCCATTCAGCTCTTGTTATCTCTTTAGCTGACACATGGACACTTCAACCCAAATTCTCATTTTAATCCTAGTAGTGGAGAACATGATAATAGGTAAATGTTATGCATTAATAGTAAGAAGTAGACAGGTTTTCAATGCAGAAGGTGGTGCCATTTCATTCCCTGATTCTCTTATAGTTCAGCACTCATGGGATTTTGATACAGAAGGCAACGGATGAAGAGTTTAATGTTTATATTTGTTACTTGTATGTGAAGGACTGGTGGGTTATTCAACAACAAGGCAGGCTTTGTGTTTTATTTCCAGCTGAGTCACTTCCACAGAGGTTTGGATGTTTCAAAATATCTTCTCACTTTATATTCCCTCCTGACAGGCTCTTCAAAAGAATAATAACAGCAGTAGAATGCCCAAGTTCCCATTATAAAATCTTATTCTTATTTTCATGCAACTTTTGCAAGACCTAAAGCTGCTGCAGCTGATTTCCTTTTAAATTAATTTGCTTTTATTTTTACAGTTTGCAGTTACATCCTTGCAGCAGTCTATTTTAGAGCAGTTTGGAGACCAGTGAAGGATTGAAATATGGTGGTTATGATAGTACTATTGGAGCTCAAACTTCTCAGCGCATAAAGTTTGTCTATTTGAATGCTCAGACAGAATTCTATTTGCAGCTTAATTATCGTCACTGAACTTCTGATGGCATTTATGCTGAATTGGGAAAAGGCATTCTTTTCTTTAGTTCACTTGGTGTTTCTTTGTCTCAGATAAACGTCCTGCTGCCTAAAATAAATTATTGCTCCTAAAAGCACAAGAAAATGTTGGATCCTTGTAATAGAAGTGAGATGAAAATCACTTTTCCTTTTTAAGAAAGGCCTGCTAGAATTTGCTTCTGAAAAACTAAACAAGAAGAGAAGGTAGTAAAAAAACTTGCTCTCATGGTGGTTTGGTTCTCTGCAGAACAGATTGCTGCAGGTGTTTCTCCCTCCATAGCTAAGTGAAACGAAAACGTCTACGTTCTTCTTTTTCTTTTTCTTTTTCTTTTTCTTTTTCTTTTTCTTTTTCTTTTTCTTTTTCTTTTTCTTTTTCTTTTTCTTTTTCTTTTTCTTTTTCTTTTTCTTTTTCTTTTTCTTTTTCTTTTTCTTTTTCTTCTTCTTTTTCTTTTTCTTTTTCCTTTTCTTTTTCCTTTTCTTTTTCTTTTCCTTCTTTTTTTTCTTCAAAACCCAAACATATTAGTTGGAAGGGGCAATTGCATTTGAGGTTGTTTGCTGTTAGCAGAGAATGACTCTTCATCTCTCTTTTATTTCCCTTTTTCCTTCAGGCTCTGCTCATTAGAAAAGGATTGGTAGCATTTAGTGTAACTGGCAGGTGATAGATCTGGCTCCTGTTACATCCTAACATTGCACAGTAAAATCTGCTGGCTCACAAGGTGTCCGTCCTTCCAGCAATTGTTCAGACTGTGGCCAAGGGAGGCAGCAAGAGACTGAAGCTTGCTGGAACACAGTAGGCACACTCCCAGCAAGCTCTTCAATGGCCGGTAGGGATTTTGTTTTTCCTGCTCTTGCTTTGGTGTTTAAGCTTCCGTCTATGTCCTCAGCACTCTTCACTGGTCCAAACACTTCTGCTTGTCCTGAATCACTGCAATTTGGAGAAGTTTGTTTTAGGCATGAGTGAGATACTGGATTTCCCATGCTAGCTGATGCCAACTCAAAACAAACCTTTCAGATTCACTGGTCTGCCAGCCAGTCCACTAAAAGAGGTAAGAAATGCATTCCACTGCAGTTGTGTGAGCTGAATGCAGGAGACGAACTGCACATAAAAAGAGAAGCATCTTTTGATAAGACATTCAACAAAGGAAAGGAAATAACATACATTTATTCTATCGATGCAGTGATTTATATAGGAAAAGTCAGTATTAGGCAGTTTAATATCTTGGCACTAAGATACATGCACATTTTTGCTCTGTGTTGCTCTTTTATCTGTAGCATGTAATGACTACAACAGTTTTTGATCCAGACAGGCTCTTCTGCAGTTACAGAACATTCTTGGAAGTCAGCATCAGGCATTTCATATAGACCATTTCATAGCAGAGCTCCCTTCACAAGAGTTCTGATAAGAGCACATACTCATGAAAGAAATAGGCAGTCTTACAGGAATTATCTATAACAGGCTGTCTTATAAAACAAATGGTTACTTACCTACCACACCTGTTTTACCAAAGCTGTGAAATCACACTGTAGAGCTTAACAGCTTCAAAGCAGCACTCTTCTGTGTGCCATCTGTGGTGCCCTCTACTGCACATCTTTGTAGAAGCAAGCCAAGTGCACACGCAGCTGCATTCCTCATGCTGCTCTTTTTCATGTCTGAACGTTTAATAGGGGTTTATGATTAGTTTCTCTGTTCCTTTTCCCTCTAACCCACATAAAAATACATTCTGCATTTATAATTGACATGCTTTAAAAAGAAAAATAATTGAGGAGAGCTTATAGAGTGAAAATGAATAATTAAATAGGGCTTTCAGAAATAGACCTGCTAGTTCTGGTTGTTGTTCATTAGTTAACCTGGGTACTAGTTTATTTGTTTTCATGTACATACGTATTTATATACATATATTTAGTTTCTTTTCTGGTAATTCTGATGTAAGTACTGAGAATCTCCATCCTGCTTTTTTTCTAGTTGCTGTTTGCTGCTATAAGGAAGGAACAAGTCATTAGATTATCTTCTCTTGTGTTGATATGTATCGTTTTATTTGCTTTTCTTTCCTAGGAGCAGGTTATGTGTTGTCAGCTCTACATCAAACAAAAATCTGTTGATTTTTGATGTTGAATTGTTGGAAAGAACTACAGTTTTTACATAAATATTTCCGGAGTGATCTCAAGGTACCTAAAGGCCAAAAGACTCAACATGAAAGAACTGAACATTTCAATTTATGATTTCCCCTTTCTTCTGCTTGCCTCTGCTAACTGAAGCACCTTGTGTTCATATCTGAAGAGCCTGGGGCTTTCCTCAGATAAATCAATTCATGATTCTTTTAATTACCCACTCAGGATGGATTTGGACTGCTTGCTCTCGTGAGTACCAGAAAAGAAACTTTATAGGCAGCAGCTAAAGGAGCAGCAACATAAGCCTGCTGTCTCCAAGGTTTTATGCCCTGTGTCGTCTACCTGGCTAACAACAAGCCTAAGCATGGTGACTTTTGAAGTGCTGCTGGCAGTGATTTAGACACAGCACAGCTTCCACTGTTACTGCCTGCTGTGCACAAAAGGCAGTGTTATCAGCACTGAGCTCACTAGTATTTTCTCTGGAAAGGACAAGCCTTGAAGATATTTCTATCCTGAGCAAGTACTAATGTTCACAGAATGACTGCTTTCAGTCAGTCAATTGCTATGACGCAGTTAGGAGTTTAAAACAGTCCTTGGCCTATCACAGCTGCAGAGGTAAGGGCTGTGTAAATCCACAGACATGGATTTTCATCACAGCAGAGCTGCAGTGAGGGGACCTGAACTCTGTACAGGGCAGGAGGAGCATCCCGGGCATTGAATCACATCTGCTTTTCCACTGAGCAGAAGATGGGCACACAGTGCTCTGCTGTCCTGCCCCCCCCAGAAGGACGGCATGTTCTCTTGGAGCTCATGATGTCTTCCCAATTTCTGGCAGGAAAGAGGCAAATATCCAAGAAAAGTGGTACGAAACACACCAAGATAATAAAGACACGTGGGGTTTCCTTTCAGATTCACAGTTTAGCTGTGTATCGTCTGTTCTGAAGTGATGCCCTGTGGCTGAGGGTTCCACGTGAATCACACATGGCCCATTTCAGCCAAATGCAGCATTTTTTTCCTTAAAGCTCAGCTTCCTTGGAAGCCAGCAACTCATGGCTCGTAGGACTGCAGGTTGAATATTTGTTCTGAACGTGAGTTTTTAATGGCGCATTGAGAAGAATATGATGGTGAGCCATGCCGCCATTTTGTAATCGATCATTTCACTGGTCTCAGTGCTCGTGGGGATCTTGGGTGCTGCAGAGCTTTGCTTAAACAGCTGCTGAGGTACAGAAACCACAGAGATGGATGGGGATTTGGGCTTCAGTTGGTGATGCAGGTATTCAGTCCAGTGGTCAGTGGGGCTGTAGGTCAAAGGGGCTGTAGGTCAATGGGGCTGTAGGTCAATATGGGGCTGTAGGTCTATGGGGCTGTCTGTGGGGCAGGGCGGGAAAGGCCGCGGCCTTGGAAAGGGCGGGAAAAGCCCTCGGTCAGTCAGGAAAAGCCGTTCTTCAGCTCAGGATCCTGCAGCAAATCTCTGCTTTCCCTGCATGATACCCACACAGGTTCCATTTGGAGAATGAGCTTTACCTCCCAAAATACCCTTTTCTAATCTGGAAGTCTCTTTAAAACAGCTTCAACCCTTCTGAGGAGGTTGGGTGGGTGTGCATTGCCCACCATGGAGGAGCGCGGTGCTGAGGTGCTGGCTGGGCATGAAGATGGCTCTGAGGAAACCAGAACATCAGCTCATGGCAGACACGTCCCAAGGTAACAGCTGGGAAATGATGCACTGTGCTCTGTCTGTGGTAGGAGTTAAGCTGGCAGTGCCTGTGCAATGGTAATGGGCTCGTGGCAAAGGGAAAAACATACTGTGCTGCAAAAACATGGCAGAGAACAGCCCTCACACCTCACACTGTCCCATCACAGATGAGTTTCCTCAGACTTCCAAGCAAGTTTGTAGGTACAGACAGCAGTGCAGAAAACAGTGATGACAAACACGTTGAGTATCATTAAGATACAACAGACAGCATCCTAGACATACCTTATTAGGGATATTAATCGTAATAGTATGACTTGGGCAGCCCGTGGTCTCTGTGGCAGGGTATGGGGAATGCGTGGTTCTAGTGCTCGGTTTGCAGCTCTGGGGTTTGGAGTGCATTGCTTTATCACAGTGCAGATACTCACTGGTAACTCTTTCTGTACAGTTATGTTATGGTTGCTTACTAACAGTGCTGGAAAATGAGTTTTATATGCTTACGAATGTTGAAGATAACTGCCTGTGCCATACAGAAGCTGGTGTCTGTTCACACTGTTAGAAATGAGGAGGCAAATGCTGTAAGGCAGTGGTGCCCTCAGCTCTGCCTCATAGAGAATGGGAATGTTGTTCTAGCAAAACAAGGAGTAAGTGCGAGTTACAAAGTGGAAGAAATGTATTCAGATGACAGAAGAGAGCTGCAGTGACACCTGGTTGTTTGGGGACACTCACTGCTAGGTTCAAATAATGGTTCTTACTGATTTTGTAACAGTAAGATAATTCATTCAAGTATGGTCTACACTACTTATCTGAGTGTGTTACTTAGTGACAAAATAGGTCTTTGCTGATACATCTTTGTGCTACTATAAGTTTTTCTTTGTTAGTTGTCTTTGGTTTTCTGCTCTTAAATCCCACCTATTATACTTACAGTGGTGTATAGCAGAGTTGTAATGGTAAGGACAGCTGAAATGTTGGTGTCAGATTGCTTATGAAAATAAAGAGCATCTGTCATAACACTCAGAGCAGCCTGAAGTTTGGATGTAATGCATCTGCTTGCAAGGTTACATGGTCTTTGTAGGTGAAAGATGCAGGTTCGGTTGAGACCAACCATTCGTATAATTAAAACCCTTAACAGTTTGTTTAGGGCAGCAGATCAAAAGGTTAACGTGCAGCGGTACAACAGGAAGTATTTGTTCTGTTGAACATTGTTTTAAATTTACAGCATTTAAAAACAACTTAGCACAAATCACAGCCAAGGCCAATATTACATCATTTGAAGTAAAACATTAATCATGAGTCAGAAACCAGCCAGCTGCTCTGAAAGCTCAGCTGGTGAAAAATCCAATGGTTTTAGGGTTGAATAGAAATGTACTTTTAATTGTGCTTTCAGTCATGAATCTGGAATGGAGAGTCAAATCTTACGTGGAAACTAAGGAGAGGGACATGCAAAAACAAAGGAGGTTTTGAAATGTATATGTATATATACATATATACGTATGTATCCCTGAAGCAGTTTCAAATTAAATGATTTCTGGAAGGAAAGGGAAAGATGATCAAAATGCAAAGTGGAACTACATTAAATCATATGAACTGCATAATTGTTTTATTATATTATTTTTTTGTTTCAGTTCTGAAGTTCTTGAAGCAATAGAAAATGTTGTTCTGGATGTGCTTGAAAGTTTGGCCAAAAAACAAGCCCCTGTTCTCACACTGGCTAATAGATCAGTTTGGAGGAATATAGAGTAAGTACCGTGTGTTTTGAAGTCTGGAGTGAAAGGGAGTGAAAGTGTAAGGGAGTGAAACATCGACTGCCGCTCTGTGCAGATAGGATGCATTGAAAAGGCAGTGAAAAGCAGCACTGCAGGATGGTGACTGCCGAGCGGCAGGGAGTTGCTGCTGCACTGGTTGCACTCTGCCACCCAAAGGATGCGAGGAGCAAAGAAAAGTTTAGAGGAACTTGATGTGGTTTTGTATATAATGATGGTTGTTTCACTGCCAGTGCTTTTAAAAAGTACTTACAGACTTCTAAAGTGGAAAAGGGTGCCAGAAAAGGCTGTCATACCTGAGGGCACTACAATGAAATGCTAAGAAAACACGATCTCCTTTGACTTTAGGAGAGGGCTCTCAGTCTGAATAATCTTGGATAGAATCATTTCATATCCTTACTCTGTAAGTTTACAGTTTTATTGCATTTGTTTGCTGTATGTCAGATTTAAAGATTCTGTAGGTCTACAAATGATACCACACTCTACTACAAAACAAATAAGAAGTGACTGCCCTGCAACAGCACCAAAATTTGGTAAGTTCCAAAGTTGAATTCACTATTTTAGTGTATGACACAAATATCAGTCAATGTAAATACAAATTTTTCAATGAGCATTTCTGAAGATTGACAAAAATAAATCTGTCGTGCATTTTTTCAGCTATGATGCTCAAAATACTGTCTATGATCTATAGGATGGTGCAGAGCAATTCTTATGCAACTAAAAGGTAACGTGATGTTTCTGTAATTTCAAATGCAGTTGTATTTTAAGAACATTACTGGGTGAGCAGTGTGGGATGCAAATCTTTCAGATAACAGATTTCTCTGTGTGAAATGCTTTATGGCCATTCGATTATCCATGCCCTCAGCTGAGTGTTACTCTGCATTCTCACAGCTTGATAGTGTTTTCAGTATTGTAATTAGAAATACACGTTTTTGTCTTGACAGAGACATATACTACTCAGATACGCTCCTGTTTGGTAGCCAGAGTGTTGTGGACAATTTAATCAATGAAATCTCTTGCATGCTCCAGATACCTCGGAGATTTCTGCATGTAGTAAGTGGCTTCTGATAACTGTTTTTATTCTGTAATCATTTCCAAATTATATGGGTTGTGTGTAAAGCTGAATTATCAGTGAAACCAGATTAAGTTCTACCATAACGTTTGAAAGGTTCCTGTTTTCAGAGAAAATTCATACATTTTTCTTGCTTCCAAGAGTGGCACAAAGTGCTAACCAAAATCTCAGGGCCTTTTGCTATTACCTGGGAAGGCAGTGCTTCATCTGCAGAGTACAAGGCTTCTGCTTTGCATTTCATACTGGGATGATTTGCTAGCATGGGGTATAAATGGAAATTTCAAATCAGAGATAGAACCTTCTGAATGTCCTGCATCTCATGCTTTACAAGAACTCCTTAGTATGCACAAATGCAGTTGTTACTATAACTTATTGTAAATCTACCTTCATATACATGATGTCAACAGAATTGCTTTGCATCTTAAGAAGTTGATTGTCGCTGATAACTGCTTGTTACCAGTTCGAATGTTTTCCAGATTTTTCTTGGTTTGCCCATGCAGTACAGTAAAATAAAAGCACGTAATTTCCAATTTACTTTATGCAACTTACTATCTTTTTTTTTTCAGCTGTCTACATCTAAAGGTTTTGTTGCTGGTAATTTAAGTTACACTGAGGAAGATGGTACAAAAGTGAATTGTACCTGTGGTGCAACAGTATGTATTAAATAACAATAACAGTAATTAGGATAGATAGAATAGTTGCAGTTGGAAGGGACCTACATAGATCAACTACCTCTGTGTGATATCCTGTACTTCACGTAGCTCAGGTTGCTCCATACATTTATTAAACAGATCTGATACTAACCCTCCCCAGCTTCTCTAGTAGCAACAATACAGAAGAATATTATATTATATATTGTATATTAGGAGATGAATGGTTGCTTTAGGATGTAATGGTGTCCTTCATTACCTAATGTTGTTATTTCAAAACATATCATTTTATCTACCATTAATTATTGATTTTGTTTTTGTTGTTTTAGGCTGTTACTGTGCCATCTAACGTTCATGGAATTAAAAGTATCCTTTGAGCAGAAACTCTCAATGTGGACTGAAAAAATAAAGTAAAAACAAAGAATATTCCAAGTTAAACAATATTCTGGTAATTTTTCATCTGTCTCTTGGCTCCGAAATTGAGCCATGAGCTGCTTTTGGCTCCAGAATAAGTATTTTAGAACATTCAGACTGAAGTGATTGCTGTGACGGATTGTATTACATGCAGGTAGCCTTAACATAAAAGATTTGTATTCACATGCCAAATTTATATTAATTGTAGAAAAAGATGCAACTTTTCAGAGACTCCTGGATGATGAGTTCTGCATTAAACTGGCCCCGTGTATAATGATTACGGTATGCACTTTACATTTCATATTGCTCAGTTAGACACAAGAATTTACAAGATACCTCAGCATCATAACAGTGCTCAAACTTGGCCAAAAGGCAGTAATAAGATAGTGTGACTTACCATATTTATAATGTTATATTATGCTGGTAATGAAAATATGAAACTAATGTTGTAAAGACTCATTTCCTCCAGCCACCCTCTTAGAGCCTGGTAGTTCATCAGACCCATCTGGGTGCTGCAGAGTCACAGAAAGCCCCTGCTGTTGTCCTCCAGGATCCTAAACTTAGCAAGCCCAAGTGAAATCAAATTGTTCGGTTTTTAGATTTTATTAAAAGAGTTATGGAGCTTGCAGAATGAATTAATTCATCAGTTAATTATGTACTGGAGGGATGTGTGTATATCCACACCTACATGTTCTGGGACAAAGGTGTTCTGTTTGCATGTTTTAAATGGCAAATGTAAGCATATAAGTAGCCAGATGTTGTTTGAATTGACTTAAAACTGTCTGTTTTATTTTGATTCCTTAGGGAAGAGGTGTACCAGATCTTAATACACGACTTCTGGTCAGAAAGCTGTGGGATACATTTCAAATTCCTGTTTTCACCCTTGTGGATGCAGATCCACATGGTAAGTCTGTAGAGGTTCTGTAACATAAGAAGAAGTAAGATTTACCCTGATTCTCGTTTTGCACTGTTATGCCATAAAAGTGAATTGTTAATGCAGTCTTCATAAGCATTCTCAGTGTGAAGATAACAGATACCTGACAATTGGTATTCTTGAATGCAGGTGTGGAAATAATGTGTATCTACAAATACGGATCTGTGGTGAGTATCATTTTCCATTCAAATATATTGATCTGTAGTTCAGCCTTGAAGTTCGGATGCATGATGAGTCAGAATGGTTACAACCTCTTTGTATTTTCTTTGAACACAGGCACCATTTTTAGGTCTTGTGTATCTGCAAAAAGAGCTTATCCATGTGACAAAGGAAACTGGATAACAATGTCAGGTGTTTCATTTGACTGTATCTCAGTTTCTTAATGCTACACAGGCAGTTTTCAGGAAATCCAAATAGATTTCTCAAAGGGTTTAACTTAAAGTCTCTGAATGTTACAGTTGGCTTTTCTTATTCTAGTCGATGTCTTTTGAGGCTCACCAGCTCACTGTTCCATGCATAAAGTGGCTTGGTCTCCTTCCATCCGATATCAAGAGGTCAGTTATTTCCCCAAAGGAATGAAAGTCTTCTCTTACAGTAAATAAAATCTGACTAAATCCATCAACTAAAGCAACAGCAACAAACCCAGCACCCAACACTGAAATCCAATATTCTTTTCTCTTTTTATCCATTATTCTGGCTTATAAAGAAGTCACTTGGAATCGGTATTTCTGTGGTATGTGAGAAAATGTAGTAACTTTATTTACCCTTTCAGATTAAATATACGGGAAGATGTCCTGATCCCATTTACAAAGCAAGATCAAAATAAGTTAGCAAGTCTACAGAAGAGACCTTACATTGCTTGTCAGCCAGTGTGGAAGAAAGAAGTATGTACAAACCTATTGTTTCCTATTTCTTACCCTCCCCAGAACAAATCCGATCACCTGCATCACCTGCAGCCCTGTTCCTTCCTATAAACTCTCAGCATAGCAGGAAGGTTTTGCAGCAGAGTCTGGGTCTGTTGCAGCATCACCCATTAATCAGATCCTTTTTCTTTTCTTCTTTTAGCTGGAAATTATGGCAGCATCTCAAATGAAGGCAGAAATCCAAGTCCTGGCTTCTCTTTCATCAGATTATCTTTCCAGAGTGTATTTACCAAACAAGTTGCAGTTCTGTGGGTGGATCTGAATGCCTGTTTGCATATGAGCTGTTTTTCTTCGTATTGATTTGTTTTCTTGATTACTCTTAGAGAAAAACAGAGACACAAAGGAGCGTGTATCAGCATCTTGCTCAGCTTGTTCTTGTACCATGATTAGTGTTGTCTCTTCTTTCTATTTCAAGCCGTAAAAGGAATCACAGCTCTGTTACACTTTGTTCCACTCTGTGCCTTCTGCGCTGCAGTGACCCTTAAAGCAGCACCACGGCCACAGCAGGACACTGAAACGTGTTAGTTCCACCCAGGGGATGCTGTTATAAATGGCAGTTCAGATTGTTATAAATGGCAGTTCAGGTTGTATTAAAGAATTGTTTTCTTCTCTGTCTTAAAGCAAAGCGATGCTGTGTACGCCTTCCAACATCTGCAAAGTAAAGGACTTTGATAGCAACGTATTGTAAGCAGCTCCTTACAATAATCGATCCGCAGCCAAAACTGATGCTCGTATTTACAGCAGCCTTCTCCCTCCCTCTGCACCAGCCCTCAATTAAAGTTGCAGCATTAATTAGCAGCGCTATGGGAGCCACCCAGCTCCAAAGGCCCCTCCCCTGCTGCCAGTGCGCCTGCGCCGCCCTCGCTGCTCCTGGCGCCTGCGCAGAGCGGTGCGGCCTGCCCCGTGCTCAGCGCTCTGCCGGGCCGCGTTCCGGGCTGTGTCCGCCGTGCGGTGAGTGCTGGGCCGGGTTGGGGCCGGGCGGTGCCCGGAGCCCTCGAGCAGCCTCAGCTCTCGAGCAGCCTCAGCTCTCGTGCCCGCGGCCGGTTCCGCTGAGCTCCCAAACGGTCTCGCCCCGCGCCGGCCCCGTTACCGGCCGTGTGCGCTGCCGGCAGCGGAGCCGAGCGGATCCCGCGGCATGGCGCTGCTCCGCCTGCCCGCCGTGTTGGCCTCCTCGTCCAGCGGCCCGTACGCGCAGAGCGGCTGGGACCGAGCGGGGGGTGGGAGCCGTCAGCTCGGGGGGTCTGCTGGGAATACAGCGGGGTTTAACGGGGTCTCGGGATGTGGCACTTGGCACACACGCCGTTCTCACCGGGCCGCTTTCTTGTTCACAGAGCGAGGATGAGTCTGTTTGGATCCACCTCCGGGTTCGGTACCGGCGGTACCAGCATGTTCGGCAGCACGACTGCGGATAACCACAACCCAATGAAGGCGCGTGTGTGAGCCCCGTACCCTGTGTGCTGTGTTCATGTGTCACAGCGGTGCACCCCGACTCACCCCAGACAGGTAAAGGTTTCAGTGTCACAGTCCTCAAATGTGGCTAATTTTATGGTGTCTTTTGTTTTCTTACAGGATATTGAAGTAACATCTCCGCCCGATGACAGCATATCTTGTTTAGCGTTCAGTCCACCAACACTGCCGGGCAATTTCCTTATTGCAGGATCATGGGCAAATGATGTGAGTACCCACAGCTAGGCCTACGGATGGATAAAGTGAAAGCATCAGTGCCTTAAGTGCAAAATGTCCTTAAAGCTTATGTCATGGAGCTGAAAGTCTTCCTCTTCAAAGCTGTGTGTCTTAATGCCTTGGCATGACGTACTTTGACAGGGCAGCTTCAGCTGGGAGGTTGTGAGCTTGTGCTCATCATTCCTCTGCCTGTGGCTTTTAAGTTTCGGCTCAGAACACATAATCAGTATTTTTTCTGTTGGGTTTTTGTTATTTTGATTTTTTAGATTCATTGTCTTGTGTAATTAGACTAATTTACTTTGTCCAGTGGAAGAGCCACGAATGTAGATAAATCTTAGCAGGTTTGATGGGTTCATCTGAAAAAGATGAGGCTCTTATGGGCTTTCTGAAATTTCTATTGGGACTGAAGTATGTGTTCCCAACCAGCACAAAGAGAGAGAGCAGGACTGAAATGCAGGTGCAGGTTTTAACCATTCTGCTTGGTCTGGTGGCCTGCAATGACTTGCTCCTCGCTGACAGTTAAACATCTTCAAGATGAGAATTCTTTTAGCTTCATAGTCCTACATCTGTATGTTACATGTGTATATGTGTCTTCTGTTCCAGGTTCGCTGCTGGGAAGTTCAGGATAATGGACAGACGATTCCAAAGGCTCAGCAGATGCACACAGGGCCTGTACTAGATGGCTGCTGGAGTGATGTATGTTTCAGTTTAAAAATAAGCACTGACATTTAATCATAAGCCTAAATAAATTGGCAGGTATTTTCTGGAAACACGAGTGCCGTGTGTAGGTGTATCCCATGATTATTGTATAGATTTCTGTTACTGTAAATGTGTGCTGAGCGTACTCTAATAGAAGAGGATGAGATGGGCAGATAAGAAGGGTAAAAGCGTGTTTAAAAGTGGGAGTGTACTTAAAGCTAGGTATTAGCACAACTATATCTTTGGGCTTAAAAGAAAATTTGGAAAAGGCCTTGGATGGAGAACCTTAAATCTAAAGCTGCTGCTCTCTAAGCTGTTTCCATTGTGTGTTGTTTATATTTCACATTACAGAATGTGTTTTTGTGAAGATTTTGTCAACCCCGTGGCCTTCTGCCGAAGCCTGTTTGCAGCAAAGAGACACAGTCTCTGAAATGGGCTAGTGATGATTTGATTAGTGGAATGTGTAAAGGCTGTTATCGGTACTGCTGATGTAATGGTCCAGAGTACAACAGGAAAAAAAGGGGCCAAAATCAATTACCCTTCCCCCCTTCCTTTGAGGAGCTTTTAGCTAGATACTGAATATTTTTTTCTGTATATTGAAGCAAATAGTCACTGTGTGTTGGGGCTTTAACTTTGTTACCAATATATAGGTGTGAAGAAACAGCAGTGGGCAGACATGGAGGAATGTCTGTTTCCAAGCTGAAGGTGGCATTGTTAGATGTGCCACTGTTACACAAGTCGTAAAGACATTTGCATTTTGTTTCTTCTTTTCTCTTTTTGTTTCTCCTGTTTGTCTTGCAATGCCTGTATGTGTTACATTACTGTTATATTACTGGAAGAGAGTAAGGCATGACAATTTGCTGGCACAGTTATCACATCTCTTGGGCATTCTCCTGTTTTTCAGGATGGAAGTAAAGTATTTACTGCGTCCTGTGATAAAACTGCCAAAATGTGGGATCTCAACAGTAATCAGGCTATTCAGATTGCACAAGTAAGTCCCGAGCTGTTGTGTAGGTTTTTTCTTTTTTTATTAAAAGCTACCTTTGCTAGATAATATGCTGATATTTAGTGCTTCTAAAGTAGATAGTAATAGGGGAGAGATTTTCTGGAATGGTTTAAAAAGTGTAAATATATGTAAAAATATAGAGCATAAACAAGAAATGTGGGTTGTTGCCCCAGTGAATATTTTTCCTTTTTATTCTTCAGCACGATGCTCCTGTGAAGACCATCCATTGGATTAAAGCACCAAATTACAGCTGTGTGATGACAGGAAGCTGGGATAAAACTTTGAAGGTACAACTTTTACCCAAACAAGTGGGCGCAGAGTGTGCTAATGGTCTGTTTATGGCAGTATTTATCCGAGTGAAAATATTTTCTTAAGCACACTGATACAAGAACAGATCGATGTAGGAACCTCACTTCATAGAGAGTTGTAGTGTCTGACAAGAATGAAACAGCTTGGTACTACTTGCTCAACTCTGAGCCCCTGTTTTGTTTTCCTTCCTTCAGTTCTGGGATACCCGTTCACCAACACCTATGATGACACTGCAGCTCCCTGAAAGATGTTACTGTGCAGATGTGGTAAGCCACGATGTGTAGTAAACTACAGTCAGCTGGATGGCTGGGGGGGGAGTGAAGTGGCTGTGTCTGGGGCTTTTGTAGGTTCACACTGAGTTCTGTCTGTTAGTATTTGACCTCTGATATCAGTGATAACATTAATGTTACTCTGAAACTCTGGAAAGCAGATATTTGCATCATTCAAAGAAGGCTTAGTATGCTTGTAATATCCCAAAGGCAAGCCAGCAGTAGGACTGGCCTTCCTTTATTTGCAGATGAGGTTAAATACCACTGTTGGAATTTGCGTTGGAAGGCTCTTCTAATAATGAGGGGGTTTTGCTTTGGCTCTCAGTGGCGGAGGAGATTTGATTTGTTTTGTTGGAAGATCCACCTACAGGTGAACTCTTTTCTTCCCACCTCCCCAGAATGTCTGATGCTGTAAAGTTCTTCAGGGATTTCTGTGAAATAATGAGTTCTCTGTTGTGCTGTGAGCACAACTGCCTCTCTTCCAACCTGTTTCATAACTCATCTAGGTTCATCCTATGGCTGCCGTGGCCACTGCAGAAAGGGGTTTGATTGTTTATCAGTTAGAGAACCAACCATCTGAATTTAGAAGAATAGAATCACCTCTTAAACACCAGGTAAAGAGTTCTGTTTGATACGACTGTGTTTGTACAGATTGCTGAAATTATGTACTTGCTGTTCTCATTGTGAAGGTGGAGTCCTTTCCTTTGGTGTGGAACGTGTCCTACTTGAATGTTTATTTATGGTGGTATACTAATATCAATGGCCACCTCCTGCATCTTGGAGTCTGTTTGCTCCCTCTGATGGGGCTGCAGGGACTGAAAGGAGTTTCTTGGAACGCTCTTTGAGTTCAACAGAAGTGTCTGAAGCTACTGTATGTGGAGTATAAATAATGTCAGAAGCGTTCTTTATAGAAATAAGAAATGACAAAAGCCTTGCATTTTACATAAGAATCACAAAGTTATTGCTGCTGTACATAAATCTGTTTACCTGTATGCACAGCATTTAAATGGAGGTTTATTGTGTCCTACAGATCTGTTCTATGCGGGGCTTTTGTGAGAGGGTTTGGAAGATAGTTGCAGCACACTCAATAGCAGCCTCAGACTTTGTTTCTTTCTGGTTGTTTGAAACTTTGCAACTGGTTGTAGAATTTAAGTATGTTGATGGTATTTATTCCAAGAAGGTGGGACTGTTAATGTGTCATTAATATCAGGTGTTGCAGCACTGTAGAGATGGATATTAGTGAAGTCTCTTCAATCTAGATTGTCTAGACTTCATGTTTTAGAGTAGTTAACCAGTAGAATAGTTAAGTCTGAGGAAATTTCTGTTGCTGATCTTGGTAAGGGTTTACAGATGTAAATAATATCTCAATAGAATTTGACCTGTCTCTTGATCTTTTCTGCGTGCTTTACTCTGCATTGTTGTACGGAGCATTTTGCATCCCTGTGCAAAACAGCATTCAGAAAACCTGGCCCTCAAGTATCTATCTAAAATACTCTGTATCTTTCTCAAATTCAGCATCGCTGCGTTGCTATTTTTAAAGACAAAGTGAACAAACCTACTGGATTTGCCCTTGGAAGTATTGAAGGAAGGGTAGCAATTCATTATATCAACCCTCCAAATCCGTGAGTGTTGCTTGTTAAATCATTCTTAATATATTGCTCACTTTACAATGCAGAATGTAAAAAGAGATGTTTTTTTTTCAGTGCAAAAGATAATTTCACTTTCAAATGTCACCGCTCCAATGGAACAAACACATCAGCACCTCAGGATATCTATGCTGTAAGTACTGAGCTTATATCTCCAGGTCATTTGTGTAGGAAAACATAACTTCTTAATGTAAAACCTGCCATGAATTATGTGTTCTCCTTCAGCTTCAGGTAAAAGTTGTGTTAGACTCAGTGCTTAAAGCCCAGAGATTGTTGTGCATTGAGGAAAGGCAATTTTTTGCACTATCTTTAAAGTTGAAGTCAGATTAAATGTTCGTTTTATCCTTTTGGTGGAGATGGAACTTGTTAATCTTGCTGTTATTACTGATTTTGAGCCAATGCTCACTATATTGTGTAATGGCATTACCCACTTAATATCTCAGTGCTACAATAAAGATGCTTTCCTTGTTGTTCCAGTGTCTGGTTTCACAAATGTATCTGGTAAAACACTTGAAAAAAAATAAGAGGCATCTCTAGTTGCAAAAACCCTTTTCTCATATATTTACTCTTGGGATTCAGCATGTGTTTTGTTCCAGTCATCTGTGTATTTCTGTGCTGTCTTACATACATAATATTTTGTGTGACTCTGCAGGTAAATGGAATAGCATTCCATCCTGTCCATGGTACTCTTGCAACAGTGGGATCTGACGGTAGATTCAGCTTTTGGGATAAAGATGCACGAACAAAGCTAAAAACATCAGAACAACTTGACCAGCCAATATCTGCTTGTTGTTTTAACCACAATGGGAATATATTTGCTTATGCTTCCAGTTATGATTGGTCAAAGGTAAGAAGTTTAAACCCATATTCTCACTTGTACTTAAAGACTAAGATGATTATCCTATCGCACAAGGCTTTTACTGATCATTGTAGGTAGTGATAGAGACTTTCTAGTTTCATAAGCCTGCAAGAAAACTTGCAGTGGTCATAGTAGGCAGAAAAATGATGAATCCTAACACTGGAGCAGTGTGTTCTTTGGTATGGATTTAGGGTAAGAGTGGTTAAATGCTGTTATTTTGCAAATGTGGGTAAACAAAATGTAAGCAGTGTGGTTCAGAGATCATGCTGGTTGCTCACATGTTCTGCTGCTTGTGGTGCACGTTGCACACTCAGAAGTTCTCGCTAATCTTTGAAATCTGCTCCTCATGAAGATGAGTATTTTTTTCTTTCCATTAAGCTGTCACTGTGTTTATAAACACTCATAACAATGTTTCATTGTTAATACATTAAACTAATGGGATATTCATATTTTTATATTTTAAGATAACGTTGATATTGTCTCCATTGAATAGAGTAAATAGAACTGATTTTTCTTTTTTAGGGTCATGAATTTTATAATCCTCAAAAGAAAAACTACATTTTTCTGCGAAATGCAGCAGAAGAATTAAAGCCTCGGAATAAGAAGTAGTGAGTATGAGTCTGAGTTGTGTTACTCTCCTGTGTTTCCACCATCCATGCCTATACTCTGCCACTTGTGCCCTACTGCACCACAGTTCTGTGAAATCTGGATTGCTTTTAACAGGAGGTATCAGAATGATTTGTGTTGTGAATTGCTGGAGGACGTTTTTCAAGCTACATATTATGATGTGTTTGTATGTACTGGGGGAGAGGCTGTTGTTCATGTGACTCAAGCACTGTCTGTTCCAAAGCAATAATGAAATGGCAGCAAAATTTAAATCTTCATTGGTTATTCCTGCTTAGAAGCTCAGGCATATTTTTTTTTTTTAATTGGTACTAATTAAAGTATGTTAATTGTAATTGTAACTCCTGGAGGAGTTGTATTACATACTGTATTTTTTTGTAAGCACTTGCATTCCTTCATGTAGTTCTTCTCAAGGGAGGCTTGTTGTTAATTAAGGTGTAGGGATTGTTTCATTGGTTGATTTAAATGGCAGTTCTGCCTGCTGTCTGCTGGGAGGAAACTCCTTGCAAATAGTTTTCCTTTTTTTACTGACTTTGGTAGGTATGTATAGCAGTGACAAATTCAAGACAGAAGATGGATGGACACAAGTGCAAACTCTGTTTTCCTTTACTTTTACACTCCAGCAATGCACAAGACTTTTGAGCCAGCGATTCTCATTCTAGTCCAAAGGAGAAAATGCCAGTTGTGCCAAGCGGTGTATGTATAGTACAGTCATGTGAGCAATCCATTCCAAGTTTTGTTCTGTTTGTGACCGAACTAATGAGTGCAAAATACCCGTGGCCTACACTGCTTTAAAGCTGATGTTTTTTGAGAGTTAGTTTCTACATCTCCGTTAACACTTCTAGTCCCTTAACAGGGGTTTCTGGACTGAAAAAAGTGCTCATTTTTCTGTTAACTAGAGAATAGTGCTGGCGAGTTTCATCCCGATCAGAAACGCTGTGAAGCAGTCAGAGCAATGTGCGCCTCTTTCTGATCTGAATCTACCACCATGTACTTCTAACTATCCAGTTGTACACATGCCAAAGTTTCTTTCTAGAAGTGAATGCTTACTGTTCCCGTTCAACTCTTATTTGATAACAATAAAAATGGCGAGGGGATGCATGTATAAAAATACTTGTCATATTGTACAAACTCTGTAAAACTGTGTGTTGTGACATTTATGGTTATGGATTCATGCTATGTTTCCAATAAAATTTTTACGAAATGCTTTTTTATATCTTGTAGTTCTGTTATAAACACGTGGCCGAGTTGGTGCTGCTTCTGTGAGCAGCTTCATGTCCTCTCACTGCAACTTGCTTCTTCCCCAGCTGCATTATCTGCACATGGAATACATTTTGCAGCTGCTGTTTCATTATGAATCATGCCTGTGGTTTTGCCTCAGAGAATTAAGGGGAGTAACATTAAAGGCCTTTTGTGTTATGAGAGTGAATCGAGTTGCTATTGCAGCAGCCAGACACCTGACAATTGGTCTTTAGAATAAATGAGTCAGACTGCCTTCACAATCTCTAGCTTACTGGTCCTCTGACTTAAGACTCTGCCGTGTTCACCAGTCCTTGCTTGCTTTCTTGGTGTGTGTTTCCTACTTGGTGCATCTTGGAGGAAGCTCCATCCCAATGTTTAGAGGTGCTCTTTTCTGGGCTTTGTTTCTCAAGGTAAGTCTTTTCCTGCTACTCCTATGTTGATGTGATTTCAGTTTTCACATTCATGGGCTACTGGTTTTCTTTAAGATAGAAAGAAGTTCCCAACAGTTGCTTGAGTAGATCTCTATGTGTGTGTTTTGTTGTCGCTTGCTTTTCATCTGTTGCTTGTGCTGTAATCTTTGGTTGTTCCCACGTTCTTGCAGTCTTCCCAATCAGCTGAATGCCAGCAGGCAGCAGAGTCAAGGTTGTGTGTCTGATTGCTGATGGCAAGAAAATGAAAATAAATCCCGTGAGCAGAGCTCCCACTGGTGTAAATAGGGAAGGATGGAATGTATCATCTGCCTCTTGTTTAAAGATTGTGATTCTTTGTTTAAATACACAACAGCATGAACGAAGTTGAGAGAAAAACAGATTCATCCTTGTTTGGCATGTGCATTTCCACAGGTTCCAATGGAGTTGCACCTGTTTGAGAGGCTACTGAATCTGGCCAAATCATTTCCAATTTGTATTAGGAAGGTAAGTACTTATTCTTGTGTTAGAGTCAGCTCCTTTATCTCAGTGAGGATTCAGAATTATTTAGCCATTGTGTTAATCGTTCAGACTAATTTTAGAAGAGCATATTTTCCATTACGTTGCTGTGTGTGTTAGATATAGTCAACTGAGATGACAGATTCAAACTTCAAACTGATTTGTTCTCCATTGCCCAAAAGAACGTGTTGGCAGTTTATTCCTCCCCAGAATTCTTGTGGGGTTCTTTAGTGAAGTGCACACAGCTGTATCAGATCTGTCTCCTCTCAGCAGCGCTGCAGCAGAACACAATGAATAAAATAAATTCAGAAAGCAAATCCCTCATCAAACTTTCTATACTGACAGTTGCAGTAATGCATAAAATGCATGAAGTCATCTCAACTTGTTGCTGCGTATCTCCCTTTAAACCAGAAGGTGGCAGCGTTGGCAGGATGGTACGTGCTGCGTGCAGATGGGCTGTGCTGCCTTTGCAGTGCAACACTGCACTGCTGCAGCTGTGCTGGAATACAGCGTGCAGCGCACCTTCATTGCTTCTCATCTTTGTATTGGCTCATGCAGCTTTGAATTCTTATGTTTGTTTTAAAAGGAAAAAAGGCACAAAAAGTTAAAATGTATTTCTAATATCCAGCTATCTTCCCCAAATACTGACAGTGTGCAAGGACATACACAAGGCTGCAATGCTTTCATTTTAATTCAATTTTTAGAGGAGTCTACCTGTTATTGATCTGTAAAGGTAAACCAAGACCAAGAAAGCAGCCAGTCTGCTTCAGTGCAAAGCAAGCAGGTAAGTTCAGAGCTGTGTTACCCGCAAACAAACGCACTGCTTGGCTAAAATTTGAAATGCAGCGCCTTTGGATTTTCATTTTCAAAGCTAACAAGTGTGCAAGACAAAAGAGAGAAATGCTCTGAATTATGACATTTGAGTGCGATTTAAGATTGCTGCCTCATGTAGGTATCTTATCCCTGGGCATCATTAGAAACAAAGAGCAAAGAGGTCTGCATTGGCACAGTGTCATCACCTGCATCCCCAGCCTGCAGCAGGAGAGGAGCTGATGAGGGCAGGCACTTGGTGGCACCCCAGTACATCTGCGCTGCCCCACCTGGGTGCCACCTGATGCTGGGCTGGACTCAGGCTCACAGGTATCTGTTTCAGTTCCATCAGATGTTCCCTAACACACTGCAAACCTTTGGTTACTTGTGCTGTTTCCCTGCTCCTGAAATAGGGATAGTGCTCCTTTAGGTGAAGGAAATTCAAGACTTGCTCATAAGGCAGCAGGAGGTGGAGGCAGTGACATGGTGAGGGCTGTGTGCCTCTGGAACAGTTTCACATTAGTAGAGCAATCCCAAATGTTTGTGTTGCAGTGGTTCTGCGAGTACTTTCTGTTACAGTACATAAAAGATACAATACCTGCCAGCATGAGCTTTGTAAAGAGAAACCGTTTGCTTCTGTTGACTAATTATCCAGTGAATATATTCAGTTTGAAGAGGCACTTCAATAATTTAGCAGGCATGTGCCAGGTAATATAGGAGCTTTTGTCTTCCTGGTGGCACAGATCACATGTAACTCAATCTCTGGCTTTATGTATTCAAGGAAGTGTTTGGTGTAGCTCCTGTATCAAGTACCACTGAAAAGCAGGCCCAAATAAAAGATTAAGGTGATGCTCTTCGCTCTGAAATGGGACAGAACCCTTTGCTGTCCAGTGTATCTTTTGCAGGCAAGAACTGCTTTATAAATGTGAAATATGCCTATGCTAAGGTCCAATAATGAGCCTGTTACAATGTTAATTCATGGTCTAAATCAGCAGGGCTGCAGACAGTAATTAGTTGCTTATGCTTTGATGTTTAATTTATGGACCAGTTTCTATATGTGAAGAACAAGTTTACATTTGCTGAAAGTTGTCAGATGGCACCAGACAGTGCGTAGCATTTCAGATAAGCATTGGCTGGGTTCAAATGTCTTTCCACAAGGACACAGGAAAGGTGGGAAGCATCTGTTAAAAGAGAACAGCTTAGTTTAAGCAATTGCCTGTTAAGATACTGATGACGTTTCCCCATCCACAGTGATGGTGACTTGCTGTCCAGCTGGGTGCAGCAATGCAGTAAGCTTTGGCCTCCTGTGCCCTACAGCCCCTGCTGCTGTTCTGTGACAACGTGGTGGCTGAGGTTTTGGTTTTTGCACAAGGCCTTACAAGGTCATGTAGAAACTGGAATCGTTCTGCCCAAAGTTCAGGCCAGGTAACTGTGTTGGTTTTCTTTAAATACCTTTCTGGACTCCATGGATACAGTTTTTGTATCCAATATTGATATGTTGTTTTGATGTCTAGACAGTTCAATTGTGTTCATATCCTGGGCAGAGCCACTGCTCCGCAACGAATCTTTGCTGCCTGGTGTTTGTACAGGGTAGACATGGCAACTGGAAGGCTTTGAGAGTTCCTAACCACATCTCTAAAGAAGGTTAATTAGCCCTCATGCTGATCATCTGTTTGGTTTTGGTGTACAGCATTCTGCACTTGGCAGGTTCACTGCAGGCGTTAAATATCCTCCAAAAGTATCAGAGTTTGTTTGGAAGAGGAGTATCAGTGCTGTGCTGCATCTGAGCCTGATTTGAGGAAACCTGTAGAGGAAGTGATGGTGAGGGTACCAGTGAGCTGCGGGGAATCTCACTGCCACAGCTCATCTCTTCTCATGGCTGGGAGCAAAGCTCGTGCAGTAGCAGCACCCAGCAGCTGGGAGTGATTTTACCATCCAATGGACTTTGATTCCTGACTCTGCCTGTCAGCTCTGTGAAGTACGGGACTGGAAGAAGGGGGAAAAGAAGTAGCATGATCTGCATGCGTGCCATCAATGAAAGACAAAGCACAGCACTCCAAACTACAGAATGTCCGTATTCATGTGGTGTCCTGTTGTGCTCTTTCATTGCAGGTTACCTGCAGCATTAAATCACACCACTCTGGGTCCACCAGAGCTAATGGCCAGCCTGTGTGCCACAAGTGGAGCCAGCAAAGGATACAGAGCTTGCTCAGCATCCCCAGTTCTGAAATATTTCAGAACAGAAAACAATCCTATTGGAAGACTCCTACCAATGCAAAAGCCTATTCAAAGAGCATTGCTGATTAGGAGCATCCTCTATTCAAATATTTTATTAAAAGTAGCCTGAAAAGAAATAACCTGTATTTTTTAATTCTGGTTGCAGCAGCTCTGAATGCAGCAGTGGTCATGGTGTGTTCGGGGCATCAAAGCAGAAAATCAGACAAAGGGCCCAGATGCAGAATTTCCTGCTATAACCTAAACCAAATGCCACTGAACGCAGCTTCCCCCAAGGTCTCCCTGCAGCATCGCTGCTCACAGCCGAGCTGGTGGCCAGCATCCAGGCTGAGCATTAGTAAAACTAACAGACCAAACTGTTCCCACACTAAGTCCCTTGCTCTTGAGCTAACTGATTTAGCTGCTGAGCATCTGAAAGGCATGTTTCATCCACTGTTGCAATAGGCAGCGAGCGGGTATCCATGACAAAATCCAAGGGCAGTGCCCTGCAGCCACGAAAGCTTGGCTGAGCAGCAGCAGAAACTGAAAAAGGTCAGAGTTCCACAGTAGCACTGCTCCATTCTAAAAAAAACCCGTCGGTTTCTTATGAAACGAGGGACATTCTTTAATAGCTCTCAGATCAGATGTGTGCCATCATCCCAACACACTGCTCCCAAACAAAGGCGAAATGAACACGAGGATGGCACCACTGAGCTGCGCTGGCAGCTGCTCTGTCCATCCCTGCAAGAGAGGGACAAGAGCAGGGCAGGCTTTACAGCAAGCAAGGAACAAGGCTAGCTTTCCCCTGCAATGAGTTTGCTATGTGCTTCTCTTTGATCCTCTAGTGCTGTCAGGCACACAGCTCCCTCTGCCACCATTTGTTTCCCTTCCTTTAGACAGGGCCGTTTCTATGGCTCTGTACCTGTTTGATCTTACAGCTCCTTTGCTAAAGCTGCCAACAGTCTCCATGCGTGCGGTTTGGTGACCTGCGGCTGCTCCGTGTCGGGTGTGGGATACGCTGCTGCTGGAGCCCACTGGGAGGAGCCTTTGTGTATCAGTTCTGCGTCAGCCTCAAGGAGAAGATTAATGTGAGCAGAAGTATATGAGTGTAAATAAGAAATCAGTGAGCTCTCTTAACTGTGTTGAGTTACTGTGAAATTAGCTCTCGTGAAGCTACTCTTCGTTTCTTTCTCTTTTCCTACCCGCTGTGTTTGGGTAACATCTCAGGCTGTTTGTAATAGCTGCACCATGAGACAGGACATTTCATTTCCCGTCCTTGCAGTCTGTGGCAAAGCAGATGCACGCTGCCCCCAGCCCCCAATGCCAGAGGTACAATGGGATCCAGAGCGCGGATTTAATCCTCATTTCTCTCCTCTCTTCTGACTGTCGAGAGCTCCCATTGCTGTGTCTGTGAAAGAAGAGGAACTGGGACTCTTCCTGAGAGAGGTGGGGTGCAGTGAGGCGGAAAAGAGAACAGTGTGTGTGATGGTTTTTGTTCTGACGGGTGTGAGCATCGGGGGCTGAGATGCGTGTGGTGGCTTTTGAGGACTCAGAAGCTTTGCCTTCCTTGGGGCAGGAGTCCGTGTGCATGGCTGGAATCTGTGCCACCATTTGGAGCAGAGTGAAGCTCTGTTAAGGGCTGGTGACCGAATGCCAACTGGGTTGTTACTCACTGGGGTGGCCCAGAGAGCAGCTGAGATGCAGTTTGTGGGGGCAGCGATGCAGTGTCACAGAGGTGCAGCTCCCACTGCGTTCTGACCCCTGAGATGTGCCCTGGGCTGCGGGCTGTGCTGCTGGGGGGCTGATGGAACCCTCCTTGTTCAGAGGGTGCTGCTGTGGGATGTGGGCTGTGCTGGCCCAGCTCCATCTGCCTTTGCTGTAAATCAGTGGAAAGGTGTCCCAGCATTAAGGTCTGGGGCTTTAGGAATGAAAAGCTCAGCGGCTTTCCTTTCTTCTTTAGAGCCACGGAAGCAGCGCGAGAACAAATATTAATGAATAACGACAGAGCGCAGACCTCAATGCATTCCTTTCTCTTGAAATAACTGCCTTTTCTCCGTGGGCTCTGCAGAAGAAACGTCTATAGAGGCCGAGTCTGTTCAGAAGCCAAAGGATGGACTCAGACCCTGAAGGGTTTCTCCCTAAAATGTTACCCCTGCGTTTATCAACAATAGCTCCCTGCTCTACCCCACACTAAGGCCATCATCATAATGATCATCGCGGCTGACGGAGTCCCGGGGGTGCGGTGCTGTGCGGGGAACCTCGCAGTCCAACACGAGGAGGCAGCGGCGCGTCCGAGGCGGGTTGTGTGGCGGCAACCAGCTCCAGCCCTCCCACCTTCTTTCTTTCTCTCCCTCCCTCCATCCGTGGCCGCTGTCGGTGCCCGTCGGGCGCAGTGCCGGACTACGCGCCCCGAGCGGCTCTGCGCGGTGCGGCGCGGGGCGGGGCCGGGCGCGGCCCTACAAAGGCGGCGGAGCGGAGCGGGGCCGATACTCACCGGCACCGGAGGGAGGGGAGGGCGGGCGGCGACCGCGCTGATGGGACAAAGCGCGGCCATGAGCCCGCTGTAGGCCGCTGGGAGCCGCCGCCGCCGCCTCCAAGGAGGGACGGAGGGAGGGAGGGGGTTCTGGCCGCGGGTGGATGCCGGTTGCGGCCGGCAGCGCCCGGCACCATGCACACCGTGCAGAAGGACACCACCTTCACCAAGATCTTCGTCGGGGGGCTGCCCTACCACACCACCGACTCCTCCCTCAGGAAGTACTTCGAAGTCTTCGGGGACATCGAGGAGGCGGTGGTGATCACCGACCGGCAGACGGGCAAATCCCGGGGATACGGCTTTGTAAGTGCTGCTCCAACTCTGCGCTCCGGGCCGGGATGCGAGAGGGCGAGGAGTGCGGAGCGGAGCGATGCCGGGATCGCTCTGCAGCCCCCGCCCGCTGTTCCCCTTCCTTGCTCCGCGTCCCCCAAAGTTGGGGTGCAGGGACCGGCCCCTCTAAGCGCCTGCGGAGCACCGGGAAAGTGGTGTAGAGCTGCAGGCTGAGTGCGGCTCGTTTGGGGGCCGAGCGCATGGGGAGCTCCGAGCAGCGGAGCTGGAGCCGGAGCCGGAGCTGGAGCCGAGCGCCCGACCGAAGCGAGGCGGAAAACAAAGCGGTCCGGGCGGCTGTTGGCGGAGCGCTCGCTAAGCGCTGTCGCTCCAAACAACGCGGTTTGTCCTTCCAGGTGACCATGGCAGACAGAGCCGCGGCTGAGAGAGCGTGCAAAGATCCCAACCCCATCATCGATGGCAGGAAAGCGAACGTGAACCTGGCTTATCTGGGAGCAAAGCCGAGGAGCATTCAAACCGGTGAGGAGCCCGAGAGGTCCGCCCCTCTCTCTGTTAGGACGGCTGTGGCTCGGGAAGCAGCGCTGCGGCTGATTTGGCCGCCTGCCTGCCCGGCCCTGGGTGCTGCTGACGGAGGACGCGCTGTAGTCGCGTTCCCTCTGTGCCGTATCCACTTACCGTACCTGTTACACCAGCACAGCGCACCCAAGTTCATGTAACTGAGTTACAGCCCTTCCCTTCCACGGCCGATCTGTTTTCCTGCTCTCCCCTCCGTTACGTCACCGTTAGCACTGAGATCCATTTCATCGTTTTGCCCTCGGGTTTAATTGTACCCGGTGCCTGGCAGTAGATGGGGTGCTGTGCCTGTTGTCTGCACTGATAACTGTGCTATAACCGCGCTCATACACTGTCCTTTAACCTCAACTCCCATCTGCTGTGTGCTGTGTATCCAAATGAACTTGCTTCTGAATGGGGCTCTAAGTTTGCTCACACATCAGCACACAAAATGGATGTGTATGTGGCGTGGTCCAATGTTCTGTGTGTGTGTGTGGTGATCCAGAGGGCACAGTGAGGACCATTCGGTCACATTGTTCTCCTGAATGTATTTTTCAGGTTTCACCATAGGTGTGCAGCAGCTCCACCCCGCCTTCATTCAGAGACCCTTTGGGTAAGTGGATGTGTTTCTTAGCAGTCAGTTGGAAATGAGATCCACAAAGCAGCTTCCTTGTCATTTAAAATGCATCAGCTCGGGAGCGGGGAGTCGCAGCAGCTGTTGTCGGTGCTGGGGGAGCTTTATTTCTGGTGGAGGCTTCAGAAGTGTTGTGCATTTGTCAGCTTGCAGATCATTCCCAAAGATCCTCCTTTATCCTCAGTGAGTCTCAGTCATTGCAAACCCGGCGCTGCTCTGCCAGCTTCAAGAATTCACGACAATTCAGATACGTGGAAAATAGTTTCTCTGTTGTAGTACTTGAGGTGTCAAAGCAATTAAGCAAATTCTGTTCTCATGCTTCTCGAATAAGAGCTGCTTCCTCTGCGCCGTTTCCCACGTAATAGTGCTTGGGGTACAGTTTTATCCTAGAAAACAAATTGCATTGGAAACAAAGTCTGTTACTTAATGAAAGTAACACTAGGTCAAAAATTGATTTTGGACAGATGTTATACAAGGCTTGAATAGTCTGCAAAAGTGGGCTTTTGTCTGCTGTTTTCAATAGCTTATACCATCCCTGCTCGGTTAGAAAAGTCCTCTTTTTATACATCTAATAGGATCTGGCAGCTGCTCGGGAAAAGACAAGTGTGCTTCACGAGAACAATAGTGACTGTCATACTGCCTTCATTTAACTGTTTAATGATTGATGCCGTTCCTTTTCTGCGCCATTTCAGAAAGTGAATATTGATAAGGTTTTTTATTATTATTTTCTAAGAGCATTAAGAAAGTAGTGCATTTTTTAAGGCTTTTGAGCACCTCTCTGTTGTGCTTTTTATGTGGCTAATAGAAATAGATGGGATTTTGGCCTTTGTCAACAGAAATATTTCATCCCTTCCCCGTTCTCTGTTCGTAGCGTTTCTTTTGCCTTTTTTGAGGGGTGAGGGGGAAGAAAAAAGACAAGCTAACAACGAAACAGAAACTTGTGCTGCTCTGCTCTCATGCCTGCAGTTGCCAACTGCCTGGGTAATCTCATTGCACTGAGTTTATGGGGACACGAGGCCGTGTTGCCACAATATGTGCGCTGTGTATGGCTCAAACATGCCAGTTTTCATCAGTGGTCACGGCGCTGTCGGAAGGACTTGAAGAACATTCTGTCGTGAAACGAAGAGGAGGTTTTTATGTGGGAGAGCCACAGTAGCACTGATAGAGAAGCTGCTGTTCTTCAGGAGCGATGGGAGCTGCAGCAGCTTTTGGAGCGTTGGAGGTGGGCAGCATCTCTGAGATGTGAGCAGCAGAGGCTTTCCAAAGTGCTGTTCCTGTGTGTGCCTCCCAGCAGCCACAGCTGTGGATAATGTGGCTTTTCTTTTTGAGCAGCTCACTTTTTAGCTTCAAACCCAGAAGAATGTGGGATCAAGTGAGTAGGTGTTCCCTGTGATCCAGGCGGCTACTGTTCCAGTTCTTGGTTTCATCATTAAGCCAGCAGAGCCGCACTTAGCGCATGCAGCAGAGAGCACTATAAATTATTTATCAGTTGCCAAGAGACAGGAACCAGGAGAGCGGAGGGGTGGGAGGGGAGGGGATTATATATCGTTATTTGCAAGCATCGGTAAACATGAATTTCATTGCATTCAGTCACCTCTGGAGCAGAATGGTTAGAAATGTGGGTTTGGCAGAACGTGGAGCCGTTTACCTGAGCACCACGGCTGGGGCTGTTCTGTGGTTTCTGAGCACAGCATCAGGTGCTCAGTCAAGCAGTGGGGCTTGGCTGTCAGTTTCCCCTTTGTGTTGTCAGTAGATCAGCAGAAACAAGAGCCTGCTGGGCTCTGCTCTCATATTCCTTTGAACTCACAATGTCCTTTGTCCTCTGTGGGATCTGAGGATGGATGAGGAGTTTATTGGGGTCCAGCAGTCTTTGGAAGTGTGGCCAACTCTCTGTTGCCCATTTGCTGTCCATGTTGTGGAGCTAATCCTGGTCTTCCCCAAGCAGACCCTGCTGTTATCTCTGCTTTGCTGCACACGAGGTGTTGTGGGGTTCTCCCCCCATCCCTTCTGTCTCTGCAAAGTCTTTGCATCCAGGGATTGCCATACAGGTTCCAAGAGAGGATTGTTTATGGGATGAGGGGTGTTACGTGTGCAAACTGGATGTGGCAAGAAAGAAATGAATGAACGACCCATGATCTATAAGGCAGTTAGATAAGAGAAAACAAGCCACAGAATGCAGGTTTTTTGGTAAAACTTGAATGGAAATTATGATGAAAGTTACCCAAACATTACTAAAGATTATTTATAAACCGAAGGCTTCCCCACAGCCCCAGGGACCCAAATGCAGCTGTAAATATTGCCTGGGGTATGCGGAACAGAAAGAGAAACCATGAGGAGCCTCTCTCCTTCCTCCTGCTGTCCTGGCAGGGGAGGAGGCACACGCGCAGCAGACAGCGCGGAGTCGGTAGTAAATCCTGTTTTGAAAGTAGTCTCTGGGCTGTGGTAACTGGAGATCTTAACAGTAATGTGAGGTGAGGGATGTAGCTGTGTCAGGGTGACTTGGAGAGCTGGTCTCTGGGGTTAGGGAAGCAGCCCTGGGCCTGGGGGCTCAGTCTGTGGCTTGTAGGTTGCACTTGGCTTGGAGGCAGGTGGGAATGCCACAGCATTTTCCTGTGGTTACCAGCCAACATGGAGCTGTGTTTCTGTGACCAGAGGATGGGAAAACTCTTCAGATGGACTGATGTCTTACTGCAGAAATGGCCCTTTAAAGAAATTTTGAGGAATATCTGAAGCATCTTTGGAAGCTGCTAAGGGTACATGCATAGGACTCTTGACCAGGAGTGCTGGTGATGTGGCAGAGCTGCCCTTTGTCCCCACTGTGGTCCTCTTATCTGGGAGATTCAGGTTGAGGTTTTCAAGATGTATGTAGCTGTGGGACTGAGGGACCTGGTTATGTGGGGTGGGTCAATAGTTGGACTCAGTAGTCTTAGAGGTCTTTTCTAGCCATAATGATTCTGTGACCCCAGTTCCCCAGGTTGCCTTGAGCCCTGCAGGGAGGGGGATTCCCTGGTTCTCCTCTTCCCAGCCTTGCTCTCAGCTCTGTATGCAGGCGGTGCATGGCAGCTGCATTCCTGTGGCTGTGCCTCAGCAAATGAGTTATCTGTGTGGGAGATCTACCAGTGGCTGAGTAAGTGACTGAGCTCTTGGAAACTTTCAGCTGTCTCTTGCAGCAGTATCCAGCTCTTTCCATATCTGCACATGAGATGTTGCTCCAGAGACTTCACCTCCCATCCTTCTGCAGTTGCTTATTTTGCTGACCCGTGGTCCCAGGCAACACTGGGAATGGTTAAATCTCTGTGATTTTGACATTTCATGCATTGGTCCTGCTGCAGTGGGATGTGGAGGAGGTCCCTCTCTGTGTCAGCCCACCCTCCCTTGCAGCTGCTTATCCTTAAAACTTCTCCACTGTGTTAAAATCGAATAGAAACTAACTTTCATCTTTCAGTGGTTGTGCTGGCAGAGGCGCAGGCTGCCCTTGCTCTGTTCATGCTGACAGCTGGCACCCCCAGCTCAGCCTTCCATTGCACCACGTCCTGCTGCAGGACCCCCGGCTGCTCTGCTGCTCCTGTGGGGCAGACTCACCCAGCACCTGTTGTGTGTCGCGTGCCAATAACATGAAAACTTTGGGGGGGGGTTGATTTCCTAAGAAACACTCAAGTTTGCTTTCCGAATGGCTTCAGCTGCCAGTTCTCAGGCACGCTTACTGCTATTCAGACCAAAAGCTTCCCAGGCAGGAAGAATTCTTCTTTTCTTTTGCTGTTTTTAAGAATAGACTTGTAGTTATAAATGGATCTGAAACTAAGACATCTACTTCAGGATGGTAAATGCTGGTACTGGGGCCAAGGCCTTGGTGCTGTTGTTTTGGATGCAGTTTTCTCGTGTTCTGCATCTTGATAGAAGACGAAAAGAGAGCACAGCCTGATATACTGACTGTACACGTGGCTGTACTGCTGGGGTGCTGAGCTCAGGGCAGTGCTGGACCTTTCCTAGGGACTGAGCTGTTGATTCAGGCTTCACCTTGCCATTCTGATGTGTGTGAAGGGGGAGCAAGGCTGAGCTGGCCCTGGTTTAGTCTCATTAACACGTGGCTCAAGCTGTGCCCTCTCCTCTGCGTGGCTCTGTTGGTGGATTTGCTGTTCTCCCTCCCAAAGCAGCAGCAGCAGCAACCCAAGTCCTTTCCCCCAGCTACAAGGAGCTGAGGAGCAGCAGATGTAAGCCTGTCCTCTTCTGATCCATTGCCACTTTAATCCCAGTGCAGCAGATTTGTGCACGTGCCTGAGTTTTCAGAGCAGCCCAGCCTGTTCCTGATCTCATCTCTCTTGAGCTCAGCTGCTGGCTGCTGGTCCCTAACTGTGCTATTAAACACATGCCCAGTAACTCGAATGACAAACGCAGCTCTGACCAGCCTGCTTCTGAGCTGGGGACACCGTGAGGGAACAGTTGTGCTGATAATTTGGTAGCAAGGACACTGGGTCACTTCTAAACATGACTTATATAAAGAACTCGTTCCCCACAGATGGAGCAGGCTGCATACCAGAGCTAAATATACTTTATGATCACAAAAGATGAAAAGTCCTGGACCTCAGAGTTAAAACTCACTCTCCTAGTTCTTAATTTCTTGATCCTGTAAACAGGATCACACTGACCCTGATTCCCTGCGTGTGTCAGCTCTGCTGTGCCCTTGTTGGGGGTTTGGATAGTCACTGAGGGCACAGCTGGCAAGAGAGGGACCCCAAAACACTTGAAACTCTGCATTATCTATTTCTGATAAAAGAAAACCTATTATTTCATTGCTGCTTCAAAATATTTTTCAGATCCAAGAAAGAACTTTGATAAATGTATGAAATTTTAATTAAATAGCAATGGAAAGAATAATATAAAAAGGAGTCTGCTAAAAATGGACTTAGTAAATGTAGGCAGCTTAATATGTACATTATAATCAAGCTTGTCAGGTACTGGAGAAGACTTTAAAGATGTTTCTGCAGCTTTTGCTCCTTCCCAAATTGCAGAAGAATGTGGCAAAGCTCAGGTAAAAATGGAATTCCCTCAAAGCCATTAGTTTTCCTCCTGTCTGGACACAATGAATATATGTATGACACAATGAATCCTACTGGCTTTCTCTCCTTGATGCTGCAGGTGGCTGAGGTGAAGAGTTTGCTGCTGTGTCTGTCACTTTGTGTCTGTTTTGGCTGTGCTGATAACTCTGGATTGCTGACCAGCTGCGGATAAACTTCCACATGGCTTTTTCCTTGGTGCTGGATGGCTCTTGTTTCAGGCTGATCTTATCTCCACCTCCGCTACCTGAGTTGGTTTCCAGCCTGCTTCTCCTGAACTATTTTTGGTTTGGCCGTGTCCCTTTGTTTGGGATTAGCACCGATCTTCCTTTTCCTTGTGGCTGTGTGGGAGGCGAGACACAGAGGATAAAGCAGAGAATGGTTGAGTCTGGTTGACTGGTGGTGGAGCTCAGGATGTTACTCCCAGGCTCTAGGTCAAGAATAAGGATTAGATCATGGTGAGGAGATGCATTCTGCTCTTTGGTAGGCATCCTCTTTGTTTTTTGCTCTGCACTGGGTGCTTCCTGATGGAGGTGTAGGAGGCATTTAGTTTTCCTTGTTGCTGTGAGATCCACCTTCATTAGTTTGCATCACAAAGCCAGGATAAGCTCGTGCTGTGAAATTAAGGCATCGCGGGGCTGTGTGAGGTTCTCGGCTACTGCGGTGCTCCCTGATCCCTGCGGTTTTCTTTTCTCCTTATAAAACAGAGTTAGTTTGAAATCATAAATACTCCACGTTGGCATTTGTATTTCATAAGCAATGGTCCTGGGGGGGCTCAGCAATCAGAAGGGGTTATCACTGAATCCTACAGCGTACTCACATCTTCCCCTGTACTGATTCCTGCCTGGGACAGTCTGTGACATCAGGCTGCTCCTCAGCCATTGCCATCAGCACACTGAGGTCCTGTGGCAGCCGAGCAGGAAACCCAGTTGTGAACCTGTTTCCAAAGGACTAGAGGAGGAAGAGCAGAAGGCAGACAGGCAAATTAGTTGTAAGATGAGCAGAATTTTTCTTTGTTTTTCTTTATTTCCTTTTTTGGTGCTGATTTGTGTTTGTGTCGCAGTACAGCAGGCAGGGGTGCACACACAGCCACAGTGCTGCAGGGTTCACCCTCCTCTGTTTGGAATCTGGCTGATGAGGCAGAAGCCATTGACATTTCAATGCATACTTTAATAGGGACATTTCAGGAATCAGAAGTTTGTCATGTCAGTATTTGAAGCCCTGCCCGCGTCAGTAAATGCTGATGGACTGCACAGCGGTTGGTGCAGAATCAGTGTCCCAGTCTGCATCAAACCATTCTGCATCATGTTTGGATTTGTGAGCAGGACTTGAATTTGTTGCATGGGTTAAAGCACCCGGGCAGCACCTCAAGGTGATGTGTACCATCTTGGGGTTGTCCTTCAGGAATGTTGTTCCTGGGGCATCAGCCATGGCAGGATGTATCTGTACATCACTAACACCACGGTGCTGTTGCAGCACTTCAGCCAGGGGTTTTCTCAGAGCAACTTTGGTCTGATGCACTTAGACTCATGAGTCCACTTCAAAATCTCTCTTCAGACCTGTCACCCAGGCTATTGTTGGACGTGTTATATCTGCACAGGCAGTTTTTATGTGGCTGTGGTCCTACCTACCAGCTGGAGCCCAGCATCCTGTGATATCACTGCTGATGCTGCATACCCAGAGGTCTCAAACACAGCCATCTGTCCTGGCATCACGTGTTGGGGTCGTGTGGGTGTCTGTGTAGCAGCTGACGGGTCAACTCTGGTGGAAATGGAGGCCAAATTCCTGGGGTCGAATGCTGCACTTTGTGCCTGCAGTGGTGGACAGAAAGGGCTCTGTTTCTTTTATCCTTCAAGGAACAAATGGCTGGCCACGGCAGTGGTGTTTGTATGCTGATCTGTGAGGCTGCCAAGAGCCCTGTGCCCCTTCTTGTTTCCCAAGTGTTTGTGTGATGCCGTGTCCCTCCTGGCAGAGGGCTGCACTTGTCTCCCACCTTGGCAAAGGCAGCTCTTGTGTGGCTGGCAGAGCTTGAGGGAGCCGGGAGCTCCAGCTCTCCTAGACCTTGTGATTCTTGCTGGGCCTTCACCCACCATGACCACCAGTGCCATCAGCATCTGCTGCATCTGCGGGTGGGGGCAGTGGGGGTGGTGGCAATTGCTGCTCTCCTGGGTGATGTTTCCTACTTGTGCTGTGCATTCTGGATGAAGTTCCCTTCTGACTTGCAGGGCCTGTTGTGGAGATGAGGAAAGCTGCAGGGAGGAAGGGAAGTGATATGAACACATCTCGTTGTGGAGATGTTCAAGTTACAGTTTGCTGATTTTTAGAAGAATGCAGCACTCCAAAGGAGGGGTATAGGGTGTGTTTTTTTATGAAAGATTTTCAAATATAGCAAAGGAGGGAAAGGTGTTTCAAGACCTTCTACAGCTGCTAAATGCAGCCAGCAGTTAACTTCACGGCGCTGTACTGGTTTTGTCGTCTTTGTAGCTGCAAGTAATCCAAATGACCTTATCTTGGGTTGGGTTATCTTGACTGAGGAAGGAAGGACTCACCATCTGTCTGCTAATTCAGAAGCCCAAACTCCATAATATCTGTAGTGAATTTCCTATAGCTAAATGCTAGAAACACAGACCAGAAGAGCCTTCCCTTTGCACCGAACATGATGCTGGAGTTGCAGTGTGTTTTTTCAGTGTGTTAAACTGACGTATGATGTGTGCCTGTGCATGCATTGGGCTGGGATTTATTTCTGGAAGCAGAGTACAAGAATACTTATTGTCTTGTTAGCTAATGGTGCTTTTTATTCAAAGAGGCATTGAAGAGATGGGAATTGTCCTTGCTGAGGAAGTAGTAGTGTAGGATGTTGCAGGCTCGCTGTCTCTTTGGAGCGTGCTCCAAGAGGAGCCGTGCGCTTAGAGGCAGCCCCCAGAGCATGCATCACAAGGGGGGTTGTTCTGATGGATTTCCCAGATGCTGTCAGCCCAGCCGGGTCATTCCACAGGCAAAGGCTCGATGGCTGAGCCCAAGGAAGAGGCGCCTGCTGCTGCAACCCGATGCGGGTGTGGGATGTTGAGCCTGAGGTCTGAGCTCTGGCAGGAGCTTCAGATTCAACCATGCTGGTCTTAATTTGGATCACAACTGCAACAAAAATGATTCAGTGAATGTCTGTCACCTCATTTCATTCTTGTTAGTCACTGGCTGATATTGGGTACTGTGTATTTCTGGACTGAAGGGCTGTGAGCTCCCTCTCTGTACAGCTCTGAAAGTGGACATTGCATTTAATCAGCCAGACGGGGAGGTGCTGCTCCCCACCATGCGTCCTGCCCCCAGCCTGGTGCTGCTCCTCTGGGCCTTTCACCTGAGGATGCTGATTTCAGAGGCAGAGCTGCTGAGAAGGGGAAGGATAACAATCATTCTCTCCTAATGCAAATTGCGTAAAGAAAAAAGTGTGTGCAAGTGGCAAAACAAGAGAAAGATCAGATAATGTGTGTGCTTATTTGGGGGAAGCCTTTCTTCTGCCTGTAGAGCAGGTGAAAGCATCCAGTGCTGGCTGGAGAGCAAATGGGAGCAGCCCCATAGCTGCTGGCAGGGGCAGCCCCAGGGCTCTGCAGGCACCAGCTGAGGCCCCAGGCAGCACCCAGATGGGGTGAGGGAGGTGAGAGACCCTGCAGAAGCTTCCAGGCCATGGCTGGGGCAGCACATGGAGTTCTGCTGCCCTATTTCTGACAGGGATCAAATGGACGAGTGGGTCCCTGAGCAGCTGAGCTCCGCTTTGCAAAGCGCTTCAGGCATGCGGCAGCCTGCAGTGTGTGAAAAGCCTGTGGGAGGCTTTTAAAAGTGGTCCTGTTTGAAAATGCGCTGTCACACATCCACACAAAAGTCCCCCAAATGCTTGAATCTGTTTAAGCACTGTGCAGAGTTATACCTTGGTTTTTGTTTGCCAAAGCAAGTGGAGTTTGGGGCTGGGGATAAGGAGCTGTCTGGGGGATGTCTGTGGGTCACTGCTGTCACTCAGTGCATCATGGCAGCCCGATGGAGAGCCCTTCCATATGGCAGGCACCTCCTGGGGCATGGGGCTCTGCTTTTTGGTTGTAACGTGCTGTCGGCTACTATTTTGGCAGCCCCAGATCTTTCCATGGGCCTTTCCTTGGCTGTTTTTATTTATTTATTCACTTATTTATTAACTCCTTATTAGCAGTTCCTAACAAATGAGTAGGCAGTCCTGCATTAAGCATCCTCAGGATGGTTCAGTCTGTGTATGGCTCAGTTCCTGCTGGCAGAAGCTCGAGGTGCAGACCTGGAGCACTGCAGGGGGTTCTGACCCAGCAGCCACCAAAGAGCATTACTGGGGGAAAAAAAAACAACAGAAAGAATATCTCCTGTTTTACAACAAACACCTTGTAGCATTGCCCTAAACATCCCATGTTGTGGAAACACCGGCCTAAATGTGTGCTAACTGATAACAGCAGGGAAGGCCCATGGCTGTTCCCAGCACAGCCATGATGGGGCATGGGGAGGGAGCATGGAGCTGCAGGACATGGTGGCAGGTGGGAGCATGTGGGCCGGACCCCTCACTGACCTTCTCTCTTTGCTCCCGCAGACTCACGCCTCACTATGTTTACCCCCAAGCTATCATTCAGCCCAGCGTGGTGATCCCCACCCCCGTGCAGTCCATTGCGTCTCCCTACATCGACTACACCGCCGCCAGCCAAGCCTACTCCCAGTACACCACAGCTGCCTATGACCAGTACCCCTACGCTGCCTCTCCCGCTGCAGGCTTTGTGGGATATGGCTACACGGGCACAGTGCAGCCCCCCATCACCGCCAGCACCCCGGCAGCGCCCGCCACCGCCTTTGTGCAGTACCAGCCCCAGCAGCTGCAGCCCGACCGCATGCAGTGAGACTGCACTGCTGGGACAGTCTTTTGAGATGAAAGGATACAACGAGGACAACAAAAGCAACAGCAAAAGAAAAACAAGAAAACAACAAAAAAAGAACCACCAAGATGCAAAAAAAACCCACAACCCCAAAGCAAAAAAACAAGGAAGAAAAACCAAGTCACCCTGCTCCCGTGTCCCGTTTCTTTAGGTGCATAGCAATACCTAAGCTATTTATAGTGTTACGGGCGAACTCAAACCCTCGCAGTCTGGCTGTGCTGATGAAGAAGGACTTGGGGTCAATTTGTCAATCCAGACAGATCCGTGTTTTGAAGATGTTCTTAAAGTGACTGAAATGATTCACAGGAGAACTCGGGCTCCTTGTACACGGCGCAGTCTGCTTCCATCACCTGTGGGCTTCTTTCTGCCTCCCCCCCCCCCTCCATCCCTCCTCATTGAACCTGCAGTCTTCTTATTTACCGTTGGTGTGCAGAGGTACTCGGAGAACGTGGAGAAAAGCAATCTTATTTTTTTGGTTGTACAAAAACTTTGTAATACTCAGAGATGCCTTACGGGGAAAAAAAAAAGAAAAAAAGAAAAAAAAAAGAAAAAAAAAGAAAAACTATTTTTTAATATTTATTGCGATTTTATTCGCATGAGCTGTGAATTGCAGACAGAAGAATAGTAGTAAGTATCTGCCTTGTTTAATTCTCGTTTTACTAAATTATTGTACGTAGTTCAAAGTTCCTCAGTAATTGCTGAATCACTTCAACTTGCAGGAGGGGGAATAGCAGCTCCAAGGAGAGCTGGATATTCCTTTAGTCAACGCACTGTACTATTTTCTTATTGTAATTGTTACTCTGTTAAGATTATCTCAAATTTAGGTATATTTTTAAAATGCAAAAAAAAAAAAAAAACAACAAAAAAAACCAACCCAACCCTACACCAAACCACCGCGAATACGGAACCTTTTGTCTACTTGAGTAGATCTTTTGTTACGATGCTGCAAACTATGGAGACATTTACAGTATTTATGTCAGAGACTGGGGGCTGTTGGCCAGCAAAGCTTAGGAGAACAGCAAGAGTGGAGCAAAAGGAAGAAGGGTGTTACGTCGCTGAACAAATGAGTAAACGCGACCTTTTTATGCTTATAATGCAACAGCCAAATAAAGAGAGAGAACGGGCAATGTAAGTTAAGTGCATTTCTACAAAGAACAGCAATAAACTATTTTAACTTTTAAAATGATTGGATGCTGTTACGGAGTCGTTTGCTTGGCTGGAGTGCGTCAGGGCATATCAAACCGAGCTGTTGCAGCTGGCCTCTGTCTGTGATGTGCCAGGGTGAGACCTCAACCCAGCGCTGTGTTGTGTGGTCTCTGCCTGGGTACAGCATGCACTGCTTGTTGCTCTGTGTCTCCCCTGTCACCCGTGGCTCTCAGCAGTTGGGGCTTTCTGAGCTTTGGGAGCATCGTGCTGGGGCTGTGTGGTCTCTGATGCTCACACCCAGCACTGGGTATTGAGCACAGCTAGCCTGCCTGGAGCAGGGCAGATGGGTGCTGAGCCTGTGCAGCAGTGCTTACACCTCAGTGCAAAGCCAGGCAGCTGCAATCCCACCTCAGCCCACAGCTCTCAGGTCTCCTGTGCATTGCTCATATGGCCACGTGTGACTTGACCTCACTGACCTGCTTTAGAAATTTGTTTTTCAAAATTTGAAAATTAGAAATTTCCAATATTCGTTTTTAAAAGTAAATAAAATGATTCTGTTTGAACACGCCAGCAATGCATTTCATCTCTGCAAAGCGATGGCAGGGCTGGTGCCAAAAAGTGTTGCATCTTTGGCACTAGGTTGCGTTACTGCTCAGGGGTGACGATGCCTAAAGCTGTGATGGGGGAGAAGGGTGCCACAGGACAGAAGCAGAGGCAGGACAGTCCTGTATCTGAACAGCTGCCCTGCTGTTAAAGGCACAGAGCGGGCATGTCTAACGTCATCAGTAGGCTTCAGAGTAAACAGCCCATCTAGATGAATGGAAACAGCTCATTCCTCCCTTGTTCGTGCTGCATGAGAATGCAGAGCCTGATGGTGCTCTGTTAGCTCTGCTTGGGGTTTTACTTACAACCATGCGGGTGACATTTATTTCCTTTTTAAGTAATTACTTTCTGTATACAGCCGTGGGGCTGCCAAACGAGTAAGAGCTGAGCATCGCGTCCAGCCCAGCGCTGGCGGGATTGGAGCCTGGCTGCTGGCTTTGAAGTCCTGTTGGGGTGGGGATTATTCAGCAGATCCTTCTCCCTGTTATGAGTGTCTGGTGGGGGGCACATTTTGGGGCTGGGAGCTGCTGGAGGTGCCTGGCTCTGCAGTGTCCCTGCCCTCAAGCCTCAGTATGGTCCCCAGGACTGAGCACTGGCTGCTGCCTGCACCTGGGACCTGCCTCTCCCTCAGTCAGTAAGAAAAACCAAGGCCTCTGGAGATTCATCTGTCAAGAAAAGTGCTTAAATTGCCTTGCAGTCGTTTAAAAGCTTAATTATTACTATTTTTGTGTGTGCATTGCTAGAGGGAGCCTCATCTTTCCCCTGTGCCATGTGGCTTTTGTTGTGGGCCAGAGCTTGTGCTGGGCTGCCATTACTATGCTGGTGCAGGCCACCTCCCTGAGCCTGTATGCTCAGTCATTTGCAAGACAAATGCAAATGCTTTTCCTAGGAAAGCATCACACTGGGGCTATCCAGGTGAGCATCGAGCTGCAGCGCATCCACCTGCTGTCACTTTCAGCATTGCCTTAAATGCCAGCACTGAGGTTAAGCCAAGCTGGGCATCACTTCCCATCCCTCAACACCACACCAGGACCGTCACCCTGACCCGAAGGACAGTGACACCCTGGGGTGCCCAGGCAGTGCAGCGCTGCCCTTGTGCAGCAAAGCCAGAATTTCATGTCTATGAGGGAAAGGCCTGAAGTGGGGGTTTGGTTGCGTGGCAGCAGGGATGCTGGTGGCACTTGCCCTTTAAAATGAAAAGTTCACAACAAAACGGCTTTGCCCCCTCACACACAGGGAATGCTAACAGCATCCTTTTCTTTTTTCCCCACTTCTGGCTGAAACTTGTTTTTTCCCTCCTTTGTGCCTCTCTGAATCCTGCCAGCGCAGAGATTCCCTTGTTCAGAGAGAAAAAAAAAAGGAAAGAAAAAAAGAGAGAGAGAGAGAAAAACTTAAGCCTGGGATTAAAAACCCCATCACTAAAATAGTTTGAATAACAAAGTCAACTGCCTGCACAGGGGACTGCCGCATGCCTGTCACATATCACTGGCCGGGCAAGGTCATGTGCTGCTCCAGATAGTTCCGGGCAAAGCTTCTGCTCAGCCCGATAGCCCCACAGCTGCTGATAGTGCTGTGCCTGCAGGAACAGCCACAGTGTTGCGGGACGATGTGGGGGAGCAGCAAATGTCAGTCTGGGAGCAGAGGAATGGGTCCTTTTGGCAGCGCAGCCACCTCGCAGCCTCCAACACTTCCCATGGGATGGGGCACCCCGGGGCCTCACTGGAGGATGTGTCCTCACCCTGCAGCTTTATTCTTGTCCTGACGGTGTGGCACAAACCTGGGAGCACAGAGGTGTGCCGTGGAAGGGGACGATAGTGCAGATAAGGCCCCGCTGTGTGAGGGCAATGACAGGCTCAGATTTATCAGCTGTGTGCTCAGAGCCCAGCAGCACCAGGGCTGGGGGACAGCATGGAGAGGGGGGAGACTGAGATATCCCACATGGAGAGGTCAGAGCTTCATGTACTGCAATGCAGGCTGCAACAGCTGAGAGTCACAAAACCTGGGCTGTGCCCCCAGCAGGTGTTGGGCTGCAGAGGTTACACTCGTCCTCTACAGATGTGCATGAGTGCATTCATTGATTTGTGCAGCGATTGACATTCATGCATAACATCTGAAGAATTACATAGAGATTTGTTTAAACGTGCATGTATCGTTTGTTGATTTGTTTAGATGAGATGAGCTCCAGCCCCGCTCTAGGAGGTGGCTGGGAAGCCCAGCATTCGTTCCCATTGACATGACGAGTCCCAGAGTCCCAGCAGCAGATTTTGAGGAGCTTTTAGACATGCAAAGCCAGAGAGCACGGCCTTTTGTAAAGCAGCGAGGAGCATCGTGCCTCAGAAATAGCACTGAGCATCTTATTACATGTTCAACACTCAAAAGACCTTTTAAAATCGGGCTAAGCTCGCCTGAGTGGTTCCCGTATAATCTCTCCCTCTGGATAAACACTGGGGAGAGCACAGATACAGCCGCCCATTTGTTTTCTTGAGTAACATCAGCTGCTCGTGTTTACATTTGCTTCCTACATGCTAGCGGGTTAAGTAAACCTGGAGCCCTGTGAAATGAAAGTGAAATGAAAGGAATACATGGTACCATTATTTTGCTGAGATCTGGCTTTAAAATTACCAGATCTTGGGCATAAAGATGTTGAATGAGCCCTCAGGGGAATAAAAAGCCTTCAAACCCCTCATCCTACTTTATTTTCAACACTGTACATTACTCATGACTCATTTTAGTAAGGTACACCAGTTCAGTTTCCTGTTTCCGATTGAGTTTGTGTGTGTATATATTTATACATTAGTGATATATTTATGTGTTCTATAAAAAAATCTCGTTAGAAACATATATGCATGAATACACATACATATTTTCTATCAGCTGTGTGCATATTCATATATAGATGAATATCCATGTATTCAGGGACAGCTGTGCAGTACAGTCAGCCTGGACAAGAGATGGCTCCAGGAGGACCTGAGAGCAGCCTTTCAGAATCTGAAGGGGCCCACAGGAAAGCTGAGGAGGGACTTTTTATAAGGGCTTGTGGTGACAGGACAAGGGAGAACAGCTTTAAGTAGGAAGAGGGGAGATGTAGATTAGATATTCAGAAGAAATTCTACGCTGTGAGGGCAGCGAGACACTGAACAGGTTGCCCAGTGAGGCCATGGGTGTTCCCACCCTGTAAGCATTCGAGGTCAATCTGGATGGGGCTGTGAGCAACCTGGTCCAGAGGGAGGTGTCCCTGCTTACAGCAGGGGGTTGGAATGAGGTGATCTTAAAGGTCCCCTCCAACCCAAACCATTCTGTGATACCCTGATAGTGTACATCTGTACACCATATACCTACATAGGATGGGTGCAGGAGCTAGTGCTGCCTGCTGGGTGCTGGGGGCTCTCCCCTCTGCGTTCTCCCCCCATGCTGAGCCCACTGAATTGCCTGCAGGGCTCACAGCGGTTTTGCAGGAGCCCTGTGGTTTGTGGCAGCATTCCCATCTGTGCACTTCCATCAGCCAACCTCGAGCACTTTTCAGCCTCACTCAAACACAGCTATTTTGGGCACCTGCGTGCCGGACGAGAGCTCCAGCCCTGCCAGCAGCTCTGCACGGGCTTGAATGGAAAAACATATATATATATACATATAGCCCTTCAGCTGGGGAACTACTGGAAGGAGTCAGGCTGCCCCAACCCTGAGCACTGCCATCCCATCCCACATGGGTGAAGGGGAGGTGCTGTAGCCCAACCCACCTCCATCCCTTTCCTCATCCCCATCCCTGCTGCCCCCCTCAGCCTCATCCTGCCCAGCCTGCTCAGCCTCCCAGCACCACCAGGATGAAGTACAGAAGAAATAATAAATTGAATCCAAATGTTTATACCATTGGCACTGTCTGGGGCATGTGCCTAATAAAGATGAAGAGTATTTTCTTGTAACTGCCTGCTAAATTGCCAGAAATGGCTGCTGAGCAGACTGTGCAGAGGGAGGATTGGAGGGTGGGGGTTGACCTGTTGGGACAGATGGATGGACAGACTGACAGCTGCTATGTGTCCTGGCTGCTTCACAGAGATGCTTGGGGAAAGAAAAACAACAACCAAACCAACAAAGCCCAGTATGAGCCATTGCAGCAGAATGGCTGCAGTGAGGTGACCGGGCATTTACTCATTTCTTCAGCATCAGGTTGTGAACGGGGCCCCGGGGGCTGCGGGGCTGCTGGCTGATAAGGAGCAGCTCCCTAATCTCCAACCCCAGCAGCTGGGCGGGCAGTGGTGATAACACATGCACGCTGTGTCTGGGGCTGCTGTGGGGTTTGTGTAGGTGCAGGGGGTGGGATGCAGAGCGCCCACAGTGCAGCACCCTGCTGCCACCCCCACAGGGATGCCACACAGTCAGGGCACAGCACACAGCTGTCATCAGGGTGGGTATGGGCAGCCCAGCTACTGATGGGGTATAAAGCCAAAATCGCAAAGCTTGGTTAGCGCTGCCAAAATAACTCAGATCAGTGAAATGGCAAAAACCAACTGTGGAGCTCACAAGCCTGAGGAGCTGCTCATCAGTGTGAGGGGCACGGGGACCTGCAGACCCCCCTGGAGATGTGCTGGGATGCCCACCTGGCACTGGGACCATCCCAGCACCGGGAGCACTGAGCGCTGCTGCTCTGTTCCACCTCTCAGCTCCCAGGACGACTCCACAGCCCCCGTGTGCCAAACTGCACACACGATAAGCTCCGCTCCAAAGCACATTTTTGTCAGAGGGCAACAAGATAATATCTTAAAATAGCACTGCGTGACATTTGAGGGGGCTGTGCCACTGCCCTTTCCATGGGCTGCCTTCCCTGCCCGCCCTCCCCAGCTCTGGGCAGGAGCATCCCGTGGGAAGGCTCTGCTCCTTAGAGCTGAAGCAGCCATGTGTAACCGTGGTGGGCAGCGCGCTCTCCCCGTGGCATGGTGCACTGTGTGGCACTGCAAGACAAAACCCTGCTGCCTCCGCAGCCCGGTGTGCCCGCAGTCCCTGTGCCAGCAATTCTGAGCCCGCTCTGCCCGCGCTGCCTTGGCGCGGACTGAGCAGCATTTGGCCAAAGCCCCAGCAAGGGAACAAAGCAGAGAGCCCCAGCGAAGCGTGGGGGAGCTGCAGGAGGGCCCTGCTCCATGCACAGCCTGTCTCCAGCACCAAAAACCAACACTGCGTGAAAGTTCAACCTTCCCCTCGCTGCCGTCGCCTCCTTTTCCCTCTCCCTCTGCTCCCAGCACTGCTCAGGGAGAATGGGTTGTGTTTGTTGGGGTGAACTGGCAGCTGTGTGACACCATCGAGGAGAGTGAGGGGACATTGCCAGCATCCTGCCTTGGGCAGACCAGCTCCAGTGCTCTCTGTGCTGCAGGCACACAGCCTTAACCCCCATGGTGCCAGCTGGGTTTGGTGTAGCACCACAGGCCCTGAGCTTGCAAATGCTTTAAAAGAATTTATCCCTCCACAGTGGATTCAAGGCACATGCTCCAAATCTCTCCTGATTTACTTATGCTTCTGTGCTGCTGTTAGCATGTCAGCTTTAAAGGCAGAGTTTCAATTTCTTTCTGACCTTTCTTAATGGAAGGTTAGAAACGTCTTCAAGGACAACAAACACTGCAATGCCCACACACATTTTCTGACAGGTTTTAAAAGGCCCATGAGAGCAGCTGCTTTATGCAGCTCAGAATTTCTGCACTTGGGAAGCGAAGCAGCTCACATATATAGGAAAACGTGGCCCACACACTGCTGCAGTGCAGACACAGCTCTTCTTGCAGCAGCCGAACTGCAGCCAGCCCATAGCACCCAGAGTCTGAGTGATCCTGGGACCCAGCTGAACTCTGAAAGGATCTGCTGGGCTCTTATCCAGGGCACAGATACCTCGTGTCCTCCCGGCCCCTTCTGCTGTGCTAGTAACCTCAAAATCCAGCCCTGTCTGTGTGTCCCCCCCCATGGGTACCATGCATGGCCTGAGAGCAGCCAGCAGCCACTTGAGCAACAGCACAGGGCTGTATGTAAACGCAGTACTGTATCTCAGCAGCCATTAAATGCCCACCTGCTCCCACATCGATGGCCCTGTCCTCTAAGACACGCATGGGTGGCTCCTTGAGTTGTGTTTCATGCACCCAAACCAGCCATCTAACCCAGCTGCTCAAACCAGCCAACACAAACAGCCATCTAACCCAGCCACCCACCAAAGCAGCCATAAAACCATCCATCCTCAGTGGCTCCCTGGAACTGCTGCCCGGTGCCCTCCCTGCTGCAGGCAGCCGTGCCTCAGCTGATCACCCAGGGACAGCCCTGTCCCCCTGTGGCCTGCCTGCCCCTAACATGCTGGTGGCATAGGGCTGGAGGGTGCTTTGTTTGTGCTCTCATCAAAACAAAATGAAGCCTGTCTGCCTCCAATGCACTTTTTATTTGGTCTTAATTGTTCTATTTCCCTGTGCCTGTGCACAACTGGCCACACCGCTCCTGCCAGGAAAGCAGAGCACTGATCATCCTCAGATGGTTCACACAGAGGTTTCTGCTTTGTTTTATTATAACAAGGATCCAAGATGATAGGGGGAGGGAAAGAACTTTTGTCCTCTGCTTAAAATAATTCAAGAGCTTTCCACTGTCTATGCCAGGCCGGGCCAAAGCAGATATTTGCATAACAAACGAGCTTCTCCTCGCTCTTCAGCCCCAAGTGACTCCTGAGGCTCCTGAGGAGCAGCATCCAGCTCCAGCTCCAGCTCCAGCTCCAGCTCCAGCTTCAGATCCTCCCAGTGCTGTCCCACAGCTCCAAGCAGAAGGAGCTCTGGGTCTGTGTGAAGCAGCCGAGGGTTTTCATGGAGCAAATTGGAGAGGGTGGGGGGAACAAATGCTGCCAGAGCCTGAGTGCCTCACCAGTGTTATCCAAACATTGCATTCTAAGGAAGAAAGGTGGGAGAGAAGGCAGTTGTTCATTTTGCAATGAGTTTCTATTAAGATCACATTCTTTTTTTAATTACATGTCATTCTGGCTACTTAATTAAAAACAGCAGTCCATAATTGGGCAGACACTATCATCCCTCCGCAGACCTCTAGACCTCTTGAGCATCTTTGCAGCCCACAGGTAACATTGCTACAGGGCAGAACGAGGATCCTCCTGGCCATTTTCAACATTTTGAGGTTAAATGTCCCTGCCCTGGGATGGTGCTGCCCTGGGCCTTTGCTTTGACCTGATTCTCCCACCTGCAGCTCGCTGCCTTGTCTGCTTCCTCCTCCTGCCCAGTGCCAGCTGCTCACGAGCTCTGCTACATCACAGCACTGCAACAGGCACAGGTATGGGCAAGACGTTAAACCGGCCACCAGTTTAAAAAGAAAAGAAAAATAATGGCAACAAAAGACCAACAAATAGTTGACTCCGTTCCCAGGCAAATAAAAAAGAACAGTTTGGGATCGTCACCAGTGTCCCTTTGTTTACGGAGTGCAGCAACAGAATAGACAAGGAAAGAAAAACCCCTCCTGATAGGGACGGCTCAGCGTGGGTGAAGCAGGCAGGGACATGCCCAAGGAAAGGAGGGTCAGGCGGTGCGTATCTGCTGCTGCTGACGGGAAATAAATGTGCCCAAAAAGCACTTAAAAGAAAATAAAAAGGACCAGGCCTGATTGCAACAGTTAGAAGTGATATATTCCTGGCACGGAAACAAAAAGCAAATTCATAGCAGGTTTGGAGCTGATCTTACTGGCTTACATGGGATTTTATACTTAGGTAATTCCATTGTTGGCTGGTGATACCTGATTTATGCCTGAATAAGGTCCTGATCCTGCAAACATTTACTTATGTATTTTAGTTTTACCTTTGCCCCAGACGCCCTATTAATTTCACTGCAGCGAGGATAGTGCTTGTTTGCAAAGCTGGCGCCTTTGCAAGTAGAAAATCTACACCGTAATGCCTGAGATGAGGAGGAAATTTTGCAGTGAGATGTGAACTCTCCCAGACCGGGGTCTTCCTGTGGCCTCAGGACTGACACCCAGAGGCACACACAGCACCTCCAGCCCAGGAGCTTCAGGGACAGCCCTCAGCTGAAGCCTGCAGCTCTTCTCAGCTCTGGCAGCCTCTGTACGAGTGGAGAATCAGGCAGCAGCGTGGCACTGAGCTCAGTGTGACACCACCATTTCCCCTGGGCAAACCAGCAAGACGAGCTGCTAAACAGAGCCAGAACCGTATTTATTTGTTGTTTCAGTTCAAGAAAGTGGTGTTTATCGTTAAAACCACTGGGTTTACTCTATACCTTCCCTGCCAGGAGAGGGGGTGTGCTAAAATTCACCTACCAAACACCATCCTTTAACAACACAACGACTGAATCTGCTTCAGGGAGACCACAAGAATAAAAACCTGACAGAGGGGAGGAGGAAAAGCTGCGAAGTTGTGGACACATGGACAGCAGCTTCGTCCACCAGCCCGGTGAGATGCCCCCGGTAGAGCCACTGCTCACATGCCCATCACATGGGAACGCTCTGCTGCTAAAACCAGCCAAAAGGGAAAAAAAAAAAAGGAGGCTGTGTATCTTGGAGCAGCTGCTTTCCTCACTGCTGCTGCCAAGCCTTCCTGAGAGCAGGGCTACTCCTCAGCACAGGGCAGGATTCATTTGCTCACAATGGAGCTGTGGGGCTCTGCGGGCAGCCCGAGCTGTGCACGGCCAGGGGCTGCTGGGGGCCTGGAGCCTGGCCCAGGGGCACTCGAGGCTGTGGTAGGGCTCAGAGCAAAACCCCTCCGGTGCAGATCTGTGCTGCTCCCTGCAGGAGATGCTTGGCCAAGATGCAACAGTTCCCAGCCCACACCCAGCTCTAGCTGCCCAACAGAGCTTGGAAGCTGTTCATGTGATGTAGGGCACTTCAGCTCCATGTGAACGCTTCCTCCCTGGCACATCTGTCAAAGAACAGAAGCAGCAAGACACAAGCTGCTATACTTTGATTTCAGCATCTCTGCAAGCTCATGGCTTGGGGCTGCTGCTGCAGAGCCAGAGCACAGCACGATGTGGGTCCAGAGCTGGGGGGTGCAGCTCAGGTGGACGCAGCCTGCAGCAGATCTGGGCAGTGCTGGGGCAGAGGGCACAGCCCCAGCACTGCTGCAGCATCCCAGCCCTGTGTGCCTTGCCTGGCTGCAGGCTGCTCCCACGAGCTCTGGTTCAATTCCAGAGCAACTCCTGTGAATTTGGCTCGGCTTCTAATGCAGCAGCCTGGAGAAGTGAATATTGCCTCTCTACACCGATTTAATTATATATAAAATTAGAAGGAGGAAGTCTTAGTTAAAATTTCATACTTCTGGAAGACAGCCGGTTCGTTAGCATCACTTTAATGAGGCACTAACCTCACTGTAATGCTTTTATTAATGCTTGTCGCTTATTGAGTGCCAACAGCTTGGCTCCTCTCCGACAGGCCGGCTGGCCCGCACAGTGAATGGTGTAGGGGTCCTTTGATGCAAAATGCGAACGCGTTTCCACCACAGCCACAGGACAAACGACAGTTGGTGAGATGAGACACAGCAAACCCCACCAGATGGTGCCCAGAGCGGGCGATGCAGCGAGAGAGGGAGATTGGGGCAGACGGAACAGGACTGGGAGGGAACAAATGAAGGAAGCAGAGGTGATGCTGTCCCACCTACACCATCCCTGTTGGCTGCAGCAGGGTCAGGACGGGGCCAAGCAATGACAGTACATCAAAAACACACCTCACAATGGGCGTTCTTTGGCCCAAGCAGCCTCCAACCACCCAGGCTGCTGCACTCAGAGCAGAGCCCACTGCTTGCAGGTAATGCCCAGGTGCTCCAGGCACACCTTTCATACATGGACACAGACAGAAGGACAAGGATTACCCCAACAGCTGCCAGGACAACAAGCCCACACCTCCTGGGAGCTGAGGTGGCATATGCCATATGTTTCTCCTCCTGTTCCTTCAGGCTCTCTGAATAGAGAGATTAGAAATGATCCACTGCAGCCTAAAACAGCAGAGCCAAGCGTGGGCTGATATTCCAGCACAGAGTTTGCCATGGCAGCAGAAAGCAGGTGGGTGCTGCATGCACACCAAAAACTGCTGGCTCTGGTTTCCCACCACCTTCCTGGAATGGCTGCAGAGGTAACAGGAGAGCCCTCAGCAAAGGATCCAGCTCTGTTGATATCACACAAACGCAGCTTGCTCACTACAGTGGCTTTAGCAGCAAAAACCTCTCAACTTGATATTTTAAATGGGATTGCATTCAGGGCATAGAGCAGAAGTGCATCGTCCTGGTCAGAAATAGGAAGACTTGTTAAGAGCTCAGTGCAGCTGTAAACAAGATGCACACTGTCAGGGTTCATCACCCCGGTGGGGATAACTGCTTTCGAGTTTAATCAAGGTAGAAGGGGGACTTTGGGAAGCATCACATCCGTGGCACACGTCCCTGCTTTGTCACATCACACCAAATAGTTGATAAAAGGTCCCTTTGAAGAGGAGCCAAGTTCCTCCTTGCTCTACTACAGCACTATTGTGTCGGGTTCGCTGAGCCGGGTTTCCAGTTGTGCAAAGGATTTGTGAGAGGCAGAGAAAGAGTGAGAGCGTACAGAGCGCGTTATGGCTCAAAGGGAACAAGAGGCAGAGCTGTAATTAATTATTGGGCTTCGCTTCTGGGTTTTTTATTTTGGCAGTGGGACAAGCAGCCCTGTGTTGGGAGGATGCCGGCCCTACGTTATGAGCAGGTTTGCCTTCTGCATGAAGTTGGCTCCATATCGTTAGATATTCAAAAACCACACGCCACGTCCCTGAAATCACAAGATTGGTAAGCAAATCGTGAGATTAAAAAAGCCAATAGTAACAAAGGGCTGCCTTTTGTCTCCTAGCTGAGCTGTTCGCCTGCCAACCTGATTTCAATAGGGACTTGGTAAAGGAAAATAAAACAGGGAAGGTGAGACTTTCCCATGATTACACCAGGAGTTTCCCAGAATCTGCAATTCATCTGTAATGTAATGAGATCATTTCCACCTGATGAAGCCTAAGTTTATATTCAGAAAGCTAAGTGGAAAAGAAAATAAATAAATAAATAAATGAAATCCAGCATCTAAAAGCATATCAGCCAACCAGTGGGTGCTGGGATGTGTGTATGCCCAATCAGAGACACAAAGAACATGCCCTTTCCTTCACAGCTCGGGGACTATGGCCCTGGTTTCCTTAGCAGCATTCACTCTGCAGTGGGTATTACTGGTGTGAAACAGAGGTGCTCATGATGCAGTGTCTGCAGCCTCCTGGGGCTACTCAGGGACCATGGCCCCACTCCTTTTCCTCTGCTGAGTGTAGTGCTGTGGTAGGAATGGCCCAGAAGTTTCTCTTAAAAGCCTGTGGCCCTTCCTCTCTCTTGGGTTTATTGAGCATGAGCTCAACCACTGCACATCAGCCCGCTCTTGGGAAGGAGCTCTCCTGGCTGCTCTTTCTGATAGGAGCTGTGGGCAGGCGGGGTGCTTTGGCATGGCATTAGCATGGGCTAATTAATGGCAGACTCACCCTCGTGCTCCTGCCAGCAGCCTCACCCTTGAGCTCCATGGCTCTGCCCCCCAGCCGTGCTGCCTTTGTGCGGCTCCCCGCAGGTGTTTGCTCTCGGCTCAGCTCTGCTGCTTGGGCAAGCCAGCCACAACGGCTGAGCATCGTTGCTATTTGCTCTCAGCCCTGGCTTGGCTTTGTTGCCATGACCAGGTGAGTACGCAGGTGGTTGGTTCTCCCTCTGACTTTCTACTGGAAGGGGACTTCAAATATTTGCTTTCAGAAATATTTGTAACAGCTCCTCCGCAATAAACGGCATCGACCGAAATGCTGGGAAGGGGTGGGGAGGTGCTGCTGTGCCTTCACTCTCTCCTCAGTCTTGCTGTGATGACTCAGAAACTCTTGGACTTGGTTGCTTTGCTACTGGGTGCATCTGATGGGCAACACATTAGAACGTATGTGGGAATTGCCACTGACATCACCATTTTAGACCTGCTGGTTCCTATTCCATACCAGGCAGCTTTGCAGCTCTCAGGGAGCAGCTTTCAGTTATGCTTGTACAAAATCAGAAAGGGAGAAGTGACCCAAACCAGGGGGTGTTTGGTACAGGGCAGGGCATCCCAATAGCTGCCGGAGAAATGCTGCTGCCTACAGGGTGAAACGCTGGGCAGCATCAGGGCAGCAGAGGATGGGGCAATCCAAGCAGGAAACCCAGAGGTGGGCTCTGGTTGGTGGGTTTGGGCATGAGCAATGTCTTCCTCAGCTCTCACTTCATCATCACCTCTCCTGACTGACCGACCCAGTGTTACTGATCTGTGCTGCAATCAGACCCACGTGCCGCACAGTGTGCAAGTTGTTCCTTAGTCCCTGTTATTCTCCATCCTGCCTGGGCAGAGCACATGCTTTTGCCTTTATGTACGCTGTAGTTTCTCTCTTTTTGTTCTTTATTTTGTTCTTTATTTTGTTCTTTTTTTTTTTTCTTTTTTCTTTTCCATCTCTCGTAAAGACTTTGCTATGTCAGAGTCTGTCAAACAACTCCTTGTGCCATGTTTTTACAAGAATCCTACTTGCTGAACGGTGCCAAACACCCTTTTAAACAATACTCAGTGAAGTATTGCGTTGCTGTGCTCTCTCTTGCATGCCATATTTAGACAAAAGTTAGGGAATTCCCTGGCCTAAATGAGGGCTTGAATGAACCCATTCTTTTCCCACCTCAACTAAAAATGTACGTGTTCACACCAGGCAGGCCTTCTGCTCAGCTTTATTATTCATTGATTCCGCATTTTATCTGTCTAGAAATCAGAAAGGAAAAAACAACCAACATCAGAAAAGGAAACAAATGAAGTGAATGTGGCTGCAGACGCGCTCGGTCCTGCTGGGTGCATTCCCACCCCAGGCAGCAGCAACACAAACACTGCACCCCACACTGACCCCCAGTCTGGGTGCACACGATAGTCAGATCACGGCCAAATACAGCTTTCACTACTTGTGCCTGGTGCAAAGAAGCAACAAAGTTATGGCCTAACAGCGATAAAGATTTTCATGGGGGTGTTGGCAGTGCACCAGGACCCTGTTAGCCACCCCAATGTTCTGGGCAAAGGCCCCCAGCACATGGGGCATGGCGTGTGCTGCCCTGTGAGCAGCAGCCCGGTGAGCTCTGTGCTCCCTGCACACTCTGCCCTGCATGTTTATCCATTCAGGCCAGCAAAAGCCAGAGTGCAAAGGCTCCTACTGACACTGCAAAAGTCAATGGGGCTGCAGATCTTTCTGGAGCTGCTATTGAAGCTCCACATTCCAGAGCGCTACACTAATCGCTTTTAGCCAGCCCTCCAACATCACTGCAGTCAGTAATGTTTAAACTCTTTGCCATACTTTTGTCCACAGTGCGTGGGCCCCCCAGATTTTATGACATGTGGCTTTCCCACTTGCTGCCAAGTCCTGTGGGATGTCAGCCCACGGGGCTCAAGCAGATGCCTTCCACGCATGAAATCTGTTGGAAAAGCATCAGATAAAGGCCTGTCTTCCCCTCTGCTCTGTTCCATGAAGTGCTAAAAAATGCTTATTGTTCTGCCCCAAGAACCGACTTAGAAGGAAATCTGAACCCTGCAACTAAGCACTGACAACCACAGTGTATACAGCCTGAAACACAAGGTGAAATACTCTGGCAAAGAAAGCATTAAATGTTTTATATACAAACATACATATATGAAATCCATTACAGCCATCTCAGTTGTATTCGTGCTGCTGATAGCGACGGTGGGGACCTTCCTGCAGACAGCAGCACCCACCTTTAGCTGCTGTCATATAATTCCTTCAGTGTGGCTTGAGACAACATGATAAGTGAGACATCACTGAGCAGCCCGGTGCTGCTGGTGTTATTGGCACTGTGGGGAGCACTCCAGGGTCAGCAATAGAGGAAAGGAATGATATGGACCAAGCTGTAGTGCTACAAAATGCACCCTTAGGATCAGCTGCTCTCAAGCACTCAGTTCCCATTTAGGAACCGAAATGAAGCTGGCAGGATTTCAGAAGTTCTCAGCATCTATCAGCTCCTACTGAGAACATGCTGAGCTCTTCTTAAAATTGTTGGAGAAAAACAATTCAAAGATAAGAGCCAGCTTGTGGTTTACAATTAAAATCATTGTATGGGTCTTCCCGGCAGTTTGGCAGGAGCAAGAATAGCTGCTTTCACAGGAGATATTCTGTATGGATTTGTGTGAGTGCATGCAGGCAGGTCTGTGAGCAGACACCCACTGTCAGTGCTGCACACACCCTAAGGAGAAGGTTCCACTTTGTGCTACAATTATACCTTGTAAAGCACCCAGCAAGAGGGGATCTGCTCCTGATCATAACTGGAGACCAGGAGAAGCAGGATGAGCACATCCTGCAGACTGAGAGGGCTCTCAGATCTCACCACTGTGGGATTTTCCTACATGAGAGCTTTGTGCCTCAGTCAGAGCTGCTGCGTTTCTGGGCCTACACATTTTGTGTGTGGGTCCAAATGGGTCCAAATCACATCAAGGTGGGGACAAATGGACGGATCCCAGAGGAGCTGTTTTCCTTTTGAAGGCAGATGAAACACCACACAGCCAGGCAGCACAAACCTTACACACTCAGGCTGCGCTAATTTACTTCCCAACATCTAGAAACGAAAGCAGAACGGCAGCAAAATGCACAGTGCTGTTTTCCATTCTGACCAAAGCACACATGAATTTAACGTGTCACCCCTCAAACAGAACAGGTCTGCACAATTCATTACAGCCATCTATCACAGCTCATTCTTTACAGCTGTACCAGAAATGCTGAGTCAAGGCCTGAAGCAGGAGCACCTGGGGGGAAGGCAGGGCAGCTCAGGTGTAAGCAATGTGTCTGATTGACCAGAAGGGCTGGAGCCAGGATCCACCCCTTCCAGCCCTCATTTAAGGGTTGGCAGTGGGGATATGGGTATCTCTCTTTGCAGGTTCCTGCATATCTGAGGTCTTCTGAAGGTAAGTGGGTTTTCTTTTTTTGTTTCTGCATCCATAGATGTTGTATTTGGGCTTGTTTCAATTTGCTGCTGCCTCGGATTGTGCCACTCTGCTATCATTGCTGTACTTTCCATCATGTTATGGCATTACAACAGCCAATTAACTTTATAGGCAATAATTTGCCCTGCAGGCACCACCCATACAGGGGGATACTCTGCTCCCAGGAGGAAGGCTGCATTCTCTGCCTCTTCAGAGCAGATAACAGTAATGGGCTGCAGGAATGGGGAAACAATTGCTTGCCATGCTTTGGCCAAGGAGCAGTGCTGTCCTTTCTCTCCTGTATTTGCTTTTTATAGGACATGACAGTCTGAGAAAACTGATTTAGCCAAGGAGTGGAGAAATCTCTATGCTAATGAGCAATGTGTATTCAATTCAAGTGCTGTTTCCCAGAGAGCAGAGAAGACACAGAGCTGCACAATCATTGCTGCGGTATGGAGGGTCAAACATCCTTCTCACAGCTGAGCTGAGTGAGCCCAGGTAGGATGGGAGGAGACGAAGAGATAACAAAACCTGGGGCAGGGAAAGGGGGAATGGTGCCTGCTGTGGCTCCCAGGCCAGAGGGCTGTGGGTGTTCCTGCCTGCAGGAGCTGGTAGCTCATGTGTTGTGTTACTCTTGGAGTTTGGACGTGGCCTTTGAGTCCTCCTCTCAGCTCCTTTTATTCCCTGCTAGGTTTACACAGCCTCTCCACTTCTAGTGTATATTTAGTCCAAAGAAAAACACCATTAAAATGCCGAGGAGGCTTTCAAGACAATTGTTTTATTATATTAAACCAACTTCAAGTCTAAACTCTGCTTCTGTGAAGTTACTGGATGGGATGCTTCAAACCTAAATTACTGACCAAATGTAGCCGTCACCAAAAAAAGATGGCAGCTTTCACAGCTCAACCGGAGCAGGTAAGGGTTTTAACAAGAGGGTGCTTCAGGGATCTGCACACAGCCCTTCTGCAACAGCTGCTGTCCCAAAGATGAGCATCCTTTGCTGCAGGAAGCACCTTTCAGCACCTTTCCCAGCCCTGGTGTTGCAGCTCTGAAACACCCAGTGCCTCTGTGCAGCTCTTTGGCACGTGCTTGCTCTGCTCCTGTTGGTGCTTCAGAGGAGGATAATTCTGAGCACTGCAGCCTGTGTGTCACCCGGTGAAACCCAAGAGCTGTATCCATTTTTAGCACCCGGCTGCTTGCCTGAAGTTATGTTGCATTATCTGACCAACACGTAAGGGAACAACATGAACTGCAGCTCCCCCTGCCACTTATTTACCTTCAGTTTAAACAGTGCCTCTGCAGCCTGCTGCGCTGCCTCCCGTGCACCCATTTACTCAGCACCTCTTGCAGGGCCGCTCTATTTTTACAAGTGTGCTGCTGGCTTTTATCTTCAGCTGCCTTCTTTATTTTTATTTTTTTAGCTCCTGTACTCTCTAAACTTATTTAAAACATGTTGGCAGATAAGAGCAGTGAGGGAAGATACAGCAAATGGATCATGGTTGGCATTGAGAATCGAGGAATTAAAGCGAGAGGTAACATCATAGGTTAAAAATGAACCATCGAGCTGAACAGCAGTAGTGCTTGTGCTCAGTAGGTGAGCTCTGAGGGATGAGGGAGCTCTGAGCCCGTGAGCACTGCATGCCAGTGGGTGCTGAGTGCACCAATTCATCACCCCTACATGCAAAGACACTTTAATGATGCCCAGACTTTCGAGCTTAGAGTCCTGTTCTCCTGAGGCTTTTTAAAACAGATTTGGTGACTCTCTTTGCCAGGTTTGTTTCAGTTCTATCTGTATCAAATCTTCAGTTGCAGTATATTGGTTGTATTTTGGTTTCTGTCTTTCTCATGCTATCCATAACCTTCAATTTTTTCCCCTCTCTGAATCTCATCTGAAAACTTAGAGGAAATCACAGGCTCATGGTCTTGTGTACACATTATGGCTTCCTAGTGTCTGTCTCTGTGTATGGGGGAAATGCTCCCTCAGATGGAGCAGGAGTTGAGGCTTTGTTTGCCTGACACTCAGGTGCCCACTGTGCCCCATGGGGCTGCCCTGTGCTCCCTTGGTGTCCCTGCATTAGTCCCACAGCCGCCTCTGGTACACTGTGCACGTCTGGGGCTGAGCTCAGCTCCATTTCACATTCAGGCAGTCTCAGAGCTGGCTGGAATGAGGGCTTGCTAAAGCTCCCATCAGATGCTGACGGGCCTTTTTGTGCCAGGAAAACGGATGTGTGTGACAACAGCAAAAGTGCCTGGAAGCATCCCAAAGGCTGAGCGAAACGAGGGGATTTTGAGTGGCACCGAACAAAAGGAGCAGTGATTTAATCGCCACAGATGGGGAGGGGGGAGCAGTGTCAGGAAAAGCAGGAGGCTGAGATTAGGGAGGCAATAAAATGGAAATGGGCAAGAGGTGGAGCAAACCGTGCTGCGATAAGGGGAGGTGGATTTCAGCCGTGGCAGATGGAGGGGAGCTGGCAGCCAAAGAGGGAACAAAAGAAAAACCAACAGGTAATAAATCTGTAAAAATCTCAATCAACAACTTGAAATACCATTTCCAAACTGTTTTCTCCAGGGAGCTGTGATTACAGCAGATGGGTGTGCAGGGCTGTGTGCTCTCTTTGGATGCACACGAGGGCCTCCAGCCAGGTGAGCAGGGCCTGAGCTCCTGTAGGCAGCACGGTTCTCCTGGTGTAAGAGTGGTCATTGAACAGCAAAAGGAGGAAGAAACTGCTTCTTTCTTGGCTGACCATTTGACTCAGCCTGAGTCAGCAGCATGAAGGTGACACGCTGTGTTTCCTCAAGCCCCATAGCAGTGCACTGCACCAGGTATCTCAGTTGTGCCCATTGGTTGTGTGTTTGTCCTACCCCTCCCTGCCTCTGTTTCATCTATTAGATGAAACATCAGTTGTTTCAGGTGTTATATTTTTGGAGAATGGAAAGCATCTGGGTACTGCAAGGACAAGAAGGGAAATGAATAGGTGAAGTACACGGGTTGCTCTGAGGTGGCAATTTCCCATCCAAGTGGTCCCACTGCTGCTGAGCTGAGCTCACTGAGCCCCACTTCCTGGCTGCCCCTTCCTTATCCCCTCATGGGTCTTTCTTCCTCTCTCTGCCTCCTCAGCCTATGCAACATCTCCTGAGCCCAAAAGAACGAGGTTGTACCATAGGAGGCTATAGATAATTGTATAAAGTTTTTATTTATGCTTTGAAGGCTTCCATTAGCTTTCCTTCCTCATTCCCTACAGGCAGGGCAAGAAGATGCTTGGGATAGTGATCCTTACTTGTGGCCTATAAGAATCATAGACCAGAAATGAAGTTTAATAGCACATACTCATTAAAGTCCAAGTGTAATGGAAAGTGGGGAAAAAGACACAGCCTTTCTCCAGCACATGACCAGGAGAGCTGTGAGCAGTGAGGGCACAGGGCAGCAGGGAGCTGAGGCTGGAGCTCTTTGTCCAGGAGCTTTCTAAGAAGCCCCTGGGACTCCTTGCCATGGGCATGTCATTGGGAATAAGAAGCATTTCAGCAGTGCTGAGATGACTGCACAATCAGGGGCAGCCCGTCTGCTTTTTTTAAGAACATTTTTTTTTTCCCCTTAGGGAAGCACTGCGGTCAGCCAGAAGTTCCTGGACAGGCAGTGGGAGTGAAGTGCATGAAATCCAACACTCCATGTCAGGTACCGGGGTCAGGCTGAGGGTCCCTTCAGATCCAAAGCACATATATCCCTCCCAATCCCCCCCTAAATTAAACAGAATGAGATGGGAGGGCAAAGTCAGCCAAGTGAACACAAAGCACTGGAGTTTACATCTGATATCAGTGCGTGTGGACCCAGGGGCTGGCTCAGCTGCAGCACTGCCTGGCAGGACCCAGCAGTGGCAGCCTGGGGTGCCGGTCCTTGTCTGACCCCACTGTGTTTCACATGCTGTTCTCCCTCCTCTGGGCTGAGCCAGCTCATCTTGCTTGAAACTCTGACTGAAAACATCATCTAAAAACAGCTTCACATGCTGGTGCCCAGAGGGGAGGAGCAGAGCCCAGCGGGCACAGACAGAGCTTCAATAAACAGCAGAGCCGACGGGGAGGGGATGGGAAGGATCTCACACTGACAGCAGCAGCTCTGCTTGGTTGGGTTGGGATGCAGGAGGTGGATGTACAGCTCCCATGCACCCAGGGCTCCTTGCATGTGGCTTTGGTGAGATCACAGCTCCCCTGTGTCCAGGCTGGGACTTAGAGTTGGTAATGAATGCTCAAAGACTATTGTGGTTTTCTTATTATCAAGCTTTCCCATGGTTGAAAGAAGGCACCTATTTCCACTCCAGGTATTTTTGGTCAGGATGAAAAGCTCAATAGCACACTCTAAATGTCACACTTCCAGCTGGCTCCAGATAATTTTGGTTGAGAAGGTTTTGCATGGAATCCCAGCACATTTTCAGCCTGAACTGTAATTCACTTCTTTTGGCAGGAATTTGCTACTAATGGAGCCTATCTGCAGCATGGGAACCAGCAAGTGAGAGCTGAAATCAAGGCTGTCAGACTCACTTCGCTTACTGGTTACGAAATGGGACAAATCAGCCCCAGAGTCACACGGAAACATGAGCACGGTGGTGACACGGCCTTTCATGCACAGCGTCAGCACTAAAAACAGCATATAGATGGTTTGGGAAGTTATAAACACCGACCTCATGATTCTATTCTGAGCTGGTCCTATGACAAAAAGGGGGGGAAAAATAACCAAATGAAAACAGCAACAACAAAAATCCAACAGAAGATAAGAGCCCAAAGCAATGGGCAGCACTGCATGGGGCCCACCGTGCTGGCTGTGGGATGGGAGCTGGCAGCACTGACTGACACCGGCACAGCTGCAGCCCAATGGCTCCAGCAGCAAAGTGCTTCAGAGCTTCCCTTCCTCTTCTTAATTATCATGATTTTTTTTAAGCTAAACAGCCTTTGTCAGGTTACTCGTGTCATGTCCCTGTTTAGCCTCCCACATCCAAAGTTCAGATGGATATTCAGAATGGCTCTTCCTAATCTTCAGCATGTCAGACTTCATCGGTTGATCTCAAGTTTCCAGCTGTCTCCCAGGTATGGTGTGGGGCTGATCCTGCCCTGCAGGAGGGGCTCTGGGCAGCTGGTCCAGCTGGATGGGACGTAGGAGGGCAGCCCCAGCCACACCTGCCCCCAGCCCTCCTCCACCCCATGAATCCATGGATTATTAAGAAGTGTTAATCAGCAAACATGGGATTGAAGGTCCTGTGAGAGATGTGTAGCAAACTGGTTAGAAGCCAAAAAATTTCCATGAGATAATTTTCAGTGGAAAAAGATGGAGAAAGCCCTAATGTATCTTAAGTGCAATATAAATTCTTACCAGTGAGTGTTTTGATGTAGTTTTAACCTCTGAGTTAAGTGCCACAATTCAAAAGACATCTGCTAACTGATGATTCTGTAAAGCCAGAAGTGCATCACATACATTCAAATGAGCTCCAAAAAGGCACAGGCACATCTGCTTTCATGAATCAGATCAGAACAAAAACCATTTTCTGTTGCTGCTGGTTTTGCCAGCAGTGGAGAGAGCTTTAAGCTCAGAAAATCATATTTCCCTCTCCCAGGGCCATGCCACCATCTGACCAAAACCTCACTGAACTCAAGACTCTGTGCTATCTGCAGTCCTTCTGCAGCTGGGCTGGCTCTGCTCCAGTGCCTGGAATGGGATTCCAGAGCCATCCCCACTCTTATCACCCGTTGTGCCGATAATCAGCCTGCAACAAGCCTGACCTTCTGATTTGATTTGAACTTTGGCCAACAGGAAAACACTTGTTGTAGCATCGCAGCCAGGCACCCAGCTGCCAGCTTTGTACAGTGGGGTTAAATTAAGGCATGTTCCCTACCGTGAGCACAGGGGAAGAATGGGAACTCACCAGATGTTGTCATCAGGCTGAGCAAGATGTGAGTGCAGGTGGGGCCATCAGCTCCTGCCTCGTGCTCTGCAGAATGCATTTCAAAGAACAAGAAACTTTCCAAATCGGTGAGGAAAAAGCCCTTATTTGCTGTCCCCACAGTACTGAGAAACAGTTTTTCTTCAGTGGTTCCTACCTGGTGAAGTCACACAGCTCTCCTGATGGTCCCATGCTGTTGCTGTGCAGGGCAGTGGCTCTCGCCCTATTCAGATGTGGCAGCCCCGGCTGTGCTCACTGCCCAGCACGGTGATGCCCTCAGGTCGATGGGGAAGTGCACTCCCTGCTGGGGGTCTGCAGACCCATCCCTGGTCACTGCCGGCCCCGAGGGGCTCCGGGAGGAAAGCAGCCCGGTGCCGCTCTGCTGCTCCCTGCGGGCTGATTGCAGAACTGCTGTCACCCTGCACAACCACTCTAATCACTGAGCGAGTACCAGAAGCCTTGCGCATCCTGTAACTCTTGCTGTCTCTTTAGAAGGGATCTACAGAGCCCCAGCGGCCTGCAGCCACCATATGACACCCTTTCTTTCTTACCGACACCAGTAAAGAAAAGATGCTACAAGTTCAACACGTGGTGCCTTTGGGGGAGAGCAGTCACTACTTCAGTGTGGTGGCTGGAGTGCAGCAGCAGTGCCTTCAGCAGAGATGTGTCCTTGCCTTTAGGGCTGGGCTGCAGCATAGAGCTCTGCACGAGGAGCCCTGAAGTACCATCAGAAGGAGCAGAGTGTTCAGTGCTGACTCTTCAGGTGCAAAGGAAGGAAGGTTGGAGAGCTGGAACTCTGCCCTTCAGGGCTCATCAAAGAGCCACACATGATAATCCCACCTGCAGGGCCCTGAACACCTGGCACCAGGGAGAGAAAAGCACTGTTTGGTTTTAAAATGCAAGAACATAACAACTTTCTGTCATTTGGATCACGTCTCCATGTCCATTCAAGTTAGGAAAGTTAAATATAACCAGCACCTTATAAAGTATTAATTGAAGCAAGCATTGCACTGGGACCCATGAATCATTGTGCATGTGTTCAATACTTACAAGTGTAGCTGTGGTGAGGAGCTGGGCTCAGCCCCTAGCTATGGTGCATGAGGGCTGCTGGGTGATCTGCTGCTGCTGGCTTACACCAAACCATAAACCACAGACCTGTCATTGGGGTGGGGAGAGCTCCCAGGGCACAGAACAAGGCTCACAAATCAACAGCACAATTTGATGTTAATCCACAGCTCCTGTGTCAGCTGTAGGAGTTAATGTTACAAGCACAGTGTCTGGAACAGGCCCTAGGAAATGCTATTGTTTTACCTGGTTGGCTTCTCCAGTTTCTGTCTTCTTTGTGGCTGGGGCTGCAGTGCTGAGCATCTGACTCATCCATCCAGGCACAGAGCACCTCACGCATCCCTCCTTGCTGCTCTCAGCCACCGATTATCTCAGATCATCAGTGCTTTGGATGACCGAATAAACAGGATTATCCTCTCCCGGTGCCTGTTAAGTCAAAACTGGATGGTGATCCTATTAGTGGATTGCAATAGCATGAGGATATCCAAGCAGGAGATTATCTTTTTTACTTGCTCTGCGGAGCTGAAATCAGTACTGGGAAATTTAATCTCCATGAAGGGGACAGTAGAGCTCACAGAAAGAAACCCAGATTCACGACCATCCCCTCAATCAGCCGCCTAGCTCAAGAAAGGCATCTCTATTGACAAAGTCATACCCTTCTTTCATTGATATAGTACCGGATTTGGGGTGCCCATGAAAAACATCTTACATGCGTAGCCTCTTTCATCCAAACTGATCCCAGCAAGCCTTACAAGTGCCACATGCCAATGGCACGTGGGATTAGCAGCACTTACAGGAGCCTGTCTGTGCTCCCACTGAGGTTACAGAGCACGGCGGGGGCACTCGGTGCTGAGTCAGACATGAAATGGGCTGGAACGGGGCCAGGCTGCTGAGCTGAAGCCTTGCATTGTGCTGGAAGGGTTTGGGTCTGCGCCTTGTGCAGAACAACGGGGCAGGTTGCAGCAGGGCACAGAAGGATGATGTTTGAAACATCGCAGTAATACACCTTCACTTGTTTTTTTCCAGCACTCAAGGTTAAAAATATTGTGAGTAGTTACAGAGGAGGAAATATCCACATCTCAATTAAAATCTCCTTAAAGTAACACAGAATATCAGAGAAGCAAACCAGCCAGCTCCCAACACCGTATAATAAATGCATGCAGAAAAGTAAATTCCTTCAAAAGAAGCTTTGAAGAGTGTAATTAAGCATGAAAGTTACCATATATTAAATTATACATCTACTAAAAAAAGAGTCATTAGCCCAGCAAATGGGCTGTTAATGATTTCAGGTTTGCCTCAGGCTGCAAGCAAACCAACCTGCCATGAAGCAGTGGCTGGGCTGCTGCTGAGCCTGGCTGTTGCCACAGACCTTGCCCACTGCTTGGCAAGTGTGGAACAACCAAACTTACTATAAATCACACCAAAAGTGGCCTGGAGAAACAGCTGGAGTTTGTTTGAGACAGGTGAAATGCCAGCTCTGAGGTGCTGGGAGCCCCTCCATGCACCAGACCCTTGGTGTGCATCCAGCTGCATTGCCCCACTCCCACTGTGTTTCATGGCACTGAGAGTTAAAGTTTCCTTTCCCGTCTGCCTTTCTGATGGCAGCACTCAAGGCACAACCTCAGGTGACCTTTTGGACCCCATTTAAGACATCTAAGTAATTCTATGTCAGATAAGTCACATGTATGGTGCCCGGTCCTTCCTCCAAGTGCTGTTGTTTCTCATGGTTATTCCTACAAAAAGAACATGGCTCGATTTTGGCAGCACTTGCACAGACTTCAGGGTAAATATAGCTGTCGTTGACTTTCCCTGAGCCTCAGATACTTCTGAAAATAAGCTTTCTGGCACCCACTGAGGAACATGCTGAACATCTCCTTTAGTTACATGCCCCCAAATAAAAGGAACCCATAAAGTCCTTACCAGCAGCCATAAGAATTTGATTTGAGATCACATTTAACTCTCCTTACAAATATTCAGGCACAGTCCACCTCTCACTCCACCAACAGCATCCAGAATATCTTCAGTGTACTCAGCAGTGGCATCACAGAGTATAACTGGAAAGTAAGAATTAAATAAAAGAACTGAGTTACTTCTTTTTAACAGCCTCCCCTATGAGGGTCCACGTGTGCACTGGAGGCTGTTCCAAGGGCACTGGAGCTTCCACCACACTGACCCCAACCTCAGCTCACACAGCTCTCAGGTCTTCGTATTTAAAATATGCTTTCCAAATTTGTTTTGTTTGTACTACATTAAAAGAAAAAACAAAAACCAACCCACGACCCCTTTCCCACTAAAGCAAGTAGATTTTCCAGTGAACTCCAGCACTTAACCCTGCAGCATTTTACTATTTCTAGATTAGAGCATGAGTTTCACATTTTTTCCTGGACAAAAAATAAATATATAAGATATGCATGAATTTATAATGCCACCATGGTAAACACAAGAGGCATCCTGGAAAGGAAAACAACCCGAGCAACAATATTGGGCTCAAACTTTCCCAGCAGCTCAGGAGCAGCAGCCCACTTCTGCTAAGGCTGCGGACAGTTCTGTGCCCCTATAAGCAGCTGCCAGGGCCATCTATCAGGGCTGGGTGCTCTATTACGGACAGCCTGTGTTCCTTTCCCCCTCTGGCTCTCTGCAGTTCCAGGGATGCCCTCCTGAAGGGACCAACCCTGACACACTTTGTTTCACATCCTACCAGGCTGGCGTGGCCTTGGTGCGGCCTTCACCACTCACAAGTGAAGGCAACAGATGAGCATTGCTTCTTGCTGAAAGCATCCCAGTCTGCCCTGAGTGTCCCAGCAGGGCTTTATCACCACAGCTCGTCACGAGATGGGAGTCCTTTTCCATAAGACATCTCTTGATTAGGAAAAGAGCTGCCTTGGGAGCAGCTACTGCTATAAGTGGAAGAATAGCTCCCATTTTTAATTATCTGATTAAGTTTTCCACACTAAATCTAATTGAAGCAGCAAGGAGGGGACTGAATTTAAAGACAGACAAGGCATTTGCATCTGTTTTGCTGATTATAGTAGTTGCACATTTTACTTTAAACACCAATGGGCTGCAACGGCCATTCAAATGATATGGAAATTGGTACTTTATACTGAAATCTCCCTTAAGCAATAAAGGAAGGGATTAGCACATGGCTCTGCTTCTCCTTTTCTCTTCTTCTTTTCATTTTACTAAAGTACTGTGCCAGTGGAAATCTGATGGCTCATAAACAACACCTGTATCTGCTAAGTTTTATTATATCAAGCTGCAGAATATTTGAACCTTTTTCTGTAACTAACATGATACAGTTTTTAATTAAAATAACAGCCTATATCTGAAGCACTGAATTAATTAACTTCATTTTCACAGGGCCCATCTATCCCAGAAACGTAGGTACACAAGTGATAAAGGACAGTGACCAGCTTGGTGCCCGCACAGAGCCTGCCTCACCTGCACAAATCCAAGGAGCACAAATCAGGGTGTCAGTGCCACCCAGGACTCAACCCCTGCCCTCAACCCCCTTTGAAGAAGGGGGGTTTCAGAAGCACTGAACACAGTCACTGGGCTCACACATTCCACTGAGACACCTTCAGCTCTTCATAGAAGAATGCAGACAGGATTGAGCAAAGCAACTCCTTTCTCTCAATAAAATTTCAGTACGTGACCCACAGAATAGAGCATCATCAGTCCAGAACTGCACACATTACATAGGGACCCAAATTCTGCTCTTACCCACCTGCCTCTGCATCCCCACTGCCTTCAGCGGATTTTTTAATCACAGAAATAAAAGGGCAACATCACTTCTGAACATTTGCACTGTATCCATCATACTAAAGCCAACACAACAGGGCACACTACAGCACATTCATGCAAGAGATCTGATAACCGCGTTTGCACTTCTGGTTTTGTCAGCCACACATGAATATTTATGCACGTTTCCATGATGCGCCCCTGGTTTGCATAGGGCACAGGTTGTCAGCAGCTGAAAGCCATTAGCATCTGACAGCTGCTGAAAGAGCTTGTTTGGAACAAATAGGTGTCCTGTCCTGCAGAGCAGGCAGGTGATCGGGGCATCATTAGGGGCTGTGGCTCTGGCAGCTGTCGGGACAAGGAAGGCCCTCCCTGTGCTGCTCAGCCCGGCCTGGAGCTGGGAGATTTAATTATCACCACCACATAATGGGTGGTTTGTAGGAGGCTGAGACCTGACAGAAACAGATAGTGGGCAAACAGAGAACAGATCGCAGCCAATGGAGTAATTACAATCCAAATAAGAGCCCATGAGCCGAGAGCAGCAGATGTTGCTGTCTGTCAGCATCTCCCCATAAAATGCATGTTTGAATGGTGTTTGAGAAGAAGGTAAAAGAGCATTACTAGCAGAGCTACAGGATGCTGGTGGGGGATGCTCAGGGACAGTCCTCATGAGGGAAATCCTGGGGATCTCTTGGGAGCAGAGGTGGGGACATCCAGTGATGGGGACTGAGAGGGTTCAGGAAGGGGCACCCCCCCTGCAATGAATGCCTCCCCTCCCAGTGCAGCTGGAGCAGGAACAAGCTGAAAGCTTCTCTATGTAGGAAGAGAGAGATGATGAGCTCTGTGCCTCTCTGGTATTCTTGAAAACGGTGAGCTCCTACTTTTCTGCAAGCACATGCATGATACAGCTTTAATAGAGAAACCCTGAAGTTAACAAGAACAGCAAACATCTGTGCCCAAAACCATGGGTGAGGAAGCGCCCTCCATTTCTCAGTGCTCACAAAGTATTCACTGCTGCCTGCTTGTGCTGTGTTTTTAAAACACGGGTTGTTTAAAATATACACAATTAATATTAACAAAGACCTGTAGTTCTCAGGGCGAGTCGCTGGAACAAGCACTGCCTTCTGTCTGATGTGCAGTGACCTTTGGAAGTATTTTAAGGCACCGTCCTATAAGCAACGCTTCTTGCACCAATTGCTTCTGCCCGGATATAAACCAGCAGAAACCATGAGAGCGGCGTGGGATAGACCTGTGTTTTCTAAAACTGGGGGAAGAGAAAATTGCTGACATTTGGAAGATGGTTCAAGCTTCACAACTTTCTCATTTGTTTAATGATAACACGTACAGAAACTGCATACCACAAATAAGGATGCTGCAGCACACGGAGAGCCAGCAGGAGGCTTCACCATGAACCAAAGCCGTGGCAGAATTCAGAGGTGTAAGAAGAGGGATTTGTCCCTTTTCACTTACCAGGGCCACGTGAGGGAGCACTCAGTACAACACAGATGAACACAGCACTTTTTTTTTTAAGCCAAAGTTCCTGAAAGAAAAAATAAATAAATACAGAAATAAAACTGAATGTAGAAATACTTGCTATGCAGGAAGAAAACAGCCTGATTGCATCAGCATGACCTGCTTTAGGTGATGATGCCAGACAAGTTCCTTCCCTCTTCCATCACACTTAGGTTCCTTGTTTAGCCCATTTCTTTAAAAGCTATCCTCAAAGGGCCAATGGCATCAGAACATCACATTCAGAAGAGTTTTGCTGCCAGCCCACAGCCCCAGCAATGCTGCAGTCAAAGGGTTTATGCAGCAGTCCAGAGCATCGAGAGTGGAAGCAAGTGCTTCTTCCAGAGCTAACATCTCTCAAAGCTGCCAACAAGTAGTTTTAAAATACAGATAGATGCAGTTAGAGACCTACCAGCTACTGGCATCTGTCTTGGTCATGAGGCTTTTATAATAGAGTGCTGTGGCTCTATCTGAACTGCTCCTCCCCAAAGCTCACCAGCATGGGCAATGGTTGGCCCTGACACTCCACAAGCTGTGAAGGAGTCAGCCTCAAGGCATTGCTTCATCTGATTCCAGCATCACCATCACCATTTCAAGTAAAAATATCCTTATCAATATTGAATTGGATGAATGTTTGTTCTTCCTTTCCTTACTGACTGATTGCACCACGCTGTCACATTCAGTCCAAACTGTGCTGCTGTCACATGTTTCCTAACAGCTGGTGTTGGTCAGCAGGTAACTCTTTAGACTGAAACTTTTCTGCACAAATCCTTCCACAATCCTCTGTATACGTACAGATCTTGAAAGAACACAGGTTCTGCAGCCCTCTGTGCCCACACTTCTCACTGTCTGCCCACCCTGCAATGCGATGACACAAAAGAAAAGAAAATACAACAAGTTGGAAGAGCAGTAAGGTCTTGGACTCCAGCAGGTGAGGACCTGCTTGGATGCAATAACAATGGGTGCAGAAATAAGAGAAAGATGCTACTTGCCTTCAGGATGCCTATGAGGCTCTGTCATACACAGGGATCTCCAGATGAGATACCTACACTTTCACTGCCAACCCTTAAATGAGGGCTGGAAGGGGTGGATCCTGGCTCCAGCCCTTCTGGTCACTCAAATGCATTGCTTACACCTGAGCTCCCCTGGGTTAGCCCTGCCTTCCCACCAGGTGCTCCATCACTGTTTCAGGCCGTGATGTACCATTTCCACTACAGTTACAGGATACAGCTTCTAGAGCTGCATGGGGTCCCCATGGCAAACCCCCCACCCTCATTCCCCATCCCTGCCATGTGCCCACACGCTCCCCACCACACACAGCAGGAGGAGTGCAGGCACAGCACTGAGAGAAGTGATGCCGAGGAGCTGCTCGCTGTCATTTCCTGCAATTAAAGACTACTTACTTTTCATGCTCGTGCTGCCAACCCCCCCATCTGACTGCCACACTTGCTGAATTTCATTTTCGAAATGTTGTAATTTGTTAGAGATCACACCCAACTGGTTATTTGACTGTCTGGGTTTAAACACTACCTTTGTAGCTGATCCTGGGGCTCTCTGTCACAAAAAAAAAAAAAAAAAAAAAGAGAATATTTAAGAGGATTTTCTCCATTTGTATCTCATGAAGGAATTCTCTTCATTTAAGGCAAAGGACGGAGTTCTCTGCCAAGTATTTATACACAAATAGAATCACAGTCTCTGGCTTTGTGATAGGAGTCGCATCCTCAGGGTACAATTACGGCAATTATCTGGATGGATCTTCTCATCAGTAACCTTTGACTCATCTCCTACGAACTGTCAGTCTTCATCATCAGATGGGGAAAGCAGTCTATTGTTTCTATTCAATCATCTGCTTCTGAGAAAGAGAAAACCCCGTGATGAGGACAGCCTGCCTGCCCAAATCTGTGACCTCCTGCAGCTCTCCTGCATCTGCCAGGCGGGCAGCAGGGACCAGCAGCAGCTCGCTCCTGTGCTGTGCTGCTGTCAGGACGAAAGCAGCAGGCGCCCCCTGAAACTTCTGCATTTCTCATTGGGATTTCAAGGCAAGCAGAGAAGATCTTTTTGCATGCAAAGTAGAGCCGCATCTCCCAGTTCTAAAAGCTGAAGCTCCCTCCATGTTTCCTCCCCACGAGACTCTGCCACCAGCCACGTCCGTGGCCTTTAGTTGTGCTGCCATAGTGTTTTTACATCAGCCTAAGCGCTGACCTTTATGAAGTTATGAATGTTATTTCAATTTTAATACTTGGAGTTTAATGTCTCTGGAAGAGATTAACCACACCAGCTTAATGTCTTTGGTTCCTTGCACATTCGCTCACTGCTTTCTAATGTAACTTAATCACTGCATGCTGCCACTCCCCTCCGTTTCTATTTCTAGTTCAGTGCAATTATTTAAACAAGCAAGAAGGCAGCAGCACGCTGTTTTATCAGTGGGTCTCATTGCACCTAAAAGCAAAAGAATTAAATCAGAGATTAATTTTCTTCTGTGTTTCATCTTCCTCCTCTGTACAGTGGAGACAGCCATAGCTGCTGCTGCAGGGAGCTGCCAGGTTTTCACAGTACCAGACACAATTAATAGAGCTGAGATGTGCTTACAGCTGTGGGCAGGGAGCTCTGGCTGCAGCTGTAGCAGTGCAGTGCCTTTGCTTCCACCAGTACCAGTGCTGCCCATTAGGGAAGGAACCAGGCAGCGCTGCCATGAGGGTCATTTCAGGTTTGAGCTCTGAGGTCCCACAGCTGTCACTGCACTCTGTTTCTTTTACAGAACAAGACAATGTGCACCAGGAATGGGAGTGCAAGCAACTGGGGTTGGAGAAATTGAGGCTGTGTACGTTTTCTAATTGCAATGTAGTTGTGAGATTGTTAAATAACCGTAACAAATTGATTCTAACTAACAAAGAAAGTAATCGCTGTGAAGATCTTCAGCAGATGACAGTCAGTGTGTTTTGCTAATCCAGAAACCCAGCCAGCAATATTTAAAAGACACAAACAGTTTTTTGGATACGAAGGAAAAAATATCAGGAATTTAAGATGACAGTTAATTTCTTGGAAAGGAGACAATTCAGGAAGTGGAAATAAGCTGGAAACTCACTGTTCTCTGCTCTTACAGAACACTGCCCAGGCAAAAGGTAATGATCACTGCGTGCTGAAATCCCAGGTCACAGGGACCCATCCCAGCAGCGTGATGCTGTGGGAGCAAGGCAGATTCAAAGCCCGTTCTCCTTCCTGGCAGCGCGGCTGCAGCTCGTAGTGACAACTAGAGCTTCATCTGCTAAGAAAAACAGCTAAAAAAACCTCTTGGTTTAGCCTTCACCTGCACAAGATGTTAAGCGAGATGCCTAATTTCAAACTGAGGAAAAATAAATAAGTAAAACAATAAAAAATATTATTAATTACTAATTAATATCAATAAATTAATAAAACTAGAGCACCTTTGTCATGCATCTTTCTTTTGCTGGTCTGCTGTCGGAGATGTGAACCGGTGCTGCCATCTCCAGGAAGCGCTGCTGATCGGCTGCATTGCGCACTGCTCAGCACCAGCCCATGGCAGAGCAGCACTACCGTTAGTATCTATTTCATGGCATGAACCCTTCCTGAATGTTTAATGACTCCTCTATAATTCGTAACTGAAGTTGTTTGTTTGTTTTTTAAATTGTCATCTGTTCAGAGTATGTACTGTTTTAGTAAAAACTAATACATGTGTACTGATCTTATAGGTACAAATAACACCACGGAGTTCACTTTGTAAACCCATCACCTGAAAGCTACGGTAATGTAAGTTCTTAAGTACAGCAACCAGCGTTCCCAGTTAAAAAGCTCGAGTCCATAAGGAATGACTCCTGAGTAGGTCTAAAGCATTCCGTCTTGATTTCAAAAAGGACACATTCTGGCTTCTAACTATTCAGATTGTCATTTTTCAACTTCATTAATGTCTTTTATTTTTTCATATACATTCTACTTTGTGTAGTGTGATGCTCAGATACCAGCACAGGGCAGCACTCAGCTTGGTTAGTAACAATTCAAGCAAGCAATATATTCAGAGCACTGATCACGTCCAATATATAACATCATATCTTCACTTTCAATTTATTTAGATAATGAAACTAATTTACATTGAATATTACACGATGAGCCAGGTAAGTAAGTAGCGCTTATTATAAGTTTAGAGGAAAACTAAGCATTAAGTGGAAATTTAAATTTTCGTATTATAATATAATCAACAATTAAAAAAGAAAATGTGTGTTCCAGCCAATCACTGGTGGCACCAGCCACAAGTCATTTCTAATGAGGGCTCAGCTCTTATGGTAACAGTCATTTATGAAGGCACAGAGAGGAGCCCACAGGCCCTGCATAGTGTGCAAGAAGAGAACAGCGATGGATACTCCCAAATATCAATTATTAAAAAAAAAAAAAAAAAAGAAATCTGGAACTAGCACAGAAATTCTAAAAGCTGTGCATGTCAAATAACAGACTGAATATCTGCATGAGCAATAGCTAATGAGACATTATCTTAGCTGTAGAAACTGAAGTTTCCAGATGAAAGGATATGAAAGATACCAAAAAGATATTGTTTGCGTGCACCAAAACATTAATAAACAGCTAAATCTAATTATTGCAAAAGCATACACACTGCAGCTGTAAACTTCTCTCTAAACATACCATTACATTCTTACCAGAGAAAACAGAAATGTCAATGCTAATGTAAACTCAGCTGCTGATATATATTCATTATATTCATTATATTCATTCAGAAAGGCTTCAACATTTCTTACTCTGTGTCAAATTTTATCTCCGCGTCATTGGCCACAAATCAGTGTAGGTATAACCTGCTATATCAGAATGTAATGTTTGAGGACATCTAGGCCTTAGATATATTTCTACCTGCCCACCATTCTGGTCTCCCCAGATCTGAATTTATTCACTTCCTATTAACCTTAACCTAATGAGAAAAGATGAGGAAGCAGAAGAAAGAGAAGGAAAGAGATTAACTACAGACCATCCTCTGTTTCATGTTGAAGGAATAAATGCTCAGTGCTCAAGTGCTACCTACACTGAGTAACACTGAGTAATTACAAGCACCCTTCTGACTGTACAGACGTGCTGAGCCAAGAGATCTGTAAATGGGCCTGGTCACCCCTTCAGCATGACAGAAGGATGACTCTAGCCATTTAAATCACTAGAGTTTTTATTATTGGATCATTATCTGATTTGAGTATGAGAGAAGAACAATTTTTTTGTTAAGATGCATATTGAGATTAATGTGCAATTTGGGTTTTGAAACCAAAAATGTTCCATTCTGGTCTGTATTAAAGCAGTGTATTATCAAAAATAGGCTCATAAGGAAACTCACTACAGCTCAACGCAGCAATGATTGTTTCATTCACCTTTATAAAGGCAAAGTGAATTTGTAAAAGGGAAAAGAAAAAATGCATTTGTAAGCATTGCTGAGCAAGGAATTTAGGAAGATATCTGCAGGAGCTGAGGAATAGCAGTCCCAGAACAAGTACCTGAGCAGTGACCCAGAGCAGAAGACCAGAACTTCTGCTCAGCAATTCAAGACTGTTCTAAAGCATTCCTCCATTTTTAGCACTTAAATTAGCTTCATTGTGAAACAGTAATTAAGCAGCAGGGAAGATTTACCACCTTAGCCTTTTATTCTTCATTCTAATTTACATGATTAAATTCTAACTTATTCACTGATTACCTTATTGCTTAGCATGCTTTGGATTCTCCCTTTCTTTCCTTCTACCCTTGCTTCTTTTTCTGGGTGTAGAAGTTTTGGCCTTCACCAATCCACATTTTTCAGGATACTTCTGCATATCACCCTGGTAGCATAATGAAGTGTAAATACATTAATCAAATATTAATATTATATATATATATATATTATATATAATATTGAGTTACTGCCCAGTCCCTTGGAGAAGGTTAGAGCTTCTCCTCCTGATGTCATTAATGTTTGCAGAGACAATGACCAAGCAATGGAAAAGCTTCAGAATGAGGGCAGAATAAAGATATTTTTACATACAATTTGCTCTATCAAATAGTGCTATTGTGGTTTTTTTCATCTCTTGTAGTTTCCATGGAAATAAGTAGGAGACATTACTTTTGGATCAACCTTTGTATTTCTTCATACTATCAGTTCAGCAAAAGATATATGCAATATAATCAATGCTTTTATTATGGAGTCTGCAGATGTATAAAATATATTTGTCAGAGATACATACAGACCAGAACATCTGTGGATCTTTCATTTTAGCACACACACTAGCTGTACTACAGATCTCCCCTCCCCCTTATTTTGTCCCTGTAAGTTAAAGTATTAGGTAAGAGTACCCAATGCAAACCCTGCTTGCCAAGTCATCCACTTAATACGCAATAATTTGTCAGTGAGTTTAAATACCTGCTTGCATGGATAGCTGCACTGATCACATCTGAAACTTCTTCCATCCCCGTGAATCTTCTTGCACTGAGTAAGAGCATAATGGTTGTGAAAAGCAGGCTCACAGTGACTGCACTGAACCGCCACTGCCATACGTGAATGCACACTTTGTAACTGGACACCTGAAGAGTTGAAATAATTATTTTAATGGTAAATTTTGGATCTCCACAAGTTTGAACAAGAATTAGATTGTGCACAGCCCCAAGTAACATGTTTGTTATAGAAGAAAGTGGAAGAAAAAAGGACCTTCTGTACTCTCAGCAAAAATTCCAGAGAAATTAAGCATTTATAAGCTGAAATTGTTTAACAAATCAAACCTCTTTGAAAGTTCCAGTAATGGTCTACTTTAACCTACACAAGATTCATTTCAAAATGCCACCCAAAGTAGCCGGTAATTACAAAGGAATTGTGACATGTTGACACTAATTCCATGCTGACTTTGAAATAGTTAAATCCATTAAGTGGCACCTTTCTGAAAACACAGATAGATACTAGAGGCAGATTTGTCTGCCCACATATTTTTAATACAGCCATTTCATAACTTCAAAAATCTAAAATTGTGTCTAGCTCTTCTTGGTACTGGTCAACTGTATCACTTAAATGTGCCCTATTTCTTTGTACTGATTTCCTAACAAAACTCTTACCTGTTCAAGAACATTTTCTCCCTAGAAGAGAATTGAATTTACACATGAAATAAAGCCATAGTGACTTCACAGGGATTTGAATCAAGTAGTCTTCCAAACAAGAGCTGTTTAAAAATGTAGTACATGCAACCCCCAGAGAATCCCAAAGCCTTGTATCTCCAGAACTATCTATGAGAAGTTTAACTTTTATTTTTAGTATCAATCTTATTCCAACACTGTTTGACACAGATGACAATGGGGTAAATAAATGAATTTTCTGCACATGGAGTAAAAATGTACTTATGCAGTGCTCTATTTTTTACATTCTGGAGGAAAACCCCAACCAAGGAAGAGATATTTCAGTTTATTGTATCATCTTCAGTGTTTCATGATTGTTATACAGTCTGAAAATAATATTAGAAACTGATACAAACAAATTCAGAATCCAACAGGTAACCTGGAGGGGAAAAAGGACAAAATATTTGATGCTTTGTATTTTAAACAACTTAAAGCATCAACCACAAGATGTCACCCCATCTCCTTGCAGGAACTTCCCTGTAAATCAGCACTGACATTGTCCATAGAATATTCTGTAATGATGTAAAGTCACATAACACATTTGGTATCATTATAAGCAGTAACAAGTAGAAACATTTTGGCCCTAACTATCTCTAGGCCACAGCAATGTGGAATAAGCAAAGCACACAAAATACGTGCTTTTCAGGTATGTTTTTACTCAAAATCACAGATGAAAAATGTTGTGATTTACAGACTGAAATTAGGAAGGAAATTCACAAGGAAACCCATGAAATTTGAAGGCCTACAGGAAACACAGGCATAAATAATGACACTGGGGAATCCTACCTGAATGAACTGCCATGTGTCTTTTCAGTTTATATGCATCTTTGCCAGCATAACTGCAAAGGTAGCAGGCATAAGGACGCTCTCCTGTATGTGAGCGAATGTGTCGCTTCAGTTTACTTGCCTAGCATAAAAATAAGAAAATGTCTGCAGTAACATTTGCATTTATAGCAGCATAAACAGTTAAAATATAAGCAAATTTACAAAATACATCTACTGCAATTTTAAATACTGCATCAGTTACAGACTTAGTGCTGCCTGTTCTGGTTTTAGGTGATATTCTGTACTCTTCCCTTGTGGTCCTTTCACAAGCCAAAGTATTATACAACGTAAACTTTGGCCATTTGGCCAGTGCAGTGTACATACATATATTTGCACTGCAAGACAGGCATTAATACTGTAGCTTGCCACATACAACTTAGCATCTGAAAGCCTACCAACCTTCCCCAAAGAATTCAGAAATGCTGTACTTACTTCCACACTCTAATATTTACACATTGAATACTTGAAAGGTTTTTCAAAGGTATGCTTGTAACACCTGTGCCGTGCAAGCTCCCCACTGGTCACAAATGCTATATCACAGTCACTGCATTTATAGGGCCTGGTCCCTGTGGGAGTATAACATTCCTAAGAACCTTATTTAATAGCCATATGATCCGTCTGCATTAAATCAACACGCACAATTTTTATCAGAATTGATTAAACTGATTAAATAATGCAGACAATATGTAACATGGAATATCTGCACACATAAGATAATACCTGTATGTACATTCACGTGGTTCTGCAGGAGTGTAGCTGTTCGAAAAGCCTTGAGGCAGATGTGACACACGTGATGTTTTTCTTCAGAATGGATTTTCCTGTGACGGTTCAGACTTGATATCTTGAGTGAGGTGTATGTACACAGCTCACAGCTGAAGACTGCTTTTTCTCCTGTGAGAACAAAGGCACAATTAGATCATGAGATACAAAAGAACGACTTCACTCTTCAAAAGTAGTACTGAATTCAATATAGTGCCTCTAGTTTAAGGAAACTACCTCACATTTATACATAAAAGTGCTTCAAAATGCAATAATTTCTTCCTGACAGCTTGCCTTTCTGTAACACAGCTATTTAAGACTTTAGCAATTCACCCCAAAATAGTGCCATGCATTAGTGATATAATTGAGAACCTAATTCTAGGAATCCTACCTCCTAGTCTAACTCCCACCTCCAAGAGAGGATGAAAGTTTCACATGGCTAAGATGTGGTTCATCAAGGCACTTCTAAACAATGCAACACACTTCTTGTTGTCAACTGTCTGATTGGTACTAACAAATGCAAAGATTTGGATATGGCAGGCTAAGCTACCCTCAGCTTTCAGCCAAGTGTATGTAAAATCTGTTATGATGTAAAAGCCCCTACAAAATTATTAGTTGACTTTAAGGATAGAAAGATCAGCTCCTTGAAGAAGACAGAATAAAGTCTCGCTTTCTGGATTACACAACATTTCCAAGTTCTTAGCACAGCAGTAACAAATTTCTTTGAGAGCAACAGTGAAGAGGAAACGTGCTGCACTTTCAGTTTTGAAAAGGATTCAAAACTGCAAAATGGCAAATAGATTATAAGAGAAGAGCCTTTCCAGAACAGTTGCCTCAGCTCCCAAATGCACTCTGTAATGTTTTTCATGCTGAGACCAAAATGCCTTTTATACAGCGCTTCATAGCACACAGAACGTGCTGCTAACATTTCAGTAACAGCAAACAAAACCGCTTTATTGTTGTTTATTCATTATGGATTCATCCCACAGAACAGAACTTCCTTTGCGTTGTTAAACCTGTTCAAGTGTGCTCCCTTTAAATGCAATATCTAAACCAAGGGACGTTATTGATTGGTACATCCATACTTCAAACAACCTGCACCAGTCTACCTTCATATCCAGATATTATGAGGGACATATTCACAGATTTTTCAACTCCACTGATGTCATCCGACTTTCAGAGCACAGACATACAGATTCTAGGGAAACAGTCACTTTATACGCCCCTTAAGTCAGTCCTTAAACTCTGCAACACACTCCTACATTCCTGAAGTATTAAGACATGAAGACAGCTACGTTCTGTTACTCTCATTGAGGTTCTGGGAGATAATCCCGCTGACAGGCACTGGTATTTGCCTACCACTCTTAACCAGCAAACTGGAACCATTCTAAGCTCATCCACAAACCCTGAATATATGCATCTTGAAGCTGAATGGACAAGATTAAATAAATTATCAGGCTTATCCAAAGGCATTTTATACCCGATCTTAACTCTAACACCTCCCTGGAGGTTTTAAAAACCACATCATGTTCAAAACACCATTAATTTCTAAACTCCACGCAGAATGGATCTCCTGAACACAATACATATGACATCAACTCATATTTCATTGCTTAAGGCAAAAGAGTATTCTCCCTTCTTTTAATTTTCCACAGAAAATTAGCTTTAACTTAACCTAAACAATTAACAGCATGGACATTTCATACAAAACCTCCATGTTGCTTCAAAATCTAACTTAAAATATGTTATCAAATAATTAACTACAGGTATTACAGTCAACAATTTACCTTCCTTATGATGTGAAGAACTCATTTGAGATTCTAGATACTTGGGATCTCTTATAACTGTTTGTACTGATGGAGATGAATATTTGTGGTTTTTATCTTCATCATGTGAGTCTGACCAATCATCACTAGCTTTACAGCTCAGACCCTCTGCTTCCTTTCCTCCATCCTCTTCAGACTGGGCCATTTGCTAGACCTTATTTTCAAATTCAGTGACATCATTATCTCTGTTAACCTACTTAATTAAGAAGTTTTTAAACTGCCTTAATCCTTTGTCATAAGATCATGACAGTTTTTATTTTTGTTAATTAATCTTAAATACGATCACATCCCAGAGAGTATCTAGAATGGCAAGGAATCTCTATTATAAACCAGTAGTTAGCAGAGGTTTAATACCAATGTTTCGTGTCCTTTCAATACAGCACATTTCATATGAAACCATATCACACATCCAACAATCACTGTCGTATTGTGCTCACATAAAAGAAATTTTCTAACACTATTTAACAGACGTAGGCTCTGAAACAACAAAAGCACCACAGTGCTTTTGATGAACTGAATTAAAAGTTTGTCTGAGCTGTAGCAGCTTAGAGCTAGTAATCTAGAAAGGCTACGTTTTTTGTTTGCTTTTTTCAATAGAGTATGAAATTACAGAGAGCTGCACAAAGGATTAGCTATTTCAGTCCAACAAATCTCAACACTTAGGAAAAATGATACTAAAGTCAGAACAGTGTGAGTCTGATAGTACAAGTTAACAACTATCATATTGCCACCTTCACCACACCCAGAATTAGTACCTCAATCAGCAGCATGTCACTTGGCTCCTCCATTGACTTGTTCTCTGAACTCTCTGCCTTTCCTTCTTGCAGAATGTTAATGTGCACCAAGCCCAAGTCACACAGATCACACACGGCCTCGTGCCCACTCACTGGCACACCCTGCCCATGCTGCACCATGTCCTCCTGAGGGTGGGCAGTGATGTGACAGATGCCTGCAATGCCATCTTCCTCTGCCCTTAAACACACTGTCTGTAGTGTCAGCAAGTCTCTTTCACCCTCTTCAGGAGACAGGGACCACTCTGCGAGGTCACTCGTCCCCATCATCGCATCACTGACACTTCTCTTCTCCTTCTCTGGGATTATCTTGTTCTCATCACCCTCTTCTGTTCCATCCCAGTTTCTTACAGCACCTTTGATTTTGGTGAAAGGCTCCAGCAGACCTAACACCACATCCACCAGTGAAGAAGCCTGCTTAGAACGCAAAGTTAAAACAAGGGCAAACCACGATCTTTTCAGCCAAGCTCCCCAGCCTTGTTCCTCAGCCCTGAGCCCTCCACAAGCCCAGCTGCACCTCTGTGTCCACTCCCACCATCCCCTCATGAGCCCATCTCCCCACACCTCCCAACCACCATCTTCCACACATTCCTTCCTTCCCCATGCACTCATCCAAGGGCCCCCACCTGAGCTGCCTCACTGCCCACAGAGCCAGCTCATCCCCAGGGGAAGGACATACCCAGGCCTGCACTGAGGGCCCATGGCAGTCCTGTGTAAAGATCTCAGTCTTAATTGTAGGTCCTTAACCTTCTGCCCCTGCTCAGTTGCAGAGCACACGGTGTAGCTCAGTTGGTTTTCCCACTTTTCAAAGCATTAGAAGTGATTCCCACGTTTCCCATCCGGAAGCACTCAGCCTGGTGCCACCTCTGAGTGCTGCTGAAGAGCTGGTTGACGGCAGCACTGCAGCATCTCTTACCATCATGGCTTAAGTATTATGCAAAACTGACTGAAGTACATTCACAGAGGCAGTAGAGCGGTATATAAACATCTTCATATTATACTTCAGGCCACTGCTGGCTATTCAAGGAGAACAAGTTTTGGATTAAGTGTTCTCCAAAGGTATTGTAAAAATGTTTTTGAGATAAACTTGTGAGGTTTGAGAGACTAACATTTAATCTTGTGTACCTTTCCAGACTATCAATTTCCAACACTCAAACACCTCACAAGGCCCACTTACCATTCACACTCTATTACAAACTAGTGCAAAGGAAGGATGTGGAGCCTCCCCTCTAAATGGTAGGTATGATGTAGCACAGTGCATTGCAGAGCTGCTATCACCCAGCATGAACCAGATCCCACTCAACACTTTACTGAACTTAAAAAATATCCCTCGTCAGTTTATGGCTTTCCTCACCTGTGTCAGTGACCCCCTTGAAAGTGGCATTTGTGAAATATCCTTAGTTCAAAGTAGCAGCAATGCTGGTGGTTTGTTAGGCTTTCTAGTTCCGTATTTTGCCCAATACCAATATTACACCGTGTCCTTCTGAATACAGTGGGCACTACTGGTTATCCAGGAGCCACATGAGCCCTCTTCCAAAGAATCTGGCAGGGACTTTTTTGTGAATTTTTGTGTTTCAAGTACCTAAGATAGCACATGTTATACAGCTCTGGATTTCTACAAATGGTGCAGCCATGACAAGTACCTCAGTGGTAAGGCAGGAACAGCAGAAACAGGCTGTAAGGATGGCAAATTAAAAACAAATATAACGATGAGCCTGATATTAATCTGGTCATTGACCTTATTGGACCTTATCCTCAGAGGCAGCAGATTCCTATAATTGCCACAAATGTCCTTGACACAGCTTTTCTTATCTACACATCTGTAGAATTGGAAATGCAAGAACAATATAAAATTTTTACCCTTAGTAACTGCAAATGAGTTGTAACTGTTATGTTACAACAATTCAATACAAATCCAATGCAATTATTTAAGGAAGAGTATGTATTCCATCAAAGTAGGACTAATATTTCAGGGCCAATACCACATTATAATAACTTATGATCTACTGAATCTGTATGTAAGCAGCTGACATTAGAAAAGCTTCATTATGATGCAACATAAAATATACGTGCTCGAAAGTTTTCAGCTTCATTCTCTTCCTGTGTTTTAGAAAATCATTTCAGACAGCTTTAGAGGCCATGTAACCAGCCTTTCCTGTGTATATTTTGCACCTCCATCTTCCTATGATAGGTCCTAAACTATAACCCTCTGTTACTGACAGAAGGATTGCCATTAATTTAAATGTGTTTGGGATTAGGCCCAGAATAGATAACTGCTCAAGCTGTAATGTTATTTACACATTTCTGACCTGTCCACAAAACTCGGGGCTGTTATGGTACACTGGAAAGAAAAGAAAAAAAGCAGACCAAAGCAAAAAGTGTAACAGATAAACCCCAGTTTAACCTTACATGTTCATAATGATTCACTTTTATGATATTTCTTCTTGCAGTTAACTCTGTTCTCCTCTGGAACATGACTCCTGTTACCCTACTAGGAAACTCAGTCTTTGTTGTGACTTATTTTGACAGTTTTAATATCATTTTCCACCTGGCATCTGAAAAGTTTTCCATTTTCACTCTCCTCCGATGTCTCACTTTTGTTTCCAAGTGTATGTTGTATTCACACTGCACCTGTCACAGTGGAATCCACGTCCCCTAACATTGGTCTACAAACCTATAAGCCTTTACTTCTGCTCTTACACCAGGGACAACTGCTACCTTCATCGCCTGTTTTGCAGTGTGATCTGCTCCTCTAAATGATGATAGCAGGAAATAACTCTCACACCATCACCTGTTTCAGAGAAAGCCACTACAATTTTAAGTTCTCCTGCCTCACGTGACTCTTTATATGTCGGTCTGTTATCAGGTTGTACTCACTAAATGGTGACATATTTTCTGGTGCTGTTGTCAACTTGTTCTTTTAGTGTTCCACTTTCACACTGATGAAGAATTACTTCAGGGACTACCAAAAACCTGACTTTAATTCCAGCAGGAATTTTTTAGCATTCAGATCTGACTTGGATTTCTTGTCAAATGGCACAGAACTACTACAGTCCTCATCTTTATGGCCATTTAAAAGCTGGTCAGACCTCTAGCCCAAACACTTAGCTACAGCCCTGCTTGTGTATACAGTCCTACTCGTTACTAGACTTTTTCACCAAAGCAAAAGAAAGATGGGAGCACAACAAAGCAAAGACAAAGAGAAGTCATTCTGAGATGCATTGGTTGACTAGTGTCTGGCCAGGTATAAATTACCACTTCTCTTTCTCAGTGCAAAGAGGAAGGTGAGAAGAGATACAGCTCTCTCATAGAGGCACAGTGATGCTTGGACTGCCATTCATGCACAAGCCACTTGACAGGCACCGTACTGAAGGGGCAGTGAATGTCTTGTGTTGCGCTCTCTCCAGGGTTCCTCTTGGCTTTGAGAAGACAAATACCCTCTTTAAATACGAGTGGATCTAATAGAAGAACCAAAACAACTTCTATTGAGTTAAAGGCCTTAATATTTTACATCTTACCTTTGCTTTTCAAATCCTGCTCCCTACAGTTAACAATTATAATTATATAGCAAGACAAAAAAAACCCAAAAAACAAAACCAGCCAGGATATAATAGCACACAGATGTGGGATACATAAAAAGGGAAGCATTTAGCATAAGCTTGTTGGAGCTGAAAGTACCAGGGGTGATTGCTTAGGCATAAGTCACAGGAGTGGTCTAAAAATATTAACCATAATTGCAATTTATGTATTAACTGTTTCACCTAACACTGTTATATATTTAGAAGCAATTTTACCATCCAGTAATGCATGGCTTGCTGCTTCTGGCAGGCAGCAGATCTACGTGCCTGGGTCTGGTTGGAAGAAGTGTGTTTACTTCAGGACCTTTTTTCTTCCATTTCAAAAGACATGAACATAGTTACAGTTAACTACACCTCAGTGACTCCCAGTGTTTTTACAGAATACTCTTTAATCAAAGAGATAGCAAAGAAAGTTCTAAAGACAACTCCCCTTAGTTAGCTAGTAAAGCCTTTTGCTGCTGTTTGTGCAAAGGTCAAAGGAGTTAAGTTTAAAAGGCAGAAAGTTTTCCTCTTGTTTTGACTAAACTGGAGGAAACGTGCTAGAGCTGTGCAGAATTTGATTGCCAAACATGAAGTGAAGACACACAGTGAGAAAAGGTAGTAAAGGTTTAACCCAGCTGATGTAAGAAACAAAATTCAAGGATGCCCATGTTTCCTTGCCTTTATCACACTGTTAATCTTTAATCAGGAAAACAGTTCTGAGAAGAGCACTTTGTGGACAAATAAACAGGCATCAGTGTCTGGAAGTTAACAGGATCACCAGAGAACAAGACTATTAAATCATTGTCCTAATAAATCAATAAATGAGATGTACAACCCAAAGGAGTTCAAATTCTGCTTCCACGTGGATATGCAGCAAGTGCACGTTAAACCTTGCAAAATCAGCAGAAAGGAGCTGATCTGTGGGTTCAGAAGAGCAGTGGCTTCCTGTGCAAGTTTTTTCCAGCTCAGATCACAAATCTGCACAGGAACCATTTCACACAGGTTTGACATTTTTGAGGATCCTGAATTGAGCTCCTTAATGTAAAAATCCAAAGAAATTTCGGATGGGTTGCAGAATTTAAGGACAAATTAAGGAAACACTGCATCACATTAATCTAAGCAGTAGTCAGCAGGGACTATCTGTGGCACAGATAATGACCTTGTCTTATTTAGGTTTTAGGAAGAATACACAAGAAGATAGAAGCTGGCATTACCAACTCCCAGCCCTTTCCCATGGAGAAGATAAAGTCTTGGAGATGTAAAGTTAATCATCCAAAGTCAAACAGGAAATCTACAGCAGAGGAAGAAACAGAACCTAAACTTGTGAATCTGCACCCACTCTCACTGTTGGGAGCCATCATTTTTGAAGGAAACTGGCATACGAATAGATCTGTGCACCATAGGTTGGACTGCAAGTAACGAGGAATAAAAATGACAAATGAAACAAAAGGTAAATGAGAGTTTTGCAGTAAGTGAGAAGTTTGTTGCCAGTTGGCTAAACAGAGCAGCATAACACTGAAACAACTGACAATGCAATGCTGCTGTCAAGCAAAGGAACATGGAGAGGTACTGAGCAGCATGCAAAGGGAAGGAGCACCAGGAACCAGGATTAGTTCATCCTAGAAAAATAAACCAGCTTACGTTTCACAGTGCGCTGCCATTTCATTCCATAGGTGAAGTGTCTCTTAAAGGGCACAGCCAGTAGCACCCCAGTAATCAGCAGGAAGACAGAAAACTGCTCTTGAACAAGAAGTTGAAACATTGCCTGCTGCTTTGAGACTGTGGATTTAATACCAGGGTTTATTATTTACCCTTCTACAGGTAGGAAGCAGGGAGTCCTTGACAGCTACAAGCACACAGCACTGTGGTAATCAGCTTTTGCTCCAGCAAGGGTTACCATTTTTATTTGCAAAGCTAAATATTGGTGCCATCTGGGCTTTGTGTGACTGAGCAGAGCAGATGCTGCATAGGTGAAGGGAAACACAGAACCTTATGCTGACTGTTTTCCACTCTGTTTAGTACAGTTTGTCCCCATCTCTCCTGGCTGTAGTCCTGCTGTGCATCCAGCCAAGAAATGCATTAACCATGCAAAAAAATCAGACACGTTGTTATCAGCCTTGTGCTGGCTAAGGTAAATTCAGTCAAAGTCTTGGTGGGTCCAAATACTCCATATGCCTATTAGATCTTCTACAGAGCACTCACCCTTGTGCCATACCTGGCTACTGGATAGATACCAGTGGACAGAGTTATGTGTAGTTTGGTTAAGGCTACATGGCTCAACACCATCTCTAGAACTAATGGGATGGTGAGAGAGAAGGGTAAATGATGAACAGCATAGAACCAGAACCAGAAAGTGAGGAAACACCATTCGTGGGGAGTGCTTACCTTGTTCTGCTTGTGGGGTGCTGTCTTGTGTGACACAACAGGAATTAAATCCTCAGAGTCATTTACAGGCAACGTGTAGCCAAGCCACAGCACCTCCCTAGTCAGGACTCCAGTTTTTATTCTTTACAAGAGAAAATTGAGAAGAGAACCTCAGCACCCCCAGTGACTATAACAATATCTGAGAGCCTGTCAGAGCGAGCTTTGAAGAAAAGGAGTAGTTAATTCCTTTGCTGCAGCAGAAACAACAAGCAAGATCCCAGTCTGCCTGTAGTATAATGTTAGCCTTGAAGTGTACCGTGGCACAGCAAGGACCTTCTTTAAAATATAGCTTAGGAATGGGAAGTGGAGCTGAAATTATGCATCAAAGATTCATGACTTCCATCAGAGAACATAAGCCTCCACTAATGCATGTTTCCTGAGATTTACTTCCATTTGTTTTGAGAAGTTTTAGCACGCCTGTTGTCAAGATGAGAAAGCTGGACAGGCTAATGAAATTTCATCAGCCTGGGAGAAAATCTCCATATTTATCCTTTTTCATTCCTTTCCCTTCAGAACTTATCACCTAACTTGGAAGACAGGTAAAAAAGGGACACAGCTTAAATGAGCCGCAGACCCAGGATCCACAACACGGCTGGCACCACTGAAGGTTAGAGGGGGAAATGTGGAAGGGAAGCACTGAGCTCCCAGTGTGCTGCTACCCCATCCCCCAGCTGGCAGAGCACACAAGGAGAGGAGTACAAAGAGCCTCCAAATCTCATGGAACTGCGTCAGAGCTGAAGAACTGCACACAAGAAGAGTGGCTGTGAGGTGGAAATGTCACCCAGAGCTGCAGCGGGTCTGGAGTAAACACCTGGCTCTATCACAGACTCTTTTGCAACTGTATGCAATCTGCACAGGTCAGGATTTGTTGCCTAAAAGCGAGCGAGTAGTCCCTGGTCTCTGCAGGCTGTACGTGTACGAGAGCAGCCCTTGGAGCAGGGTTTGTGCAGTTTGTGTCACTGCAGCCTGTTTGGTGGCAACTGGGCACAGCTTTGCAGTAAATCCCACCATCAGAAGCGGCGTTCTTCAGCCTGCAGAAAACTGGGACAATCTATTAAAAAAAAAGCTATCCTTTAACAGAACAACAAGAGATATAAAAACTCTTCTGCAGTGACAACACGTGGGATAATTAGTATGGGAGGGGGTAGAATTTCTCAGTATTATTATATGCCATTAACTTTCAAATCTCATTGAGAGCGCTTCGTTACACTCTGTTTGTAGCAGTGAAGCCTGAGACTGTGACGCCTTCTCAGAGCATCCAAGAACCTTCACATTTACAGAACTGAGTTCCAGTGAGTTGGCAAAAGGGGAAGTGCACAGAACCATTATTCTGAACAGGCTGAATGATGTCCATCAAAGTGAACATCCTGAAAACACTCCTTGTGAGGCACTTGTTGAACACCATCATCTCGAAATGTCATAATCACCCTCATTTACATAATTTGACAGCTTCCAAGAAACCTTGATGAGCATCACTTTCAAGTGTCAAGATGTACAGAGAAAAAGTGCCGAACAAAAGTTAAAACCAAGGAAGTTGTATCAGCTATTAGATATTAAAATGCTATTAGTACCAAAGAAGATTTTTCACTTAAGTGGAAAATAAACTTTAAATTCAAGACCTTTTTTTTTTTTCCTTTTAAATTTAAAAAGAGCCCCACAGTTCAGCTCCTGTGTTTCTTACCAGTGGAGTCCCCACACTCACCAAACCCAGAAGGCAGGCAGACATACAGCACATGGCTGCGTGCACTGGCAATAGGTGAACACCCCAAGACCAGCACAGCCGAGCTCCTGGAGATACCAACCACTTCTCCCTCAGCTGCTGGATGGTACAAGTCTTCAGTACCTTCAGATCACAACTTCGATGCCATATGTTGTGTATCTGAACCTCGAAATGAGAAGATTCATTTAAAAAATCTTGGCCTTGATTTGCATATGCTTCAGTTATGTCATTACACCACAGAACAAAATACTACGCATGCTTTATATAGGGGCTTCAGGCTTACTGTGTGTTTGCGGCATGCTTTGAGATCCTCTGATAGGAGGTGTTACCTAAATAGAAGTAATTCGATGCTTAAGTGTCTAGAATTCCCAGTGGACATCTGCACTCGAGCCCCGCTGCCATCGCAAACGAAAAACATTTGGAATCCTTAATGTGATTTTTAATGGACATATGTTCATAACACAGTGCCACCAATTTGGCATATTCAGTGTCTTCTCTAGAGAAACCCACAGTTTGTATAGCAAGATTGTGGGAGGTTAGGATTGCAGTGCGAGAAAATTTGCACAACACCTGCCTGCCTATAATTTAATTGGCAGAATCCAATGCTCCGGGTTTGGGGGGTATTTCTGAAGAGGCACGAGAACTAATCCTGCACTGCTACAGCTTGAAGCTTTTATTCAGACTTTAGTTGTGCTGCAATACGATCATTTTCTGGCCCTGTTTTTTCCCCCCCTTCATACAGAAGTATTGCTGTTTTACTATCAGTTGATTATTCCTATACATGCACTTTTATGGGACCACCAGCAAACACTGTGATTATTGCTGTACTCCTCTGGAAAGAAAGAAAGTCTTCTCAGTATTTGAGACGAATGTGCCACGTTTTGTTTTTACTGAAGTACTTAACAACATATAAAACATAAAAAATATTTGGGCAAAATATTTCTGCTCACAAACACCACTAGCATTACCATATTGGCTCAGATATTACCTTTGCTTACAGCGGAGCCCCTTCTGAAGCAATCTCCAGCACCTCTTATCCTAACAGATTTTTGTTTTCCTTTTCAGGAATGTTTGGCCTTGCTGTGCATCAAGGGCAACCCCTCTTACTTCACTAATTTTTTTCTCCTTTGCATTTACAACACACAATAAAAGGCTTTGCAGGAGAGATAGAGGATACAGTCCCAGGGGAAGCATTCCCATGGCCACTGACCACTGTGCTCATGAGGTTCAGCCCTGCGGTGCCTGCAGCTCAGACTGCAGCTCAGTGCTGCTCTGGCAGACCTGGCTCTTCTGGACTTGCAGCTCTGCTGTCTGCATTGCTGAGAGCCTTGCAGGAAACACCTCACTGACTGCACGAGCCTGAGCAGCCGGTGGGTTAAGAATATCTTTTTGTTGCTTTCAGCAGCTCCCAGAAACTTATCTTGGATTTCCAAATTCACCATTCTGTGAGCTATTACTGACAACATCTTACATGATGGTAGAACCCCCACTGATGTCAAATATAGCAGAATTTAGCATTGCTGGGACTGAATAGAAGAGGAGTGCAGTGAAATGGCACAGGGGTTACTTCTACGCTTATCTTCATCTGAAGTGCATTCAGTCCTCACACACTGACTGCACAGGCAAAGTGATAAAAAGATCAGCCTCTGTTTGTGAGCACGATGGTTTAAAATGGAGTAGCAGAAGGCAAGGATCTGGCAAGATGGGCAGAGCCAGGAGCAGCCAGGGGAGACCTAATTTAAGCACAGGTCAACGTTAGATTGCACCCATAGGATCCAAGTATAATAACAAATAATTTTCTGGGGGAGGGTGGGGACGGCAGTTGCTGAGGGAGTTGGTGACCTGTCTCTTCTCCAAGTTGTACAGATAGATAACAATTGCTCAGTTTGCATGAGCCTATAGTGAGCCATAACCAGAAATCCTCCAGTGCTGAAGGAAGCTCAGTATTTAGATTTACACTGTGTGCGTTTTTAGAATCACATAGACAAAAACAAGACCTCCAGGCAGGAGCACACCATGGTTCTTCAGGCTCATCAGTGCTCAGTACTGAACTTTATCCACAGAGCAAACACACCTCGGCCGAGCCCCAGCTTCATAGCCAACCTGCGAGCATCAGCTTGTTGTGCCAGCTGCTGTGTTGCGCCAGCTCCCTGTTCCAGGCTGTACCCAACCTTTTCCACACACTGAGATGCTGTGACGCTTTTGGTTTCAAAGCTAAACTGCATAAGAGCATGGTTAAACTTCAAAGTTCTGTTACTGCTCCAAGCAGCAAACCCAGGTACTAAGAACTGCCGCTTTCAGCATTCATTAATCAGACCTGTTAAATGATTACCTCGCCAGGGCTGTTGACAACTCTGCACGATGACAATGTGTCAGTGGCAGTGTCCCAAAACACAACCAGTGGTGATGTAAAGGACAAGCCTCCCTCACCTCAGCCAGTGGGACGGACACCACAGACACTATTTAAGGAAGGGGAACACCACCTCAGAAACCAACAAGCGCTCCAAAGCAGGTGAAACACCATCAGCTGAAAGGGAGCCAAATCCCCACTGACATCCATCCAACTCAACTGTAAGTACAATGCTTTCTGTGTGTTTCTTACGCATCGTTAATGGCAGAACATCACAGCATGCAAACAAAACCAATGCATTTGATTTTAGATTGTGATCACTATTTCAAAGCCCTCAACGAGACCCACTGCAGCTGCAGTAATGCCCCCAGAGCTGAAAGCTGAGGTCAACGTCATGCCTAAGGTTATCCAGGGGGACTTGGAGAGCCTACCTCCACAAGTGAGGGAGTTCATTGAAAGCAATGCCAAGCTGTGCCAGCCTGAGAGCATTCATATCTGTGATGGCTCAGAAGAAGAAAACAAGAAAATTCTGGACATCATGGTGGAGCAAGGCATGGTCAGGAAGCTGAGCAAGTACGAGAACTGGTGAGTAGCAGAAAAGGGGATCAAGGAGTGTCTCAGAATAGCAGTGTGCATTCTCTGTCCTGTTTGCACTTAAAACTGTTCATAACCTTCAATATTTGCTTTCCATGAACATTTTGGCACGGCAGTTTACATAGTTGAAATAATTGAGATCAGCAAACTTTTCCTGTACAAATTAACATAAAGCACAGGAATATCAGCAGTACATTGTCTCTATTTATTAGCTACATAAATCAGGGAACTGAAATAATGTCACAAGACTTATGTAACTAATCATTAGGAATGGCTGAATATTATTTAGCAAATACATCTTCTGAAGAATTCTACTATTTTAGTCAATTAGTTTATTCGTCAAATACTTTTTGTGGCATTCAAATAGTTCCGTGGGCGTTCAAATGTTACTCAGTACAGGCATTATTCACATCATGCCAATGAGCTTTGACTGTAATGTATTCAGCAAATACTTTTTTCAAATATTTCGTTGTCTCTCCCATTTAACCCAACGTGAAAGGAGAATATTAACAACAAGAACATGCTAAGGAATTAAGTGCCAACCAAGAAATCTTCATGGTAGAAATCTGCAAAGACTTTTGAATAACTAAGTGGAGGAATTTGGCAATCTGTTTGCAGACTATTTGGGAGAGAAAAGGGCAAGATTCACCAGATAAATTATTCATTGTTAATTATATGCTTAGCTGTAGTGATGATGGTTATGACAGCCCAGCTAGAACATTTTTGTACTCGTGGAAAATTTCTGTGCACAGAGGTGAAAATGTAAAGCAATCCTTGCTATTGTAAATAAATGGCCAAAATTTTTAGAGGGGGAGAAAAGAATTCTGTTTCGTAAACTCCTTCACTGTTTATGACACGCTTATACTCAGTATTTCTTTTGTGATGCCTCTGTCTTAAAAGGACAATGTCAATCTACAAGGCTGGATTCTCATTCTGCAGGCATTTTGACCAGCACGTAACGTACTTGCTTGGCATCCACTGTGCTTGAGGCACCACTTTGTGGATCCCACGCAAAACAACTGTATACTGATGAGAAGGAGAATTAAATGAGATTCTTAACATTTCTCTCAAAGTCAGCAGTAGAAAATAAAGCCAAGATAAGAGGCAAAGGGACATTAACATGTAACCAGAACTTCCCAAGCCATATAATTTGTTATTCAAACTGCAAAGTCTTGAAGCAATTTGTATGAGAGAAAATGTCTGCCTAATTTCTGAAATTTATCTCAGTTATATTGGCTCTGTCACTTTAGTTTTAGTCTTATAAAACATTGTGGCCATTTTGCTAAAGAGTTCCTAGCTGAAGGGTGAAAAAAAGTGGGGGAGAAGCATCACATCCATCTTTTTAAATAATTAATATTGATTTTCCTGATTTACACTGAAATGCAGCTGGTTGGCTCTCACTGACCCAAGAGACGTAGCAAGAATCGAGAGCAAAACTGTCATTATCACTCAAGAACAGAGAGATACCATTCCAATCCCTAAAACTGGAACTAGCCAGCTGGGTCGCTGGATGTCGGAAGAGGATTTTGAGAAAGCTTTCAACATCAGATTCCCGGGCTGCATGCAAGGTGGGTGAGAAAGGAAGGCTGACATTGAATTTTTAGGATTATTGAAACACTAATCATTATTATTCTGATATTTAATAAAAGAAATGTTGGCTGAAGGCTCAGGCGCAGACCCTCAGTATTAGTCACTGTGTAGGTTTCATTCAGATCTTCAGCACAGATCCAAATGCCTGCCCAAGGGTAGTCTGCAGCCTCTTTCCAGTAGAGAACTGATTTTCTCCTCATAAAGAGGAGCACAGTACAGGTGCTTCTTCAGTCAGCAGCTGATAGAAAGAGAGGTGAGAAAACAGAATGCCCATCCCCAGCATTCACTGCAGCTGCAGCAGCTTACACTGGCAGAGAAGCATCCACCCACCTCTCCTACTGGCTAGACACTTTGTCTGAACAGCTGCTTTCAACATCTGAGATAAAACTTCTTGCTATGTGAGCTGACAAACAAAAAGTTAGATGTTTAAACATCAGAGACACCCACAAGACAAACAGCTTTTAAAACAGCGAGAAACAACCTCCACATTAGTATAGATGATTTCAGAAGTTCCCTGGCTTGCTCTTTGTCACATAACATTCTTGCTCCTGTCTCTGTTCTACAGGACGCACAATGTACGTCATCCCCTTCAGCATGGGCCCTATTGCATCTCCTTTAGCCAAGATTGGGATTGAGCTGACAGATTCTCCATATGTGGTGGCTAGCATGAGGATCATGACACGGATGGGAACAGCTGTTCTGAAAGCCCTGGGCACTGGAGAGTTTGTGAAATGCCTTCATTCAGTTGGATGTCCTCTACCTCTAAAAGGTAGGGAAGATTTAAATGCTTCAGCCCTTGAAGTACTTGGGCATGTTTTAGAGCTGGCTGCATATTCTCAGCACATTGGAAATGCTCATCATTAAAGACTTGGGGTGGTTTGTGTAATTGTACTGGGTTAAAAAGTCAATTAAAGGAATCAAAGCTCAATGAGAGTTTCATGGAAAGGAGATTATTATCCCTAGTTTTTACCAGGGGGTTTCTTTGAAGCATCTGGTATGGGTTGCTGTCAGTCTCAATGCTGATGAAAAAGCACAGTCTGATCCAGCATGGAAATTGCTGCATTCATGAGTACAACATTCTGTTCTGCAGAACCATTAATCAACAACTGGCCATGCAACCCAGAGTTAACACTGATTGCTCATCTCCCGGATCGCAGAGAGATCATTTCATTTGGCAGCGGCTACGGAGGAAACTCCTTACTGGGGAAAAAATGCTTTGCTCTTAGAATTGCCAGCAGAATTGCCAAGGAAGAGGGCTGGCTAGCAGAACACATGCTGGTAAGAGCTCTTGAGTCATGGTGTGTGTTTGAACAACCATTAAAACTGAAGTCAGACCAACATAAATACAATCACATCTTGAGATCAATAAAATGACAGTCCCATATGAACAGTGCTGTCACATTAGGTATGAACATATCACATGGCAGACTTCTGATAAATAGGAAACTGCCTGAAAGTTCAAGTACCAAACATTTTAAACTAATGTCTATAAAATTGGGTACTGAGCAAAGCCTAAACGTGATCACTGAGCATCTACACTGAGACTACAAATGGAATCATAAAGGATTAATGCAAGTCTGACAATTGTCTCTCATAGTATAAACTGGTCTCTGGACTAAAGATTCTGCAATGCTGTCATTTAAATATTCTACTACCACAAAATGCCACTGACAAAAAGAATTTCAGAGTGTCTGATTGAACAGTCTCAGGAGAAATCTCAGTGTACTATGAAAAGTGCAGAAGTATCGTATCTGAAGTGCCCTCACTCCATTCTAATTTTACAGTAAAAAAAATACTGCCTGTTTTTCTTATGTCTCAGTTAAGAAATACAGCTAAATACAGCCTGTGTATTTTTAATCAGAAAAATAAAAAGGTGTTTGAATCATACATATGTGACATTTCTAAAAATATAGGGGCTGTTTACATATAATTTAAGGGCAAGATAAGTGGATTTTTTTGATGAATTAAATACCACTTGTTATTTGTCAACTACGTTACATTCTACTTCTTTTGTAGGAAGAATTTTGCATAACCAAATGTTTTACCATTAGCACTTGCTGGGAGACAATCTTCACAATGCAAAATGCAAGAAGAACCAACCATATTTAACAACTGTCTTTGATTTTCAATAGATTCTTGGAATTACAAATCCAGAAGGTGAAAAGAAGTATTTTGCTGCAGCATTCCCCAGTGCATGTGGAAAAACCAACTTGGCCATGATGAACCCAAGCCTGCCAGGATGGAAGATTGAGTGTGTGGGTGATGATATTGCCTGGATGAAATTTGATGAACAAGGTATGGAAGTGGAATTAGATTGATGAATAGTCCAGCATGGTTTGCTTTTAAAGTCAGCAAGACTTGATGAAAGTTCTGGAAAGAATTAAAACACTTTTAATTACTTATATTTTGTTATTTAACTTCCAGGCAACTTAAGGGCAATCAATCCAGAAAATGGCTTTTTTGGTGTTGCCCCTGGAACCTCAGTCAAAACAAACCCAAATGCTATTAAAACCATATTCAAGAACACCATATTTACCAACGTAGCTGAAACAAGTGATGGGGGTGTCTACTGGGAAGGCATTGATGAGCCATTGCCACCAGGAGTAACACTGACTTCATGGAAGAATAAGGATTGGACTCCAGATAACGGTAACCTGGCTCTACCCCACATTCTCTTGTCTTTCTCTACCGAATTCAATTTCCATCTGCCATTATGACCTTTCTATCATATTCTATAGGGGAACCTTGTGCTCATCCCAACTCACGGTTCTGCACTCCAGCCACCCAGTGCCCCATCATGGACCCTGCATGGGAATCACCTGAAGGTGTGCCCATTGAGGGGATAATATTTGGAGGCCGCAGACCTACTGGTAAGAGAAGCAGAAACCACAAAGCAAGTCTGAAGTGCTCATCACAGAAGAGCTGAAACATAGCCGGGCGCAGACACAAGATTTGCTATCACGGCAGCAGAAGCAAGGAGATAACCCTGTTAGTTTAACTTCGCCATGTTAGCCTTTCACACACACACTTACAGACACTTACAATGTGTAAAGTGTTAGATGTTAGCACAAAACACTTACTGATAATAGAGGACTGGAGAGTGAAGAGAGATCAGGATCCAGTACCTCAGGCAGTAGAAGCACAACAAATTATATATGTCAAACTGCTTAGTCTAACTAGTTCAGATAGGAAATGATTCAAGATTTAAACCAGTTGTAGGCAGTCTACAGATAAAGAAGTTAAATGAATTGTTCTGTTAAAGACCACCTAGAGCTGAAAAAATCAGAAGTAATGCTAGGCCTGAATCTAATACCACAAACATGACCATGGGACCAGAATCTGCTTCCAATGAAATCTGTTGGGAATTCAGATATCTCCCAGCTGATGTGTTCAATAATGATTAGCCAGTTTTGAAAACATTCATATGAATTGCTCTAAGAAGGCAGGAAATTAACCAAGTTAAAAATCAACAAGAAAAATTAGAATAAATTACACAGTAACTGGGATACAGCAATATCTCAGTTAGCAAAACCTGTCATAAAAATGCTTCTGAATCGTTAATTACTGAAGTGACTTTGTTCTTTACAGGTGTGCCTCTTGTATACGAGGCCTTTAACTGGCAGCATGGAGTATTTATAGGAGCAGCTATGAGATCTGAAGCAACAGCAGCTGCTGAGCACAAAGGTAAATCAAAATCTAGTCTGCCTATCTGTGTTACAAGCTACTTTCTCTGCAGAGCCTGCTCTGTCCTCCCCCTCTGCTCTTTCACACTTAAATCTTGGCAGCTGATTTTGCAACCTATGCATTTTTACAACAGAAAATATTTATACTGGAATTAACAGCCAGATTTTCCTGAAAAGACAAATTATGCAAAATAATCCCCTAGGTGGCAAGCGTACAGAACAGAGTGCAATCATGGTGCTGCCAGAAGAGTTGATATGGAGTTGTTACAGCCTGGGCTAAGTAAACTTTAATTTTCTGTTCTGCTAATGCTCAGCAAAAATAACCCAATAACGAAGGGCAGCTCTCGAGAACCTTAAACTGTTTGACCTGAGATTTAAGACATTTACTTTCCAGTGATTGCAAAGATTAAACTAATTTGTACTTCAAGGCTAATGTTTGTACTGTTTCTCAAAGTTCTGTGGTTCATATGCAGAAAGGTGGCTAAGGGTGCTGGGTAATAAATACTGGGAGGAACTGAAACTTTGTGCTTTAAATGTTTTCCATTTGTGTTTTGAACAGGAAAAATTATTATGCACGATCCATTTGCCATGAGACCTTTTTTTGGCTACAATTTTGGCAAGTACTTAGCACACTGGCTTAGCATGGCACACCGCCCGGCAGCAAAACTACCAAGGATCTTTCATGTTAATTGGTTCCGGAAAGACAGCCAAGGGAAATTCCTGTGGCCTGGCTATGGAGAGAATTCCCGTGTGCTGGAGTGGATGTTCAACAGAATTCAAGGGAAAGCCTCTGCCAAGACAACTGCCATAGGTTACATCCCTGCTGACACTGCTTTGAACTTGAAGGGCTTAGAAGACATCAACTTAACTGAACTGTTTAATATCTCCAAAGAGTTCTGGGAAAAGGAGGTGGAAGAAATCAAACAGTACTTTGAAGGGCAAGTTAATGCTGACCTTCCCTATGAAATAGAAAGAGAAATGCTTGCTTTGGAGATGAGAATAAAGCAGTTGTAGCTGATCAGAAATACAATTATCAATCCACACGTTCTGTAACAGGATAGAAACATTTCACCAAATCACCACTGAAAGCACAGCAGCACACTGATGAGCAGGGGTTGTGATGAAAAGCAGGTCTTAGTTTAGTTAGACGACAGGTAAAGGCATCCTAGAAATAACTCCAGACCTGTTGATTTATAACTACATCAGTTGTTGAGTATTGTTGAGCAGCTGTGGGAATCTGTGAGCACACAGTCTTAAAACTGTGATCTGTCACTTGCATGCACAATTCTGCACATACCCATGATGTATGTAAATTGCTTGCTGACAGCTCTGTAGGTATAATCCAGCCTGCAAGGTGTAGCACATTGCTTCACAACTGCACATAAACCACAAGAGTTTCAGATTAATTTTGTTTTTCATATTTTAGCAGCATCACTTACAGGAAAGAATGACAAATGTTGTATATATGTATTATCTAAGCATACTTCATGACTTAAATGTATTGTAGAAAAACACAGTTGTAACTTTTATCAGAGTGAAAGATGACTTTGTATTACTAATGCATATTTAAGATATTGCTATTATATATGCCTCATGTTCCTGTGATTTCCAGATGTTTTACATGGCTTATTCTTTAAACTATTGAAATAAAAGTTTATACAAAACGTGACCTAATTTCCAGTATTCTCACTGTTTATAAAACTACGAGCCAACAAATTGGGCCTCCTGACAATACCACAGCACAGAGACAAGTTCACAAGTTAGATGTTGAATAGCATTGATCTGCTACTCTTAAGCAAAATAGTTTAAACTATTACTTTCCTTGCAACCTTTATTCAAGCCAAAGGAATGATGCAGAAATTATGACACCAGCTGAGAGCAGTCATCCACCCAGCTAGATACGTACTCTCCATAACTGGGCATTATTAGTTGATTCAGGCCTTTGTAAAATAAACTGCCCTGTAGGAAAGTCCTGTATCAGGATGTTTGCCTCTGTTCCTCAGTTGCTTGGCTTCTGCAAAAAGAACTAGTGGAACTGCTGAAGCAAAGAGAGCTTGTGAAAGGCTTCCTAGATTAAGTGAGGTGTCGGAAGCTTTAAAGCTTGAGCTGAAAGGGCCTCAGACTGGTTTCCTCATAGATCAAGATTCTAAAACCATCCCATGTTCTCCCAGTTTAAGCCCATTTTAAGGTACCCTTTATGTGTTTCTCACATCCTTGGCAGGTATCATGCTTTTTCACTTCGAATGCTCTATCTCCCAAAATATATTGCAAATATTTGCTTAACAAAAAGAAATCGTTTACACTGTGTAATAAGCCCTTTTATAGACCCTGCTTCCTCCCAAAACAAACATTATTAGAGCTGGTCAACAGATGCCCTTCCAAGTTTGCTAGGAGAGGTCACACAGCCCAAAAAGCCACTGACTGCCTCCTGGCTTCGCCTGTAGGAGTTAACTCACACATTACCAAATCTGAAATAAGCACTATGACATGAGTCAATAGATAGGTCACACAAAACAACAACAGAAAGCTGTGAAGGAAGCAAAGGAGAGCTGTGAAGCCTCTGGAGAAGTGCTTGTTGGCCTGTTTGCTGCTCAGTAACACATCTTTATGGTGCAGGTCTCCTGAATGGTCACCTTTAGCCTCTGTACTCCTGAATGAGCTCCAGATCCAAATCAATCAGTCGGTGAAGGGGGAAGACTCTAAACAACTCCACATATACACACTCCTCTGGGATGCAAGGAGTGCCATCATATGTATAAAGAAGAGTTGTTTATAATTCTGTAGTTGATTGGTTTGGTCCATTTCCAAACTTCTGTGGCTGTTTGGGAGCTGCTATTTAGGTAAGTTTGAGGGAGGACAGGGAGATCTCAGAAAATCCATCATGGTAATATTAGTGATAGCCAGCCACAGTCCCTTGGTTTCTTAAGGGCCTCACGAGAGGCTCTTAGTCCTGAACAGTGCCAAAACACTCTGAGCACGTTTTGAAATGCTGCCCAGGAGACGTGCAGAAGTCTGGGGCCTTCCAGAGCACAGTGAATCTGACAGAAAGAGCAGCTCATGCCTCATGGCAGATGAACCTGTGCCAAGTGCCCAAATCTTGCATGTGCATGGACCTGGATAAGGGAGTGACCCTTGTCCTATGAAATGATGCTCAGTGGTGAGGCAGGTGCCGTCAACTAAGGCCTTGCTTTGACCCATTACAGCCACCTCTCTGCAACCTGACAGGCTCTAGGCAGGCTCTGCTCCGGGGGCTCTTCCCACAGCTCCTCATAAAGGGCTAGCACAGAAAATTCCAGCACGTTTTAACCACACACCCCACCTCAAACACTGCTCAGAGTGATGGGCAGACAAATTGTTCCTGAGACTACAGAAAATGGGAATCTGCTGTACTGTGAAGGCTGGGAACAAGAAAATAACTTCTTATGTGAATCATTCAACAGCCCCTTTGTATGTAAATGTATCTGTAACCTACCACATCTATGGGGAGTACAACTCACATCCTGAATGATCACAATGTTTAGTATTGGCATAGAAAATGTTTTAAAAAAAAAGGGAAGGTGAAGTTTTAAAATTTAGAAACTCGGTCAACTGAGCCAGATTATGATCTCAACTTCTCTCCATCCAACAAATACTATGCTCCATAAAAACAAAATGAATTAGAACATAATGCTTTCAAATTGAAGTTCAGAATTTCTCTTGATTATCTAAAGAAAGAGGGGAAGGCAACAAATGCAATAAACTTCAACAAATAAGTAGAGAAATATAAAACTTGCCCTATTAAATGAGGTGCAGAGAAAAGAAGCACAGGGAAGACTAACACACGAAGAGTACAAAGCCATAACATTTGCAACAGCTGTGTTATGAAATGCACTTGGTATTCTGGGAAGTGAGAAACAAAATACTTTGTTAAAACACTTGTGGATGTTCCAGTGGCTGACGAGAAAAGAGACAAAGTCAAAATCTCACTTTAACCACGAATGCTATTGGGGATATGGGCTGATACCTTACTTCTGTCATGATTTACCAAAACCAGATGGCATGGTGATGGACACACCATCTCCATGGAAGCCCAGCTCAATGCTACAAAGCGCAGTCTCTTTAACTCACTGGTCTCAGGGCCAAGTACTCACGTTAGCACAGATAAATCTACAAAGCTCAGAACCAGACCTTGGTCCAACCTCTGTACAGGTTGAGAAGTCTCTGAGTCTGATGCCATGCTTGGGACTCATGTCTAAAGTGTTTCAAGGTCAGATTTTCAACTGCGTTTTGTCTCATTCCTTCAAAACCCTTTCTCAGGTTCTGATCCCTCTCATAATTAGTCTGAGTACATAATATATCAACACACCTCTGTCCTGTCAACATGAATGGTGGCTACACCAAATAGAGAATAAAACTGAGAAGCAGCATCCAGCTTGCTGCAGAGCTCTTCATTGGAAAAAGCAAAATCCCTCTTCAGATCTCACAACTGTGTGATGATCGGGCCATTTTCAGGGAAAGAAGTAAAATTCAGAGAAACGGCATTTATGCTGTGGGAAATACTGTTTTCCAAAAACCTTGGCTACCATAGTAACATGATTTATTCCATACTTGCGGCAGTGCAGTCAATTAGCTCCCTCACTGAAGACAATTATTGTGACTAGAGACATACCTGGCTGCAAGACTACTAAAAAGCTGCTCACAAATGGCACAGCAGAGCGTTCTACATTCAAATTAGTAATTGTTATTGGCTATCATGGAGGGCACTTCTGGCAGGGGTTGAACCTCAGCAGTACAAAAGGGCACATTCGTCCTATTGGTGCTGGCACACCTCACTCAGCAAGATTCCAGAATGGATCCCACCATAGCTGTGAACCTCTGTGATGTGGAACAGCTACGTGTAAAGAAAAAAGGGAGAAAACGAATTGCTATTGTATACCTTCCAACTTCCTGCAGCCATCACAGATATAACTTTTGTCTGACAAACTCTAATAGAGTAAGATATATCCACATGCAACATTCAGGCCGATTCTGATCATTTACAGGCACAAACAATTTCTTTGTTGTAGGAGTGTGCGTGGGGTGCGGTGTGTGCCCCAAGCTGCTCCAGCACACACAGAAGGCTTTCCCTGCCTTCACTACCATCAGTGACACCAGCCACCGCTGCTCCTCATCATACCAACCTCACTGCACTTGCCGTGGCTTTTCTCCAGTGTAAGTGTGAGCAGACATATGCTGACATTACTTGACTACAGCTCTTGTTCAAATCAATAAAGCTGCGAGCAGAACTGTTCCAAACACACACCCCAGAAATGGTATTTGTATCTTCCTTGGAAACGTCAGATACTGACCACTGGGGAAAAACAAGAAAAAAAAAAGACAGAAAATAAATGAAAATAAAACATCTGTTATAAGCTTCCCAGAGGAACATATAAAAGCTTCAGGGCTGTTTTTGCACAGCCTCAAGGCCTTGTTTTCATCTAAAAGAACCTTTTGTAAAGCAGCAGTTTGCTGTTGTTAGCCTTTATCCAAACCACCAGAGGTTGTTCTTGTTTCTTACAAAGCACCACAACAGCATTTCCCAAGCAAAGGTGCCCAAGGAATAATGGCCTTTACCAGAAATTTGTTCCTCATACACAGCTGTGTTCCAGGACAAAGCCCACCCTCTATGAGTGTCAGCCCAAACTGATGGTACCAAAACACTGTGATTTGCATTTATGTGCTGCTAAGCTTAGAGCAGCCCAGCTCTCCTAGGAATGATTCCTGCTGGCACAGGGGTGGTAAGACCTGAGCGAACCTTCCATAGGTGACAGCTCACTGCCCTGATTCCAGTGGGGAATCTGACTCCTGGAATCTAATGCAAATTAGTGCCTACTTTCCTTTTCCTATAATGCATTCAAATAGGATTGCATTAAAGCAAGCATACCTGAATTCCTTCCACCTTAGGCTGAATAACCTCAATACTAAATAGCAAATTTGTGAAGGTGGAGGGCAGAGCCTATAATGATCAGAAATCTGGGTTTGGTTTTGTACATTTGGTCTGTTTTCCCCCTGGAGCTGGGGAACCTACCAGCAGTTATTTGAAGCTCCAGCAATAGCCAAAGGGAAAAAAAAGCTATAAATTTAAGTAGGATAGCAGCTGGGAAATGGAGGGGAAAGATGTTTGATAACTGTGAGTCTTAGTGTACAAAAACAATATCCCTCTGACACCAGTAAGTAGAAGCAGGCCTCAGATTTCATGGAGTTTTCCTGGACTTTATAGCAACAAGACAGAAAGCTGGCTCCGTTTCATCATAGTTATCTGCACTCAGACACCCCTCCACCCTCGAAGGAGATTAGTAGTGATAATGCATCTGGTACCTGCCCCAGCAATAACAGATCTATGTGGAGAAGATTACAAGAAATTGTTTGGACTCCTGCCCAGTCCTAGAAGTCCTACCAACCATTTCCATAAGTCCCGTCAGTTTTTATGGCTTGTCTCTCAAAAAGGCTGCTGAAACCTACATGAAGGAGAGACTTTAAAAAGATTTTTGCAGACATTTATTTTTGGCCGAATTATGATTGCTTGGAGGAAAAAGAAGCCACCATACAAATCCTGTTAGAGGCTTCAGCAGGAACTCACAAACCCATGCAGAACTGAGATAAGCTAAAAAAAGCAAGAGCATTCAGGAAGGGAAGACAGACCAGCCAGCCAAATGCAACTCTAATTCCAACCCGTGACAGACCCCTGGGGCAGCTCCAAAGCCACTTAGCACAGGCGTGGAGCAGGGCCAGGAGGAGATGCTGGCACCAAAAGAGCAGCTCTAGCAAGTCTAGTGCACAGCTCTGTGAGGGGACAGGCTTGGATGGGCTCAGACCCCAGCAGTGCACAGCTCCCACCTGCACAGTGCTCTGACCAACAGCCCTGGGGACAGCACTGGCCTCACACTCCCTGCACAGAAGAGCACATGCTGCGTGCCTCAGAAACCAGAGCAACAGCACATCTGTTAATGACTCAAAAACATACTGGCAGCGCTCAGCATCACTTGGCAGGGAAACCTGTATCAACTGTCTGCAGGCCAAGGTCTAAAGGGCAACCTGCCTCTGGAGGCAGCTGAAGCTCCGAGGAGTGGCATCGTGCAGCTGGTGGGTGCCCTCACAGCCCCCAGGGGTGCTGGTGCTGCTTCATGCCTTAAGTGTACCCCAGGAGGACCAGGGAGGAGAGTATGGAGCATCCTGGGAGGCGAGGGGCTGCATCCCCTCACAATGGATCTCAGTCCCGTGCAGGCTACAACACACACCACGATATCTAACAACTATCGTCTCTCTCCCGTATTGCAATAAGTTTAGGAAGCAGAAGCTGGAAGCTCCTTCTCTTCCTGTTGCTGGGGAGCAGTTCCCAGCCTCCTGGTCCAGGTGATGAGCTGCAGGTGCTGGGGATGCAGAGGAAGAGTGGGGAAGACAACTGTTTCCCAGACATTTATGGCATTAAGGGCTTATCTTGAACTACGAGTACAAACAGAAACTGTGTTGCACCTTAAATGTCACTGCTAGGCAGAAGGAGAGTCATGAATCTTTAGCAATCTTCACCAAACCATAATTTTCAGGCAGAAAACGAATATACATTGGAAGAAACACTCCAGCTGTGAGTCTCTTAGCAAAGCAATTAATGAAGGCAGAGCCTCATGGCCAATGCAGCCCGCTCTGTCCCAGGGCTGTTGAGCCCTTCTCCTGTTCCTCTTTCTCCCCATCACTCTGCTTATTCTTTGCTTCATTGTTAATCCTACCTAATTTAAAAATAGGAAATTGATTTCTTATGTATCCATTACAAATCAAATCATTTCTTTATTACAGCGAGGATCGTATTTCATAAGCAAGACACAGAAAATTAAAACCATGCCTGTTACTTTGATGAAATAAAGGAGAGAAATGCTGGAGGGAAGGCACTGACAGCTGGGGGCTGTCATGCAACCAGCGGTGCAGTTTAACTCTTTGCAGTACCCACAGCTCCTGCAGCTGCATTTTCCTCCCACAAGCTCCCAGTGGTGGTCCTAAGCATTCTATTACTGATAAAACTCCATCCGTAGTTGCTAACAGAGGGAGAGCAGCTCCTTGGAACAAAGCAGGGCAATGGCTTTGGTGCTGCAGATTATTTTGCTAACAGTTTTGCAGCGTGCCTGTGTGCCCAAGCAGATGTTTCCCAGCACTAACACCACTGACATTAGGTTCCAGACAGCACTGCTGCAGTGCACACAATACAGGAACCCACTCCCCAGCCCCGTGTTGGCACCACAGCCCTCACAGCACACACCATTCTGGCAGGCAGGAGAACCACCTTTGTCCGGGGACGGAGCTGGTCAGGACACACATGGGTTATGTCAGGACAGCAGGGCAGAGCCACGGCTTGTTAACATTGTGCTGTGACTTGGCACAGATGGGGAATTAAAACAAAATCTGTTGTATGCATCACCAGGGATTTATGGACTGCTCTATGAACCTCCCAGTGAAGAAGACAGGACATTGCTGCTCTGAGAACTAATCCAGATAAGCACTGTGGCTAGCAGGGCATTGCAACATCCAACCCAAAGTTCATCAGCTCCATCATTACCATGCTGATCTCCAGGCACTGCAGCCAAATAAACAAAGCCTCTAATTTCCCTATCAGAAAGGAAAAGATCAGCAATTCGTCTCCGCACAGTGTATTTTCAATAGTTATCAGTGCACTGTCCCTGAGGACAGGGGATGAGCAGAGCTGTCAGAACCACAGCAGACAAACTACATGAGAGAAAAGCGGCAGCAGGGGTTGTTGTGGAGCAGCAGCCCATCTCTGGGAGCACACCCATCTGAGCCAGAAATGATTTCCCTTCACTTTAGGATAAAACCTCCATCTTGAGGAAAGAAAGTAAACAAGAACCTGAACCACAGGCTGTGTCCATGCTCAGGGCTTTGCTAACTCTTTTTGGAAGCTAAGGCTGGTGATGCTGTCACACTGAAGCAATCCTTACCCCAGCAGCAAGGGCTGGAAACACTTCCACCTCACCCAGCCCTTCCCTTCCCTGGGAGTGGGCCAGGGCAGCACTTGCATCCTGACAGCAGGCAGCTGCACTTGCCAGTTTGTTACAAAGAGCTTCCGACGCAACCGGCCAAAAAGTCCTTCTAAAACTCTTCACGGTCCTTTCGTGCTGATGGTTCTCAGAACAGGAAAACAAGTTTTGTACATTGGTGGGAGCGGAGGAAATGGGCACCTTCCAGGAACACCCCACACTGGTCCTTCTGCCCCCCACCAAAGGGTCACCTAAAACCACATCCCTGGGAGAAGTGTGCTCTCTGCTCCTTGCTGCTGATCTCTACTGATCGCTGTGATGTGGAACCAACTTACAAAGATCCCAAGAAACAGACTGTGTAATTACTGCCATGCAGCTCCAAGACTGGCTGGAATGGCCCCTACCTCCCTCCCACCCCTCAAATATCAGGAACACAAAAACACACATTTGCAATCACACAACAGAACAGCCTCACCCCACTAATATTTTAATGGAACCACTGGATGCTTTCATTAGCTGCAGTTGACACTATGACAGCAACAATAACTGCCAGACAGAAATTGAGACAAGACACAGTAATTAGGTCAAACCTTCAGGATAGAGCTGTCATCACAAGACATAAATGTACACATCTTTCCCACTGTCAAAGCTCCATAAGCTGTCTTCTTGCTATGGACTCTCTACACAGGATAAAGACATGGAAGCAACGAGGGTCATTCTTCCTTTCGCCATTCTTCACAACTATCCTGCGTTTAATTGATCTGGATTAATTATTTAAGGTAAATTCATCTTTCCTGACCTAATGGCAGCATGTCGACTGATTAAGTTTACAAAGCCAGCAAAACGATCTGTGCAGTGAGACCAGCTCCCACAGTGTGTGTTACTGAGGACAAGGGATCCTGTGTCACTGCCAAGGACACAGCAGTGAGCACTGAGGTGTGCAGGGGTTCCTCTGGGAACATCTCTGGGGGGGCACAGGGGTGGATTGGGCTTTCCAGGAGATTCTGCTTCATTTTGCTGCTGAGCCTGTAAGTGGGAAAAGCGGTGCCCTATTCAGACTGGTAAGCAATGCGGCGAAATTAATTCCTGGAGTAACATTTGTACATCAGAAGGAAAAGATTTGTTTGGGTATCTGCAGCATTTCCCAGCTCTTCTGGCCAATTGCTAGGGCGGGTGCACAGATAAATGAGAACAATACAGTCCTCAGCATTCTGGCTGCAGGGAGCAATAGATAAGGCAGATAAGGCAGCAAGTGAAACTCTCCTGGCTGCAAACATAGCCCTGGGTAAAGGCTGCTCAGCCACAGCACAGATGTCACATTGGTTGCTAGCAATAACTGCACTTCCAGGCACAAACAGGACAGTAACTATCCATCCCCATGAGAAGTCTGTTGTACAGAGAGCCTGGAGCACTCCCCACAGCCAAATGAACCCAGGGGAGATCTTTCAGCATCAAGCCAAGGTCTCCAGCCCCAGGAAACAGTTGCTCCTGGGCTGGTCTGCCTGAGGATTAGAGCTGGGTGATCTCACAGAATGCAGAACAGAGAGAAACACGGGCACCAGAGATCGGCTCAAAGGCAGCACCACCCGCAGCTCCCCCCAAAACCCACCCCATCAGAGCTGGGGCTGCCACCAGGAGGAGGGGCACAAAGGCAGCACCCATCCCCACCAGCCCCAGTGTTCTTGGCCACTTTGGTGCTCTAACCCCAAACCCTTTGAGAAACAAGAACTTCCTTGCCATGCTGCTGCCAGAGGCTCCCAAACCATCTCCCCGCTCTTTAAACAGGGATCCACGGAGCCTTCATAAGGCCATATCACAAAAGCTAATGGAGGCTTTCTGCCCAGCTGTTGAGACTTTTACATCCCAGAAGTTCCTTCCCTGTACTTATTGCTGCTCCATTTTCTACCTCTGGGACCTGAGCCTGGATTAAAAACACCACGAAAGAATTCAGTCCTAGAAACAGCCAAACTTTGGTTTCCAATGAAACAAAACAAAAGGCTGCAATGAAGTAACCACCTCCGCAGCTCTACAGCCACGTACGTAGCTGTTACCAGTGGGACTGAGGGGAGATAAGAACACACCACCCCTCCAGAGGAAACATCCAAATCCAAATTGATTTTTCAGTGGTGTTTTCCACCACTCCAACTCCAGCAGAAATGGTAGAGAAGCCACATTAATAAAGATCTTTTAAGAAGGGACAGAAAAATTCCCCCTGTCTGTCAGGACAGCAGGAAGGCATTTCCTTCCTGGGCTTTGTCCTGAGCTGTTGGACAACCACAGCTCTCTGTCCATGAGCAGGGATGAAACCAGTGCAATGGGAGGCAGCTACAAGGTGGACCACACAGACATAACAAGCAGTTGTAGGAAGGAGGCAGCTCTACAACAAGTAGATTCACACCTGTGTGTTAAAGAACATGAGAATTCACAAAGCCCAAGACCTCTGTTTTCACAAGGGGGTGGGGTCACTGTGCAGCTCCCCCCGTCCCTGCTGGGCACAAACACTGAGGAATGTGGCTCCAGCTCAGTGCTGGTGTAACCTGTTTGCTCCACTCGCAGCTGGCCCTGTTGGCTGGACTTTGGCCTGAGAACATTCACTGCATGTATTAACCCAGCATCCAACAGAACAAACATTTCATTGTCAGGGTCTGCAGAGGTAACGGGGCCAGGTGAGGAGGGCTTTGCCCACACTGGAGCCCTTTGCTGCCATCAGTGTTAAGCCCTGGTGTCCTAAAGCAACCCCATAGAGCTGCCTCACATCTGGACAATGCCAAAGGTTTAGGGGAAACAAAAGTCACCTCAGGTGGCAGAGAGAGGCTGGTGGGTCTGTGCTTACTGCAACCAGGGACACACCTGTGGCCTACTCACACCTGAGACAAAGCACACAGCCCAGCTGGGCTCTGAAGTGGTGGAACTCCAGCTTACAACTCCAAACTCCTCAAGTGGGCTTGTTGATATAATACCATTTACATATTAATTACTGTAAGAGCAGGGCAACATCGCCTGCCTTCCTGCTCACCTCCTACCTCAAAAGCACAGAGCAGACACAGATTTCTATGTACTAAAAATGAAATAAATCTGGATGTCCTGCGCTATGACACATTGCAACAATTTCAGTATGCCTGCTGGAAGGCTGTTAGCTGTGTGCATATGAGATTATCAATTTCTCTTACCTTCATAAGCACCACGAGCCCTCTCAATACAGCAACTGCTGCAATGCTGATAGATCTGGGTGCCCCATATCCAGCCAGTGGAAGCACCAGGCAGCTCTCTTACATAATATACCCCTTCTGTTCCTGCAGACACCTGCCCCCCACAGGGCAGCTCCCTTTTTGTCTTTTATGGGGCAACGTGTGCGGCCCCCACGAGGAGTCCCCGCCCCCTCCAGGTGCATCTCATCAGCGTTAATGGGGCTGCCCCAGCCCCGCTCCCACCTGGCCCGGCAGAGAAGGGTAGAGAAAAGGGGGGATGTTCCAGCTGTAGGGAAGGGGAGGTGCCTTTCTCTTGGGGTTTGTCTGCGGGTCACGAGCAGCCATTGCACCCTGCAGGTTACCCTGAGCTGTGCTCGCAGTACATCGCTCTCTTCGAGTGTCCAACCCTCCCGGCCCCATCCGTGGCACCGCACGGTGCCCCTTCTCTCGCCCCCTCGTGGCAGTGGGAGCCCGGCACGGTCCGGAGCCGACGTCCCCTCGGCCCCACAGCATCAGGGGCTCTCCAGGCCCTACTGCTCAGCCTCAGCACCCACAGAACTCAGCCCCATCTCCCCCACTGTTTCTGTTTTTCCCGTCTCATTTGGGTTGAATGGTACAAAAGGAGCCCTTCTTCCAACCCCCTCCTCCCCCCCCCCTCCACCCATCTGGCAGGTCTGTGTTATTATTAAGACACTTGAGATTATGGTTGTCTGAAAGTTGAAAAATGACAGCAGAGAACCAGATGCTGCACACTGATGAATTACAAGGGCATTATGCAGAGGCAGCTGTGCCATATAAATGTTGGGGTTTTACGTGGTGCCATGATTTTCCATGTGGCATCGTATGGTTCCAGCATCTGGGCGTCACCGTCAGTGCCTCCCATATATTTTGCTGAGCACTGTCATTATGATAATGAAGAAATTGCAGCAGACGTTAATTGCTGTTCCTGCTGGCTATTGCGACAAGGGGAAGGCATGGAGCAGGCTGCGGGGTTCTCAGCTGGCGGGGGTGGGGGTTCTCACTCCCCCTTTGGCTTTCTCAGTAGCTAGGCAGAGTGTGACCATGGACTGTGTGTCCCCTCCTTGGTCTCCCTGTCCACTCCTCTGTTCCAGGTGAGTCTTTGCTCTATTGGCAGGACAACGTATCTTCAGTTTTCCAATTAGTTCTGAGTTTGGAAACAGTCAAATGATGGTTCTCCTTGGACTTAAATATCAGCGCTCACTATGGAGCTTGGTTTATTTGCCACAAGACTGTGTGTTTGGCATTTCTTCCCCTCCTGCAGCCCGGGAAAATCCAAATAGCATGCAGAGCTGCTCGTGCCTATAGGATGTGTGAGCTTCAGGTGTTGCCTTCTGCCAGTGTCCCCATGCAAAGGCTCAGGGAGCAAGTGATGAGCCATCTCCTCCATCCCCACACATGGATCCAGGAGCTGCCCCCAGGCTGTGGGTAAGGAACAGCCTCATGTCTCCAGGTCTGCTCACTGTCTGGGGTCCCCTGAGCACGCTGCAGGTGGCACTGGCAGCATATGAGGGGTGGCTGCTGAGGGGGCACCCTGGTGGCACTGCACCCTTAGGGAGGGGCCCCCACACACTGCTCAGCCCCATGCTGGGCCCTCCCTGCAGAGATAATCCTCAGTTCATTGGGAGTCTGAGGGACATTTTGGGCTGATGGCTTCATTCTGGGTGCGGGTTCTGGTGAGGGTGGCTGCCCAGCGATGCACAAAGCCTCTGGAATTCATCACTGGTGTTTCTTTGCTCTGCCAGCAGCTGGGATGGGCCGCATTGCTGTCCCCTGAGTCACTCCCCGATAACCATTTATTATCACAAAGCTTCATGGATGAAACATTGCTGCTCCTGTTCGCCCCCAGCCCAGTGGAAGGTGGCCTCATGGCATCACCATGACTCACAGCAGGAGCAGCGCCAGTGCTCCGATGGGCACAGAGCTGCACTGGGATGCTGCCTTATATAGGACATGGGACAGCAGGTGGGGACACCACCATGCCAGGCAGAAGTGACAGCAGCTCCTGTCAGCTTCCAGGAAAAAAAAGAAAAAAGAAAAAAAATGAGAGAGGAGGCCACCAGGCTTTAAAACTATGAGGAGATGGATGGAGCTGCTGGGGATGCATCACTCGCTGCTCAGGTGTGGATATCTGCACTCATTCCCCACTGTGCTCAGCAGCCATAGGGGCTCAGCTCTATGGGGGCCATAAAGAGAGCAGTGCCCAGAGCTTGAGTGATGCGCTGCCTGTGGTGAGAAGAAAAGGCCTGGGGGGACACAGAGGAGATTTTCCTGGAGGAGGGGGGAAAAAGGGAGAGGGAGGCCGCCTGTCTGAGCGCTTTGCTGCCTGGCACCTGTGTCCTGGGGCAGGCGGCCAAGCGCCAGGAGCAGGCATGGTGCCATGGCAGCAGATGGGCACAGAGCAGGCAGCTCTCGGCCTGGGGAGGGGGTGGCTGCTGAGGGCAGATTTCCCAGCTGAGAATGTCCAAACAGCTGCCAGTCTGGAGCATGTACACCTATAATTAAGGGGGTATGCGATTTCTAATCCAGCTCAAACGGAGCTGGATTAATTGGCAAACCTAAAAATAGCACCCATGACCATGTATGGCAAGCTTTTGTGTGCGGTTTAAATTAGGAAAGCGGGCTCTGTTCAGAGTAAGCTGGGAGAGACAGAGGCATCGCTCTGCACTGGGACAGCCTGCGAATGACAGGAGGAGCCCATGGCACAGCCGTGATCCTACAGCATCAGGAGCACAAGGGGCAGCACCCGTACCCCAGGAACTTCTGCGTATGGGGGAACAGGAGGTGCCCCCCATAGACACCAGCTCTTGGCTGCCTCCCCTCCCCATGCAGAGGTGCCTCTGACCCCCCTTTCCCAAACAGACCCCAGCGGCAGAGCAGACCCTGCTGACTGTGCTCCACCACCGCTGCCATCCTCCAACACCCTGCAGCCAGACTGCAAGGTTAAATTGCTTTTAATTTTTGTTTAATTATCTGCAGCGGCACAAATAACTAACAGTATCGATCTGAACTTGGCACACAAAGGCAGGTTTCAAATGGCAAAGCATATTATGGGATCGACTTATTAAATGTAGCTAATGAGCAAAATAACGATGCGGTGCCAAGCTGTAAGAGGTTAGACTTTAAAGTTGTCACAGTTCATAAGCAAGAAAGATTCAATCATATCCTTAATCAAATATTTATATGATAATGTGCCTTAATCAAAATAACAACAATTAATTTGGAGAGGAATATATCGCCTGCTTCCTGCTCCTGCGTTGTGGTGTTGTTGCAGTGGGCTCACAGAGCGCAGGTTTCCCTGCAGGTTAATGGGACCCATTTATTGCATGGTGGGACCCATTTATTGCATGGTGGGACCCATTTACTGCATGGTGGGACCCATTTATTGCATGGTGAGCCCATGCAGTGCTGGGGAGTCGATCAGAGCACTGTGACAGTGTCAGAGCTCTACCCATCCCTCCATGCCCTTGGCACGCACCTCCACACGCAGCCTGGTCGGCTCTTTCCCTCCCCTCATGCCGGCTGTCTGTGTGTGCACTTTTCACTCTCAGCCTCTTTCACACTTCATCAGAAGGCTGGAATTCTTTAAGCACCAACTTTGCCATTTCTGTTGGAGCCGAGATGAAAAGCTTTCAGCGAACCACCTCTGATTGGAATCACTTCTGCTGCCTTTGCTTTGGCCAGATGTTTCCTAATTACTTATCTGTCAAGTGTGTTTATTAACATACTTTTCCTCTAAATGAGAAAGCACAATGTTCTTGTTTAGTGTCTTTGCCTGAGTGATATAAGCCAGGCTAAGCTTCATCAAGGCCACATCTCATGCTCAAACATGCAACTCAACATCAAAAGTTTGATCTTTTTCCTATTCAGTGCAGCCTTTTTGTGACCAGCCTTAGCGGGAGCCACATGGTGCCGTGTAACCTGGATTTAGAACTCTTGTTTTGAAGGCTGGGTCCAAGCTGTGCAGCTTTCTCCTGGACCGAGGGTTTCATGCAGTAACTCATCAACCTGCTGCCATTACTCAGCTCAATGAAGACTTTGTCACATGGATGGACTTACTGAGCTGATGCTCTGCAGTGTGAGTGAGGGCTGCGGGGCCATCCAAAAGCAGCCCTGCCCACCCCAATGTCACCTCTCCCTCTGCAAGGAGTTGGAAATCCATCTGCACAGCAGAAAAGAAGCTAAAGCCATTCCCCATAGATTCTGCAGTCCAAGCACTGCTGCAGGTTATAGACCAATACCCAGAAAGGATTGAATCAACCCAAAAACAAATCCATAGATCATTTCTTTTTTTTCCAATAGCTTTTGCTGTCTTCGAGGCCAAGCAGCATTCTTTAATGGAAGAAGTGAGACTGGGCTGGTAAAGCTTCCCGAGGTCAAAGTTATTTGATAGCTAGTAATTCTCCATCAAAAGAGACAAAGTAAACCTCTGCTTCCAGCCTCACCACAGCAGCAGAAACACTTTGCCAGTGTATTTGTGACAAATTAATTATAGCAGTGGAAAATCTCAGTGGAAATGAATATTAAAAACAAAAACAACAACAACACAAAAACTTTTTTAGGCTGTTGACTTCAGGGAATGTATTTCTGGCTCCAAAGCTCTGTGTGTTCCTCATTAGCTCTCCCCCTCCTCCATCTCCTTTCAGAAATGATGAGAAATGGGCCAATTTTCAACCAGCCTGGGCTTCTGAGGCACAGAGTGGGTGATGCTGGGCTCTGTCTGGCACCCAGCAGTGGCTGTGGGGCAGGGCAACCCCCAGCACCACGCTGCCCTGCCAAGCCTGGCCCAGGAGTGCCCACAAGGGCTGCATCTCCATCCTCCATCCCTGCAGTGCCTCAGCTAACAGGCTGCTGCCTTGTTCACGGCCTCAAATTAATTAAGAAGTTGAATTAATAAGTAGCATGGGATGCTTAATTAATAATTAATTAATCCGTGGTTAATAAGGACATCAGGAATTAGCTCAGAAGGGAATTGTTTCAATAGATTGAGGTGAAATGAGGAGGTGAGAGCAGCAGCACCCAAAGCTGTGTGTGGTGCTGACCCCCATGGGTGATGCTCTGCAGAACCACGTCCTGGTGGTACTACATGGGGATGGGCTGTCCCCTCACTGAGAGCTCTGCTCCTGTTGGAGGGGGCAGAGGGAGGGGAGGAGAAGGGCATCAGACTGATGAGCAATAAAAGAAGGGAAGATCTGCTACTAAATACTTTCTAAACCCATCCTTTCCCTGCAATCATGGTGTGGTTGGGTTGAAAGGAACCTCACATGCCCCAGGCCCACCCCTGCCAAGGCCTGGCTGCCCCCCCAGCTCAGGCTGCCCTGTATCCATCCACAGCCTGGGGCACCTGCAGGGATGGGGCACCACAGCTCTGGGCAGTGCCTTGCTGCCCTCACATCTGACCTAAACCTCTCCTCTTTTAGTTTTAAAGCCATCCCCCTTGTCCCATCGCTATCAGAAAGTCGCTCCCCCTCCTGCTTGTAAGCTCCCCCAAGTACTGGAAGGCAATGTTGATGTTTTCTTCTCATTTTGATACAGTAAATGTCTTGTTTCTATATTAATATTGATCTCAAGGTGTGCATACATATGTATACACGCCGCGTTAAAAACACTCATGTTATCATGTAACATTTCGAATGCAGCTGAACCGAAGCAGGTGATTTCTCCTGATGGTTTGGTATGAAATTTCTCATCCACGAACCGCTCTGAAATCTCAAACAACACAAGAAGTCAGAGCTGCCATTTCCCACACAACAGATGCAACGCAACGGTGGAGGAAAAGCAGGTTTCAGTTATTTTTGTTGACGGTAACTTGTTGCTCACAGAAGGGTTCAGAGCAGATTTTGGGCGTACCAACAAAAATAAGGATAAAAAAAACGTCGCAGGGTGTAATTATTGTTGTTTTCATTTATAGTGCTGTCATTTCTGTTGCCTGAGCACATCCACTCGTAGTTCTCCCCTCACTTCCCCTTCCTTTAACCACGCAGTGTGTACAGCCTTCAAATGGCACCTGGCTCTGTGATGCCCTCGGTTGCAATCCTGGAGGCCCTTTGGGTGCTGTGGCTGCACTCAGGTGGCCCCAAATCCAACAGCAGTGCTCAGGATGAGCAACAAGCCATCACCTCCTCGGGGCAGCTTAACAACACGTTATGCTGAGCTGAGAGCACTCAGTCCCTCTTTCCCAGCGCTGCACTGCACCCAGTGCAGCCCACAGTGCTTACAGATGGGGGAGGGAGCAGAGCAGGGCTGAGCACACCACGCTCCCACCCACCCAAGCAGCTGGGAATTGCAAACATCATTACAAATTCCTGTCCAGTGAAAACTTCATTTACTCATCTAAAACAAATGCACGGGTGTCACCACAGCCAACAGGGGTAGGTCCTGTTTGGGAGCACAGCCATCCTGTTCAGGCCACGTGCACGCTGGCTGCCTTCGTGCCCTCTGTAAGAAGCAAGGGCTTGTAGTGGTGGAGGTCTGCAGCTCTGACACTTTTTATTCCCTTTTCTATAGGGAGGAGAGCTCAGTGCAGCTGTTCCTTGCCAGCACTGGCACACAGCACACAGCTGTGCTGACCTGACTGCATTGCCACGTCTCCCCAGCACCCCCTTCATCTCCCCTGGAAAGCACGAGCTGTGAATGACCATTCCTCTCATGCTGCCCTTGTGTGGGGGGTAATTGAATCAGGAAATAGGAAAAATGAGGCAGGAGAGCCGAGCTGTCATCGTACAGAAACAATTAAACGCATGAAATGTATCGTAATGATATAATTAAGGCAAAATTCTAATCTTCCATTAGCAGGGGCATGAAGTATTGTGAGCGCATTACAGCCAGCATCGCTGCAATGAGGGAACCTCTGTTACGTGGCTTTATTAAAAAGCATCAAAATAAAAGTGGATTATCGGATCCTCAGGAGAAGCTCTGATGCAAAATTCCTTTTGAACCAACCTTGATGACAACAGAATTCAGCTCAGCAAACAGAGGGGAGGAAACAGAGCCCCCCTCCCCATGCAGCCATGCAGCTCTTGGGTGGGAACTGCCTGAGGATGACCATGGTGTGCTGCCAGCTGCTGGAAGGGGCCTCGGCAATGGCACATGGATGGCTTCCTCCACATACATCCCCCACTCTGTGGGGAAAAGTCAATTAGCAAGAATCATTTGTTTTGGAATGCAGTGGTCGGAGGGAAGCATTAGTTCAGAAACATTAATTTCTGGACAAATGTTTACAATTAAAATGCACTTTTGATTCCACTCAAGTCTCACACTGCCATTGCCAGCTCAGCCAGGGCTGGAGAGCAGATGGGCATCTCCAGGAGATGCAGGAGGTGGGGGCACTGTGTGGGGGCACCAGGCAGTTCTGCAGCTGAACTGTGCTGCAGAACCAGCAGGGCAGCTCAGACAGCTCTGAATTGCACAGACTGGAGTTATAGAAACTTGTTTGGGCATTTACATTAAAGTCTATCCTGGAAAAGGTAAATAGGAGCCCAGCTTCTTGCCACTCTTACAACATTACAGTAAATGGGGTGATATTCAGTATTTCTTTGTGTGTAGGAAGCCCGCTGCTGGCCATCCTGCCCTGGTGCAGGAGGAGGAGGAAGCTCTCCAACCTCCTGTTTGCAGAGCAATAATCCAGAACAGGGCTCAGGGATCAGAAGGGAAGCACACAGCCCTCCTGCTGCTCCCTGGGCTGCTCTGTGCCCTCCCCAGCTTGTATTTAGCTCTGCCCTGCCTGAGCACTTTGGCCAGGGACACTGAGTCCTCCTACTTTGTCTGGAGTGAATGTGTGCTCATGGCATCACCCTGCATGATATGCATTCCGGCTTTGCCCCATCCATCCATCACCACAGTGGTCTCAGCAGTGATTCTCCAGCCCGGTCACATCCTGCAGCACAAGGCAGGAATTATTCCTTATTCTCTCTGGTCCAGCAGAACTGTCATTCAAAGATCCACCTGAGAGCAAAACCTCTGCCATGCGGAGGGGAAAGGCTTGGCTGGGCCACGGAGATCACATACACTGCTGTGGAGTTTGAAGTTTGGACACTTTGAAGTCAGAGTTTGTAGCTCTCAGTGAGCAGAGCCGGGAATGCTGCAATAAGGCTCAGTGCTGGGAGGGCAGGATGGAGCTGAATCCGATTCCTGAAGTCCTATTGAATTTGCAGCACTGAGATCTGTTTAAAACCAAAGCCTTCTCCCCTCGCAGTTCCCAAACTCTCAGAATTGTTTCTTGTGCTAACGGCAACAACAACAAAAAGTTATAAATAAGCTTTTGCCATCAGCCGTGCTGCAGTGTCCCTGCCTCACCCCAGCAGTGCACGAAGGCAGCTTAGGAACAGCACTGTGCCCATTCCCACGCGCTGCGCTGGTTGGGTTCTTTTGCTTTTTCATTTAAAAACAAAATCCCCTTTGGAAAAGGTGGTTTTATCTGGGTTCCCATTTTCTGTGGGAAGACACTGATTTCAGCCAAAAATGGGGAAAAAAACAACCATCATTTCAAAAGGGTGATTGGAAACCAAAGCTGTTACAAAGCTCCCTTTGTAATGGCTCCCTGAGACATCAGTGTGGGGTCAGGGCTGAGTGCCTGGCCCTACAGGTGGTGGAGCTGCTCTGTGCCACACACACGGGTTGGGATGCACACACCGCTCCCAGCACCAGCACCAGGACGGCCTTCCCTGCAGAGCCCTGCTTTGGGATAAAGCATTGCATGGACAGCAAGTGCACATAGCTCCAGCACTCGTGTAAGCTGCTCAATTGCTAAAAGAAGGGAGCAGGTTTCTGCTCATTTACAGCAAGATTTAGAGAGAAAAAGGCTGACAGCCAGTGTGTGATACAGGGACCAAATGCTGGCACACAGAGCACAAAAATACCCTGAAAACATTCCTTTTCCAAAACTTGCAAAAGAAAATGGGAAGAGCTCCTTAAACGACGCTGAGTTGGCAAACTCTGGTTTTAAGGTAACAAAGTGAAAGCTGAAGGCAAATTGTCCAAAGTATTGTAAAATTTATTGTATAAGTATTGCAGCTTTTAGAATGACATATAATTGCCACTATTGGTTACTGTTACACAATAAGCGTTTACAACAGAATCTTGTAAATTGGCATCAGAGTACATATTCATACTAAACCAGCAAAGTATAGGTAAGTACTGCATTGCGTGTGCGCTCAATAGTTTACATAAGTTTAAACTTGAACAGAACTCGGGATACAGGACTGCCCGTAACAAACTCCAAAGCCAAAGCAATGCGACTGGAAGGCTGAGGAAAGATGAATACAGTGAGGTGTGGCTGTAAGGCAGGCAAACCAGGACTGCAACGCTGCCCCTTATGGGATTCTATAGCACGGCAGCAATTTGAAGTGCCGTTTCTGGACAATGTTTTTGGTTTATGGTAGCGTTGTGTTGTACATAGAGGATGTATGATTGAAACAGAGAAAGGGATTATGAATTCATTCTGTCCTCAGCCAGCACTGCTGGTGCTACACACCTAGAGGCAGTCCTTGTTGGATCCTTACTGAAAACATTGGGCTTCTATTTCTCTCACCCAGCAGTTAGTGCAATGTAGAGGTTGTACACACATACAGAAAGTGAGTGCTCCAGAAATCAGATGGATTTCCATATACCCCCAGTTAAGGTACCTCAGTGAGGCTGTCTCGCACCAGCAGGCTGTGGATGGGACTGAAGCCCCAGTGAAACACACTGCTCCTTGCCAGCCTCATTGAGAAAGCCACGTTCATTCTGGTGGCACACTCAGGATGCTGTTTGCCATACTGTACCCTAAAGAGATCCCTCAGATTAACGACCCCTTCTAAGGCCAACACGATTCCTACAGCTTTGAGCAAAAAGGCTGAGCTGAGCACTGGCAATGCCTTATTTCTCCTGCTTTTGTCACAGTAGGTCACTGCTGCAGCTGCGGGACCTGAGAGCAGCCGTGGGCAGGTCCTGCATAGAGACCAAAGGGAGACAGAGTGTGCAGCCAGCACCTGGCCATGGAGGGGCTGGGGGGTGGGAGACGTGGACCCCGAGGCAAAAATAACATTAAATAGCAATAATAAGGACAACAATAATAAAGAATCATCATAATAATTAAAAAGTGTTATTTCTAAACATCCATTCAGAACTTGGGAGTTGATCTGAGCCCCAGATCTGGTCCTGCATTGGAAACACAAGGTGTGCAGGACTGCAGGATGCAGAAAGGAGCCGGGCACAAGGGGACAAGTTGGCTGTGCTGAGCTGAGCTGGGCTGCCCTGGGGCTGGGGGAGCCCACAGCAGCTCCAGGGGTGTGTGGGACATGGGCTGATGGCAGTGCTGCAATGGCAGCTGTAAGCTCATTCCATGCCCCACATGGCAAAGGAAAGTGGAGCCAGTAACTCAGCAAAGGGGTCAAGGAGCTGTGGGATGCTCGGGGTGAGGTCTGTGAAACTGAAGTTTGCATTGGGAAAGGATGGGGAGGGAAAAGGGAGAAGGAGTTGAAATGCCAAGGACTGATGGAAGACCCGGAGCTGCTCTGACTGCACAATGCCAACACGGCACCGCTTGGTGCCCACTGCCCCAACAGCATCACTAAGAACCCCTGCCTGCCTCGGCTGCTCCACGTGGGACCATGATCCACATCGCAGCCCACACCCGCTGAGGTAACCATTTGGTTTTTGTAGCAAACACACGAGATAAGCTCAGAGAACAGAACACCTCCCGGAAACAAAACCCAACCACACTATGCACGCGTTCTGGCTCAAGAGGGCAGCAGACATTACAGATGTCTTTTGGTTGGTACCTCAAGTCCAACAGCTGCTGGGATTCCTGACCCGTGCCATGGGCAGGAGTCCCCAGGTGACCCAGGCAGCATCCATAACCCATGGGGGGGCAGCTGCCCTGTGCAAGGCGTGCAGAGCAGCACTGCTGGGTGGCAATGCCCAGGATTTCCTTCTCCCCTCTTGCAAAAGGGAGTGATGCCGCTTCGTTCATAAGGCACTAAATAGATATGTTACATAGAGATTCGTTTGTATAAACTCACTTTGCGCCTTCCTGACACACTCGAGTCACTCCTTCACATTTCTGGTTGCTTCTTTTGTGGTTTTGCACGGCTGTAAAGCTGGGAGGACCCCGAGAGCTGCAGAAAAGTGCTCAGAAGGACTGAGAGAATACAGGATTTAGAACAAAAAAGCAAAAAGAAAATAATCAAACTTCAAGTTCAGCTATTCTCCATCTTCATCAACACGTATATAAATACCGTTCAAATGGCCACAACTTCACAACTGTTCTCACATATTTCTCTTTTTCAAGTAATAGAAGAGTTGCTTAACAACAACTTATTGCCTTTTATGTCTTCCACCTTTCTCACTGCTGGGCAACGGCCCCACACCTCCCAGCACTGACACTGCAGCACAGAGCACAGCGGGACGGACGGCTCGCGGAGCTGAGCTGAGCGCAGCACGGATCTTCCCAAGAGGTGAAGGGGTTTTGCTTCTAAAGCACTGAGCCTATCCGGTTAGCTTTTAATTGACCCATCACAGGAACAGGCTCGTTCCCAGCTCACACCTCACACCTGTCTAGTAGGGCTAAGAAAGCAAAAAACAGAGCTGATGGGTGCTGGGAGCAGAGCGCGGCCCCACACAGCACAGCGGTGCAGCAGCCCTGCAGCTGCACTCCAGGTCTGGCTTTGGGGTGAGGGGGTTGAGGTGGGCACAGCCGCTCTGCTGCTTCCACACCTACACGCAGGGCCCTCCAGGCTGAGCATGGAAAGAAATAAACCAAAAACCACTTTGTTCCTTCAGACACAGAAGTTTATTCTCATCCCCGCTGCCGCCATCCCCCCCGGAAAGTTTGAGGTTGTCCAAAAAATAAAAATAAAAAAAATAATAAAGAAAAAAATCAAGTAATTTCTGCCTGCTTTGCCCCCCCAACCCCTCCCAACCCCCCTAGCCCGGCTGCACAGCCCTGCAGCACCCACAGCCCCACTCACTGCTCCTCCATGGACAAACATCCCTTAACAACTGCATGGTAGACATGATAGAGGCTCTGACCAACACAAGCACTGACATATTTATATTAAAAAATAGTGCAAAAATCTCAACATTTATATAAATAACTCTTAAACCCCTGCTTTTGATTTCCTTTTTTTTTTTGTTCTTTTTTTTTGTTTTTTTTTTGTGGTTATTTTTTTGTCCGTCTCTTTTTCACGTCGCCATCCACGCGCTTTGAGTCGGCACCCAAAAAACGGCCATTTCTCTTCTAGTTCAGAAAACAACTATTTTTTTTTTTGTATGGGTTTTTTTTGTGTGGTTTTTTTTTTTTTTTGAATAGGCCTCTTCTAATACAAAAATACTCCAGCTCCGTCCACATACCGCTCTTCTCTTCTTCTTAATATATATTTATATATTTATATTGCAGATCTTTAAACAAAACGTTTTTGTGGTTTTTGTTTTTTTTTTCTTTTTGTTTCTTTTTTTTTGTTTTTCTGTGCAAATATTTTGTCTTTAAAGTTAAGTGAAGGAATCAAACGAAACCAGACCAGCATTCACACACAGCTCAACTACAACAGAAACCAAACGACAACAACAACAACAACAGAAAAAAAAAGGGCTACCCTTGTTTTCTTTTTCCTCTTTAAACGCCAAAGACAGCTCAACGAAGAAACGCTTCTGCAAGCTTTGTGGGCTTGTGCATTCAGACCAGACATCACAGGTAAATATTTATACATGGAGAGATGGGGAAGGGCGTTAGTTTTTCTTTCCTTTGCTCATCTTGTTCAGCTCCCAGTCCCTCTCCTTCTTCCTTTTCACCACAAGTGCAGACTGTTCCACTCCCTTGGCTTTGTTTTTTCTCCTTTTTTCTTTCCCCCCCACTCCCCCTTTATATTTTTAAAACGGGTGCCCTTTCTGTTTCTCCTTCTCTTTGTTCCACGCCGTTGTGCTCTCAAGGCCATTGATTTGTGAGGGATGGAGTCTGCTGCCCTCCAGCAGTGAGGGCACCCCACTGTTGTTCTGCTGGTGCTGATAGAACGTGGCTCCGGGGTAGTGCCCGATCACCTCACTGTATGTGGGGGGCGGTCCCTCCATCCTGCCATTGCTCCCATAGCAGGTCGCGCTGATGCCAGAGTTACTGCTGGGGGGGCACGGCCCCCCGTACACCGAGTTATCTATCAAGTCACTGTCGAAGATGGTTCTGTTGGGGGGTGCGCGCACCGACTCCCTGTTGAGCTCCATTTGCTGCTCGGGGTCGCGCAGCTGCAGCGTGCAGGGTCCCTGGTACGGGGGGGGCTCCTCGCCGTCCGACAGCGAGATGGTGGGGGGCAGGTCGATCTCGTGCTGCAGATAGGGGTAGGTGGGCTGGAACCTGTTGAAGCGGTCCCGCTGCAGGAAGGACGGCACCGCCAGGCGCTCGCTGGGCCGCGGGGTGTAGATCTGCTGCTGGAGGGGAGAGAAAGAGACAAGAAGGGATGGCAGGATATGAGGTGCTGCCCTGGGGTGTGGGGACCGGCGGCACTCAGAGCCCGGGCTGTCCTCACCTCGGCCATCCCGCTCCCTGACACAGTGCTTTCCGACGGCCACAGGCTGCCCTCCTGCATTGGGAAGGAGAAGAGAGGTCGGCGTCAGTACAGCCAGGCAGGGCCCCCCCTGAACCCACTTTCCCCCACCCTGGGAGGAATGGGAATGCTGCTTTTGGAACGCCGCTCCAAGCTGGGCTTCCCTCCCTTCCCATCCCATTTAGATTTGATAAATCAGAATGAACGGGGAGTAACAGCAGCAAACAGCTTTCTCCAGGCTGCAGGCCTCCTCCTCCCAGCCATGCCCGCCCCGTGGGTTCCTCTCCCGACCCCAGCAGTGTTTTTCAATAGGTGATTCATGAGCCATGGGTGATTCACAAGATATCAGCAAATGCTCCATGAAATAATGGCAAGATTGAGAAAAACAGAAAACCTCACACCCACATTCTGATGCAAGCAATCAAGAAAACCATGGGAAAATAAAGGCAGTTAAATGAATACTGAAGTTTAATCTCAACTTGGCTATAAAAAATACATCCCTAGCACCACAATGGTTCTACAGTATTTATTCCCCAGAGGGATCAATGGCCCCTGGTTACAAAGACCGAGGAGCTGAGGCTCTGTTCCTCTGGGTACCAACCCCAGTGCTGCAGCCTGCACCTGGGAGCCCACAGCCCCTGCAAGGAATACGCACAGCCTCCCCAAATGGCCTTACAGCCCACCATCAAAACCAACAAACAAACACTCTTTCCATTGGTTGCTGATACTGTGAGCACACCATTCACTTTTACATTTCTGCCCCAGGACCTGAAGTATTTAAATATACATATTGCAACACTGCTCCAGGAGAGAGAGCTGGAGGAAAACAAGCCTGGAGGGCTCATAAATCCACCTCTGCTGGCTGGCACTTCCCAGCTGTGTGCAGGTGAAGCTTTGGGGCTGGCACAGTCAGACACCAGTGGGAAAAAAAACCTGCCAAGCCCCCCTTTGTATTTCCCTTTTAGGATGAAGTGTCCCAAAAGGTCACTCTCCACCTCATCCTGGGGATGCCCAGGGGTTTCAGCTGTCTGGCAGCAGCCTGCCCCTCGCCCAGCCCTTCAGAGCCATTCCAGCCCTACAGAGCACCCTGCAGTGCTCACCTGCTGCCCCGAACACAGAGTAAGCCCCATGTTAACATTTTCCCCTTTTCTTCGTTTTCCCCAGCTCTGTGACACATTTCTCCCTGGGTATGCAGCCCCATCAAACCGTTTCTGGAATAACTGCACATCTACCTCAGAGTGATCCTGCTTGCAGCACAAGGAAAATGGTGACCTATACCAAAAGGAGATGCCCCAATATCTCCCCCTGCTCAGAGCCCCACTCCGGCTGCAGCCCGCAGTGCCGGCCCTGTGCTGGGCAAGGCAGCAGCATCACACTGCACAGCCCCAGGATGCACACAGCTGTTTACACAGGCACCGACTGTTTAGTCTGGGCTGCTCTAAGCGTACTCCTTGCCTGCAGGCACCGTCTGCATTCAAATTCCCCCAGCAGCACGAGCTGCAGGCAGCAGGGCAAAGCCAGGTCAAGCGGGTGCTCAGTGCCATGCTGGCCTCCTGCGCTCTAAAGAGCCCCTGTCTCATCTTCCTGAGTCAACAGCAGGATGAAAACCACCAGAAACCAACAGCCAGAGGTGGGCAAACCCACAGACATAGAGTGTGTCTGTTCTCAGCCCTGGTGCTGCTGATGAACCCCACCTGGGGCCTGAATTCATCTCTGCAATGGCTGCGCCCCCAAGGCTTTATTTTCTCAGAATGGAAGTTGGGTCTGATGAGCAACTTGGCTGTGAAAGCCCCTTTAAGTATCCCAGGATTCACTTTGGAACCTCAAGACTTCGTTCTGATTTCATTTTACAGCATGTTTGACTTCACAGAACCTCTTGCTTTAGTTATGTCAGAGCATTTCCACTGCCGAGCAGAGCGACACAGATTAAGTTTCTGAGCTGTATTTCCCATTCTGTCTTAGGGGAGGGCCTCTATGCTCCAAAGATGCAGGGACAGGGCCATTCTTTTTCAATAAGAATCCATGTATTTTCAGTCACATTTCTTCAAGAAAAAATAAAGGTACCTGCTACAAGGGGACAGTTTAAGAAGCAGAACAGATAGGACTGTGATGCGCAAACAGGTGCAGCAAAGCAGGCACTCCTTGCTAGCATTAACCACATTAAAAACAAACCACCTTCAGGGAAATGAATTTCTCCTTCAGTTGTAATTTTTGAGCTGCAAGAACTAAAAAAGACGACTGCAGCACATCTTGCAGCACTCTGACCATGGGATGAACTACTTTAATATTTTAAAAGATGAAAAGCGTGTTTGTAGCTCCAGTGCCTGTCTGGTCACGACAGCAAAATGAAGTTTGAGATGTAAAAAGCCCAACACCAGTTCAATGCAAGTTTAATGGCTCACACAAGCCGGTTCTGAGCTGAGTGCAGCCGCTGCCGCACGGCGCACAGTCAGACTGCAGCAGCTCTCCCCAGGAAGGTGCGCTGTGCTGAATCCCAGATGAGCTGCCTTGAAGGTCATTATCACAGCTGATGCTACTGTGAGATCTCCAGGGCTTCTTGTGCCTCCAGGGGAGCTCTGGGGACTTGCAGGAACTCATCACCTCACCTTGCTGTGTCAGGGCAGGGAAGGGGCAAGAGAAGAGGGAGACCAATAATTGCCCCAAATGGGGGTTGCAGAAAGGTGCAAAAGGTTCCGTGCCCTCATGGAGGTCTGGCAGCCGTCTCTTTCCACATTAGCCTCCCTTCTTCTTCTTAAAGAAAATAAAAATAGCCAACCTGAAAAAGGCTTGTCCTGACGTACAGTCTGCTGACACGATGCAGAGTGCTTTGGTTGAGCTTGGGGCACCCGCAGCATTCCTTCCCAACAGGCATCTTCCTCCAGCAGGAGCAGCACGGTGCAGGGACAGCAGTGTGATGGGTATGGCAGGCTGTGCAGCCTTCAGCAGTGCTGTGCTTATTAAACCTGATGGCAGAGCTCTGCTCTCTTAAAATGAAATAAAAACCAGTACAGTACTTGATCGTTTTCCTGGTTCTGCTAGAAGGGAACGCAGCCCTGCAGAGGCCAGCACAAGGCAGCAGTGCCTGCTCAGCCTGCCCTGCACACCTGGAGATAAGAGCAGTGACCTCAAGAAAGCCCCACTGTTTAAAGAACTTTAAGATTTTTCAGGGTGAATGATGCAAAAATCCATCAGCACAAGGTATCCCTGCACAGGGTTATGTAGGCAGCACTGAGCATGCTTACCCTCCATTGAATTGTTGTGTCTTTTCTCTGTAGGTTCCTGTAAATGAGCTGCTGCATCTCACGAACCCTTCAGCTCTGCATTGACCAGCACCTGCCATAGGCTGGAGAGGCTCTCCTTGAGCTGCGGGGGCAATTAACACATTTCTTCTTGGGCTTCTATGAACCACAGAGCCCGAGCTGTGCTGGGAATCTCCCAAGCATCCCCTTGGTGAATTTCCTGCTCATGTGTCTGATGGGCACTTCCTGACACCTCCATCACAGCAATGGCAGCGCTGCTTCACCCCTGGCAAAAACTGGCTATCTTTCAGGATTTCCCATCCTCTCGAAGGCAAGGAGCAGATTAATACACTCATATGGGACTCCCCAACTGGAGCTGCTACCAGACTCAATGGTTTGGTGCTGTAAATGTCCAGGTGTGTGCATCTCCAACATCTTGCAGTGCAAGGTGGTTTCAGCAACAAGGCACACCAACAACAGCCTCATGCGGTCACTTCATTCACAGAAAGTCCAAGCTGCAAAGCTTTGAGCTGCCTGTATACTACACCATACAACACCCTGAAAAGCCAGAGGCATCCCTACAAGGCCCCCATGTCCAGGGGCAGACAAAGCCAAGACCCAGCCTGGTCATCTCTCCATGCAGCAGTGAGCCACGGGCAAACCCAACTGAAACAAACGCCTTTGGCTCTCACATCTCCCAAATTTCACATCACTTGGCAAACAACGCAGTAAGACACAGATGGGAAGAGCAGCGTGTGACTTACTGATGACAGATTCTCATCTCTCCGCCTCCCTTGGCTGTGCCGGCTGATGAAGGATCGCGCAGAGAGTTTGTAGTGGTTCAGCAGGCAGGTGATCACCACCACCATCACCATCATCACCACCACGATGATGATTATCTGTACAAACTCCAACTCCGCTGCAAGAGAGAGAGAGAGAGAGAGACATATTGTGAGCCACCTGAAAAAGCAGCACTTAATGGAGTGTGAGAAGGAGGAATCTGGCCAAGCAGGCGGTGACATAGAACAGCTGCATCCTTCCCCCACAACACTCCCAGACACACACGTGGGCTCTGTGTGCTTCCAGCCCAGCTACTTCATAAAAAAACACATTAATTCATGTCTCTGGTGCCCCAGAGCAGCCTCTAGGAGGGACCTTTAGACACGACTCACAAAGCACAGATTTCCAAACTACAATCCGGGTAAAACTTGATCAAACTCCCCTTCCCCTCCTTGCATGGCCGCCACGCAGCAGGGCTGCAGCACCGCACTGCTGGCCCAGCTGACAGCGGGAGCTTGAGCAGCCTGAACTGGCACACAGGAGAGCTGCCAAAAACCCTCCAAACAAACAGGAACAAGCAAACAGACTACCCACTTAACTCCAGAGACACTTGGCATAGGAAGAGAAAAAACAGTTCTGGGCATTTCCACTTTGCATGTCAGGAAGGACGGCTACAAAATGCACTTTTGGAAGGCTCTGCCTCACACTGCCAGGGACGCAGCCACCTGCACTTTATGCAGACACACACAAGGCACGTGCCCGCATGCAGACTCAAGGTGCCCAAGGGCAGCACCACGCTGCTCGCGGTGCCTGCGATGCCATCTGCTGAGTCAGGCAGATTTGGTTCTTTTAGTGGAAAGTTTTCCCCTGGCAGGTGGCATTTAAGTGCCAGTAAAAGCAAATAAATGTCAAGAAAACAGCCCAGGTGGGAAGTGGGGAAGTGCTGCTGGTTCCCTTGGAGTTCATTCTGCAAGCAGCAGCTCTTTCTGCCGCCGGACAGGCACGATGCCCAGTGTCCCCAGATCCCAGAATGTTTAATCCACATCATCCACCACCTGCATGATGCAGAGTTACGCCCTAAAAGCAGGAGCCTGTCCTCACACGTGGTGCTAAGGAGCCGTGGGAGCTCAGGAACCCATGGCTCTGACACTGGTGGAGCTGCTACCAACTGTGCCGGAGCAAAGCCACCGTGGGTCCCTGGGTAGGAAGGGGCTGGTGGCAAGGCTGACATGGGGGGATGGAGGAAGGGGCTCCCACTCTGTAATTGCACTTATGACCATCCATCAGCAGGAGAAGCAGCTCTGGGAGCAACTGGGGAGCAGCTCTGCAGGCTGACTGCAATCTGCCCGCTTCCAATCGGTCACCAAGGGCACAGCCCATGGGTTTGTGAACCCAGAGCCCCAGGGCGGACAGGAGCCCATGGGCAGGGAAATGCCTTCTTGCAGAGAGCACTGCAGAAAAGCAAAGACAAAAAGCGACAACACAGGGTTTTAGGAAGATGAGTCAATCCAGCCTCAGAACGAAACATGTGCTTTGGCCTCAGCAAGAGGATACAAGAAAAACTGAATGAGGCCAGTGATGGAAAGCTTCCTTTTTAGCCTAAAAAAAGAAAAAAGAAATGAAGAAAAACAAGTAGCGCTTCTGAAGAAAAGCAAGAGGAAGGCAGTTACAAATGAAAGTTCCCTTCCTAGAATGAGAAGCACACTGAGCAAATCCAACCCAGCTCCACTGCTCACAGCAGTGTGGTGATGCTCACAGCATTTCGGCCATCAGGAAGAGCTGCCCCACCTGCACTGCAGAGCTGGGAGGATGCAGCTGGGAGCAGCCAGTGAGGAGGGGGTACCCGTGGAGGAGGAGTAGCTGTGCTGGGTGATGCACTGTGTGCTGCTCGCTTGTCAGACCCCAAACTGGGGGGCTGTGATGTGGAAGTGAGTCCAACCTTACGGCAATCACACTGGTGGTATAAATAGCAGAGGATTTTAATATCCCTTTGTGGGAGGGGGATGACAATTAAGCCGCAAATTAACATGCTGTAAACTGCCACAGCCGCAGCCACACACTTCTCCATTCTCCTTAGCACAGGGAAGCAAACGCCTCAACCACCACAGCAGAGCACATCTGAGCTCATCCCACAGCACAGAGCAGGAGCTGAACGTACCCACGCTCAGCACCACCAGCAACACACCTGCCCTGCTGTCTCTCTTGTTGCTGAAATGAAGAGTTGCTCTTACTGACAAAACCCAGCAGGAATCCCCAACCCCAATGCTCCCACTGCCCAATGTGGCAATTAAATGCAATCCTAAAGAGGTCCGCACACAGCTGATGCTTTTCAAGTTGCAAGAGACTCGCACCCACTCGAGGCGTGAAAGCTGCTGCCAGCTCTCCCTCTGTTTTAACTGGTCTTCATGGGCTCCATGTTCAGAGAGGGGAAAAAACAAACCAAGGTGCAGCAAAGCTGGATATACCTGTGTAAATTTTATCCAAGCAGCTCAGCCAAACTAATGAAGAAAGACCATCAAACAAACCCCACCAAACTTTGAGTTAATGTGCTATTACATAAGTGCAACTCAGCTGCTATGCTAATAACAAACCTTTGGGGAATGAAAAACAAGCCAAACTGCAGAGCACGTCATTTCTAATTCCACTGGTATTCTTAAAACACACACACAACAAAACAGGGAAAAAAATACTCAACGCATTTTGTGTTTGGCTTCCTAATCGTCGTCACTTTTCAATTAGAAGAGACCTCATTCCATTTCTCTCTGTAATTTTCCCCAAGGGAAGTGTTATAAATGCACGAGGCTTTACAAGATGGGCAAACGCAGCCTCCCAACGCAAAGTAAGGTCACACTAATTTAATACTGCATCATTTTCACCCCAGAATCCATTTCACACTCTCAAGTTCAGACACTGCATTGAGGTGACACAACCTGCCTTCCTGTGCTCTCCATCCAACTCTGCAGCCACTGAGCACACACACAACTGCTCTGCAACATCAGCATTGCTCTCCCCTCTATACAGTGTCACTGCTGAAGACAAACACCCCAAGCCCAGCAGGCAGAGAGAGGAATAAAACAGACCCACATTCTTTTTACCTTCAGTCAGGTGTAACACACCCTTGGGTCAAAACTGTTACCTGTGTGCCTCAGTGATGGCTCCTCTATATACTGGAGTTGTGTTTCATCTGAGAAGTGAAACTGCTCAGGAAGTAGTGGCTAAGCTGAACAGATGGATCTATATTAGCAGCAGTTCCTAAGTGAAACAAGCAACACTGCAGCAAACTCTGCTAAAAGTGCAGTTTTTCCAACCCAAAACAGAACAAACCCGAGAATCCCCAGCAGAACACTTTGCTTCTCCCATCCATTTCACTTCCTTTGGGTGTTTTTATCTTTCAAAATCCCTCACAGTGACACGCAGCAGACTGCTGGGCACTGCAGCAGGATGGGTCCACTCATGGGCTGCAAGTGACCATCAGAAACATCCTCGCTCAGATGTGGAGGAAGAGCTGCTGCTGCTGCAAGCAGGCAGCCCCTGCCCAGCAAGGCCACAGGTGGGACAGGAACAGGGCTGGCAAATGTCACTGCTGCAAGGCAGCAACCTTCTTGTTACCTGGGAAGGATGGCATGTGCACCAGTGATTCTGGATGCTCTGCCCAAACCGGGCACAAGGAGTAAGGCTTTCACACCTCGCCTGCTGAAACATGGGCAGGTGTAGTGTGGTGGGCAAAGCACAGCTTCCCTACTCTCTCCTTGCTCTAGTAGCAAGGAGTGTGAAGGACTGTCTGCATTCACGTTAGAAGGAAAATGATGGAGTTAAGCTTCTGCTGGAGGAGCATGAACCCAGCATGGAGCAGAGAGCACCACAGCCAGGATGCAATCCCAGGGCGTGAATGAGGAGCGGCACAGGACTGCCCAGGGCACTATGCCTGGCAGGGCTTGGACTGCCATGGGACTCACCCTGTGCTGCTCCCCGAGGCAGAGTGGAGCTGAGGAGATGCTTTCTGCCACCACAGCCCTTGCTCCAGGCACTCAGCAGCACTTCCCCACTCCTTGCTGTGCATGGTGCAGGGCAGAGCACCAGCAGTTATTTATGGAGCCTGGCTGGGGCAGTGACTCAGCATCATGATTCAACAGATCCCCATCCAGCTCCCGTGGAGACAAAGCGGGGCACCACAGCAGGACAGCCCACAGCACCGGGATGAGCTCCAGCACTGACCCTGCAGCCAGGGGCAGTCGGGCCATGGCGGCTCTGGGGCTCATGCAATTCTCAAGTGAACTGTAATGCTACATTGTACATCCCAACTTCCTCCAGTATCCTTGGGAACCCAAGCTCAAACCTCTCAGCACAGCCCCATTCACAGCCCAGGAAGGTCCCCATGCGCACACACATCAGACATGACAAAATCAACTGGGTGAATTAATAAAGAGTGTTTGCAGCTCTGCAGTAAGTGCTTCCATAACTCACTGCTTCTCCAGGTTTCCATTAACACCTCTGACACCACGGCACTGCCCTGGCAGCGTGACTCTCTCATCCACTCTCATCCCAGGTTTTGGAGATGTTCATCCATCCCCACCTTTGGGCACCTTTTGCTTGAGCAGGTTCCTTGCAGACATCAAGTTACATTAAAATAACAGTAAAGGCAGTTTTTGGTGGAGTACGGACAGGTGGCGGACTGAGGGCATGCTCTGGACCAACCTGTGGCTCTTTGGAAGGATCTGAGGGTTAAAAATACTCAACCAAAGTGAGTCCAGCTGAAATATGATGGTTAAGCCAGATGCTCATCAAAGCATCTGTAAAAGGATGCGGGCTAAGCAGCACAGCCAAACTGCAGACCTCATTTTTTCTATGCAAAGCATGTGAGTGTGAGATGAGCCATGTGAATACAGGCAAACCTTGGAGCTTTGTTTTTCCCAGGGAACAGCCTCACAACCCTTCAGCAAGCAGCTGCAGGGTCTTGGTGTCTGCTGCATCCCACAGCACCAGGACCACATCTGTGCACAGCCCCACGCCAGCACCCTGCTAACACACACTGCATGGAGAACACCCTGGTACAGCAGCATCAAGGTACCCGGCATGAGCATCTCCATCCTGTCCTTCACAACCCCGCCTGGAGGGGGGACATGCCCACTGAGCAGAACATCGCATCTCAACTGCTCTCATTTCAGCAAGAACCAAAACAGCTCCAGGCAACAGCTGCAATCTGAGGGCTGCCAAGGAGGGTGCAGCACCAAGCGCTGCTTTACTGGAGCGATTTCACCCGCGGGATGCCAAGCTCCACTTGTGAGAGTCTGCTGTTCTCTCTCCCCAAGACCAAGGCACAGGAAGAAGAGATGAAAGAACAAAGAAGTTCAGATGGCAGATTGCTCAGCCTTTTGCCTGCTAGGTCATCTGAGGAACAATCAGACCAGGCAAAGTCATGACTGCAGTATTAATGTTTATCTGTTACATTTATCTTCTAAATAATACCTCCACAAAACCACATACGAAGGGCCCATCAGATTGTCAACAATTGTATTTGTTTATAAGACAGCAGGGGAAGTACTATCTACCTTTAGATAGATACAGAGCGTGATACTGCCACTGCTGGCAAATATCAGCAGCATCTTGAAGCTGCAGCTGCAATGTCGAGGCACAACAGAGCAGGATCAGGCCCATGGCAAAGAGCTCGTGCTGGATTCAGTCCTGCCTCATGCATCATCAGCGCAGTTAGCAGCTAAATTACATTTCCAGACTCAGCCCGCTGGTTCTGATGCACAAAGCAGAAGTAACGCCACGTGAGGCAGCGCTGCCTGCAGCAGGACGGCTGGCAGCACCTCTGGCACCAGGGCTCACAGAAGGGGTGGATCTGAGGAAAACCACTGCTGCAGAATGGGCCACGGCGGCCCAAGGAGTCATTCGCATCATGCCAACCCCTGGAGCACAACTGCACCTTTAATACAGTTCCTTTTCATCATCTGTCACCCCAGGCAATCAAGCATCACATCCTCTGAGTCACTGACAGGCAATGGCCTCATCCTGCACCCCCACTCCCTTTTTTTGTTTGCTTTAAAGGAAACGGCCCCATTTCACGCTTACAGCTGTGCAGTCATCAGGCGGGTCAGCAGCTGCCTGGTCACAGCATCGTTTGGACCTGAAGGGTGAGCGCAGCAGGCTGCGGGGCTGGGGCTGCAGCCATGGAGACCCATAGGGAGCAGTGAGCAGAGCCAAAGGGGAACCATCAGCACAGCCACACGCAGCTCTGACATGGGAACTGTAGGCATTACAGCAAGGATCAGCAGCTCCTTCAGCCAGGACACCTTCTGGGGTGGGGGCTCACCCACTGAGCGTGTAGGTGCCTCCAAAACCCTCCTCACTGCCCTGAACACTGGACAGGACTGAAAGCAGCAGGCCTTGATTCTATTCACACACAGCACAGACCGACCATCCCAAAAATGACCAAAAAGACACTCAATATCCAGACTGAACCAAGTGACCCTGGGAGACCAAAGTGGTTTCTTCAGGGATATTTCTTGGGGTAGTAAAAATAAACCCATGAATAAATAAGTACCTTTGGGGACACTGGTGATCAATATGCGGCTTGCTGCCATGGAGGTTTTCTTCCTCCCAGCCAGCAGAAGCCCACGACAAAGGAAAGCACATCTCATTTATGAACTTAGCTATAAATACTTTTGCTAACTGCCATTTAGGAATTTCATTTCCTGCTTGAGCAAGTCCTGTTGAAAGAGGCAATTACCAAATTTGTTTCTAGTTATAGAAATAGATGTTTGTTGCTGCCCACATCTGTTTCGACAGACGAACCGCCAGTCGCGGATGCTCCGTGGAGAGCAAACATTGCACCCAGGGAGGGCTCTGCCACCTCTGCACAGTGCGAGTGCCAATTAAAGGCGGTGTGTGGCAGGGGAGGCCTGGCCCTGGCATGGCAGGGCACACACCTGCAGCTCAGGGTGGGCTGTGAGCCCCCAGCTCCCACCTGCTGCCTCTGATCGGAGGGCAGGCAGCACCGCAGCCCCAAATCACACAACTGCAGGGGCTGGAAGGGACCTCTGGGGATCACTGAGCCCAGCCAATGTTCCCTGGGGTCAATCGTACAGGAAAGCATCCACAGCAAGAGACTCCACCACCCCCTGGCAGCTGTTCCAGCACTGCCAGCCCAATGCCAGCACCCAGCTGACTGGGACCCTGCAGTGGCACAGAGCCGTGGCACCCACATGGCCAGGGGCAGACGGGTGTTGAAATGCAAATTGAGCAAGCTGGCCAGAGCCATGCATGGAAACCAGATTTGCTCAGCTGTCAGCAGGACACCTCTCCTTTCTGTACCTCTTTTTAGGTGCTGTTATCTTCCCCAGAGCTCAGCAGCTTTATGCTTGGACAAGGAGCCATGTTTCACAAGGGCAGCTACTTCCAAAGAACAAATACAACTTTATGTTACGTTCATGCACTGCATAAAAAATGCCAGACATGGGCAAATGCTCACACATACACACTGCATTTGGTCACTGCCATACTCAATTTCAACTCTAAATCTGGTCTGACCACCACTAGACAGGAGGGAATGTATGTGTGCACTCCCATGCAGGTATGTGGAAAAAATAAATGTATTCCTGTTCACATATGCAGGTCAAGGCAAATGGGGAAGGTAAAACCACCCCAAGTCTGGTAAAATTAAGAGGTAACAAATCTCAACCTTGATTGCAGCAACAGCCCTGGAAAGATTTTAAAGAACTCCTGCAGCAGATACACTGGAAGGGCCATATTCTGCTGTGCTGGTTTGCAACTCTTTAAGCAGACACAAAAAAGCATCTTTTCTGCTTGGTAAACCCAGCAGTGCGTGCTGAACAGGGCTGGTTCCCAAAGCCCGGGCTGGTGTTCCTCTCCTCCAGCCAGGCAGCAGGAGATGCCCCACCCCACCATCCCATCTCCCCCCATCCCATCCCATCCCATCCCATCCCACCCACCTGCACCCCTCCTTTGTCCCACTCCCAGACCTTTCCCATGCAGCGCAGCCACCAGAAGGCAGATTGATGACACGGGGCCACAGTGGAAAATTGACGGCTGCCCGGCAAGGTCAGCGCCCACAATGGGCTCCGGGGGAGGCCGTCGGGATGTGGCCATGGTGGTGAGGACCCCTCAGCTCCCCGTGCCCCACAGCCCTGGCTCTGCAAGGAGGGGACGTCCTGTTCTGCTTCAGTGGCCACCGCGGGCGACCGCCACCTGCCCATAGGGACAGGGATGGGGACAGCAGCTGCCCTCACGCTGGGGCGGAGGAAGACTTCGGAGGATGGGGAAGAAGAGCACAGAGGGGAGGATTATCCAACAACACAGCTTGTCCCCTTTTCATTGCATTTAACAATAAAGCAGTAGCTATAGCAACGGGGTTAATTAATGCGCCCTATTTGCATAACTAAAACTCTGACCCATTCAAACCTCGCTGATATTTTCATTCTTAAACCTGGCCCGCAAGGCTGTGCCCTTATCACGGGGAGCACCAACAAAACCATCTCCATATGCACCGATAAACCCACTGATATCTGCATACACCGCTGCTCCACCGCTCCTGCAACGCGACCTGCGGCAGGGCTGGGGGGGATGCGCTGCACATACCTTTATCCCTCCAAACAGCATTAACATCTGTGAATACACATCCTAAAAACAACAACAAAAATGGCAACTGAAGGGTCCTTCCAGAAATAAAACGGGGGAACAGCGGTTTTTTCAGGGATGGAGGGAGGAAGGCGCATTCCAGGACAGAGGGGTAAGGAGACAGGCGATGCAAAGGGCTCAGACTATCGTATAACCAGAGGGGGAAATGTCTTCTCACCACAAACATGCATCTGCATGATGTCTAGACAGTCATAAAAAGGGCAATTAGAGTACTGCAGGCTGCAGTAAGCTGATGTCTCCTCTCTCAGCCTAAACAGTTGAAACACACTGCGCTAACTTCGACAAAAAATATATAGGTGGAGAGAGAAAGACACGTTTGTGAGGAAAAACGTTTTGAAATTCAGTTTTAAATAAGCCGGTAAATGAATTCAACCTTGTCAAATCTTTGCCTTATAACGTATCAAATATTCCGCCTGCGTCCTGTCTAGACTGCGATAACAAAGGGCATTTAAAGCCCTGCAAGATGCGCTGACAGAGTGGCCATTTAAAGATGCAGTATTGCTTTCCCCATCTAAAGCGATTTGTCAGATGGAGTTGAAATGAAAACGATAAGCAATCACCCCGGTTCGCAACCATTTAAACAGGAAAAAAATAACAAAAAAAATAACCAAATGCCCACAGCCTGCAGATATAAATCCCACTCAAGTCGTCCCAATGTATCATCCCAGCAGGATTTGTCTGGCAGCTGCTTATTATTTTTATTCCTCTACTCTGAGCCGCCACCACCTCTGCCCATCACACACATCTCTACACCCCAAGCGGGTTAAGTTTTCAAACAACTTTGGTGTGTTAAGTGCAGTAAAGCGATGCTTTGTGGACAGACGCTATGAAAACCAAGAGGGACAACAATGAAAAGGATTGTTTTTTGCCTTGTACTTGTAAGCTGGAGGGGGAGCTGCCTGACACAGCCAAGCACCAGTTGCCATCGCTGACCCACTCAGCCCAGCCACTCCTGTCCACAGCACAGCAGAACAAATCTCAGCAACCCATGTGCACACACCGCGTTTTTACTTCCTACCATACAAACAAGGGTACTATGGGAAAAGCAGAAGCAGATACAACCCTGCCTAATAGCGAAACACTCCTCCCTTCCTGAGCTTCATCAGCAGCTGGAGAACCCAGATCTCAACAAATAAATGCAAAGTAGGGCTCAGCAGACTGATGCTGCAGCCCCAGGCTCTGGCAGGGAACCTGAGGGCGGCCCCATGCAGGCAGTGCAGCACCGATCCAGGCTTTGCTGCAGGGCTGAGACAGAGCACGAGGAGGGCACACCGGGGCACAGCACCCCTATGGCACAGCCACCCCTATGGCACAGCAGCACGGCACAGCCCAGGGCAGGGAGGGCAGTGAGTTCAGCGCCGGGGTCACGGCAGCTCCTCGCCCTCCAGCATCCCACCAGCATCTCATCTGCACCTCCCTCTGCCTCCCCACCCTTGTTTCTTAATTATTATTTTAATAAGAGCGTTTCCAACTTCACTTGCTCATTCTGCAATAGCCCAAGGGCTACAACTGTTCATTAGGTGGAATTTCTGTTTTAATTGCACCGACACAGATGTGTAGGTTATCTGGAAGACATTACTAAAATGAGCAGTAAAGAATGGGGCTGGATGTTTCCCTCCTGTACAGAGAGATTCATTTAGCACATTCCCTACACAAAATGCACTGCTGGGCCCTTTGCGGTGCCATGTTGGACTAGATGATGTTGTAGGTCCTTTTCTAGCCTTGTGATTCTATGATTCTGTGGTTCATACATGCATACCCTCATGCCCTACAGCCAAGGACTGGCCTCCAGGAAGCCTTTTTCCAGTAGTAGAAGTCAGTCTGTTCTCACCATACATACATATATACACACATTTTATCATTATTATTTCTGACCCTCACCAGGATCTGAGAAGATCAAGCCCTGCAGGAGCAAAGAGGTGTCAATGCTCCTGAGCTGTGCCCAGCAGCCCCCACACCTCATTCTGTCCCCTCGCTCCACTCTGAGGCCCCAGGCTCAGGTGGGACCCTGCCTGCCCCCAGCACAGCACTGTGCCACCAGGCATGGCTGTGCCCCACACAAACCCCACTGCCCAGCAGTGCTGCAGCTGTCAGACCAGCTGTGGGCTGTGCAGGAGCTGCTCTGCAATTTATGCTGGCAAGAGACAGTCACCCCTCAGCCCTGGGCTCACCGAGAAGTGGCTGCCCGTGTTAGTCCTATTTGAAACGTTTGTTTGCGTTCCATTCTTTCACCCTTCACACATCACACTGTGCACAAACACGAGATGTGGGAGCACAGCAGACCCAGGAGCACGTCACTACACCCAGAGCACTGCCTAATAAGGGTTTCGGCACTCTGTAAGTATTTAATAGATTCTAATTCAACAATAAAAAGTATGAGCCTGCTGATTTTTGGCTACATCCTCTTGCCAGGAGCAAAAAGGAACAGCAACAACCTTGGCACCAGTTCTGCCATGCACACCCCCCGTCCCATCCCTCCTGCCCCATGGGGCACCAGGTGCACCAGGTTGCAGCCACAGGGTGGGACAAACACACACCACGGACTCAGGTCCCACCTCTGAACACAGACAGAAGCCATACAGAGCATTCAACTTCAGCTCAGCTCTGCTTTGATTCTGAGCTGGGGGAGTGCCAGCAGGGAAATCACAAATGCTTCCCGTCAGGAAGGCTGAACTAAGGAATACAATCTTTCCTGTGCTGCGACGGGGACTTGCTTTGCTTTGTGTCTGCTGAAAACCTTTAATGTTCCACCATCCTACTTTAACAAAACCCTGAGACTGAAGCATCTCATGTGCTAAAATTCAAGAGACAGAAGTGCACCAGTACCATCCGTTATTTCTAAGTGCTTTGCTCAGGCTCGACTTGGTTTTGTGTCTTGGTCCTAGATGCTTTTTGGCAGTTTGCTCTAGACTTCCTGGCAGGGGCTAAAAGGTTTTTATTTAGCTGGTGTCAGCTGAGCATCTGTGCCTGGGAGAAGTGGAGCGGGGGCGATCCCGACTGCCTTTCAGAAGCACATTTCCTTCTGGGTGCTGCCCAGGTGGTGTTAAATCCAAGCCCAGCCTGAACCCCAAGACACACGGGGTGGATAAGGGATGCTCAGAGCATTATGCACAGATTGTGCAGGGCCGTGCAGTGGGGATGGGGTTGCAGTGGTCATAGGGCATGTCCCAATAGGTGCCAGCAGCTTGGAGGATTCCATGCCCTTCACCTGAGCAGGCAGCCCCATATACGGTAATACTTTGTGAGATGTCATACAAGCTCCCGCTAGAGAACTGCATGAAGAGAAAACAGGAGAGCTGCTAAAAGCTCCTCCATCCCTGCCAGAAGGAAAACGCCGTTACCAAGGATGGAAGAAGTACTTCAGCAGACAGAGGCTCAGAAGCGCCCAGTGCCGTGCCCTGAATGCAGCCCCGGATGGGTGACAGCCATCCCTGCAGCCTCAGCCTCTGCCCCACAGCCGGGCACCTCCTGACACCACGCGTGAATTATTCCTGGTACCACGCACGGGGAGATTGACGGATCCTACAGCGCGGCTTTATCAGCAGTTTGCAGCTATGGAAACAAACCAATTTAGACTAATGTAACAAAATACCCAAACTGACAACAATGAAATAAAGGGCGAAGTCTATGGGTGTTTTCACAGGGGAGCGTGGAAGCGAATGCGGCGTGACCCAACTCCTGGGAGCTGGGTGAGGTCCATGTGGCAGCTGGGACAGACTGTCCCCAGCCTCCAACAGGTGATGCATTTTCCCCATGTCATATTTCTTGCACGGTGAATCCCCTTTTATGCAAACCCTCTACCCCACCCTCTTATTTTTAAGCGTGCAAGTGCTGCACCCCTTCCAAAATCAGCTCTCTGCTGGGGCACCAATGTACCCCACACTCCACTTGAGGCCAGCACCCATGGGAAGCCCAAATCACAGGGCAAGGCTATGGGTGCAAGCTGCACAACCATCAAGCAACAGCAAGGATCTCCTGCAAGAGAGCACAGCTCAGGGCAGTGTGACAACGGGTCTCCAACAGAAAACCCCATACAACAGCTGTCCCAGGAACCCATCGCTCCCCACCACACACAGCACCTGCACCACAACATTCCTCACACCATGCCCAAGTTTTGCAGCTTTTCTGCATAAGCAGAGGCCATTTTGCTGTACAACCAAATTGTGCCACCAGGCTCAAAAGAAAGCAACTGAAATAATTACTTTTTATTTCATGTTTGGTTATGACTTATACTAATAAATGCTTCATAAAAGCCCAGTGAATGATTTGTAGGCATTATAAGCATGTTAAAGATCCGTGTGTGGTTACAAGCAAAGGTCATAAGCCCTATTGACTTTGAGGGCTCTATAAAATTGATTAGTTGTTTATTAAAAGCATTTATTCATCACTTGTAAATACTTTATCCAGTTGGCTCTTCTCTAGCCATTTAGGATACCACACTTAAGCAAAGACTCCTTACTTGTGAGGTATTCTCATAAACTCAGATCTAAATTGAGGGAGAGACCCACAGATGTTATGATGCCTTCTTAAAACAGCAAAGGCAGCTTTGCAAACAGCTGTAATCTCAGACAGACTCAGCAGGGCTTCCAGGGTCCCATTCTGTGTGTCCTGCAGGCTCCATTCTGTCCATCCTAAAGGTCTTGGGATCCCGTTTTGCCTGTCCTGAAGGCCTTGAGATCCCGTTTTGTCAGCCCCTTACACACCGAGCCTCCACAATTAGACACTGGCATCTCCTGAAACACAGCACGTCCCCAGTGTACCAGGGGAGGGATGACCAAATGACTTGGACTACGAGAAAAGCTGAATAAGCAGCACAGCATCCCACAGGGGACGCAGGAACACCTGCACACACAGCTCCCTTTATGAATTCCACAGGGACTGTCTGTCACTGATAAGGGTTAATCACTACTAATTAGTACCTGCCACAGTCTGATTCCAAGGCGTCCTGCTGGCCCATACAGCTGCCTTTAACCCCACACCACAGCCAAGGCTGCCAGAGCCGCAGCCACACCACAGCTTCCAGCACCTCACCAGTCCTCCGTCGGGCTGGGAGAAACCACTTTCCACACACCCAGGAGTGCTGAGATAAGCAACTTTTTCACCATGATTAAGGGTCGGAGAGCGGCCGTAAATTACTGCAGCAGCTAACTAGCTCCAGCTCCGCAGGCTCAGTCAGCTCACTGATTTCAAGTCACACTGATTTAGAGGAACAACTCCAGATGTACGGCACATCGATCCTTCAGGCACAGGAGGCACCGAGGAGCTGCTGAGCTGACATGGGCACTGGGGGCAGCCCTGCTGGGTGGGTGCAGAGCAGCCAGTGAGACTTCGGGCAGTGCCTGGCCAAGGTGCACCCAGCAAAGGAACCAACGGGGGATGATTTACCTTGGGATCAAAACATCAGCCCCACTTCTTGCAGCCGATGTGCTGAAAGGCACTGAGCGTTAAACAGAGGCAAAAAGTACCAACCAGCAACATCTGGAACTTATCCTTCCCTGCCTCTGCAAGGAAAAAAAATCACACCCTATTCTTTTTGAGAAAGAAAACTGGTTATATAGAATTATAATGCTGCAAGGGGAGAAAAGCAGAGATTTTCTTTGAAACTCTGTTTAGACAATTAAAAAGGGATCATTTCAAAGAAGAAACAAATCGTATCTCAGCTTCTCCCACCCCGTCTCAGTGCCAGCTTTCCTCCCATGTGTTGGCTGGGACAAACCGAGTTCTCATTCCTCCAAGACCTTCCATAAGCTGGAGGGATAACCAGCCCCCAACCCCCCCATTCCTTCAGTTTGTGGCAGGAAGGTTGAGAGGAGCCTCGCTTCCCATGGAGAAACTACACCTGGGGACCAGTTGTCCCAGAGAGGAAGGGTCAGTTGTTACCCAAGAGAGCCGATGCTCCGTCTCTCCCAGCAGAAGAACGGAAAGGCTTTAAATATAGAAACAGGAAAGCCTATCTGGATTACTGTAAGGATGCAGGGTCAAAACACGACACCCTTCACTTCCTCAGGCCCCCGGTGACAGTCTGCCCTGAGCCCAGGGCCCACAGAGCAACCTCCCAGCCCACGGAAGTGCCTACAGCCATTGAATTACCGACGTAACCGCATCGAACAGGCTGCAAAACAACACGGCAGCTCTTGGCACACACACTGTCCGGCAGGAACAGCTGCAGGAGCTGCACGTTTCTCACCTGCTGGCAGTAACAGCCCCAATAAAGCCGCCCTGTGACCCAACCGTGCTGTGCCAGGCAGCTCAGTGCTGCAGGGTGAACTGGCGGGCACACACAGGTGAGGTGCAGCCCATCCTCCACTGCCTTTCCAACAGCACAGAGCTGCAGGAGCTGATGGGGATGTCTGCATGGGAACAAGGCTGCTCCTAGCACCACACCCATTCCTTGGGCTCCTCAGCCCTCCATGCCCCCATCTCCCCAGCAACATGGACAGATTACAGGACTTCACTGGGACGCTGAATTCAGAAGCCGTAAAATCACTGCGCAAAAAAATTACAACTATTTTTGTAGCAGCCAATTAAAGCTCGTATTTAGGTCCCCTTGCATAGCCCTGCATTACATAAAGCAATTTTTTCCACTCGAAATGTAGATTTTTAAAGGTCGTTCTGCTTAATTTAATAAAGCCTTCACTTGGGTCTGCAAATCTGTGGAAGCAGAAGCAAGGAGGACGCAGGGCTGCAAGAGGTGGAGCTATACCTCTAAAGCAGACAGCAGGAATTGGGGGGGATGAAAAGCATCTCCTGAGCCACAAACCCGCTGAGCCTGGAGAGCACTTATGGCCTGAAGTGCAGCAGAACCCCATGGCCGGGACAAAAGAGGAATTCCTGAACATCTGCACGGGGCTGTGAACCCACTTGAGGCACTGTGCTGCACAGCAGGATGCACCGCCAGCATGAGCCCACCCTGCCATGCTCCATCATCTGGGAGGGCCTCTTTCTGCACAGCGCTTCTGTCTTTATACATATAGGCAAATATGTGTATATACACACACACACATATATATATGTATGTATGTATAGACACACATATAAACATACTTAAAGCTGCACTAACAAAAAGCACATAGTGAATTATTAAATGGAGGCTGCCCGTTATGTTTATGGTTCCTTACAGCTCAGGCCTGGATGGCAAGTCAATGGATGCTCAGTAATATTTATCAAGAAAACCTATGAAATGTGAGGATTAAGAGCCACCAGCAGAGCAAATGGCACGTACCCCACAGAATGCCCCACACATGGGCAAGCACCGCAGACCCAGCCTCATGCTGAGCCCTTCCACATGGCAGCTCCCACTGCACAGGCTGAAGGAAAGAGCCCCAGAGCGAGATTTCTGTGTGTGTGTTATACCGAAAGGCTCTAAATTGTGTCAAGGGCAGAAATACAGACAGGGCAGGAGCTGCTCCAGGACAGCAGTGAGACATCCTACTGCAGGGACGCCCAGGACACCTGGGGACAGTGACAACACCGAGCCCAGCCCTGCGCCTGGTTATCACCAGCTATAACCCTAACAATCCCAGCACCACCCAGGGAGGATCTCCCAGCCCCATCTGCACAGAGCAGAGCCTGGGCTCACCCCCAGCACGGCCAGAGGCAGACAGAGGAGGCAGCAGCTTTGGGATGCCTGGAATCGCTCATCCCAGCACTCTGCACTCAGACATCTTTCAGGAACTCACCCAAACAGCCCGGCTCCCTCCCCACCTGCCCTGCAGGTAAATCCAGCATGCTGCTTGTGCAACGTGTTGACTTAAAGCCAGGGCAGAGGCAGCGAGCTGTGCAGACAGCAGGAGAGGCTTTCAGCAGTCTGGGTCACTTCCCTCTGATGCACAACATGCGTCGGGCCAGGCCTGGCTCCCTGAGTGAATGTGCAGCAGGACAGTCATGGCCTTCAAGGCTTCGGCCAAAGGACAACAAGGACATGTTGCCAAATGTGCACTTCTGGCCCGGCTGCTTTCTGTGGCTATAAACACCAACTGCCTCCTGCTCACACCCAGCTCACACCTGAGTGCCTTCCCCAGCTCCACACCAACAAGGCAAGCAAACTGCTCAACACACCAAAACCCGAACGGTGTGATTCTGAATCAAACGCAGCCAGAACTGCTTTTGACATCAGTTACCAGGGGGAAAATTAATGCTCACAAAGAGTGAAATGGGACAGAGATAGAAGAAAGCTGTTTCGCACGATGCCGGTCTCCTCCCTTGGGTTTCAGAGCACTCCTTCAGATGCATCTGGCAGGAAAACCAGCTCACCTGAGCACCACCATCTCTACGGAGATGTCACACAGCCATTTAGCACGACGTGCAAATAAGAAATGCTACCGCTCACTAACAAGTTAATTACACATTAAGCCAAAATCTGAATATAAAAGATATAGAGTGAGGTCTGCCATAGTGAAGACCAGGACTTTGCCACTATGAACACACACTGTGCATGTTCACATCTGCATCTCAAGAAGGTTACGGGTAATAGCAAAGCAGTTATGAAGGGGAGCTCCTTAGGAGACAAGCCAGACAATTTATTTCTTGTATCAGACCTACGTTAGCATTTAAATAGGGCCTACTGCAGCAATATTTAGCAATGCGCAGATGTGGTTTTTGAGTAATGGTTAGTGTTACTTAACTGGTTATACTCACTAATGTAATTGACACCTATTCCATCATCCTTAATACACCCACTTCTTTCTCCGATACCATAAATAGATTAGAAAAGTTTCTGCAGATGGCCATGACCCCATTTGTTTGTGCACTTAGCCATGTATGAATCACTCTTGGCTTGTAGCAGCACTCTGGAATTACTGAAAGATAACTAGTCGGCACAGACACCAATAAATGAATCATGCTTTCCACAAGACCAAACCTTTGGGCTTTTACAGACTCCAATTACAAAGTAAGAAGAAAAGAACAAAGAAATTACTCAGTCTATTTGCACAAAGTCATGCAGAGTTGATTCATAGTTTTGCAGAATTATTACTGACAACCATTTGTAGGGGGTTCCAGTAACAAACCAGCTACTTAACATATTGGGCAGAAGGAAGGGAGGGAAAATGTCCCCAAACCACGTCCTGCATGTCATTCTTGAAAAGTTGTATTGATCCCTGTGCAAAGGCCTCTTTTCTCTGCCACTATGTTCCAAGCCTGGTTGTTAAGCAGCTCTCATTCTCCAGGGCTAAGCTGTGTTTGGCTGAGTTGCTTGGGCCAAGTTGGCAAATGTGGGAAATCCTGTTGCACCTGCTGAAGTGCCCACGCCTCATGCCAGCAAAACGCTGCACACACAGCTCCTCATCCTCATGTGCATGAGCAGGGCCGCAGGAATGGATCACAGAGCTGACACGTGCAGAAACACATTTCTAAATGCGCATTCTTGGGTATATACTGCACGGAAAAGATCAGCCAGTCAGCAGTACTCCATTAAAGATATGTGCGAGACTGAATACACTGAACACAAATGTGTGAACCACTTGGAAGGACTGTGGACATCCACCAACACTGACAACTTGTGAGGCGAGTTTCTGAAGATGTGCAAGATAGCTTTATGTAATGCAGCGCCTGTGACAACACCAACACACACCGCAGACAGAACACCCTGCTCTGCATGCACTGAGTCCAGTCCTGCACCAGCTGGAAATCTGAAGTCAGCTTACTTGCAGGAGACAGGTGACTCTCCATCAATTACAACCTTAGCAATATTATCCTCCTTGACACGCTCCACGAGCTGTGCTAAGTTATATGGATCCATAGGTGAAGCGGGGCATGGTGCCTGCCTGACCCCCACAATAAGCACCAGCACATTGAGTGTCACAACTGCATCTGCAGATCACACGGCCACGCTGCCCTGCATCCAGCCCATCAGCATCCTGCCCCAGAAACTGATGCAGAATGATGAGGATGAATCCAGCAGCAGGTTGCTGACATTTTGGACCAGGATGCAGCAGATGAGTATATGCTACGGTCTGTCTCAGGCAGTGCCATACCCTTTGCCCTCTAAGGCCCATCCCTGCAGGCTGACTGCTTGCAGGTGAGTGGTGCAGCCTTTCTGCATGCCAGCTGAGCTTGCTCTGCAGATTGCTGCCAGCCTTGTATATCTCGAATCAGAGCTCAGGAGAGGATAAAGCCAGCACCACAAGAGCAAATACAAAGCTCTGCATCCACCGGGGAACACTTAACTATTTGTCCTTCACTCATAAGGCCACTGATTCCCCAGCAGAGGGAAGTCCTACTCAAACTGGCTGCAAGAAGGAATGATGCCACACAAGATTTAAACAAAAACCTTAAACCCTCTTTACAGGAATAAGCAGAGTTTATCTGAAAATGTGCTGGAGATGAACAGGGAAGAAAAAGGTTCCCACTGGCACCACTAGAGCAGCAGGCTGTCATCAGAAAGCTTCTTGTTTGCTAGACTCAGGGTGCAGCAGGAGACCACAAGGCTGCATGTGCCACATGGGAACATCAATTTTCAGGTGTAAAAAAACCAATCAATCAGGTATTTGCGATGCTGGGTGGGTGCTCTGCTCAATGTTGCAGGCCATACTGCAGCAGAAATGCTTCTCACATTGGAGATGTTTCAGAAGACTCCCAAAGCTTTGATAATATTTAACATCTCTACTAATTTCCTTTCTGGCGTAATCGTGAATGTACCACAGTAGCCAACAGATCTGGGATGAAGTACAAGTTCTCGCTGGCTGCAAAGCAGGCAGGAATCCTGTGTGCTCGTACTGTTTTCTCCCACAACATACCTCTGCACAACTGACTTACGACGAGAAAAGAAATGGTGAAACTGTCATTACAAAGAAGCGTTTTAAATGCAGATCAAAGTGCCGCCCTGGAAGCCGTATTCCTGGCCAAACCATCAGAGCTCTCCTGACTCTCAATAGTTCCCCAAATCCTTCCATTTGGACCATGAACTACAGCTGAAATTTATCTGCTCTAAAAAAAAAAAAGAACAAGACATCTCAAGTCCTTCCTCCGCCTACCAACCACTTCTCTCCCAACTCCATTTTATACAACTTTCTCATATTGCTCTATCAATTAACTTTCACAAACGGGTTCACGTCTGTGCACACACAGATGCTGCCCCAATGCTGCAGCCCATCTCCAGCGTTTCCTCCCCAGGTAATGACAAAATGATCCCACATCAATTCGGCCACACAGCCGGGACGAGCGCTGCGTCCAGCATCCCCACTGACACCAATGCCCCCTTTGCTTTATGGCTGCCTGGCAGAGCGTTGATGGCATGAACAAAGTTTCTGCCCAGCTGTGGTCCTGCTCATCCCTCCTGCGGGCAGAGATGCACCAGCAGCAGGTGCCCCATGTCAGCACCAAGGGCTGCAGTGACCCAACAGCACAGACCTCCCTGCAGGCAGGCAGTGAGGTGCGAGCCAGTCTGTCAACAGAAAGCCACTACAAATAAATGCCCTTTTTTAGCTCACAAGGGTTACCAAATTCTGCCAGATGCCATTACCTGAAACAAGACCAGCAGGGACAACAGCACAGTGAGTTACTGAGGAAAGCAGCTGGGCTGTAATTATGCCTATTAGTGACACCATGTACTTTGGTACTTCCCTTGAAAAGGTCTCCTCGTGTCTACCCATTTATAATTTAGGTTTACAAATTCATTCTCAGGCTGGATTTAACTTGCCACCGACTCTCAGTGCTGGAAAGCTAAAAATGTTACCACGTTGGGTGCGCAACAGCAAATAAAAACCAATAAGGAGAGAGAACACTCCTCTGTAGGCACTCCTCTCCATCTGCAAAGCAAGCAGCTCATTTATACACTGAGCATCTCGAGGTGTGCCAGACCCCAACAGAGCTCCTGGCTCTGAGGGACGCAGTGTGGGTGCTGTGTGTCACAACTACAGGGTCACCACTGTCACAGTCAGCACTTGCAAACAGCAACGGGTGAAATGACTGCAGGGTTGGGTGAGGGCTGGACAATGTGCTGCCCCTGGTACAGCCTGCAGCCCCCATGCCCTGCTCTGCACCTCCTGCTGGGGCAGCCAGCACTGCGCTGTGCTGGCCCTGGGCACCGCTGCTGTGTGTGCAGTAGGGTCCTGCTGCAATGCCATCCAGGTGTTCACCCAGAAATAATAATAATAATAATAATAATAATAATAATAATAATAATAATAATAATCTGGACCGTTTTCCTCCCATTTCTTCCACTACGTCTTTTCATTCTCCCATTCAGCCCTGATTATAGCAGCAGGATTACATCACTGCTCAAGGGCACCAAACCAAGTCTGGCTTTATGACCCCAGTGCTGCAGGACTGGAGCATGGCCAGCCCCCAGGACAGCGCCCGCCCCCACCCTGCTCCTCACAGGCACCCCTGGGGATGATGCTGACCTGCACATGGAGCAGCGCTGCCTGCAGGGACACATGGCACGCTACCGGCTTTGGCTGCAGCCAAACTGAGAACCACAACCGGAGCACACTTAGAGAACACTCTACATCTTGCTAAGACACTCAGCCTCCCTACAGCCTCCTGCAGGAAACATCACAGGAGGGAGGAAAAAAAAGCGTTACCCACTGCCCTGAGCCAGGCTGTAACTGCTGCTGACACTGTGTCAGGACAGAGACATCGCTGCCAAAACGCAGTCTGAAGTGGTAAGGAGACGTGATCCTCGGTGGAGCCATCAGCACTGTTTGTTACTAAACCCAGGAATGCAAAAACCTCGAAGCCCTCACTCCAGGCAGAGCTCCCACCAGAGCCGCCCAGCGCAGCACAGCAGCTCCCAGGCAGCCCCCAGCACAGCCCAGCACCAGCACATCCCCTGCACACCCACACCCAGAGCTGCCCCATTCCTGCACCAAACCTCCCCGTTGCCCCATCTCCCTCAGCAGCTGAACCCCTTTGGGAACATCCCGAGGGGTCTGACGCAGTCCTGGCATGGGTGAGGTCCCCGTGGAGGTGGTGGGATGCTGCAACACCCCCCGGCAGCAGTGATGAGCTCCCTGGCACACACCTCAGTCTGTCACCCACCACACAATGAGTTCTTTACGGACTCTTCTGACACCAGGCTCGGCCCTGACCAATGTCACTCCACAGAAGCAATTCATTACCATTGCTGTACCCAGTGCTGCCCAGCACCGCTGCGTGGGCTCGGACTCTCCTTCCCAAACCCCTCATCCAGGAGCTCTGCAGGGCACAGCTGCTGCCCGCTGCTCAGGGAGAGCCAGCGAAGAAACATTCTGGGGGCTCAGATATGGGGTTAACCTAATGAGAGAGCTCAATTAGTTTACAGCTCTGCCGCTATCTCAAAGCCTTCCTGCCTGGAAACTTTTGGCTGGGAACTGAGATGGCATCTGATGGGAGCTGCCCAGAGGTCCCCTCAGAGCTGTATTAGAAGAATAAATAGGAACATGCGACTGGGGGAGGATAAAGCCATAATATGACTTTCTGTGAGAGTGGATTGGGTTCAGCTCTTCCCTCCCCTCCACAGCCAGACTATCAGGTAACAAACAGCTCCTGCAGGACCACCACAGCCCACCCGTGCAACCACGGTGAGCAGCAGCAGAAAGGTAAATGACATTAGTGACAAAGGAGAAGCCCGGGATGGACAGGAGAGCAGCCCCAGCACAAAGCCCAGCCCCAGCAGCTCTGGGCTTTGAACACAGCGTGGGCAGCGCTGCAGGGCCAGCCCTCAGGACTGCGGGCACTGCATCCCACTAAGCCCATGTCAGAAAATGCAGAAACCAAACCCAAGATACAATCTCTAAGGAGTATGAAATTCAAAGCTGGGGTGGTTGCAACAACAACCTCACGGCAACAGAGTGGGAGAGCAGCTCTGTCTCCAGCAGACACTGCTCGTGTCAGCTCCCAGCGCTGCCACATCCCAGCCCGGTACCGGGCGCAGCCTGAGCCCCGCAGCGCTGCACCCAAGGAACGGTCCTCATTATGTACCCGCCGCTATTGGTATGCACATCCCGCCCGGCCGCTGGAGTCAGGGGAGAAGAATGGTCTATTCAGTCCCGGCAGTGTTAATAAAATCAGGCAAATCCAGCTTAGTTTTGTCTGAACACGAATGAGATTAAATCAAGATTAAACGCACGCAGTACAAAGGGAATGGTTTATGCTAAAATTCAGTGTGAATCCATTTTAACACCCGGCGAGGAGCCGCCCCCAGCTCTCCCGCAGGACGCGGACACCTGAACCCGACGGCGGCGGAACCGGAGACGGCGGAGGCTGCCGGGCAGCGGGTTGAGCACGGACCGCCGGCAATGAGCCCGGTGCCATCAGCCGGCACCGACAGAACCCATTTCCTGCCGGGATGCGCAGCCCTCCCGAGCCTTTGGGCCATTTAGCACCAGCCTCGGTGGATTTAAATCCTAGAGCACCGCGCTGACAGCCCGCCCGGCCCCACCATCTTTCCCTATACAGGAAAACCCCTTCGGTTTTCAGCCCCGGAGCAGCCACCGCGCCTCGCTCCTCGGCAGTGCCATCATCCTGCGCTCCATCTCCGCGAGGCAAAGAGCAACAGAACGGCGGTACCGGGCCAGGCGCTGCGCCTTCCTACTCCGTGCGGGCCGAAAAATATTCATTCCCGAAGGCGAGCAGCGTCCAGAAGGGACGGGAAAAAAGGGAAAAAGAACCGAAAAAAGCCCCGCAACCACAACGACACCGGGAGATGGGGGAAGGGGGGGGCTCCGATCCGCGCGTCCTCACGCCGAGACAGGGGGAGGGCCCCGCGGGGACGGGGGAGCCCCGGGAGAGGGGGGTCGGGGCCGCGGGCACCGCGCGGGGGAGGCGGAGCGGAGAGGAGCAGAGCGCACCTTCGGCAGCGGCCCCGCCGAGACACCAACACGCGTGGGGAGCAAACAGCGGCCACAGCCCCGGGAAGTTCCCCGGCCCCGCTCCCACCGCCCGCTCCCACCCGCAAACCCAGCGCAGCCGGCACCGCACGCCCAGCCCCGTAGGGCCGCAGGACGGTACTTACTGATCTCCATGCTCTGGAACAAAGACCTTTTGCAGTTGCATGTGCAGGACACATTGGGCTGAATAGCGACGGCCGTGCTGTTCAGACCCATTAAGTTATACATTTAAAAAAAAAAAAAAAGGAAAAAATAAAAAATAAAAAGGAGGCGACGGCGACTCACACACACTCACACTCACTCACACACACACACACTAACACACACACATACAAAAAGCACTTCAGGGCCGCCGAGCGCTCCCCGGGCAGCAGCACATAAAGCCGGGGCTCCTCCTCGGCGCGGGGGGGGGCGGGGGAGGGCAATGCAGCTGCGATTAAAAATTGGAAATCACAACGGCAGCGCAACGCAGCGCCCCCCGCAGCGCCTTCTGCCCAAGGCGCTTCTGCCCGGCTCGGCTCCGCCCGGCTCGGCTCCGCGCCCCCTCCGGCCCGGCCGGCGCAGTGCTGGGCCCGACCCGCGGCAGCCCCTCACTTTTGTGGGGCTCGGCGGAGCGGCACATCGCTGCACATCGCGGCCCGCCCGCTCCCCGTTCCCCGTTCTCCGCTCTCCGCCCCCCGCGCTCATTCACGGCCACGGGGACGCGGCCGCGCGTCTCCGCCAGCCGCGGGCGGGCCCCGTTGACGTCAGCGCCAGACGGGGACTGCCCCGAGTCCTCGAGCCGCCGCCGTCGGGGGGGATGGGGGGAATGGAGGGGGGGATGCGGGGAGGGCACGGACGAAGGGGGGGGGGGGCACCGAGTGCCGCGATCCGACGGGAATGAAGGGGGAAGGACGCAGCGCGGGGCTCCGGATCTCAACCCATAGTTCTGAATCCCTTAGTTTTTATTTTATTTTATTATATTTTATTTTATTTTAATTAATTATTTTTGCTCCAGAGCGATCGCTTTATAATGGAGCAGCCCTGTCTGCTTTTAAAAAGGGAAATACTCCATCTGCTCCCCCGGGGGCAACACGTGCCGGGGGTCAGCACGGACAGCACTGATGTTCTTATTCCACAAAGGGACCCGGCGTTGTGAGCACCGCAGAGGTCAAGCTCAGAAGCTCCACCCGGTACCTGGTACCTCCAATACAAACTAGGTCGATTTTCCCGTGGTGGTTTCCAAACCCTCGGTAACGATGTGTCTGCACTTTGCAATGCCTCATCCAGCCCTGCCTGGGGATATTGCTGGGCACTGTCAGACCGAGCTGCCCCTCTGTGCCACCCGCAGTCACCATCCTGCAGAGCACTGGGACGCTGTGCCTGGTGGGAGCTGCACTGCTCAGCTCCAGGTGTGTGTGTGTGTGCCCACTGCCACCATTGCTCCAACAGAGACAATGTTGTGTGTTCAAAGCCTTTGGCAGCTGAATATTAGAGACCCGATCCCAATGGGCTTCACCTGGTGGCCCCAAAAGGTGCCTGTGAGCTCACCCACTGCCTGCAGCTGGCAGCATACGAGCACAGGGCATGGTGACAGTGTGGTGCCAGCCCTGCAGTGCCAGCCCCCCATGTGGGGACACAATCCATGCAGCCCCACAGCTTGCAGGGCTCTGCAGGAGTAAGGCTGCATGGGAGGAAGGCTCTGGTTGCAGACACAGGCTGCTGCAAGTCCACACATCGCCCTCACCTTGCAGGAGACAAAGCAGAACGGTCTGCAAGTCGATGCTGGCCTACAAACACCCCAGTTCCCTCTATCCTGACTGCATCGGAACCGCTCATGTGGCTTTACAACAGTCAGCATTTTTCCACCGTGATTTAAGAACAAATAATTAAAGTCATCCTAGATGGGCTGGTCAAATCAGTGTACCTCAGCTAACTGCAGTAACACCTCCCTGCCCCCCACAGTGCTCAGGGCAGAACCACACACTGCAGTGCTTCTCAGTGTGTCTCTGCATTCTGACCCCTGTGCTCCATCCCAGCTGAGCTCAGGCTCCTTGGACAACCTGCACAGCACACAGTGATGCTGTCTGGACCATGGGGCCAACTGCACTGTCTCCAGGCCTGCAGGCAGTCACTGCTCACACAGTCATGCTTCAGTCTTTGCTTTCATTCGTCATGGCAGCACTTCAGCATAACAGATTGCAGTGACCCTGCATCATCATTGCAGTGCTATGCCAGGGCAGACTGATAACCATAACTGGAAAGAGAGGGCCATAATGGACACAATCCTAAGAGTCAAACCATCTCCGCAGAGTGGCTGAGGAGATCTAAAGAAACACAAAGACAGCTCCCCAAAGGTTTGTTAACCAATCAGCTGCCATGGAGGAGATGGAATATCTCAGCATTACTCTTTGGATTAATATTAAATAGATACACACCAACGCAACAGGGCAATAGTTACCATGGTGAATAATTTTATATGATTCCCCATTTATTTCTAACAGTCCATGGTTCCCTCTTTCTGGTGACCAACCTCTTCATTTAGGTTTATAAACTGTTTGGGACAAGGCACTGCAATGCTCTCCCTGGCAGCAATACTGAGATCTGTGCAGAGAACAGTGCTGGGCAGGGATGGTGCCCGGCAGCCCCTCGCTTCCCTCTGCAAGTTTGCACAGATTGCTCTCATGTACGATTTAAAGCCCAGCAGCCATTCAGAATTCACTCCTCAGCAGATGAGCCCTCATTGTTGTCTGGAACATCAGACACATCTTCCTTCTCAGAGTTCATCCTCTGCAGTTAAGCGTTGAGAACCACCACAATCAAAGCTTTCACCTCTGCAGTGCTCAGCCGAGTCTCTGCTAATGAATTGTGGCTATGAATGGTGGCTCTGCTGCTCCCATCTTGTGCCCTACACAGCACCACCCATGACCCAAACCCTCTGCCCATGAGTGCTGCCCCAACACTCCCATAGCTCCATGCCTGTCAATGTCACTATAGATCAGAGCTCAGTGCAGAGCCCAGTGCAGGATGCTTCTACCCCAGCAGTGCCCAGGGGAGCACAACCCCGCTCCAGCTCCAACCCCAATCACCCCCACGGCTCCCCAGATAAACGCGTTTTATTTTCTTGCACTGAAAACCAAAACCAGGCAGGGAATTTTGGGTGGTTTTATGGGGGGCCGGGACCCCACGATCCCTGCAGGCCCCTTTTGACCCGGGGTATCCCGGCCTTATGCACGTGAAATAAAGCAGCGCTGTGCCCTCGCACTGTTCTCGGCCCCCGTCGGCCCCCTATAACCACAGTCCCCCCCTGGTCGCAGTCGGTGCCGCGGTCCCTTTAAGGCCCCCAGACGGGGCGGGGGCGGCCCCAGACGGCGCCCGATGTCACGAGTGGGGCGTTCCCTCACCCTCCGCATGTCAACGACGCGAGAGATCGGCCAATCACGAGTGGGAAACCCGGCCGTCGGGCTGCGGACAGTCAATGGGAGGAAGGAGGCGGAGCACGGCCGGCCATGTGGGCTTTCCGTCCACGTGGGGCGGGGCCGTGACCGCGCGGTGACCCGGTACCGTCACAAAGGAGCGGAGCGAGACGATGGAGGGGACGGAGCGACGGGGAGAGACGGGGAGGGGGGGGGGGTGCGGGAGGGGCCGAACCGAACCGAGCCGAGCCGAGCCGTACGGAGCTGAGCCGTACGGAGCCGCTTTGGGGCTGATCCGCTCATCTCGGAGCGCAGCACCAGAGCGACGGGAACACAAACAAACGGGCGGACGAGCAGAGAGGGAGGATCGTGGAACGCAGACGCTCCCATCGATGCCGTTTCCGTCCCTCTATTTACTCAGCTGCTGCGGTGACTTCAGCCCCGCCATCGCCCGACGGGCCGATAGCCCCATCCGTCCGTCCGTCCCTGCGTGACGGTGCAGCGCTCCGTGCGGCTCCACCTGCGGGCTGTGCTGCCCCTCGGTTGTGCAGGGCCGCGTATCGCCCCTCCCCGACGTGAACCGCAGCCCCCCCACCCCCCACCCCGCAGCACCGGGCGCTGCTGCGGTCCCTGCCGGCCCGAGGGGAATCTCATCACCCGAACGAAACGAGTTCTAATGTCAGTTAAAAGCAAAGCGTTCTGCTGCTGCAGATCTTCTCCTGCTGGATTTGCGCAGCTCATCCATCGCCGGTGTTTCCAAGGAAACCGATGCGCCCTGTTCTCACCGAACCATATCTCACTATTAAAACAATTATAAACTTAATGTGGGTTCCCTTCCTTGCTCCCTCCTTTCAGTTTTATCACAGGTGTTTTAATTAAAAGCACGATAGCAACAAGTATTTTACACATACGTACACTACGCCATAAGTTACCTAAAGGAAGCTTGACTCCAGAGTATGATAATTGGGAATCACATCTACTTCCACAGCTGCATAAAAACAAGTGAGCGGGACTCGTGCTGAGCTGCTGACAACCATTGGTCCCAAAGGCTGTTAGAGCTCAGGGTGCTGCGGGGACTGCAGCACTGCTGTGTTCCAATGCAGCCAACAGCCCCAGTTGTAGCTGGGCTGGCAGTGCAGGCCGGGAGCTCTGCAGCCTGCTGCCCTCTGCGTCCTGCAGCTGAAAGCCAAAGCCAACCAGCAGCTCACACACTGTGCCCCGAGGGCTGTGGGACACAGCAGGGCCAGGCCTGGCAGCCTTCACCCTCTGTGGGGTGTTTGTAGGGAGTTCCTACAAACTAATTTGAGCCCCAGGGACTAATGCCAGGGAGCTTAAAGCCTTGAAGCACACGCAGAGCTTGGGCTCTTTGTGCTCAATGCATTTTGCTGGTTTGATCTGAAGAGGCAGCGCACGGATCCAGGCACGGGGCTGCTAAGGAGAGGGATCTGCAGGTCAAGAGGCTCCTGAAAAGAGGAAGCCGGCTCTGAGCAGAAGTGAATGCCACCAGGAAGGCAGCAAACACAGCCCTGCTCTTTGTTTCCCTGCATTGTGCTCTGCCTGCCGCGCTGACTGTGCTGCTCTGTTCCCTTGTGCACAGCTCCACTCCTGTGACGAGGGACTGAGCAGGGAGGAAGGAGCAGTCGGCACGAAGACGTTTCATCTACATCCAGGAGCTAAATCCATCCCCAGCTGGTGTGCTGCCCCGATTCTCTAAGGAGCAGAAGGGAAACATGGCCCGGGTGGCTTCCTCTGCCATTGTCTGAGCGGTGGCAGAGGGCAGGGGACAGGACAGCGTGTCTGGGGACAGTGTCTGGGGCACTTCCAGCTCACCCCGTGCCCGGCAGGGCTGACTTTGCAAAGCTCCCTCCGAGGGGATCCAGAGCAATGAGTGTTGCTCACTGCTGTGTGCACCCCTCGGGGCAGTGTGTGTTGCTGTGTGTGTTGCTGTGTGTGTTGCTGTGTGTTGCTGTGTGTGTTGCTGTGTGCTCCTCACAAACACAGTTTTCTGTGAAAAAACCTCCAGCTTTGCTCGTATCCCATCCCACACAGAAGGTGATACCCCCCCATTCATGCACACTTCCCACCGCTCTGACACACAGCACTGTACAAGCAAAGAAAGCATACGGCACGTCGGCACTCAGAAATGCCCCTTCCTCCAGTGGGTCGGGGTGACTTGGGGTGATTCAGGAGGGTTTTTCCCCCCTTGTTCCAGAAGAGGCTGGAAAATTACTTTCCACCATCTGCCCTGCCAGAGCCGGGAAATATTTGGAATACATTCCATTCTCCTAATGAACACGCAGCAGCAGGGGTGCAGCAAATAAGAGAGAAAATCTTTCTAATGAACAACAAATGAACTAGAAATCAGATCTGCATAGCTTCGGCTTTTGTTGCTTATAGCTTTGGGGTGATTCGTGGAGACAAAAATCAATGGACGTGCTGTAGACCCAGGCCTGGCACGGCGTGCAGGTCTTGCCGTGACCCAGGCCGTGTTTGTTTTGGGTACAAACACCGACTCTTGCTGGCTTCCTTCTCATTTAATTGAACAGAAGCGGGGGAAGAATTTCTTAAGTATGATTCCTACAAGTCTTGTTAACGCTCTTCAAAACGTGTTGAATTTATAGGATACTGTCAAATGCATATTAGTATTCATGACAAATCACATTGCTTCCAACTGGGATAGAGCTGTGTCGTGCTCTTTTGTTTAAAAAAGAAAACAAGATAATGTGCTCAAAGTGAAGGAAGTGGTGGGCTTTTCTCAGAGAAAGGACCCCAAATTCTTCTTGATCCGTGCTGAGTGTGGCCAGAGGTGAATTTCCGGATCCTCCACAGCAGAAATTAAGGGTTTCTCTCAAGCACTGTGTGTGCCATTATGAATATGCAATTAGCTGTTCCTCTTTTCAGAGCTCTGCCTGCTGCAAACCATCTAGACATAAGCAAGTTTCCACACAATGTTTTTGGTGTCAGCTCCAGCCTCAGATGCTGTGTGAAGCAGTGACCCATATCAGCTGGCCCCAGTGCAGAAGCATTACTAAAGCTGTAACCCACCAGCAAAACCTTTGTTTGGATCCTGGGACTTTTCCACACGCTTCCTTACTGATGTACCAGTCCAGAAGCTCAAGACCAAAATGCTCAAGAAGTGACAAGTGCCACCAAAGAGCTCAAGCCACCACCCCTGCAGCAGCAGCAGCATCTCAGCTGGTCCCTGAGACGAAGAGCTATTAGAGCACAGGAGCTGCTGCCAGCCCACATTGAATGCCAGCAGAGCAGGCGCAGCAGGCCAAGAGCAGCACTCCCCATCCATGTCGCTTTGGGTGCCAGCACAGAGATGTCCAACAGATGTTCTCTTAGGAGATACTACAATCACTGCCTACACTGCCCTGACATCCTGCATGGGCACTGCACACTCCTGGCTCCAAGAACACTGAGTTCCTCATGGGAAACATCACCACCAGCTGAGACAGGGGGCTATTTTCAACAAGAAACAACCACCTCACCCTGCCCTCACAGGTGTCTGAAAGTGCAGAGCCCAGAGATACACATAGAGCAGCCCAATGTGCAGCTGTGGAGAGATGACGGGCAGACACGCTTTGTTCTACAGACAGGGCAGTCCCTGCTGTGCCCTAAGCAGCCCTGGTGCCCTGTGGGCTGGCTGCAGGAGGGTAGGACAGGAGGTGTACGCCAGCTGTCCTCTGTGCACCTGCCATTTCACCTGGCTGTGTGCTGAGCTGCCGATTTTCTGCTGCGTGCATTCCCTGACACTGCAATTCCTTCAAACATCAAACCTGCAGGAAAGCCAGCAGGGCTCTCCTGTAAGAGCATCGTGGTGAGGCCTCTTTATTTAATGCCATCTTCTGCATACCTGCTTGCCTTCCTCACCTTAATTCCTTCTAGATTCCCCCAGTGGAAAAAGGAGCTGCATTCAGCATCAAACACACCCTGATGGCTGCTTTGTCCCCCCCCTGCTCCAGGTCTGTCACACTGGTGTATGTGTTACAAGGGGGGAAAAAAAATGAAAGAAAAAGAGACAGAACGTTCCTACAAAAAGCAGTTTCTTGGCTGGCCGCTTTTTTTCTACTCCCCTCAATATGGCAGGAGATATTTCTGTCTGAACAAACCCTCCCAACCCATCCAGCTCTCCCCATTCTGCACCGCAGTCGTGCTGTTTGTATCAGTCTGTTGCTGTGAAAATTAATGTGACAACACAGAACGCAGCATAATGACTGAAGGTGTGTGAAACAGACCCGGAGAACTGAGCAGTGACTTCAAATGCAAGGTATTTCCTCCTTCCCCTCTCTCTCATCCTACAAGCTGCCGCAGCTCTGAAAATGGGACAGTTTTCAAATAGGCTATATTTGCAGAGCAAAAATGGATGCTATTTTTATTGCAAATTAGCAGATTTTTTAGCAGATTCAACCTCATTTGCAAGTGAAAATGACTCTACTTACCATGCAGATATAGGTCTCATGTTGGAAACTCATGGAAATTCATGTTTTGAACATACTTACAGAAGAAAAAAATAGACCCTGCCTTTATTTCTGGCTGAGCCTCGCTCTGCTGAAGAAGCACCGGTGGGGCAGTGAGTAACACTGCTCTGCTGCATGGCATGAGTGAGAGCAGGGGATCCTCAAGCAGTTCTCTATGGACTCCAGGGGGCTGCTGGGCTTTAAGAGTTTGCAGAGATGGGAAAGGGCGGATGCTGATGGCAGACGGAAACCTGCAATCCGGGGATCCACGGGGATCCACATTCCCCCTGGAAATATTGGACTGTTCTGCGTGCTGGAGAAGACTGACACCTGACTGTGCTAACAGGGCTAGAGAGGGTTGTTGAGGGAATCAGAACACTCCATGGAAGTGTTACGGAATCAAAAGCTGCTCAGGCTTTTGTCTCAAAGTGAGACATTGGAGCAAAAAGTCAGCCTGCAACTAAGGAGATTAAAAAGAAATACTCTTCATTTTAATATGGGCATTGCAAGGGGAAAGCGAAAAGCAAGCAGCAGGCAGAGAGAGCAGGGATCTGCTTCTGAGAAGTGGGACATCATGCCAGGAGTGCCATTCCTACCTGCTGGATTTGCATATGCATTCCTGGAACCCGGAGCCATCCTGCAGGTGTGAACCTGTTTGTACTCCTCCCAGCAGAGCTCAATGGAGGGAAACCAGTGGTGCAGGTACTCAGGTATGCTCACCAGTGCTGTGGGCAGACGCCAGTTTGGCAGTTACCTGCTGCACATGAAGGAGCAGGAGGTGCGTGCCAGCCCTGCTGCCAGGCTGAAAGGGCTGAGCTCAGCCCTTCTTTTTCCCTGTCCCATCCCTATGTATTCTGGGGGCATACAGCTCCCAGTTTATCTTGTCCATTACAAGGCACAGATCACATTCCTGAACACACTAGTTGCTCCAGGCTTTGATATTTTCATCACAAGCAAATCTGAAATGGGACACAACATTTTTAGAGCACCTATGTTCGTGTTGCAAAAACAGCCAGATACCCACTATTCAAACTTAAAGGGCTTTGATTGTTCCTAAACAGGGCCTCAGACAGCACCCCACACTGCTGCACCCCTCCTGCCCACACACACCCCCAGTTCAACACCTGTCCCATGCAGAGACCACATCCCATGGCAGTGATGGCACTGCAGGTCAGCACACAGCAGGGTGGGCTTTGTCACTGCAACAGTGAGGCCAAGGAGGTTGTGGATGCCCCATCCCTGCAGGCATTCAAGGCCAGGCTGGATGTGGCTCTGGGCATCCTGGTCTGGTGGCTGGCAACCCTCTACATAGCAGGGGGTTGGAACTGGATAAGCATTATAGTCCTTTTCAACCCAGGCAGTTCTATGATTCTATTATTATATGATTCTATGATTCCATGAACAACAGCAGCATCTCAGAAGACGCCAGGCCACCCTTCTCAGTTCAGTTTTACCACTCCTATTTTCCTTACCAGAGGTTCAGAGAATATGATTTCATAGCGCTGACAAACAGACCCGGCTGTTCTTTCTTGAGCACGAGGCTTTGTATAGTTTGTAGCAAGCATGAATTATTGCCTCCATCCAAACAAGTGAACATCTGTATCCCATTTTCATTGGCACCGCGAGGTACCTGGCGCAGCCCCAGAGCGCAGTGTTTAGCTACAAGGGTTTAAAATATGCAGTAATTTGCTGTTGTGTTATCTAATGGTATTCTATGCTTTGGGAAAAAAATAAAATAATATTTTATCAGCGAAGTCCTCCCACCGTCTATTTGCCTTGCTCTAATACACAGTGAAATGAATCAAGGCAAACAGCACTGAAAGCCTCATTTGTTTTCCCTCCTGAAGAGCAATGCTCAGGAAGCTGAGCTGTGTGCTGTGGGGTTGGGATGCTGTGCCCCCCCAGTCCTCAGGGCAGGGCTGCAGGGAGCAGAGTGTTCTGTGCACACAGGGACACTCCTGAGCTGGCTCTGGGAGTGATGCTCAGGGATGTGGCAGTGCTGAGCTGTTTTTTCTCTGCTGATGGCTTCAGCTCTCAAGTTTGGCTATCAAGTAACAGTTACAACGGTAGGGAAATTCCTGCTATTAGATGTCCACAAACTGTCCAATTAGAAACAAACTCACAAATATCAGCAAAAAGTATGCTGAGATGCAGCAACAGGAATTACAGAAGGGGAAGCACTGTTAAATCAGTGCAGGTGTCACTGCCCTGGAAACACTCTCATCTCAGGGCATGGGGGGCTTGGGACGTGGCTTCAGGAGAACGATCGAATGCCATCACTATAGAAGCTATCCCCAAATACCTGAATCAACTCCAGTTGCTCCTTTATCCAACACCGGCTATTTCCTTGTTGGGGGTGAGGTCTCCTCCCCATAGCACAGATCCCCCAGGAATGGCTGTGGAGGATTCCCCGCTCTGAGCTCAGCTCTCAGCTGACGCCTGCCTGCCCCAGCGCTCCCATCCCTGGAGCATCACTGGGGAAGGAATGCCACTTGCTTAAACGTGATAGACTATTGCTGCAGGCAGGAGTAACTTGTGCTGTCAGTGTTCAATTAGCACCAAGTTAAACTAAATGTCTTGTGAATATTTCATAACGATCTGCCAGCATCGTATCTGAACTCTCTGGCTTTTACCAAGCCATTTCCCTTCGGAAGTGACACAGTGTGGAATTAAAGGATGATGAGCCAACCTCGCTTGTTTGAGTGTCTGTTCAGAATCGCGCTATATAATAAAAAAAGTAACAATTAAAAACTGGCACAAAATGTCCCAGCAGCAGCAGCCACTGAGGCTTATGCTCTGAAAATAAACTCTCACCTTGTTTAAAGGAAGCTTATATGGAAAACAGCTCTTCCTTTTCTGACTGTAAGTTTATGGTAGCCTTCCCCATTTACTTAGTGATAGTGAGCCATAGCAAGGCTGCAGTGACCATAGGCACTAAGCTGGTTCCCTTCCCAATACAAAATGTCCCATGGCTAGTTTCACCTAGCAACACTGTACCTCATCTCTAGCCTCATCTCTGCTGGATTTTACAGCAAAATAGTACAAATTAGGTAACTGCCCATAAAGAAAATACAAGTCACACCTATTTGGCAATGAAGGCTTAATAGGAGAGCCCACGTGGGAGCTATTCTATGGCAGCAGCTGAATTGATTGAACAGATAAAAGGTACCTGCACAGGCAGGATGTGCGCCTTGCCATGTTAAGAATAGAACTTTAGTACATAACATGTATAGATTCACACCAACATTTCACCTCTGGCCTCCCTCCCCCAGCACACTGCCATGCACGCATTGCCGTGAGCACTGTGCTGCTGGGGGCAGCAGGGGATCCCACTGCTGACGTGCTGCTGTGGTTTGCTTAGCAGAACTGGAGAGCTACAGCACTAACTGCTATGGATCCAGATGTAACACAAACAGCAAAGCAAACCCAAGTGTGGCTGGGCTGGAATATTAATGCCTTCCTCCAAGGGCAATGGAAATAGGGATGAGCCCGTGGTACACAGACACAGGAGGGATTTTGCCAGGGACAGGCAGCCTCAATTAACAGCAGAATGCCCCAACCCTGCTCCATAGAAATACTGACACTGGCTCTCCCCAAATGGCTGAACCAATCTACTGAGAGCAGTGATGGCATCCTTCCAGCAGATGGGACTGGGGTTTTTGACCCAGCCCCCTGTCTGAGCGCCAGCATCTGTAACACAACCCAGGAGGCCTTTATGGCTCCAAAGCGGAGCCATGTGGGACCGCTTCCATTTTCTGTTTGACAGCCACAAAGAAAGGGAATGCTACTGAAGTCATAGAATAGATTTGCCCGACTCTGTGTTCAGCTGTGTAATAGTTGCCAGAGTAAATCCAAGGATGTGCTTTAGAGTGCCAAAGTATATTAGTAACGCTCATCTATGAAAATAATGATTATAGGAAAGGGATTTGTTTGTACGCCTTAAAGAGAAAACACAATTCATCCCATCTTTGGCTGGAAAAGAAGAAACTCCCATACAAACAGAACCTCGCTCCTGGAGTTCGGAGCTGAACAGAAGGGGTTGGACCCTCTGACCCACCCAGCCCCATGGGCTTCAGCTGCTTGTCAGAAACAATCAGGAGGCTGCACAAATAGTATTTCTAACTTGATTAATAACGATGTTCCTCTTCACCACTGCGCTGCTGCTGTTTTGTTGTCCTTGATAACCAAAGGGTGGTGGCTGACGCTGTGTCCTTGCCACCAGGCTTTGTTTAAGCCCTCAGGAGTGAAAAATCTAAGGGAAGGGTCCCAGGGGGATGGGGACAGGATGGATGATGCTGCAGCTTTACAAGAACAAGTAGCACAGGTGGAACTGCTCTCACAGACACTGAGATGGGGCAGGATGGTGAAGGAAGGGAGTCCTGCTTGCTGCCCAAAGAGCTGCCCTGCAGTGGGGCCGAGCCCCACACTCAGCACTGGGTCACCCTGCAGCTCAGTGGGCTGAAATGAATTCCTGCCTGTGCTCACCTGGCACCTCCAGGCATCCGTGGGATGCTTTATTGCATTCGTGTTGTCAAATGGTGACATTTCTGAGTGTAAGTCGTAGGGTTGTTGTTAATGCCAATTTAATGGCGCTAAAATGATTAAATATGGCAGGCTTTTAAATAATAAGGTACATAAAAGGTGTTAATAACCTCTTAAGTGCTTTAATAATATTCTGTGCTATCATAAAATGTTAGTAATTGGGCCTCTTAACTTTCATCTGCCATAAAGTAATGAAAGGAAAAAAAATCTCTACAGAGGTGCTGAATGGCTGAAAATTTTGCTCAAATAAAAGAAAAAAAAGGGGGGGGGGGAACAATGGTAAAACTGAGGCCTAATTGTTAAAAAAAGAAGAAGAAGGAATTAACTGGAAAGCCCAACGGAACGTGCATTTTAATATCATGCAAACTGTTAGCGTTTGGTACTGCAAGAACAAAGGATACGGAGGAAGGCGCGATGGTTCACCACAAAGCCCAACACGGGGGGCTGCCAAACTGAAGGAAGGCAAAGGTGTGAGGAGGCAAAGCAGAACAGGTGCTTTGAGAGGAGAGTGGAAGTGGGACTCATAGGGATAGCTGGGCAGCACACTGAGCCATGGCAGCCTACTTGTGCCATGCACAGAGCACTGGGGCACCAGCAGCCTCTTGGGAAGGCAGGCACAGAGCAGGAGCCAGCCCACGTCAGCATGGCCACCAATGGCTCCACAGGAATAGCAATAGGAAATGGCAGTGCCCATAGGCATTGAAAAAATTACAATGAGCAAATCGATTTTGAGTAGTCTAAATTTGCTTGGAGATAAATCAGGAACAGAACAAATGCTCTATCTAACAGAGAAATGATTCACCAAGTACAGTGTTCCTAGATCCATGCAGAAGGCTCTTGGCTGCTGTGAATGCTGGCTCCTTTTTTTTATTGGCTTCGTATCGCAGACCATTATTATTATTTTCTCGTTACAGGTCTAGTGCTGATCCCATTGAAGTCAATGACAAATTCTCCATTAGCTTCAATGAAGGACTTGGCCTCATAAAAGCAATTATTCATCCATCCATAAAGTACTTCCTTGACTCTTGCATTTGAGAGAGAGAGACCGCTCCCCCCTTGCCAGCATCTCTTCCAACATAGCTACAGTTTGCAAAGGCTCTTTGTGCCCTACTGCAGTCCCCAGCATCCCAGAATGGGATCACAGTCCTCTTGTTCAGATGCTCCTTGGTTCATTTAAGTCACCCATTATTTGAGAACACTCTCATTTTGCCCATTAGGTAAATTCTGGATGACATTATTATTCTGGCTTGCTGTGTTCCAGTCCCTCCGAATCCATCTTTATGTTTATCAGGATCTTAGAAATGCAATCTAATTTGTGCTAAAGCACAGAAATTCAGCTCCCCTACGATCTGTGCCATTCACGTGTCACTGCTATGTCTGCAGCGTAGCCCTAATGTGTACACAGCAGTGGGAGAAGCAGTGGGGTTACAGTGCAGCAGGAAACCCCACTGAGACAAGTAGCTGAGCCCCAGTGAGCCTTGGGACCAGGAGGAACCAGCTGGTTCACAGATGGCAGTTATTTTTTAACTCTTTATCAACTCTTCCCCAAACACTCATTTTTAAATCTCGACTGGGAATCATCAAACTCCTTTTGTGTCTGTAAGTGCCATTTATATTTTGAGCCGTGTTCAGGCTGTGTCAGAAGATGTGCAAAGCCCAACTAGGATGCTCAGGTGTTTTGTTAAACCATCACTTCACCTTTTTTTTTGTTCTCAGGTTGCATTCAGTGCAAGCTTCTGCCTTGTTCCTGCTCCCAGAGCTCTGTGCACACCCTCAGCAATGTGGAGAAACACAGCCAACCAAATGTGCCAGTCGCTAGTAGTGATCAGATTCTGGTGTTGATTGGATGAGTTAATTAGAGCAGAAGTTATTTTGCTAGGATAGGTTAAAAAACACAGAGCAAATGTTTCATTTAGTGATTAGGTGCTGTGATTAGCTTTGGCTTCTGGAGGAATACAGCTCAGTGCTGCAGTGACTGCAGGCTGTGGCACTGCCCCTCAGCACCCCATGGCACGGGATAGGGAGCTTCCTGCAGGATTTCACCTCTGAACTTTCAAACATGACAAACTGCTCATGTCAACACCGTATGTGACAGTAACTCCCTCCTCTGGTACCCTCTCAGGACTTTGTCACCCAGATTTTGCCAGGCAGAACTGCTGCCCACTGGACACACGCAGAAGCACTTAGTGCCTGTGTTAGGAGCAGGTCCCTGAGGCAGGCAGGCTCCTTTCCTTACAGTATCCCCACAGTGTTTAATGCTTCGTGCTCTACATCACATAAAAGAGGAGATCAATTCAAAATCAGCAGAGTGCCTGCAGAGGTGCTTTGTACGGAGCTTCACATGTGTATTTAGAAGCCCTCATCCCCACCAAATTCTGTTCTTGGAGAGTTAAGAACTGGGATATTCTCTGCAGCCAAAAGTAAAGTCATAAAGAAGTTTGCTCACGTTCCTCGACACACGAGATACAGAGTTAATTAAAAATTGTTCTCTGTACAACAGGTTTGTTTCACTGGAAAATGTCACTGATGTAAGGCTGTTCTACTCTTGTTGCCAACTACATCGAATTGACTCCATTATAAGCTTCCTCCTCCTCCCTTCCCATTACTTTTCTTCCAATAATAAACTAAGGAGACCTCAGATCCCACTTTTTTTGTTGGAGAAGGTGCATTAGGAGGAGCTGAGTGGAGCAGTCCCTGTTTATCTGTGTTTCTACATGAGAAGCAAAGCCTTGCCCCAGCCCCGCACGGTGTAAATGAGATATTTGATCCTCCGGGCGTGGTGCTGCTAAAAGATTCTTAATTAGATAAATACATTTTATAAAAAGATTTTGCAGAATAGTTGCCTCTAGCAACTGTGACAATCTTCAAGCTTCATCCTCCAAAAGGAAAGAAAACTCCTGCAGGAAGTGAATGAGTTACATCCAAATGAAAGCTGGTGTTACGGGATGGACCATGCAGATGGCTGCGCTGGGGAAGGACTTGGCCCTCCCTGCACTCTGGCCTGGTGCTCCATGGAGGAGTTGGGATGCCCTCCTCCAAACACAACGTGATGTCCCCCACCCCAGCCCTGCACACAGCCGTGCCTCTGCGCCGTGCGGGCACTGCGGGATTTCCCTCTCCCACTTTCAGATCCTGGTGAATGATGCATGCCACGAGCTGGGGAGTTTGGTCTGCTTGGAGCAGGGTGGCAGCTGGCATGGGAACTTTTCCATCCTCACCCCCATAGTCAGTATATTTAGCCCTGACCTAGAAAGACCATCCTTTCTGGGGCTGAGCTGTGATTCAGACAGTCTGCTCGTGGAGCAGAGACTGCCAACTGTGCCGAATCCTCGCTGATTAGAGGTGGGAGAGCGCCTGCAAAACAATACACCCAGGCAAATGCGGTGGGTTTGGAGCGGTTCACAAAAATTATATTTAACACCATTTTGGTGGCTTAAAGAGAAATTAAAACAAACAACCCTCGCACCTTCCAAAATAACCCTACCTGTCTGAGGTGGGAGAGAGGAGACTGGCAAAGTGCTGCTATTTTAAATCACAGTGAAACGAGATGAGAAAAAAATACACATACAGATAGGTGGATTGAGGTACAGGTTCAACCTTATCTCTAGGCCTTGGAGAAAGCAGGAGAGGGGAGGCACTGTGCTTATGAACCAGTAATACAGCCAGGGAATTAGACTGGGAAGTACTGTACTGTAAAGAGCAGAACATGAGACCAAACACAACAGTTTAACGAATAATTGCAGGTCCTTTCTATGGGCTCGGATTTGTAATCCGCCTTCATCCACCTCTCTTTGCATGGTTTAGAATTACAATGCCAAAGGGATCACAGGGAATCATGAAATAATGTCCTGCGTTTGAGTGCAGAGCAGACAGCCTCGCAGGGTTTTAGGCAGTCCATCTGATACTCTTTTCATGAAACATTTACCGTGTTGTACCAAAGCGTCCGCTCCATTGTAGCTCAGCAAACAGAGCGCGCTGTTACACTCACATGTACGGGATGTTTGCAGCCATTAAAAGTGATGAGACAAAACCCGACCTGGTAGATGCTCCTGGATTTAGATTCAGCTGAGTGTGGGCCCTGAGCAGTATCCTTGCACTACATTTGCTACGCCATAAAACAGAGTGCAGCAATATCTTGCATTTCCACAAACACTCCGTCTCCAAGGACCTCCACCTCCATTTGCTGCACACGGTATGGAGTACAGCTTCCAGTCATCTACGTTTTTAATGCTAACTGCATGGAGATGGTGGGCTGACAGCAGAGGTGCTGAGTGGGTTTGGGGGCTGCAGGGTTCCCCGACCCTCCAGAAATCCCATCCTCTGCAGAACAGCTCAGCAGCTCCGCTCTTGTGCTCTGTGCTCTGCGCTGCCAGCAGCTGCTGGGCAGGGGCACAGAGATGGGGGACACACAGCACCTCCATAGGCGCTCACATATAGGAAACAGAACAGCTACAGAAGCAGTCGTGGCTAATAGACAAGATAATGTTAATAAAAGAAATGCTAATATAATAGCTCTAAAAATGGCTCGGTAGAAGGAACTCGCAATGAATATCAGAAGTTGTTGAGGAGTCAAAAAGGAATGAGAATTATCTGAAGTCAAAGAAAAGATGCTGTTCTGCTATAAATAAGAGGCTTTTTTTAACACCCTAAGTGGTTTTTAAACACTTCTAGCTAATGCTGGAGGACATTTCACAATGACAGTTTGCACCAAATGGAAATACTTTGTTTAGAAACATCTTCACAAACATTTCACATTTTTCATACTGCTTGCTTTTTTTTTTTCCCCCCTTACACAAACAGTGCAGAAAATTGCCATTGCTTTGGGAAACACTGTTGCGTTTTTGGCCCCAAATATTTCACCCAAACCACGCGTGCGCTTCCAATTGGAAGAAGTGTCTCTGAAGGACTTCTACCACAACAGGCCTTCCTCGAGGCACAAGCTGAAGTCCATTTGATGTCAGTGAGCTGAGCACAGACTTAAGGAAGCGATTGGTGAGTGCGGTGCGGGGCGGTGTGCGGCCGGGGCTGTGCTGGAGTTCAGGGTGGGAAGGGAGCACAAAGCACGAGAAGAAAGAATCGGCAAATAAGCCCGGCGCTGTGAGCTGCGGAGCTTTGTTTGTACAGTATTTCTAAGGTGTGTTTTGTATGTCTGAAAACCCACGTTATTCAGGAGCCCGGCATCGCTCCCCCATGCCCAGCAGTGCTGAATAGCGAGGCACAGCGGGCGGCCCTTTATTCCCAGGGAGCCTTAATCGCTCCCTCCCGAAACCGCGGCTCCATTTGAGTGACAGAATTAAACGCAATCCACATATTGGAGGGGAAAAAAGAAAGGCAGCCCCATTTGGTTGTCAGACTGTGGGTACATACACAAAGCTTTTAGCAAAGAAAGAGAGAAGAAAAAAGAAGGAAAAGTTGTTGCCCTCCTAAATCACATCTATATTAATGACATGAATGACAGGCTTAAAGGGAAAATTATAAATCTTTCTTTCCAGCTTTGCTTCTATTGCCCAACCATATCGTTCAGCTCTGCAGAGAGCGGTGCCATTAAGCACGCAGCTGGCAGAGGCGGGTGCTGAAGATAAGCAGCAGTGAGGCCCCTCCTGCCCCCTTCTGCCTTGGGCAGTGCCAGCCCCACAGCCCCTGCAGCACCCTGCTGTTCTCTGCCCCATCACCCCGTGTGCTGAGGACTGAGTGAGATGCAGCCTCTGTCCCATAGCAGAGCAATGATTTGGGGCTGTACCCACCAGCTGCCTCCTGAGCTCTCACAGGATGTCCCATGTGCCATCAAGGCGGTACATGCCCGTGGTGTGGCAGTGCTTTGGCTTTGTGATGGATAGAAGAGGGCTGGCTGCCTTCTCCCATCCCATGGAAGAGAAGCCACCAGATCTCTGTGTTTCTGCTTTGTTCATTTTCCTACGTTGGTCTCAAGGGAAAGCAGAGAGGAAGGAAAAGGAACCGCCAAGTCTTGGGGGATCACAGAAGTAGATTTTATCACCTTCAGTTAAACCTAATTCCTTTCAATTTCCCCTAACCCAAGTTTTGCTTTTGCAGGAGGCAACACAGGACTGACATGACCGCTGGGCCTGCCATGTGTATGTATATGTACGTATATATCCATGCACACACTGCCGTTCCCTTTCTGTGCCAGTCTCCTGTCGAAGGCTGCTCTGGCCATACTCAGACACTGCAAAGACACTTCCCTGGTCTATGCTGTCTGTGACCACCACACTCCTGTTGTATGGCAGCCTCATTACAGACAATCCACTTTAAATGCTGACATGCGGTGTTAAGTCATTCTGCAGGTGAAAGAGTGGACAGAGCATTTCTGTGTGTTCTCTCAAATCCTGTAGCGTTATTAAAAGGCTTCGTCAGCGGCACGACTGTCTGGAGAAATTAATCCGTTTCAAAGTGGTCCTTGATTTCCCATCACCGGTGGCACTGAGTGCACAGCGTTTGGGGAGCGGTGGTTGGGTTGGGTTGTTTTTTTCCATGAAGGAAGTGGAAGATTGAAAAAAAATAATTAAATAGTTTCATTTGAAACCTCCTGCAGAGCTTAGTTTGTAACAATAAAAGGCAATGATGGCTCCTTACACATCAATTGAAGGGAAAAGCAGAATTAAGAGAGGGTGGCAGTGAGGACGCCAGGTGCTGCAGTGTGCAGCTCGTTGGTCTGTGCAGCCCAAACCTTACAGCTCCCACCTCTGTGCCAGCACCGCTGCAACACACAACAAAATCATTCCATTTTCTGTGACTCTTTTCATCTGAACAGACACCCAGAGACTTCTCAGCTGTGACAAAGTGCACGGAGCCTCTCTCTGCAGCATGGAGAGGCACGGGGAAACAGAAGGATTGAGTGGAAATGCAGGAGAAGCTCTGTGATGAAAGAACAGGCTTTCAAACCTTGGGAACACCTGATGGACAATACACAGCACGGGGGAATAAAGTGTGCTGCTACCCCAGAGAAATCTGCATTTCTCAGAGCAGGCAGATTTCTCAGGGCTGTGGAGCACCACTGCAGGCCGTGGGCCCCCATAGAGCACCGTGTGGCAGCAGGGAGCCCTCACCCCCCAGGCACAGTCTGGCACATTAAAAACCCAACAGGATCTTTCTGTTTTCAGTTCGCTGCTCCTGAGGCTTTCTAATGTGTTATCACTGCCCTGTGCTCATCCCCAGCGCAGTATAAATAGCTGCCAGTAGATGACAGATAGGGCATGGACATGATGCCCGGGTCCTCCCCCCATCCCGCTCTCAGACATTGGGGAAAGCAGGGACTCAGAAGGGGCTGAGCAGGGAACTGCTCCTGCTGTTCCTGAAACCCTGCTGGAGGTGAATGTAGAGGTGAATATCTGAGCCAAGCAATAGCCCCAGGGCTAACTGGGGCTTGGTGTAATCCAGGAGTTGGACATAACTAGGACTGTGTGTAATTTTATGTCAGGTGTTTCAGTGAGTCCCCAGTTCTGCTTGGTTTTTATCCTAAGACCCTCCAGCAAGGCCATCTCTGCAATAATGGAGAGTTTAAACATCAGCTCCTTGTCCTGTGCTAATCGTCTTTGCCCCCAACCCTCCATCCAGAGCAGCACAATTCCAGCAGGATGCTCAGCTTCTGGCACCAGAATTTGAGATGGACACAGTTTGACTGGCAAGAAGCCAGAGAAGAGTAAACAGGAATGGTGAGAGGTTTGGAAAACAGGATCTGTAAGGAAAGGCTGTAGGAATTGGGTTTGCTTAGTCTAGAAGAGACAAGCTGGCAGTGTATTGAGGACACGCGGGGCATCAAAGAAACCACATTTGCTCTGTTTAGACTGCCACTGGCTCCCCTCTGTTGACAGCAGTCCAGATTTGGGGGCTGGTCTCTCTCCCACTGCATTCAACAGGGAACTTTTCCATTGGCTTCAGTGGGGGCAGTAACAAGCCGTAGTATCTGTCAGCGCAGATTGCCAATGGAAGACAAACTGGAATTGCTAAGCACTGTCTGTAACGAGAGATCATTTTTTTCCCTCCCTCCTCCTCTCCCCCCAGTCCATTTTCAGACCATAACCACATTTTAATGAATAAAAAGTTGTTGTTTCAAATCCTTGCAGAACTGCAGCCCCTGCCAAGCCTGTTTTTCTTCTGGAAAGACAGATGGATGTGCTCACATTATGGTAGTTGTTTCTTGCGTGCCATATATTTTCAGTGATGTTCATGAAACTCGAATTAGTGACACTAATAATGACAAATCAGAGGGCTAATATTGTTTAACCCTGTTAAAGAGTGTTATTACATTTACATGCTCCCACAGAGTAAATGCTGTTTGGCTCAGACATATGTCTTGCTATCTGTTTATTTTTATGAATCAGAAATGAATCAGCAGTCTGTCTAAGAGTGTCCCTTACATTCACTTGTCTTACATACCACCTCAGGAGGAAAAGAAGAAATCAACCAAAGATACATACCAGGGTTTATCAAATCATTCTGTGTTCAGTAGAAGCATATTATTTCTGCATTAATTCTAATAGATACAAGAAAGTTGCAGGTCTACAAGGACTTATCCCAAAATGCTGAGCCACAAAGCTAGACCGTGCTCTAACTGATGCAGTATGCATTCCTTTAGAGATAGTAAAGGCAAAGCAAAACCTTCGAATTAGGCCTTGGGTGTGCGTCTGTCTGGTTTGCACTGCTTATGAGCAGCCCCTTTTCCTCTAGCCGACAGGTCTCTCAGAATGCAAAGCACAGATGCACCACATCGTCTCTGGCATTATGTCCTACAAGACCTACAGTGATTTAGAGCTGGGGAATGATTCCCTCTCAGCACTGCATACAGCAGATAAATGGAAGGAAATGACAGGTCCTGTTGAGATGCTCCCAGCCAAATCTTGCTTCCATCCTCAGGGACTTTCAGGAAAAGGGCTCGGATCTCTGGAAAGGCCTTTGAGAGGAGCACCCTGCCTTTCCTGATGCCCAGGCCCTGCTTCTTCTTGGTAAGGAGCCAGTTATAGGCCCGATGATTTTTGCCTTAAAGCCTAAAATCAATTTACCGCTTCAGAAAATTGACCAAGAGAGTTATGTAAGAGGTACAAAAAACATCACACTTTCTTAGAGCAGTAGACATTCCAAGAATTGCAGAAGGTAATTTAAATTCAACTCAGCCACCACTGTTGCAATATTGAGGTTTTAAAGTCAGTTTATTTATATTTTAACTTTGCAGTTTCCCATAAGGTATGGTCAAAGTCTTTAACACAATCACTGACATTAGGAATTCTCGTCCTCCTTTTCCCTTGCTCCTTATCAAGCGCACTTTGTTTCCTGCAATGGTTTATTGGGACCATCTGCATCTCCTCCTGTTTTCTCTCAGGCATGGAGATAAGATTTCACCTTTGGCTGTCTGGTTGAAGTCCAGCTGGCAGTCGGGACGCGTTCGGCCGCGGCTCTGCGCCTGTTGCATGCCTGTGCCAGGCTCACATGGTGCCAACAGAAGGGCCCACGTGAGCCACTCTTCATGCTTAAGACCTGCTTCGTTTTCCTCTTCCGGGCATCAGAGCTTCAGAACTCACTGCTTGAAATAAACATCTCAAGTCCTTATCTGAGAGGTTGAGCAATCGGCTGCGTGTTGCAGTCTGTGGTCCTCACTGATGTGAGAAGGGATGGCGAGTCCTGCTGGGATGACGAGGGCACTGTTTGCCAAACCAGCACCCAATCTGCTTTCTGAATATTTTCAAGCTGCTGTTGGTCCCCGCAGCTGCCCCATCTCTGCTCATTGCCCTCATTCCTGACCTTGTTGCCTATGCTGAAAGCACCGTCACCACCTGTGTGCTTGGGCCTTACAGCCCCGTGTCCCAACAGTCAACTCTGTGCCAGAGAAGAGCAAGCAAGCTACAGCCATGCAGAGATGCCCAGGATGGGTAAATAGCCATAGGAAGTCCTGTCATTTACCCTACCCAGCTCAGAGTGCTTCTGGATGTTTGGCTGTCTTGCTACTCTCCCCTGGTACTGACTTTTGCCTTATGCAGTACTTGAACGTAAAGCAGAAAAGCCTTGATTTCAGCCTTGGAATGCTTTGCAGCAGCAGCCCGCTGCAATGAGCTGCACTGAGCAGCTGGGAAGGAACGCAGCCCCCCTGAGCCAGGGCACAGCTCCCAGCAGTGGGGAGGGAGGAGGCAGAGCCCTCCCCCAGCTCACCCAGCAGCCCTGCAGAAATGCTGCGGTCTTTGAAGGTAATAGGAACAAAACCATTTCCTTTCTTCCTTCCTTCCCTCGCTCCTTTTTGGAGACACATTATCCGCACAGAGGGTCAAGTATCTAGTTAAATGCTTTTCAGAAGCCCAAAGTGAAGGTTTGCAATGCAGACAGGCCGTCTCGAGCCTCACTGTACATTTTCCCAAGAAACTGAAGGAACACTTCATGTACTGATTCTTTTGTTTCCTGGCTTCTTTCCTTTAATATCTTTATTCTTATTTTTTAGTATCTCATGAAATCGAAGAACCCGCCAGTCTTTGCTCTATTTGATGTTTTAGAAAAGCCAAAAAGACAAATCTGTAAAAGCACTTTCTATGTTTGTCGGATTCTTTTTTCTCCTTAAACACAGGCTGCAAGTCTCAGAAGAAGTCAAGGACTCGGTTTTCTCTTTGTTTTTAGTGCCTGGCTGCTTCCAACTGCATTAAAGTGTCAGCTCCAGATAAGTAAAGGAAATGAAAACAGAGAAGGTCTGTGTAAAAGAAAATGTCTGTCCTTCAAAGTCTGGAGAGATAGAAGCAAATTTATAGTCCCCTGAGCAACGTCCAGGGAATGTTTTGGAGCTTTGAGGCCAACAGTGGATGCTGGAGCAACAGTCCTCAGCAGTTCTGTGCATCCTTAATGCTGCACTAAGGCCTGAGCTGCTTCTCATCCAGAGAAGCAAAAAGCAGATTAAACCTGGAAAGGGGCAAGGAGAGGAGGTCCCTATGGGCCACTGCAGTGGTGAAAGCATGGACTGCGAAGGGCCCAGGGATTGGAGGCAGCCGCTGGGCAGTACAAAGCGCTATGGAGCTGTGTGTTAGACAAGTTCATCCCATACACCAGGATGGTCACTTCTTGCTCAGTCTTTTTTGGGATGTGCAAAGGAAGGGCTGACATGGCTGTACCATCTCTGGATCTCGACAGACTTGGATGAAGGTGGTCTTCCCTTAAGTACCTGCATACGAGCATCACAGCTTATATAATCATTGCTATTAGCATGATGCAGTCTTGCTTATTTGGACTCATGATTACCTGAGAACCAAGGCTGAATTAATTTACAAACAAAAAAAGGCACAGTAGGTGTCTGTCTCATAGCTACAGAGAAACGCTTGAGGGAAAAGTGAACTTCCCACTGTTCTTCCACAGGAATATTTCTGAGGTGGTTTTCCCTCAACACCTGGAATTCTGTGCACTCTGCAGCGGGCAGCCCTGCCTTGGTGTGGACATGCAGGTTGTACCACACAGCGCTGGGCACAGCACGGAATGTTTTAAAGCCACAGCATGCAGAATTGCACTATCTGTGGAATCAAGACTAATGCATAAGAGTTACCATAACAACAACACCTCGACACGCTGCTTGCACAAATACCTGAATGGATTCAGCGCCCCGTTGGGTGAAAAACATTTACCCATTGAAGGGGTGGCTGCTGCAAATGCATGACTGCTTGAGTCCTGATTTTGTAGCAGGAAATCAGTCTGTGAGAAAAGGCCTTCACAAATTACTGATTGGAACTGTATTGCTTTTACCCAAGCAGTGGAGGTGCTGGCTGCTGTCACCCACTTGCTGGCTGAGTTCTGCTACTGGAGAGCTTGTAGGGTTCATGGCAGCAGAACAGAGCTCTGTGGTGGTAGGCACTGCATGAACATATGACAGCAGGAAAAGAAAGAAAGGTCCCAGAGATAACCCAGCACAGGGCAGGGAGGGAAACAAAGCACAACTATATGGCAAATGACAGGTTATCTTCGGGAATATGTGCCTGTTGGAGGAAAAAGTGTAGCTATCCAAAGTAATCTAATGGAAAGAGATGTAACAGGAGCAGAGACAAGGGGGAACTGAGCAGGGAAGAGAGGGCAGCACAGAAACAGGTGAAGTGATGGGGGTAGCTGAAAAGAGGTGATCCCAGCAGCCCAGCAAACAGCCCTGCTGTCCCACCCAGTCGTGGCTGCTTTTAAAATCCCTTAATGACTCCCATTTCCCTTTGTTATTGCAGTTTTCTCCTAAAACACCACATTTCACAAGACTCTTTGCCCTATGGAAAGGTTTGGGGGTAAGAATTCCTTTTCCTTTTGGGTTTTTATTTTGTTTTAATTAGGCATTTTGCTGGTGCTCAGCGTTTTGCTATCTTAATCCCACAGGTTTTCTGTTTAGAAGCCAGGCAGCTAAATGCCACACAGTTCCTTCCCCTTCAAATAATTCTTCCACCCATCCTGGCCATAGTGAGGCAGCTCACACTGCACAGCTGTGCACTGTATTCACTCCCATTGAAGAGAACTCAACAGGGCAAACCCCACACCCAGCCCTGTGCCTTCATTCTTCTCCTTTTCCTTGCAAACAAAGTGTGAGGCCTTCGGTTTCCTTTAAGTTTCCACAAGCACTGCACTAACAGAGATCCCTGCCTGTTTATTTGTTCCCAGAAGAACAGTGCTGGATTTTGCTTACAGTCCATCACTGCTGTTACAAAAAAGATCTCAAGTCATTTCTGCTCCGCTCGCTTTGAGAGTGATACTCAGCAGTGAGAGTCTTTGTGTATAAGAAACCCAGAAGTGGCTTTTCCTAGCATTATAATTTGTTGTACTTGGGTGTTACTGAGCTGCTTGCTGTAGTCTGCAGGATCCCACAAGCTTCTCTTTGTCCAAGTTGGTCACACAGTAGTTTTAGGTTCCCTCTGCAGCAAATGGAGGAAAAAAAGGGCTTCCTTGGATCTGAAATTTATCCCACTTCAGATCAGAACTATTCTGAGGGGTCTCTCTTCCCCACCGAGCATAAAGGCATCGCAGGGCAGGTGCCCTGCTAGGAACTTCACAGGGCTGGCTGATGGCTGCCCTAAGCTGCTCACCACCTCAACAGATAGGAAAAGAAGTTAATGGGAAAGAGAAGTGAGACGCAATAGCAGGAGGTGGGTGAGGAGACTCAGAGAGATCGGGCACTGCCTGGAAGTGGCACCCAGCACAGGGCTGAGATGGCACCCAGATCTCCTGATGAGCCCCCTTGCCTGCAGTCTGTACTGCATGGCTCTCCACTCTGTCAGACAAAAAGGATATCATCATCTATTTCCTTTTTCTCTTTCTTTCCAGTAGTTGCTTGTTAATTAAGCACTTAAAATTTTCCAGAGCAGATGTAAGACCAGAAACCTCTAAGTTAGATGGAAAGAACTCGGCATTTCAGCCAACGTGAAGTATCCAGCAAAAATAAGCATGCGGGAAAAAGAAAACACAACACATTGTGCAAATAATATTGCTGAGGGAAATATAAAAATTACATGAGAAGGGCAGACAGGGGCATTGCGCAAAGGTTAAGGAAGGAGAGTTAGGACAGAGGAAGGGTTGCTAATTTCACTTTGTAAGCACGGTTGCTGAACAATCCCCATTCCCACCCCCCACCCCAAGGTCTCTGACCCCACAGCACAGCCTTACAACCATGTGGGTCCCACAGCCTTCAGCAGCTGGGAAGTGGGGACAGGATGGGAGATGGCAATCCGGAATAGGCCCCTTGCCAAGCACCCTGCCACCAAGCACTGTGCTGTCCTGCACACAGCTGACTCGTCCCATGAGCTCCTTGCTGAAACTTCCCATCTCATTCATTGTACCAAATGCTAGATTTGTCTGTTGTGTGGCTACAGAGGCAGAAACCTCTACAAAATGACAGCCAAGGGTAAACTGATTATTGGTGGTGGCCTGACCCGATTTCAAACATAACCCTGCCCTGAGTGGACAGCAGGACTGGGTGATCTCCAGATGTCTCCAACTTGATGTTCTGATTCTCTGACACAGGTTACCATAAAGAGCTGTAGAGATTCAGGAAAACAACTCTTCAGAGAACGAGAAACAAATGGTATTTCAAACCACAGTTGATGTTCCTTAACAGAAAAATCCCCAGATGAACTCAGCTCCCCTGAAATCGTGAAGTAAAGAGAATCTCTGCGAAGAGGTCATCAAGCCACACTGTGATGGGTGAGCCAAGGAAACCCACGAGCCCAGTCACAGCGGTTTGGATCACAGCTGCCCCTTCAATGCCAGTGAGTGAATGAACACCTCGAGACATCCAGGAAAGGATCTCTGCAGCACAGGAGAACAAACTTTGCTCAAAAGAGGTTATCAATGGGACCCCAGGAGAGCAGTCACTGTGAAGCTCTACTTCATTCCGTAAATGTTTTGGAAGCAATTACTTCATCTTGTTCTTTATTCACAGGATTCACTTAACTGATGACATTATAGCTCAGTCCATTAAGTAAATGGGTTATATATTTTCTCCTGGTTTTGGTGAAGTAATGTTGCAGCCCATGTCGCTATCATTGTCAGCAGTCAGTGGGGACCGATCCTCATTTGTTTAGTGAGGTTTACCTCAGCTGGGATTGTAAATATGAAATAAGTGGCTCTGGATATTTTATAACATTGGAGCAGGATTAAAAAAAAAAAAAAAAAAAAAAAAAGAAAGAAAAAAAAAGAAGAAAGCAAGTGTTATTTTCACAGAAATTCCTGGCAGCTGCACTGTTTATTATGAGAGGAAAACGGAGCAAGAAAAATTGGCGTGTCATTCCTTAAATGAATTTATATCCTCATTTCCTTTAGAAAATGAATCCATGCTCCATCTAGCCATTTTCCATCAGTCTGCAGGGGCAAAGTTTGCGGAGCACAATCGAAACACACAGTTATAGCGTAGGCCAGCGTGCCACATAAGGCTTTATAATAAGATCCTCCCCCACCACTACTGCCAGTAGCACTTATAAAGGCTTTCTTTCCCATCAGTTAGCCAGGCAGCAGCAGCTCAGAAAATAATTGGAGACATGCAGTCAGAGCACTGGTCAGCAGGGCCAGAACGAATTGGAGTGCAGTCACTGCGCGTCCCTGTGCCATCATGGCACTGCACTGTAGTTCCTCTATAATGTCTCTGTTTCCCAGGGAGGAGAGGCAGCAGGCTGGGGAGATTTGCCAACAGATAAGCAAACTGAGGAGGCAGTTAGAAGCACTGAGTTTGGGAACTGTCACAGAACGCTGTCACTCAAAAGAAGTGTCTCACAAAATCTCCCCAACAACCTCATCCTCCTCCACACTCATCCGCCTCCTCCGAGGGGTGGTGGTTAATATCCTAAATACAACACAACCGCCTGGAAAGCGCTTTTCATTTTGAGTCACCACTTTGCTATTTCTGCAGCCACACAGACAGGACGGTGGAGCTGATGTCATGAATCTGCTCCATACAGGAACAACCTGGGGAGCTGGGGCTGCAGTTCTGAGGAAAAGGAGGCCCTGGAAATGTCTTCTGGGGATGCTGGGATGCAGGAAATGCAATGCTTCGCTGCCAGGAACATAAAGGAAAAGGAGGATAATAGCACTGTAATGTCAGTTCTGCCTGACTCCAGTTTGTTTTAAAGCACTCTCCAATCAGAAAAGAAAAAAAAACAACAAAAAAAAACAACAAAAAAAAGGGAAGAAAACCTAAAAAAAAATAATAATAAAGGAAAACAGGAGAAAAAATGTTGCATTTGTTGCCAACACTTTTTGGATCCAGCCTTTTTATTCTTTTTAGCTGAGATTTTAAAAAACACCCAAGAAAGAAGTTCAAAGCCCAAAGTGATTTCAAAACAAGAAGCTGAAGGCTCCTGCTCCAGCAGGCAGCTCGCTGGGACGGGGTGGCAGACGGGGTGGGAATGCCAGACATCAGGTCCTGGCAGCCTGACAAACACAAGGGAGGGCCTGAGAGCAACAAAGCTGGGACACGAAACCCACAGACTCTGGGCGATTTGGGTCAGCATATGGCTCAACGCGCTGACTTTGGCCAACCTCAACGTGTTTCAGCCTCCAAGGTGCCACCTGCTATTTTCTCACATCAGAACTGCAGAGCACTGATGGCACTACGGAAGCAATATGATTTTCTCTTCATACCACACACACGTTCCTGTATAAATGGGGTGCTACCGTGCTGTTTACTTACACAACATCTGATCTACAATTCTCCTGGGTTTACTGAGAGCTCGGGGGACTCCTGACGGGTATTTTGGCTGTTGAGTGAGAAAGCAGCACAATTGGTGTGGGCTGGGGTCCCTCAGCAGTGGCTGCATGAGCCGCTTCCCCCGACAGGCGCTGTGGCTGCGCACAGCCTGATGTCAATGGCACTATTATGATTTCACCCAGGCTCGCAGCTCCGGCTGCAGTTTCCCTCATTCCCCGAACAGCAGGGAAGGTCTAGACGGGAGCTACAAAGATTTCCACATACACAGACACAGATTTTTTTTTCCCCCGAACTGCCTGTTTCACCAACCATGAGAGCAAATCACAAAGCATATGAAGGCTTTGTGCTCTCTGACCTGCTTGGCCGGCTTTCCTCAGCCCGTCCGAATGGCTCTGCTGGCCCAGCTCTGCACACAGAGGCGAGCTCGAGCCTCTGCTGTAGACAAGCTAAACTTTGGGGGAAAATAGATAGTTGGTATTAAAGTTGGAGTGAGAGATACATGGCTGTGGTAGGGGAGAGGAACTGGGATGGAGAGAGCTCAAGGCTGGGGCTGGATACACAAGAAATCTCCTTAACAGCATCTTTTCTTTGCATGTGAGACTGGAATCTGCATTTGGATGTGAGCTTCTCTCCTGTCCCTCTCATTAGCCTGGGGACAGACAGAAACACGGGGACCAAAGCCTCGTGCATGGGGCACTGCTGAGGTGTGCAGCTCCACAGAGGTCCCAGACCCCGTGCTGTGCCCCACCGCCTGCAGAGAAAGGGCCTCCAGCATCCAAGGGAGCTTCAGTCAGGGCTGAGCAGAGCACACAGCACTGACGTTGCCCTCGGGTCCTTGAGCAAACCATCTCCAGCCCATCAAGCTGTGGATCACTGCCATGCAGAGACTCTTGGTCTATAGAATAACTGGAGAGAGACAGAGGACACGATAACTCAGGAAGGGCATTGCCCCAGGAAAGCTGGCACTCATGATGCTCAGGCAGAGCTATGGGAGCCCAGCTCACAGCCTGCCCCGGCCTGAGGGCTCGCAGCCCCCAGCTCAGAGCTGTCTGCACACTGCAGTGCTGGGGATGTGGGCTCCAGCAGAGCCCGGAGCAGCACTATATGGTGTGATGGAGCTGCCAGCCCAGGGGAGTGCTGTGACATCGCTGCGTGACTCTGCTCTGTGAATCCGTTCCAAACAACAACAACGAGCAGCAGGCAGGTCAGAGCAAGCAGTGATTCATGTACTCAGAATGGTTCTTCTGAGAAAAGCAGCCATGACCAGAGGCGATTTCAGCAGACAGCACCACTTGAGCAGACCTGGCTGCCTCCAGGTTCACTTCCTTGAAAGGGCTGATGGCAGCGTAGGCAAAACTATGAACAATATGACAATAATCAGTGTGTGTGTAGGTTTAGAAAGTTAAAAAATGGGGAAAGGGACAAAAGCCCACATGGGCAGGAGAGAACAGCCAGGAGGGGCACAAGCACAGCAGGTGCTGCTTGTGTTGGAGCTTCTATTTTTCTTAAGAAAAATGAATATTGAACCAAAACTTTAAATGTACTAAGAATAAACCATTGCATCTCACACTGTCTCTATTTTAGTGAAGTATTTTTCAATTTTCAAACTCTGCAACACAAGAGGAGAAATGGGACACCCCCAGATCTCTGCCTGTTCCTTCCAGTCCATGCAAGAGTTCCAGGTATTAAAAAACACAACAACATTCAGAAGAACAGAAACAAAACCACCCAACAACCCTTCAGGAAGTGAAAGCTAAAAGAATACGTTTCATTTAATGGTCCCTCCTTCTTAGATCTGTTTGACATCTTAGCGTCAGGTGCTACAGTTGGAAGCAGCTGCTATTGTATTGGTGCCTGTTTGCTTTTCTCTTTGGAGTTTGCACAATCCCCATCTCACAATGGAGCATGCCAACAGTTTCAGTGCTGGAAAACAGAAATAAACAGAGGAACAACTGTTCTGCATTATGCATAGCGACTAGTGAAAATTATTTTTCCCCTTCTTCTCTCCTAATGACTCACACCTTCCAAAATCCCATTATCTAAAATCCACGTAACCTGCTTTTCCTCTTCAAGTCAGTTCCATTTTTCCCTCTCCAACCAACCAACTTAGGAAGAAAAAAATCTGCATCTCAGTCCTTCTCATTCTGTGTCTTATAAAAGCGACCTGACCTCCACCAGAAGTGATGGGGAAACCTCCAAAAGCTTCAATTCCTTTATGAGAAATGCAGCTGAACTTTTAAACACCCCCCTCTAATCCCTCACAAGCTCACATTTCACCTCTACCCTCCCTGGGCTTACTGACAGGGGAATACCTTCCCAGAACGGATGTACTGCAGTAATTAATCCACCGTACATGAGGCAAGTAAAATTCTCACCTGCACTTTATTCTGGAATGAAGCTTATTTTGTTCTGGGTTCATTCCTCTGTGTGGGCACAGCTTTTGTTCCACAGCCCTGGCAGCACAGTGCACAATGACCCACTGGAGTGGGACGTGTCCCCACACAGGTAAACCAGGAGGACTTCAGAGAGACTGGGCTGCAAACCGCAAAAAGCCACTGGGATTGGAACTGGGTTCATTCTCGTTTCAGATGCACGACCTCACCTACATGTCCATCCCTGTATACACACACCTTCAGGAGGGTCTCATTGCTCCAAGGTTGTACCCATGGTGCCAGGCCATTGCTCTGACCCCTTTCTGGTGGAAGCAATTGTTCAAGCAGTTTTTCTAACTCATCACCCAGCCATGAACCCAGAGGAGCTCAGTGGCACCTCCTGGCACTGCTGGTTCCCCCCCATCACACTGCATGCCATGTGCTGCTCTGCCAGCTCTGCCCATCAGCACTCTGCCCTCAGCCTCACACTCTGGTTTCCCATTTTTTTTTTCTGTGGGAACATAATACTGCTTTGGGGATTCATTAATTGATGGATATAGAGAGCTTGGAAAGCATAAAGCACGACAGAGGAGTTAAGTGTTATAATTAGGAGCAATTCTCATCCTGATTACAATGAGGTAAAAGCTGGAAGTCTTACACCACCGAAAGATTGAAGCTGATAAAAAAAGATCAGAAGCGGGGTCTTATGATTTTCAATGTAAACTTGGGCAGATTCCCTGCTGAGTTACATCTGCAACTGCACTAAGATCATGGAACATGACAACTTGTTATTTCAGTACGAGATATAGGGAAAATGCCCTTTGAAAAAAATTAAACAGGAAGGAAATTTTAAAAGTGTTTTCTTTGGCTCTGAAACATATGCCCGGGGAGAAACTGTTCTCAGCAATGCAGTGGATCTTGAAATATTTACTGGGTCTGGCATTTAACATAATCTTTCTTGTATAAACGATATAGGAAAAACACATATTATCTTAGACTGCAATCTAGTGTGAGGATGAGATGGTATTTTAATAGGGCTGCATTTATCAACTGTAACAAGGGAGGGAACGTGCTCCAACCCAGCGCGCCTTGTGGGCAATGCAAGTCAGAGTCAGTGACTGCGACCGCCCGAGAAGCGTGTGATGGGAGGAAGGCAGACGGACAGACAGCCTGCAGATGGACAGACAGCCTGCAGATGGACAGACAGCCTGCTGGGAACGAGGGTGGACTGGAAGGTGATCTCACAGTGCGGCACCCACTGCCCATCTTACTGGGATCCCATCCCCTCGCTCCACCATCCTGAATGCTCCTGGAAACCTGAATTTCTGACTTGACTTGCGATGGGATTTGCATGTCTAGCCAGTGACACTACTATTTTCAGAAGTAATTACATTTTTGATTATGCTTTTTAATAGCTGGTAGCTGTGGCTTTGCAGTTTTGTTCCTGTCCCTCTTGGACGCACCTTGGAGCAGCACCAGGAGCCTCCACTTCACTTCCAGTGAGATGTGAGAGTGTGAACACACAGCAAGGAAGGGGAGATCATGTATGTCAATGTGTGCAGCTGATCTCGCAGCCACACATCACAGCTGGAGACTGAAACCAGAACCGGGCAGTGTGTCTCAGAGCCATGGGAACATCCCCTCAGCATTTCCCAACACAAGTCTGGAGAAAGAACGAGGAAGACAGCAAGGCCCAGATCTGCAGTGTGCAGACAGAGCTGGTTCTTGGAAAAGCACACCAGCTTTCCTCTAAATCAGGCGTTGGGCTGAGTGCTTGTAATTGTAGGAAAAAGGGAAGGCTGTCATATAAAAGCAGCCACAGCAGAAGTGAAATAAATGCTTCAAAGAGGGCTCATGCAGGAGCAGACACTGTATTGAGAATCCAGAGTCAGAGAATTCTCTGTGACCTTGGGCACGTTGCTCCATCTCTTACCAGCTCAGCCTGGCAGCTGGTCACTACGCACACCAACCTCCCCGCTGCTCCTCTCCGTGGAAACAAACAGAGGTGTGGAAGAATAAGGGTCTGTCTTTTCTAGAGATCCAAAAGAAGGAGAGGTGCAAATAAAACAGAAAGGAATTAGAAGGCAGCTCGTTTTGATTCAGGCAGATCCTTCAACCTTTTGAAGTTTAAAGGATCCCTGACTTTCCTGAAGCAGTCCCAAGACTCCCATGCACCCATTTGCAGAGGAAATAAAAGTCCCTGTGTGCTGGCTGCTCATTAATTTGCTTTTCTTTTCTCATCATTTGTTTGCTAGCTTGTCTGCTTGGGAAGATGGTGTGGGCTTCTGGGATTTTCTAGTCATTGCCTAACCCACCTGTTGTAGGGCCCACCAGCGTTTAATGGCGCTGAGCACCACGGAGCTGCAATGCCCATAAGCATGTCTGTTCCCAGTCTCTTTGGTGTCACTCCCTCACAGACACCCTTTAATCAGTGGATTTTGGGTGTACAGCAAACCCTGCACACACGGAGCACAGCCGTGACGCATACTGGAGCACTGCTGGCTGCAGACCCCAGCAGGCACCGGTGCGTCCCATCCTGTCCAGCCAGCTACAAACAGCAGCACAGAGCGGCTGTGATTTGGCATCTCATTACCACAATGACTTTAGCAGTTCAGGTAAACATTTTCAAATTGCTACTAATTGCTGTTAATTTGCGTGCGTGGCAGCCCAACAGGATATACAGCCCGGGTGGCAGAGGGCAACGTTTGGTTTTCAGGTCCTAATTTTATCTCACTTTTTAAAGCTGGGTTTGAACCTCCAAGGTTCTGACTTCTTCAGATCCCCTTGTTATGAAGTTATGAGAAAACATTTGTGGTGGGGTGATTTCCTTTTGCCCTAGACAGCTGTCAGGAGCAGCAGAATGGCCCAAGGCAAAATCTGATGTGGGCGAAAGGAGTGGCTTAAGCCAATAAGTTAAAGTGATGGGTTAGAAAGCCTGAGGGAAAAAAATGAGCCAATAATTGCTGAAAATCTTCCTATTCTGCTAGGTTTATTTAGTCAAATTCAGTGGCCCCTCTCCAGGCCTTCAGCCCTCTCCACACCTTAAAGAACCTTATCCAACGTTTTGCTGCTATTGTTTAATGACCCTTAGCATCAGCTCAGTGTCAGGCTCTGCAGAACAAATGCAGCCCCTGCTAGGCTGCAGGAGGGCAGCACGGGGATGGGAGGGGTGGAGGGGTTGGAGTCCAGAGCCCACCCTGCATTGGTTGTAGCATGAGCAGCAGTGCTGGACCCCAGCTCCAGGCTCTCTCTCTAAGCACACATCAGCAGCCTCTGGAGACGTCGTTGCTGCTTAAACATCTCAATTTTAGGAGGCAGGAGATCACCTGCTGCTTGGAGTCCTGGGATCTGAGCAGTGTGACCAGGTTCACAGCCTCTCCAGCTGAACCAAACTGGAGATATCCATCACCTCTGTGGTGTTTGGAGTTCAATGGGATTTAAAACATCTCTTTCTTACACCCCAGCGGTCTGCAAGGGGATTCTTTTAATGAACATCCGGCATAGGGAATGGATGAACACTTCCACCAAAGAAGGTGGAAAAGTGGATTTATGTCTCAGATACAGTTGTCACAGATCACATTTGTGCTTCTCGAACAATTAGAGTTTTTATGAAAAAATGCGCATCTCCTCACCTCCAAAAATACCACCTGAAGCAAAATCTGTTTGAATCTGGAAAATTTTCAGAGGGGAGGAAAATGGAGGGCAACTTCTGCCTGCAAGAAAGGACCTCAGTATTTGTTTCAACATTTTCCAAACAGTAATTGCAACCTTGATGCGCCCTTGGCTCTGGATGCCAGCAAAATCCAGAGCTGTGCACAAATTTGATCCCACATAACTTGCAAACTGCAGCTTTTGGGCTGGCGGCTGCTGCTGCCCAGAGCTGCGTGGGGGCTCAGGAATGGGGGCTCCTCCTGCCCAGCATGCAGCACAGGGTCCACTTCTGCCCAATGTGCTGCACCCCAAGTCACTCACAGCCTGCAGCCTTCTCTGTTTGGACACCTGCCACACAGCGCTTCACTTCGCTAAGCAAGTATTCGCAACACAAATATAATCGCCTTCCTCCCTGGTAGCCTTTGTGCTCCAACTAATTTTACTGGAATGCTCGTTTTCATTCAATTAGAAACTGAAATTATAGTAACGCCAGATTATTATTATTATTATTCCTTTAAAGACTCTTAAAATTCAGCTTTTGCTTCTTCTGCTAAATGACTGCATGCAGACCTGTCTCTCTTTGGAGGTCTCAGCCTGAGCCTTCCACGAGGCATTCACACAATGCAGACTGGCTGGTTACCAGGTAAGACTTTATACAAAGGCTGAATCTTTAATAGTCAGTCTCCTATTGATTCACACAGGCAGCAATGGTGACTAACAGCTGTGATTCATTGGCACCTATTGGTGTCAGGGCGTTGGGGTTTCTTTTTCACTCTTCACAACCTCTTCCCTCTGCTTCCCCCAAACCCACATACTTTAAATACGTGTCTCTTACATTCCGAAGGAACAGAATGAGAAGGCTGTATTTTTTTTTAATGGTAGCTCTACACTTGTAGTAGAATTCGCATCCTTTTGTGTGTCCTATCTGCAGCTATTTTAGAGCCACGTGCAAGTTTCTAAAACCTCTTACATATACCTACTGTGCTGTTTATCCTTTTTTGTTTGTTCATTTGTATTAGATAGGAAATACGAGATGAAATCAAGTATATGGCTTATAAGGAAACAACAAATGACTCATGACAGGTATATTTCAAAATTAGCTATTCCTTATCCATTGTATAAATGCAGACATACAGAACCCTGCCCAGAATCCATCCATATTACTCCCACTGAAATGAATAAAATCACAGTCCTGTTCATACACAGCTGGGTATAGCACTTTTGATTCAGTCACAAAGAAACAGCAAGGCAGGAGTCTCCAAACAATGATGATAATAATAAAATCCATACATTTTCAGAGTAGTTCAGTACTTCAAGGCACAAGCAGGTTACACATCCTTGTGCCGAAGCTCTGGATGCATCCCTGTCCCTGCAGAGTTAATTCAGGCTTCCTTAACAAGGAGCACGACCCTTCAGCAGCATTTACACTGCTGGTAGGCACCAGCCCCTGCCTCACCTGGCTCCAGACCTGCTGAGAAGTGGTTATATCACCAGGAGATAAGGGCCAAGAACTTGGAACGTGGCCACCCAAGCCATTTCTGGTGAACAAACCCTTCTCTTGGTTGTGCTTGCAGAGAAGCAGACACTAACAACTTCAAGCTTCACTCCTAATGGTGCAAAATTGTTACCTCTAGTGATGGTTCTTCCACTCTTTAAGACATGTACATTACAGGCAATGGAACCACAGCCCTTCTTCCTACCAGAGCTCCTTAGCTCCTGCATCCAGCTTTATACTTCCATTTCTCCTCCTCACCATCCTGCTTAATGTGAGCAGGAGCATCAGGCATGAAGTCTTGGCCTCGTTAAATCAAGTCTGAATTTTACCACTTGTGACAGTGGGGCCACCATTTCATCATAGCCCCTCTTTCCCCAGCCCTGAGCGATGGCAGCCAGAGCTTAACTGGGGTAAAGCTGGGCCACTGTGTGATTCAGTTAATTAGTGGGTCATGATTTGACAGTTGCAGACACACCACCAATTGCTTCTGTGGAACTCTGAGCCCAATAAATCCCAAATATTTGAAATTCAAGCTCAGACTTAACCCACCATTCCTTTTTTTTTTTTTTTTTCCCCTTTCTTTTTATTTTGCTTCAATCCAGTCTTAAAATCCCTTCCCTTGGAGCCTGTCAAAGCTGCCTCCCCAGGGCTCTCCCCATTGTGCCTGTCCTTGTGCAGTCCCTCTGCAATGCCCCAGCCATGCAGTGGATGCTCAGACTGAATTAGTAAGCAGGCCTGCGTCTGATCTGCAAACATAACTCCAGCTTTACTTCCCTTCCCTTAATGTATTCCAGCCTATGCCTGGGTAGTTAAAATCTTCAATTCCTACCACTCTCTCCCCTTAACAGGCCTATTTTATTTGCACAGTCATTTCACAGTCCAGTTGTTCTTTCTGGTCAGGTGGCCTATAAAATATTTCTATTACTAGTTTACTCTCTGAAACATCTCCAAGTGCAGCCCATAATGACATAGCAGGCCCATTCCAGCCTCTCTCAGATCCCCACTCTCAAAGGCTAATAAATCCTTTTTCTTCTCAAATAGCTCTCTCTTCTCTCATTCCCTTCTCTCCCTCCCCAAACAATCTAAACAATCTCTACTCTTTAATGTTAATATCTCTGTTATCTTCTAAGGAAAGTGCAGTTGCATCCTTACCTATTTCCCAATGGGCAGTGCCTACGCATACAGCTCAACTTCTAGCATCCACACTGAGATGCAGCAATAAGCATCCCCTCCTTCCATTGCCCTGCACATACAGCCCAGCCCCTTCCCAACCTCATCTGGGACTGATAGATTTGCCATTCCTGGTTGGGGTAAGCAGGGCTGCTTCTTATTTCTGTCCATCTTCTGTCAAGTCTCCAGTTCTGCAACTGCTTCTAATTTGTCTGGGAGGGAGGATCTGGTTAAAGTCGGGGATTTCTACTTTTTAATGTCTCTTCTACTGTATCCCATAAATATATTTAACGAGCCTTTCCCACTCCCACTGAAAGAAGCCATCGTTCTGTCAGTTGTGGTGTAGGCTGGTTACACACAGCAGTGAGAGATGAACACCGTGCTTGGAAATGAGACTGTCCTTGAGGTGTGCACTGTGTACCCAGACCTGCAATGCCTTACATTCCTCCATCTGTGCTTTCTCAGCGTGTACTTCTGCTGCAGTGGGAGAGTGAGTGGCACCCTGGGAGGTTCTTGTGCCCAGCCAGGTCCCTGCAGGCAACCGGAGTGGTTAGGAGTCACTCCCATGTGCCAAGGGTTAATAGTGTGTCATTAAGCACCAGGCCAAACTTTGAGGAAGTTCACTCAATACTAAACATAAATATGCTAAAAAGGAAATTTGGTCCTGAAATGATTTAGTGACTATAAAATGGAATTCCAAATATGTTTCTATTAGTGATCTGAAGAAGAGCTAGGGAGGATGTGCAGAGCTATGGCCAGTTCACAGCACCTAGCAAAAGAGGACCAGACAAATGGGAAGAGAAGAGCAATTTCCCTCTTTTCATCTTGCAGCCCTGCAACCGGATTCTCCAACACACCCCACGTTGCTCCCTGGCACCCGGGGAATCAGCTGGATTGCGCGCCATAGGAAAGCTCTGCAAACACTGTGGGTGTTGCTGACACAGACACACATTCCCACAAATACCACTCTCATGTTAGATACATCCAACCAAGCAGCCAAATGGTTTAAAGCCAAGCAGTGGTCTCAGAGCCAGTAAACTACAGCCCTTAGAAATCCTTAAGAACTCCAGAGGCAGAGTGCCCACTGCTATGCACTGTCCCACGGCTGCTGCAGTCTCCTAGCTATGGGTGGTGCTGGTTTTGCAGACTGTACCACAACTGAACTTGTCAGGCTGCGACAAATGCATCTCAGACCCAAGAGCCAGAAGCTTTGGATGTGGTACCTCCAGAGTGCAGCCCTCCAGGAGAACTTGGTGACATCCAGAGCAGAAGGACCTGGTGCTGTACCTGGAATTACTAGTCTCAGTCCCATGGGAATGAAGTTGGGAACATCTGAGGCACATCTCCTCCTCCAGATCTTGGAAATACTCCCACTGTGGTTTCCCAAACCCCGGTGTTGACACATCTTGCTGGGCCTTATAACACAGCAGTTGGATTCGGTCAGTACTGAGTCAGATGGATTCCACTTTTGCCCTGAGTCTATTAGCATAACATTGTAGTCCCTCTCACTCTTCCAAACTGACACACAGTATTGCTGAAGTTCCTAAAAATCTGGGATGCTGATTTTCTTGGTAAGCCCAAAAGATTTCTAAAAGGTTTGGAAGGAGTCTCACAAGTTGACCTCAGTGAGGTCTGATCCATTCCTCCCACGGATGCGTGCCTTGCCTCGGGGGTCATATACCAGCTCAGTCAGTAGCTGTTAAAGGTTTGATCCTCCCATTGATTTTGTATGCGACTGAGATGAATGAATTTTACACCTTTATCTGTAACTTTTCTCATCTGAACAATTGGCTACTAAAGATTATTCAAACCCATACTTTCAGTGAGACCAGCTTTTCTGGGCCATGTGGCAGGGTAAGGTTCAGAGTAATGTTGAGCAGGTCTCCCTATGGAGGGACCTGGGAACTTAATGCTGTCCGACATACAGGAGCAGTTTTGCTGGATAAATGACACAGTTAATTGAGGTAAATCGACAATGACAGAGACAGCGAGAAAATTATATTGACTGTAATGTTTACAAACACTCGTCACCTTCCAGCTCACTGATGAATTGGTAATTTTTTTTCACGGGAAGAAAAGATCCCTCTTGCTTTAAAGAAAGCTGTTTGATGAGGCACAAGGGAGACAATCAGACCTTTAATTCAGTCTGACCTGCTCTGTCATCACGGCTCTTTGTTTCCCCACCTCTCTCGCTCTGACCTTTAGGACTGAGCACTCGGTGGCTGCTATTTATTTATTTATTTGGACCAGGTCACATCAAACGGATCCTGCTTCCCGCAGATAACCTGAGCGCAGAACATGAATGCAGACTTCCCCTATTGTGTCCCTTTGCCTCCCTTCCCCCCACCTCTCCCCCCTGCACCCCCCCTGCCTGCACGCTCCTTTGCACAAAAAAAAGCACACCGAGTCCCCACTCAGCAGCCCACCTTGAACAAAACACTCCAGGACTCTCGAAACAGCAGAAGTGCTAATCAAGCAGGGCCCTGTGCTGTGTGCTTCTGCAGTGGTTGCCTGGCATAGAAATGGGCTGTCTGGCCGCAGCTATGAGGTAACGTCTGGCTTTTTTGCCAAGCTGCAGAACTAGTCAGACACTCCCTGGAACAACATTTCTTCAGGAAAAAAAAAAAAAAAAAAAAGGAAAAAAAAAAAGTTAGGCAAGAAATGATCTTCCAGAAACTTCCCTGCATCTTTCTGTGCGGGGTTTCTTTTTTTTTTCCCCCCCTCACAAAAAGTTACATAACCGAATTACTTAGAATGCAATGGCTTTCGTCAGCTGATTTGGGGCAGTAATCTTATGAAACTGATTTGTCACACCAGGCACGCTGGAAATTTGGAAAGGGGAAAGAACACACCGACACAAATGACGTACACACAGGGATGAACCCCACTCTTCTTCCTGCACCGCAATCTAAACCCATCAGCTATTTTCGGAGGGGAGCTGAAGCAGCGCAATACAAATGCAGCAAGGCAGAGCTAACCTGCATCTGCAGCGGCTTTTTTTTCAGCGCCACCGATGAATCCAATTAAGCAGTGAGAGGAATGCTTTGTTACGCTGCAGCAGCCCTTCTTCCCTAAGAAGTTTCCTGATCGAGTCAGGCTGCAGAGTATTCCTGATGTGGACTACTCTGCTTTTTACAACGGCACTGACAGCTTTATTATTTTTTTCCCGAAGCAAAGCAAATATATAATTCATTTTCTACAGCAAAGGTCGAAGAATAATCCGAGGAGACGTGGCTGTTCCTTTGGAGTTTGAAAACCCCTTATATCAAATAAGTGCATGTTTCTCAGTCAAGAATTCAGGCTGTCCCTAGGTGACACCCCTCGAAGAGTTAATTCCTGAGAAGCAGCAGCTTTGGAAAGGTACAAGGAGGAATGTCTTGTCCTCAGGATAGGAGCAGCCAATGAAGCCGAGTGCTGGTGATGTAATGCTGCAAACCTGGTGCATCATTGGTTCCGGAGATATTAGACTTGATATGATTTTGGAGAGTTGGGTGAGAGCAGTTTTTTGCAAGAAGAGCCTGTAAATTTCCCCGCACCAAGGACACCTCACTTAAATCCTCCAGTGCTCCTCAGCTGGGCACGTCTGGCCAGGAGAAGTTTGCTCTGATGATAATAATTCTGTCTGGTGTCTTCTCGGTACTGTTTAGCTATTCTGCACTCTGCTATCTGGGAGGCATTTCTCTGAAGTCAGCCTGTGCTGGAATTACTTCTCTAGCCTCCCCATGAAATTGAAATGAATTTTTAATAAAAAGCAGTTGTTTTTTCTTTGACTCACCTCTGAACTCTTAATTGTTTCAGGCACCAACTTCCATTCTCCCAGCTTCTATTACCTTCCTAGGTTTTCATCTGCCCAGTCTTATTCCTTTAGCTGATTACTTCATGAGGAGATTGCTGATGATGTCTTAAATGATTCTCTCCAGTCTGGGCTTGTTCTGGAGGGAGCTGCTCACAGCCCTGCAGTGGCAGCCCAGGAGCACAGAACCTCTCACTCCAAGCTCTGGGGATGCAGCGTTTGCACCAGGCAGCAGCCCCTGCTGTCACTGCTACCCTGAGCAGCTCAGCCCAACTGCAGCCACATTCAGTCCTGGGATCCTCTGACATTCCCATCCCTTTCTCTCATCCCCCATCAGTGAAGCAGTCTCATACAGATGTTAACACGCAGGGCTTAGCACTGCTGTCACGTGCTTCATTTCCAAGCAAGAATAAGAATCCTGAATTTCCCTCAAAACAATGGGGGAAATATCATTTCAGTTCAGGTTTTTAATTTTATCTCAATAAAGTCTGAGGCAGAGTTCCAAAAAGATGTACAAAAAACCAAAACAAAACAAAACAAAATGATTTACTATTTATATAGGGAAAAAAAACCACCTGAAATAATGAATTCTGGCAATGAGCCGCCTGCCATCACCTCCCACTTCCTTCTGAAGGACACTAACACAGTTCCAATGAAACCAGCTCATGTTAGTAGTGTGTTTGAATAGGATTAGCGTGGCACCTTCCTGAGGCCAAACCACCACACTTCCGATAAGGAAGGCAGAGAGATGAATGGAAGGAAGCTTTGCACCTCCTCTCCCTGCTCTGTACAACCTATGTGTGATGACACCAGCTACTTCTGCCTTCTTTGTCTAGTGCAGCCTTAAGATCCTTTTAGAGAAAGAGATCTCTAACAATGCTGGAGCGTCTGTGCCATGGCCCAACTCACCTCAAGGTAAAAAATGACCCTATGGTACAAGCACACAAGATTGAGTTTACAAAGCCCCACCACGTCATTAGTTTTAACACTGTTTATAGATTTTGATAACGAAGCCTGTGATGTTAGAATGTAATGACAATGAAATCCATATTCAGTGATCCTTCAGTTACTGTTCCCAGCAGCACAAAGAACATCTTTTCTAGACCTTCCTACCTCCTAAGGAGACATTGTCATGTTGGCTTTGGAAAATTCACATTGCAACAAATAACATGTTGTGCTGAGGCCCTGCCCTGTGTGGAGAACTCGGGTATGGCTGTGCTGGGTGTTTGCTATGTGGTTTATAGAAATCCATCTTGCTTGTGACTTCAGCAAGCTGAGCGGCTCAAAATTGCTGTAATAACAGTGACAGCTGTGTTTGGAGCTGGTTTTCTGTATGTGTGTGTGTACGCTGCTTTGCTACAGGGAGTCTTTCCATTTACTTCAGGTAGTTTGAGAAAGGGTCTTTGCACTGGTAAATATCTTCTGCAGCACAGACTTTCATATGAGCCAGCCACTAACACAAACCGCAGGGAACATGCATGCACACAGGGAATAAAAGTAAACACGGAGTTTGGAAATACGGCCGTCTCCAAATAGTCTTCTGTTACAGCACAGAAGTCCAGCGGATAACACAGGATGCACCACGGAGTACTACATCTTCCCACTGTGCTGAGAAATTCATGCAAACTAAGCTCACAGAAATGCTGTCCTGCTCACAGCCGCTCATCGGCTGCATTCCCAGAGCTCCCTGTCATGGTGCTGCTTAAAACCTCTCTGCAGACGATGTGCTGCAGGCTCACAGCAAACCCTTTCTCTGGCAGCCATGGCCCCAGCCCCACCAGCCAGCCCAGTGCTGTATCCTTGTGTGCAGGCAGGGCTGACTGCATGGACAGATATGGTCACTCACCCACGGCAGTGACTCCTGCAGCACACCCCAATGGAAGATGCTCGGGTGTCTTGTTGCCATTGTGCTTCTTCACAAATTGCTCACATTTGAAAGCAGAAAAAATCCTCTCCACATGACATAAAGTGGCAGTTTAAGTGTTAATTATATTTTCATATCGGCACGAAAACTCCAGTTTGTAAGAACATGGGAGTCCTTAAAATACATGGTAATAAAAAATGAAAACAGTTAGTGTTCTTGAATCAATTTTCACATTTACAACTTTAAAGAATAGCTCCCTTTTTCTGTCTCGTGTTGTCAGCTCTGTATGGCTCTCTGCTTGCCTTGTCATTTCATCAAGAATATGTCAGCCTCCCATTTGCAATGCTTCTTTCAATTAAAACAAATATCCCAAAATACCACCACCAAAAAATAAATAAATAACTAAAAAGCAGAAGCAAAGTCTTAACGACGTATTAAACCATGTGGGCCTGGTCATCTGAAGGAAGGTGACAAAGTTATTCTATCAACTATCAGGAAGATTCGGGCTGTAATTGTGAAGAGAGAATCCTTCTACTACTGCCAATGGCCGCCATCCATGTGTACCGATTGCCGGTCATTGCCAGAGGTCATTAGTGAAACACAGAGTATCCTGTAGATATCATTTATCACAGCATCTGAGGGCTTTCTTGGGAATCACAACAAAGGGACCTTCCACACAGATGATTTACTTTATTTACTGGATTTCAAAATTCAAAATCTGTCCAAGGTCATCACAGTAATGAGAAGCATGAAGGTAAAAGATGCTGACTGCAGAGTGTGCAGAACCTTCCCGATACCTTCTAAGTGCTCATTTCTAATTCCTAAAAACTACTGACTTCTTATTTTTAAGCTTCTCCAAACTCCCTCAAATCCCAGGAGCCCGTCGCAGCCTTCCAAACCCCTAGCAGTACATTTACTTTCTTCTGCGTTAACTACTAGACCTAATTAAACAACACTGTCTCATCTGAGTGGATGATATTCTTACAGTCTGAATACAAATTAAAATTCCAGTTCTGTTAACATTCAGGTCAGTTAATCAGAATAAACCTCTTTAAGAGCTGGAAGACTAAAGTGATTTCAAAGTCAATCATACTCAACACATTTTTAAGGATGTCATTTGTAATATTCTCTGTTGGTTCCCTTTAAATAATCATAAAAAAGAACTAACCGGTCTCAGATCAGCCCTAATTCAGTGGAAGAAAAATGGAGAGTTTGCTGTGAAGGGTTGCTAAAGAGCTTCAGTCTCCAAAGGGCAGGCATACAGCCCTGCGTGTGGAAAATTGTACAGACAGTTGCCAAAACAGCATGTGCAAATTAGACATCGTGCACATAATGAACTTGTTAGAAGACTAATTCAAGATTTGCATGTGGAAATCCGAATGTAGAGCTGCATTATTCCTTGTGAATGCAGATGTATCTATTAGCTTGTGTATTTTAACAGATGTTATTTTGAAGCAGTATCCAACGTCCTCACAGTACAGAAATTAATAACCACAGACTGCAGTTTCTTGGAGCCCTTCTCTCTTACATTGGACATAGTGACAGACACTCAGAAATGATGAGTTCTCAACCCACCCTCATAACAGATATTCCACACGAGGGAAACTGTATTACTTTTAACTACTTTCGTTTACCTATCAGTGAAATGGCTTTAATATTCCTTATCTGCAATCACACGCACACTGTCACGCAATTAGTGCTTGTAATTCACATTGAGCTCTGCAAACGGTTGTGTGTTTTAGAACAGAATTAAGACTTGAATTGTTTAACCCAACCATTTTCGTACTGCAAATGCTAATCACTTGGCAGTAACTTTCTCATATTAAAAAGAGGGAGGAAGAGGGGAGAAGGAAACAGCCATCCAGGTACACTGGCACACTTGGAGGTGGGCTGGGTTTCCCTAATTGGAGCTGGCACGTCAGTAACATAGTGGGCTTTAGATGGGGGTGTACAGAAGAGCGCAGAAAGCAGAAGCTGTGCTTCTGCTCAGTGAGCACTAAAAGGCCGTATTTGGTGCCGTGTGCTGGGGGAAGCACCCACCCACTAATTGCTTCAAATGGGGACTTTCAAAATGTGCATGCCATGGGTAATTGTTTTAGGTCTCAGCTGCAACGATGACAAATGCTGGCTTTGCTTAGCGTGCAGTTTATATATTGCTAAAATACATATAGCTGCTCAGGTTTTAGGCCCTGTAATCATTCTTTCTAAAGTGCAATGCTATTTTCAGCTTTATCTTCATTTTATTCTCATTGAAAATAATTGCTGTGATTTAGAGACTGTCTAATGCCCTGTCGTTATCTCCAGATCTCCGGTAGTGTAAGTCTGCAGGCATCCAGTAGTGAACCTAAAAGCTGCACAGATTTTCAGGTTGCAGCGTGTTAATCTTGTTCAGTATGTGGAACGATCTGTCTGATTGGGAAGATAAATGTGGCCCAGCTTTAGATGCACTTATTCTGTGTTTGCATTTGTAAGTTCAGTGAATGCGAGGAAAGAGAAAATAAAGAAATAAATCATCAAAACAAACCAAAAGCAAAACCAAAAACAAACAAAAAAAATACTGCAGAAACAAAACGAAACTGAGGCAAGTGTTGGCTCTGAAGTCACTAACCTGATATGTCCTGCCCAAGTGTGCGCTATCCATAGAAACTGAAGATAAATATTATTCTGATCACCTTGCAGAGAAAGAAATTCACATGTAGGAAGTCCTGAAGTACAAGGATAGTGCAATCCTGACTTTGTCTTAGTCATTAGCCAACCTTTGGATGGTTTCATTATGAATAAGACAGCACCGCTGGATAGTCTGTGTCTCAGCCTGTTGTACTGACACAGAAGATGGAAACCAAGAGACTGAGATCGACTCAACTTTGCTTGAAAAGTACCAGATCGTTGTTTTCTGACCAGCCAGTCAGCAAGAAAAGCAAGAGGGAAATGCGTTTTACAACAAAATCTATACTTCATGTCTATCACTGGTTTATTTGTTCCCTGTACCCGTTCAATAGCCCCTCCTGCTCTTGTTTCTTTCCTTCACTGATGGATACAGCAAGAAAGAAGACACTAACTTTTCCCAAGAGAAGACTCTGAGGCCCCTGCACCACATGGCACATCACACCCCACACCCCAGAGCTCTGTACATGCCACACTGCCCTCTGGTTCTCAGGTCCAGCCAGGGGAAATCTTTCCTATGAAATCTAGTAGAAGCAGTAAAACGCTATCGCATGGATTCCTAATGGCTGGTGCACATCACACCTCCCATGTTTTCCCTCACTCTTCTCCTGCTTTCACCTGGTTGGCAATACCCAGAGGTGTGGTTTGTGTGTGCGATGAGCCAGGCTGAGAGGCAGGTTGTTATCACTGCTCTCGCGGTGCATGAGATTATTTTTTTTTTATGTGTTCCTACTTGTAATTTTATTGCTCGGTTATTATTTCACAGTGCTCTTTATTGCACTTTTTACTGCAGGAGTCTTGTGAGTATTGGTGTTAGATATCAGGGAGCAAGCTTCAGCTGCTGCAGTCTGCCGGTGAAAATAGGCAAGAGGTGCCCAGCAGAAGCAGGGCTTTCTGTCTCTGGGGTCTGCATGGTGCAATGTAACCTCAAGACGTCTGGCTTAGTCTGTTCTAAAAGCTGTCTGCAGTGCTGCTCCACGCACATCCTGCACAAGTCCCAGGCGGAGAGAGCTGCAGGCAGGTTGGCTCTATTATCCAAATTGGGTCACTCATTCCTAATTATTTATAACCTCTGTCTGCAGCGTATTGCGCATCATGATGAGTGCACTCTAACGGGAAACTTCTTGGTTGTCCAGCTTCTGCTGTTTTCTCTCACAAGGAATCCCAAAGCAGAGCTCCTCTCTAGCTCAGCAGGCCGCTGCTCTGCTGGGCCATCGGCGTGCCGGGTGTGCTCCCTGCTGACCTCCCGCCAGCCACAAGAATAACATTTGCAGGCTCCTTGAAAAGCTCCCGATAATGAGGGCTCCCTCATTACAAAGTCTAATTATCAGAGTGCAATTGTAGGGGACACAACCTTAACATACAGGCTTTCGTGACCCTTTTCTTCACTCAGTTTATCAGGATGCTTCTCCACATCAGACCTGGCAGTGTGCAGTGCCCATCCTTGCTGAGCCTTTCCCGTCAGTCCCACACCAGCAGTCAGTTGGAATCAGTTTGATGAACCGGCGGGTCAGCAGGAGAGAAACAAGGCGAATTAGTCTTTAAGCTCCTTAGATACAGTGTCCCAATGAAATCTGGCAAAAAGAGGAATCTGAGTGGGACCCTGCGGTTAGAGGAGGGGAATTAATGGCTGGTTGCTGTTTTTATTTTAAGGAAATCAATGGACTTGCTGGAGACCGGGTGATGGAACACACAGCTGGTGGAATGGACAGCCAAAGATCACTATTTTCCTTTTAAGCAAATCAATGTGTTAATTGGGATTCTGGTGGGATTCTGAAGCTGCTAATGGAGGTGAGGGCCAGTGGAGGATCATTAGTCTTTATTGTAAGCAGTACAGTTAGTTAATTGGGGTGTGATTGTGTTCTTGAAAGAGAGAACAGACAAAGAATGAAAGTGATTTCTAAAAGCTGTCACTTTATGCTCTCTCTAATGAAACGGACCTATTAAAAAAGCTAAGGAAAGATATAATTTGTTTCTCCTTTAGGTCTTTCAACTTGTGAAGATCTTCATTTTGATGAGACCACTCTCTTTTGTATGACAGGTTTTCCAGCTTTCTAACCTGGCTTAGAAAGAAATGATGAAATCCTTGGAAAGTTACTATTGATTTGAGCCTCATGAAATCGGTGGCCAAGCATCATCGGGTCAGATGAGATCACGCCTTCCCAAACACCCATATGACTGTAGACACAGCTCCATCTCTTATTTCAACTTGGAATTCTTTATGGGTAAGGATGCCCGGCCTCACAGAGATATTAGGCTGATAGGAAAAATCTAGAAAAATCTAGATTTCTTGTGAGTTCATCCCTGTTGTGTATGACTGAGAAGTTCTGAGCCAATCTGTGATCAGGCAATGAATCAGTAAGATGAACGGCACGAAGACTGAGCAGGTTCATCACAGCCCTCAGCCTGCCCTCAAGAGCCCAGCAGCCAGGACTGCTTTACTCTCAGTGAAATAAAACCAGATTTGCACTGAAAGAGAGAGATGAAGTTTCCCTTGGAGACCAGGTGGAGACCAGGTGGCAGAGTGGATGCTTCCATAGATGTACTGAAGAGTTTCTTGTGAATGGGAAGGAGCTGTTTGCAAAACTGCATTGGAAAATGGTGGTTTAACCTATTAGGGCAGATTCAGAAATAAGAATTTTTTTTTTCTTATGTTTGTTTAATGGAAAAGTAAATGAAAAATAAAGTTAGAAGCGAATCATTTAGAGTGAGTAAAATACACTTAGTTTGAAATAGAAAGTATCCTCTCACTTGTCAGCATTTAAAAAACAAACTCAGGTTTGGTGCATCAATTTCATGTAAAAATGTTAAAAGAGAATGATTTGCTTAAATTTTAAGAATGAAACGACTTGTTAAGTTAAACATGAACTCATAAAATGTTCCAGTTGACCCAAATCTGTTTTCTTCAGAGTATGATGTTTTATCCACATCTCTCCCAGCACTAGCAGTACGCCCCAGAAATGTTCTGTACAGCACCAGAATAGGGCCCCAGCCTTTCTTAAGCACCTGTGTGCCCTACTCAGAGGCTTTGCTTTCCATCACCCATCAGATGTATGCTACTGTGCAATCAACAGCGGACTTCTCATGGATTCACAAGTTTCAGATCTGCTTCTCTTTCACCACTCACAACACTCAGCTTCACCGGCCTGTGATTCCCTGCTATCCTTGCTGGATGCTGGAAGGAATGCCAACAGACTTTCCGGTGCTGCTAAAAGCCCTCAGGCCAGGCTGGCAGATAGCAGCCCTCTTATTTATTTGTCTAAATAAGCACAGAGCTGGATGGGTGAGCTGTCAGGGGAAAATCAAATCAGTGGGGATGGAGCTTCAAGGGAATTACTGCTTCTGATGCACCTCGTTTAAAAACATGTAAAAATTAACACAGTTGGTGGCTAAGGCCAGAAACTGCATTTCAGGGCTGATGGTAATATTTCCAATAGAACTTTTCAGCTGAAAAGATCCCAAGCTGTAGCATATGATAAGCACACAGCCCATTCTAGAAACATATTTAGCCCAGAAGTGAAAACAGAGTGCAAGTGACTCCAGGTGTGTGATTAAAAGGAACTGAAAACGATGTAATGGCTCCACATTCTGAAAACTTAAATATATGTACCCATTTTTTTGTGTTTTGTGAGCGCCTGAGAAGAAAGTGCAGAGAACCTGAAAGCTTTTAGCAAACTCGTAAAACCAGACACTGTAGGAAATGAAACTGTTCCAAAAAAGAAAAGCTACTTTTAGAAATACAGCTCCATGTCTGGCCACAAAGTAATTAAGGTTCTTAAAGCTTTCCTGTCCTGATGAGTGACTGGCACAAAAATAAGAACAACAGTACAGTAATAACAGCAGTGACTTGTCACTGTAGGGAATAGGCAGCAGTAAACAACTTCCAGTGGGAGGGTGAGAGCAAAGGGGTTGGAGTGTGCATGGCGAGGGGTCGTGGTGTGTGTGCTCCTGTGAGGTATGGGAGAGGAGAGCTCAGACTGCTTGCCAAAGCAATGCGAAGCATCTTGTCTTAGAGTTCAATTCATAAAAAGAATAGAACTGAGTCATATTCTTTCCACCATTCAGTGTCTGTGTGCGACACGAGATGCAAATTCCACGTGTGATTCATAGAGGAAGATGTCAGTTTTTCAAAAGCACACATGAGTCTGAGAGCTGCTTCAGGTCCAGACTGAGCCGCTGCGGGAAACCAGCTCTTCTCTCAGCATCCAAAGGCAGAACCCAGAGACCTGGCTCAGACAGTGCTCACCCACCTCCTGCAGTGTGATTACCACTTTCCATTCTTTCTAGCATGAGTGGAAGAAACTTGTCATGCTACAGAACCAGATCTGCAAAACTCATCCAGTTCAAGTGGAGTTTTCCATGAACACCAATGGGCATCGGACCAAGCCACAGAGGACAGAAAAATGCTTCAAATATGAGCAGAGCTCAGCAAATCGCAGAGCACCTCTTCCCAAACATCTGCCGAACTTTTGATGCCTCCATTCAGTGTGTGCTTGTGCCATCTTAAAGTGGAAAACTAGAGAAACTTCAAGTCCAAGTCAGGTGGCATCACCCAAAAGGCCGCGGTGCAGAACTGACAGTCCCACAGATGGATTTTTCCTGTGCTGATGCTGAGCTCAGCTGACGTGCAGTACTGCTGTACTTCTTCCTTCCTGCGTTGGAGGTAAGTGAAAACCCAGAAGCACTATCTGCTGGCCTTGGAAAATAACGTGGAGCATTTTGTTTGGCATTTCTGTCAGTGCATCCAGTTGAGCAATCTGCCACACCACCATGCAAGTCCACGATTGAATTCCTTCTTGGGCTGCCTTTGTACAGGATGGCACAGCCCCAGAGGAACACCCATTTCTTCTGAAAACTAACCCTGATCTCAAACCTTTTTATTTTATTTTATTTTATTTTATTTTATTTTATTTTATTTTATTTTATTTTATTTTATTTTATTTTATTTTTAATTTTAGGAAAATTCCACTGGTTGGAAGAGAGAAAACACTTTTTTTCTCCATAAAATACAACTTGAAGTATTCCTAACTATAAAGCTGTTCAGAAAATACATTTTCTCAAGAAAATGTCAATGAAAATATAAATATTTTTTCCTTCCATTCATATTTTCCATGCAAATATTAGTCTTCAGAGTTAAATCAACACATGTACTCATATACATGCTTGTTGATTTGAACATGTCTCCTGTCATCCCCTCTTCTCTACAACCCAAACTTGGCATAATATTCTGCAACAGCCCTGCACTGCTGGCATGGGGAAGGGGTTTCTCAAAATACTCAGTCAACAGCTCCACTCTGTTACAAAGGAAATGATAATGTCCCACAAAACCCGTTGCTCTGGCAGTTTTATCCCTCTGAAAGACGCTTTTTTAGGGAAGGTACTAATGAGGCCATATAGATTCATTCTGTGTAGAAGCTGATTCAGAATAGAGAGATTCAGGAAACCCACACTGAGCATTCACGGTTCCAGCTCAGAGCCTAGAGTGGTGTTGCATGTTTGAACATCCCTCCAAATATTCAGAGGCCATGGATGTGGGATTGGAAAGGCCTCTGAAGTCATCAAGTTCAGCCATTGCTGCTGTAAATGAGTACAAAAGAATATGTTCAGGAAGCAGAGAGGGCGCTGCTCTGAGGCTGTTCTCTTTAGAAAGCTTGAGTTGATCTGTCTGGAATCACCAAGCAAACCTTCAGGAGTCCCTTTACTTCCCCCATTGCAAAGGAAACTATTTCAGGCTCATGGACTGCATTTGTAACAGCACCCTGCAGACTTCACACATCCTGGAGAAGCTGATCCAATGCATTACTTCTCTTCTTTTGTTTTTCAGTCTTACAGCCCTCGCCTGGTTATGATTCACTCTCTCAGGAGGAAATGAAAGTCAGCAGCTGTTGACTTTTTAGCCAGAGAGGAATACAGTTTATGGAGCAAAAAGTCCAACAGGAACAGAAGTGGGCTGAACAATAAACCAATTTCAGATGGAATAAACAAAGGAACAAAACCATCAGCAGCTGAGAGCAACAGGATCTCTGAGCTTCAGTTTGTTATTTGTCCATTGCAGGGTTACAAGCCAAATGAGTGTTTATATGGACATGGACTGCTATAAGAAAACAGCCTGGAAAATACTCTAATGGTAACAACGCCGTGCATTTGTGTTTCACTTCAGTCTGTGTCCAGGCATAACAAAGATCGTTTCCAAAAGCAAAATAGGAACTGGATAAAAATTACAAAATGGACTCATTTGCAGTCTGTGAATGAGCAGTAGGATAGCAAAGGGGAATACAGCAACCTTTGAATAGGTGTGGGACTTTTACCAGTGCCCCAAAACCGAGGGATAGAGAATCAAGCATTTCTTACTCCTTATTTCCCCTTTCCTAAGCTTTCATGTCCTGATGGAATTGTTAACTCACCACATCCTGCCAGGTGTAAATGCTGCCATGGTACCATTACTGTTCTGAGATGCAAGACTGAGAGGCCAGCTTCCTTCACATAAGGGTTACCAGTTCAGAATAAGGCCAACAGAGATGGAAGTTGCTTTCTTCATAACAGCTGTTTGGAATGAAGCCTACCTAACCACCTACAGTGGATAAGCTGCCTGTGTGCACTTGTTAGACAGCAAACTATGGGGAACCTGAGCAGACAAAACTGTGAAAGATGAATCAAAGAAAATCACCTACTGGTTTAGTCTTTACAGCTCTAAAAACTATTGCTTTTGAGTGTTGAGATAAGGGAAGAGTAACTTCTTGGATGCCATCAATGGATATTTTATTGTTAAAAAGCAATAATAATGTAGCTATCAAACTGAAAAGTACCCCACAGACCTACTGGAAATATCCTGTGCATGTTTAAGTGTGTGCAAAGCAAGCAGTGATGATTCCACGTCTAACTCTGTCCAATTTTGATGTTGGCATCCAAGTGACAGCTGCCTCGCGGGGCTTATTGCATGAGGGAATGTCACCTGTCCACACTCCTGATTTGTCCAAGGCACCACAGGGAGGCACTTGCTCTTAGCCTGTGTACGCACCACCTCACACTTTATTGCTTGTCACCCAGTAACAGTGACGTGCTCCCTGTTCCCATCAGCTCTAAAGAACAGGTTAATCGCAGAGGTCAGCCTCCAGGTTAGTGCAACCAGTGGTGAGCAGGGCTCAGCCTTCACATCTCTGCCATCACCACAGGCAAGTGCTGCCTCAGCTAAGGCTTCTGCTTTCTTGTTACCAACTGGAGAAGCGAAACAGATTCCTTTGCTCTTAGCACCTGATTTATAGAGAGAGGAAAGTCACTGAAATCATGACTGCAGTAGATCAGCCATGAGATTAGCGAGACATATCTGACATGTAAGTCAGCCAGCGGCAGCCCACCCAGGTGTCTGCCACAGTAATGCTGAGCTGTGGCATCCTGTGCAGTGTCAGGAAACAGCAGATGTGTATTTCAGCCTGGATAGTGAAAGGACAGAGAAAGATGGGATTTGTAAGTTGGGAATAGGGCTCTGGGAGATGCCTGTAGCAGGAGACTTGTAAGTGATACAGCAGAAGGTTGGCAGTTTGTGTGGGCTGAAAACATACTAAGACTCTTAATTTTTCTTAGCATCCTTCCCACTTCCCACAGGTTCCTTTCCTTAGATTTCACTTCGTTCCCTGCCTCAGTGGGAGACACCACTCAGTCACTGTCTGCAGCTCTGGAGCTGCAAGAGAAGCTCGGGTGGTTTTCTTCCTTGAACTGCTTCATTCAGAGTAAGAAGGATAGTGGCAAATCCAGTCGCTGTAGATCCAGAAGTAAATCAGGCATTGTGCCTCTATTCAGTTTGAAGTTTGGAAAATGCTCTCAGCAGAATTTCTGCATTGACTGTTGCTATTTCAGAAAATCTATGCAAATTCTGAGAAAATAGATAGAACTAGTAATGGAAAAATACTAATAAAGGAACTCTTTCAGATCTAACTTGGCCTAAAATTTAGTCTGGGGGTTTAGTCTGGGGTTGCACCATCCAAAACATCCTTGAGCCTCCCAGGAGAACATTTCAAGGACACTTTTAGCAGACTTGTGATCACAAAGGGGAAAAAAACCCAACACCCTAAGTATGTGAATTATTTATCTCCGACAGTATTTTTAGAGAGAAGAGGTTAAAATAAACTTTATCTGTAGGAAACCTCAGCCTGATTGGAAACCTCTCCGTATATTTGGAGTCCTGTTTAATAAGCCATCCGGACAGAGGGAGCATTCTTCTGTAAAGCCCGTTTGGCACAGAAGCCTGCAGCAAGAGCTGAGCAGGCAAATCCCACGGCAGGGGAGAGACAGCACTTTTTGACCCAAACAATGTCTAGACAGCCTGAAAACAGATAAATTAACAGGCAAGCAGCAGCAGCATCACACAGCAGCAAAGCGGTGGATATTTGTCACCTCAGTGATGGGTTAAATGAAGATTCAAGGCCTCGGTATAGTCTTTATGAAACACAATGTACTCCAGCTGTCTCCCTCCCTCCTCCTGAGCTATTTACTGTGTTAACAGCTCCATGCAGAAAGTTCACATTCACTGACATGGTAAACATTTCCCATCTTTTACAGGCTGCCCTAATGAGGCAGCGGGATCAGAACAAATTAGTGGCAGAATTCCCCCCATCTCCGAGCACACGGTGTAGGAGCAAATGTCCTTTACATCTCATGCACCCTGTAAGAAGCTGCTCTTGGCTCCTAATGCGGCAATTCGTGGCAAATGAGGAAGTGGCTGTTCAGCCTAACGGTGTAACAATACTTTTAAATGCAATTCCTGGTTGAGGATGCTGCGTTCGCTTTACAGACTGGTTGCCCCGTTTGAGAAAACACGTCTCAGACTATATATAGCAGGGTCTGAAAAATACATTTCGCTACTAAAAGAAGCACGAATCGTTTCAGATGACACTTTGGGTAGAAAAGAGATGTGAATTCATCCACTGTGTTTACTGAAAATTATACACACACAAATTACCTTAATGAGATGCAAACCTTGTCGTTTGCATTTAGTGCACCACTAACAAAATTCTGGTAGCTGCAATGATAGTATATTTAGCATACAGAAAATAAATAATTTGTTACATCAATGCTGTCAAAATGAAACAAGCCAAACTGTGATTAAAGCAGTTATCATTAAACCAGAGGCTGACTTCCAGAGCTGTTGTGAAAACAGCAAAAGAAGCAATTTTCCTAAGTGCATTTCAAGTGATTGAGTAAAAATTGAACTTATGGTAGACTATGTTATAGAATACTACTTAAAGTGTTTGGATGATGATACTTCATAACACGGAAGCCTTCGTGCAGTACAATTTAAATCCTTTTTTTTTTTATTATTTGCAGCAGAGCTTGAAAGCATATTAAAGATTGAGAGACTTTCTGTGTGAATCAGCTCTCCCATTCTCAAATATGACAGCGAGGAAGTTTTGTCTGTGTGAGATTCCTTCTGTATGCAGAGGGATGTACAGGAGAGCGGCAGGACTCCCTATAGCATGCAAGATGCATGTCCTGGCTCTTGCCAAGCAGTATTCCGCACGTCTTCAGTATGGCAGGAGTTGTAAACATGTTGTATAATCACCTAACTGGGCTGTGACCCATTTGTAAGCAGTGCAGGAAAAATACATCAAAGTCACAGATAGTCTCCTCAGACAGGCCTCGACAGATACCCATCTGGTAATAACCTCGGACTGGGAAGGATGGATGATTTATAAAGGTGTTAAGAAATAAAAGTCTGCTTTCTATACATACAGAAATCCTGGTGTAAACTCCCTACTGATTAACTTTGAAGTACCAGGAAAAGGAAAAATAATGCATTGTTTTAGAAACAGTAGAGAACTGAATGATGTGCAGTGAGAGACTGCAGCCATATCAGAGGCTCTGAGCACTGGTAGCCCTGAGATCTGCTGTCTGTTAAGCATATGTGAGACTAAAGTATAGCAGCCCCAAACAATAACTGCCCTTAACTGCCAGTCACTCCCTTGTATTTAAGTGTGGTTGTCATTCATCACAAGTGTCAGGAAGGCAGTGACAAGCTACATTAGCAAGTTGGGTATGCTCCCCCTTGCTAAAGCCCACCGATGCAGATCTCTCACTTTGATTTCATGGCACTGAATAGCTTTGGTTCCTTACTGGTCTGGAGCTCTGCTTCTCACTGAAGGAGCTTGGGACTGGATGCCCTTGTGTCCCTGCAGCTAGGCAGAGACTGAAGCAAGTGCATCACTTTCCAAATGTATTGCACATTCCAGAATGCATTATTAAAAGCAAAGAAACCTCATTTCTCAGTGTAGTATCTCATTTTTATGCAAGGCATATACAAGTAAAGAAAGGTACTCCCATTCTTGAAAGCCTGTAGTCTCAGTATCTTCTTAATAACATAGGCAGGTCTGATCACTGAAAGCTGAGTGCACACAGACACCCTTTCTTGTCATGGGTTTTCTGTTTATGTTCATTGTTCTCCTTGGAGCCCTTTCCTTTCCCAAAGGTCTACTGGATTTGGGGAGGATGCATCATCGCTGGTAGACATCTTCTGTGGTCTAGACTTATAAGTTCTTACTCTGTTGTTATATTGCTCCACTAGAAGGTTTATAAGTCACACTACTTGTCAAAGTTATGAGGATGCTGAATCACTTTTATTAGGCATCAAAGTCTCCCCCTCACCCTTTCATTTCTTTAACTGAAAGCTTCATTAGATTGCAAAATGGCACCTCTGTGCTCAGACAGGCCTGTGGGCAAATCAGTTTCTTTCCTTTGTTAAATCTGATTGATTTATTTCACATATAAAATGAGCAGTAAATGTTCAAGTTCTAAAAAGTTATTTAACAAGTGTCTGAGCAGAATGAAAATAGCTTTCTAAAACAGTGCAAATACTTATCATAAGCTTATTAAAGAGACTGTCTTTATTTTCGGATGTTGCCAAATGCCCATAAATTCTTAGATGCTCAGATAGTCAGGCACCTGAGGAAGCTTGGGATAAGAATTAATTATGAGACATGCTGCTCAAGATGAGTTTTGCAGCATTGAAGAAGGAGAAGGTCCCACTCTGCTTCCTTAGTGGCAGGGAAACAATAGGTAGACATGGAGGACTGCCTTGAGCCAGGCTACGATGTCTCCCTCCAACCCAGTCGGCAGGCCATGCACCCCAGGCATCACTGCACCTCCAGAGGACTCAGACAGGAATATACAGAACTGGAGTCTGGCAGTGAATCCAGGCAGTTTGTCAGAGATATCACTCAGACAATATTGTGTTCCTCTTATTTAGCCACTTGGCACTTAGTGACTCATAGAAGCTTAATGAGAGGAGGCAGACACTTCCCCAGGGTGTCTCATCCCACCTGGAGGAACATGTCTTCTGCAGGATGCTGTGTCTCTCTACCCCCATTTGGGACAAGTGCTAGAAGTTCAGCCATGGCTGCACTTAACCTGGGCAAAAGGTGAGACAGCTCCTGGAGGAGGGAAACACCATTTAGAAGGGAGAAAGACAGATGTGAACCTCGGACTCAGCAGCAGCCTAGGGGGATAGAACAAAACAGTGGTGGAGATGCAAGTGACAGCTTATAGGCTGGCAGACTGCATCAGAGGCTTGGAGAAAAAAACAACAAACCAGCATAAAGTTGCAGTTGAGCAAAGGCTAGTTCCCATTTCATGCTAATTTTGCTTCAGACAGCCTGTCCTGCTGCCCAGCTCCAGGGCTACTGCGCTCAGAACCTGCTTATTTTCTGATTTCCTTTGAGCATACAATAAGAGAAGAGCAAAACCAAATGGAGAGAGGTGTCTCAGAGGGGAGAAACGACTGAAGGAAAGAGAAAAAAATCAGTTGAGGGAAAGTGGCAGAGGAGATCTAGGGATTATGCACTGTAAAAAAAGCTATGAGCATAGACTTTCATAGCAACTGAAGGGGAAAATATAAAAAGCACAACAAAAAGCCCTGTCTCCTGTGGTGAAACTTCACTGAAATGTTATTAAGGATAAATCTTTTATTGTATTGTCCTGCAGGCAGTCTGGTAAAAACTGTATTCTCAGCATAAATGAACTCTCCCATTATAAAATAGGAAAAAATGTCTGCTTTCAGGACTGGCTCTGTGTAATGGCTGCTCAGATATCCACTGGGGATATTTAGGAGCAGTAGCAAGTAGGAGTAGGCCCAGATATTTCCTGCTGAAATAAGAAGGTCTTCTGAATGAGCAGACACATCAGATGTGTTTGCAACCAGCTTCCCATGGGCTACCAAAAGACTGCAGTTCACATCAAGGATTTAGCCCAGGGAGAGCATTTAGTGAGGAAATAACTCCCTCTGCTCCATGATTTTTCAGGATCTCTTTTAATTGGCTCTCTGGCTCAGAGATAAGGAAAAACAGGGGCCAGGTTAGTCCTGGGGGAGTTACAGCAAGGACAGATTTAACCCCAAAGTGAGAAAGGGTTTTCAAATGGAAAAAAAAAAAAAAGACAAAACAAAAACAACGTTGGTCCAGAGCAGAAAGTCTCTATTTCAAAGAGCCAGCAACACAGTGGGCATCTGATTGAGCAGCCCTTCAACAACCATCACTGAGGACAGCCAGAGGCCATTGAGTCACTGTCACTACTGGCAGGTGCCATAAGCAGGACATGGACATGTGAATGAAGACTCAGACAATCAGCACATCCCACCAAAGCAGTCATTTCAGCCCCAGAAGCTCACCTTTTTTCCTTGCTTACACAGTCCTTGCTGGTTTGTTACATTTCTGATGCAGCACTGCCCTCAGAATTCACGTACCTGTCTTCTAACCTCAGCAAAGCTCTCACCAGTCAACCAACTTGTAATCTGAAGAGAGATTTGCAGGCCAGATCTTAGAAGAGTTTAGAGGTGCTGTAATGTGTGTAAGGTCTGTGTGTGGTGAAACAGGCAACCATCAACTTGATAATGATACTGTTTGCATGCAAATCATGGCCACCAGACACACACATACATCTGCTGTGCGCCGACCTCGGCTGCGTGTGAAACGACAGGCTCACTATTTCCAGTCTATCTGGCTTTGGTTAGAAGCACTATTCCAGCACAGGAGGAAGCGTTCAATCTCAGTCTTCAAACACACAACACTATAAACTTACACATTTCTGTAGATACGAGACTGTCCTTAAACCTCCTTTTATAGTTATAAAATATTCTAATTAAAGTTTTTCACATAGCTTTGTGGTTGGTTTGTTTTGCTTTTCTCCCACCTTGAACAGTAAAACTTATTTATATAGCTAGTTCCACTTTTAGAAACACAATAGGGATGGCAAGGAGGGATGCTGGGGGTGCTGGAACCAGTTTATCCCATAGCAGGTTCCCTGCAGGAGCCTACTTTAAAACATATTTTTCTTGATTTGGTGTGATTAATTCTGATGCCGGGGGATTCGTGATATCAGAATGAATCCATGGGAACTGCAAACACTTGCTTCAAAATGATTGTTCCAAGTGCAGGGCACCAGGAAAGCAGGCCAAGGAGTAAGAGATGATGCAGACGGGTAGCTGTGATTTCCAACCTTTTCTTTCTCTTTTCTCCCTCCTCTCCTCTCCCTGCCTCAACTGAGCCTAGTATTAGTGCTGATGGCTGTGATTCACCATGTGTCAGACACCCTGGGGAAAAGAGAGGGAGGGAAAAGAAAGCACTGCTAGTCAGAGTAGGAAGAAAACACAGCTTTCCTTTTGATTTAGAATCTCTGTTCCCATCAATTCTTTGCAATTTTAACTCAATTCGGAAGCAGTAAGACAAAGCATTGCCCCAAAACTCAAAGAATAGAATCTGTAGTGGGGTGTCAGTGGAAACCAGAAGAAAGGATTGCTAAGTTCCAGCTATTGATGGTGTCAGAGTGTGGCAATGGTCAGGTGGCAATGGTGAGCTTGTAGGTCTTCCTCAGAGTCTGCATCTTCCGTGTGGATGTGACACAGACATGGTGAACTGTCATTTGATGTAAATTTCTGGGGCTTTTGAGGGGCATATGACCAAAAGGCTTGGCTCACTCTCTGCATCTAGTTACAGTATTGGGTCTTCCTTTCCCTGCCTGGCAACCTTCATGGAAAGCCTTTTCCCAGGTGACAAAACTAAGCATCAGCAGCACTGCAACATACTCAGAGTATGAACATTTTTTGCCCATTTTCCTGTGGCCATCCACTGGAGAATTCTTTCTCAAATGACTTTTAGGACACAGAGACAGCCTTGCTATTGTGTGACAAACACAAACTTGGTGCTGGGATCTCCAGGAAACTTAGATGGCTTTGAGTTCTCCCAAAACAAAGGGCTGAGCCATAACTGTAAAACATAGAGGATTTTGCTGGCTCAATTTCAAGTGGAGTTATTAGCAGCAGTTACAAAACACTGCGGCAGTTGTGTCTTTATGCCCTCTAAAAATTACAAACATTTTCCATCCTTCTTTTCCGGTATGTTTGGAGATGCCATCTTCTCCTTGTTTTCTTCCATGTTTATTACAGAAGAGCTGTTTTAAGCACCAGCAATATCTGAGACTTCAGTGTGGCCTGATAAAACTGCAGATTGCTGAGCTGAATTCATTATCAGTATATGGTTCACATGTAATAGAGGTACATGCAGCAGCAAGCATTAAGGGCTTGCTTATTCCAGGCTACAGATAGGATTCAGCTTGTGAAATTGCCAAGAATTTTTCTAGTGATATGGGTGGGAGAAGTTAAGTCCCAGGGTGCCGCAGGTCTGATAGATTGGGAAAATATAGTAAAGCAAACTTCATGTCTGTAAGAACCTGAGGCACAGAAACCAATTTGGCAGCTTTCCTTCTGATTCGGTCTGTTCTCAGGAAAACTTTCAGATACTTTCAGAGACACATTTGGTCCTTTTGTGCTCAAGTAGTGCCAGAGCACACATGAGAATCTTGGATTTACCCCGATGAAATCACTATTATGAAAAGAAACTTTTCAATTCAGTTAGAATTAATTCATTGAAATAAACCCTTGAGTTTAACTGGAAAATACAGGCTCGGATAGGTGGAATATCCTTTGAAAGTTAAGTAAGGGTGTTTTTTTTCCCCTCTACTTACATCTAAGATGGATTAACAGAGCCATATGGAAGAGATCAAATATACCTTGAAATAATGGGTGTATAAATCTGTGGACTGAACTTCTTTTGAGTACTGGATAGAAGAGAAGGAGAGAGAATGTAAAAATGTAGAGACCATTACGGAGGGGATAGGATACTGAAAGGCCACAGCGGTTCCAGGATCTTCAATATTTTATATAAGGAAGCTTAAAGTTATTTTAATAAACCACCGAGGCCAGTTCTTCAAAAATGTAAATGTACAACTGTGCACAAAATCTGCATATGCAAATCACAACAATTGGGCAAGCAAATCAGATAATTGCATGCAAATATGCCTACTCACTCTGTGCCTGTGTCTACAATGGTAGTAACTGTGCATGCAAATTAGGTACACATTTTGTACACATAAAGGTGCAGCTTAAATGGCATATGGCATGAAAATATGGCATATAATGTAACAAAAGAGGGAGAAGGAAATAGCAAAGGATGCAAAGTTAGCAGTAAATAATAATATGGAGCGTACACAAACACACACACATGAATCAATAAACATGGGATTAAGAAAAAGAAAATACATGGGTCTTTCGAGAGCTTAAAGAACTGAAATGGCACATGATGCGTGGAATGGACATCCATCCAAAGCTAATACAGCCTCCCAGGAGACTGAGTGCCCATTCAAAGCACAGGTTGAGTAGGGCTTCAACAAGCCACCCCAAATTCTTGCTCGTTTGACCCAGGGTCCCTTTCCTTGAAGGAAAGATGGAGTTCCATCTCTCAGGCTTACACAGGTAAAGGCTTAGCCATGATGTCACCAATAGTGCCAAGTGAATGTCAGATGTGGTGCTGGTTTCCTGTGATGCACGGACAGATGTCTTCAAGGAAAAAGCCTTTTTAACTCTTTTGTCTTTCAAAAGTATCGATTTTGCTTCAACTAGCTTTCCTTCTGCTTGGGAACTAACCAATATAACCTCATTGCCTTTTTCCACTGGGCTTATTTGGATTCAGGCTGCATTATAACAAGATTGCTGGCAGAAAGAATGGATGGGTAGATGGATGGATGGATAGGATTCTAACCTCAACTTCATCCTTGAACTTAAAATCTGTGTTATATCTTTAGAGCACTTAGACCTTTAGCTCAGTTGTTAGCAGATTAATGAGATGCACAGACTGACATTTTATTTGAAATTTTCCAGGCAGAGAAACATAAAGTGCTCAGCGTGAAGAGCAGACTGAGTAGCGATGACAGCATGCCCCCTCAATCACTCCAGGCTTCAGCATGCTCACAGATATGAAACAATGAGCAGAAGTTGGAGAACGGAATAAAAAATGTTGATTAAATTTTGATTCAGTCCTTCTTATGCATGCAATTCCAAATTTGTGCCACACTCAAACAGCCATAATGTTAGAGATTACTGACCACTTTGAGCCTTTGGGACTGGGCTCATGGTGCTCATATCATCAAAGACCTGCGTGAGGAGGGCAGACAATGCAAAAATATCTTAATGATTCAGAGACAGTCACTAAAGTCAGACTTGCCCAAGGGCATCTGAAACACCACTGCACAGGAAACTGATGTGGCTGCATAGAGGATCTGGATGGAAAGTAGATAGATGTCCAGTCTCCTGTCTCCAGCTTTTTCAGTGTTGTTGTCTGGTTTTCCTTTGCATCTCAGAAACCTAAGCAGGGTTTTGCCCTTGCTCAGACAGCTCACTGGGCAGCCTCACCATGGGGATTTTTCTGGCTGTGCTATTCCATGAACACAGCACACGTCCCTGGAGCTGCTTGAGGAAGGCTGTAAGAGAATGGCACTTTGGTGGACTACGTAGGTAATGAAAGGAAGGGCATGGCTTGGGGAACCAGTTAGGCATCTTGCTGTCGTCTACACTGAAAATAAATATATTTTTCTATATCTGTGCCCTCTTTCTCATTCTTCTATTTTTCAAACGTAGCAATTCTCCAGAAATCAGAGGCAGAAACTGTGCTGAGGTTTCTGATGTGCATAGCTTGGCTCCGTCCATCTTGTGCTACTTTCACTTATGGATAACATCCTAGTGGTCTGCTGTGTTATTCAGATCAGCACAAAGAATTAAAGTTTTAAATTCAGCTTTGGATCAGGTTCAAAGCATGTATTTTCTCTTACAGATCTGTATGGCCATTCATGCTGGAACAACAGAAATTTGGAGCTCCTCCTCACACGCTGAGTATGAGTGCCCATACACACACTGAGAGAGCATTCATTTTTCTGTACATATCTGGGCTGAACTGTTTTCAGAAAGGAGGAAACTTAGCACTTCTTAATGGATTTTGACTAAACTTCAAGGTAGTTTGGAAGTACATTCTGACATGCAGCATTACAAACAGTGCTGGGGCTGCACTCAGAGGATTGGGAAATATGAGCAAGCCCCAGTGCACAGACCAAAGCTTTTATTTCCCTTCCAACTGCAGCCTGTGCCTTTGAGGCTCACTCTTGTACCCAGAAGAGTAGATGAGAGACTCTCCATTGAATTTTAGGAGGAATTGGACAAATCAACACTGTAAGTTTACTCTTAGGAGCAGTTATATTTGTTAAAATAAATATTTCTAAACTAGAACAAGTCTATTTTAGACCCTTTCCTTCCCCTAAGAAAACAACATAGAAAAATGTTTCTCATCAGAACTGGTCAGATGTGTGTCTGTCAGTGAAATCATGCACTGAATCAGGGGATGGGGATGGCTCCCTGGACAGTACCACTATATGACTTGGAAATCTTTCCTAAGAGACATATTGAGCATCTTTGCCAGAGTTTTGAATGTGGGAGCTTAGTCCCCACTTACAAGCTAAACTTAATTACTTCTGTCAAAAGTAACATTCAGAGATGAACTCATATGAGCTACCAGATTAAAATAGCATCAGGTAAACTACGAACTGTATCCAGCTTGTTTCTTTCTCCCTGTCCATGAGGAGGAACTAGGGACTTCCTGGCTGACAAATGGATTTCAGCTTCTGGAAAGATGCTAAAATGAAAGAATCAAAGCATTTGTAAGCACACAGAAGATAACAAGAAAATAAGCATGAACAAACACACACTTACTGGGAATAGACCACATCAAACCAAGCTCATTTCTTTCCATAACAGAATAACAGGCCCAGGAATAGAGGAGAAATGGTTGTCATGGCTTGATTTAAGCAAGTCTTTTGACTCTGACTCACAAGATGTTTTCATAGGCAAGCAAAGTATCTCGGTCTTAATGAAGCAGCTCAGCAGTGGGTGCAGTCAGAGTTAGTGAGACACAGCTGCAGCAATGACAGCACCAACAGTCTGGGGTGGCAGGAAAGGCAACTGCTGTCACAGGGGATAGATAAACAGCGAATCCCCTCTGCACACAGTGGAAGCCTCCTGCGGAAGTACAGCTTCCATGCACTAAGAGCAATTTCTAGAAAGTAGAAGTTAACAGATTGCTGTTAATTGTTTGGAATTGGGCAACCACGGGAACTCTGAAAAACATTGCTGGATAAACCTTCCCATAGGTCCCTTCCTCTTGTAAACTTAAGAGATGATGATAATAATACTAATACTAATAATGATGATGATAGTAATAATAATAACAATAACAATAATTGATGGTAATAGAATGTTGCAGTTAAAGTCAAGTGCCAAAGTAGGGTTAAGTATTTGTACCGCACTGTTACCCAGGGGCCAGAAGAAGTTGGGGTCAACTGACATTCATTATGCACCAACATCTCTTCATTTTGATCTGAGCATGTGGCAGACATCTGCAATGAAAAATGCATGTGCACAAGCTCCAGAAGTAGCTGATGTACTGGGTGTCACCCAGTTATTGTGGATTTAATGAAATCTAGGTTAAATCCCCTATGAGATTGGGGAACAATGACTTTTCTCTTCATCACAAACCTCAAGCTTGCTAGCACTGAGTGAAAGAAGAAGTGTTGTGTGCTTCACACGCCATTCCAAGCCCTTGTCGGATTAGTTAATTATTCTTTGCAATAATTAAGACACAATTGATATAAGAATCTCCATTTGTTTGTAGTGTGAGGATTCCCTTCCCCCAAGGCTGGACAAAGCTACAAATATACTCCAAAGCTGCTGTTCTCCAAAGGGAGATTGTTCTGCTTGGCTGAGAATGAAAGCCATCTCGTCGCTGTGGCAGGTATGGCTATATTAAGGCAGCAGTTGGGGGCCCTCAGGAGTTACTTCATTACACACTGGAACAGCTTCATTCTTCAAGGACTGGCATCAAGCCAATTAGTCCTATAGGAAGACTGATGTTTTAACTAGACACATCCATCTACGCTGCAGCTTTCTTAAATGCACTGTTTTCTAGGTAGGCACCTCATTTCTTTTTCTCATTTTCTACACAGGTCAAAGGACACTTGTGATTTTTGTTCAAGGCAGATGTTCCAGGAACCTGGAAAACACGTGAGTGAAAATCAGATGTTGTCTTTCGTGTATTAATTACCTACAGCATTCACTGAGGGACAAGCGAGATCTCAGATTATTATTTGGCCTTTCACCCAGTAATCTATCACAGATTTAAGGGACCAGAAGCCAAGTGACCACAGTTCATAAGCATCTTGTGAGAACCTGCACAGAAAATCTAGCCAGAAAAAAAAAAAATAAAGGAACGTGTCAGGAACCTGCAGGCACTGCAAAATGAGAGCAAAAATGCACAGCGGCCAAAGTAATAAATGCAACCACCTACAGAAAAGCCACATCCCCAGAGGTGTGACATTGTTTTCTGTGATGTGCTGCTGAAGGACAGTCACCTGGCTGCAGCCCTCCTTCCTTCCCTGGGCTGCCATGATGTAGGCACAGCCTGATGGAGGGCACACACAGCAAGGGGCTGCTGCTGTCCTGCCCTGAGTGCACCCATTGCTGCTGCCTTGCTGTGAGGGGCTCCTCTCGGTGGCTTTCTCTCCAGTGCTCTTAAGGTCTGTTGACTTCCCACCTGTGTGTTATGACCGGATACAAAACTCATGTGTTTTCTCTCTGTTGACTTGACTCACAGGGTGTGTTCCAGCAATGAACATAGACTGCTCCAGGTTTATTGGGGATGGGATGTTCCTATTCTCAGCAGCACTTTGGCAAGAAAGCTGCCTTCGTCAGTCTGCATTGCAGTGAGCAAATGGGGGAGAACAGCCCCGACATCCTAACTCCTTCCTGACACGCATTAGCTGTAAATGTGAGCCCCTGTATATTCAAACATGGGGCAAAGTTACATTAGAACAAACAAAAATATTTAATAACCAGAGCATCCCACAGAGTTTGAGATCTGCAGTAAGCATTAGGGAGATGTTTCTAAAGTATTCTAATCGTATTATAAAAAGTAGTCCTGTGCTTAGTACTGAGTGTATAGAAGCTGGCTGCAGATTGTAACTGGGTTTCTGTATTATAAGTATTACAATAATGTTATAAGCATTACGATAATTAAAGCAGCTACTCCCTAAGTGACGCCCTCTATCATCTCTTTGGTAATTAATTTCCCCACTAAGCTGCAGCTTCTGCAGAGAAGCACAAAGGTGGTGGGGACGCAGCTCTTGTTCCTGAAATACACAAAGCCACTCTGCCAAAGCCTGGAGGTTGTTTCTGCTGACTGCATGTGCAGCCCCAGCACATGAAGCAGGGGTCATGCAGGGCAGCGTCCCTGCCAGGCTCTGCAGTGAGAATGAAGGCGTTGCTGCCATTCCTTCCTCTAGGAGTACTCTGAACACTCTGAAATCCTAAGAGGGCAAATAACCCTGAATTTTCACAGCTCTCTTTTTGGAGGTACCAAACTCCAGACTGTCACAGTATATAACATCGAGGCCATTGCACCTACACATCTCAGCTACTTTAATATTCTGTGTTGAAAAGGAAAGGTCTTGTGCATACAGGCACCTAAGGAGGGTTAAACAGTGCCGAACTTCAGATGTCTCCACATCTGATCTGCTTGGTTGGACTTCCCTTATAGTCAATGGGCAATCACACTTGCGGTGTGATTCATCCAACCTCTTTCAGTAGCCAGCTGCCAGTCAAGGTGACTATCACCTTTCAAGTGTCTCTTTCTCTGCACTGAGTACAAAGGAAGTTGAAAAGGTTGTTTCACACAGAGATGTCTACATTGTGGACATCTCCAAACAGGTGAGATGAATCCCAGCCAGAATGTATGTGAGCAAAGGAAAAATCACAATGATGAGAAATTGCTGCAAAGCATTTAGCAGCACCCTATGAATTTCTTTTTGTTACGTGTCTGCCATGGGATGATCAAACTACAGTTCTGAGAGTAATCCTAACGTACTGCCTGTCTTCTGCTTTAAGGGTAGTTTTACATTTTCACAAAACACTTTCTTCACATGGTTACTCCTTACTGAGTAAAATATTAAGGTAAAAGAAGAGGAGAGGGTATTATGAAACAAACGACTTCTTTGCAGTGTATGCAGTAAGATGAAAAAGCTAATGTGTATCATAATGGCATGTCTTGGAAGAAGAGACAGGAGCATTTATTCTTCTAGTTCTGCACAAATGCAAAGTCCTCGGTCATCCTGCAGCAATGTCTGATTTTTAAATCATTTACGTTTCCTCCCTTTGTGCATGACACTCTGTTATAGGAACCACGGTGCTTATCCTCCAGATGCGCCATACGTTATTTGGCTGCCAAAAATTAAACCAGCTACTTCCTGAGTGGCATTCTGTCTCATCTCTTCGGTAATTAATTTCCCCATCAAATGTTGACCATGAGTTTAAAAAAAAAAAAAAAAGAAAGCAATTTGGAGAGGAGACAACCTGCAATGGTTGGATGAGCTTTGGAGCACTTTGTAATTGAAGGCCTTGCTACTTGCCAAAGGGTAGTCGGAGCGGCTTTCCAGAGGTGATGTCAACAGAACTTCCACGGAGATGATTGCTGTCAAGAAGAACAACCTCGTTAACCTTCAGTCCGTCCCAGGGCTGTCTGCACTGCTCGGCACAGAAAGCTATCAGAATAGTGCCAGCCCATTTCCTACCCGTCACAATTCAAATGACTTAAGTCCCATGAGGGCAATCTCTTTTAATTAGTCACTAGTTTCACTGTCAGGTATTTTGTTCACACGACTGTGTGAAGGAATGAGGATTAACTCATTTCCCCAGTAATTATTGGTTAACATCGGTTCTGCTCCTCCTCTTCTGCCATGGCATAGCCTGCTCTCCCTGTTTCCAGCAGCACAAAGAAGCTCCTTTCTGGAAAGGTGCACTCTGCTAACTTTTCTGCATGCTTCTGGTAACGAAGTTCTGCTTTGTACGGGCATACATCCAAATTCACGACTGGTCACACACATTCCCGGTTGTCTTTGCCTGCTCTAAAACACCTGCCTCTTGTTTACTCAGCGTCGTATCTCTGCATAGGAAGCTCCCAGGTTCAAAGCTTACCTTCTATTATTTGTTTGCTGATATACATATTTCTTCTGACGTTTACCCAGCTTATGTAAGCTTTTATAATTATGTCAGCATTAGCTGACAAAATACAAAAAAGATCTTTTGTCTGCTCACCTTTGGCTATACAAGTTCACATGTGCTGGGTTGTGCTGGCATCCGCTCCTCAGGGTGCACCCTAAGGAAGGTGGAAACTTGACACTGATAGAAGGATGTTTTCTCAGTGCTGTTGCTCCTGGTTGTTAGTTCTTTACAATGAGTGCAGCTTACTCCAGGGATATTTTAATAACATGAGTTCTTCAGCCTTCTAATCACTCTCTGATTTTACAGCGCTCTGCATTCAATTGCAAGTCTCACGATATTTCACAGGTTTTCTTTTTTAAAGCCCCAGCTGCAGAATTCATGCATTGCAAAACACTCTCATCTTTCAATTGAAAAAATTCATCTTCTGGTTCTTACGTTTGTGGGAAGAAGCCTGAAAACACGAAGCCCCTGTAGAGCCCCAAAGAGAGAAGGCCAATAAAAGGAATTCAAAGACTACTAGTTTAAGCCAATCTCATGATTTCTCTTTCCCCAAGGCCCGGCTCATGATTTTTGAGAAATGGCATTTGGAAATACTGGAAACATAAAACTCTTAGTAAGGAACAGGGGGAGTTACTAAGAAGCATGAAGGGAGAGAAGATTTATTCACTAAAATGTGAGCATTAAAGAATTGAAGAGGGAGCCTTGTTAAAGGCTAGAAAAATTCTATTACTCTCGTACTCAGCAATTCTCCTCACAGTCCCTGGTGACTCGAAGGTGCATCATCTTATTACCCTTAATTTCAGCAGCAGCTTGATGCTTTGAGCATGGTAAAGTCGTTTCTCACTGGAGAAAGAAGAGGGCATTTGGGGGCTATACGTGGCTTGATATATTTTAACAAAAACAATCAGGCCAGAGGACATCAAATAGAACAGTGATGGTCTGGTTTATTTTACCCCTACCAAGAATCCTTGTGGCTCACCTTGCTATACAAAAGCATTTTTTTTCCCCCCAACTTCAGGAGAAGTACAGTTTTATGATTTAAAAACAATTATGGAATTAATTTGTTTTTTCAAAAGCCATCCTAAACATCAGCTGTTCTTAGAGAAACCTTTCTTTTTTAATGAGCTTGACTATCAAAACTTATCATAGGGCCTTTGTTGACCTATTTAAAGATGCCCAAAGAACTTTAAGTATTTATCGTGTTAAGCAAACACCGAGTCTTCACCATAGTTAAACCCCAAGAAAAGGAATAACTGCCTATCCACACTGATGGATACGTTACATGCATGTGCCTTGAGACTGCTGGATGAAATGTTACAGATCTAACAGAATCAGTCTATTTACTGAAATTCACTGAGATGTTTTCCATTCTTTGGAAGCTGAAAATCTGCAGTATATCTTACATTCTCCCACTAAGATAAACATGTTTCGGCATTAGATCTTGCCCACTCATCAGCTGAAGTGGGGAAAATTCACATTTTTGGTCTTACCTCTGCAATGCTCTTACCAGTGCAACTCTAGATTCTAGGTAGTATATCCTGAACAGATGAAATGGGAAAGCAAGAAGCTGTGAAGGAACTGATGTTGAGTCAGAAACAGAGAAGGCCTGGTTTGCTTGCCTGTGTCAGACTAAGGCAGAGACTCAAGCACTTTCAAACCCAAGAATGAAAAATTACCAAGGCAATAGCTCAGGTCTGAATACAACTACCGGAAGGCTCAAAAAATGAAAAGTGAATCCAAGAGTTCCCTACCCAAGATCTTTCTATAAAGTGGCAGGCATTTGTATGCCTAAAATTGCCTACGTAGCCTTTTCAAATAAGCTATGAAAAGCCAAGGAACATGCAGAATAGAGCAGTTGGAAATACAAGGAATGCTCACATAGCTCTTGGGATCACACCGTGTTTTGTACGCACAGCTGCACCAGCAGTTTCCCCATCAGATGTGCTGCTGCATTTGTGCAGTTAAGCCGAAGACAACAAACTGAAGATTCAGATGAAGATGCTTAAGAGGATTTAAGGGAAGTGCTGCAACACAAGTTGTGTTTGACTGCTTGAATAACATTTAATCTGGCTCCCCCGGTGATAATAATAATAATAATATAATATGCTGTAAAAGGGAGTCTAAAAATCTTAAATTGAATTGGTGTTTTTACTATCAGAGTGGCTGCATGGAGTGCATGGTACAAAGTTTTAATACTTTCAGCAGGCAAGTCATACATCTTGTCTAGACACCGGGGAAATTTTCAGACACAAAATTATTTTAAATGCTAAAACAAATAATGCAGACTTTACCTCACATCCCTACCAGATTGTGGAATGTCATTTACTTTAAATTTGCAGCCAGACATCACATAGCCAGAGAAATTGCCTGTATGAAAAATAGGCTGACACTTATCACTGCATTCCAGTGGGACCAGGCAGTGATGTCAGCGCTCTCTGTCTCTCCCAGACAATTGAGCTTCCTCCAAATCAATAAAAACAAGGTTTATTGGTATGTTTGCTTTATCACACTTGAGCCACTTTCATCGTCCCAGTGACAAAGTCTTCGCAAATTGAATCATTAAACACAGTAATTGTGTTTCAAATACATTTTAGAGAGGAGGAAGGGAAGAGAGTATAAAAGATTATTTGCTGCAGTATTTATGGCTGCAGAATTTAGATTTGTAACAGTTTGCCGTACCTATATTCTGTTTTTCAGTATGGAAAAAGGAGCAGGGGTGGGGGCGGAGGAGGGACTCCAGTAAGTGGAACAAACAGTTGCACTTCAATTCAGACCAACGAAGCTTTTAATATTTCGCTGAGGGAATGTTATATAAGGAATTTCTCAACAGATCCTCACACAAAATGTCAAACTTATTTTAAAATTATTTCTTAAAAATAGATGGGTTTAGGGGAAAAAAAAAAAAAAGGCACCCTGGAGTCAGGATCTGAGGACTGTTACCATCCCTGTGGTTAAAATAATTCCTTGCTCAGTCCCTTACGCAAGCCTGTAAACTCATTTCGCCCCAGCACTCTTTAAATCTTTGTCGCTCTTTGCATATGTGGTTGCAATCTACATGCCACCCACATTTAAAGAGGTATTGACATTTTCAAGTCGGCTATTTTAGCCCCCGGATTTAAAATGGTATCAATCACACTTTATTTCCTCACAGAGCTCAGGCCCCTGCTTGCTGCACACCCAGCTCTCTCTGTAGCACAAGAGGTGGCTAAAAGCCATCTGCATCCCAGCAGCCCTCCAGCTGGCTGCCAGGCCCAGGTTATTGAACCCTGGCGGGGATGGGGCCGGGTGCCCCCAGCCATAGAGATTTTGGCCTCTCTGTTCTCATAGTTGCTATGCAAACTGAGTTCATGGCTGTTTGGCGGATGGCTTAGTGAAACACAGGCACCGTTCACAAAACTCTCCAGCATTATTCAGCAAAATCGGGTGTGACTGGCGTTCTGGGCGCTGAAGAGGCCTTTGACGAAGCTGGCATGCAAATGGCATTGTTTTGTGCTGAATGGCGGTGACCTGTGCCGGGCAGGGTTAGGTCAGCGGCAGGCCAGGCCGAGAGCTCATAAAAGTTCCACATGCTCCAAGCCCAACTTGGGAGTAAATCGGGGATTCCTCCAGACAATGGCATGTGTGCTTTTGTCTTAGGCAGCAGCTTGAGAGGGGAGGGCTGCAGACACGGGCTTGCGTCCAGAGATGTGTGCAGGTCGGTCCACAAACACCGGCATTCCCCTTTTATTAGGTTTCCTGGATGAATCAGAGAGCATTTCTCCCTTCCCTCTTCTTATCTTGCTGCATTTTTCGTACTCAATTAGCCTGAAATGGAACATGATCAAGCTCCTAGCTGGAGTTTCCTCCCAGCACACTGGTATCAGACCTCTCCACACATTATACAAATTGTATTTTATCATCGAAAATTAAATCTAGAAGGCAATGATGTTCAAGTACAGAACACTTAAGAATATACGAGCGCTTCCTCCACTGCACCGGCTCTTCGGATGAATGGAGGAATGTCAGTCAGGAGCTGCTGTAAATCACTGCAGGCCCTTCCCCATGTCGCACTGAGGCGGCGTGGAGCCAGCAGCACGCCTCACACAGCGGGAGGTCCGCGGTGCTGCTGGCAGTCCCTGAGCTCTTACACACCATTCATTCCCCCACATGTGAGTGCAGGATGCTGGAAGGATGTTTGCTTTCGTGTGTGGCTAAGAACAAAAATCTAGTGCCTTTCAATGGCATCATTTCTTGCACAGAAACCATCTTGCGTGTGTTCGGACGGAGATTTATTTCTCTGAAGGCATAAAATGGTTAGGGATCCACTTTGATCCCGCCAATGAAGTGCAGACAGGATTGATGGCCTTCCCAGGTGACCTTTTCCCTTTCTGAGGTTGGTGCTGAGTCAGGAAGAAGTTCACAGTGTGCACAGCAATTATCCCAAAGGGGCTCCTGAGCACCCATTCACACCAACATAAAACCTTCCTGGAACTGGGAGGGGAAGGATATTCATACATTGTTCATGTGTGTGAAAAAATATGTATAAAATCACCTACATCTGAGTCGTTTCCTCTCATCATATCGAACAAAACAAATGTACCAAGCAAACAATCCAGACACTTACTGACAATTAAACCTTGCATTTCAAAATGATTGTGGTGCAAATTAATTCAGTCGGCTGTAGGGCTGCCCCAAAATAAGAGTCTGGGTTTGGTAAGTCTGTCAGTGACGGCTCCATTTCCCAGTATATATTTACACTCACATCAAACTTGGTGAGTGGGTTTGCTGTCGAACTTGCAAAGCACAAACCTGACAGTTTGGTTTGAAGTTCCCCACACAAGGGTCATACAGGAACACTGAATAGATGCAGTTGCTATAGGTTATAGCAATCTTGACAGTAGTGAATGAATGACTGCTCCTAAAAAGTACATCTTGTTCTGACATTATCGCTTCGTTGCATTCTAAACGTGGCTAAAACGGTCTTCCTCATCTTTCCCCAACCCTGCTGCCATTCAGTGTCTCTTCTGGTTCAGCAGTCTGTACTTCCAGACTGTTTCCAAGGGGTTATGTAGTTACATCAGTGGGACATGATGCACAGTCGTAGCATTTAAAGCATAACAACAGTCTAATTTTTCCAGAGAAGTGCGTAGATTACCAAAGCAGTGAAGTGTTTTCCCCTCCTGTGTGTCTTACTAGCTAGTCAATATTCCTATTTATGTTCTGCTGCAGCCTTTTTCTATTATAACCAAAGGCAGGAAACGTTGCTGCTGACTTCCAGGAGAGCAGCATTTGCATCATGAGTTAAACACATTGTACCAACCCCTGACTTAAAGAGACATGCCCACCTAGAAAGCCACGCTGCCTGTGGTGAGGGACAGCTTGGTCAGAACAGCAGCAGTGGCAAAAATAAAACCGTCTAAAACAGACATGAAAAATGATGAATTGACTTTGCACGACTATTTCTGCTTGAAATTAGGGCAGGCACTTGAGAACTTTGCTGAATCAGGGCCTTGACGATCAGTATCAGTAATGAATGCAGACATTTGGGAAGGTACGTTTCATTGCTGCCATCATATTTTATTTTTGGAGACGTAAAGAAAGATATAAAGAAGACATAAAGCAAGTAATTAAATTCCTGTTTTGTGTAATGCAGAACAAATATTTGCTTCAAGTTTTATGACATCTTGCAAATCAAAATCATAAATGCAGATGAGCTTTTGTTTAAAATAGGCAATCTGACAGATCAGCAGAAAAGAATAAGAGACTTTGGTTTGGAAGAGAAAAAGAGAACCCTGAAATGAACATGAACACATTGGATTAGGTGATACTAAAAGGAATTTGCTGGAGAGGGTAGGGGTAGTCAAGTGCCCTCACAGCAGCAAACAACCTCTCACTTCTCAAGCTGGTAGGGAAATCAAGAACACAGACTTACTTCAGATATTTTAAAATATTGTTTTGTGTTTGCTTGTGAAAGCGCTCTGACAGCTTAGCTAGGAGGAATTTGTATTTGAGTGAAACTTGGATTAGATAACAGTCAAGAGAATACCAGTGTTGGAATGGAACCAGCATTAGACAATGGAAACAAGTCGATGAACAAGTTACTGGGGAATATTTCCTGCAGCACATTCTTTCTAGCACGAACCTTGCAGAAAGTGAAATCTGAAATGCCAAAACCACCTGTTATGGACACAGGAAAAGTTCAGTTTCCATGGAGTCCAAATTCATTATTTTCTTCCTTCTTTCTTTTGTTTTTATTAACACTTCTAGCCCTGTAAATACTGCCTTGAGCTTGACCTAGTCAGAAAGCAAGGGAATACAAGATAGTTATTATCACTTTCAACAATATTTTGATGTTTTAGAAGAGGAAGAAATGAAGCCTGGGTCCAGAAAAGCCAGTGAAGTCATGAGACCCACTGTCTGCAGGTTTCCTAATTTCATCCTCCTCTCTCCGCTGAGCTCTCCATGCTGTATCTTACAGCCAGGAGCAGAAAAGGGGAGGGCAGCCTGCAGCAGGGCTGTGTGGTTTTGAGGCACACAGTAGTCCAGCCAGAGAACCATACCCAGAAAAGATTCTGGAAGCTTAAATCAAGAGTTATAGTCTCAAATCAGGCTTTTTATAAAATAAGAGACTTACTGAAAAATAAATAAGATAATAAATACATTTAAGATGAAAACTTTTTTTTACCTGCCCTGTTATGAGCAATATGCACGTTAGTTTTTTTCACCCTTCTGCTGACATTCCCAAAGCAGAAACCTCAGCTGGTATCATTCTGCATTTAACATACAGTTAGGTGCACAAGAAAGATACATTGAGCGTCAAATTCTTCCAGTTTTCAGACAAATTAACCTCTTTGTCTTTGCCTTTTAGTTTAGTATTGCAGATAACAAAGAGAAAAGTTGAGCTGTGTAAGAAGAAAGAAATCTGTATTAATCAGAGCAGCTAATACTATTAAAAGCAGGCAAAGAGAACCAGATTAGCTCTGATGTACATAAGACCTTCCAATAGCAGAAAAAGGAGATAAAAGTCAAAGATACAAATCTTTCACTGTCTAATCTGAAAGAAGAGGCAGATGATTGCTGCTTTGCTAACCAGAAATGATCAGTCTTCCCCATATTTACAGCAACTAGCAGCAAACATGCTAATGCATTTCTGCTGTTTCATGAGCAAGCAGGGTTTAAAAGATGAAATAGCATAAGTAATGTACAGAGCAGAGTATATATTTATAGCTTAAGCACCATCCTTACCTTGCTGCATGAACTGCACTGACATCATAGTCTTATGAACCTACTGGGCTGCAGATCTCCTTCAATATATCAAGTAACAAATCTGGCCCATTAAGCATTCCTCTGCTAGAACATGAAATACTCTTTTGACCCCACACTGCACATAGGTAAGATCATCCACTGTAATGTCTTTCAGCACGTGGTCAATGGACAGAATCTGGGCGGATTCCAAAGAAATTTGTACTTCCCCAGCTTTTGTCATTTGTAATGCTGTACTACTATGCCCTGGGGGTAAATAATGAGCCCTATTTTCCTAATGAGGAACTTCATCCAAGGTCACACAGTGAGTTAGCAGTGCTGCAAGGAATGAAAAGCAGGCCGTGTGTGGGAATCACCCGCTCTTGGCTCTGTGGTTTCATTTATTTAGTATGATAATAAGCCATCACCTGTTGTAACAAGACGATAGCAACCAAAAAGAGGTGGAAATCACAGAATTGTAGGGGTTGGAAGGGACCTTGTGTCCCATTTATTTTTGGGAATTAGTATATCTATACCCTAGTGGAGAAGCACAGCTCCTCCAGCCCCCAAAAGAGCTCAGTAATCCATATTCCTTGTGTCTAGCCACAAGTAGGTCATATTTATAAGCTTCCCATCACGTACTGGCTCTGGTGCCTGGAATGATCTTTCAGGTTGCAGGTAAAGCTACATTTAGCACATGACCCCACTGTACTCAGAGTCTTAGTTTATTAATATAGCTATTATTCTCTTTCCCTCTGGCTTTATTGATTTCCTCTTACTGTGAAATACTGAGGTTATTTTTGAATCTGTCTCACACCAAAGAGCTTGACTTTTCCCACTTGAACCTTACCTTGACGAGCTCAAAACAGTGATAGAATGAATGTCAAGCTGAGATGGCTCACACATGGGCATTTACACACCTGCCTGGATTAAGGCATTCCTGACCTGGGACCACTCTGAGGGTTTCCTACAAGCCCAGTGATGTCAATACAGCCATGTACCTGACTGTGAATAATGTGGCAGACACACTGCAGAAGGTTTGTGAACCAGCCACTGAATGCTTGCACTTACTGGATAGGCAGCTTTGAATATCTCAAATGGAAAAATCATGACAGAATCGGGCAGAAGTCAGGTAGACATCAGGGAGGCAGACAGGAGCAGTTCTGGATTGAAGGGCTGTCCTTGTGCTGGCGTTAGAGGTCACTGGGATTTTGTCAGGCACTTCGGGACAACAAGCTGCTGGAAAACTATCGAAATTGCAGAATCTCATCATTCTCAAAACAACTGCCATATTCCTGGGGACTGCCTCAGTAATATAGATCACTCCTCCAGGAGGCCTCTGAGATGAAATTCCATTGCAAGTTTTTATTGCCTGCTTTAAGTTTGAATTTCACAGAACTCTTTCTGTTCTGGTTGTATCCCACCTGCTGGTTTACTTTTGTTCCTAACCATAAGGAAACTTGCAGCACATTAACCTTCCAGAGGAAGAGTACTTCATCTTTCAGTATTGCATCAGCAATAGAACTTGTATCTTACATAACTTTTCCATCAAAAAGAACTAAAAGCAGTAGTATGGATTTTAAAAGGTGGAATAATTGCAGCAGGGCCATTATTGTCACCGTCATGAGACATTTGTAGCGATAAAAGTCACTTGAATGGGGAGTGCTAATTGATTAATTATGATTGAATAAAAACGGTGCCATTCCCTGAAATACACTATTGCTCAGACTGCTCATCTGCCTCTGTCCTCGAAACCTGTGGGTTCACATCACGCTGCAGTGATGAGCAGCAATCAGATTTAGCCACAGATATCGGGGTAACCTTGCTCTGATCTGTTCCCTAAGGCCCTTTGTGATCCAACAGCAGAGCCCTCTGTGCCCACCAGCAGCGCAGGCAGCCCTGGCAGAGCTCAGCAGGCACCCTGTGCCCTGGCTGCATCCCACAGCAAGTGAAGGTGACTGCGGCAGTTTTACAACTGAAGCCCATTAAGCAGCTGAGGCGATTCAGCATTTTTATTCGACGCAGCATTTATTTGACTTTTTTTTTTCCCCCTTCATTTTCAGGGTTTCATTGTTCAGTGTTTTTTTTTTCAACCCCCCCGGTTGTTTTTGTGCCTGCAGTTCTTCCCTGTGGTTCAGGAGGAGGTGGGAAGCGCTGAGCCCGGGGTTCCCCCGCTGCGCTGTCTGCCCGGCTGCCTATTTATAGCCCTTCTCTCACTGATCTGCAGAGATGTCGAGAGTTTTCAACTACGTGCTGGGGACTGAATCTTGCAGTGTTTACTGCCAGGCAAAATTCAAGTGAGTTAGTGAGATTTTTGCCTCCTTATAGATGAAAACAAATCAAGCCTAAAATTCTTTTTATTACGTTCTAAGGCACTTCTGCTTCATTCCTGTCAAAAGCATATTTTCAGAAGCAAACGTCGTTCTCCTGCTGTGTTAAGAGCAGTTGCTAATCCCATGTCTGTGAGTTTAGGGGACACGAGCCACAGGGTTTGCAACTGCAGATGGTAACTACACACTTCCCCTTCCATATCACTAAACAAGGAGGAGAAGCCGAAGATGGCTGGCATTTAAAACTATAATTCTGTATTATCCACAGCTCCCATTGTAAATACCATATCCATAATCAAAAAGCTTATTTTCCTTAGCCTCGCTTTGATATTATTCAAATCCAAAGGAATCTGCAGTTTTAAATAACTGGGAGGACAAGTTGTGCTTTCCGAGAAAGGGAGTGGGTACTCCTGCTTGAACAGATGTTAAGAATGTTTCTGAGTGTGCTAGACTCATTTACGAGTCTTTTTCACACATTTGAATCATGGGGACATCAGCAGTTTGTTCAATATTTTCAGCCTCCTTCCTAAATGCCACATTAGGAAAATGAGAGTAGAAAAAAAATGGAAAGAGAAAGAAGAAAAAAGGAAAAAAAAACCAAAACCACAGAGCTCAACTTCCATCAGTGCGACAGTGTAAGCAAGAATCACAGCCAAACAGTGAAGGCAAGGAAGGCATGGCAAATTGCTGGGAAGATGGAATCAGGCTGGAAAAACAGCACAAGATGATAATTTCAACATATAATTGAACCAAGTCAGCTTTTGGACTCCTGGCACCTGGGGCAAATCTGCAAACCATGGGGTTCTCCCATCTAAGAGAGCTGAACTGGCTGTGACCAGACCCAGTGACAGTGTTTCTGCCTCTGGGGCCTCTGCAGCCATGGCACAAAAAAGCAGCCCTTTAGAGCTCTGGTTTCTCCTAGCATTATTTGGTTGTCTTTGGAGATGCTCTGAGTTTACCAGGGCTGGAAGGGAAAGCATCCTTTCCTACCTGGTTTGTGCAGTGCCCAGCAGCACAGGGCTCAGCTGTGTCTGGCACAATGACTGCTTCAAGAGAATGACTGATGACAGTGCACCAGTTGTGAAATGAATGGGCGATCACTTCTGGCAGAAAATGAAGCTCAGCCACTTCAGACTCACCAATGCACATTGATAGGCAGAGCTCTTGAAAGAGCTAGGAAAGCAAAAGATTTCCCTCTTGTTAAAAATACCGAAAGGAAGTTAAAGAGACTCTGGTTTTGCTGGACTTACTGTCTTTCCTGTTCTGCTTTTTTTGTCTTTTGCTGATGCAGGTAGAAAGACTTGTACAGAAGGTTTAATATTAGCAGTTGTTATGGAATTCCTCATCAGATTACGATAGATCCCTAAAGACTAGCTGCACTTTGTTATTTCCATTTGCATTATCAGCTGAGTAGACCACAAGGCATCAGCACTATCAAAGCTCTGTGCTTGCTTTGAACAGGTCTCTGGGAATCAGAAAACCTTCTTACACTCCCAAGGTAATTCCTGGCCCGACATACAATGTTGGAAAAGTCAATTCACTTTTCCTTGCTTTCTTTTCTCAGCTTTGTTGCATCTTCTTTCTAGATGAGAAGTTCTGTGGGGCAAGCATCATTTCTCCAGTCATGTCCTTATAGAAATGACAGCTCCAGTTTACTTCTGTACTGAGTTAAACAATTATTCATACCTCTAACCGAGCATCTTGCTTTCCTCTCATACACTCTGACTAGAAGTCTATAAGAAGTATCCTGGCACTGCTAGTCTCTGAGGTGAATCTGATGCTCACCATCAAAGGGATGCTATCAGACAATCCAGTCTCCCTCCTGCCATGTCAAAATACAACCCCAGTTTTAGTTGTATGTGACTTCCTGCTTTCAGATGGAAGCATTTCACACACAAAAAACTTCAGCAGATATTTTAGTCTAGGTGGGAGCTTTTTTGTTCCCGGTGATTTTCCATCAAACTTGGAAGGCCATCCCCTGAGTGCTGTGTTATCAGTGACAATGCAGACTGAGTGGTTGTGGATAACGGGGCCAATTTTGCTCTCAGGCAACCCCAGTGACTTCATCGTCTGGTTTATCTGATGATAGGGTATAAGCTGGTAGGATGACTCATCAAGAAGGAAAAAAAAATAGGAAAAAAAGAAGCAAAGGCAGCCAAGCAAAGACACAAGGCTGTCTCCTAAGGATAATTTTAATAGCAAAGCCAGGGAGCAAGCTTCAAAATGCAGTACAAGAATCAGAAGCCTCTGCAGTGTGAGTTCAGCTCAGAGCTGTGACACAGAGCTTGGTGTCTGGGATGCTTGAGGGCTTTTTGGTTGTTTTTGGAACTGTTGTGGGGTGGGTTGTGTTTTTATTATTATTTCTTTTCTTTCTGCCCACCCCACTCCACCCGCCAACAACCAGTTAATCCTCTTTCCTCTGAGCTTACAGACCTGGAAAACAGAGCTAAAGTCAGCATACACAAACAGAAAAGAGGGCTAACTCGGAGCAGTAGCAGCTCTTAATAATCACTGCATTTGTCAGATACAAGTTTTTTAAAATGTTGCCTCAGTGTACAAGGAGTCTATTATATTATTACTTCACTCTCAGAAACACAGAAAACCCTATACAAGGTCAGGATCCCTTATGCAGTGCACTGGACAAGCCCCTGCTGAGAAAGAGCCCTGGTTCTTACAGCATTAAATAGATACATCAATCAAAGGCAGGAATAAAATGGCTGACAGCCAAATTAGATGAGTGAGAGATTTAAATTCCCAGTGCTCCAACTCTCCTGCCCTAAGCACTTGGTTCCAGTCCCTCTCCTTCTGCAGAGGTACAAGGCAACCTGGTGGCAGGCGAAGCCCTCTGGGCACTTCTCTGCCTGGCTCTGACAATCAGGTAAGGCCTTGTCTCAAAGTATTTGAGGAGTCGTGCTCTAATGTACGAGATGCTTGAGAACATACTGAGGATATTCTGGAGTTATTTAGCTAATGTCCTGATTGTCATTTGAAGTTGGTAATAACAAGCCATATGTTGCCTTTTTCTGAAGAAATATTATTTACTAATTCTGTCAGAGTTACTTTAAGAATTCTCAGGCAAAAAAGCACATAAAATGTTCCTATCCTATTCAGGTAAATTCTGTTTTACTTTAGAGGTCAGACAGTACTTTTTATTATGGAACTATTTGATATGTCCCCAGACTTTGTTCCCTTTACGTACCAGCAGCAGATCCACAAATCCTCATTGATTTAACTTGAATAGAGATTTGCCTTCACAGAATCCTGCTCAAAAAGGAGACAAAAATATCTGAAATCCTCCTCTCCTGCCAAACCAAACCCTACTGGGGGGTGTTAACTGTGTCTCTCAGCTTCTGGAACCAAGACTCCAGATGTCTACTGCCTTGGCTATTGAGTGCAGACATGAATTTTTCTGTAGGATTTGTTATCATAACATCTGAGAACACAAGCACCTGAATTTGGTTCTGTAGAGCTGCCATGTTAAACTGGAAGGTTGTATACAACACCTGTGGACATAGAAGAGTGATAGTCCACCTATGCAGATCTTCCTGTCTCCTTCCTGACCAGCAAGTCACATCGAGAAAGGACTGGGTTAAATGGTTTTATATATTAATCTCACCTCAAGAAAACAGAAATCCAGTACAGTTAACTAAATTCGACTGGAAGATCTCCTTCATAAAGGGAAAAACAGCAGGAAAAAAAAAAAAAACCAAAAAAAAAACCCCAAAAACCAGCAACAAAAAAGGAGCACTTTGCTATAATCCCTCTCTAATTAACAAGGACACCTACTTTTTGAGAAGCCTTGCATGCCCAAATTAATGATGTGTGTGGGACAGAGACCCAATGTTCTCAGTGCTGTGCAAGACGACGCTGAACAAATAATAATAGTTATTAGTAAGTCTTATGCACCATTGCACTTTGTAATACTGCCTTGAAATGAAAGCGACAAGATGGTAGGGTAAGCAAAGCTGTTCCCAGGCTATTGCCCTTCTCAATAGGATCCCCAAGATCCAGAAAACTCAAACAAAAGCTTCTTTTGGGGATGTTCCATATTTGTTTTTTGCTAAATTAATTTCAGATTGGTTTCAGATAAGTAACCCCAACACAAATCTGGTTCATACAGTACGCAAAGCAGGATCGTATCTCCAATGCCTCTTCATTCTGAACCTTCAGAGGCAAAGATGAGGATGGTGAGAGAAAACAGGCGAACTGCAGCTTTGTTCACTGATTATGTTATAGTCCTTATGCTATTTTAACATATGTAAGTTGCTTTCACTGAGATTATATGTAACGTATGTTATGGTATAACCAACATAGCAGGGGTTTGAGAACAGTCAAGACACTCATAATGAAAAATGAGGATGAGAAATTAGAACTGGGAATTCGTGGACTTGTCTTGCTTTCCAATCTGGTGACTACTGCAAGTGGTTGATTCCTCAAAGGGAAAAAACTGATTGCATCACTTAGGCCATAGCCCTCTGGAAGAAGGTTTAAAAGAGTTCAGAAGGGAGGAACTCCTTCCTCCTTTCCAGATGGAGAACAGTGGCTGTAAGTGACACAACTACACTTTAGATGAAGGAATTGGGACAAAAAGTCCACCATGCTGGGAAGACTACTCTGCTCAGGTTTACTGAACTATCAGGTAGCTTTTAACAGAAAGCAGATTGTGGTTCTATTGCTGTGAAATATGTATCAACTACATGTAAAACTATCAGGCCCATACAGTGATTTAGCTCCTAACAGTGAACATCTAAGCTGGTTCCCAGCACCAGGATGCTGCAGTCGGCTGTTTGACACTGTGTGTGCAGATGTGGCTGGACAGGCAGCAGAGGGGCAACAGTGCAAGGAATCAGGAGGGATCAGAGTGACACTGCAGCAGCCACAGAGAGGTGGGGTGGGACACATGGCACTGCAGAGTGACAATGATGGTAACAAGCAGTGAGTGCCAGTGGTGGAGATGGAAATCCAAACAGCCAGGCACTTGGCAGCTCACAGTAGCAGGGTGCAGATTAGCGTCAAGGTCAAATAAACATCATAAAACATTGCTTAAGCTGTCAATTAAAGAACAAACGAGCTCATCATAATTATACAAGATAACAATTATCTGCTGGGTGTTAATTAGATACATTTTATCAGATCTGCTGTCACTGAATAGAGAGCAAAACTGGTCAAATTTTTTTTTGGTGCAATTGTAATGATTTCATAACTAGTTTTACTCTCCCTTCAGATGAGCCCAATGTCTTATTTTTGCTGGTTAGGTCTTCTAAACTTTATTCCTTCTGTTAGTAAGTTTCAGATTTTCAGAATGAAATCATCTTACTGTGTAACGAAGCCTACCAAAGAAAAGCATGTATGGAAAAAGACCTAGAAATAAGATTTGTAAAAGGTATTTTCACTTTAGAATGGGAAAAAAATCATAAAAGACTTTTCCTTGTACAGGCTCAAAAAAATAAAGTGCTCGATTTTATTAATTCTGAATGAATTAAATGGAAATTTCAACCTACTCTGAATCATAAATCAGTACTAAAATGCCTCCAAGAATGAAATTAGCATGCATCTTCAGTAATGCAGTGCTGGTCAATTATATAAGGAAAGAACTTTCCTGAAAGGGCTCCCCTCCATCCAGCAGGTCTTGGGTAGTGCCCAAATGCAAGTGAGGAACAGAGGATGGTCTCAGCCCTAAAGGCAAAGGTTACAGCCACTGCACTGACTCCTAACCTTGAGAACAAGGATGTGGAACCATCTCAGAGGGACACAAGGATGGAGTAAGGGCTAAAAAATGTAATAATGCCAGCGTGGTAGCCCTGTTCCAAGTCTGATGAATACAGTATAACACGAAAATGAAAACAAAAGAAAGGGAAGAGAGTTACGTAGTTGCACTCTTGCCTCCCCCTGTTGGCCTTCATTACAGCAGTCCAAGCTGGATTCCTTTCCACCCACACAACTCACTGTTTATTTGCCCAGGTAACAGTTACCTTAACGTATTGCTTTCCAGCAAGGAAAGACAAATGTCCAGTATTTATTCAATCAAAAGAAACATCTGAACTTCCATCCTTTCAGGCAGGATGCTCTCTACTTGTTCATCACCAAACACATAACAGGAACTTCCTGACCAACAGTGATGAAAACGGGGGAGCTTGGACAACAGGAGCACCTCCAAACATCAAGGTTAATTTAAATTCAGGATTTGCTCATTAAAAAGATAACTAAGACATGTATCATAAGCTACAGAGCTTGCATAATTTGTACTGGTTTTAGCATAGAATGAAAATACCATTTAATTGCATTTATTTATTTATTTGTTGAGGAGAACAGTGGCACAAGGGTTTACCACACGGGGCCGAAAATAGTGTGAGAAAGGAACTGACTTCAGCTTGAATAATAGTCTTTAAATCAAAACACTGGAAAATGCATTCCTTATAAGAACACAGCCACTGGAGGTTTGCCCAGTCCTAAACAAAGAGTAGCAGTTCACAGCTGTAGGGGGACACACTGTGGGAATGCACTCATCTAAGGTTTAAATATACTTGAGGTCTGCAGCAAACTTGGGGATTCCAGGGACTGTGCAAAAAGGCACCTCAGGTTGCATTCATTTCTGCATTTGATAATGGCATTTGTCTCTCTAAATCCCTTTCTAAATTACTGGAAAAGTTACCTTTATAGGATTTAAAAATGAAAAAAATAAAATTCCAAAGTTTATGTAAATAAAACTGTAAACCACTCTGAGATTATTTCAAGCATTACGGGTTGTTTTCATGGCAAAAATGTTGTGGACATATTCCAAGAAGTACTCCTGAAATACAGATACAAAGTTCAATGTGACTCATGTCTGCAGGTAATTGATATTATTAACACAAACAGAAAATTTGAGGTCACTACTGGCAAGCAATATAAAAATTGTGTTTGTTTTCTAAGAACATTGAGAAGGGATTACAAGAAAGGCAAACTGAACAAAGATCGAGTTAAATATTTAATACGTACATGTATATTTAATATTCACCTAACAATACCTCATTCATAGCTTATGCAACCAAAATGGTTCACAGGTTGAAGATATTTCCTCTTGTTTCACAAGTTAAACATTATAATACAACATTCTATTTTCCCCTCCCTTCCTACTGTACATGTCTGCACTACATGTTAGTAGTAGATACGGCTGATACTTAGGTGAAGATCTGAGACCTTTCATCTCAGTGCACTATGGGGAACTGAGAAAAGCTGAGTAAGGACTTGTTGGAGAAACTGTAAACCCTTTCCACTGTGCAGTTCAATCTTCGTATACCAAAGCTTAAATGAAGCTGAAGGAATGATCCAAAGACTACTGAAAGCAATAAGGACCTCTCTCTTGATGGATATTAAGAGGTTTTACATCAGCAAAATGAGAAGCAAACAGACATTTAGATTAAAAAAACAAAAATATCATCCAGAGAGCAGAGGAAGGAAAGAAGTGACAGTCGACAAAGCCTGTTAGCTTTTCATATGCTTTAGAAGTTTGGCCTAAGTTGGAAGAATTGTTCCCTTGCTCTTGGGCTTCTTGCCAAAGTAGCTTTTCAGAGAGAAATCTGAGATAAGAGAAGGCAGACATCTATCACAAGTCACCTTTATCAGTTCTGGGATGCATGCTCGCTAACAAGGCTGAACACATTCATTTTCACAAAATGCCACCAAAAACAGAGCAGTCAAACCAATGGGACTTGAGGGAGCAGCCCCACATTGTGCCAGGGAAAGCTCAGGTTGGATGTAAGGAAAAATTTCTTCTCTGAAAGAGCAGCCAGGTGCTGGAATGGGCTGCCCAGGGAGGTCGTTGAGTTATTGTCCCTGGAGGTGTTGAAGAACAGTTTAGGTGTTGTACTAAGGGACATGGTTTAGTGGGGAAGTATTGGGGGTAGGTGGGCGGTAGAACTGGATGATCTTGGAGGACTTTCCCAATCTTTGTGATTCTATGATTCTACATAATGCTGCCTCTTTCCTGCTCTAGTAAAGAAATCTATCAATGCAACCTAAAGGAGAAAACATGGCTGTATTACTCTTATTTCCATAAATGCTGCATCTCTGGGAAAGAAATGAAATAGAAGTCATCCAGTATTAGAACACATGGGAACCTGGGAAACAACAGCACTTCAACTATGAAAGGCAGCCAGGCCCAAGCTTCTGTCCCACAGATATCAGCACAGGGAGGGAGAGTGAAACTTCCAGTCTCATTGCAAAATACAGAGTCCAGAGGATACAAATACTGGAATAGCCAAAGGGCACAACCCAGCATCCTCAACAGCAGCATTTCTCACCCTGTCTGATAAGATTGCGTCAGTATTGTCTGCATGTGCTGCAATCACTGAATTCCACGTGGGTTATTTAACAGCAATAAACAGCTCATCTCCATCCAAATCCCGTGTAACAACAAGAATTAAAGTCCCTCAAAATCAGCAGCTCCAGGAGCTTGCACTAAGGGCTCAAAGCACACCTGCGGCTGTGCCCTGACAGACAGGAGCTGACAGGCAGAACTCTTGCCTCCCAGCACTGCGGTTACATGCCTAGCACCAAGCGCTCCTCGCGTGCTTGTTCCTCGCATCCACACCAGACCTTAACAATCATCCATCTGACCCAGTTTTAGTGTCATATGTAGGGCAAGCGAGGGAATTTGCTTTCTTATCTGGAACAACTCAGATTTTGTTTTCTTTTGTCTCCCAAGGAGGAGATATGCACCGAAGGGCATATTTTTCAGAACTCTTACTGTGCATGTCAAGCAAGGCACATACCTCACTACTGCTTTCCATGATGGCAACTGAGTTCCTGTTAATTCCTGTGACAGTTTGCCTGTTCCTGTCCATAACAAAAGGAGATCAAGCAAATTAAATTGATTTGATTACAAATCTCTATTTTGATATTATGATTTCCTACTATTAGATATTATACAGCAGGGTGCAACCTTTCATCTTAAACTGAGGAGAACTAGAATTGGAAAATGGATTTGCAAAACAAATGGGTGGTTCAGCTTCTTCTATTTTCACCCTAAACTGAGAGCAATTTCTACCCCCTCCATGAGGAAAGGCCAGTTTTGGTACTGGAAATGTCTCTGGTAATTCTCCACATGTCAGACAATGCTCTTACAGTGAGACTCATCGTGATATGCAGAAAGGAGCTAACATGTTTGCTTGCCTTCTTCACAAAGTAATGTGGTCTGGGGAGATGAACACATTCTCTCAGGAGAATGCTTTGCATGCACAAGAATACCGTAAGGGCCAATGTGAAAGACACTGTAATCTTATATTACAGTTCAAGTAATCCAGGCAACTGAATTAATTTCTTCACTGTAGGGTGCATTCACCTTTTTGCACTGACAATATATTCCCTCTTCTCCCATTGTAAAACTCCTGATTGCCATTAAATGCGTTCTTTTTGACACACATAAGACAAGGTCAGTTGTCCTGCTGGCCTGAAAAGACATCTGTGTGCTAAATTTCAACAGACTCTGCAGTCTTGCAGCAATGGAACAGTCGCAAGTAAGAAAAACATGCAGACAAGGACAGAAACAAACTGATGTGTTCCAGAACTCGCCAGGAGATGCTGAGGTTTATAAAACAGAGAGAAAATACAGCTGTAATCACTGGTTTCATAAAAGGTATAGGAGAAATCAGTAGCAGGTGTAAGATGACATCTTAGTGCTGCATACATTCCAACAATGAAGAATTATCTATTCCATAATGATTGAAGCCTTTGCAACCTCTAAATAGTATAAATACTGATGTATTCTGATAGCTAGCATAGTAATAGGTATTTTTTAGTGTGTGAAACATACTAATGGAAAATGGCACAGAATATCACAGCTGTCCTAGACACGCTGAAGAGTGGAAATCCAAGTCTGTTTTATCATTTGCCTGAATAGCTCCACTGGGCCTGGAGCACCTCTGCTGGCCTGCTGCTCCCTTTGGATTTCTCCTTATTTCTCGGTGACTGATGAACTCTCTCAAAGCAACTACAATGCTACAATTTGTGAAGATAAATATAGAGGGATGGGTATAGCACACAACCATATCGTTATAAATTATAGAGCACCTCAAAGACAGCAGAGAGCACAGGTCCTGGTGCATCATACACAGCACATGAGGAAAATGTACCTTGCTTTCCTAGTTGGAAAGTAAGCTCATAACTGGCTTAACTTCTTAAAACAGGCAAATTAGCAAGGCTAATTCTTGTCTTCTGTTGCATATTAAGTTATACAGACACCATTTTATTCAACCTGCACATTAATATTTTTGTTCATTTGATGTTTGACATAACACCTGCCTCATAATGTACTGATTATGATTTGATTCACACTACCGCCTTCACATTAAATCATCATTTGTGCCTATTAATGTAACCTTTAACACGATCAAAACAGTAATTAGGTAATTGCTATTATTCTTGAATGCCACTAAAAGATTTCCCCAAAAAGGTGGTGGTGATGACAGTGATGCACAGAAAGACTGGCTGACTAGACACTGAATAAACCAATCTCTTGGTACCCCCTGTTAAATTAAATACCTCTTCATTGATGGTTTCAAGTCCCCAAAAGGAACATGCAGGAAATATCACCAGAATTTTACCCACGTTATTAATATCATGATGTAATGGGATTCATACAAATACATTCTCACGGAGTCTCTGGCCACACAATTTATATTGCCACAGTCTGATGAAAACCATGTGCCTTCCATCCTAGAAAGAACACACTGCCCATTTGGTACAAAAGGCACCTACTGAGTCATTTACATATTTGGGGTTTTGTTTGTTTGGCTTTTTAACTGTAGCTTTGTCAGTCTTGCAGCCTTAATTGCACATTTGTACAAAGGAGAAGAATTCAGAGCATTTTACAATAGGTATTGTTTAGTCTGGTACGCTGAGCTATGCTCAAGTGGGATAAAAATCTACATTCTGTCTTTTCTATTGCAGCCTCCAGAATACTGCCAAGAGCTACTTCTTGGCATAAAAAGCAACATTTCTTCTCATGGCTGCAATTGTTTTTATTCCTTTCACTAACAAATCATCTGAAAACTTCCATTTAATTTTTTCCCCCTTATTTTTAGGAACACTGACAGAAAATTCAAATCATGGAAATGTTTGCTTTGGGAATGATTCCTCTTACTGTCTCCATGACTTTCCCTAAAAGCTGCAGTTCACCAGGCAGAGAATAACTTCAAGAAATGGAAAAAACAAATGAACAAACACCAAAACAACAGCAACAACAACAAGAAAAAAAAGCCAACAATTAATAAAATCTCACCCAACTATATGGCCAAAACAGTTAACTAAACTTCATAGAACACTCAAATGTGAAGGGCTCCTGATCCAGTATTTAAGGATATATGCCAAGTGTATGCCAAACATTACAAAAGAGAGAAACTAAAAACATTCAGTCGTGGGAAATCCAAAAGAAGCAGAAAAGGGATAAAGCATTTGAATAAAGCATTTAATATATCCAGTTCATCCAGTTCTGCTCCTTCTTCCTCATCCAGAAGGAAAAGCCTATTAATGTATTCTGAATACGAAATGTTCTCTATGAAACATTGAACATATTATTTTTATATTATTATTAATTTTAAAATATTTACACTGAGAAGATGATCACTTTCCTTCTCATTATTAGCGCATGTACTGTGGAATGCAGATTTTAATAGGATACACTTGTAGCAAGGATAGGTCATTTTAAGTCTCAAGAAGAGACATGGCTCAATCTGGAGGCAAAATAATACATGTGAGGTTAAAAAAGACTCAGATTCAGCCCTTAACTTCTCCCACACCTCTGGCTGTCGTTTGCATAGGAGGCTGAAATAACCCATCTGTATGCAGCTACAGAACTGAGAGATATTAAACATTAATCAGTGAATTTTCTAAATCCAACCCCCAGGACAGTATCTAAATAAGACAGCACCAACTTTGGGATGATCAACTGTTCTACAGATTGATTGTTACGTGCAGAATTTGTATTTGGGTCATCACTTCTAAAAAGAACCTCTTTGACACTTGAAGCTCTGGGCTGATGTAAGGTATCCCAGTTGTGAACAAACCCACATTTAAGTGTCAGCTACTCCACCAGTATATCAGTACTTCTAATCTAGTAAGTGAGGTGCATGCGTGGATCATCCTCATCGCTACCCAGAACTATGAACGAAGGACAGTTTCATCCAACAGTTCTGCACAGATTTGGGAATTTGGCCTTGGCCTTAGTCAGCCCTGGTTGGTCCAAAAGGAAAGGGGTGTTTTCTGAATGATAGCCAAATACCCTTCCCACGGGAGAGGAAAACAAGGGGGTTTCTCATCACTTGGTGGGGTGAATTATAAGAATATAAGAATTATATGTGTTTCTTTTTGAAGGAGACCCACTTTCTCCATTCCTCCTGAAGGAACAAAGACATGCAAGGGCAGATTTCTTTGTGCTGCTGCCAAATAGTGGATGTTTATCATCATAATTAAAGAAACAAATTGCCAAAAACAAATATTATTTGCAGATGGATTCCTCTGTCTTCTGTGAAAATTCTCGGTTTACATTTCAAATGAGTGGAAAAATAAGATTACACATTTGAAAAAGCCCCAGGCCAGCCATTAAGAGAGATAGGGGAGATCTGAACTTTCTCCTGCAAAACACACCTGAAAGACTTTCTAATTTCTCAGCATGTTGACATTATTTAAATTCCTGTCTTCCTGAAATATAGCCAAAGCTGAAGCTCTAGCCTCCAGAAAATAAACTCTTGTTTAATAATGTGATGGGTAAACGTATCCAGGAAATGTCACAAAATAAATCTGAGATAAATTAAACAAAACTGACTTCCTTTCTTATGTCAGATGCCTCTAATTTTGGCAGCTTGGAGTAACAAAGGAAAGCAAGCAAGCACTTAGAAATGAAAATGTCTGTTTAGCATCAGTGCTGTGAAGGAAAAGGAGCATGTTTCCAAATCTGTAACAGAATACATGACATATGACCTGGGTCCTCTGCACCGTACATAAGCTTCTCATTGGTTTCAGTAGGAAGAACGCTTCTCTTTCTTCGCAACATTGGCTATTTTTTAGGAATTTGGGCTCAGTAAGGCTGTGCTTCAGAGGATGCTGAAGGCTCTACTCCGTCCATCCCGTACAATGCTAGATAAGCTCCCACTCCCTGACATGCAAGATGACAGATTCCTACAAACCATCTGCTAAAATAACAAAGTGTCAGGATAGAAGTTTAACAGCCACCAACAACAGATCTGTGGAATTACAGATCATGGAAGTCATTAATTAGCAGTAAACCTTGTTTCTTCATTGATGGTGGACATGGAGAATTGGCAGTCAAGGTTTACATGGGCTGTTGATAAAGAACCTTATGAAATTAAGAAATAATAATACGTGAAGCAAACTACATGCATTTGGTACAAAGGAAGGGTATTCAGGGTCAAAGCAAAACATGAAGGACAGAGACTGCAGTCTTCCTCTTGACAAACTTCAACTCCTTACTTCATTAAGCACCTGGCCCAGCTTTTTACTCCCTTCTCAGCAGGACTGCATTCTCTTTTGCAGGGTGCTCTCCAGTGCAGGGCTATGCACAGACTTTACTTTTGGGAGGGCTGAATGCCATGAGAGCACAAGAGGCAGGATTTGAGGGCTGCTACCTGAGCCTGTCACCTGTCATTTGATGATGGGCTACCCAGATGGAAAAAAGTTCTCTAATACAGCATCAAAGTTCCCCAAAAAGAAATTGCTAATACCAGATGATTTGTTCTCCCACAGAACCCTCCTTCTGGCTGGGCACTCACAGAAACTAAACATTTCCACAACAGCCTTTGAGAAAGGAAATATCATCATCTTCACATGGATGACAAAAGCAAGGGGCAAAGAATGATGTCCTCAAGATTATACAGATTGGAACAAAGAAAAACACCCAGAACGTGCTTGTTCAGCTCTGGAAGAGTTCTTGGAAGCATGAGACACTTCCATATATTATGATCACAGAGCATCACATGGTATAAAAGAAGGGATGGGAAAGTCTCGCTGCTTCCCACAGGAAACCCCATAGTAATAAGCCTGGGGAAGGAGTATTCCCAGAAGACTTTTTCCCACATCACTTATTTGAGGGGGTGGGACTTCAAACCTCAAATTATGCAGCTTGACCTGACATACTTGTTTTTGCACAGTACGTTTCAGACAGACAAGGCAGCAACCCACTAAAAGCATCCTACTACTGCTATACAGTTCCAGAAGTTTATTTGGAGTGATTTCTGAGCCAGCTATCTCCATACCAATCTTCCCATGTCTTGTTACAGGAGAACTAAGGCAAGCAAGCTTTCCAAAGGAGAAAGAACCCTGAAGGTCTGATTAGTGGAAGACACTGCATGGTTCCTTCCTCTGTGGGAAGAGAGGAATGCAGCCTGCCTTATGCTCCAAAAGTAGAGTCCCGAGGGCCAGGTATTCTTGAGTGTTTATCCTACGCTTGACACTACCTGACATCCTATTATAGTAGATGCACCGGCCTCGCTTTTCTCCTCGCCACCTCATTGATATTGCTTCATAACAATGAAGCAGCTAAGAATGAAAATGGTAGAGCTCATTTAGAATGAAAAAAGCATTATTCATTTTTCTGTGGGTTCTGTACAGCTTTGCAGTTGCCCAAGGTAGGTTACTAAATGCCTGCTTCTCAAAGCAACTGAAATAAGGAAATTCCTCATTTCTTTCCTGAGTAACGATACCAATAAACGTTACACCAGCATGTACTAAATCAGCATAACCCTTCATGGCTCATATGTCTTGAAAGTGTTGATTCAACTTGTTTTTAACTAAAGAGGATTGCAGCACACTAGTGAAAAAGAGGGGAGAAAAGGACACGGACACCAAACAAGCCTGACTTACTGCTCCCAATAACTACAGTAATCTCATAACGAGAGATTTCTGAAGATACTTGTTTTCTTCCACGTTACTGAGAATCCCAATAAGAGCCACAAACTTTGAAAACAGCATTTATGCGAATGTGTGAATTTAAAAGTCCAGCCAAGCACAGAATAAAAACAAGGCGACTTCAGCCTCCAGAGAAATAACCTTCAAATCACAATTTGACAAACAATATCAACAACCATCAGAAAAGCAAGCAATCCAGCTGACTGCGGGGTTTTCATTCCCTTCTCAGCAGTGTGACCTCATCACAGTCGCACTCACACAGAATCCTATTACTGCTGCCTCAGCTGCAGAGCTGCAAGACAAAGGAAGGTTACAGACATCACTCCCTTCTGTGCCCTGCTAATCAATAGTTTTTATCTAATTTCTTTGCTTCGAGATACAGGAAAACAAGGTGCTGCATCTGAAATGAAAGGCTGGGAATAACTGAGCTTTGAGGGAATCAATAGAAAATAGAATAGCTGACAATGTCATTCACTGAAACACTATGAAGAAAGAGGTGAAGTTCCTTTAATTATCTACATGTTTGTATTTTAAACACTGACTTAGTGTCTGCAGAAATACTGGCACTATATAAGAGCCATTCTGGTTTCAGCATTTTTTGAGCTCCTGGTTAGCCTGCACAGTTTTCTTATATTCCTATTCAGGGTGGAAGTTTCCCTTTCAGTGTCAGTTTAGGGCTCAGTATGAAGCATCTGATAGCTCAGATGGATAACTTGTACACAACAACGTAGCGTCTGAACCCTGACTAGCAGGATCAACGTAACTCTGCTGATGGACAGTTAATGCAATGGACATACTTTCCTTCCCTAAAGTTCTAGATAATTATTAGCAACATCAACTGGTGTGATTTCCTTAAACACGCTAATAAGAAACATAAGAAGTCCAGCATTAATTAAACTAGAACCAAGAGAATTAAGAGATTCCCCTAACAGCAGAAGTAGTCCACATATAGCTGACTTAGAAAAGAACAATAAATCAGAGTTAAGAGATGTAAAATGGAAGTGCAACTTCAAGCACATTCTGTCTTATCTGGAGCACCAAAGGGCTTCTCTCAACTAAAGCACACAGAAAAGAGTTGATAAGGCTGCACAGCCCACTCTACTTGCCTTAGTGGCTCTCCAGAGAGTCTTTCACATGAACTATCAACAGCAGCACAAACCCACTCCTTTCCCCCATCTCATACTCTAATAGTGTTCCTGTGGGAAGTCATTAATTCCTTACAGCTGGTGGATCTCTGCACTCCTGACAGTCAGCCATGTTACTGCATCCTCCCCTGCCCCCCCAAGGGTGAATTAACACTTTCCCAACAGCCCCTTCACCAAACCAACATGCACTGCTACACACGCTCTCGCTTTGCTCTTGTGTTTTATGTCCTAGGCAGCAGGAGGGACTTTGGAGTGGAACACATCCATCCAGGCTGCTCTCCAGAGCCCCTCTTTGAATGCCTTACACCTAAGGGACTTCAAGGTCACAAAGACAGAACTTTTCATGCTGAATGTGTGCATCAGGTTGTGAAAGACTGAGGAGCAGGGCACCCATCATACATCCATGCTGTTCAAGGATTCTGAACCAAGCCATTCCCAAACCTGCTTCCCCTAGGTTTCCTCAGTCAGTGCCTGCCATACTGCAAAATGCGGCAGCAATCTGTTTTTCGTACTATAAATAAGGGCAAAGAAGTCTGAGATACAGCTGAGTGTGCCCTTCCCCTGGCAGTGCTCCCTCCCATCACGTTGCTTTTCCTGGACACCATTCTGAGGCTCCTTGCTCAGGGCTGGGCATCCCACTAAAGGAGCAGGCATTGAGAGCTCACTGTTTTGGCATCCAGAGGAGACCTTGGGCCTAGGTCTGAGGTGGGCTTGTTGCTCCATTTTCAGCTCATGCTGCTTTTAGAACAGCATCTTCTGAACACTTACACTGAAGAAATTGTGAAATCAAGGGAATGCGGAATTTCTTGTGTCACAAAAAGCAGCTCTTGCATATAAACTGTAACTGCTCCACAGCTGAGACTTCTCAGACAGAGTAAAACATTGTTTTTAAGTAAACCATGAGATTTAATTTTTGTATAATTACGTATAATTAATATGGTTAGCATATAGCATCTACAACCTCCCAGAAATGCAGTGCAAGCGCCAGCTACTTCAAGATGCTACTTCACTGCAGCTTGCAATCCTATTTTGGAATGCTGTGAGTTTGCTCTAGAAGGGACTGCTTTAATTTAAGATTTTAACTGTAACAGTCTATAAAACTCATTCAGAATTACGGGCATGCTTCTGTTTAATGGATAAACCTTTTTTTTCTGGATTGAACTTTCATAAATCTGCCACTAGCCAGGATTTTAAATAAAAATACCCATTTAATGTAACGGAAAGCTACTGACATGTTAAACAATAATCAGTTTTCTTATTCTTTCTTTCTTTGTGGGTCACAGAACTGCTTGCAATAGTGGTAACTGGGCAGTGTAAAGCACAAGAGTGCAGACGGGTAGATAACCACTATCAAGTCTAAAGCTGAGGTGCAGTAAAAGCAAGAACTGCTCTGCAATACACATTTGTACAGTTGCTTGACTGATGCTTTAATGCAAACCTGGCAGAAAGATCAGCTACTTACCCAGGGAAAACTACCAACACAGGCAGTTCTTGTTTTCCAGACTAATAGGAAATTCAATTTAATTTTGGTAAAGTTTCAGATTAAAAAAAAAAAAAAAAAAAAGAAGGAAAAAAAAAAAAAAAAAGAGGAGCCATTTTTCAAAATGTCAAAACATTTCATGTTGACATTTTTAATGTGAAATGTTTGTCTCAGAAATGCCAAAAAGAATCATTTTGACATTTTCCTAATTGAAAGATTTTGCAAATTGGCATTTTTCATTCAAAAGTTCAGGTAATATTTTTTAAAAATCACCTTCTTAATTGAAAGCTGAATAGCTCAAAAATGGAATGAAATACTTCATTTCAGGACAAATGCAATATTTCCCATTGATCAAATCCAGCTTCAGCATTTCTCTGAAAAGCTCAGTTTTGTTTAAACTCTCAACAGTTTTTATCTTGGTTTTTATTTAATAATGGAAAGAAAGGGAGGGAGAGAAGTCTTGTCTGAATTTAGAATTGGTGCTTAATAGATTTCTTGTTCTGTTTTTCCTTATGTTCATAAGGCGGTTCTCGCATCTTAATAAATGATTATACATCATCTGAACAATGTTAGATAGCAAAGTGTATGTTTTACTCCACCTCAAACAGGAGAAAAACATTTAACTTGAGCTTCTTTAGCTGATGGATTTTATTTTGCATTTGCCACAGTCTAAATTTTGGTTAAAGTTGATTCACCAGCAGAGGGTTCAGCTCACATATACATCTGTGACTTGGTTTGGGTTGGGGAATGGTCACCCTTTTATATTTATGAAGCTATATTAACACTTGGGAGAGAAGCCTATTTTTCCTGAAATAACATCAGCCAAATAAAGTTACAAGCTATAAATCTGGAGATATATTAGATTAATTGGTAAACGTGCTGGTCCAATGCACTGTTTCATTCCTTAATCGTGAAATGTCAGGCTACAAAAAGTTAGAAATCCCGTGAAATGTTTTGTGCCCAGTGCCTGATTTATTTTTTGTGAGGCTGCATTCAGAGCTGGCTAAAGCAATCTGAGAGCTGCGAGTTGGTTTCGTGGAGATATTGCCCTCTATGGAGAGTGAATCGAGTTGCAGATGTTTGAAAATGGTCGGTCCTCACATCTAGACTTCAAAGAGGGCCCAGGGTGGGGGATGAGGGTAAGAGCCAGGAAATAAGAAAGAGGCCAGAATTGCCAGAGAAGTATCACAATAAACTATCAAATATAACTTTGTAAGTATCTAAGCAGATAAAGATGATGAGTGTGAAATTCAACCTGACCCAGGCATTTGTCCGCATCAAAGGAAGAGGTCTTAACATTCCCTCCCTTTGCTGCACTTCTACTGATTATTCTTCTGTATGTTGTCAGTCTCTTACTGGTGTCTGAAGTCTGCTCCAGATAATGAAAAAGGTGTAGATTCCATATTGACATCAGTGACATAATTGTTTCATAAGATAATTCAAAACTAGATGGGGAAAACATAGTCTTGGTCTATCAGATGGATGAAATACTGCTCATAATATCTTCCATGGGTAGTTATGATCAGTGGTTCACTGGAAGGATATGTGGGGTACGGTCCTTCATCTTTTACTAGAAGACTCAAGAAGTCAAGGGGTTAAGATCCTAGGCAGCATAAGAGCAAACTATGGAGTTAGATGGATGACACAAACATCTGACATGGATGACAGGATCAACACCTATAAAGAATATCCATTTCCTACGCTGATTCCTTGCACCTTTTCCCTAAGCACCATGTAATTTAGAAACATGATATGCAGAGTAGGAATGTTTACAGGTCTGGTCTTTTTTCAGTTACAAGAAAGAATATAGCAGCAATTAAACTCTGATTTTGAACAACCATTTCATTTTAAACAATACTTAGGGATTCAAAAAGGCCCATTATAAATTTCTACATTAAACATCCCCCTTTTCTCCTTGAAGTCAGTTTTGGATTCAGAGTTTTTAAATATTTGTTTCAAGTGCACATTTTACAGACCTGAGCGGAATATCAGAATGACATTCTCCAAAGAAATCAAAATATCACAGAATTTCATTTCATTCATTTCCCATCCAAGTATTGCCAGGAAACTAACTGCACTGGATTTCCACCATCTCTAAAAATATTGGAGAAAAATCCGTGGTTGTGATTCATTAAGGCAATACCCGCATAGCTGTGGGTAGGTCTTGTCTCACCTAGTCTGAGACATCCACAGTGTTGAAATCCCTGTCTGAGCTAGTCATCACAGCTTCCTTTAATGTCTTGAGTGATGCATTATTTTATGGTAGGCATCTTAAATAGGCCACATGCATCCTATTTCTCTCTATTGGCAGTGAAGGGAATCTAGTTCAGGTGGTGACTTTACCTCGTTGATGTCTTATGCTAAGCATTCATATTTCTATATAAGTGCAACAGTGATAACATTAGGAGTCAGACTCCAAAGGTAACACTCAGCATAGGTTAAGACAAGCATGATGAAGTCTACAAGAGGTGTAATTCACCGAAGACTGGATTCTCTTCACCACCTACTGAATGGGACCTGGGCCATCTTCTCCAGGGCACTTGCTTGGCCATCTGCTTTCTTTTATGTTGTGTTGGCTTTTCATTTGTTGCTAAAGGCTGGGATATGTAGGTGACTTTGATAGTTTTGCTTTCTGTAGCCCCAAGGGCTTCAGCACAGAAACGAGATTTAATTTAGAGACTGAAAAGACAGCAAATGTGTAAAAAATTGTAGCGATGTTCTCAAGGTTGTTGGATTAACTTCCTTTTGCTATCACTGACAATGATTTATCCTGGTTGTTTAAATTCTGCTGGTAACTATTATTCAGTGAGGGCAATTATGCTCTCCCTGTGCCAAAACAGAATTTTCCAAAGCCAAGAATGAATCTCCTACTTTCTCTCAGCATGTTTCAGATTATGCTTTTAGAAACATGCACAAGGGGAATAAATCCTTTACCCGTGCTACCTTGACTTCTTCATTTGGGTCATTCACTCTTTCACCACAGATCTCTGGTGCAATACTGTAATCTCCTTAAGAATCACAACTGACAGAAATCAGCTAATGTACATGAAGTAGTATCTCCACTCAAGAGATGGAAACTAGTGACACAGCACTGCTTGCATTCAAACTAAACGAAGAGAATTTCTTTTTTTCTCATGTGATGGATGGTGCTGGATGAAGCAAAAGCCACAGTGAACCGATCTACAAAAATATACCTTAAGGATGTAATGGAGGAAAGAAAAGGGTCAGTGATGGAGTGCTGAAAGCCATGAGTTAGCAGTGGAGCAGCCCGTGGTTCCACACAGCGGGATCCCGTACAAATGTGGTTATTGTGCTGTAGATGTGTGTTGGCTCAGATGGAGCCAGACTGGCCACAGCTTCTCCTGAAATACAGTCAATCCACCCCCATAATGAAGGTTGATTAATCTGAGGCCTAAACTCTATACTCATCATTATCATCATCATCATCAACAAGAAGTTAAAAAATCCCTCTAAAGCCTTTTGATGGTTTTATTGTCCAGAGTCTCAAAGCAGCTACTGACAGAAAAACCCACCATTAAAGTACTGATGTGATACAGAGGAGAATGATTAAAACTTCATCAAAATAATTCAAAACAGGCTTTCTTTTCTAAAAAAAGTTTGAGCTGAAGTTTTTGCAACATCTCATTCTCCTTATCTTTGTACCACTGGTCTCACAGACTACAGTCAATGGCAAATGACAGTTGCCCTCTTCAGAAAAACAGAGCCCATTCTCCAATGACTAGTACTTAATTAACTCTGTCATGACAATAGTGGTAAAGAATCTGAGGGATGGGTCAGAGCTTGTGCACTATAAAGGCACAGGCCAAAATGACAAACATGCTCCAAAAAATAGGTAAGTAGTGGAAAGCTTCTCTGCTCTGAGGTATTCATCTTCAGTTCAAGTCAAATGGTTTATCTAAGTCTCAAAGACTACTTATTTGATGTGTGTTATTGCACTTCAGGTTCACTGTGGGAGCTGTCAGTGCCTTAGAAAATCAGCTCCTAACTACAGAACAGCTATGGGACTCCCCGTCCTGATCCCCAATAAGATAACAGAATCCTGTCCTTCTTTGACTGTGGTTCTTGTTTGCAGCATGGAGTACCTGCATAATCCCTGTAAGTGCAGACACAGTCTGACTCACCTCCAGTTGTGCCCTTTCCTGTAAGATTAAGCTAGTGAAGAATCTATCTACCAAGAGACAAGCTGTGTTTGCTCCTTCTCCTGTCCTTCTGTTCAGTTCACAGATCAGGTCAGGAGCTGATTCAATGAAGACATCCAAGAGGGCACAGGAGCAAAAGAAAAGGGAGGAAATCTTTGCCACGAGAAAGGGGAAAGTGTGGCAAACCAGCTCAGTTACAGTGATGGGAACCAGACTTCCAAGCCTTGGGAATTCCAAGGCCAAAAGAAAGGGAAGATCTTCCTCCTACAGTGTTACAGTCAGAATCCAGGAGGGATCTCTCCCTCTTTGGTGAATTATAAGGATGTTTGAACATCACCCAGAGCAGTAACAAGCCTAATACATACATAACTTCAGCCAAATCTGCCAGCCATCACATCCCATGAATTTGCATTGGAGCTTAGTTGCCTGGCTTTTTTTTTTTTAATGGTGAACATATTCAGCTCACTATATATTCTCACTGTGTAATCATCTATCCATCATCTAGTATATGCACAGCTATGAAAGCACAAACCAGATCGTCATTGTTATTTTTTGAGAAAACATCCCTTTGTTCAGGCGCAAAGCTTTGTCTCCTTCAGTTGTACTGGGTTTTAGTTATTCTGAAATCTGACTTTATAAAAACCTTCTGCAAAAGCAGATAAAATGAAGGCTCTCTCTGTGTAGGAGTGATTAGTATTCTGTAGTGTCGCAGTACATTTTCATACAGATTTTTTTGTGTGTTTTTCCCCCTTCAGAATAGTACATTTGTGGGCTCTACATATCTTAAAATAGATTGAAGATAACATTTTTTTTAAATCTACACTTGGGCCACATAATTATGTAAGTTTTCTGCAACTTTTGAAGGAGGATTATTCACATTTGGAAGACAAAATGTCGGCAATTACATTAGTGGGGCCAAAAGTAAGTAACCCTGTTTGGAAAGAAGGCTGAAAACATTTGGCTCCTATGTGCTTTTCTTTCCTAGGAATGTAAACATCACAAACATCGTGTAGTTTAATTATTTCTGCAACACGTTTGTGGAAAATAGATATTTCCTAATGAAGTAAGATTTTCATAATGACAAGGGCACAGCTTTGCAGCGAGCTCAGTATCCCCTGCTGAGCACTCACTGCGACTCTCATTGCAGTTGGTGGCAGTTGCAGTTGCTCAGCACATTGGAGAATTGGGCCTTGACTACCTTGCAGTTCACAAAGATTCAGAAAAGATCTATGAGGCTGTTGCAAAGCTTGGGCCTCACATGCATCACTGGAGCACTCGTGAGATACAGCATTGAGACCTGAGCAAATATTTAAAACAGAAGTAACTCAAGGTGCACAGCCCAGTCAAGGCGACGCTGGAGTTGATCTTGTACCTAACATCAGGTTAATAAAGAAAACAAGACCAAGAAGCCGAAAATCATTGCATTGACCCTAGCTTTTGCATAGAGCCCCTCTAAAACAAAAAAAAATCTTCCTTTTTTTTTCTCTCTTGTCCCTGTACATTTTATTTATAACATAAAATATTTTCTTTTAATTCTTTTCAGCCACAAACAGCATTTTCCTTTCTTGCTCTCTGCATGGACATTACATACATAAGCAATTGCCTTTAACCCCGGGATCATTCCATTGACTTCAGCAGTATTTACTAATATGTTTAGAGTTAGGCACATGCTTAATTATCCAGTAGAAAAAGGGACCTTAAATAGTTCTCCGATACGGGAAGGCTGTTTTAGGTTAACTACAAATGTGATTTGCCTTGTGGGAACCTTTGTCTCACTTCCATGATTGAGGGCAAACCATAATGGAGTAATGGACACATAATGCACTTAACTCCACTTTTTAAAACAATATTTTATTGATTTAACTGAAATCTCAAGTCTAAGGATTTGCTCTCTGCAATGCCAGCCAATAAATGTGCTAAGGGAAAATGAAGGGAGGAGAGTGGGGGGAACACCAACATTTCACTCTGAAATTTTAACCCTTTCAAGTTTTTTTTTTTCTTTTTAAGACTCTTTTGTTCGAAAAGATGGAATGAAACAAAGCCCGAAGCGCTTCTTTGGCAGACCAATTGGAAACACAGATAGAGAAGAAAGGCAAACAGAGACAGCCCGATTTATGTCACAGCTCACTACATTAGACAATGTCTAAGCCCTGAATTTTTTCTCTGTTCGTGCCAGCACTCCTTTGATGATTACTTTATCTGAAAAAGATAAGGCATTATGAATTTGATTATGGCATCACTCCATGTGGTTTGACAGAGCCTCAAGCACATTGGCAAATTGCTGTCTGAGCTGTTCCATTATTATTGCATAGCATGGCTCAGAGTTAAGGACTAAGCTGTAATAAATATAGAATTAAAAGAAAAACAAAACAACAACAAAAAAAACAACGCCACCAGCCTACAGTCACTCTTAGCCTTTAAAGAAATTACTATTTTAAAGTTACAGTGCCTTCCCATTACTTGCAATGTTATTCAGTAAAACATTAATAATCACTGTCCTGAGTATTACCTGTAAGCTCAAAGCAATCCCAGAGCCACAATGCTGAAATGTCATTTCTGACCATCTTTGAAGCATTTAAACTGTACTTAAATTGCACAGGACTGACAAGGAGAACTGTTGACAGCAGTTTCTTTAAGGCTGATCATAGAATTTTCAAGCTGAATGTTACGACTGTGAAGTGATTTAAGTAGAACAGTACAGAAACTGTAATTTTAACAAGACATTTTATGTGTTTGGTGGGGTTTTTTTGTTTGTTTGTTTGTTTTTGTTTTGTTTTGTTTTTCTATGCATTAGTTTGGAATTTAGGCACTTAATAGTCTATTGGTTTAAAGACCCCAGTCTTGGTACAAAGAAAACCAACTTATATTACAACGCAGAGTAGGTCATTGGAAGAGCAAACACATACATCACTGCCACTAGAAGTTCAGAAAACTGATTATATGTTATTATTATGTCTTAAAAACAAGGGACTATTCTAAGCAATTCTGAACTGGGACCATTTAAATTTACTTCTGATCCTTCCTTCCGTAGAGACCCTAAAAGCAAAGAAAAGCAACAGCGTTTGTGGAAGACCTTACATGTGTAGCTGAAGGTGTCCCAACCAAAGCAGGAAAGCTCTTTGTGTACACAGTTAATTGGACTTCCCAGTATGCAGTAATCCATTTGGAAAACAGTGCTTTCCAGCCCTTCAGCTAGGATGTGGCCATAACAGAATGTTTGTTTTCAGCCACATCAGAGAGCAGAAACTTTCAGGATGGAGCAGGGGCTCAGAGGAGTGGAAGAGGTCAATTTTAAATAACACTAAAATGACTTTCCTTTTTTTGAAAATTTCCTTTGGTAAAGCAGTTACTGCCTTCAGCTACTATGATCGGTGCAAGTGCTGGTAGGAATCCAAGACTAAACCTGACCAAAGCAAGGGAACACATTGGGAAAGGCAGCTTCATCAGTGGGAAGCAGAAAATTTAATTCACGAATACAAGAAGCTCATGAAGTGAGGCAGGGGAAGAGTGATCCTCCCTTCTGTAACATGTGTGTAACCCAAATCCTTTGTTAACTGGCAAGTAATGTCCTTATTTTCCTTCATTAAAGGCAAAGCAGAAATCTCCCACAGTATCTTGAAAGATGTCAAAATTCAATCATATATCTCAGATGCACTGCTATCATACACCCAGTTGATCTGGGAAGCAGTTTAAAAGTAAAGCAAGAGCAGTAAAGCCAAATAAAGGAGTGAAAGAACTTATCTTCTGAAGGAGATGCACTCAGCAGATGGCAGTTGCAGAGCAACCACAAGCACACGCCTGTGTATCACTGTGTGTGAGCACGTGTGGCTGCATGTATGTCTTTCACTTCTCAGGACTTAAGCATGCTACTCTTTCCTAAGAAGGTCCCTCCTGATTGATGCAGGTGTAAAAAAGTTACAAGTGATAACAGGTCTCAGTCTGCTTATTTCCCAAACCTTATAGCTCACTGCATGAGTACCTGTGACTCACGCAGCCTGCATGTAGGGTTCTGTTCTGAAAAGGCTTCCTCCTAAAAACCACTTCTAACTGTGCAGCTTTTCTGGGCCTGCTTCTGCATATCAGGGTTGCATACCCCAAGCTCTCTGTCTGCAGAGCTCGCTTCCTTCTCAGCTGACATGGTGTGCACAAAGCCAAAGCAAAGGGGCCCCCAGGCTTTGATGTGCCTCGCTAGGAGCCAAGAAAAGTGTATAGAGAGTATTTTAATAATTAAGAATTATGGATATGAAAGCAAAGCTATTAGCATTGCCAAGTTCGGCCATAGTCTTTGAAACGAACTCTGTCAAAATGTGTTTCGAAAAAGAAATTATGTTATAAATTATTTTTATGGAATGTTCCAAAGTTAAATGAATATTTAGGCTGCAGTTCATGAAAACCTCCCTCTTCTGAAAAAAAATGTTTTCATTTTTTAGATTTCTCTTTGTCAGCATTTCTAACAGTAAAAATGACAAACTTTCATGGGTAGGTGCCAATGGAGACAGCTGTATTTTATTATTGAATACTTCTGGTGCTTAGTTTGGCACCAGTCCTGTTTATATTGCTAGTAAGATTTCATGCAAGCCTTTGCAAGGTCTTGTGTTTAAACTTAAATGTCTGATATGGTTTGTAATTGATTCCACCCAGTTCCTTCCCTCCTCCTTCTCGGTCCATTTTGTAAAGGAGAATTTATCACTGTGTGGAGAACACAAACCTTCCAGTTCTGCAAATGCAAAGACAGAAATTCCACAGCAAGATCCTAGAAACCTCTGCTGCTATTATGATTCTCTTCAGCTGCTAAGGGAATGTATTCATCCCCGCTGTTCCTGCCCTTGGATTCTTATTTTTGATGTGTTTTGAATAACTAACTTTCCTCAAGGTTAAATCAAACAAACCGATCTGCTTCCCAACTTAGAGTAAATATCTATATAGTCATCGTCCTGTTCCATGACTGCTGGGCCTGAAATGTTCTTTTTGGCATCTGTCAGCACAGTAAAATTTGCAACAGCCATGTTTCTTGATGGGGTTTTTAGCATTAGTGAACTACAAGAGCTGACAGTGTGACATATTTTGCAGTGTTCTGATCTTGTTCCTATCAGATCATGCAAAGAATTTCACGATATTTAGAATTAGGTGTTGCTTTTGCCTTGTTTTATATCAAAACAGCTTCCACACCCTTCAAAACTCATTACCTGTGTGTTGTTGGTAACTATTATGCAGAAAGATAAAACAAGTTATTCAAAATCAGCTCAGATCCCCATGTTACTCCACATTCTGTGGTGGGGCTGCGTTAAAACTGTAAACTTCCTCACTTTAAATTCTGTTACAATGAGCTGCAAGTAGAGCTTAACAAATGTTTGTATATCCACAGCTGTAGAGAAAGAAAAACTACATTGGGCTTCAAGAGTCAATATTTCTCTCCCACCCACTATAAAAATTGCCTAGAAACTTCTTGTAGCCATGGAACTATGAAGATAATTGCACAGGGTATGATTGTCCTTCAAGGGAAATGAAAGAATATGATATAGATTTCAATACAGAAAGGAGGCTATAATTGCATGCTATGCAGATACCATTCGTGACAGAATTACAACAAATATCACATGCCAGTAACTCAGACTAAGAGCTGCGGTGTTCAGCTAATCTCTCTCTCACGGGGTGAACAGAAGATGGTGCATCAGTAAATTGGCACCAGAGTCTAATTAGTGTTCTCATTCAGCCTACTAAGTAGGAAGAGATGGCATAAGAAGTAGATAATATTCGACAAGCAGATCTGGATTAATATAAATTGCAGACCCAAGGATCTCTGGAGTGCAAAGCAGAAGCTGAAATTTTACCCAGCTTCATCACACTAGAAGGCAAAACAGAAGTCTCAGTCTTAAAACATCTTTTGCCATCGTCGGGGTGTAGCTAAATGAACCCATGTTTCCTCTGTGTGTTTACTTTACCTTCTGTTATGCAGGAAGGAGGGAAGTAAGGCTAGGGCTTGGATAATAACTTACCCAGAAACATTTTCCGAGCTAAAGGTCAGGTAAAGACCCAGGAGAAGCAAGTTCCAGAGGAATGCAGCTCTGAGTAAGAATTCCCACATCCAGCTCCCACTCCCATCTTGAAGGGGATGATTAGCTGAAGTTTCCTGACGAGCGTAGGTGTTTGCAACAAGTCAGAGAGAGAAGTGATATATTAGGTCATTTAGCCTAGTCTAGCACTGCTGTGTGGATAGATCAACACTTCAGATTTCGCACAGGACTCTTAGGCAGTGTGAAGAACACAACAGAAGCATAATGAAGTTCTCTTCCCCTTGGAAGGTGGACAGCTTTGCTGTGAATCAGCATTTGACCAAGTTGCTGGACAGCATTCAAGGTTCCTCCCTGGTACAAAAGCTTTACTAACGGCCAGCTTTGAAGCAGATAAGCCTTTCGATTTTAACATTTAAGTATAGGAAAAAACATGTCAATTCCTGACCAGGGAAAGATAAAACAACTATTTTGCTGGACCAAGATATCATTTCAGACTCCCAGAATGAAGGTACAGTAAGACCTTGACATGATACAGTTTGACAAGAGGCAGGTTTACTGATTGAGCATCTGTCAGGCACACAGACCTTGCTGAGAAGAAATGCTGGCAAAGAGAGCTTCCTCCAGTGGTAGGAAAGCCCACAGTAAAATAAATTTGATTTTATGATGATCATAATTTGCATTTGATTTAGCACTCACTTAAGTTGGACTTTATGATTTTGAATTTCCTCTTTAAGGGAAAAGCTGCAAGAAGTGTAAAATCAGGATGTACTGAGATAAAAAACACCAGTTGGAGAAACTATAGCAGAAATCACAGAAAGCAGAGACTTCTTCATCACTCTATTGGCTGAATCCTACTGACAGTACCTTACAGTAGAAGAAATTAGATACTATTTACAGAGTTGCACATCTCAGCAGAAATGCATCTGTTGTCACACTACCAAATATAAGGGGTGCCATCCTTCAGCCTGCTTATTAAAGAAAGAGAATGCAGGAGAATGACGTAACAACTTTAATATCTCCCACAGAGAATACTCCGTGTTAATAAATGCTATTGGTCCAGTTCTTATTTATTCCAATGGAGAACAAGAGCAGAAGCCTTTCATTCGGTCTTTTGGTACTGAGATAAGGATGCAGCTTTTAACAGTCACCAGAGTAACACGACTTCAGAAGCACACGGAAAAAGAATATCAGATTTGCTCTGGGGCTTCAGCAGTTCAGAAGATTCCCAACTCGTTGTTGGGGTTTTTTTTGCTCTCTTTTTATTATTATTATTCAACTTTTTATCTCTGATTTATACAGTTCCACACCAAGATGGTTTTGTATAATTTTCATTTGGGCAAACATGACAGCACTCTTCACTTTTTGTGTTATTTTCCTCACCACCTCCTCTTGCTTCCAAGAGATTTACTGCTCTACTGACATAAGTTTTCAAAATCCACTACACAGCACGAAAGCTATAAGGGACCTTAATTCATTTGGCAAAACCCATTAAGATTTTGTGAGTGTTGTAGAAGTTTAACAGCCCTCCCAAGGGAGGCGTTCAGCAGGAGTGATGACTCAGAGGACAGCAGACTGCCACACACTGGTTTGCTGGTAAAGATGAATGCTGTTCTTTGCTGCATTGAGGGGAAGCTCTTAAAACACGCATTAGACTGGTTTGTTTCTTGTCTTTGCCACAGACTTTCTGTGTGACCATAAGCAAGATGTGCTGCTTGCTTCTGCCATTCAGCACGACTGGGGCAGGAGGTGCCCAACAGACCAGAGCTGTGGCTGACAATGGCCTCATCATTCACAAATAAATACGGGCTACTCTACCGACCCAAAACCACCAAAGGCTGATCCAACTCTGCCAGGTGCAGCTCTGTTGTGAGAGCAAATCTTCAATCTGAATGCAAACCAGGCTTAGCTCAGCAACTCTGCTACAGAATCTCGGCCTGAGAATCAGCCAGAAGAGATCCCAGCTGGAGAGCAATCCCAGCCCAGCTAACAAGGCACTGCCACTTGCATCCCAGGTATTTGTGAGGTATTTGTTTTATTTTTTATTTTTTAAAGATCAGTCTTGTAAGTGTTTATAAAAGAACTAGTAATCTACTGGAAAGCTCCCCCAGCCCTTTCCACAGTTAAACACACTATATGATTTCTACCTACTAGACAGAAGACCACATCACATTCCACTTGGAATAGTCCTGCCATTAAAATTGCAAATCATGTTCTCAGGGTAGTGATGGAGACTGTTTGCCAATGAGACACCCTTGCCAGGTGGCCTCTCAAAGTCATCCAGAGGACAGGGCAGACAAATGTGCTTTGAGGCTTTGTGTCTGAGAAAGGCACTCACAGTACTGAAAAGGAAAGCCCACAAGTAAACAGAACATTGGGTTCCTCACTACTGCCAGTTTGTTGGACTCTGCAAGCACAAATATCCACTGCAGGAGAGAAGAGCGTGAAAGAGATTCTGTGGGCTGCTGGGAGTTATTGCTTCCATGCCACCCGCTATACTAACTCATAAAAACAGAAAAGTAATCCCTATGCATTTCCTTTACGTAATGGTGGTTGAATACTGGTACCCAAATGTCCATCCCTCTTCCATGGTGCTCTGTCTTAAATTATAGCCATTTGATGTTAATTTCCAGCCCTAGCAATTACCGGATAATTTCTGTTTTCTAGAAAGTGTGACAGGAATATTCCTCTTGGGGTGAATCAATAACAACTTATGCCAAGAAAGGGAGTATTTTACAGTACATAGTTACTCTGTTTTTTTTGTATATTTGTCTGCCTAATAGTCATTAATTCTGTGGGCGATTCTAATATTAAGTGCACATGCATGTGGTAGGTGGGTGGTAAAGACAGTTATTGATTATAGCAAGGACACAGTAATGAAATTTGAAATCCACTGCATAACACTGGACTGTGCACATGGCTCAGTAATAGTCTTTGGAATAGTTCTTTATAGTGAGTGTAGCAGGACAGGTAAGCATGGAGAATGAAGATCTCCATGTAGACAAGGCAGAGGTGTAGGATAGCCAGTGGCAGAGCAATCCAGTGCATTATACCACACAGGTTCTGCTTACTTCTTTACAGAAAACAGCTAAAAGCTTTGCAGGGCCATGGATGAAAGTCACCCCACATATTCTTCTGGAGTAATGGCATACAAAAATTAAGGAGTAAATTAAATTTGTGACAGTTTCTCTCTGCTTTGACTGCTCTTAACATCAATAATTATCATTTTGTGATGACCACCTAATCCTTTTCCACATTGTGTTTTTGGGGAGAAAAACAAAACAAAATAAAACCAAAAAGCAAAAACCCACCAGTCTGTTGAATTTTCACATATAAAAATGTTTTGATATTTCCACAGTAGATAATTGAATCATAAATAAATAAATAAATGGGACATTTGTGTCTTTATAACGTACATATGTTGTGGCTTCACTGAAGGAATGTAAGTTGCCTTGAAATGCCATACAGACGTAAAAGCACAACTGGTTTGTGTGCTAGCAAAATGTTCAGAGATACACAGAGACAGAACAACATCCTGATCTTCTTCTTCCTGCTCTGTGCCATGCAGAGGGCCCTGAGTACGAGCAGAACCAGGATTATCCAGCAGAAAATTACAAATGGCTACATGTGCGCTTGTAATTAATGAACTGGTGGCCTGACAATGCAGTATTCAGGAAACACCAGCTGGTAAAACTCTGTAAGACAAAATGAGGCTAAGCAACTGGAAAATCACTACCAGCACAGTGCCTTTGTGTGGCATCCCAGCTAAATAAATCCATAGAATTTAGAAAGAAACACAAAATGAAATGCTTAAATAGAAAGTACAGTATATACACTTTTGCTATCAGTATTTCTGATAGAAGGAAATATTGTTTAATTACTACGCTGAGTTTAATTGCTTTAGTAACAGTGTAAGAAATGGCTTCAAAGCAGTGAAGAGCAATAACGTGCTAATGCTGATCAAAGTCTGCCCAGAGAAGAGAGTCTGACAAGACCAAAGACTGAGTTCTACGCCAGTGTTAATATCAAAACTCCGTATTTCCCAGTCTTTCATTTCTGCTGTTTCTGAGTAGATCGATTTGAAATACATGTAATAGATAAGTTAAAAGCGAAGTTATTAGAATTACTTCTGTTAGCTTTATGCACCATGGCTGCAGTTTGAGCAAATGAATTAAGTGCTGCTCAAGCACAATTCTGTTGCACTGAGCTGTTTAGCAAACGCTTTCTCTGAAGGCCTTGAGGGGCCATAAGGTTATTAGCATATGCAAAATTTGGGGATGTCCTTAACTGCATGGCAGCACAGCACCGAATCTGAGAATAATTTTGGACCCAACATTCCACTCTGTAGGAACAAACAAGTGTCTGCATGACTTTGTTGTGATTTTTCTCTCTATCACATAAAAAAATACATATAGTTGGTAAAGAAAAGAATAATTACAAGTCCTTTCCAAGTATTTATGGAAAGGTAAATTCTAGGGGTGATTAATGAGGTGGTAGCAGAGGGAAACGGACTCCGGAGCAAGGGAGAGAAAAAACCCCACAAGCACTAGATCAATCCATCCTCTGTCAGTGCATAATAAACACTGTGGTCTTCCAGCCTATAATTCACCAGATTCAATATTAAGTCATTTAAGAATCCCTGTGTGACACAAATAGAAAAGCAAGTTAGCAGCAGAATATAATGATTAATTTTCCATGTAGCAGAGATGTGCATGCCTGCTCAGCTCCTCGGAAGCCCCTTGACAGGCGATTTTTTATTTCTATTTTTTTCTTTTTAGTCTTCAATTGACGTAGTGTTCCTGATGATTTGAAATGAGGTTGTCAGGGTGAATGAATATCACTTATGAGGAGGTCTGACTGCTAGTGGGCATCAAATCAGCAGCAACTCTGTCCTGCAGAAATGAATGAAATTAGCAGCTCCCTTTGTATTGGTGCAGGGCAATATATACAAATAAACAGGAAAGCATGAAGCTAAATGATCATTGATAGCAGCACAAAGACTGCTACAGTCCCAGAATCTACATATTTATTAGTTGCAGTGATACAGCCAAATACTAGAACCTAAATTACAGTGAGATTCAAGGTACAATTGAGAATAGGTAGACTGAATTAAACAAGCATGATGCTGGTTGTTCCCTTCCAGCTGGAAGAATGATAATAGAGTACACACGTTTCAATAAATACACAGTGATGGTACTATTAGGAATTGAAATAGCTGTCAAGTCATAGGACTAATTAGCAGCTTTATGACTGATAAGTGAAAGAAAATGTTATATAACTTACTGAATTGCTTTATCTAATCACAAAATCTCCATGAATATCTGCAGAAACAACTTGAGAACAGCAGCAATAGGCCCAACCCTGTACCTAGTCTCAGTGAATAAGGAACACTTCAACAACTGGCAGTAGAAGACCCTCACCTTTTTTAAACAAGTAGATATCAAAATGTCCTCTTTGTCCAAAGAGTTATTTTTAATATTGCATTATAAAATAAACCCCAGAATGATGGAGAGTAGCCTTTCCAGGTCAAACAATTGTAGAGAAGTCAGGGAGAGGCTGGAGGGGAAATGCCTGTTCAATCAGGGAATTTCACTAATGATTTATAAAATGTCTTGATTTCTTCAGCAGGGTCTACAGGCAGCTTTCATGAATCAGACAGGACAAATAACTATGTCTAATATATCAGAATTAGCAACTTGCTGAAGTAACCAGACTGTAATCTTCCTAGTCATGGGTTAGAATTTTTGAGGTCTCATCAGCACGCCACAGCTTCTTTCTTTAAGTGTTTTGTGTAACTGCAGGCTTATCTTCAAAGAGCAGATGTATGAACTATCATTTTTGATTAAAGCCATCCAGTTGGAATAAAAAAATATAAAATTCATCTGTTCACTGCAGTCAGAACCATCTATTTTAAATACATTTACATATTCCCTTAGCTGTCCAACTATTTTTTCCCCCCTTTCTCTTCTTTTTGCAGCTTGGAATCCTGCCACATTTATATTTTGCACTAACTACTCAGGGTCCTAATTAGCAGAAATGGGATGTCAGCAGGGTACCAGCCAGCAAGGGAGGTTTTTTTGCTTCATTGGGAAGATGTGCAGCATGTGGCATGGATCAAAATCTTTGCATCCCATACAGGGAACAGCATGATGTGAATTGAAGAGCAAGGTAAATGGGAGATTTTGGGCATCTCGGAAATTTGTGAATTGGCAAAAGCTGCCGATTCACACACTTCAGCTATAGGCAAAATGAAGGAGGTTTTGCCAGCAATACTGTAAATTAATCCAACATTTAGAATCTGAGGATGCGATGACACTCAAAAAGAATCTACAGTTCTGGTTTCTGAGCCCATAGTTGTTTCCTGCAGCCCAGTCCCACTGACATCTGAGGCTTGAGATGCACAAGTGGCAGCATGTATTGTGAAGTCTCACATTAGGTACTCAGCCCCCATGAGAGCTCCAGAGCCCTCCAGAACACACAGGTTGTCTGCAGAGCATGGGGAGAACTAAGTGCATCAGATAATGGACAAAATAGGAGAGCTGAGATGGCACAACTATTAGCAAGTGGCAAGGAGAGATGTGTCTCACACCACTCCCCTTTCAAAGACTCTGTCCCCTGCTCAGAGTTGCCCTACACCTCGAGCACCTGGAAACCACAGCTCGTGTAAAGATGGAGGCAAAATCAGTCTCCCTGCTGTGGATGTCTCTGGAAGATAACTGGGTGTCAATGGCTCTAATGGCAAGAAATAGACACAGACAACAGAATAGAAATAGGTAATAGAATAGACAGTGCTTATTCCAATGTCTAATTCTTGGCTTTTTTTTTTTTTTTTTTTTTTTTTTTTAATTGGGTCTTCCTGCTTTTCATTTGTGACATCCTATTTTTTAAAGACAATTGAAGAATTAGCAAGAAGGTGATGGCCCATCCCAGAGGCACTCAAGGTCAGGGGATGGGGCTCTGAGCACTGATGGAGCTGTGGGTGTCCCTGCACACTGCAGGGGAGTGGGAGCAGATGGCCTTAAAAGTCCTTTCCAACTCAAACCATTCTGTGATTCTGTGAAAAAGGAATGGCTTTAACCATTGGTGGCTTCAGTGGAATTTGCTCATATACTGTCAAAGGGAAATTTGATCTCTAGAATTACAAAACGGTCCTTTGAAGTAACAAATGTGGTACAGTCAATGACTTTCCAAAGGAATGTTCAGCGCTGCTCACTAATGAAACATGAGTTATGATAATGGCTGATAATGATAATTATTAATATGCTAACTATACATCCAGCATTAAAATCTTATCTAAGCACTGTAAGGCACAAAAAGGTGTCAGACTTTGTGGATGAGACTTTAATCTGTAGTGAAGAATTTTTGCAGTAGATCCAAGAGAAAAGGAAGAGAAGGCAGGACTCTGCTGACAAGAACTATGGTTAAAATAGAGGATCTTGTTTCTTTGCTTTTGAACAGTTTTGGTTTTGCTTCAAATTCTCTCACTTTCACTTTTCTCTTTTTTTGCTGTATAACTTCAGAGTTTATGAAGAGACAAGTTTCTTTTGTCTTCTGCTATTAGACAAACTGCATCTGTTTGGAAAGAGACATGGAAAGGAGAAAGGAATGACAGCATACTTTGCACTCATTTATGTGCAGAGACAAACATGTAAAAGGAAGGAAAAATGAGAAAAATAAAAAGTAAAAAGATGCTAAAATCCTCAGGTTTCTGAGTTTGAAAGAAAACCTGGAAAATTAGAAAATGAAAGAGGAGATGCCTTAGTTTTGACATACTGGCCTTTTTCAGTTTCATTTGTAAGACTGCCACAAGTGCTGTTCCACCTTTGTAAGCTGGACTGTCCTCTAAGTGGGGATGATGCAGCAGCAGGAGGTGGCTGTGTGCACTCTGCATAAGGGTAATGGTGATATGGAGTGCAAAGGAGTGGAGAATCAGCAGCGTGGGTCAAAACTACAAATGGGACCATTTAATATGGAAGCCAGGAGGGTTTAACTGAATACTGTACATGACTTTAAAGCAAAGATTTACCTGAAAGGAGCAATTTGACCCAGTGATGCCCAGATTCTGTGCTCTTGTTACGACTTTCTTCACTGCGACTCTGGTTTATAATCTTTTTTCTAATTAAAAGCATTAATATTCTGGTCGATTCAGAGCTCTTAGACAGTTGTTTTTATCTGCCTGCGGAATGCAGTGATTTGTTCACAGCACTGAATAATCTCAGCCAACCTCCCTGTTTGCTGAACACTTGGTAGGAGGTTAGATACTATTATGCTGTCATTACTCTCCATTACAGCAAAGCTGAAATCTCTTGTGACTTTCTTCATGGAAAAGTTACTGTTTGTCAGGGGAAACATCTTAGGCAGTGTGGGATAATCCTATGAGCGAGTAAAGAGCTGGATAGAGTTAAGACAAAGCCATGTAAAGAGAGATTGCAGACTGCACTCACCCCTGAGCCAAGGTAAATATTAAAATCAACCATCAGAAAAGTGAAATAATGAAACAATTCATTGTTTCATGAAGTGAACTGATGGCAGGTTCTGAAGGGCCGCCTATGGGAAGGTACAGTGCAACTTCTCAGAGGAGATGAAACAGGTGTAACTTTGGCCAGAAGGTGTGCAAGAAGGATTTGCTACAGATAAACAACTCCAGAACAAGTCCCTGCTCGTGGCAGTTTCTTCCAGGAAAAAGAAGTCATTGGACACAATGAATCAATAGCACTGACACTTCATTCCACCTACTGCTACTCCTGAGCAAACAGAGTTGATGTCCCCCCAAAGGCAAACTGCATAACTCGAGCGGGAGCAGTTTCATGATCCTTGTTCTTATTTTTATTTCTGTAGGGGTAAAGCCCATCAACCACAGTCCTACAAGGTGCTTTGTACTCCCTACCCTGACGTGAACCGCAGCAACTTAAATCAATCAAAGTATTTTTGGTCTCTGCAGTGCTGTTCTCCTCCAAAGGCCTTTGTCTCCTGCCCCAGGGTATGCAGAACTTCTATTAGCATCACTGCACTTTCATCCTGCAGCAGGGAGACAGGGCCCTGCAGCACTGCAAGCACTGGGCCTATGAAACAAGGTGACCAAAGCAAAGACTGAGCATGGAAGTTGCTGTTCCCCTCATCCATTGCACAAATCTGGTGTGTTGAGAGGTTATATACAGAATTATCTGTACATTCTAGCTTTCTACCTCAAGGATCAATCTAATTAGCCCAACATGATGTTAGCACATTAACCACACTACAGCAGACTGAGAGTATTTATTACCGAGAGAACTCCTACTAGAAACCTTGGAATTTTTACAATACATTTTTGTCCTTACTTTTTGGAGCAACAATAATGTAATACCGCACTCCCTCCCCAGATAGCTGCAGGGTCCCTTTTAATGAATAGGAACAAACAAACTATCCAGCTAAGCCCAGAAAAATGACCCCTATCAAAAACAGAATCAAACAATACCCTGAAAAAAATCTACATATACAAAGAACAAACTTTTCTTGTTCTTCCAAAAGATTAGCACAGTAGGTATTTGGCATTCAACAAATTCTACAACAACATAAATTATTTTGTGCTTGAAGAGGTTTTCTTTAGCATTATTGTTGCAGTTATTTTGCAGAAATAAAAGGGAAAGTTTTAGAAAACAACTCAGAAATACTATTCTAGGTAGCATTCTGTACAGCCAGAACCGCCCTGCTCTCATCCAATGACAGTTTGTGAAGTCTGCTATGTTCTAAACATAGAGCTACCAGCTCCCGTTCAGCGTTCACAGCTCAAGCAACAACAGAGGTATTTTCCTGCTCTGCACAGAACAGTGTCTGTGACTCCAGCACTGTACTGAGCATGGAAGAAACTAATCCTGAGCTCACAGAAGAATGAACACGTATAAAAATGATGGGTCCAAGTGGAGACGCAAAGGTGCCTGATTGCCTCACAATGAGTGCTGAGACTTTGGGATCTTCTATCAAACCAGGATGGGGGAATGACTCAGAGAACAGCTCCATCTCCCTCAGGGTCCAGCGGGACCTTTCTACTGGTCCACCTCTTTCACAGGAGGGAAGACTGGAAAGGAAACAGAGCATCTGGCAACAAGTTGTTCCAGCTGTGCTCTCCAAATCCTGCCTCGCTCGCTGGCAGGGTCCAACCCGCACTGACCCACTCCAGTCCAGCAGTCAGGCTGCCCAAATCACAGCAGCTGAGGTGAAGTGATTCTCTGTGCTTTGCATTCATAAAACACTTCCAGTAGAAGCCCACGAAAGCAAGCAAAGCCTCTGGGCTGCACTTCTTTCTCAGTAAAATTGGAATTACTTATTTAAATTATCCATTCCCAATGGCAGGGACTGTCTGATATTGGGGTGCCATGTGTGCATGACTGAGCTTATAGATCCCAGACCTGCCATCAGTGATTATAACCTTTAGGTCTAGTAGTACACTGACTTCTGAGTACTGGCTACCTCTCAGAGAAAAAGCAGACACCTTCTAGACACCTGTGATTTAAGCTCACATTTAGAAGCATGAAAGACAGCCTGCCTTCAGAGTTAGTGTTAGGAACTAGAAAAGTATGAAGAAGTCAGCACTACTCATTGAAGCTACTCATGATGGTGCTTCTGCTGCAAAGTGTAACATTCCTTCGGTCAGTATGATGGGATGTGAAGGGAAGGAAATGAAAATGCTGATCATCCTCTTCAGAGATGGAGCTTCAAAGCAACTATCAGGGGTTTTCCAAGTTCTTGTTAATGGGAAATGCAGCCTCCACACCAGCCATTTCCAACAGGAGGGTTTGATTTTGCTTTGTTTTAGTTATTATTATTTTCAATAGGAAACATGAAATGACACTACTCATCTCAGCTTGGATCCAAATGATCCCAGCACGTCCTGTGAGGGAACCTTCCTCTGTACACGGGTCGCATCACAGCGGTCTGTCACAAAGCAGCTGCTCCCATTGCAGCCACCACTTTGATCCATCAGAGCCTGGGATTTTTGATCATGTTGTGAAGCCTACATTGCTCACGGGTGTTCCAAAATGAGAATGAGTAACAGGATGAGTGTGTCTTAGGGCTGAGTTGGGGGTTATTCTGTAGAGGGTTTATTGATCTGAAGCAAGTCCAAATATGAGTCATTATGCAGAAAAGATTCCTATTTGTAGTCTTGCAAAGTGCCAAGGTCCCTACAGTGCTGCAAATAAAACTGTAGCAAATTCATTCTGAGCAGCTCTGATAAGAAATCATCAGGGGGTTGTACAGATGTTGAGGGCACGGCCCCTGGCTCTGCAGCTGAGAAGCTATGACAGTGACACAAGGAGCCTGTGGGCAGCATGGGCCGGGAACAGAGAGCAAGGACAGAGTATAGGGGGCAATGGGCAGAGGACAGTTTGGAGTGAGTAAGGGGCAGTGGGCAGAGGAGCAGTGCCGCCTCTTGACAGCTCGGATCACTGCAGGGAGAGCCTGGGGAAATGGGGGCTGGCTGCATTGGAAGATGGGAGAGAGATCAGTGGGAGGAAGGCCTAACATGAGGTCATTTAGACAGTCCACAGAGATAACTGAAGAGTGGTAGTAAGAGCTAATTAATTAACCTAAGTGTTTTTATTGCTTACTCCCTGCCTCTGTGCTAAGAGGAACTCGGTGTTTATTTATTCTCTATCAGCATTTTCCCCTCTTTACACCCTCTGAGATACAAGGCAACGTAAGTCACAGCAATTCCTCCCTGGTCAGTGCAAAAAAATGCCAAAGCAAGTTATTTGAGAGGAACTTCATTCCACATCCATCACATCTGCCATGAGCAACAGAACTGCTGCATGGAATCTAACCTCCTTCTTTTGAGGTTCAGCTTGTGCTCATGGGTTTGAAGCTTATCTTCTTGGGATTTCCTCAACATAAAACTAACATATACCTACACACACACACACACACACACAGAGACTGAAAGCCAAAAGTGAGAGAGTAAATTTTCCTGGATTATTTTAATTCCCTTTCCAGCATATCAATGATTTCTCTGCCCCAGCTGCCATAAGGTTCTCAGTCATTAGGTTGCTGGAAAGAGAAGTTATGAAAAAGAAACGTGCTGCATTTTGTACTTATTGCTGCAGCGCTGCATAGACTGCTGTTACTTTGCAGACAGATGCAAAGACCCTTTTGGATGCTGAAAATACCCTGCATCTGTTTCAGTAATGCTTCGGTCTTTTTTTTTTTTTTTTTTTTTTTTTTTGCTTAGTTACCAAAGCAGATTTCTCAACGTATGTCTTTTTCTTATTAACACAAGGAACTTTCATGTTAGTTTTAGTGCCCAATTGTCCAATGTGATTAGAACTGCCAAAAACAATAACCCAGGAAATGTCATTTTCCACAACATTTTAGCACTGGCTGACTTGGTGGAATCCCAGCAGTGAGCTGTGAGCAATGATATATGAAGTGAAAAATGCTTGCCCTCCCTCACAAGCCTCTCCACACGCTGCTCTGACTTCCTGCTCACAATCCATACTGAGGTCATGGGTTTTGCTGTCAGACTGAGCTTGGAAATAGATGATGGCTGCATGCTTGCCAGGTACTTTTGCTACCACTGTGGTCAGATAGATAGCAGTTTACCATCTGAGAAGTTCTCCTTATTGTGAGTTTTACTTTCAACTCAGAACTTCCATTGAGTACAACAAAAAGACTGGCTTGAGGCCCAGGATCCAGGCTATCTTGCCTTGCATTTATGTGTGCTAAGCTCATGTTGTAAGGAAATACTTATGTACCTAATCACTGCATATCATGTAGAGCAAGCCTGAAAGCAGCCTGAAAGGCCGTATTTCCAGGGGAGGTTGATGGACTATAACAAAGTTTTTTTGACAGTTGGAAAGTTTGTGAGTAATGTGAAAGTGTGTTTGAAACAGAAAATAATGCATTTTGCTGTAGTATGGATATGTAGTAAATGGCCCTTCTGAAAGTTAGTCATGTGGAAAAAATAAAGAACGATAGCAAGGTAGGCAAGTAGGGTTCATAACAAGCCATAGCAGGCTTTCAGCAATGGCTTTTACAGCTTTTCGCTACTCAGATGCCATTTTTGCATTCAGAGGTTAGAATATAATGGGATGTGCAGATGCATAGATATTTTCCTTTCTTTTGACTGACTGATTTGAAGAATAGGAACCTCAGGCTCTGTGCCACAACTGGGAAAGGCAATTCTAGCTTTCATGAGAAGTTGCTTAAATTATTAGTTTCAGAAGTTGGCTATGTTTATGTTTACAGAAGAGAAAATAGGGTATAAACTTTCCAACAACTGCACGGAGTCCAAAGCTTTTTTTCTCTCCTCTCTGACACATCCATTATATCTGCTCAGTGTGCAGTGGGCTTATTTTTCACTCTTAAAATTGCACAAGAAGGTCACCAGTTGAACTAGCATTTCCATACGGAATTAAGCAGAAGCAGATTAGTAGTTAAAGAGAGAGATCCTCATGGGAGTCTTCTCTAGATCTCTCTGTTTTATTATTTTAATATTTGAAGTCCACTCTGAGTATCCAGTTTAGCTGAAAAGAAGTCACAGACCTGATGGCATTTTCAAATTTGTCTGTGCCTTTTATTTCACTCCTTTTTGGATACCATAATTCCATTTATTCAAAGGTCACTGTGCTGAAAGCTATGTCTGCAGGTGACAAGAAATACTGAAGACACAGTTACACAGGGTAGAAGAATATGACTTGCATAACCCTTCACCTCTATTTCTTTTTGGTCTTTCTATTGGTTTTACAGATGAAAACAAAGGAAATTCTATTGTCTTGAGTTTGCCTGTGCAAAATAAATCAAATTTAAGTCATGGTTCCCTCCTCCTCTAATAAGACCACATAGGTCCCGCAGCAGCAAGAAGGCCTTGGTGCTGCTAATTCTCTGTGGCTCATGCATGCTCAGTCCTCTCAGCCTCCATTTCCCGGTCACATAAATATTTCCGATACTGACACATCAGAAATGAAAGCTGGTTAGCATTGTACAGTAGGAAGAAATGTCTTCTAAGGGTATAATAAAGTAGAGAAGTAAATTTATACCCTCTAAAATGTTGTTATTAGATTAAAATTCAAGATAAGATTTGAGTCTAAGAAAAGAGCCAATATATTAAAAAATATATATATTTTAAACTATCTTCTAGTGCAAATACCATAGAAGCCAAAATCTCATATATGGAACTTAAGTAGAACACAACACATCCTGCTGACGATAAACATATGCACATAGACCAGAACCTGCATCTTCTTTTTCTGTGTAGCAAATTTATTGACAGCAAATCCAACTGCAAAAGTGAGACCAGTTAAGGTTTGAGCCCACTTCTATCTGGGGCAGGAGACCTGGTAGCAGATGCAGAAAATGGCACAGTACTCAATGCCTTAATTCCCTCTGTCTTTAGTGATAATGTTTGCCTCAGACCTCCAAAGCCAGTGCAGAAATTCTGAGTGGAGATTTACCCTGTTTAGAGGAGAATCAGGTTAGGCTACATTTGTTCATGCACTTGTGCATTCACAAGTCCAGGAAACCTGATGGCACACACCCAGCAAAGCCAACGGAGCCAGCTGATGTCACTGCCAGGTCACACTCAATTATGGTTGAAAGGTAATAGCAATCAGGAGGTATTCCTGGGGACTGGGAAAAATGAAAAGCAAACCTCAATTCAGCCTCCAAAGAAAGGCAAGGAGGAGAATCCTGAGAATTACAGACCTCACCTTGGTCTTGGGAAAGTGATGGAGCAAATAATCCTGGAAACCATTTCCAATGATATGAAGGACACGAAAGTGATTAGGGGTAGTCAGCGTAGATTTATGAAGGGGAAATCATGCCTGACCAACATAATAGTCTTCTATGATGAGAAGACTGGCCTGGTGGATGATGGGAGAGCTGTGGATGATATTTATCTCAACAGCAGTAAGGCTTTCAGTCCTGTTTCCCATGACAACCTCATAGAGAAACAGATGAAATACAGGCTATGAATACCATACTTACAGGAGAATGCCACGAAGAAAAGGTATTTGTGTCGTTCAGCAGCACTACCTACACCTTCTTTTTAGTGGCTGGAAGAAGATACAAAAATTTTGTAAAATTCTTCCATAGGGCAAGTAACTTTGTGTGGCTGAACGAAAATAGAACTTGTTATTGTTTACTTCATCATTATTAGCATCATAACAAAACGAAGGGAATTAGACCGGGTGTCTAAGATAATGGTTTGGAAGGGCTCAATATGAGCAGTCACATAATTTACCCAGCATTTCAGATGATGGAGGCATGCAGTGATTGTCAATACTGACATTAGTCTGCAAGCTCATTTCCATCTCTTGCCTCTCTGGCTTTGCATTCCAGTTTGCACAGGGAAGAGGAAGGTACTTGAGGATGAACCTGACTTCAAAAGAGGTTGATGTCTGTCTACCAGGGAGCAGGAGCAGTAGGCTGAAAATAGCAGATAGGTTAGGACTGACTGGGCCTGATTGTATCCTGACTGTAATGAGAAAAGCCAGGATCTTGCCAGGACTGAATACTGACAGTGATAGCTACATAAGAAGATAGGGCTGAGTCCCTCAAAAAGACATTACACTGCCTTTCAAATCCTAGGATGAGTTTGCCCTGAGGCTGTGAAGTGAATGTAATACTTATTTGGGCTGCATCCACAAAGAGCATCATGCATAATCTGCTGCTGCCTATTATTCCTGGGGAGGGAATCATTCTTCATGTAGACATCTAGGAGAATTTTGAGAAAAGAGTGAGAGCAGTTCTCTCCATGTCTTGGCAGCACAGGCAGGTTCCTTACTCGCACTTCATCGACCACAACAATACAAAACATCCCATTATGCCCCTCAGTTTAAAGACAGATGACCCGGTATATATACTCTCTCTGGTCCAAATTGTGAGGCCATATAACATGGATTGCACAATAGCATGGAGGGTAAGCAGAGAGCTGCAAAGCCAATCAGATGCTTACACCACAAGCACTCAGACCTGCCGATTTAGGATGGACAAAACACCTCATTAGGGAGAGAGGGAAAGAGAGATTGCTAGTGTTGTTACAGATATGAACAGAATCCGCTGGGGAGGGTAACAGAGAAAAGGCATTGAATCTAAATGGTGTCACTGCAGGCCTGGAGAATGGTTATTGTTCTAGCCAAAGTCAGTCTCTTCTTCAACTGTTAAACTCAGGGCTGGTTTATTTTCCTGGTCTGATCTTGCTCATGCTGAAGGAAGTGGTGATTTCACTGGAAGCAAAGCCGTGCCCTTTGCTGCTAACCATAATGATGGTTTTTGTTGTGCTTCTAGCCAAGATCCTGATGAGGCTCCAGAGAAATACTTTCTTCTCCCTGTAGCCTCACAGAACTAGTTTTACTTATTATTATTATTATTATTTTTAAGACAATGTGAAACTGGATGAAGAAAAACAAACCCTGCCTTTGAAAGAAGTACTCTGTGAATCTCTGGATCTCTGGCACACATGAACAAAGGAGAGGAAATGGGAGGTCAAGGACAGAGCATCTGCTCACACTGTGATTGCTGTCTCCTTCCAAACATCAAGCTTTAAAAAGTCCTTAAAAAATCCAGTCCAGACTACAAATACCTTGGCTTGGCTTGCACCAGATAGTCTTCCTGCACCCTCTCATTTCAGCTGGAGTTTTGCCACTGACTTCCTTGGAACTAGTAACTTGGCATCTCATCACCATCATGCACCAAAATCTGTACTGGATCTGCAGCAATAGAGCTGAATAAAATACGAGCACGATGTGCGGGGTAGCATCTTTTCCAGCAGCTAGCCCACAGCAAGCAGCTAAAGATCTTATCCCCTCAATAAGAGCATTCAGGGCTTCTGCTACAGTGAGAAGGTTGGTTGACAGTCCTCTGCTATCCATGCCAAGTGGGAAAGACCTACATTTGCCCAAGGGCTGATCTGCTTACGCAGATCAATCAGATACACACAGAAAACCAGGTAAGCAATGCCTGTGCTGCGTTCCTCTTGCTGACTGCTCTCCTCATACAGACACACCTAGGACAGAGTTATCATTACATTTGAAATATTCCTCAACTCAAGAATCCCAAATGTTTTTTACCCTATGGAAATTGAAGGAAATGTGAACTGCCCAGAGGAATTCAATGTGGATAGAGGAATTCTATGGTGCACCAGAAAGCTGACTGCACAGAGCTGGAAAATGTTAAATAATTGGATAGGATACAACTGAAATCCATCCCAACAGGAAAAATGGCAAGAGAGGCCAATGGGAATAAGCGGGGATAGGAAGATTAGCATCAGCAAAATGTGGAAGTCTTTCAAACACAGTCTGGGAAGGAAGCAGATTGGGGAGAGCTAGTGTTAAAAAAAACACATCCCAAAGCTGGAGCAAGTTAAAAGAATAGCTAAAGAAGGAAAAGAAATGCAGAACAGCTAATAACAGTCCTATGTTGCTCAAAGGCTTTTCTTTTTTTTTTTTCTCCCTAAAAAGCACAGGAGACCCTGCACAGCCTAAGCAGGAGTCACACCAGGAGGCCTCCAGCAACAGACAGATGCTGAACTTTGTTTCTGTCTTTACAAATGAGGGGGTTAGAGATCACTCATGTATTTCCCCTTGGAACAGCAAATATACAGTGATAAAATGCATTGGAGCATTCACAGAAAGGAAAGACTGGGAGCACCATGAGCCCAGCAGTATGATCTCAAGTGGGAACGGGCAAGTGAGCCTTTGCATGAGCACCAAAGTGATTCCAAAAGAGATGGGAAACATCTGCAGTGTAGATGTCTGTTCATAGGGATATCTCTGCAGCAGTAATCTGAGACTTATTTAACATTATTTGCTAGATTTAGTCTGAAAGGTCTAATCTATTATGTGAGTCAGTATAGTTTCATTGGTGAAGGATGATTTAGATGTAGAGATCTTCACAGCTGCCATCAAGACAATGAAAGAAATGTCATAGACAGGAAATAATAAGGACTCAGTTCTGCCTTCACTTGCATTTATGCACTGAGCTCATATCAGCAGACTCACTTCTCCCATAAGATGCTTTTATTCCCAGCAGACTTTCACAAGCCTTAAATGGAGTTACCTCCCCTGTACCAATGGGAGTGAAAGGAGAAGTTTGTTCATTGATCTGTTATGAACATATAATCAAAGAATTTGGCTGCTGACCCTTTTGACCACATTTTATATTATATTATTATATTTTATATTTTCATTTACAGAAAATTGGGTACACACGGTACGTAGATACACGCCTAGTTCTGAATTTGCTGAAAATTCACAAACCGATCAGGACCAACATCACCATCTTCTTTATTAAATTAAAAGAAGAACACAACTCCATATTCCTGGTACGTAAAGCTGTGCTTTGAGGAGGGATGGCAAAGCAAACCACAGAGCTTCAGAGAAACCAGATGCACATGTAAAGCAAGAAGTTGAGGTCGTGACAAAAATGCCAACATTTTGTGAAGGAAGAATAAAGCACAGTGTGCCAACCACCGCCAACCACAGGAAAAAAAATGGAAGGGAGAAGAAAGGAATGAGAATAAATACAAACCCTTGCTAAGACTACTGGAATAGGGACTTCAATAACAAGAGTTTCATTTAGAACAGAGATGGGTCCTAAAACAACAGCATCTAGTGAGTAACCTGCTGGTCAGTCATCAGGCACTCATAAAAGCAAGCTGTCATCTAACAGCAAAAGCCTTGTCCCTGACTTTGCACCTTTTAAGCCTACAAATCAGCACTGAAGCATCACAGAAGTTTTATGCAGGTTTTCTGCAGCCCAGTGCTGGTCAGTCCAGACTGCAAGGCAAACACTCTTCACAGCAATACTGGTTCTCCATAGCAGAATTGTTCAGACAGGACCTAGCTGGATGAGAGCATGAGTCACTCAGAGCTGGGATCATCATGTTCTTTCAAAGAAAGAGAGGGTTTATTCTCTATGTGAAAACATCCAGTGGCTGGACATAGCCTCTTTGCACAGGGACACAGTCCAGCTAGATACTCTCTCTGTGTTGCCACGTGCCCTTTATAGAATAGACGAGATGATGGTTAAGGTTGTAGAAATGCTAGCACATGGAATCACTTTTCATAACCTAAATAAATAATTTTCAAAGCAAGCACTGTTCTTTCTCTTTTCTACACCTCGGCTGGCAGTGGAGAGGTGTTTTAAATAGAAAAGAAAGTACAGTGAACAGTATGACTTTATGAGTTTCCTCAGTCTCAGGAAGGAAGCAGAAGGTGCCGAATTAAACAAACATCTGCCCTGGCAAATAGCAAACAATGTGTTTGTCTAGTAAACTGAACAAACAGGACTTGGAAGGCAGAGAGAGGGGAGGATGAGACTGGAAGCCAAGATGGCCATTTTGCCAAACGACATTTTTTCATGTGCCAGCAGTCAGTGTTGTAATTACGAGAAACTCTGGGGAACCGAGGAGTCTGAATCCTCATTGCTTTAGTGCATTGCCAATAAGATATAAAAATTGCTAACGTAGTGAAAGCATTCATCTGCAGTGGGGTTTGGTATGCCTTTAACCAGCAAAACGTCTATTATGCAAAAGAAAATTCATTATAGAGTCTTTCATCACACCAATTTCATGCTCATCAAAAGGGCCAGATGAACAATGGCAGGAGTTGACGTCTGGCGTTTATGTACAGATGAGGCAGAGGCATTCATAGAGCATGCTTTCCTGCTAACACGTCTCGACCTGCCATGAAAAGGCAGCCCTGAGGGTCAGAAGGTTAGTCACTGTTCATGGGCTCACAGAAGTTTGCAGCCAAGGTGACAGTAAGTGCAAGGGTAAATTAGGCATGAGGCTGTGAGGAGCACTGAGAAAGCCTCATTATAGTTGCAGCATATATAACTTCTAGATTTGCTGCAAGGAGCCTCCAGATCAGGGACACCTAGCTGCATATCTTATGCTCACATGGGACAGTCCATGAGACTAGACAGACATCACAAAAACTTCAAGGTCTTCCAAGGGCTACATGACTTGTGTGCACCTCCCCATCCATGGATACGACTGGCAATGAAACTGGGCTGGAAAGGAGCCCTGAGACTCCCTTGACTCTTGATGGATTCAGTCAGAGTGAGCACGGTCCAGTACCAACCTTTACACACACATACTCACCACATCTATGCTGTCTTATAATTTTTCCCTTATGTCTTTAACTTTGCTAAGAATTTGCACCTTATTTTGTGCTCAGGAGCTCCAAGTGTGAATGTTAAAATCATTTATTTGCCCTGGACCTCATCTCTCAATAAATGATGGCAAGTGCTAAACATACAGCTCCCATGTGCAATGTTTTCTGCTCCCTGAAGAGATCCATCTAAGACGCAGCTTGAGACAGTGCATTTATTAAGTAGTGGCTAGAAGCAGCCACCAACCCCACAGACACTGAATGGAAGAGAATAAACTTGGTATTTCCTGCCTTCATTAAGTTTTCTCTCCCATTTTTTCCCTCACAACTATCATTCCATCACTTTTATACAAGAACATCATTTTCCTCTGTGTTAAAAGCAAGGCAGGAGCATCAACCACTGATCCTGTTTTTGTCCTTCGGCAGACGGGAAGGTGTGGATTTTATTGATGCAATGAAATCTGTTAACTATCAAAACGTGCACAATTATTTTCCAAATATTGTAAATGCTAATCACTGTGGTAACCTTTGCTAGTAATTGGCAGTAACTCAGCGATTATTTCCTTTGACTCGAATGACTACAATAGCTGTTGTGATTTTTTTGTTGGTACCCTTCACTGATTCACATTAATGGCATGGGGTGTTTCACAGCTCCACTGCTGCAGGAAAATTCTGCAGAGAACAGAAACTGAGAACTGGAGGAAAGAGAAAAGCAGCCGGGACTGCAGGCTGGTGTAAGGGATTCGAGTCACACAGCCTTTGGTGGAGCACACCCAATGCACTGGAACCAAAGGAGAATTTCATTTTGTTTTTGAAATGCTGTTATTACATTCAGGAAATTTGCAAAGGCACCTTGACAGGAAACGATCAAATATCTGAACTTCTAGTGCAACAACATTTACTTAGTAAATGACATTTTAATGCAGAAAGTCAAATTTGCATACTAATTAAAATTTTCCTTTAAAACATTTAGACTTTTTGGCCTTCCCATCTACCCACTGTGACACAGATTAAAAGATTTTTTTTTATTAAGTCCTGTCAAACAAAACACTCTTCTGTAAAGTGCTACAGTACAAAGTAGCACTTTTAACCTATTTCCTCATCATTCAGAATTCAGGCAGTTCACGTTTCCACGTGCTTCTTGATCTCAGACAGGCAGTTGATGGCAGAGCAACAGGGAAGAATGGGTGTCCTCCCTCCCTGTCTACATTTACACATTGTGGGAAAACAGTTTCATGTACTGCATGCCAGGTAATAAAATAAAAAGACATCACACTTGTAAAACTACACCAGCTCTTTACGAAGAGAAAGAGATTTATAGAGGTGCTGCAAGTTATAGTAACACTTCAGCTGTCTTCACCTTTCTTGACTTCCAGGCAGAGATAGAGGGTGATAGGGGTAAAGTAGGCAATAAATAGTCTGAGGTGGCAGGATGAGGATATGAGCATCCCAGGGGAGGAGGTGGGTCATAGCCAGCAGCTCCCTGTGCTCTGCTGTTCCTGAGCAGCAGGAGCCTCCCAGCCCAGGGCTCCTCAGCTTGGCACTGTGGGCACAGCGGTGGCACACAGCTGCACAGCATAGCAGGGCACCGGGAGGGGAGGGAGGGAGGAATGCAGCCAGCCTGCAGCTTTGGTTTGAGGCTGTTTTTTCTTAAATCAGCCACTGAAGCAAAATCCCTCCGATAATAATTTCCTGGCCAGGCACAGCTTCTTACTGTGAAATGACCATTTCTGTATATTTTAATGGAAACAAAAATATTTCAGGAGGATCAAGACAAACTTGTTACACCATTTTTTCCAGTCTCCTCTTTGTATGTGCTTGTTACCAGCAGTAACTTCCTAAGATGTGGCCTTCCCACAAACCACGAGGCTCGCTACAAACAGGCAAGCAATGCTGCTAAGCTTCAGTTGTTTTTTGCTCTTTTGTTAGGCCAAGAACGGAGAGCTTTGCTTCTGTTTTGCTTGACAAGAAAACTTCAACACTCTTCAAAGGTTGTTTTCGCCAAGTGAAATTTATACTCATTTCTGTGTGTGATCAGACTTGCCTGCTCCCTGCTATGCACTGTGTGTGTGAAAGCACGTTCTCACCGAGCAGCGGGTGGCTGTGGGAAGGCTCTGAGATAGCTGCAGTGCTGCAGGCACAGTGCTACCACTGAGCTTGGGGTGTTCCACAGCGGTTTTCTTTTTGTCCATTTATTGGACATCTTGAAAACAGCACTGGAACCACATTAGGGCCATTCCAAAGATAGTTGAGAAATGGATCATACGAACACTGGTAGATTGCAAACCCCATGTTCATCAGAAGTACTAACCTAACCTCATCTGGGACCAATGCACATCAATGCGGATTCCAGAAGTGCTAGTACACTTGCATCCCTTTACCTTAACGACAGAATTCCATTCCTGCTCTTTTTCCCGTGTACATTTAGGTCGCATTTTACTGCTCTGCCAGATGGCCTTAAGTGAAGGTGAATTGCTTTAAGGTTAAATGCCAGCTCAGGGTTTCTCTATACAGTACTATTTTGCAGTGGTACAAACATTTGGAGTTAATTACATCATTTTGAAGAACACAGCTACCTATATATTTATCTTTCATCCAACAAGCACTTAAACTTCTCTTCTTTCTCCCATGTCTCATACCTGGGATATCCACAGAAACTGTTCTGAACTGGAGTAGGAGCAGGTTCTGATGCCCATCCCTACCAAAGCATCCTGGCCCTTATGTCACTCTGTAAATGCCACCAACAGTTGTTGGAGAGAGGGAAATTTCTGCACATCACAAAGCACTTTAGAACACTTATAAGAACTCACACTGAAGTAGTTTCAGTGTTACAAATACTTCATTGAAGATTGTAACTGTAAAGGCACGTTTTACCCTCCAAGAAAGTATCACAATCCACATGAGCTCAAACATGAACTAATTCTCTATTGATGCTGTCTTCTCTGCTAAAGCACTAACTCTTAAACAATAAACTGGTTTTTATCTATAACGATGAGTGCTCAATCGCTTTCATTAATGTCAGTTTTCTGCAAAGCGCTGAGTATTCAAGTTAAAGGCACTAATAATCTTCACATCCTGACAAAATGCTCACATAGTTTCATCTGAAACCCCTTCTCTACCCCAGCTCTGTTCTTCTTTATTATGATGATGGTAATTCAGGGCTCTGAAAGGACATTTCAAACACCTCTTCTGTTTTTCACTTTAAGCACAGCTCAGAAGCTCACAGTGTAGTTACCTCACCCCTTACCCCTCCTCTCTCCCATCTTTATTTCCCTTGCTTAGAAATTAAACAAAGCCATATCATCTGCTCTTTGGGAATAGCTACCCTGTCTGCAGGGCACAGTAATGAGTAATTTAATTTAACCCTTTGAAAAATGTGTTCAGATGATGTTCTTACACATCTTCAGCTGCAAGGAGAGCAGCACAACAATGGAATCACACAGAGGATTTCTGTCTTTTGAAAAGAGCCCTCTTTGTCTTTAAAACAGAGACAGAGAACTTTGTAAATGCTCCTAATATGCAACATTTTATTTCCATGTAGGGTAATGTTTGTAACTTTGCTGTCTCTGCAGGGGACTTGAACATCTAGATCTCAGTGTCTGATGTCAGTGCAGCTAGGCATTTACAACCCTTGGGCCTCAAATCTTAATTATATCTGCTACTGTTTACAGCTTATAATTATTGATGTTAATTTACTGAGTGATGTTATACTTCTAGCCCCAAGTTATGTTTTTGGCACATTAATCCATTTGCACACAGACTATTGCATCTGGTTGTACAGGCTGCTATTAAAAGGTATTTTTCATTATAATTTTCATTTGATTTTGTCACATCCTACATGATTTTTTTTTAAAAAGCAATATGAGTTTTCCAAGTACTCTTATAAATAACCTTAAGATTACGCATGATGCTTTGACTGGACAGCAAGAAAACAAAGCCTTGTCCATCTGTGCAGCAGCCAGCCATACCTGTCTGATGTTTCAGCAGCTGCTGGAGCCACCAGAGGGCAGAGCAAAAAGCCCAGTGGGTCACTGTGGAGCACTGTTCCATCCATGGCACATAGCTGTGCGATCAGCATGAGGCTGGAGAAGTAGAAACAGGACAGGATTGTGCACTTGGCTGGTTGGGTTTCACTTCAACAGACTTGGTAATAGGCTCCAGTAGTGCATCATTGCTTCCAGTCTGCAGCCAGCACCACTTCACCCATGGCTATGGATAGGCTGGATGGTGATGCCTGTAGCAAGTATCACACAGCATCCTAAGGTCATGGACATGGTGTCAGGACACCAAGCTAGTTCTGACCTTGGTCAGAGCTTGGCAACAGGAGCTCTCACCTCTGTGCCAGGCCACCACTCTCTCTGAAGTGGTTCCCACATCCGCAGTGCAAACTCCTAACTTACAGCATTGTTCTGTGCAGGCAGTGAGCAATCTCAGCTCCAGCACAATTTGACTGACATTACAGTGGAATTACAGACACTTTCCAAGGGAATTAGGTGAATATCTGCCATTTATACCTTTCAAAATCTCTCCCCAAGTGCCAAGAGAGAAGAGTGATCGTGATATTACATCCCTTTAAAAATCAAAATAAAGGAGCAGAGTTTTAACAGAAGCTGACTCTGAAAGACCATTTTTTTCCTCTCAAGGTTCCATCCAAGAGTGGCTGGGAAAATGAGAGTTAAGTCATTTGTCCTCTCACTTCATTTACCACCAAAGTCTGATGGGCCCAATAAAGAAATATGAAAACACAAATAATAAATAGAGAATCTAAAATGACAAACAAAAGACAAGTTAGGAAATAAATGGTCCACTGACATACAAATTAAATGCACTATCTAAGACATGGTAAAAAACTCAGCTCACTTCTGTAGGTATCATCCAGGGGCCAAAACTTTCTCCACTCCCAGCTTGAAGTGAGTGCGACAGAGGAACTGGCAACAAGTATTACAGTAGGAAGAAATAACCTTCTTATGAGGAGTTCTAATTTATCAGGTTAAGACTATGAGGTGATTGGACTGCTTTCATCCCGTACTGCACCTCCATCCAGGCTGAAGAATATTATTACTGATGGCAGTGTGCTACCAAACACCAAGGAAAAAAAACAACATGTACAGATCATACTCCTATATCACAGCAATGCTTCTCTGCAGTAAAACAGACTAGTAGGAAAAAATATAGCATTCATAAACCGAGTCTGAGGAAATATTCCTGCTGCACTGAAGTAGAGGACACGCATTTATGGTACTTTTATCAGCTTATTCTAAGCTGATGCCATAGTAACACAAGGTACAGGAGAGGACAGACAATGACAGGGGGAATGAAGATTTTTTTATCTTCCCCAGAGGATTAGAGAATCTGAGAGCAATCTCTTTTTGTCTGGGCATACTTACAACTGAAGACATACATCTGGAGAAGGCAAAAAGTGTGTTACTTAAAAATATGGTATTGGGCATTTTCATTCTACAGCAGCAGGCAGGGCTCAATGTGTTGCACCAATGTGCTGACTGGGAGAAGAGTTGTGAAAAAACAACTTTGAATCAGAGTTGTTAGAACAGCAAATTAATTTATTCTATGCTCCCCCCCCCCCCCCCCCCCCCCCCTTTTTTTTTTTTTTTTTGGTCTTCATCATGACAAATTCAGCAGCAAAACCACTTAGAAAAGGAAAATCAACAATAGATTCTCACCAAATTCCTTGTGATTTTGCTTGTTAGGGCAATTCTTGTTGTTGCAAACAGTGTCATCCAGAATAATTCACTAACATGGTGGCCAGGTGAAGATATATGTCTAGATTGCATCAGCTGCATCTATATTACTCCTCACCACGCTATAGGGACCATTCTTTCATGATATATACTTGGCACTTGTTTCAGCAGCACTTTTGCCATTCCCAGGGGTTGGTGAACTGTAAAGCCCTCTGAGATAGAGATCTTATGTTTCACTTAGATGTAAACTGAGGCATAGAATAGTTCCATGATCTACCCTGTAGTCATTAGGAAGCATAGGAAGTTAATCCAGGATTCATATCTGCCATGCTTTTATCTTTCTTACTAGAAATGTTGCCACATAAGAATAGGACTATGGAAGAGAAGAAGAATGTGGAGAAATGGAGCCTGGCTGCAAAACCAGCACTGAAGGTGGATTCTGTACCATTCGGAGCTGGGATCGCTACCACTGATTCCAACCAAAAAACATCTGCCCCAGTGCTGAGTGCTTTTGAAAATGCTGCTTTGACATTTTAGGCCTGAAACCAGACATTTTCCCTGACATTATGAAACACAGCGAGGTAATATTACAAATAAGTATAAAAAATAAATCCAGCTTGAAAAACATACATGACCTTTCAAAGCCTGGAATCATGTAATAATAACCAGCCTGATCCATTGCTGAGGTTTTATTGTTTGGGCTTCACTCATGTTTTTGCCTTTCACCCTTGGACAAAGCAGACAGTTAGGGACTAAAATCCCAGAACAAGTGCATGCCTATTTACAAACAAAATGAAAAATGTCTTGAAATAGTTCAAAATGCTTCACCTGCTGGTGGGGAAATCGCATAAAGGAAAAAAACCAACACCTCCTCTCTCTGTTTTCTCCAGGGTTTGCTTATATTGTTTGCTTCAGACAGCCCGTTTTTAATGAATCCAATAATCAGTTGGAACTTGAACCTGCTCTGCCATCTCTCACTGTTCGTTCTTCCAGTTCCAGGAAAACTGAAGCAAAAAATATTTTTCTTGCTCAGCATAAAAGAAGCCATAATAATACTAATGTTTACATCTGGTTCCAAAACCAGTTTTGAGCGTCAGTCAAAACAGAGATGAAATTTAATGCACAAAGTTCAACTTTTTGGGAACACAAAATGTTTTCTTAGTTGGCTTTCAGGTTTTTTTTCTTTTCTTTTTTTCTTTTTTTTCAAAGAGTGCTTCTTTTCCCAGATTTGGATCTAGTTTATCTACACTGGGATCAGTGAAACAGTACCTAACTCCAGTACTGTTCTTTGGGGGTTGAGTCAATGCTGCTTTTTTATAGCTCCCTAAATGCACCAGTGCTACATGTTAGTGCACTGCTAAAGAGGATAATAGACAAAGATTTTGCTACAGTTCTGGTAAAAGCACAAGGAACAGGGTTCAGCATTTTGCGAAGAGGCAATGGCAAAGTTCCCTGGATGCAACAAATACCATGCTTTATCTCTTTCTATGTAACTAACACCTTGTCCTCTATAGGCAGTTTCCCGGTCTGCTCCCATATCTCACAGTGACGTGCCTTCCAGACTGGGAATGGCAAGAGATTGCTCTACCTGCATCCATGGGGGCACTCTGGGCCTCCTCTCCCAGTTGCCATATCCTGTTAACATTGTTGGAATTTTGTATTTTTGAAAGCCCTCTCCCATTCAGTCATTTTTTCTTCATAATGGCAAACAGATTCATAAAATCAGTGGGAGAGGATAGACATGGACGGACAGAGAGGTGGGAAGACAGCCTCATTTCCTTGGGAAACAAGCCTAAAAAATGAACACACTCCCTAGACTTTGACTGCAATGACTTTGGTGTAGTTGCGCAAAACTACCTTTGAATGGATATTGTTGGATTATGTTCCATTTTTCCTCTTGTCCTGACCTGCTCACTGAGTAAATAGAGTCATCTGCCAAAGCAATGGCTCCTGAATTAGAGAAATGCACCTTCCCCCTGGGAGAGCAAAGTAGGCCAGCAATTCACCAGGGCTTTCTGCAGCTGAAATTATTATTCAGGTTTCCACACTGTAGGAGAAGGGGATCTGTATCTAAATGCATAATGTGGAGGGACATGTAGCTAAGTCCCAGAAACATACTGGCTGAGAACCACGGGTAACTTCTAGCTATCCATCTCATCCTCCTTTTATTCCACCTTAATTAGCTATTCTTCAGTAAAAAATAAAGCAAATACTTTTTTTCCCCCCAAAAGGAAACATTCCCTTGACATAACAAGGAGCCTCCTCATTCTGTGTCCTCCTACCATTGCCTAAGATTGTGGGAGGCACTGGCAAGTATCTGGCAGAGGAGAGCAGAGAACCTTTGCAAAGTTCCTTGGATGACACATAACCTATGCAGTCTGGCCCATGCACGCTCAAGTCTGACTTCTAAGAATACTGTGACCTCAATGACCGTAACTGATGCTCCCATGGGGACTGTCTGGACACCTCTCTTCACAGTGATCTTTCTGTATCATCACAGGATGCAGTGGGAGCATCTGGGAAATTGTCCCAGCTTCCTTCTTGGATGGACTCTCTGCTCGCATGCACGGAAGGTTCATACCCAGAACATTCAGTTGGAGGAGGTGCTCATATCATTTGTTGTCTGTGGTTCTCACAGCGTACATTGGGCAGCTGGTAAATCCACCAGCGTGGAGACCTACAGGCAGCACAGCCCAATGGCAAGGCTAGCAGAAGCTCAGTTACCATTTTTGGAACGCAGGATTCACAAAGGCTTAAATGAAGGTGCTGCTACGTATCAGTTCTGCTAAACCAGTACGAAGGGCTGTAGGAACACCATTAAATAGATCTAAAATTAGAGTATATATATTTCAGTTGAATTTATTAGGAACAAGCCAACGCTAGCCTAAAATAAGTCTCTGTTAAACCACTGTATGGCATTAAACATTTAATTAAAACTGGTTGCAAACTAATTTAACATATGGCTGTGGCACGTGTAAAAAAGTAATCTGTAAATATCACTGACAGCTACGGAGCACTTACTGTGACTGTAAAGACAAATACTTTTGAAAATTAGGTATGTTCATATAAGCTTCACATTCTGTATTTTAGTTTCAATCCAAATGAGAAAAAAATAAATAAATAAATAAATAAGGATCACTTTAATATTGCTCTGAACAAATCTATGGCTTTCTCATTATTGCTGCAAGTTTTCTGGAAATTTTGCTCAGTCAGTTTTTCCAAGACTCCATATAAAACAACAAAATAATTTGTCTTGAACAGTAAAATTGTATTTTGCAGATCAGGTTCAAAGCAAGGACAAGTCGGCCATAAGGAGTCTAAAGCAGAATGAGATATCAGTCACCAAAGCCAGTAGCTCAAATGTGAGGGAACTGCCCAGCTCCAGGCTCCCATCTGTCCTCAAGAATCTCAGAGACGGGACGGGAAACTACAGCAGGAATATCAAAAACCAAATCATTTAGGCAGCAAAATCTAAAACTGAAATGAACATAAATATTAAAAGTCTCTTGAACATGAGGAGCTTTTGTCTTTCTTGTCTGAGGCATCTAAGTACCCAATGGTGTGCAATAAAAGCAAAGTTAGGCAATTATTTTCCCCATTCTGCAATCTCTGTAAAAGCATGTGGGTAAACGTCATGTCTGGTTGCAAGTATCATGCTTTAAGGTCTGGAAATTTACATTCTTAGAGCCCAGACAGACATGAATTGACAAGCACTAGCCATTCCTGGAGCAAATGTCAGATTCAGAGAGCCCTGCTCTTCAGATAAGTGCCCCAGTTTTCCACGCACATGCGCAAACCAAGTCTTGATGCTTAACAAGACAAAAATCAAAGCATTTACAGAATCTCAGAAGACTATTTTATCCTCTTTCTGGCTGCTGGTCTGGAAAGGCAGCTAAGGCAACGTCTTAAAAAATTTCAGGAATTGAATCCCATATCAGGTTTCATGACAAGCAAACCAAAAAAACCCGACCTATCATAAAATCAGCCTACAATAAAATCGCTAAGTCTTACAAGAACAACATACTAAAATGCAGGAGTGATTTATCTGAGAGCATCAGTATCTTCCCCAGATAATATTTACTTGCTGAATTTGGTTGTAGCTTGAGCTCACTTGTTCTATTTCATCTCTCTTCAATCCAGAATTATGGTCCAGTCCTCAAAGGCAGAGAACACAGAAAGAGAAAAAAAGGAATTCCCATTATACAATTAAGGGCAGAAGAAACTGATTCTTTTATTATTATTATTACTTCCATAAATCCTTTAAACCAAATGGATAAAACAGTCTAAAATATTAATTATAATCAGAATTAATGCCAGTATTTTGAAATATTTTGAAAGTTAAATTTAAGTGCTGAGGTTTTTTGGCTAAGAAATCTCAAATTAGTTTAACTTTCTTCTCAGGATCTGATTGCATTGTACCCAGGACAATCTTATCTCTCTAACCATATTCAGTGTATCTTTTTTTACCTCATACTAACCAGGTAATTATCTTACATATTCTTGTTTCTGAGAACTAATAAAATAAAAGGTTTGCTTCCTACTAACCCACCCACTCAGAAGCAACGTCTTCTCATGTTTTGCTTGAGAAAGCAATGTGGTCCTTTCAAACAGTCTGATTTGACAATTCAAATAGATGAAAAGTCATATCAGAAAGATATCTGTTGAGTGACAACATAAGTACTTATTTAATAAGTGTATTAAATACATATGCATGGCTATATACTGTACATGCAAGGTTTTAAATATATACCCTAGTTAACTGCCATATGGATATGTTGTTGTGGAAAAAAATATTTATAAAATGTTTTTTCCAAATGTTTAATCTACAGCAGATGCGCCTTGCATTCATCTGTTTGGCTTGGCATTCACTACAGGGAGATCTTATTAATCATACAGACCTCCTGTAGCAGAGGAAACAGAGGCTATTATAGGATTCATCTGTTTATGACTAAACAGAAAAAAAGGATCTTCATCAAATGAGAGATCCCTCTCTGAAAGGGGGTATGTAGAAGGCTGTGAGTAAGCCACATGCTGTTTTTCATCTTCCAGCACTGTACCATTACTCCTCCTCTTTGTATTGAAATAACACAGCGAAACAGGCTGTGTGTATCTGGGGGAGGAGAGGGAAACAGAGAAGTTGCAACCATGGGGATGGATCTGGAGCAATCCAGATTTCATTTACCCCCTTCCCACAGGAAGGTTGTGGAAGCTCCTGACCCATTTGTTCTTCCATTACGCTGTAATGTTTGGAAAAATACACAGCAGGATTTATGGAAAGTTCTTCAAAGTCTAATTTTCCTCCCAGAATCTCTAGTAGGTATCTCTCTGAGCTTCACATGGTGAGTCAGTGCCAACGTTAACAAAAAATCTCTTTTGATTTTATTGCCTGCCATAAGTGTATTATTCATCTGTCTCACTAATTCTCTGTCCTGATGGAGGAATACATGCAGATGACCTCCTGAACTGGGCAAGGAACAAGCAGAGAAAGCCAGTAAGGAAAAATAATTAGTTAGGTTCTATGGAGTAGAGAACATCATCCTAAACATGTCAGATGTGTGGAAACCAAACAGGAGACAACAGAACTTGGGTATTCAAAGAGCCTGCTTTGAAGCAAAGGAAAACATCTTAGGGTCCCTCTCTACCTGTTATACTTCAGAAATTATGTGTGCTTATGACATGCTGTTAGAATTATGTATCTCATTTGTAACAGATCACATATAGAACAAATTGCCTCTTATCCTGATTCCAAAATGGACACCAACAGATCACCTTTTAGCAGTTGTGTTTGCTGGGCTATCTAAAGACCAAGTTATTCAGGCTCACAAGCACATGCATATCTGGGACTGACATCTTCATTGCACAGATGGAACTAAAATAAATTTGGAGGAAAAAGATTAAGATATTTGATTTCCAACAGTAGCATCCAAATCAGCGGATGAACTGTGGTGGTCTCTCTTTAGTGAGCATGATGAGCATTACCCACTCTTAAAATAACACAATCGCTCAGTATTTTCACTGTGTCACAGCTGGATTTCTAACTGAGGCAATGGATTATCCCCTCATGGACTGACCTGATGTCTCCATCCTGCAGCAGAATAATTCTATACAAGAGTTATTTTCCAGATTCTGTTCACTCTTTAATTTTAGTGCAAGATCTCCTGCCCTGTTTTGACAATTGACCATGAAAGCCACACGTTATGAATTTCATTTCCTGACTGGATAAAAATGTGACAGATTGAGGATGACATATGTTCACATCAGCTCTTCAGAGTGGAAAATAAAATGTCTGCTTACAAACTTTTTGATCAGGAAAAGGGTTAGGCTTGATTTGGAAGCTAAGCAAACCCTTATCTTTTCTTGTGATTCAGAAGTAGAGAGGTCAGGTTTGCCAGGGCTGTGGGAGCTCTCCGTGTTCCAACAGGTCATTGAAGTTGAACTGCTTTATTTTTCTGCTTAATAAGGAAAGGGTTGTGAACATGTTTGACTCATAAGGACATTTGTTCATCATCATCTTCATTTTACGAAGTCCCACGTCCTCACTGCACTTTTCCCTGTTCCCATCATAGAATCCCTCTCTGTTCTGCTCAGGCCTTGGAATCACCCAAGGTCACTACTGCAAAATGCAGCATGTCCTGAGAGTTCCCCAGCCTTTCTGCACAGTGCAACTTTGGGTTGGTGGTGATATGCAGGCCAACCCAAAGGCAACGGAATCTGACTCATTTATCATTACCTTTTTAATCCTTTAAAGATCAGTCTTTGTGACCAATAAAACTGCCTGTGCATGCCTTCACTGTTCAGACTTGCTGTGTATTCAGCAGCAGTTTTCTAACTCACATTATCTCTCATGTTTTGTCCCTGAATTCCACGCAGTCTGTGACTCCCATATGGATAAACTTGTCTGTCCTTGATATGAAATTTGGTCTCAGCTTTGGCAGTTTGCAAGTCTACACTACAGCCTATCTTTAAAAAGGATAACCAGCAGCTGCAGCTAACCAGAACATTCTGCATCACCTTCAACTACTGTAGCCCTTTTTATACTGATAGCAGTGAGTTTTTTAATAACTATATCTATTTACCCGCATGTTCTCTGAGGTGTGAGCTGACTCATGATGATGACAGTATCCACAGAGGACTAGAGAGCCATAACCAGTACTATAAACTCAAAGATGTGTATCCAACACCAGAGGTAAAGCACTCCCATACTGATGTGGAATCTAATTCCAGCCAAGGATTTGTAACATTCATGAACCTAACCTGGAGGGAGACAGGAAAGCAGGCATGAGGGGAACGGGCTTTGTCTCCCCAAAGCTTTCTCTCCTGAAATGATTTCCTCATTACTGCACTCCTGCCTAAATTCTACTTTAGCTGTCATTTGCATTTTTGAGTTATTAAGGTTGTTTTCAAATGCATTGTATGCATGCCGAACACTCCATAAATGCAGGGTCTACGCTGAGCTCAGTGAACTTCAGTTCATTTATTTTAGCTGAGTAATTGTCCGGGTGAATCCTGATTTTTATACTCATTTTTCAGCAATATAAACTATAATCAGCCTTTCTGTAAATATGCATCTTATATACCCAATATTAACTAGATCCAATCAGCTTAATTATGTGGTTAATATTAAATCAGGTTAATGGAGCATAATCTTCTATTTAAAGTGGGTACAATATATTACGGTATCTGAAAAATGGCTTGGATTAATAAACTGATGGAAGAAAAATATCTTCAAAAAGAGAATTAAGGGACAACTCTTGAATGCAGATCGCAGCATTACCCAAAGAACATTCGCACACAAATCCTTCTTCCAGAGAAGTGCTGCACAACAGGCGTTCACCAACAAAAGAATTCCAATACTATTTGAAATCCTGTTCTGGCTTCTACAGTGCAAATCTGTCTTCTCATCTGCAGGAGAGCTCAAAAACAGTACAGTTGTGTTCCACTGTGCAAGTGCCAACGTATGGCAGTGCCAATTCTGTACTCCATAAAACGTTTTGTATCTCTATTTCTACCTGCTGTCTCTTTTACCTCACCGGTACAAACAAATGTGTTGGTGCAAGGCACTGCAGAATGAGTGTGGATGCACTGTCATCCTTTTGAGTTCATTTCCTAAACAATATTCATGTCTACTAATTAAGAACTTTTTTCAAATACTTCTTATGCATGTTTAACTTATACCCAATGCCCATATTTTGACCACAATTATCCTTTTCTAATTCTTCCATAATTACTTATTGTAACTCTACATATCACATTCAGCATTTTATGCTATATTTTAAACTGCAGACAGCAAATCAGAATGCTTCAGCTCTGTTTTTCATGGTTCAGACATGTCTGAAATATAATGAGAGCAGGGATTTGTCTGCCCTGATTTAATTACTACAATCCAGATAACTCTGTCAATCAATTTTTCTCCTCGTGACTCCTGGCAGGGTGAAAAATGCCTTCATTATAAGGACTGATCATTAGTGGATGTGAAGTTGAGAAGATGATGAAGATGAGTTGTTGGCTCTGGCAGAGAATTGACCCATCAGTGTCATTAAGTGAACTGTGGCAAGCCCAGCGATTCCCATGGGGCAAATCATTGAATTCCTCAGGAGCAAAGGTCTGTGTCTGTCTACACCAAAGCACTTTGAAATGTACACACATGCAGTTTGCAGTAATCTGATGGATAACGAAACAATTACACAGGCAGTAACTGATTTGTCCTTCTCTTTTCATGAAAGAAACAACTTTTGAGGTACTGTATTTTAGTTTCCTTTTTACGTGACTGTTTAAATAATATTTATATCCACTGTCCTTTCAACTCTGTGTTATCAAAGTCCAGCTCCAAGCTGTATCCACCTCCTGGTGCACAAGAGCTCTTTATTAAAAATCTAAATTGCAATTCTGGGTTCTTTTCCTTCTAAATACTGAATGACAACACCGAGTCTCTGTGAGCTCTAAGGAATTTTTAATCGATGTTTTTTACCTAGCAGTAAAACCACCTTCCTGCAGAGCAGCTTCAGTGACAAGCAGCTTCATGAAAAATGAGCATTATATGTTCAGTGCTTTTTTCTAAACTACACTTCAATTGCAAAAGGTAATTTTACATAATTGACCTATTAATCATCAAATAAAATAATAATAATAAAAAATTGTTACAAACCAAAGTATTGCAACCAGAGCAGTCACACAGAGATCATTCTGTTGGAATCAAGAACATACACGGGTGACCAAAATACGGAGGCAGGGATGCTGTGCAGGTTACTTCACTGTGCTGCTTTTAGAGTTAAGCTGTGGAGGACATTATGTAGGGATTCAGGGCTATGTGCTACAGGCCTCCAGGTACCGCAGTCTGATCTCCAGCTTTGAGGCTGTGGAGTAAGGTGGTTCTTGCACTGTCCATTTCAGCTCCTCTGGCTGTGTTAAACTGATCTCCTCTACAGCAGCATCAGTCTAATCCTGAGAGCTACTGCTACCAAACATCCCTGTGCTATTTTTTCTCTGGTGGACTACAAATATTAACTGAGAAGGTTTAATCGCCTTTGATTGCTAGCACAGGATCTAAACTCCAGATTGAAGACAATTTAGACATGTGAGTGTGCAAGCAGGGAGATGCAAAGCATGCAGGCAACCTTTGGCAAGAGTACAGAGAGAATACAGCTTTATATAATTCTGTTATTGAAGTTATTGAATTAAGTCTTAAAACTGAGCAAGAAAGAAAGGTGTTACTTTGATGGGAAGGGTGCTCACTGACCTAATTGATTCAGCAGTGAGACTGGAGCAGTTCTATGAGTCAGAAAAGCTCAGCATTAACTTTGCTAAATAGTTGGAAGTTTTCCTATGGCTTACAAAATCTCTGAAGTATTTTTCCATCCTGATGCTTCAGCTATGCTTAAACACCAAGAAGACTCTCAGGCACTATTGTGACACTGCCATCACTTAAGCTCCTGTCTCCCATAGCCCACAGCTCTGTTTGAGAACAGCGTATTCTCCTCACTGCTAATTCCTGGACAGTCATTATTTAGAATAAATTATCTTTTCCACTGCAGTGGTTCACAGACAGAATCACAGAAGCTGTCCGTGGTGAAAACTTACATAAAACAGCATCCAGGACCTGCTAGCCTGCCAAATTATTAATAGTATTCACTGAAATAGCACAGAGGAAGTCCAGATAGGCATTTAGGGTCTTTATATCAAATGGCATTTTAAGAGAGAAACCCTTTCAAAAACATCTTTCAAAGGATAAGAAAAATGAAGGAAGTAAAAAGCAAGGATATGGAAAAGTGAGAGTTAAATCTGTCATTTCACTTAAACCTTCATCAGGACTGGAACTGGGCTTTCTACAGCAGCACCAAGTAAACTGTGCTGTATTTGCTATGGTGAACATTTTTAAAGTAGAATTCTCATTTACCGCCGACCATTTCTTCCATAAAATAAGGGCAAGGTGGAAAATGTCTTCAAAAGGTCAAATTTCCTTTTGCTTCCTGCCTTCCTTAACTCATGCAATTTCTTCACCAATTTTCTTCAAACTTTCCAAAGCAAGTAATATTTTTTTCTGAAGGTAAATGTGAAAAAGCTCCTCCACTTTTTTTCCAGAAGGTCTAAAAGCATGAAAAGCTCCTTCCCTACCTAAACCTGAGATTTGGACCCATGATCCGTCACTTCCAGCACCTTTCTGTGAATGAAATACTGCAGAAAAAATAAAATGAGAGTGAAACAAAAAACAGGCTTTCCAAAGGGACCTGATGATGAAAACTGGAAAGGAATTTTTGACTCATAAGCCTAGGAAAAAAAGACCGGATCCTGCTAGCTCTTGTCAGTATTGAGATCCATGAGCAGCTCCGTGGAAATCACTGACAACATCCAGTGAGGAAAAGTGCTTCTTAACTGGGGACAGAACTAAACATCCTGAGGGACATATCCAACACATAGCCTGGGAGAGTGTTGGGAATGTCAGGAAAGGGAGAGTGTGGAGCAACAGTATGGCTGAGATGTTATGCATTGTAGAATGCCTAAAGAAAAGAAAAACACCCTAATCTGGCCAATGTCACTGCTTTCATTGTCAGTCAAAACAGAGGCTCTTCCCAGTTGCTGCCTGTTGAAAAAGCTTGTACACCCAAGCCTGTGGCTGCAATCTGTGGTGGCATGTTAGAAAGCTGTTTGCTGAATCACTCGAGGACTGGAAAAATCAGAACAAAAAGGTTTTTAACGCAAACCAATAATCTTCAGTAACGATGAAAACTAAATATAATTCAATATGTTTACATTAAACAAGTCAACTGAGACACATCCATTGTGCCCAAAATGCATGATTATACTGCAGGAAGCACTTAGCAAGTTTCCTTCAATTGTGATGATGGGTCACATTTACCAGTGCTGCCATTCCATCAGTTTCACTGAAGTTACAGCGGCGGTGAATGTGGCCCACTTCTGAAGGCATAAAGCCAGTAAATAGTCTGCAGTGGGATTCTGATAAATGCTGCCATCTGCAATATGTTATATCCAATGCAGGGCAGAAACAGATGGAAAAGCTTTTCAATCCAGAGTACCAACTTAAAATAAACATCCTTAAATGTAGCTGTTTCTTCAGTGGGTATTGAAGAACAGACAAAAAATGAATGAATGAAATGAGGGAGGCTTATAAATTCTTTTTTTCAGTGACCAAAGTAAATCCTCGTGAGTTCACATATACCTTTGTTACACAGGGATCAAAAAATTCTTGTTTTCAGGATGAAAGGAGCATGTAAGTCACAATGGTTTCTAAAGATAAAACCTGTGTGCTTCCACCCTGCATTTTTCTGATAAGTACTCCCATTTCTCACAAGTTATCTTCACCTCAACTTCCTCCAAAGACCCAAGTTGCAATCCCCTTTGTAGCAGCTGCAGAATTTCCTTCATGAGCCCAATGCTGTGATCTCAATAGATGGCTGAAGTTGGCCTGTAAGGACTAGACAGGGCCGCTTTCTTCCCCTCATGATGAGCATGTTGCCTCTATAAAGCAAGAGTCCAGATTTAACAGTAGAGTTTCTGCTGGTTACTGCAGATATTAGCTTTTGAGCATGGGAAACAGCATAAGATACAAGCCTCAGTCCAATATGCTCTTTCAACAGGAGACAAAATATGCTGCCAAATCAAAAATGGCTCAGCTTTTGTCCTTTGTATCAAATGCTAAGCAAAGACTTTGCATTAATGTGCGTCAGCTTCAAGCCCAGGAGAGCAAGAGAGCAAAGATAATACAATCCCTGGTTTCAAAAGCAAACTTTAAGTCTGGTTGTCCTTCATTATAAGACATCACTTTGCCTGTAAATTCAGGATGGTTTCAAGAGAGCCACATGTCTCAGAGTGCAAAATAAACTGCTATAGTCAAAATGCTGAAAGGATTTACTTGGAAAATTGCAAATTGAATGAGGAGAATTACTCTGGCTAGACACACACATCATTAGGAATTATTGGCATATGGGTTTCAACAGCACTGGATGCCTGAATGAGAGAATTTCAAGCTTAGAGGAGACAGATTTAAAAGGCTTTAGGATAAACCAAAAGGGTTGCAGACTGCTTTATGTGGCAACTCTGTGCCATGGAAACATGCGATACACAATGAAACATATGGAACTGAAACCTAGTTTTATGGAAGCATTTGAGTCGGTAACTTGGACATGCTTTCAAAGAGGTGTAAATGAACTGAAGAACAGATGCATTTTTTATCTACCAAATTGTATCCCCAGGATTCAGGAGATAAAATATTGATGGTTGACATTTGAGTCTCCCGTAAGAAAACAGGATGTTTTTCTCAGCTCTCTCCAGCTACCTTCTTCCTGTGCCGTTTCTAAAAAGAAACTGCAGGGACAAACCTCCAGCTACTGCAAAACTGGGGTTTCTCCAGCATTGTGAAATGATCTCTCATCTGAACTGCAGGGGATCCGGCTCATGGAAGAACCTTGAGTTTGCTTCATGGCTGTGTTTTGTAGCTATCTTTGCATTGGTCAGTGTGCAGGCAGGGCAGCAGGACAGCACGGAGAGTTCTGGTCAAAATGGAGCTGCTGAGAAAAAAACTGCACTGGAAACTGCTTTCAGATTATGACATGGAGAGATCCAGACCTGATCCCTGAGTCAGTGGAAACACATTTGAGATGCAGGAAAGAAAGCAATAACAGCCTCAGTGAATATGTCCCAGAGGTTACTTATAAGCTGTTCCTCCTTAGAGTCAGAAACTTTTCCTTCTCTGCAGATTTTCAGGTCTGACTTCATTCTGGCAAGAACAGAAACCAATGGCAGCATCTGCTGCCACATGACATCTGAATTCAATGGGCTGGCACAGGGAGAACCAAAAGGAAGTGTGAGAACTGTGGGAAACACGCAGGTTTGGAGAATTACACGTTTCTCCCTCCATTTCTCTGCTGGACTCATATTCAAAAGTCACTCAGTGCAGAACCTCAAGTGGTTCTGGTCGATGACACCAATAAGATGCTGCAACTTTCTGATCCCTCTCAGCTCCTCTTCCTAAAGATACTCAAAGCTTATTTTGTTATTTCCTTCTTTCCTTCCCTGAAATATAGAATATCTCTCCATCACTTTATGTCTTTCCCCATAGGGCTTAACTTTTGATTTATTGCCATACGTCAGAGATACTCTTTAGTTCTAGCTGTACTAATGGGAAAAACAGTCCTGATGGAGGAAAATAACGTGGGCCAAACTTTGCTTTCTGTTACACCACCATTGCTCAATCTTTTCCAACCTGAAACTGTTCCCTTCATCTCGGGTTTTAATATGCCTCTTCCTTTTAAAAATAGTCAAAAAGGAGGGTGAAAATGGCCCCTCGGACACGTGTTCATGAAAGTCCACGGCAGCCAAGCATCTGCTCAGACTGAAAACTGTTGTGCATCTGCAATGCAAATGCAGAATAACACATTATTCTGGTGTAACTGAAAACCGGAAGCTGGCGCTGCAGATTCCTCCCACTCCTCCTGGTGCTTGTTTCCATCCGTAACATTTTTTCCAGTAAGCACCTGCCTGACGCCTATTTAATACATCCACAGCTGCAGTTTCCATAGCTGCCTTTTGACGGCACCGTCCAAAATGAATCATCCTCTCTGTGAGGAAATTTCTCCAAAGCTTTCTCTTTCTCATCTCTTCCTTCATCATCTCTGGATTCCCATTATTTCTATAAGGTATCTGATTAAGTTCCTATTAGAAGATCAGTCTTCCCTCAGCCCTTTCCAACCACCCACTCAGAGTCAAATAGGCTGCCATAGCACTAAGTTGTCTGGTCTTTTTTTAATAGGCTGGCTCTTACAACTCTTCATATTGCCATCTATCATTTGACATCACTGACAGTTCTGCTAAAGCCCTTATATGGATAAAATATATTCTGTCAAAAAATGCTTAGGACAAACTATATTTTGTCAAGCACCTTCATCTATTCAGCATAGAATATTAATCCTGCCAAGTATCTTAAAATATTCTGCTGACAAATCTCCATCTTTTCAATATGGGAAAGCAGCGCACAGCAAGATTTCTTCTGTTTAGATTTATTTTTGATGTCTAGTCACCAGCTCATCCTTAGCATTGATTACCTCTTCCCTTAGGTATGTTTTTGAGATATCCTACATTAAACATTGCCCAGATATTCCAGTGTAGGAATCCTCCCCCATTTACTACAATTATACATTACAGTCTTCCATTTCCAGCTGCTCAGACTCTCATCTGCTTAGTCAAGCTCTAGGCCAAAATTTGCCATAGATTCACAGTGACATAGCAGAGAAAAAGGACTAAAAGAGAATTCAAAATTAAACCCATATGTTTATCCCAAGGCAAGAAATGCCGTCTATATCATCAGTGGCAAATATGTGCTGAACTTCTTTAGCAAATAGTTACCTGGTTTTAGTAGCAACCACAGTGAGCAACCAAGCCAGAAGCAGCCATCCAGACATACTCACACAACAAGGGGTCCCTGAATTAACTCCTGTTTGTATTCTCTCTATTTAAAAAACAAACTGTACTAAATTCAAGACTAGGTGACCGGGAGTCCAAAAGTCAACAACACTCCTATCTCAGTGCCTTGCTTCTGGAGCTGCCCAGCATAGCCAAGCATCCACAACTACCCTGCCTGTTCTTTTCTAGATGTTAGCCCTACCCAAAAACCAACAGCTTGCTTCCACTGCAGATGAATGACTGATTTTATTTAAAAGTGGCCACTGTCACAGATCTGGAAAAATCAACACAAACTTTCAGGTGCAAGCAGAAGAGTTCCTGGAGCATGGTTTAACTTAGTGAACAGTTTGTTACCAAATATAACCCCAGAGGGGCAGGTTGGAGATATGGCAAAAGTAAAGCAGCTCAAAAGGAAGTTTTTAGCACAGAGCTTTATCCAAATCAGCTGTACCCACTTCTGACATGTGCCATTCTGTGATTCTGTGAACTTCCATGGGCTTGGGGATTTGCTGTTTTTTCTTTCCTGCTCTTGGGTTACACTGGCAAACAGAAGCATTAGGTGCAGTGGAGGGGAGGGGGAAAAGCACATAAAGGAAGAGTTCTGTATGCAACCCCGAAAGAGTAGACTGTAAAAGTCAGATAGCTCATATTAAAAACAAGCAACTGGAAAAATAAGCAGGATGTCTTGTAAATGAACCAGATGAATTAAAAGGGACAGGAGGAATCTATTTGAATAAAAAAATTTTTTAAAGCAACAAAGAAACAAGAATGAATGCAGGGTGAGATGGCTGAAGCAAGAAAATTCTTACAGAAAGCTCAGTTGCAGCAAAAACAGGAACATGTCTCTACAGAGGAAAAAATAACAGTACAGAAATAATACTGCTAAAGCAGATATGGCCTTAAATTCACTCAGAGGTCCAAGGTTCCCTTGGAAGAGTACTGGAAAAACATTCCAAAGAGCAGAATAGTGTCAGAGTTTTCACAAATCCCTGATTCAGCACTGGGTGATTTCTGTTTCTCACAATTTATTTTAGTCCTCTAAATGTCCAAAACCATCTGCATTGCCAAATTTATTTGACAAGGTGTGTATATATGGCAGCTTCTCTGGCTTGCTGAATACCAGGAAGAGTTACTTCCCCATGAAGCCTTTTACAAAAATTGGAAGTGTTTGAAGAATTACAGCAATTTCAACAAAAACGTTTCTTCACGTGACGTGGAGATAGCTGAAGAAACTGTAATTAAAAAACTAAAACCCTGGGAAATGGTGGCTGAGCCTCACACCATCCCATCCTCGATAAAAGATGCAGTCTGTTGTCTGCTCTAGGCCATGTGTCTGTCTGTCTCTGCCTCTGAGAGCTTTAAAAGCTCTTGCTGTCATTTCCTATTGGAAAATAAATATGCCTGAAAACCTCAAAATCTTTTGCTAAATGGAACGGTTGTTTTCCTTGTCCAAGAGCAATATTCTCCTCTCTGGTAAATTCTGGAACCCCTTGGCTTGTCCTCTGAATGTTGATTTTAAACCAGCTATCATGGGTAGCTGCAGTAAATAAACCACTCAGATGTTTTATTCTGCTGCAGGGGGTGGGAAGCGATAGGGTCAGATTGCACACTGCAATGATCCTGATCCATCAGAGTTAAACAGTCAGAACCGCATGTGAACTTCTCCGATCTCCGTCTAACAGCATGCCACCAGATCAGGCCCTGAAAACTATTGTATGTCTGTACAATATTATTTACCTTAGTTTATGACACACCGCAACCAGGGCAGATGATGAGCGTATAATGAGGTAAAGGAGGCACTGAGATCGGAGCAACGCATCTCGTGCTCCAGATAAAGCCATACATCAGCAGTATGTACAATCAAGGGGAGAGAAAAAGGTTCCTTCCCCACACGATTTCAGCCACGAGGCCCTTCAGTGCATTGCAGGTGTTTACTGCTGCTTTTCTATGCAAGCATCTGTTTTGTATAAATTAAGATCCACTTGTGGGAAGTCCTGATCCGACAAGCTCACATCAAGGAACTGAGCTGCAGGAATGAAGCATTTCATTGTGAGAAATGAGTGATCGTGGTCCTCTATCAGTTTGATTAACCATTCTATGTAGAAGAATTGCCTGACCTAGAGCACCCGTGGAGTTTGGTTAGACAGCTTCACCGAAGCTCCAGCAGAAATGAACCTATCTGTCTTCCAAAGATTCCCTACTCCTGCTGCTAAAGGAGCACCACCTCTGTGCTGCTTAGGTGAAAACATCTATCATCAAACAGAGGTAATGATTTTCAAGTGACTGATGGTAGATGTTGACCACAATTGATACATGGTAGAGTGGTACATTAAGAAAGGAAAAAACATGATATTAAAGATAAAAATCTAGTAAATATTATGTGCTACATTTGGTAGAGAAGTGGACTCAAAGGGACACAGAACGATCAGGGGACAGGAACAACAGAAATGCACAACACCTCTCATTTCTTACAAAGATGCACTGAGTAAATTAAAAATAATCATAGTATAACATGAATCAATGAATCACACTCCGAAATAATTCTTTAATGCACTCCAGTGCAGAGTTGTTAGCCTAAAAGGAGCACATCTCTGGTGGCTTGAAATATGTTTTCAAGTTACTCAAATTAGCTGAGATATCATTTATAAAGTTTCTGTCGTCATGCTATGCAATCATCAGGATTCAGAAATTCGGATGAGAGCTGGAGATGTAAGCTCTGCATCTTCCTTTCCAATCTGCCTTGCTTGTGGTCTTGGGGTGTAATTCATATGGATGTGGATATAATTAGATATCAAGAAACAGCAAAGAGTTCATTTGTTACAGAAATCCACGAAGAATAAGAAGGGTTTCATTTTTTTTTTTAGTATATATAATTCAGTTTGGGATTTAAAATTGGATTCTTCATTGTCTGAAGCCTGTTAGTCATTATTCCCTGGGTGCAGAGCTTGAACTGCCGTCTGCAGGGGTTTGTGTATGTATGTGCCTCTCAGAAAACATTCCCAACAGTGACATTCCCCAGGGAGTGCTGACACAAATAACGGACACAACATATTTTATCTATTAAAAACACTTCAGGCTTTCAAGTAATGCCAAAACCCACAATTAAATCAACACCAGGCACACTGAAAGAGATGATTCAGAGAAAGTTCTTCACAGTAATGCACAGGTGGATATTTGCATTGTAGGAGTGAGCCAGATTGAAACAGTTTTAACTCTGCACATGCAGAACGTTTCCGGGCAATGACAATGATCCAGAGCTATCTTAATCCAGAGCCCAGCTCCAGAAACTCACACGTGAATGCAGTTCTTTCCCAAAGAAAAGTGTTCATAACTGAGCCACTTACACTACAATGACATTTTTTATTCTGGGCATGCATGTTCTAGGTACTCTTCAGAAGACAAGTAAATAAACAGCTTATTTCCCAATAAATCAGGAATCAGGTAACAGTTTCCTGACAGCCCACTTTGCCTTGCCCTTTGATTAGCTTGACAACAAACAAACACATTAAAACAACCAGAAAATAAAACCATTTTCTGGTTCTAGGAATGCCATACGGAGCATGGTTATTTTTTAAGTTGTGTCCTGCCATGGTTTGCCTTCTGCCCGAAGTAGCAGATACAAATTGACACATACGCCTTCCTTTTGACTTGGTTATTTCAACACCAAAATCATATATGCATAAATGTTTACACACTGAAAGATTTGGAAATACTGCCCACTTCCAAAGCATGTATCCTCTCCCAACCTGTCATTTCAGCCTCCCTTCAACACGCAGTTGGTAACATTTCCTCATATTTATTTAGTGAAAAAAATATTTATAATAGAGATTCACAGGAGTCAGTCTCTGGAAAGAGCTATTTATACAAAGGAATGACTCCTCTGCTGCTCCCAGCATCTTCCCTCTCCACTTACATTTTTTTTTGGGGGGGAGAGGCTTTAACATACACTGTGCTCAAACAGTAAGCTGACACATACCATGACTGAACCTTGCCTTAATGTTCCATTTGATTATTCACTTCGTTTGAAAATTTGACAACAGGTTTCTTGTTTGGCTTATTTTTGTTTCTTGTTGATCACTGTAACAGTCAGGAATGTACTAAGTAATGAGTCTGCAAGACTGAAATACAAAATCACAATACTAGATTCATAGCGTCATAGGACAGAATAAAAGCTACAGTAAAGACAGCAGGAGGGCATTTAGCTTAAGAGTGGAGAAACTACAAGTGTGGTTTTATTTTGCTGAATGCTCTGTTGCTATACCCACACAGGCCCTGCTGAAAGTGATTTCTGTCAAAGGTAGAAAAAGAAAGGGCTTCATCTGCATTATTTGAAATACAGCAGCTTTTAGAGAAGTCAACACAACCTCAGCTGTGCTTCTTGTCTCATACTGCAGCAAATGCTGGTCTTCAGACATTTCTACTGCTACACTTGCCAGTGTTAAAAGGCAATTGGGTTCATCTTTGTGTTGCATAAGCTCTCTTTGCATTAGGTTCAAAAAGCAGGTTTAATTCTTTCCTACACATGCAATGATGCAAGTGTGCAGGGACTAGAAAAAACATCTTGCAATTTTTTCCAATTAGACAAATTCCAGCCTTTGCAAAGAACTGAAGGAGTGCTACAGATCAACAGCTCCGCCTCCATTCAGACGTACATTTTGCCTTCCAATTTGTTTTCTCATAGTCTTGCTGCATTTTGGGAAGTGAGGATATTTCCAGGTGCCAATTGCTGCCTGCCTATGAATGCACAGCCAGAAGAGACCACATATTCACTACTGTGCACACAAGAGCAATGGACATGACTGTAAGACTCAGTATGGAACATGGTTCCATTGCCTTCTCTGAATCAGAAGGAAGAAAATGTAAATCAAACAAATCTTGCTTTGACCTCTATAATTGCATTAATGTGTCTTTTCACGGAGATTGTTTGCATTTATTCTTTAAACTGTTTTTAATCAATATTTAGTTTTGAAATGTTTGCACAGAAGACATCTGGAAGAAAGAGAAGGCCAAGAACAGGGTTCTGCAAATGTCATGGCAGTTGTGTATGCATTGGTCTATCACAAAATGTTGTGAAATCATAGTTTATGTTTCATTAAAAAGGGGTGGGGATAATTAAAAGCAAAGGAAAAGAAGAACAAACAGTGGAGGCAGATGTTTTCCAGATTTCCATGACAAATTAGTGAGATATTTAAAAACATATATTCTCCTTTTGTCTTTCTCACTGGATATTTTCATCCTTTGGTTATATCGTATTGAAAAAAACACAAATATTTCACAAAGGTCACGTTTCCCTGCAGCTTGGGAAAACCAGGTCCTATAAATATAAAAGCGTTATTAAAGAAAGTAAAGAATCCTGAGCTGACTCAGGGGCAGCCCCAGGAGCCTCAGAGGAGGCAAAAACACCTACCAGATGGAAACATAAAGAATGATGTCCTGTATTTACTTCTCATTCCATCCTAGTATTCCTTCTGCACACAAACTCCAAATTAAATGGATATTATAGGCACACACAAATTCTACCTACTTAAAAATAAATTTGAGAACAATCCCCTTGTTTCAGTGACCTTTTAATTGTAAATCTTGTAAAAGATGCTAAATTAGGAGAATATTCTCAATAGAAAAGAGAGAGGGCAGTGGAATTCCCCAAGGGATGGCTGCACAGACAAGAAAGAGGACAGAAAGAGAAATTATGTCAATAGTACACAAAGTCTGCAGACTGCTCTTTTGCAGCACACCCTGGATCTACCAGATGCATTTTAGTCTTTAATATTATATTCTAATATACAGGTAAGTATATATGCCACAGTGAAGAAACCAGCCAAAACAGTTATTGGTTTGTTGTGTTAAGCTAAATAGTGAAATGCCAGAGATCTTTGAAAACCAAGCTGAACCATATGTACGTGTAAGGCTAAGTAGCAAGGTACAGCAAGCTGGGTGCCTCAAAAGAATCACAGTTAATGTTGGTCTGTGAAATATGATGAGATGATGAAAGGCAGGATGAACAATTAAGCCTGATAGGCAACATATGACAACCATAAATGGCTGTGCATTGTGGCTTAATCTAAAGCAGCAAAGAAGAGATGGCACAAAAGACGGACAGGAAATGTGAGCAATGCATGAAAACATATGGAACCCAGCAGACTACTCTGCACTACTTCTATTACTAATTTACTCAAAATACGCAAAGGAAAAATAAAGGAGTAGATCAAATACATAAAGAGATACAGTTGGGTCTTGCTGGGGGTCTTTTCTATTTGTTTGTTTATTTAATTTGCATTTGAGAACAAATTGCAAAGAAAAAAACAAAAAAAAGGTTATGTGACTGTGGTTTAGACTGGAGTCTAAATACAAACCAGGCACAAAACAGGGATAAACAAAACCCGGAAGTTAATGAAGGTTTCTTGAATCAAATTCTGCACTATTTCTTTGCCTACAGAAGAGGTGTATTGCACTTGACTGTCCCCTCTTTCTCAGCATCTTGGGAGCACTTTTTCTACTTGAGCACCTTTTCTATTTGACATTTCCAAAGACACTCTAGAGAATATTCCGCTTCACATTAGCAAGGCTTGCTACCTCACAGTTCTGCAAGATTTGCCAGGTCAAGATCACTCACAACTCTAAGCCATGTCATCAAAATATCATACAGGTATTTCTTTAGGAATGTGCTGCCAGAAAGGCACTGAGAGTATCAAGTTACTGCATATATCGTTTTCCATAAGGACTAATATTAGACTGTGAAATGGCCTATATATATGAGTGTGCAAACGTGTGTGTATGAGAGAGAGCGAGCAAGCACTTGTGCATTTATGTGTAGATAAGGCCTAGGTTGAGAAGGTTATTAGCAAGAAGATTTCTGCAGAAGACTCAAGGTATTGTAGGATTTTAAGATACAAACTTAGAAACTAACCTTAGAAATACATTTCTAAAACAAAATCAACTTTGTGTTTTGGTACCAAGGAAGAAAAAGAGCTGTGAGATATTAAACTCCCAGTGCTCAGAAACTGAGTGACTCAACAGCAAGCTTCCTGAGTACACCATGTTACACCTCATCATAGATGTTTAATTCTTAATGGTGAAGAGTTTCACTCGTGTGCTTTCTCACAGCCATCTCACGACAATGAAAACAGACGGTCATTAATTTACTAAGTGACACCCAAGATGTCTCTGTAGTACTAAGTGAGAAATACATCCAAATACACATTTGGTATAAATTAAATAATATAAATATTGTTAGATTTTTCTTTTCATTTCCTATAAAAATATTGAATTAAATTTCTAAGTGACTCACAGTTTATTTCTGAGTGTACAAATTGGGGTGACTTGAGAGTCCCTCCTTTTCACAAAATGCCCAAATTCTGTTCTCTGAAATGATGCCTAGAGAAAGAGTGGCAAAATGAGCACACATAAATGAAAGCATATCAAAACAACGGTAATTTCTGAACATGTTGGCCACTGCACAGTCAATACTGTAATAGAACCGACTATTCTCCTCACTGGAACATTGCTCCCAAATGTAAAAGGAAGATCTAGTGCTGCTCACATACCGCGCAGGCCAGGATCTTCCAGACTGCGTAGGTATATGAACAACGTGTTTGATTGCAGCACCCACTATTTGAAACCTAATGTTCCATCAGATCAAGTGGAAGTTATCCAGCAAATAACAGCAGTGTGTGTCAACGACAGCAGAACTGTGTCTTGTTTTTCCTCCTAGTTCCTGTTTCTCCTAATGTGGGCTTGGTGGCTAATGGCTTACTAAAGCCTTTCTCTAACAAAACGTTCTGTTTCTTTGTAGCACTCAGTTTTGTCTACATGCAGCACAGCTTGTTTTTCATAATTCTCTCACTGCAGATTAGGATGCTGAAAAATACACGTCAATAAAATGGCCTATATTTCATAAGAAACTCTTACGGGTGAAGTGCAAAACTCCAGTTTAATTAGCAGACTTACACAGCTTTGTAACAGGGCTCCTAAGGGATGAGAAGAAACGGAAGCCCTTGTTTCTTGCCTCTGCCCAGACAGCAGTATTGAATCTATTCCACAAGCCTGATCCATAGCAGCCTCTTCACCAACATTTAGCTGAACGAGCAATGCACCACGGCCCTGTCAGTTTTTCCTGAGATGTAAGAATTATAAAAAAAGGTGTTTGTTCAACATGCTGCACAAGGCATATGGCTTACATGTGGTTAAAGCTCCAACACACACAGAACGTTGTTCTGCAGATCAGCACTCCCTGTTTTACAGATATACCTGCACATTAAACATGCAAACACAGACATAAAAACCCCGGGATGTGATCCATATCTCTAAACTAAATGCTATTATACTACTCCAAACAAGATATTAACAAAATGGCCTTCCTTCTTTAAATGTTCATTAAAAAAATGGGGAATATCAGCTTTTTTTTTTTCATATGGTTGTCTGGAAGACTCAGGCATCCACGAGTGCTTGTATCTGAGCAATGCAGACGGCCACATGACACTCACAAACATGCATTCCAAGTGTGGAGCTGAGCTGAAGAATGTGCTGCTGTTCTCAGCAGCTATAATTATCACAGTTGCAGTTCTTATCATCACCCACACAGGTGTATTATCGTGTAATACAAAGTTGAAAGAACCTTAACTCTTACTAAAGAACTGGAGCAGCAGGCGACAGAAGACCCAAAGCTGTTGTTTCTGACAGCAGTGATCCAGGAATCTCCAATTCAACCCCTTCCTGGTTGCTGTGCTCCAAGTCTCTGCTGGGCTGTAATTTGAGATGCAAAGTCTCTCTTTTGCTTTGCTATTTTCCTCATCTTTAAAAGTTCTGATTCATATAATTCATGTAATCAAAATACTTATCAATACTAGGTGAGCTTCACTTACAAAGAATGAGACTAGATTTGAAATACATGATTCCTCTAGCACCAGTGACAGTGAATGGCTTAGTTTGAAGCCAAACACATCAATTCATACATTTATTAGTACTTTTACCTCCTGGCTGTTTCTGGGCACTTAAATAGGATCAAACTGAGATACTGAATTAGAATAAAAGGTTTTTTCATATTTATGCACTTCCCCCACATTCAATAAACTGAGGGTCTTAGAAATAATACTTCAATGACACATTCAAGATATAAATCAATTACTATAGATCAGGAAAGAAATATTGTACAACTATTATTATCTTTGTGCCGCACTGGTAACCAAGAAACTGGTCCTCACTTTAGGCACAAAGCTCTAAAACGCTTGGGGAGGTTTACTACATGAAATAGAACAAGGATTCTACCTGAAAGAAACATTTCAGCGCTTTTCATGGATAGAAGCACAAAGCAGTTAAACTGTGTAATTCAATGGTTACTGTGTCTCCCAGGGCAGGCATCAGGTCTGACACTCTAGTGACAAAATTAGCCTTTGCAATTCTGACCTTTGAAAGACATCTATAAGCCAAATCAGACAGTTGCATTAGAAAATAGTTTTCCGTGCTAGTAATTACAAAAAGTATTCTGCCCACACCAGAGCAAACAAAATACTCATTTGAACAGGCTGAGAATACTTATATTAGTGCCTGCTCAGTTGCAGTGCTGTGTAGCAGATGTAAAGCAGCTGTGCTTTTCTGCTTGTGTGCCAAGAACGTGACTAGAATGGTTTAACCAGAGAAACCCAGCTTCCCTCCTCCATATTTTCCCTTCCTCTTGGCATCCTCTTCTCATTCTTCTGCTCAATTGTTCCTTTAATCCATGAAAGCAGTGCAGTGATGGAGGCTCTTTCATGTAGACTTCATTCACACTGGCAGTGCTCTTGATCCCCACTCCTCCTTCCTGAAGCACACCACAGTTGCGGCTTTTGCTCTTTCCCTGTTGATCTTAAGGGTGGTACATGCTGTTGGAAGCGTTTTGTGGCCTGAGGTGTGGTATGTATAGAAGAGGAAGTCTGAGGACTCTCCAATCTGCTTGGGACTGAAAAGGCTTGAAAAGAGATACGCATACAATCTCTGTATACTTTTAAGACAGCTCGGGGCAATGTTTCCATAACATCAGCGCTGATGTCCACAGGTCCATCTCTTCTCTGCTTTCCTCTCTTTCTAGCTCTCATTAATGCAATGATTGGTTTAATTTCAATAAATGCAAAACGATTAAATATTTGAATCAACACAATCAGCAGGGCTGTTGTAAAACATTTCGATGCCTAGCCAGGCTGTCAGCTCAGTGACAGTTCTTTCACCTTCGAGACAGAAGCATGTGAGTGATAGATGGGTTCATTGGAAGAGCACAGAGGGATTTGTGGCTCACTCCACTGGGATTTATAAGAATGTTCTTGATTCCTTCAGAGTTGTTGCCATAATTATCCTATATTTTTTATCAGTTCTAGTTTTATTTTGTGTTTGTGCTTTTTAGCCCACTGTGGATGTTGTACCTTGTGCATTGTTTTGGAAAGCACAATACACTCAAATGCATGATTTGCATATGCAAATGCTACGTTTCCGTGTGCAAATAACAACGATTCCAGGAACTGTAAGCATAAAAGATTGTGCTGATAGAACTATTCTCCTGTTAATCAGAAGCGAGATTTGATTCTTTATGAAAACACAGCTCAGTGATGTTTGCCAGAAATTCACCATTTAATCTCCAGCACCACAACTGAAAACTTTTGGCAAATATGAATAAATCTGAAAGAAAAAAGAATTAAGCCAAGCATAATCACTTCTTTGTTCTTTGAAGTTCTCCCAGTGTTGCGTTATGAACAGTTGTAACAGTCGCACTATTTGCTTTCTTCTCTTGGTGGGGGCATTAGGGAAGACACTGTGTGGAATTTAAGAGTGTCAACTTAAAATCATTGAAAAAATGAAGAAGAACATCAAGATCTCAACTGTAAACCCACGAGAGCCCTCTGTGAAAGACAAAGTCAATGACAAAGGGGCTTGACAAGCTCAGAACTCCAGAACTGTATGAATGAGACCCACACGTAGGAAACAACTGTAAATATAGCTCAGATTTCCATTGTTAAGTGGGGCAATTTTCAAGCCACTATTTTGGTAAAGTGTAAAAGAGAATTCTTCTGTTAGGAGTCAAATTCAGTTTTGTAACTGATTCTGCAATATGTGGAGGGACAATTCAGCGAGCCCAGCCAAATTCCCAGCCTTCTCCTGACTCTGAAACGCTTAACATCTCGTTTATGGGATGCAGTCAGTCTGGCTTATCACATTAAGTAAAGTCAAAGAACCAGAAGGGACTTGATTAGTACTCTCTACACCACATCATAATAGTTATGAGCAGAGATATGACAGCACCTGTGTGGGTGTACCACCTCCAACTATCTGTGCAGTGCCACAGGTAGAGAAGCAAACCTTTGGCACCCCCTGCAAACAGGCAATTAAAAGCTGCACATCCATGAGATACATGCTGGTCAGGTGGCTCAAACAACAGCTTTAGCAGAGGCCAAAATCAGCCCTTTGTTTTTAGTGCTGCTAGAAAACAGGTGAGATTTTTGTGGAAAAAAACTCTATTTTTCATAATTCTACTTATTTCAAGTGTGGAAATGGAAGCCTGCAGGCATTAATGTGTGCTTAGCTGCTTAAATACCAATAATAATTCTATTACTTGGGTGTTTTGGAATGCCTTATAAAAGGAAAGGCATATTTAAAAGAAAATCTGAAGTTCTTTTCCTAGGATATTTTAGCTAGATTATGCTGTATATCCAAATAACATACACGGATCAAAAAAAGAAGGAAGCACACCAGGTGTTTTGAATATTTTCAGTTCTCATCTAAACACTGCACCAGCAGAAGCCAAGCATGATGAAGCTCTTCACAGTATGCAACAGCACCGGTTTTCCTTAAAAATGAAGTTTAGTGCCTGAGTTTGTCTCTAAATGCTTAAAAGTGGCTCCATGGAAACACATGGAGCCTTCTAAGACAGATTTAAAGAAAGGTAGGAGGAGTCCAAGGAGAAACAGTTTGAGAATATTGATTTTACAACTGCAGAAAAAGAAGGTGGAATATGTGCTGGGAAAGTATGTGGAATTTAAATGAATCCTATAAATAACATTTACAGCATACACATCTGTACAAAGGCAGAAGGAACAGGGAGAAAGAGAACTTTCTAATTCACATTAGTTGCCATAGTGTTATTAGGTATAGTCATCATTCAGCTGGAATGTACAGGTTTGGATTTCTCAACCCTTATTTCCAAATAATTACACATTTCCTAGAAGGTTACACGAACGACTGAAGTTTGTAGCTACAGGGCCCTGCTCAACCTCAGCCTGAACTGGGGTTTCATCTGATACTGAGTTTCTCCATAGGAAAGTTGTTGTATACTTTGCAAAACAAAGTATTCAGAGGAGTGTTCTGATTTTGCAGTGAAGCATTCATTTCTTTCTAGAACACAACATGTCTGTGTTGTTTGGGGCTCTGTTTGCTGAATGTATGATGATCTTGCAGTGCAGGGATCCCAGCAGCAGAATAGCCGGATATCATTTCCAGACTTATTGCTCTTCTTTGACTTGAATTCCTCCATTTTTACATATTCATTTTGTTTCCAACACTTTTCATCTTCCTCTGTCTTTCGTTGCAACACAAATGCAGAACCCAACAACCACTGCATGTAAACAGTCCATCTGATGCAGCCACAAGTGCAGCTGTTTACAAACTGGAACAGCAAACTCCATACTACTCAGTATAAATTCACATCAGCAAATCTGCCTTTCGTTCAGTAATTTTACTTTTCCATACTTATTTGTTGTCATGTTGATGACAACAGTTTCAGAAGTACAGTATGTTTATCAGAAAGATGCATATTCAATTAATATCGCTTTAGGCAATTTTCGCTAAAAATCAGAGCTTGCAAATCTCTCCACAATTCACACATGTAATACAGCCCTTCTGAAGATGTTACAGCAGTATTTCTGTTCCCCCAGAAGACCTTGCCTTGCTCATTTAGAACTTGACTAGAACTTTATTTACAGTCAGTCTAAACTAAATACATTAGGAATGGAAAGCTACAAAGCTGATCCTTTGATCTGTCATCACAGTTTTCCCAACATTCATTATCAAGCAGTTCGTTACCACTGTCTGAGCCACCTTAAATTGGTCTGTCACTGTGAAAAGCTCACGATTGGTATCTGCACAAACACACATACAAACAACTCCTACAATAGGAGTGTAGGCATTTGAGAGATCACATTTGAAAGCTGTCTCCATTACGCTTGAATTGTAAAATCCAGGAAAAAAAAGATGAGATTTTTTTTCATTAAAATTTTTATTTCAATGTATTTTTGTTTTTAGTCCTAAGCAGCATCAAGATGGGCCATGCCAGGAGGGCAAATATAAGCAGATGCCTATTCATTTATGTCCAGATCATCATTAATATCTCATTTTTCTCAATATTATGTAGCAGAGCATCTTTGCTGCAACCAGATGCCACTGGGTTAATTGAGAGCACAAACATCTTTTAAGTGGAGCTCTCTTCTTGAAGGCTTCCTATCTGTTGCTGATAATGCGTCCACCTGACCACAACAATTATCCCCTGCAGAGGAGTGAATATTTCTGAGTATCTGTTGCAGCGCAGCAGAAACTAAACACGTCAAATCAATTTTTCATTTGTAAATGTCTCTCTAAATCATCTGGAGAAGAAACCTCTCCAGTGACTTACAGCCATCATTAAATACATTTAGTGGGAAAATAAATTTGGTTTCATGTTTTATGAGCTCCTATTCAAGGTATCACACCGGAGTTCTGCCACTTGTTTAATTAAGAATTGATTACACTTTTTTGTTCCACTCTTACTTTAAGAATACTCATTCTCCAGCCACAGATGGAGGCTTTCCCCTCTTTTTCATAGCCTCAGTAGCACTTTCTAAACACAAGAGGAGAAACACAGATTATGGGATAATAAAATGGCTGGAACTGCATCATCACTACTAATAAAGAGCTCATAACAAGAAACTCTTAACATTTGCTAAACTTTCATTAGGTTGGTCTTGTTTCCTAAGCAGATCAATGCATCTCCCAGAGCTAAGATAAACTTCTGCATGCCTTGTTTAAGAATGCCAGATTGCAGTCCCATCCTGCAGTACTTCAAACTTACATGTATCCACATATAACAGTCCTTACATCCACACACTCCCATTTGAAAAGAGGTCTTGGCAGTGCACAAAGCAAAGCTCATGATAACTCACAAGTAAGCATTCTAACCTCATGCTGGATTGCAAGCTTGAATGAAAACGACACCAGCCAGTGCCACAAGAAGTGTCTTATAGTCAGGTCAAGGGATTCAGATATGCACCAGTTTTCAAGTTTAACTGTAAATTTCATTTATCCTGTTTTAAACCAAGTCTATTTTTGCACCTCCATTTATTTCTTAGTCTACAGAGGCTGTTCTTGTACAATAGGTTGAATGTCATTCTTGAACTAATGATCCACTGGGTTTGCCAAGCACATGAGTAAAGTCGAGGACCCCTAGAGCCAGGCAGGGAAACTGCTTTGGGCAAACAGCCACACTGGTTTCATCAGTACAGAGGTATCCTGATAAGGATTCTTAATTTAATGGAACTCCTGCAAATAAACAAGCTTAATGAAGATTGCTCCCTTCCTGGAATTCATCTTGTTGCACCAATTTAATGCCATCACTTGCATAAGAGACTCTGACAAAGTCTCTGAAAAAAATTACAAAATATGCAAATTCAAGCACTTCAAATGCTTTCATTTTAATTGTATAGAATGCAGAGCAGAACAATTCCACTGAAAATGGAAAAAACATGAGAGGAAACTGATACATTTGCATCACTATTTTCAGAATTGCTCTCAAGCACAAGAGTCCTCCAATCCACCAGTTCCTCTGAATGAGTGCAGTTGTCACAATGGGTTTGTAGAACTGCATGAATGTCTTCATTTTTTTTCCCGTGGACCTCACAAAACTCCAATTCAGTTTTCTTGGAAGTGTTGAATCCTGCATAGATTTTCTGAAGTTTGTAAGTGTTACCATTCAACTTTGGATCACATTCAACTGAACCCATGACCCGTTTTAGATGAATTGAGGTCCATCTTCAAACAAACCTGTGCTGAGTTGTGGCTTGGCATCCCAACAACCTCAGTTTAGTGGTTTTAACAGAATTTGGGGGTTCTTTTGAATCAGAGATAAGCTCAAGATGAAAAATTCCAATCTGGGCCAGGAGTTGTGGGTATTTAGATCCAAAGTTGTGGTTCTGGCTCAGTTCTAAACAGAATCGTAACCACAGCTCAAATTAAAACTGAGAAAAGAACAAATTTAAAGCCAGTCAACAAAGAAAAACAAATTTTGCACAACTCCTTTGGTTTAATATTTTGACTGTGAATGTTTTAGGCTTAGTAGCACCAACAGTCCAGCAACTTCTGAGACACTAGAAAGGAATTTGGAGTCAAAATTTATCCTGACTGTATTTCAGAAATGCAGCTGTCCTGTGGCATATTTGTGAATGCACACTTTGTTTTGACTTAGGGCTTAATTTACCTCTGCTTTCTAGATGGATAAATTCAACTCTAATGCTCAGGTGTAGCTCACACGGAATAAGATCACATCCATAAAAAGGAAACTGATCTCCTTCCAGTATTCAAAAGTACTTTTATGTGCTAAACTGCCTCCTCAGTGGTTAATATTTATCAAACAGTTCAGAAAAACACCATCACAAAGGAGAGATTTTTTCCCTGCAGGGCTTCAGACTCTAAATTATCTCATTCTACAGTGCATGCTTGTATAAATATTTATTTTTAAAAAATGAAGGGCTGCTATTATTGAATGAGAAAACAATAATAAAGAAACCCCGTGTTTTCAAAAAACATCTTATAAAATGATGATATTGTTTTGTTTGGTATGAAAATTCAGGCACTGGACCTAGCATGATGAAAAACAGTCCAAACTCATTTGCTTTTAATTTATAGATGCTTTCCTGAGGAACAGGCACAAGTTATTCAATCTATTCTGTGCAGTTTGTCATGCTGAATTAGAAATGAAGTGGTAAGCAGTAGTATCAGGATCCCTTAATCCGTCAAGTTAGCTCCTATACAGTATTTTAACAACATGCACGAACAAAATCCTTACGGAGTGGAGAAGATTTCAGGACAAAATAATTAAGTGCAAGTACAGAAAAGATTCATGAGAATCCATAATTAAAGGCACATGCAGGAGAACTGTGTTCTTGTGCTTCCCTTCAGTAACAGTTACAGCCTTGAGGATATCACCACAATCAGAGGCCTGTTGAGCAGAACTAAGGAGTATCCACATCCCAAACACTTTGGAAGTTTGTGTTTGGAAGGATAAGAGAGAGGGGTGACCGTCAATGCTATTCTATCTCAGGGTGTGGCCTGCTAAGGTGTATGGAAAATAGCACATAGCATAGGAAAGATGAATATTTCTGAATAGCAGCTCTGGTGTGATAAAGAAGCTTAGCATTATTCCTTCATCAAAACATCATTCCTGCAGTTGCACCTTTGCACAACCTCAAGCTCCTTCATAAAATTCAGGCTTTGGGAAGACACCAAGCAAAGACACTCTCCCATGTAGGCAGTGGTCTCACATATCTGCCAAGTATGCCACCAAGTGGACAGTGAATGACTGCTCCCCTAATTAGCCCAGGGCTGTGTTTTGAGCTATAGCACTTCCCAGTTGAACTGAATGACAGACAGTTTAAATGCAGTATTTTACAGCTTAGGTGACTGGAATTGAAATTACCGTAATGACCAATCCTTTGACTCTTTCTCAGCAATTTCACAGCAGATTAGTAGAATAATATAAAGTGGATTTTATGTACAATGACCAAATGGAATATCTTTCCTATCTCAGCAGAGATCATCTTCAGAGAGGAAAGACAGGCCATGAGTAAGGTGCTAAAATAGATGCAAGTTCATTTCCCTACCCTGGGCAAATCACGTATGTTCTCTGGTTCAGACTAAGATGGGGATAGCAGCACTCTGTCCTACTGCCTTTATATGTGAGAATAAAAGGTTTCTCTGATGCTATTTCAATATAGGTTATGTCAGTGATGGAGAGAGATGAAGATTCATAATGCAAAAGAAGAGCAGAGGCATGAGTCAGAGAAAATAACATGCAATTCAACTAGCCTAGTATCCACTCAACTATCGTTGCAAAGGAGTTGTGCTCTTTATCTCTGACAGAAAAAAAGAAAAGAAAGAAAAGTAGAAATGCAGGAGAAAGTGTCTTACCTAAAGAATAATGCAGCCATCCAAAACTCCTGACTTGAGTGCAATGAAGGAAAACACTAACAAAGCATGAATTACTCAAGCTAGACTTCAGATTTTAGCACTACATGCTATTTGCCTGGTGTCCAGGAGGAACTACATAGTCATTGTGGCTTCTCCCATCAGCACTTAAAAGGAGCTCAATTCTTTGGATGTTTTTGGGATGAAAATTGGTATAGATGGAGGGGGGGGGGAGGTAGGATGAGGTTGTCAATGGCTTCACCTGCTTTTCTTATGTAGAATGGAGATATTTATTGGACAAGGACAAAAGATTCTTATTCACAAATCTGACAAGCTCAAGAATTTGAACTACAAAGAGAAATATAACTCTGTACATTCAAGAAATGAATTGGAAAAATGCCCTGGCTTTCTTTCCATTTCTAAAACTCCCTTTGTTTCATTATCTCTACTCTTTTAGCATCGGAAGTTCATGACCTATCAATCAAGCAAATATGAAAAGTAACTGCTAAGCACATACTTATGTGAGAACCATGTGTAGTTCTTGGCATCATGTGCACCCTCAGCCTCCTTTGAGCCCACTCACTTCTCTTCTGAGCACTTTATTCTTGAAAGAATGGTCTACTGTCATAGAAGTCATTTAACCATTGACAAAATGCCTGCTTCTCCGATTTTAAATTTGTAATCTGTGTAGGAATAATTATTTGATTCAGGAACTTATGTGGGCAGATGGCTTTATCCAATGAATCGTTAATAGAGACTAAATTTTAAGCACAAACGTCAGCAGAGATACACCAGAGTTCGGTGTAATGTTGATTCCTAAAACATGTGATAGATCCTTTGGCTCTACAGCAGCCTTACTCATAGGACAAGGGACTCCTACTTTTCATAGTTTCATTCAAGGTTACCACTCTTTCTACAAGAAATGCCAAGTGATGTATGAGAATTAAAGCAAGTTTGGGCATAAATTTGAATAAGTGTATGTTTTCGAGATAAGCAAATGATTAGCTGATTCTCTAGCTTATAAGAGACTGGAAAGGAGAAAAGTCTGACACTATGGTTCAGATCTAAATAGGAAGCAAAGAAGTAACTAAAATATCAGAAAGGGATTCAGGAGATCTAGTTTCAGATTTCGTGCATGATCTTAAGAAATCTGATAATCATTTTCTCTTCCATAATCTCTCAAATTGTCCTTTCATGCTTTGCTTTATTTATAAAAGTTAATTAAATCACAAAGGCAGTAATTATTATTTTTTTACAACACAGGAGTATAGCACAACTGGCCCTCATTCCAACTAAAAAAATGGTACCTTTGGTACCTTGGTACATTAAAAGACTTTAAGAATGCGATACATTAGGAAAGGGAAAATTTGGGAAAATAGGCACCATCAACACAGCTACGTCATCTCCTGTGATTATGAGAGGCAGTAGATCAACTATGAATTCTAACAGTAGTAGTATCAGGACCAGACTTAATAGTTGCAAACTGTGGGATGTGCTCAGCACACCAATGTGCAGCAACATACAGAGATTAATCCAAGAAAAAGCTGCTAAAAGTGTGGGGGGGGGGGAGGGGGGGAGCATACCAGAATGATAATTCATCATGGAAACTGTCACAATAAATGAAAGTACTGGAGCAATTAGCAGACACAGTACTAAGCACGGTGCCACTTTCCCCATTTTAATTGTACTTCATCTTATTCAGAAGCTAAACTCAAGCTGAACTCCGTTGGATATGGCAGAACTGACTCATTTTGGAGAACACAATGGTCTAACAGTTAACTTCTACTTTTCTAACAAAATACAGAGTAGGAGTATGAGGAAAGAAACATGGGGAGAAAGAACTGGTGGCCTGGAAGATTTTGCTCAGAATAATATTCTAATTGCAGACTCTTTTAAAAAGGTACAGAGTGCTTCATATTAATCTGGGTACTGAATCACCAGTATTTTAATGTTATCCTTTCCTTGACAGCTGTGAAAGCCCACATCCTCTTGTCCCTCACTGGATGTCTGGAGAGTAAACTGGAGAGCAAGGCATGGACCCAATGCTACCAGCACCAGAGCAATAGAGGATTCTCTGGGAGGTCTATAGTTTGATGGGGGTACTTTTCTGGCATGAAGGCAGCAGCACAATTCTTTGGAGGTCAGTGGGAGAGCAATAGAAAGCTCTATCTGCACTTCTTTGCTTTGTTGAGGATGTGCAAAAAAGGAATTGTAATCCCCAAGAAAGGGATGCTCAAGTCACTCAGCTACAAAAATACAGGAATCAGAATGCAGACATGATAGCCGAGCAGCCAGGAAAACAAATGAAAAGCAAACCAAAAAAAAAATAAAAGAGAGGGGGAGGAGAGAGAAAAAAATTCATTACAACAGATGGATGAAATGTTCTGTAATAAAACATGACGTTGTTTTTGAGGTTGTAAGTGTTGTGAGACAGAATTGCTTTCTTCATTGTACCTACAACTGAGCATCCTGGCAATTTGTGCTGCCTGTGGCTGTCTTTAGATGAGTGGATGTGATGTGCAAACTAAACTGAATTGTTCCGAGGAACAAAATGCAATTCCATATACTTCAAGGAGTTCCTCAGCAAAGTGTTTTTCCCAAAAGGTATCATTTTGATAAGGGGATAGTTTTTACTCCTGTCATGTGACACTGATTTGTTGCAATTTTTTAATCAGAGATTAACAATTATTCTTCTTGACACTACATTCTAGTTTTTTAAGTTTTCAATGAGATTTAATAATAGAGGAGAAAAGAGAAAAGAAAGATTTTTGGCACTCTTTCATCTCTCACACAAAACAATGATTGTTTTGGCATCCAGAGATGTCAGCTCCATGCTCAAAGAAGATTCCACTTGTATTTGCATAAAGGTAACAGAACTACCATTATCTCCAGCAGGGCTTTGTCTTTTTTTTTTTCCCCCTTTAAGAAAAAAAAGTACCAACACAAGGCCTTCCACTAAAGAGCTACTAAGTATATTGTTAATATTAAATAATTACATACACATCAATCAAAATGTTTGTTCAGGACTACCTCACATGAGAGCAATCAAGTACGGAGAACCAGAATGTGGCATGGCTGAAACGAAGTCTTATGATCTTGTATGTTCTGGTTCTTAAGCCCTTCTTGCTATCTTTCTCTTCATATACCTTTGTCATGAACAGAGCTCATTTTGTAAGCAGACCAATAATCTCATCATGTTCTTAGCTGAAGGCTGAAATATTTTGGCTACCACTCATCCATCTCAGTACGTAAAACAGTCATGCCATACAGGATCAGAGCAAGCTTTCTACCAGTGAGTACTGGAAACTAGCTTTAGAGGTGATTTTTTTCCCTATCACTCTATAAGAAATCTTCAGTATTTATACAATGAGGTTAAGAGTAGACATCTCTAATTTTATAGTGACAACTACTCAGCTCAGCACAAATACTACTGTGATGAATACAGAAAGGGCTATAAAAAGTACAGCATTCTGTCTGTATGTTATAAGGACATGGGAAACCATCACATCTACCACAGCACGCAGCCAGCAAAGAGAACACCTCTAGTTAAGAAGTTTCTGCCCACTGGAGACACATAACTCTGGGGCCGTGCATTCTGAGTCATTCCCTGGCATAAACTCTCATCTCATGGCTGGGTGGAACATTCCTGTCTAACAACTGCATATCAACATATGAAGAACAGCTGTGTTTCAGCTTTGTGAAGACTTTGCACTGCTTGAGTACTCTTGGGCACTGACAGGCTGCTAAAGGAGATGGGGCATAAAACACATTGGCTCTTCAGAACAAAGAAGCCGCAGCACCGATGAAGACCAAAGTCCTGTAGAAAAGCAGTGTGGCTAGAACTCTAGTCAACACAGTTATATTCCAATCCTCCACCTGCCATCAGTCCTCTGCAAAATTCCTGGATCATTCTTCACCCTCATGTGCTACTTAGAATGCAAATTCTTTACTCTTTAGGACCTACTTCCACTGTACGTTTCACAATTCCTGATGGCAGAAGCCATTTAGGGTCTTCAGGCCTTATAAAATAGAAACAGTAATGGCAAAGCTCCTATGCAAAGCTTCAAAGCTATATGCCAGAAGAGTTAGGAGTGTCTCATTTTATATCTACATGTTGATCACACAATACAGATCTTGCTATTCACAGAAAGATCTATTTCTCATTTTACCATAACTTGTAAGAGAATCAATTCACACACAATCCTCCTATATGCAATTTACAAATGCAGCTTTAACCTTAAGTACAGATACTTAGAATCAAAACACAGTGTTTTAGCAGAGCATTTCTCCTTGCTCCCCATGCAATCTGAAGACTATGTGAGCTGTGCTTTGCAGTGAGCTGCGTTGGAGCTCATGGCCACATGCTGCTTGCCTTCATTAATCATTATCATCCTGCTGCTTCAGGCCCTAGGAAGCCTTGTGGATTTCATAAATAAATTACTTAATGAAACCATACCACTTTAAAACATACCACACAAGTAATTAAAATGTATAACTACTACCTTGTGTTACAGGACATAGTGTAAAAACTATACCTTATAAAACCTGCTGCATGTACTTGGCTCAGCCTGGTCAGGGAAAGAAACCAAGAGATTCTGCAAGTGAACAAGCCCAGATTTAGATTTACTTCTGCCTATAGAAGGTTTGCTTCTACGTTGCAAATATCCATTAGACTTAACAAAATAAAATGTGACCTTTAAATTGTAGTTCTGAATGTGCTCACAGAGGATATAAGAAGCAACCACATTATCTATCTTAGAGATGTGTGACAGCCTTCCTATTTGCGTACATATGACCTTCTGGTATTGATGGACTTATTTTCTACTGTAACAAGGAAATAAAAGATGAGCATGGATCACTCTCCTAGCAGAGCACGAGCACTGAATTCACACATTAGCAGGGAAGCCACCTTAGGCAGATTGCAGTGAACTACAAGACCCACAAAAAGAGATCATTGATCCTTATTTTGCATGATGATAAATTGAACTTCAGGGTCCAAATGCAGTCAGGCTTCCCATACTCAGAGAAAGTGTGAATAGGTGGTCTGATTTTTAGGAAGAACTGGACATGCTGTCCATACTTTTTGCTGTGTTTATACATATCTGCTTACGTTGCAATAAGTCACTGTGCACTTGATAAAGTGAGGACACATGCTTTAATTCATAACAAAGCAAAGGAGAAAATGGAGGAATTCAGAGAACAGAAGAGGAAGATCACCTGTTAGAGGTTTGGAAAGCAAGGAGTGAAATTCCAAGTTTAATCAAGATATTTTAAGGTAGGCAGAGGAAGAGAGGTCCACTGTAACTGAGTTCTCTGAAGTGAGAAAGTATGCTGCCAACCACATTTGGGGCAGATGATGCTAAGAATGTAGAAGGAACACTGCTGATTGAATTGCAGTATATTCAAATGAAGAGGCCAAGCTATATTTGAATCACCACATGTTACATAGACTGTAACAGACAAACTTATGTGCAGGAAGGAGCTTTGAGGAAAATTTATTTCTGCATGCTGACTTAATACACCATCCTCAGGAGGTAAGGTCTGATAGGAGGTCACAAGTAAGGTTTATAGTTTAAATGCTGAAATCCATATGGGATATGGGAAAAGGAGATGTACTACTCACAGATCGGAAGCAATACCCTCTTAAACCTGGGAACTTTCCAGGCTTGATCTTGGCCTCATTTACATCTCTCAATACTGCATGTGCAAGTATAGTTTTAAGAACACGCGAACAAGAGGAAACTGACTTATTTCCATTATTTTAAAAGTGTAGATTCTTTTGTATTCCATTTTCCTGACCCATCAGATTGCATGAATGGCACATGGAATAAAGCTAGCTCCACTACATCTTGAATGCTTACTCTACTCTGGGAACAATTTCCTTTCTTTTACAACATGCAGCGTTGATCGGGCAATAATTACAGATGCACATAAATTTATTGATGTGAATTAAAGTCAGTGTAGTTATTCATGTGTGTAAATTGAAGCATCTGCAATGCCAAGAGTAGATTTTGTGTTGCAAGCAAAGAAAACTGATCATAACTATGTGAAAAATAGATTTCTGATTAGTGTTTTAATACAATGACATGTTTCCAGGATGTGAATACAGAGATTTGTACCTGATACTGAAATAATATTAATTAGTGCTACAATATGAAAAAGAAAGTTGACCAAACAGTGATTTTTACAGTCTGATATATCTCTAATCCAGCATCTTGCCACTCCGAAAATAACTTTAGGACCTCAGTGAGTTCTTAAGTAGAAATACCAGGCACACAAACAGTGTTCCCTACTGATGCATATGCCTACTTATTTAAAACAAATTTTGAAAACTGAACAATTTCTTCTTTGATATTTCTTTTGTCCAGATGAACACAGAATTAGACAGTACAAATCATTCAGAGTCTGTCATTCTCTCAGCATTCTAATTTTCAAGGACATCACAACAAAGAAGTACTCAGTCTTCTGGTTAGTAAACCACCCAGAACCCAGTTTGATGGACACATTATTTTATCCTTGAATCATATAATTTTTACCACCATCATTTCCATACCAGCACAAAACATAAGATATCAGCAAAGAAACAGAAAGAACACTTTCATCAAGAGAATAAATTATGATTCAGAGTCAAGGAGTGCAAGGGCTGTTATACTGGGCCTATTCAGAGCCTGGAGAGCAATCATTTTAGTTACATGAAAAACTGTTAAAGGTCAGGTTGATCATCAAATGTCAGTCACACTAATTCCACTGGGCCAACTCCTGAGGTTCCTGACTCATTTTTTATTCTGGAAAAAACAGAGTCCCACAAAGAAGGAAAAATTTTCAGCAGTAATCTGTCTTTTTCTATCTGAGTTCACGTTAACTACCCATGCAGCTGAAGCACAGTCAGGCCTGGCCATCAATGGAGGGTATCAATGGAAAGTAATGTAGCAAAACCTAGTATTCATAGTGAAATTATCCAGACAGAAGGCATACTAACAAAGTACCACTGCCATGGCATCCATTACTGCCATTGGCAGGCAGTGGTCCTGGGACTGATGGACACGTAAGCTGACACAGTACAGCTGTTTCCACATTTGTGTTCTTAAAAGGTCATGAAAAAGTTTTATTTTTGGTTTCAAATTCTCATCTTTGACCTGACAATCCACTCAACTACTTCAACAAATACTTGAGCTTACCTGCCAGCAAACTGTTACCAAATTAATCACTTAATAACAATTGCAGTGAAAAAGCAGAAATCAGTTCTGCAAAAGGTGATGGAGACTTAAAAGAAATGCCAAAGCCCACTTTCTATCAGGTAAGCATGTGAATATCTTCAGGTCTTAAAGATAAAACCAGAATTGAGTCCTAATTGCTAATGGAAAACCATCCAATGTATGCCTTTAATAACTGAGGCCCATCAGTGTCCTAACTGAAGATTATAACGAACTCATTGTATTTTCAGTTTCATGGCTGAATTCTCCATTTACGTTCTTTTGTACAGTGATCCTGGATAGGATGAGAAATGTACACAGAAGTCTGAGATGCCACAACCTGAAGTATAAGAAAACTACTCTACAGTTACAGAATCAAATATAATCATATCACTGCTACTAGATTGTCTTCCTTAGTGAAATTACTGCTATTGTGTTTGCCATGGAAAAAAAATCAAGTAAGAACCAGATGTCTCTTTCTTTTCTGTAAATTCAAACCCCACTGATGTGACAGCTGAATGGCAGTAAAGGAGGTATTCTGAGAACTGCCACGTGCAACGTACAAAGAGCATTTCCTTCATTTCCAGGTGTTTGGATGGCTTTCTCACATGGACAATGACTCGCAATTTCAGCACCAGAGTTAAAAAACAACAACACAGAAGCACACAACTCTCAGCCATCTCAAAATAAAACTTTAAAGTGAAGAAAACCTTTTATTACTGATGTCCGCAATAAAATCATTGGAATTTTCTCACTGTTACACCAATAAAGTTTGGACCAATCACCCTGGAAAAAAAAGACTTTAGCAGAAGCCAACTGCAAGAAGATAAACATGACAACGGTATCTTCAGTACTGCATCTCCAAACTTCAGTCACTAGTGCCTCCTATTTGCATTTTCTCTTACTTGAGCTGTAACACTAAGATGCAAATCCTTTACATGGCCATCACTATGGCACTGCTGTGCCAGGGACTAGATTTTATTTTTAGAATGTAAAGCAACCTCAAATTTATGGGTGCTATGTAAATAAATAATCCAGTATTATTTTTGTAACTCTAAGGCACGTGGGCTTTTTCAAGTCTGCATGATGAAGCTGGACTTGGGCCCAAGATTTTTGTAACAACTATCATTGTTGTTGCATTAATACAATATAATTCTATGGGTACAAATACTTTTTTTATCCTTCCTTCCCTTGATTTCCATGCAGTTGTCACAGAGTCACATCAGACACAATCAGGAGCAATACAAAAAGCTTTCAGAACAAAGTATACTCATCCAAAGCTAAGAAGTGCTATTATTGCAGAAAAAAGAACAAACACTAATGGGGAAGCAAAACAGGATTTCATGGCAAATTTAACTCTCTCCAGAATTCCAAAGCATGTTATAAGAATCTGAAGTCAGGAAGGGTAAACAAGAGATTAGGATTCCAGAAGCCTCAGTCCTTGCAAAACCAGCTGCAATGCATGCATCTCCATTGGTCATCTCAATTAATTACTTTAACTTCACCACACCAAAGCCGCTACTTATCCCTTTCTTCTTCTGTGATCTTTGGGATTTCCCCAGGAACCATTTAAAAACAATTTAATCTTTAAAGAACTATTCTGCTGGAGTGATCCATATCAGTACCGATGGATTTGAGTAGTAGTAAGAATCGAGGTTTTTCCTTCATTAATTTCACTAATGAAATGGAAAACCCAACTTCACAGAGCTACTCGGAGGATAAAGGAATTGGCACTGATGAAACTTTTGCCTAGCAAATGCTGAGAATCTGATTCTTTCACGTGATTTACAACTGTATAAAGCAGAGCTAAATACAATAAAGCTTCACTGATATTAAATTATTCCTGGTATTTTTTACAAAAACTGTTACCTAAAAAATTACATGTGAAAAAATGAATGAGACAATTACCAGCACTACAAGAGACCTTCTGAGCCTTCTTCTTTACTGGAAATACAAGATGTTGAGTTTATTTTACTTATTTGACTGTTTGCCTTCCAGAGTACACAGCTGGAGGGCCAAGATTGCTTTCTGCTGAGTTATCAATTTCTCACAAATTAACTTCCTCCTTATCAATGTTCTCTGGCCAAATTAGAAAACTTGTCAAGTCTTCACTGGCAGGTAGTGATTTTAAGCACTGGAATTCAGTATTCTTGTGCAAGGTTACTACCATAACATAGTTATCTAAAATGTCTGCCAGATTCTTGCTGCAACTCTACCCAGCTTTTCTAAGGAAAAACACCTATCAGCAGTTTTGTAACAGTAAGAATCCAGACTCAACAGAAATTCAGGACTTAATCCTCCAAATTTTACTCACATTAATAATCATATTGGCTTCAAAGAGAGTGCTAAGAAGGGTAAGTCCCAATAAGCTGTGAATTACAGTGCTTCACACTTTGTCATTTTGAGTGTTTAAAAGACCTAAGACCCAAATCCCCATTTTACCATCGACTGCCTCTGGGACTGAAACACATCTGATGGCCAGCTAGACTAAATACTGTGGTATTTAAACAGAGACTAAGGGATGAAGTTTTCCTCTTAACTAGTTCCACCTAAAAGCCAGTGCCTGCTGAGCAGAGTCCTTCTGCAGTCAAAGAACAGAAATCCCTGGTTTTTGTGTAGTTAGCATTACTTCTGGCTCAATGTCATACTGTCTTACTCAAAAGTAGAGTTGGATGGGAAAAACAACTCAGTAATTAACACGCAATTTGTAGAAGAGGTAAAATATCTTCACAGTAGGGGTATAATGGAGTCATTATTGAAAGCTGCCTAAAAGCACTACATGAAAATAGAGAGAAAGATGTTTGACCTCAACCACACCAATTGCACAAATAAACCCTTAATAATAGCTTGCAATCACACTTGGCTGGGCATTATTTCCCAGACACGCAAGGTCTGCATTACAGGGCCAGAAGCAATGACTCACTCTGCCAGCTGCTGTGAAGGCACAGGGCAGCTTGTTATTCTGTCATAAGTTGTTTTGTGAATGCTGTAAAAGCTTCTGTACATCTGATCTCTCTCAAAAAAACCCAAAAAAACCCATTCACTGTCTGTAAGCAAGAAGGTAGGTAGCTTGCCCTGAAATGTCATTTGAAGTTAATTGTTGAAGGTGAAAAAAAAAAATAAATTGTTGTTCAAGGAAAAGGAAGACTCAAAGCATATTATTAAAAATACATTAAAAAAGAGCTGAACACTTTACACCTAAAGGCAACATAAATGCGTGCATAAATTGGTATTATAAGTGCATCTACGCCCATTCGCACTGCAGGCTGTGTATCACTAAGCAGCTCCAAACTTTAAAAGCAGACAACACTAAAAGCCTGTAGGTATTTTCTGTACCAGTTCTTGCCTACAACATCAGCTGTTCAAATTTTCACAAGCTGAAAGCAGAAACCAAAAAGCCAGCCTTCCATTTCTATAATCAAAGACTGCTCTAAGACAGCCTGTTATTTCTGCTATTTGTGTCACTAAAAGATTTAAGGTAGAGATGACTGTTCCAAGCCTTTGTTAGTCCAACCGTATGATCATTTCATGTTTTAGAGCTTGGTTTTTCTTATGCCTCTTTGCCTTTATGTAATATCTGTTATTTTCTCTTATCTGTCTGAGAGGTATGATACTGATCAAAATTTTAGCACAAGGCACTGCTTTATCAGCAGCGGGTCTCCAAAGGCCTGAAAATGAACAATCAACATTTAGCAACTGTCTAAAACTTTATTCAACATCTCTGAACATCTTAATTTTCAACAGTTGGTCTGAGTTTCTCCAAGGTTGGCTGAGTGAAATTTTGAGCAATCAGACATTTAAGAGGAGCAGTCCATGCTAGAAATAAGTTGCAACCACTTCTTAAGCATTCAGAGGGAAATCAGCAATATATCATGTTGCAAAGTACAAGATAAAAGTCTTTGCTTTTTTATCACATATCAACTGACCCTTCAGCCTGCTCCCTTCATTGAGAATGGCAGCACTCAAAGTCACAACATTTCTCATTTTCCAGACATTCTCTTCAGATCACAGACTGTGTTCACACCTCTTCAGTACCTTAAACAAAACACCTAAGTGAGACCTAGTGGAGTTCAAAAGCTTACATGTTAGTCTTTCAAAAGAGAGAAAATCACAGACAAAGTTTCTTGCTTGAGGGTATAAACCAGCTACTACATGAATGAAATTAGGAAATATGGTCACTTTTGAGCACATAATTCCAATATTATATTCTTGCAATGTTGTAACATAGGTCTGACCACTGTCAGAAGAATGTTTTGGACTAGATGGTCCATAATCACCCCAATGTAACAGCACACTTCTAGCCTTACCATCCCAATTGGTTTATTTGTAGCATCATCAGATGTGCTGTCCTGTCATGTTGTAATGAACATTAAAGCTCCAACAGGAAAAGCAAGTTTACTCCCTAGAGTTACCAGCTGAGGACAAAGCATCATTGAACACCAGTTATGCTAAAATTCAAGCCTGAAGTGAAGATAATTCTGTAACGCCTTAGGTCAGCAGTGCAAGAAAATGGCAGTTCTGTGCTAACAAAACCACAATAGATATTCCAGATCATTTTGCAGGAACTTGGATTATTTAGAAATAGTCATCTCCTATATATATTTTGATTTCAATTATAGATAACAGTTACTACTTCATGTACTGTGGTGTTTGCTCTGAGACCCTCAGACCAGAAACACAGTAAACTGTTAGTCAATGAGAAAGGGAACGTACAGAAATGCAAGTGTAGGAATGTATGCTATTCAGTCTGTCAGTTCTCCACGTGACCTCTATCTTCTCTACACTAGAACTACAAAGCTCAGAATAGCTGCAGGTAGACCAGAAAGTCTCCTGAATATATCCTGTAGGTTTAGAAGTGCTTGCTTCCCTTTTTTTCAGTTTCAGCTGAAATTGCTAGGCGTTTCTTCCTCATCTCATCACTAATGTAACAATCCTGTGGCTGCCTTGCTGCTTCCAGCAGTGTTGGCTTTTTTCTTCCTTTGTTTTGTCTCCTTCTCAAATGTGCTGTCCTTTGCCACGTTGTTTGTTGTTTCATAACTTTCAGATGAACTCATGGAACTGAAAACAAAGTGATTCATAAGATCTTCCCAAGGTCAAAGCTAAAACCATCTATAAACTCAGAGTGTGATTCTTCAGGACCCACACGCAGCTAACTGTATCCCAGCCATCAGAAGCAGAGAGCAAAGCAACTTTTTCTCCTTCACAACAGATGAAGGTAACTTCAAAGTTTTCTCATTCTAATTCTCCAACAAAGGTGGCCAAACCTAAGTATAGCACTTCTGTTTAGAACCAGTTTCTGGCGTGCCAGCTCAAGCTGAACGGCATATTAATGCCCAAATCCCAGTGGATCTTGGTTGAATAAATCACAAAGGCAGCACACAGCACAACTAACCATGTCTATCTGTGCTGCATGAGGAGTAGAGGTTAAGAATGGGAGCTGTATGTCCCAAGCCCTGACATTTCTGTGTATAAGAATTATCTCAGGCAACCTGTTGCTGTTCCACCAACAGAAGCATCTCAGTTCCCACTTCTCTGCAAAAACGCTATATCAGTGATGGCAGTGACCTGACTGGATCTCTCACATCTCCATATGAGCACATAACATTGGCACAGTTTCTCCTATGAGGAAAGCAGAGTCTGAATTACCTAGTGCATGCTTATTGAAACAGAATAAAGAAGAAAAATAAATACAAATAAAGCAAAGGCTACCATGGATCCATTTTCTACATCACTTTCAACTGCTTTGAGGAGAATATCGAGGAAGAAGTGGGGGAGGAATCTAAAACTCCAAAATAGAAATGAGCTCCAATCCAGTGCACACTACAGCTAACACTCATCAGCTGTTGCAAATTTCTATGAAACAGAAAATTATCTTTATTTCAAACCTTATCTTGTTCTTTCCTGAAGACAGACCTCTTCATGGCATTTTATTCTCACAAAAAGTGCCTTGCAATGACAATGAAATTCAGTGTCAAACCTGTGGGTTCTCTAAAGACAGACTGCACCTTCCATTGAATTATCACATCTCCTAAGTGGGAACAGAGTCCATTTTGCTCAACATTTCAAACAGATGTCAAGAACATGGTAAGTTTATGCAAACTATACTTTTTTTGCTTAACACAGACTTCAGTAACATGCAGAAGTACATGTCTTACTAGCAAAAAAAAAATAAAAAAAAATAAAAAAATAATTGTAGAACTTTCTCAACACCATAATTCAAATACTATAAAAGATACAAAGCTCTGAAATTGCACAAAACTCCAATAACCTGCTATTATGCCTCAAAATTTATGAGATTCTTATACTACTCTTTGCATTATGGAAACAATTTTACCAAGATTGCATACAAAGTCTGCTATTTAAGTCTAACCATGTTCTATTATTCTCTGTTGGAACACAGTATTTGGACATTTTTCTTCAGCATTAAAATAAATTTGACAGAATTCAGTGATGCACAGAGTCAAACAATCATCCTTTTTCCTTCAAAGAGTCTTCAATCTGACCCCTAAGTCTACATTTCTGACAGGGGAAGTGAAAGGGTAGAACATATCCCAGTGGTGACAATGGAAGGAAATTGATTGTTAATATGAAATAGGTCACCTTTATGACTATACGTCAACAGCAAGTGAGTGATAAATGCCTAGAAGCAACATTTCGCCCTACAGATGTATGAGTGATACGTGAAAAATCTCAAGCAGAAGCTGCTTGCATGAAAGCCAACGAACATAATGAAAAGGAAGTGGTACCTGACACTTAGAGGGCAAAAAAACAGACAGGGATTGTGTAGCTGACTGATACTTTTGTAAAAACAAACATTAAAAGTTTCAAGCTGTACTAGACACACATTGGGGCATGTTCTTTTTCTTACACTAATCACTATTTACCCATCACTTCCATAAAAACGTTAGTCAATGTGCTGGGTACAGAAAGGGTGTAGGAAGCTGTATCATCACCCACCCAGTAAGTACAAACATTCCTTTATCCTTCCACTTTTTTTTTATTCATGACAGTGTATGCATCATACACTGTCTGTATAAACAATCGACAAAGGTAAGTCTATTCCCCTCCTCTCCCACACTGCCCATCTCACCTAATTGCATCCTAGTGTGCATGGCTCCCACAGTCTACATACAGTGCATACACAATAATTCCTCCCTATAGGCTACTGAAAGAGAGGCAGAATGCATCTCTGAAGTTGGCAGATGCCTGATACAGGAAAGGAAGGGACCACGGTAAAGTGCGTTTCTACTCTACTAGATTTTCTACTGGTGTCAAATTTAAGGATGCCTCCTTCTTCTACAGAACTTAATTAGTACCAGATTTTGAGAACAAAATCTACAGATTAGACTTCGTAGCTCAGAAATAATAGACTGCAGTTGGACTCCCACAATACCAAAAGGCCTTTCAAAGAATCAGCGCCTTGGAGTTCTGAATAATTATCATTTAATACCCAAAATCACCATTCACTAGAGAGCTATCTGTCAACACAACAATTTATGTACAAATTAAATAATTCTTCTATTGTACCTGAACTTAAGAATCTCAGGGCACTTCAGAAGCCATAAGCCTTTGGATTCTCATGGGATTCTTGTGACTTCTAATGAGAGCATTGATGTAGGGCCCTCAGTTTTTGCCTGCTTTCCGGAAATCAGTTTTGACCAGTGAAAATTGAATCTCTTTAAGAGCTTATTCAGTTTAATGCTTAAAACTTGAAATATCAAAAGCAGTCATTCAAATTTCAACCATGATCTGCCAGTAGTTACTAATGCTGTCTACTGGATCATCTGTTAGAAACAGAGCTTTCATGGAACAGAAATTACATCGAATGCAAACAGATTTATAAGATGTTTTATGGTGCTTCATCATAACATCAAAAAAAGTATTGATTCAATTTAAAATATAAAGAAAAAAATGTTAGTGACATAGCAGGGCTGCTGAGACATCAACGTTTGAGAGCACTTTGCTGAGTTGAATACTTATTTTTATCTGTTCAGAATGGCTTTTGAATATTTTTTGTATTCTAAATACAGGATTAACTGCATCTGTTGGATCAATACCATAAAGTAGCAGTACTATCTTCCATAAACACCCCATCAGTTTTATGAACCAGATTATTAGTAGTTAAATATTTAAAGATGCTTGCCCTTTGGATCTTATTTTGATGCTCACAGCCAGAAAATACTGTCTTCCAACCCCACTTCCAAGCTCCTCAGCGTGGGAGGAAAATTTTGAACCAGTTTGAGAGCAAAAGTAGTTTTCCATCTTTCTAGACACAACAAGAGAAACAAGAATGTATTCAAAAACAATACGACACACTTAGGCTCGTTAGAGCTTGTTTTCAAGGAATGATGCAGAACAAACCATAGGAGAATAAGCACAACAACGTAAGGAGGACAGAGAGTTAGACATAAGGATTTGGTTATTGCCTATGAGAGTCATAAAGCACACAAAGTAACAGCACAGTGCAAGAGTGAATCAACCAGTCGTATTTCTTTTCCTAGGGTCATTTTTTTGTCTCATGACTTTCTCTTCCCTCCACACTGCTTGGCATCCTCAATCTCTCTCTGTTTTAAATGCACTATGTTTCCATCTTCCCAATGTTCCCCGTTACTTCTCCCCCACCCCCCTCCTCCTCTCTCCAGTTTTGGAAATTTGAAAATAAATGTGAATTAGGAAAGATAGTTTTCCCTGTCAGAGACCATCTGCTGCAAGGAACGCTTCAAAATAAATATTCCAATGAAATTACAGTCACTAGATGTCCACAAAAAGGGACAGCTTGGGCAGCAGCAAGAACAGAGGAGTTTATCGAGAGGGTTCCAGAAGCTGATCCCCAAATCCCAGGTCTGCCTATGGGACAGAAGCAGTGAAGGGTAATGCCAAAATAATGCTTTTGTTTCCCTGAGAATTCTCCATCAAATTATTTCAATTCAAACGTAGTATATTAGCTTTCCCTCAAAAAATAAAAAATAATAATAAAGAAAGAAAAAGAATTGGCCCTTTTGTCACTCAGAATCACATTATCTCATAAGTACAATTCACATAAAACAAATAAAGAAGCTGATCAAACGCTCTGTTAATGTAATTCTTTAATAATAATATCACTTAGATCTTAAACTGTTTAATTAGATTTTAGTCATTGCAATCAACAGCCTCATTGAAACTGTTCATTTATAATTTATACTCTGCATTTTATTGTTCATTCTAAAAAACATCAGAAACAGAAGACAGCAGTAAGTAGAAAAAAACAACAAATAATAGCAATAATAAAACCCAAGGTGGTTTATAGAGATGTTGCACCATTTGGGCTTGGGGATGAAATGATTTCCTTGATCACTGAACGTCAATGGAAATATTTCAATTGGCTTGAATGGGGCCGTGATTTTCCCTCAGGAAAAATACATTTGGACTTTGAACAGAATTCTAGATCCAGCATTTTGCATTTGACCACAAATCTGAATTGAATTACATAAAATAAGTTACATTTTTATTGAGAAAGTTGGAAAATGAAATAGATCCTTCAGACATTTAGTGCTTATGTTAACGCTTTACATTTAATTCACCTCAACTTCCATTGATCAATTAGATTTTTTTATAGATAATGCAGTTGCAAAGAGTAGGCCTTGCCAGTGTAACATTTGCTGTTATGAAGTAGACATCCAAAGAAAAAGGCATTTGCTTAAAACAATTATAACTGCCTTATATAAGGAAGGTACTTGTGCATTTATGCAAATCTGAGAACAACCATATTCACAGGCAACACTTATTTTCTAACTGCAGATAGGAACAGGCCATCCAGGGTCAGCAGATGTCCTTTCTTTGCATAAATTGTAAGTCTGTCTACATGGGAATAGTGCAAGTTTTGGGGCTGGCCTGCAGGAAACAGAGCCCTGTATTTGATACTACACACATCAGAGTGAGTAGAGCATTACAGCTCCAGGGCTTTAGATAAGCTTTATGATGATTGCAATTCCTTTTTGAACATTAAGATGTTAGCTGCTCAATGAGACAAACATTTTGCTTTTATTTGTATTATTTTAATAGCCAAATCTTTATTTTCCTGTTATTGCAAGGCTATGTCTCTATAATTACGTTCCATTTAAAGAAGCTCTGATTAACATGTTGGTGACCCTCCAACAACTAGTTCAACTGTGGAAGATGAACACTTCTCACAAGCTTCTCCCTAATACTGTCCAAAACAGACCCCAGCAGAATTTAACACCCATCCCTCTAGAGCAGTCTGCTGATCTGCTCAAAATATATGTGTAAACTAGCAGGCATCTGCTAAGCTACCAGTGAAGTATCCAGTAAATAAATAAATGCATCTGGGTGCAGCCACTAAGATTTATAGCACCACTTCTTGATTTCCTTTTTCACACTACAGTAAATACTGTAATGGTGCTGGCTAATAAAGAGCCATAAATCTGCCTTCCTGTTTTTATGATGTTTGCTGATTGAAAAGTAATGCTGTGAAACTGATGAAGTCAGTGACTACGAATGCAGGAAGGTTTTGTGGGATTTCAGGGGTATGTTTTTAGTATATTTGAAACAGTTCATTTTGCAGGACTTTTCCACACCCACATCAGTAGTTGGGTTTTTCTCATAACCTTCACCCTCTCTATTTTCCATATGCTGTAAACTAGACTTTTACTCCTAATAAATTCAGCAGATCCACTACAGATGTGGAATACAACATGAGGCCTAGAGATTTTTTTTAACACAGCCTCTCACCAACAACTTAATTCAGTTCCCATTAAGTCAATGGAAAAAGTTCCTATAGACTTTCACGAGTTCGGTTGGACTTCCGTTGCTTCTTTCCTTCCACACCATTTCTATCATACCCTCATTTTCATCCCTGAATAACCAGGACAGTTTAGGAACAGTAATACACCACACATCTGTTCGTACAACTCAGTTAACAGACCAGTGCAGGAAACTCCTAAAAACACAGGAAAATTTGAACCAGTAATCTCTGCCTGCAGGTAAAGAATGGCAGAAGCATCCAAGAGACCCTCCTTACAGGCAAATTCATTCTGCTCCTGTCAACATCTCAACTTCTGCCGAGCCTGATGGGACTGTCCATAAGAGTCAGATTTCTTTTCAAGTGATTTCACTTTTGAGAAAGATGTAGAAGTTCCATGGTCCACAGGAACCTTGATACAAAGGCAGAGATGAGACCTCATGGCTGACTAAACAATAAATCCTATTGTTTTAGTTTCTAAGAGCTCACACTAAATATAGCCTTACTCACATCCTCAAAATAAAACAGCTACTAATGACAAAGGAGAAAAACTTCCAGTCAAACATAGTGATAGTGTCCATGGGGATTGCAAAGGGCTCTTTTCCAGCTGACATTAACCTCCTCAGAGATGTACAAGCTCAGTGGCTTCTACATCTACAAGACAGGTGAGCTGGCATGGATCCATTTGAGTTCACAGAAGAGAAAACATTCATTTCTGTGGGGTTTTTGTTTTGGTTTGGGTTTTCTTGATGTTTGAGAAAAGAAAACCACACAAAACAGGCAGCTGTAAGAATGATTCAGGTGAGAAAAGTCTTTTGAACATGGGAACTTTTCCATCTTCAGTAACCAAATTGTATTTTGCTCAATATTGTTTAAGACGAAATTTAAACTCTGTATCAGTACCATCATTGGCTTTATTTCAAGTGCAAAATAAAAACCATCAGTGCATAGCTGTGTAACTCTGAAAGGTCAGTGCTTGTCTCGCTTCTTCCCCAGCTCTCCAAGTTCCTAATTTCTCTGCCGTACGTGGATCTCAAGTCTCATTTTTATTAGTGCTAAAATAGACTGTTCTCCCACTGTCACACCATCTGTCTCTTTTTCCTCCTGCATGCCAGTATACAGAACATCTAGGAGTTGTTCTGAAAGGAGAAATAAAAGGAAAAAAGAGAACGATATCGTTTTGGTCACACCCTCTGTTGGCAGCAGGATGCTTCCAGCAGCGACTGCCTTCACTGTTCAGCCCTCGCCAGCCCACGATACACGTTTAGTTAAAAAACAAAACCAAATCCTTGCTGGTTTGGAATAAGGAGGAATGTGATTTCCTTTCCGTACTCCCACTGGGTGATGTCAGAGAAGGGCAGCTCCTCCCACCATCACTGCTGCCTTGCTGACATTTTGGGTTCTGTATCAGAAATCTTTCCTGAAAAAAATTCTGATTCAGCCTGAGCCTGAATCAGCAGCAACAAGGCCTGTTCACAGCACACACCAAGAAGGGGCTTCTCAGAAAGTGACAGAAAACACAATATGGGCTGTTGCTGCCTTTTTACAATGTACTTTGACTTTAAATCTACAAGCACTTTGTTTGGCTTTTTTAATAGAGACATCAAATTCCCTTTTCTCCCACATTATAATGATGCTCTGTATCAGAAGCACTCAGAGACTGAAAATTCCGCCATACAGTCAAGAGAAGACAGAGGTTTAAAAGTACCATAAATAGTCCAGAAGTCTGTTATTACAAGGAACATCCTTGTGTATAACTTCATACCTGCCGAACATAGAAATAGCATTAGATATCTATTTTAAAAGGGAATATACTGAAAAGGATCAGTCAGCAGAAAAAGTAATAAAGCAAGAATGCATTGCTGAGAAAATTTCCAGTATCAACCAAGACCTGGAATGTAGGACTAGAAGAGTGAAAAGCAACGAGCACCCACAAAACTCCTGCAGCTGTCAGTATACAAGCTTTGTCCACTATATTTAATGTATAAAGCACTTCCCTGCTTTGCCTATAAGATGTTCAAATGCAATTAAAAAATGAGAGACGGAGGGAGAAGGAATGGATAAAATACATCTCCATGTATGTTCTTGGATAGAAGATCTGGAAGATATTCTTTCATTTGTTCACACGTGTGTGCCCTTCCCAGTACTCACAGGAGTACTTGAATAGACTGCTGCAATTTACATGACAACTTGCCATAGCTCAGATTGAGCAAAATGAAGAGGAACAGTTCTGAGGGGTTTACTGGGAAGTGTCTATTGATTTTCAACCACTTCTACGGCAGCACTGATTCATATTTTGTTTAATAGGCCTTGCAACTCCCTGTTGTTTTTCTTTCCTGTGGGCTGAAAATGAATTTGCACTGAAGTTATTTGACATTTAAACTTTTAAGACTTTTTTTCTGTGAAAATAGCACCATCTGTAGGAGAAAACAGACCCAATTTCATTGAAACACGCTTCTATTTTCAAGCCATTAAGCAGATATCCATAATTCCCAAGAGAATAAATGCACTAATTTTCAAAGTAGGCTCAAGTTCACTACTCCATCTTGGTACTCAGCTGCTTCTGGAACAGCCCATTGGAGCAGTAACAAACCCCAGGCTCTCTCTGCAGTGCAGCTGAGCATTTACACAATTCAGAATGGGTCCTGACAGCACTCCACTAATGACAACTGCCTGCTATGATTAAGCCCAGAGACAGAGTTCCGCAGACTCACTGCCCTCCAAAAATAAACAAACAAAAAACCCCCTTCATTTTCCCAAGGACTGTGGATGATATTATGTGACACACTGCTGTGCCAAGTCCTCCACCCGGCAAACACTCTTGTTCCCAAGGAACTATACTGACTAGCATCAGCCAAGATCGTGACTTAGTATTTATCAAAATAAGCAGTTTCCAAATACTGGAAATGTCCTAGATTTAATAGTTACGCACACAAATTTCCCTAGCCTTTTAAAAACGAGAATATGGGCAGTATCTCAATTTACCATGCATTAAGTTCTGCTTGCTGACTTGCTTGAGTCTAGAAGATAAAAATGTTTTGTACTAGTTGTGAAAGTTAAAAAAAGGGAAAGAATAGGAATGAAATACTGTTCCCAACGTGGTTGGAGCCAGCCTCATCTATCATGCCGCACAGTGTCCTCAGCTGCTATCACTTACAAATCCATTTACATTTGCTGAAAGCCTGATAGTACCTCACAGAACTGACTTGGAACATGCTCAGAATACTTGGGAACTACCTGTTTTACCATAACTATAGTTTTTAATGTGTGAAAGTAATTTCCAAATGACCACAACATTTTACTGTGGCGTATCAGAATATACAAGCAATTTTAAATAGTAAATCAAGCATATTTTTGAAATCTAGTCCTTGTGGACATAATTTAAGAACTGGTTTCTTATATTTGAAAAGTCATCTTGCCTTTGCCAGAAATACCGTGCATGAATTCAAGTCAGCCATTTTGTTTTATCTGAATTTCCAAAAGTAAAAAATAATTCCATACTTTCCTTTAATCTTTTCCAGGCCCTGGCCTGATGACTTGAGCATCTTGTGTCATTAGCAGGATAGATAATAGAGGCAAGGCAAGCTATTGCTCAATCACTAATAGAGATAGGAACAGAGGGACAATAACACAGGTTGGGCTAGCTAAGCCTCCATGTCTCCCTCTAACTGCTAGATATGCTCACAAACCCAAACTCCAGTGAGAAAGATGCCATGAGGTGTAAGTGGCAGCCAACACACTTCTCCCTGAGGACTCAGACTTCAAAGCAGTTGACACACATCTACACAAAGCCACTCTTTTCCACTTCCCGAGGTTACTCAACTCTTCTTCCAATAAAATACAGGTGCCCATGAAGAAAAGTTAAAAATTCTGCTATTTTTAATGTTTTTCCATGGTTAAAAAGCCAAACTTCATAACTATTTGACCATGCAGATTCAACACCAATTCACAATCTGCAGCTGAAACTATAATCTAGTTACTGTAAAGAAAGTGACAGCATTACATGCCTGACAGACTTGCACTGCATCACATTTTTGATACTTCCAAACCTCCCATGCAGTGCAAGCAGTGGAGGTTCAGAAAACAATTCTTTTCAAACATGCCCTAGCAGCTTTGTGTGCTGGATTTGTTTCTGTGCCACAGAAGAAACTTGCCAGAATTATCTGTGTAAAAATGAACTGTTTTCCACATAAAAGTCAAGTATCTCCCAGACAGCCAAAGTTTCATGGCTATTCAGCAATAGCACTAGAGAATATTTTGCAAGGACATTTCAGCAAGCTCTATGCAGATTACGAGCTTACTAGCACTTTATGAGCACGGCTGGAGTTCAGAAGCACTGGTGAGACATGTATCTGTTACTTCACATGTTCATATAGCTTCTGACTCTCTCACACAGCAGAGCAAGAACCTTACTCTAACAACACAAAAAACCCATCAGTTCTTTGGGGTATTGTAATGCAGTGGAAAGTGCAGCAGCAATAGCAGAGTAGCAAGGTCCCATGCTGCAGCTAGTGAGGATTTGCTCAAATACAACAAACACAGCCAAAAAAAATAAAGAAAAAAATCCCCACAGATAAACAGGGACCTCCAGTATCCCCTCACCTGCACTGCCAACCCTTAAACGAGGGCTGGAAGGGATAGATCCTGGCTGCAGCCCTTTCATCACTCAGATGCAGTGCTTACATCTGAGCTGTCCTGGTCCCTGCCTTCCCACCAGGTGCTCCATCACTGCTTCAGGCTGTGACTCAGCACAGAGACATTCATACGGATGTCTGTAAAACCAAGTCAACAGACTAGACTAGGCCTTCCCATAGTAAAAGTGTGACACACAAAGGAAATGTACGGGAACAGAAAAGGAATGTTTTTAATTTTCAATGTGTCACAGCGATTGCAGCTTGTAGGGGCAGCAATTATCTGTACAACTGCTTGAAATGTTGTATTATTCTTTTAAAGAGTTACAGATGAGAAATTACAATTTGGAGTGGGATAGAGTAAGAACAGAAACTAATTCACGATTGTTGTAAAAGAATTATTGGTTATCTGAAGTAACTGACAAAAATAATAATAATAAGGGACGGTACAAAAAGCATACGGAGACAAAGAAACCAATTCAAGCTCAATCCGGTGTTCACTGAAGTCAATGAGAGGCTCTGCACTTAACACACAGAGCTGAGCCTTTAAGATCCTACACAACAACAAGGACAAGTTTATATCAGGCATTGTTAGCAATAGTTTTCAATTACTGCTTAGTAGAATCAGCCCCTTCAGTCAAGTTTCTTGACTGTGGGCCAAATTTAGTTCCAACATATGCATCCATTATCTTTCAATACAGCATACACATGCACTAGAGAATTTGGCAATTTGGCTGCTTGGTGTGAATGATTAAAACATCCAACAAGAGAGGGAGCTGCACAGAGATTTAATAGATTATTAGTTCTATGTTCTCATTCAAAGGGAAGACAAAACAGTATCTCAATTGACTAGAACATACTAACGTAGCAGTGAAAGCAACTATTCTGTGAGCCATTTGCTTTCTAAAAAGGAGAATAGAACTCCCATTGCTAAAATCTTCCTACAAAAATGTCACCACTCTGGGACCAAGTCCCACTTATACTCTCATCTTGCCAGGCAACGTCATAAAACCATTAAATATTCTGTTTAAAACACAAAGAAAGTCTGTTGGATGTGGAAATATCTACAGTTTAAATCACGCACTGGTGGAAGTGTTAATATACATATGGTGCCTAATTTCCCACTAAGAATTTCATATAATTTTTGGAAAGGTTTTAAGCATGTACCATAGCATTTTACTGCTCTTAAACACACAAGCAGCATTTCAATTAGCCTAATAATGGCTTCCTAGGAGAACTGAAGATTCACTCAGAAACATCACACAGATCAAAAGAGCAAATCTTCAAGCTGCTGTGTGCATGTAGGAACACTTCTGTCTTCCCTCATCAGGTAGTCAGAACAGTATTGTTATTTGTCCACAGACCTCCCTGTTCTCAATGTAGCTTTGCCATTTGTCTCATTTCTCTTTTATTCTTTAATGGCTGCTGGGCTGTGACTGAAGGTAGAATTTAAGACCCGCCATTGTTCACATGGTGGCTTGGAAAACAGCTGCAGCACAGCAGCAGAAACTGATAATGCAGCAGACAATCCGCCTGGTGTTGAACTGTTACGTTGGATCAGATAAAACTGCTAACGTCATTTATTTGTTCAGCCTTCAGGTGAGATCTGAAAGGGCATATATGTTATCAAAACACCATCAGTTTACTCCAGTGACACAGCTGTTGCATACGATAACAGAAGATGACACCCAGCTGAACACATTCTTTTGGCCATGGAGATTAGGAAGCAATCATATGGTAAAAGGGCTCTTGGAAAAAAATCATCTAACAAGCCAAAAAAGCAAAATAGCTCAATTAGAAGAAGCACATGATGTGTTTACCCCCCAGTCCCAGCTGCTACCTCAGGAAAAGATCATTTTTGTAGATGAAGCCAAGCCTGTAAAGCAAAGCCAACCACAACTGTTTTCAGAACAACACCAACTCCACCCCGGAGACTCAGAAGGGTATGTAAAATCATTCTCTCCCAAATGCTGTTTTCAAGGCTACAGAACAAGAAGGAAATGGGCGGGAGGAAAAAAACAAAAAAGACACCTCTAGTTCTGCTTCTTCCAAGGTCCCACGGAGGTCCAGACTCAGTCATTCTGCTACTTTTGAAAGCACCACTTTCTGCAGTTCACAATAAGACTTGATAGAATCAGTCTGCAGACAGAGAACCCTGAGAAAGGGCCACTGCAGTAGCAGCTGCAAAATCAAGCCTTGAATGAATTGAACAAGAAAAGCTTCAGGACAGCATCTATGCCAGGTGGTGCAGACTTTCAGTGAGATCTGGGCATAAAAATAAAATACATGCTGTTCCCATCGATGAAGCACTGGGAGTCTGCATTTAGTAAAAATCGTATCATTATTTAAGCAGCTGAGGAGACGTTAATCATAGGCTGTGATTTGTAGCTATCTGCCAATCCTTCATCTCTCCTTTTCTATTTAGAAGATGGAGAGTGTCTGAGTCTCTGAAGTTACTTTCCATCTTATGGTCTAACAGCAGCAGCTGTTTCTACCTTCCGGGATAACAACCAGACGAGGTAAAATTCACTGCTGAGCAGACAGCCAGGTCAAGGCCCCCACTCCATTTACATGTCTGTTGGAGCACTCGTGATGATGTACTGATACAGAAACATTCTGCACAACGTCCGCAAACTCTTTCTGAATCTGAAGAACTTCAGAAACAAAACAGTGAGCTTTTAGAAAATGAGATGTTTAGGATGAGCAACAACTTTTTGCTGTTGCTGTTTCCTTTAAAATCAAAGGAATGCTCCTGTGTTTACTTGGAATGTCAAGCTTTACTTAGTAGCCATAATGACTAGAAATTTAGCTTAGAAGGGAAGCTGGAACTACTGTATGGTCACATACAACAAGTTGAAATTTGAGAAAAATCTCAAGTATACAGAAAAGTCCCAAAGTCTTCGCAGTATGTTGATTCTGGCTTGATACTACATAGGAAGGGTACAGTCAAACTTATCCATGACACAAGTTCTAATCAAGTGGGAATCTGGGAACAGACACAGTTTCATTTCTGTGATTTCATACTGGATCTGATAGAATGGTACCACAGGCTATATCCAAATAGTCAGTCTGTTGTGCCTACAGGCGCTGCAAATTCTCTAGAACATGAGCTGGCATGTTTTGTGTTCAATAGGCATCTAGAAACATAAAATCCCAGTCTTCTGCTAGGAGGTTGCTGGACATTACAGCAATACAAGTAAAAGCCAGTTTAAAAATGCTAGTGCTGAGCTTTGTGCAAACAGGAGGCCCAGGTACGTGAACTTCAAGGCCTTATAGTTTTGTGCTGTCTGCCTTGGTGCAGAACCAGATGGAAACTTAACTCCTCCAGCTGAATTTTATTGTATGTCTGCATCCGCTGAAATCTCTGACTGATAGGAAAATTTATTGGATAAGAAGTGAGGCAAAGGGAATGAATTTACATGTCAGAAACCGAAGGGAAACATTTGCACAGGCTTCTCTGAAGCTCAAATCCCAGTGTCACACAGCAATAGTCCGTCTGTGCTGAGAAACACAGAACATTAAGGACGCTATGACAAAGCTGATGCATTTCATCTTAGGAACAGGCCTCCTCCTGTTTATATTTTATCTGTGAAAAGGAAGAGCACACATCACAGATGTTGGAATTTCTGCTGCTCTGCTTTGGCTTGGAAGGGCACAATGCAAACTGATAGATGAACACCCTGCGAGTGACTGTCCCACAGAGACACGTTTTCATTTTTCAAGATCTATCGCTTCATAGTATTGCATCTTGTAGCATAACAAAGTGATGTGTCTGCATAACAAATCACTGATTTCCTGCTGAACATGTAAAGAAATAATACACACACTTTGCTTTCCTTTTTCTTTTGTACACTTTGTACATCTTTTTCTGAGTGAAAATTATACGACAGTGTCTGAAGTCAAAGGACTGACAAACAGGGCCACTTTGCCAGCATCCAAATTACCAAGGATGCAAATGTTTCATTTGTCTCTGTTCGAAACAAGGCGGGCTGTTTTATTTTTTAATGCCAGCATAAACCTATTTCCCTGCAACTCTCTCAACGAGGCTCACCAGATGCAGGCATGCTCTACTTACAGAACCGTCTTCTGATATTTAATATTAATGCTTCTGCAGACTGCTTTCATTGGAGCAATTAGAGAAGAAACAATAAAAAACCTCTCAAGTTACAGCAAAAGGAGTGTGCATAAATATAATCTTGTGAAACGAGCTGATGTGAACGTAAACTGAATCTCCAGAACACCAACAGTGGCTCCCATCAGCAAAGTACACGCACATCTGCATCAAAGAACTGCAAAATCCAGAAGTTACCAACTCTGGCCTTTGCCAGTATGCCCAGACAAGGCAGAGTTAAAGGGTGCACCCGCAGACAGCAGGCTCACAGCACAACTTCCAACCAGCATTTGTAGTTGAAGAGCTGCACAAAATCAGGTCAATCATCTCTGAAAGATGAATGACATCTTGCTTTGGGTCTATTACTCGTGAATATTTAATCTGTGATTCATCTTCCACTCTTGGTTATCATTTTCTTGACAGTAGTGGACAATTTCCTGCTTTTCTGTATTTAAAAAAAACCAAAACAAACAACAACAAAAATATAAAACAAAACCAATGATTTCTCACTTCAATAAACTGAAATTTTATTCAAAAATTAAAAATTCAAATTTTATAGTCAAAGAGGAGAGAGCAAAGGTCTTCAGTGCCAACTAATCTTGCCAAATAAAACCACTAGCATCATGTCAATATATCACATCTTCCTTCAGTTCAGAGTACCCCTCTAAGCAATCGCTTACTCCCTATAGGATTATAACAAACAAATCTATGTCAAAGTCAAGCCAAACCTCGAAGCCCTGCTCTCCTTTCTGCTCTTCTTCGTTTTTTTACACCAACCACTGCTTTAAAGATTCACCAGTCTGCACCATCTAGTACCACAACATTCATTAGGGTACTGTTACTATTACTGCACTAAAATATCAACTTCTATTTCAAAATGATAATTTTAAAGAGACACGCATTGCAAAGAACATTTTTTGGGGGAAAAAAAAGAACACCTTATCAGACAGAGTAACAGTCAGAATTTGCCACTTACACCATCAGCCATGATATTTCTCCAGTCGTCTGACCTTCATTAAAAGTATTTCTACCCAGTCGAGTGATTAAAGTGATGAAAGGTCATTTAGCACTCTCTGTTCCTTAAAGGCACTCAGTCACACTCGGTGCTGCAGAGAGTATTTGTCTTCTCTCAGAGTTTAGTGCTACAGAGATGGCAGCCAACACTGTCATTATGGACGAGTTGTTCATTTGTCTCACTTCAATTATACTTTATTACTGAAGCTTCTATTAGCTGATGCTTCTCTTTTGTTTGTTGATTACAGTAAAAGACAAATCTTATTCAAATTATTGATGAAAGACTCCATAGCTCAGGTCAGTCTGGCCTTTGCGTTTCTCCACTAGCATCTTACGTGAGCTGGCATAACAGCTTTTCCAGCCACGGTGTCTGGGATTTAATATCCCTTCACGAATATTGATATCTTGCATTGGTGCCATCCCCTTTATTTCAAGATTACAACACAAAATTGTTGTTTGATAAACCAAATAAGAATTAATTCTGTCATAAATTTGAAACTGAAAGTAAGAAAATTAATCTAGAACTATTTTTCCTTTCTGATATTTCCAATTTTTATTACTTTTTACTTCTTGGATCAAAATTACAGCTGATTTAAGCTATAAAAAAAACAAACGTGGGCTATAATACGGGGCACAATCTAATTCACTTTAAGCTTGGTTTTGCCAAGTCATCATTCTAATTGGTTTGTTAAATAACGGATGGTTTATAAAATCACACTAACCTTTTCTTTTTCCGCACAAACTGTTCTATTCCTCGGGAAAAAAAATAATAAACAGATTACTAAAAAAATCTAAATCTATCCTCGAGTACAAACAGTTTCTCAACAACAGCCACCAGCACCATATGCACAAAGACACGGATAGAGAACCACAGAACTGCAGGATCACGGGGGTTAGAAGGGACCTGTGGAGGTCATTTGGTCCAAGCCCTGCCAAAGCAGGTTCCCAGTCTTTCAGAGGTCCCTCACAATTTGCACAAGTGGGGACAGGAAACTGGAAGGGAAAAACCATGCAAAGAAATTTGGCACTCAAAACCAACAATAAGTACGATTGCCAATACTGAAATAGCCTCAGGATTTATTGGATTTCTGGTACTTTCAATATTAACTTCCATTTAGTTTCTAGAAGTTAACAGCACTGAGCACAACGTCTTGCAAACATTCACTTGTCATGTTTCTAAGTTCAAATCATGATGCTAAGTTGGAGTTCTTAGGCAGTGCCCAGTGCAATCTTTAACTCTGTTTCTGGCATACCTACACATTCACATATAGAGAAAAAAGACTGCCCAGTGACACGACACATGTTTGCACCTTAACATCATAATGGAATCACTACAACAGGAGATCAAAATGCCTGGTGTCTAAGATACTGTGAATGTTCAGTGACTCTGCAGCTGTTAGAGCAACCAGAGGGGTTCATGTGGGCATGAGTGGATCTTGCAAGAGAAACGACAGCCAGTTGCTGCTGATGCCGTGTGTCACATCTCACAAACGTGAAGAATCTCATCCAGATGAAGTATGGTCACCACAGCCAAGGACAAAAAGGGCCACATCACTCTTTTCAAATGAAATTGGATGGAATAGAAGCAGAGCATCAAGGCATGTTTTTGTTTTGCTAATTTAAAGAACGCTTCATCGTTTCAGTTAGAACCTGTACGTCTCTCCTGCCAAGGGAGATCGGCAACACGTTTTCTTCTGAAGGAAGAACACAATGAACTGATTAATCAAACCTTAAAACTGTGAAGCCATTTGTTAAAATACAAGAGGGTATTAAAACAAACAGTTCTAGTGGTATTTGCTATGGTTAATGCAATGATATTTTCAATGTCCTGTGCTTGCAGAAAATTGGCACTCTCTTCTTTCCGGGACTCCAGTGCTTCCAGTTTCTCAGCACAATTCTTTGACTCACAAAAAGAAGCAAAGAGACCCGTTCTATCAGTTCCTGTCTGCAAGAATCAGACCAAGGCTACTGAAATACATGTGTTCAATACTGCAATGTCTCAAGTCTTTTTTGTTTTGGTTTTAACAACCATGCAAAAGCATCACGTAACTCTCCTATTTTTTATGATATATAGCAAAAGTAGAACTAAACCCACCTAACTTCAGCCAGAAGTTACAAATGTATTTGAAACTGGTGGTCTGAGCTTACAGTGTCAAATGAAGCCGTCACCTCCAAAGGGGGGCAGATACTGTGATATTCTAGAGCAAGTGGAATGAACCAATAGCTCATTTCATCTACATCTAATTTTTAGATATTTTTTTTTTCCTAACCATAAGGGAATTGCAGTCAGATTTTATGGGTGTCACTCATTTCACTGCGTTTGGTGGTCTTTCAAATGAAGACAGGAACATTGCTGAATCATTCAGTTTTTGTCAAGACAAAGCCCTGAATACACACAGAGAATAAATGACATAAGCACTGCAACACAGTTAAATCCATCATAGATTCATTATTACTTATTCTCAGCTCAGAAAAAAAAAATAAATTTGTATGTTACATTTATAAACCCACAACTAAAATATCTGCTGTGAAAAACGTACAGTACAGGAAAAACAGATACTGGACAGGAAAAACAGATACTTCGCTTTCTTTATTTCAACTTCTCCAAACTTCTAAAAAAATGTCAAATATGTCTTTAGTTGGGAAAATTTCCCTTACTACCTTTCATACTGACAATAAGTTGCCTGAGAATTCAGAGTCTTATTACAGCTCACCAGAACTGCTTGATGAATGGTTTCAATAAGGCCAGATCTTCTGACTTCACTGCCCTAGAAACCAGAACCTGTCATTCCTCAATTTCATCTATAGCTGTTAGTGAAAGCCATTGCCATTTCAGCAAGTACAGCCTCTGCAAGAAGTGCACTGTCAGTGCTTAAAATTTCAGCCTTAGAAAGAAAAAAGCCACCTACTTCCCGACTGGGGCTCAACAAGACACAGAAGGTTGACTTCATGTTTGATTTACTGTGGTTTGCACACAACTGAAGTATTTAAGCCATAGTCTCCAGGCTTTTTTACACAGGTAGCCACACCTTCCATTTCAGCAGAAAGGCTGGAAGAATGTTAAGAAATACACCCTAAAATAAAGAAAATTGTAATAGGGCCCTTTTTAGAGCAAGTAATTAACCAAGCTGGTATCACAGATAAGGGTGCCTGAGTGGAATTTCCATTTCCCTGCCATACACACACACAATTCATCAAAGTGAGAGGTTTAAAAGCCTGGCATAGTGAAGGCAGAAGATATTAAACTTTTCAAAACCTTGTTTCTTTGGCCTTTTCCTCACCCCAGACTCCTATCACTTTTTTTTTTTTTTCTTAAAAGACATTATGTGTTAGGAGAGCAAAGCAGCCTGGGGAGGTGATATTTTACCATCGTCTGTGTGTGCTATTAATGCAGTTAAAAAATCCTCAGACTGGAAAAATCAGACAGATGCATCTTCCAGGTTCACATGTGCCAACTCCATCTGTTAAATCATTAAAACACAGGCTTGGCAGATTCTGGAGAAAAACACATTTGCTTTCACTACGAAGAGGAAGAGTAAACTTTCTTTCTGTTCTTGTAATTCCCCCTCCTCCACAATTACTTGAATGTGAAATCCTGCATGAGTGGGTTCTATTTAATTTGTTACTGAAAATAAAGCTGCTTTCCTCTATTTGGGGTACACGTGTTAAATTGCATTTCATAACCTGGATTACTCTATCAAACCAAAGCTCATAGTCACATGAAGATGCTTCATCATTTACCTTCCTGTGGCTTCCATCTTGTTACAGCATCTACCCAGGCATTCATTATCCTTACAGGAAAGAACCTACTCGTGTTACATTCCAAGTACAGGTCACATAAGTAGGTGCAAGTCTGACCAAAGAAAGTTGCCAAACCTTGGATAAAATTACTGCTAATAATAAAGACTTTTGGATAAAGAAAAACATTACAGTAAAAAAAGCAGCAAAATCCTACCCTAAATTCAGTACCACCACTCTGGTTTTCCCCAGTGTCAATATTAAATTGATTTATCCATTAGTTTTTCCTACAACAATCACCATACAATCATTCTTCACTATGGCAGCATTTCTTATAGAGCATATGTCTAAATACTGAGTCTTCTGAATGCAACTCAGTGTGCCTGGGATGGCTGCATTTCACAAATATGACACTGTAAATATTTTAAATCCCGTGACCTCCCACAGCTACTAAAAAACCCAAACAACCCAGGTTGCTGCAGAGTGCATTCCCTGTCCTTTGTATTCTGCTGAGGAACTGAATTCATTCTCCAGGCAGGGACAATCTAAGAGCATTCCAGACATTAACATCGATAACATTTTCTGTTAAAGACTATCATCTTTTCATCGATGGTCACTAAATTACACGTCACAGATTTCACATCTGACAAAAGCTGTGCAAATCTTACCAGGGATACAGTTAAAAATTGATATAAGGAAAAGATCCGAAGCACCAATAGAAGCAAATGTATCCAGTGCTATAATTTCATGAGCAAATGATACTTAATGTCATTAATACACACTGCAATCAATCGCCTACAAGCGTAGGGAAATTACCGTATTCTTTGGTCTTTAAAAATCACAGAAGGATTTTTTTACTTTTGTGTCTAGAAGGAGTTTCTATTAATATTTAAATGCATGTCAAAATTTTACATTTACAACTTCCATCAATAAAAAATGCATTAGTGGTTTAAAAAATTCAGTGGTAGCATTATGTGAATTATCTTCAAATTTGAAGTGGATTCCTGTTCATTTCCAACTTTAAATAGAAGATATTCCTATTTTGAACTCTGAAAGCGTCTGAGACGCTCCTGTTTGCTTACAGTTCTGCAGTTAGTTTAAATCATCAGATTAACAGTTGTTTCTCCTCTAACGTTCCTAACAACAGAAAGGAGAAAGGAGCAGCTATTTCACAAGCTTATACAGAGTAAGAACTGCTGCGTATTCCATTGCACTGCCTTAAAGTTCCAGCAAGTCATTCTCCTATGCAATGATCTGCATCAAGGCTCATCAAACAGCGTTTGGCCTTGAAACACTGAACTTAATGTGTTCTAAACTGCAATCTTTACCACTACTGATGGACTTCACAAAATGGCTGCAGGAGGTGGAGTCCCTTCCCAAGGAATGGGTCGGAACACAGCTTTGGCCAGAACTGCTGCATTTACTTCTGATTCTGTAAGAATCAACTGCACTCCCACCCCACCATCCCAACTCCACACCCCTTCCCCATTAAAAAAAACCCCAACAACTGGTGACACATTCTGCACTCTGCTATCAAAGCCAAGAACCATTCTTGCATTTGTGCAGTCCTGGAGGGGCTTTGGCAGCCTGGGGAAATAGCAGAACCATCACTATGAGTCACCCCCCAGGAAATATTTCAAAATATAAGGGAACAACGTGAGTACATTAAGCAGAAAAACAAAGCACTGGCATATTGCGGAACACAAAGTGACTTACAGATGCTTCCAACACCAACAAAACGTTACTCTGAATACATGCTTTCTTCCAAGCAGGGATTCTAATGCACATGCTCAGGGAAGGAACAGTAAAATGTTTCTGGTAGAGACAACTTCACCGTGTTAGAGCTGCAAATAGAGAATTCGGAACTAAAAACAAATATCCTCTTAAATGGGAACACAATGAGACGCTCATCGCCATCATGCCTACAGTCATCCTCAAGGGAAACTGAACCGCGTGGCACTAACAGAATTGTCACTTGTTTGTAGGATTTACAGAAGGCTCAGAAAAGTTCTACAGGCTTATCATCAGAAATAATGTGCCACTTATTCATCCTAGCAGCGATATTTTAACACAGCATTCTGGGATCAAAATGTAATTTCAACAATAATATATTTTCTGATGTTCTCCAAGGAAAAATTGCTGGTTTCTTCTCTCTAAAAAGATTGAAATGGGATAACATCTGTGTTGAGATTATTGTGAATATGTTAAACTGACAGTAAGTCTCTAAGGGGCACTGCTCATTAATGTTCTGTGCATAAAATTAAAACCTGAAATATATTTTTCAATCCATTTTGAATCATTTAAGCAATTCTCATGCAAAGAAACTATTGTGCTGCAATGATATATTTGCGGAGTTGAATATGAAAGCTATTAAAATGTCCCAGACCCCCTGCCTTCCATGCAGAAAGAAAAAAAGGCAACTCTTCTGATTTGAAACATACACTCTACTGAGAGAAAAAATACTTTCAAAGACCGTGAACTGTTTGATTTTAGTTTATATAATGCAACAAAAAAATCACAATTATGTTTTCTTTGCTTCGCTGTAATAGATGTGATGTTGAGGTACTCCAGCACATATCTGGGGAGAATTCCAGTTCGTGTTGCACTTGGGCATTTACAAGCACTGTTTACTCAGAGAAGGGCAGAAGTGGTGGTCAGATTCTCTGATCTTTTAAATTGTAACCAGGCAGCATCCTGCAGGTCCTCTGCAACTGGAGCTGCGGAGCAGCACTCAGAGGTAACGCCTCCAAACAAAGAGTTTTGATGTCAAAAAGTCCAACAATTTGACAGTGAAAAAACCCTCCATGGCACTTGTAGAAAGAACTTGGGGAGCACGTATACCAAACTCCAACTACAGCACAGATGTACAAGCACCCATCCAGGACACTGCAGGGAGGTATCCCATGCAAATCTATACTTGGAGCTCAAAGCAATGGATCTTCTCAAAACAGACTTTGACTCCAGGAGTTACTGACAAGTATCTGAACTCAGTTAAGATTGCTTACACCATTCAAGCACAGAAACCTGCAAAAAGCTGCAGCTGCGACATTTTATGGAGAGAGAAAAAAATCTACATTGGGATAACTGAAATGCCAGACACCACTCAAAAAGCCATGGGACAATTACAGCCACCATAAGATCATGACCATCCCAGATTTGGCTACAAAATACAGTCATTCATAGCACACCACGGATTCCTCCAATAAGTGGTAAACCAGGAGCCCTAATTAACATATTCCTAGATATGATAGACTTCAGCAGGGCTCTCTTTTGTTGTGTTTTTAATTATTGTTTCATCACTGTTCGGGGCTTTTTTGTTTGGTTGGTTCCGTTTTGTTCTTGGATGAAGTCAGAGTCCATTGTCTCAATAGGACTTAATTTACTTGAAAGAAATCTCAGCGATCCCAACAAAGCAGTCTGTGACTCGGCAGTCTACAACTGAGGTATTAGTCAGAAACACTGCAAAAATAGCTCAAGTCTTTCACTGATCGCTTCTATTCAGCCTCCGCACTCAGCGCTGTAAAAAGCAACATGGGGCAACAAGGACAGAACTACCAACACCAATCAATGTTTTTTGGAAACATTTTCAATGCAAGTGCATAAGAACTGATTTATGTATGGATTTACAGACATCTCAACATCCATCTTCATTTTCAGAGGCCTCCCCTCAGAGGAGGAGAGATACCAGCTAACATGTACCTGAAGGAAAATGATGCCTTTTAGGTTTGTAGATGGATGCAAAGACAGTAGTGTTTATAGTGAGAAGTGCAGCACAAATAAAGCCACAGAGCACACACTGCCATACAGCACTGTGGGTTTCCTTAGCAATATTAGCATTCTCCTCTCCCTCAGCGCTTTATCTCACATCTGTGTAGATTATTCACACCTTCCAGCCAAGCAGCCCAGTCAGAACACTGGCACTTGCCCTACAGAACCACCCGATGTAAAGCAGAAGCCATCTCACATCGGGAGCGCATGGGACTTACTGGTCAAACACAAGTTAGTGGCACAGCCTCAAGACAATTCCTCAAATCACTAATGTGTGTTTTTCATTACACGTTACTCTACTGCACTGTCTGAATTTCTCAGATAGAAAACAGCAGTTGTAAACTTCTATTCCAATGGGACACAGTGAGTTAGAAGTTGCAGAGCCCCCTATGCCACAGCTGTCCCACACAGAGAGAATTACATCAGTAACTCCCACCTCTTCCTAAGAAACATTCCTGTTAAACAACTGCAAAGATGCAATACATTTCAGAAGCAGTCAGAATAAAAGCACCCTGCTCAAAGCCTCGCTTAGTGACAAGTCCTCCTCAACTCATAAGCTTTCAGATCACAAAGGGGAACAGAAGTCTGACTTTATCATTTGCATCGTTGCTTTCATGGTGACAGTTACTGCAGTGTATGATGAAGTGCACTGTTAGAACAGCACAGGAGGAGGATGGGGTTGGAAGAATCTCTGAGCTTTCATGTTACTGCATAACTAAGTCTGCCAAAAGCTGAGACAGTCCTGACGCTGCTCAGACCTCCTCAAAGGCAAACCAAGCAGATTAGTGTCTCAGGAACTGTCCTGCCAGCTGATCCCCAGGCCACCTCCACTTACCTTGCATGTACATAGAGGAGTAAAACAGTAAAGCAGCAGTAGCTTTTATCTCATGATTCTCAGAGAGGATCCTCAGCTGTACTTTCCCCTGGTAACTTTCCAATGTGAACAACATGGAGCTCTTATTAAAGAGATAAGTGATTTTGATCTACTTACAATTCTGAACTGAATACTGTAGAGTAGCAATTCATGTTTATAGTCGATGTAGTAGGACATATAAGAACACTCCAAACAGCCTTTACAACAGCAAAAACAACAAATAAAGCATTTCTTTTGTTTTCCCCCCAAGTCCGATGAGAAGCAGAGGATTCTCATCTCTACTGGCAAGAATATCAAGCACAATAAAAACTGCAGCTGATAACGGGATGCTGGAATTAGGCCCATAACGTCGGCCTGGCCTTATAACCAGAACTGAACATAACAGGAGAGCTGGATTAGAGTATTGTCAAACATAAGGTACTTTATACCTGCACCTTTAGAAACTGAGCACAAATATGATCTACAGTCGCTCCCAGTTCACTCAGTAGAAGCTGAAGTGCTCATAAACAACACTTGCAAAATCCCACTTAGAGCCTGGAAGAGGTTTGCTCCTTCCAAGCAGTTTCAGAGATCAGCAGAGATACTGTCTGCGAATTTGGACCATTTCTCCATGAACAACCAATATAAAAAGCTTTAACATTTTCATATCAGTGCAGACATATGAAATTCCCGGAGAAACTTGCCTCCTTTCAAAGACCAATAATGACATAAGCAAAGACATCACAGCTTTACACTTAGTCTCATGTGATAATCCCAGTGTAAGAGGTCCACCTACCCTTGGATGCTCATTTCAGCTCATGCATCACCTTCTCCTGTCTCTGTTCTGTTCGTTTTGATTGCAGAAACACATCCATTCGTGGAGCTGTTTTGTGAAACACAGCAGATCAGTGACCCCATTTCCCTTAATTGCTGAGTCTATTTAAGTCACTTTGGTTCTCTATTCCACTTCAGAGAGCAGTACCACCTTTTCCCAAACCAACACAACATTCCAAGACTATCGTGTTGTAGACAGACCCGGCAGTGACATCCAGCACATCCACCAAGCACATCCATCCATCATTGCCCCACCTCGTGCTGCTGGCAGCATTTGTAGAAACACACAGAAGAACATGGGTCAAATCAGCTCATTTCCTCATTAGATTTATGACGTTCAAACATGCACCTTAAACACGTATCTACCTATTATTTACTTCCACGTTTGTAACACGCTGACAAACTCAGTTGTATGTCATTACAAGATGCAGACTTTCCATAAATGACCTTTATGGATACATGACCTTAAATATATCCATAAGTGCAGCTGTGCAGCTGGCAGCTCATTAAAGTCCCATCTCACTTCACTTCCCCATACTGCAAGCTTTCTAATATTGTCTCGTGCTCAGAAGAACCAAACAACAGCTCAAAGCCAACAGCTCACCTCCCTGCTTCCCCTCCTCTAAAAGATCACCAACACCAAACCAGAAACACTGAACATCATCAGGCTCTATTTTCACTAAATTAGTACAAGGTTTCATTCCCTCCTAACAAACGCTACTGCAGATTAAACCCTGATACATAATTATACATATATATATGAATTTGATTGCTTTCATTAACAAATTACTTACAGAAAACATCCAGACTGTAATAAGAGGACTCCTGAGATAAGTGTGACTAAGCAGCAGGGGTTAATTAAATAGGAGGATGAGCAAGCATTTATGGGTGTGATAGCAGACCCGGCTGATCTAATTGCCGGTCTAATTATCAAACAGGGAACCAAGAAGCGGCACATAAGTGAAATATTGCATTTGTGGATAGCTGGACTGAGAGCTGCATCAGCTGCTGGTTTAGGGCTGCAGAGTGACCTCCTCCCCTCTTATTCCAACTGAAGTTCTTGGCCTACCTACATGGCAGCTTAAAACATTTACAGCTTTCTCAAGTGCAAATATTGAAGGCTTTTAAATACTTTGCTCGACAAGAAAGAAATAGCAAATAAGCATTCAGACACACTACCTACAAACCACCCGGCTGGGGTCAAAGCACGCATTTATGTTACAGTAAGTGTCCAACAGTGGGAAAAACGACTTACAGCGTTAGGACAGAGCAGCTTCCACCACCGGGTGGGAATTGCCTCAACCCCTCGCACCAAGAGGGGCCGCTTTCATTGCAGAAACGATTTATAAAGGAGCTGACGGAGGAGGAGGGGAAAAAAGCGCAAAAACGGTTCACCTGCACAACGCGGGTTACGCTCTGCGGGCCGAGCTCAAACACGGAGCAGCACACGAGGCAGCTCCGTGCTGCGGCCACGCGCTCCATCCCAACACCGCCCCGTAACGGCTCCACCCGGCGGGGAGATGGAAGAGCCGCCGCCGCGCAACGTCGTGGCCGAGGACAGCTGCTGGTAGCGCTGCTCAGCTTCCCTTGCTTCCCTCCGATCCCCCCCTGCACCCAGCTCTGCACCCAGCTCGGCTCTCAGCAGCGCCGGGAGGCTCGTGCTTTCCTTCCAGCGGCACGAGGGCACAAAGCCCTTAGTGCGGGCAGGGGAAGGGAGGCAGCTCGAGCATCGCCTCCTTCCCAGCCCGTGCAAACAGCTCCCATTGCCTCCGAGACACAGAGCAGTCAGCACAGCCGTGTTGCTCGTGGATGTGCTGCTCTGAAGGCTGGTGCTCAGTGCTGTGCTTTCTATCATTGGGTTCATTGGTTTATACTTTTAGAATGTGGCCCTCGAGGTCTCCTCACACGTTTCTCTTTTTCAGGAAACGAGCCGTTGAAACTGAACTTGAAACTGCAAAAAGATGGATTCACAAATGGGGCTTCTTGAAAACAGCTCTCGACGAGGTAAAACAAACGGTGCTGGGTGGGGTGTGGTGTGCAGCAGGGCGGCACACAGGGCTGTATGTACACAGCACGATGAGCACAGAGCAGCGTGTGTGCTTTGCTAAGCCAGGGTCACAGGTTGCAGATGCAGCGCCTGTAAAGATGGGCTCAAGGTTCTGCTTTCCTCTGAATGAAATGCAGCCCGTGGTAATTGATATGCCACGCACAGCCCCATGTATTTCTCCTGAGAAACACGACTCCCAGCAGTGCTAACAAGTACGAGATGCACGCTGACAGGAAAACATTTCCCCTTTGTCTGTCCATATGGTACCTTAAAAGCCACAGGGGAAAGGTTGTAGCTAATTAAAATTGCAGCAGAGAAATTTACAGTGAACTCAAATATTTGGAGAGGTGTCTGTTCTCACCAGTGTTTAGATATGAGAATACAGCATCGCATACTGTTAGGGTGGAACCGGGATACTTCATTGCTATAGAGCAGGATCGGTGCAGGCCCTGAATGCAGCCGTACTGTTACCCTCAGAGCCTGGTTTTTTAGTGCTGATGTTTTTATTTCAGTTGATTGAAGAAGAAAAGAAGGAAAGAGCAAAAGCAAAAGCAAAGCCCAAGATAGAGCTCCCAGAGCATCTGCGGATTCGCCCTGTGACACCTGTGGAAAAATACATTAAGGTTAGAAATGAGACTCTGAGATTGCAGTACAGCAATGCCTGTCTGAGACCACCCAGCCCCTACAATCAGTTGACTTGTAGAGGTGGGCCTGTAGCTAAAGGTCAGAGTAAATTGTATCAGCGGCCCAAGCAATGCTTTGAAAGCCCTCATTTAGAAGAAGGAATGGCCCTTTGGATGTGGCTGTTCGCTCACAGGGCTTTCACTGGATGTCATCATCTTTCCCTAAAGCACGTCCCCCGTTCTGTGTGACATCGAGTAACAACAGTCAGCTGTACAGCTTATTATAGCAGAACGCCCAGACCCATTTACAACTGCTGAGCAGTCACTGTTCAAATATACATGCACACGCCTTACTTCAAGGCTTATCGTAGCCTCATCTCTCACTTTTAACTATTGGTTAAGATGCGGCCGTTTTTTCCATCTTTATGTAAGTATTATTTTTGGCAGAGATGACGCCTTTGTCCTTTTAGTGGCACAAACTGGATCAGCCAGGAGAGGTCAGCTCTAATGAGTCAGTGTGTTTGATTTATAAATGTGCAGCGTCCGAATCACCACCAAACAGAATAACCATAGAGCTCTATTGCCAACAGTGGGAGAGGAACACAGTCATAAAAGGAGAGGCAGAACATGCCAACAAACAGCAAGGGCAGTCTGCTCCGAGATTAAGGAAACAAAAGAGACTGAAAGTTCCTTATTGATACCTAAATTTCAAGGGATTCCAAGGGTGCTGTGATAAGGTGAGCAGGTACTTCCACTGAGACTAAACTGCATAAAAGAGCAAGTGCTGGGTGTGACAGAAATCAAATGGCAGCACTTCTGCCGTCACAGCTTTCATTGGGTCAGGTTTGCCTTTGCTGCACACGAGGGTATGCAGAACGTTCTGCACATTCACCTTTATGGTTACACTCATCGGATCTGTTCTTCTCTCTGGGTTGGACTCATAATTGCTTCTCTGTAGTCCTTTCCCCCAGATCATAAGTGGGAAATGATTTCCTTTATTATCCTGCTCGGTGGGTGGCACTTCTGGCCATAAAAATTATCATTTTGGAGGAACTGCTCCACCTAAATATCATAAACATGTCGAGCCTTGGCCAAAGAACAAAGTGAAGTAAGTCTGGCAAGAGAACTGAAACATTGTTCTCTTACTGCGTGTCTACTAAGTCCCCAGATGCTAAAACCATGTAAAGTGCCCAACTGAGATGATTCAGCCAAAGTAAGCACAGCAGTCACTGAACAGAGGCTGCTGGCTCTTGCTTTGTTTCCTTTTTAGCAAGATTAGTTGCAGATTAACTTGATGCTTACCCATCTTTTAAAGTAGAAAGTGGAATGGATGAGTACTTCTGGACGCCAGCTTGGTCAGTAATATCTTTAGCATTTGGCCACAGAACTGTTATTCCATGGCAGCATTGCTACCAAATACACCGCAGCGAGTTTGAAGTGCTGTTTTTCCTGTTTAGAGAAGGCAGGTAGCTTAAAGATTACTGCTAAAGCTAAAGAATAAACCCTTCTAATAACGTAAAGCCCTTAGAAATATATTGAATAAAACTGTATGTATGAAGAAAATGCATAATATATACACTAGTGAATGATAACAGTGAGTTTTGAGTTCCTGTTATATGAACCACTTGAGGCACTAAAAGACTTTAAGGAATGGAAAATGAAAGTTAGTTACTTCACTGGAATTTGGTCATTTAACTTCTCTCTTCCCCTGTGCCTTGCTACAGAATGGGACCTAAATTATCCTAATAACTTTTTATATTATAACACATCCTGTATTATAAATCAGATGTCCATGCAACTAGGCAATCTTCCATAAGTGTCAGTGTGCGTTCAGGATATTCATTCATCAGATTGCGTTTAAACCCACTATTTTCATACATTCTCATTTCCATCCCCTCTGGAGCACAAAGGAAGATGCTGCATGACAGTTACTTTCATTCCAGGTGCATCCATCTCCTCCATTTCCAAAGACTTCCCAGGGGTTAATTGGCTGGAGATCAGCTGTTCCAGAGCTCCAAATCGAACGTTTTCAAGTCCAGAGCACCAAAGGAACCTTCTTCAAGAGCCTGAACTGGCCACCTGAGCCTTCTGACTAACAGTAGGAAATAACGAGTAGGAACATAGAAGCACTTGCATTCTAAAGTTAACATTCGCTAATGGATTGTTGAACAGCTGTACGGGGACCCACAACCACTGGGGCAATGTGTGAACATCACTACGGAGCATTTTGCTTGTGAATTCTGCTTCAGAGTTGCCTAGTTTCCAATGGAGCTGCCTGATTGCTTTAAGTAAAGCTTACAAAGGCCATTCAGTAAAATGAAGTCACTTTCTAAAAGCAGTTTTGATCTCAGAAGTGTTTTTTGTTGTTCAGGATACAAGTTTTTAAGCATAAGTTTCAAAGCAAAAATATGCTACCAAGTATTTATGTTGCTGCAGATTTTTTATACTAGTGTTTATATCAAGCAGGACTGGTAGGAACTCAGAAACAGAATGTTGGAGTCTAAGGAACTCCATCAAAAAAAAGAGAGAGAAGCTAAATTGGCCGACAAGTATTTTCTTGCACTGAAAATTTCTGAATATATCCATCTACATCCATCATTTAACACGTTCTGCATTAAAAAAACAATGTGTTATCAAATCACTTCTTATTGCAAGCCTATTTTCAGAAATATTGGTGTAGAAATAAAAATAAACACATGAACACGCAGCAGTTTCTTGACTGGCCCACCAGGCGTTCCTCAGTTTATCAAACAGTCTTTGGCTGGAAGGTTTGTCACACTTTGGTTTGGCAGCCTGTGGAATCTCACCTGTATCCTGTTTACCAAACATAGCAGCATAGCAACCACACAGCACAGTGCAATACAGCATGGAGAGAGGAAATAAAATACATTTCCATACTGTCACCTGCCATTCAATCAATCAAATATCTGAACGAGGGTTGGAATGAGCACAGGGTCACTCCTGTCTCACACTCTCAGATAAAGCTGCATGAATTGGTTCCTCCTGTAAGCAGGGAGGAATCCAAGATGTTTGATTTAGAAAGGACACACTGTTCCGTTGGATGCTTTTCAACACTTGCTGCTATGATGTTAGCAAAGCAAATAAGAGGAATGTGTTAACGGCAAACCACATGAATACCTGTTTCCATACAATAGACTATTTCTGAAATCTGTAGTATTTGTTCTCTTGTGTTACAGTCTTGCAAACTACATTTTACATTGAAGACATATTCGTTAACAGTAAGGGGGGGGTGGACTCGATGATCTCTAGAGGTCCCTTCCAACCCCTACAGTTCTGTGAAGGGATTGCACTGGGAGCTATCAGTGCAGCTGTCTCAGTGTTAGAGGGTTCAGCTTTGCACTTCATCACCTACCTGCACATCTGCCAGGACTTCTGAAAACCAAAGGAGACTCATTTAGGTGCAGCAGATTCAAGTTCTAGTTAACTAACATTTAAAATGTACGACTGTCGAAACAAATAACAGACTCCAATAAATCCATACAGGCAATTCTTCAGTCCTCCTTATTACTTAGGGAGAAAAGGCTTTCCTCTGTAATCCTGCTAGATCTCCATTGTTTTCTGCAGCAATCAGTTTGTACTTGAGTCAGCACTAAGCCCTTGGCTTTCATAGCAGCAGGTCAGCAGTTAGCGTTTGTTCTTTCCCTCTTCCCAAGAAATGACTCACAACGATCAACAGTCCACCTACTTTTTTTTACATCCAGTTCCAAGTGCCCACAAAATAACTATGTTTTACTTTTTCCATATTCTTTACAAATAATGGAGGAGTGAATCATATCCTTTGGAAAGATCACCAAAGAATGAGAATACATAGCAGAACTAACTGCAGACTTAAAAAACAGAATGAAGAATTACTTGGAATCGCACACTGGAAATTTAAACTAAATTGCACTTTTGCTACTAAGAATAACACATAAACTATTAATGAAAAAGCAAGATAATTATATTTTACATCACTTTTCAATTTTAAGTGCTTTCTTGTCATTGCTAGGTTTCTGTATTTATGTGTCTACATATATAACATGGTTCCCCGTCTCGTTTTAAGGTCGGTATAGATCCTTTAACTCTTGTTTGATTTAGATAAACAGGTATTGTAACATTAATATGTAATTTGGTAGCAATAAAATTACATGAATTCCAGCTAAATGAAAGGGGAGCTTCACAACCACTCATTTAAAATGTCACATTAAAGGTCCAGAGCTGGCATCTAATATCCAGTAGATGCTTGTAGGAAGTGGAAACCAACTCCAGATGAGTTACTGATTTTGGAAACCCAAATAAGCTCCTTGTCCACCACCTATCGTTGGACATTTCTGAATCTTACTCCCAGGATCCGAATATTGACCCTGTATGAACAGTTGTGGTTTTTCTTCCTTTTAAGTAACTCCATTATTTAACATACTTTTACTTCCAGAAATACTTTGATCAAGATAATTTGGGGGATGCATAGAGATTATTGCCTAAAATTTTAACTTCTATAGGTTAAATCTGTGAACTGCTGATCCATACATTTAGGATTTTGGTATTCAAGAATACACAAACTAGAAACCTATTTCTTTTCCCTGCATGTTTAATCTGATTCTTTATACCTGAAAAATATGTGAAGTAGTTTTAGATTTGCAACTGACAACGTACTGCCCAGTCAACTGCCTCAGTCATGAACCCAACTTGCTGACACAGGATTATTAAATCATCTTGTAAGGTTTCAAACTTGGCATCTCATTTGTGGAAATTAACTTATATTTTGGAGCCAAGTTGCACACACAAATTTCACTGCATGCTGTAAAATATCACACTATTTCCAAGGTCAGGGCTGTGTTAGTAAATTCAGTGCACGTAGTGGGGGAGAGGCTTCACAACAAAATTAAATCACTTCAAAAATGCAGCAAAAGACAGGGAGATGTAATTGTATATGAATGTCTAAGCCTGTGCTCTGCGCAAGTCGGAGCAGAAAGAGATGTATCTAGATCTGTATGTATCTAAACATACATAAAACGTTACATGGATTATTTTTAACCAAAATTTGAAAACAAGATGATACTTGTCTTCTACGTTTCAATGTAAGCTTCATTTAACATAGACATTCATCACGCTTTTGGTGGCCTGAGGTTCATATCAACAAAGTGAAACAGCAACTCCTCCTTAGCTGACCAATATTTTGCAGAGCTGAAGCCATCATGTCTTCTGACTGCACTTCCAGTTAAATTAGTTCCTTGCTAACATGCTGTTTTTAAAGAGAAACTACAGAGTACGCGTTAGAATTCCGTATACAAAAATAGTTGTGTATTTTGTACACAGTCAACAGCAATACATGACATCAGCCACACATCCTTCAGGACTGTGGAAGTGTGATGAAATAATAGTAGGGACTTAAGTTACAATTGTATTTAAGTTGAAGGACTATGAAATCAGAATTATCCTTCTCATAAGTACTTGCTTTGCTTCATCAGCCACATCACTGGGTGGCAAAAACCATTTTCCTACACAGCGCATTGTTAGAACTGCACACAACTGGCTCTTGCTATTTATAATTTAATTAATACAAGATATTTTACAGAGAGCTCAAATTTATTTAAAACGCATTTTGAATCAGAGAGTGAAGATTTCTGATTAGATGATAGCGAAATAGTGATTCTGTGTAAGTAGCACTAATCAAATTGCAGTCACCACACCGAGAGAAGCAAAATGAAAAGCAGGCGCAGCATGCAGATAGCCAATTGATTTTGCTGCTGTAGAGAGTGGCCACTTAGAGAGTAACTAATTGCTCTTCTACATGGGACATTTCTACAAAGCCCCATTCCCCGGCTGTCCTCATAGATAAGCACTCTAGTCTCAAGTATGCACAGAAGTTACTGTTCCAGTTCCTGCTGCTGACCACTCTGCAGCCTGTGCTTCATTCTGAGATCACTCGCCTTACAAAACCAAGAACGTGGATTTATTTGACTTGATTTTCCCTTTTTGGAGGTGCAAGGCTCCCCATTCACATGTATCATTTCCTTCAGTGATGGATTCAGATGGAGGCAGTGCACCAGATGCTCAGGGAAGGATCAGATGGGGTCAGACATAAAATTAACTTGTTGTGTTTACTTTTAATTCCTATTTGCTTAAGCAGATGCAGCTCTATTTGCTATAACACACAAAACTCTTATTGGAAGCATGAGGCAATCTATTCTTCAGAACGCTGCCACTTCCAAAGGCTGTAAAGCAGGTTAGCAAAAAGCATCATCATTTCTGAGCCCCAGTGTAAGATTCTTCCAGCCTTTGATGCTCTTTTTATTCTTAAACCAGTACACTGATCTCAAAAGTAACACAACAGCCTTCGTAAACTTTATGCAAGTACAAAAAATTCACTGTGTTTAGCAACAGCACAGGAAATTGTAGATCAAAGCCTGGTTGTCACCTCCTGGCACATGATTGCTTTTGTAAGAAATGACAGCATCTGAAAAAAACCGAGCTTAAAGTAAGCATGCTTCCTCCTGTTCGGAAATACCCAACAGAGGTTACATGCTACGTTATGCTGGGTACATCATAGCACAGCGCATTAAAATATCTTATTTAGAGAGTAACTCTGAGGATAATTTCCAGTCCTCTTCTATTTTTTAAATTTATTGTTCCTGATTTGCAACGGTAACAGGAAGTTAAGGATTTTGAGGCCAAAATTAACCATTTTCCACCCAGGAGCGGTGAATTTTTCTTTTTAAGCTTCTCTAGCCTGTTTTGGTGACAGGTACTCCACAGACACACAGCTATATTGAAAGGTGGATGAAAGTTTGAAGTGAAGTACAACACATTTTTATTAATATAAACTACATCTTTTGGTCTCGGGTGCGTACGTTGCCAAACTTTGACCCAACTTTGAATTTGGCAATTTCCTACATATTTCCCTCCTCCGTGCTTCACGTGATTCATTAAAGAAGCTGTGATTGAAATAAACCTGTGAATTCCAAAGCATAAAAATAGATGCAACCAAGTTGCAGAAGAAACAGAAATAAACAGAACAAAGAGGATCCTTTCTAATCCCCCTCATCTTTTTTGGTTATGTAGTTACATGGCTCCATTGACAGCAGCTTCACTGGATACATATGACCACAGGATCAGACCTCATATGTACCAGACCAGGATCAAGACCAGGCAGGCATTTTGTTAAGCAATACTTGTAACAGCTCAGACAACAGCACAGGGAGTGTGGAAGCAGCCATTTCTTGCTCTGTTCTTCATTCAATCCATCTTTCTGAGACTGCTTTCCAGAGGGATCAGTTGCTGCAAACAGCCTTGCACCAAAACAAGACATGGCAGCCTTCACCCGCGCACCCTGCACGCACACACGCACACTGCTGTCTCTTGCCTTTCCGAGCGTTGCCTGCAGGCTGCCGTGTGACACCCGGCTCGTCCACCCTGTGAGCAGCATACAGCCCTGTGCTCTGCCTGACCCAAACCTGACAAAGCCTTCTCACTTCTCACAGGCTGAAAACAGCCCCCCTTCTCCTCCTGAAGTGAGAGACGGTTAATGCTTTTATTCATCACAGGGGAGAAAGACAAACCCAGCCATGCTAGTAAATCTCCTCTGCTTGCTGACACGTGTCAGACACAACATTCTCATCCTTAAAAGCAGCAGCAAAAATAAAAACAAAACAAGAGCTCCTACCCCTCCCCCCCCCCAAAAAAAAACACACCAGTGAGCCACAGCCCTTGTCTGGAAAAACCAAGCAGACATTATGCTCTTATTGCCAGAGCACAGTCATATCCTTTGTTTAAATAAAATCCACAGCCATTTCTTGTGCTCCCCATTATGTGCAGTGCAGCTTCCATGTCAGCATAACACTTGCTGAAGGAACAAACCCTGCACGTTCAGTCCCTTAGGAGAAACCAAGGTATAGTTATGGAGTAGTGCCAGCGCCTCATGGGCTGCAGAGAAAGCAGGAAGGGACACTGCTTACCCATTTACCTGAGCAGAGGGCACTGTCTGCATCTAACTTCTTCCCTGACTGCAGTCAGTTCTCTGGTGACGTGTGCTCAGGGCTGACAAATGTCCTTTCTTGCTTAAGCCCATGTCCTGAAAAGTCAGGCTGGCTGTGTGTGTCTGTCACTGGCACAAAGGGTCTGTGCAGCGCTGGTGCTGCTGGGTCAGGAGTTGTGAGGAAGCAGAGAGCTCCAACAGCTCCTACTCTCCCAGAAGCACCGAACACCAGGAAACGGCCCCTGAATCCTCAGAACTGTAAAATTTCCTTCAGCCTGCACTTCTGGGTGGCTGGGAGCTGGCTCTGACCAGGACACAGTGCCAGGAGAAAGGTAACGTGCTGCTGTGCCAACCAGTCAACTGCTTGGCTTGCAGGGAGCACTGCTGATGTTTGTTCTCCCGGAAGCAATGCCATTAATCATTTGAGTTACTTGTATGCAAATGGGAAGAGATCAATTTCAACAGCTCTCACCATGGTTCACAGAGAAATATTTCACCATATTTGTTTGCCTTCCTATTTGTTTAAGGTACAGCACTGAGAAAATAAGCATTTTTATGGGCCAGCTATAAGCAACAGAGCTTAAGTCTAACTCCTTCACCTTGGGTCAGTGCTATTTAACTTCAGAAGAAACAATCTTCTTCATACTCAGCAAATTACAGTTAAGATGTTCCTGATGTATTTATGCAGTATTATACACATAAGAAGCAAGAAGGAAAGAAGATTCCCTAAATCTGCTTTTAATTCTCCTTTCATTCCTACCCTTGGAGCCATTGCTAATCAGTCACTGCCAGGGACAGGCGTTCCGGTCAGACTGCTCTGCACTGCACCTATCGGCCTTCTGAGTCTGTTGCAACAAACAATCCATTGAGATTTCATGAAACACAAAAGACCCAAAAGCACATAAATACTGAAATTATTTAGAATGCGTTTTATATTCTTCTTACTGTGCATTTGGCAGTATTGCTGTAGTTGTGCTGGAGCTGAATAGTGCGCATGCAGACAGTACTCGTGGTATAACAAAAGCATTCAAACATGAGAAAGGATCATCGTATCCAGTGAGCCAAAATCTCACGCTGTTTTGAAGAAGGGCTCTGTGCTGGCCATTTTCTCATTATTTATTTTTTAATATGAAGAAATAGATAAGGACACCCTATTTCCTCAAAAACCTATGGCATCCATTAATTCATTTCTTACATGCAAATCATTAATCAATATCTGGTGTGCAGACATTACAGAAGTCAGACAACCAGCCTTGCAGTTTGTTACCCCCTGGCCTGGCTTGCCTTCTCCAGACCTCACAGAGACATTCAAGTTGGTTAAAACGCCAGTTCCACCTCAAGCCTACAAGAGGATGTTTCACCAACTAAATGCCAACGCTGGTTTGTATTCCTTGGGTTGAATCCGCTCATGAAAGCACTCCTATCTATATCAGTGAGAGCCTGTTTAATGTCCCTAAGGTCAGAATTTGGCTAAACATATGTAGAACATGTTTATCTCGATACACATGTGCATATTTAATCTTAGATTCAGCAGCAAGGGAACAGAAAGGCAATACATGATAAAGATACTGAAACCGGACTTCAAAGGTCAGGATGCAGTTCTGTGGACTCCCAGGGTGACTTTGGCCACAACAGTCACGCTCTCCTGCTTCAGTTCCCATCTGTAAGAAGCAAAATAACCATCCCTCATTTTCACTTCATCCATCTTTTCAATTTAGATTCCGAGTTCTTTGTAGTAGTGTCTCTTTCTGAAAATACACCCAGCTCCCAGCACACAATGTTCTCCTCAGAACAGCTTTATGGAAATGTATCAAAAAAAAAACCCCAACAAACACAACAAAACCAACAACCAAAAAACCAACACAGAAAATATCCACTGATGAGATAAGACCACCAGCACAACAATGCAAAGAACAGCTGTAATCTGTGGGAGGATTATTTCTCTTTGCCATAAACGCCATCTATTTTTTCAAGACGTGAGTTATTCCCTTCCACAGAACAGTGAACTCAATAACTTCAAACCAGCACCCTTCTCAAAGGGCTGCAGCAGTCTGTGACATTATATGGAAGGTGTCACATCTTAATGACTAATATTAGTACGAGCCTGCTTGATTAACATAATTTGTTTCTTCACTGGATATTTTATTCCAGATGAGCTGCTTTTCATCCATATTTTCCAGGGTAAAAAATATGCATTCTGACGTGCAATGTTAATATGCCCTCTGCAATAACCCCTTATTTCTAACTTTTCACTCTCACCTCCCATTCTCCTCAGCGCATGAGACAAGCTCAGCAGTAGCTATTGGTCAAGAGGCTCATGCATTGGATACCTGCCAAGCCTTTTGGGGTGTTTAGCAGAGACAAACAGTCTCTTTAATGACACACACATTTAAACTTAGCACTAAAATGGTGGGGAAAAATAAAAGAGAAAAATATGTAAAATGTCACTTTCTGACAAGCAGAAAATTAGAATTCATTCCCCTGAGAACTAAATGGACTTTTCTGCTTCCAGTCACTAACTATGACAAGGTTAACATTTTTCAGTCTAATGACTAAGGACATTAAGTGTGCATGTGAATAAGAAAATTACTAGAGGGTATTAGTTGAGCGTGTGACAACAGCTCAAACCGACAAAGGAACTCCAAGGATGCAGATTCTAACGCTGCCCATGTGCTATGGAGAACCAGTGGATAAGAGAAACACGGGGCACAAGCACACACAAGTCACCTTTCTTTTATCACTGTTATCACAATAGTATAAATAACCACAGGAGGAGGTACTTTGCTGGACAGGGGTTGAATCAGCATCAAAGCACATTGTGCCTGTTTCCAGCATTCCCAACACAGACACAGAACTGGCCAACATGTCAAACAGAAGCTACAAGACCCAAAAAGACTCAAGAAAAGGAAAAGTTCCAAGTGCGTATCTTCCCAAATATTCTTTTTCCATTCTACACTCATGCCTCAGATCTGACATAAAGCATTAGGATTATTCATGGTTTGCTTTGGCTTCTGCCCTTCCCAGTTCAGTTTCCCCTGTAGCTCCTCACTGCCTTTACATCAGTAAAGTTCCATCAAAAGCCAGATCCCCGCTCCCATCTGCAATTAGCAGGCTCCCATCTCACAGGTCTTGGAGGACTTATTCAGGAGAAACCAGCATGAAAGGGCTCCTGGCCATTTTTAGACTGGCAGACAAAACCTGACTGTCACCCTAATTTGTGCTGACATGGACACATTTCCTCCATCTTCCCCTTTGCTTTAGTCTGAACCCAGAACAAGGTACATCTGTATTTGGAAATCCTCAAGGAGAAAGACCATTTCAAACACATCTCTCCTTTACAAGGGAGCTCATGCATTGCCAATTCTGAACAGAAGCCCCTCAGCAGAGCCAGCAGTTCCTCAGCTGTGCAGCAAGCACAGCTGTATAGCAGATCTCTGTCAGAAAAGAAGCACCAAGGCAGCAATTCACCTTAGAAACAATATCCCCTAATGCTGTACGTGCCCTTTTTGCCATGCTGTGATCTGTACTGCACACTACTTTCACGCCAATTGGAGCCTGACTACCTATGGTCCTTGGCCTTACACTTCCCTACCATAAACCACATAAGCCACTTATCAGCCTGCAATCCTGGTAAAACCAAGTCATTTCAAATGTGTTTGTTTTGTCCCTCTGCCTCCTACCCTTCTGACTTTCCAGCTTCCTCAGCCTTATTTTATGTCATCATAATAATTAAGGCACTTTTGAAATTACATCCTGCTCAAGGTCACAGCACTGAACTTAATCCCACACCATTCTACAAGCACACCAATGCTTTTACTTTCATCTGATTTATTTATCCTGTTTATTATCATAGACCAATTCAATCAGTACAGGCTGGAATTCAAACACGTGTACATTTGAATGATGCATACAAACACTCATCAAGAGATATAAGAACTGCTCATTCCTGTAGCATATGGCCCAGCTTATAAGTAAGGAAGCTCACAGTGATTAATTTTTATACCTTGACTTCTGCTTGACCCCAATTGTGGGGATTTTTTGGTTACTGGAAACCAAAGGAATTGAAATAGTGTCACGAATTCCACAGAAGAGGCTTGGACAAGGAATCTCTGCATTTCTTATCCCAAGCCAGTAGGGCCACATTTTAAGACAGGCCTTTGAGTTGACAGTTCCTTTATTAGCTTCTGAACACACAGGAATCCTAGCAAAACACCATCAAACCATACCAGACAGTTATGTCAAGCAAATCATGCAAACAGAACAGCATATGGAGAACTGCAAGGAAAAGCAAAGCACTAACCTCAATTGCAGCATAGGTCAGGCATTAAACCAACCTAAATGGGATGCTGGAAGCATAATAGATGTTGGAAGCACGCTAGACAGCTTTTGGCTTCCTTCTGTGAACCACTGTCCTTTCTAAATATTAATGGTCAACACGATCCTCAAAGTTCACAACCAAATTCTGGTTGTCTTTGAACACAGCTGGTGGTTAAATGCAAGGAGCAAAGGAGCACTGCAAACTGAAAAACTGATGGCAGGGAAAGCACTGACCTGTTGACTTCAGTAGCACCAAACTTCACTTTTGCATTTCTCTGCCCTCCAGTTACACGCTTTCCAGGAGTCTCTTTGAGATTTTGTTTTAACATTTCACCATTTTCTCACAGAGAATATTTTGGCTTCTCTATCAATACATTTTCACTTGGTAACTCCCAGTTTGAATGCTGATTGTGTTTAGCATAAAATTAACTAAATTGCAGCCATTGGCATTTTCTGTCTGCTTCCTCCATGAACAATGTCGAGGAGATTGCAAGCTGACTACAATTCTGTTTCTCAAGCAAGAGGAAAACAGCATCTAAGAGTCCAATCAGTGCAACTTTCCTGATATCTGTTGGGTTTTATAAGCTATATTGTACTCTAGCATTTAACAATTTCTATTCATTTGATTCACTTTGAGAAATGAATGTCATGATTGCCACAGCATTCTGCACTACAGATAAATATGGAACAGGTATAACAACAAGATGACTCTGTTTAAAAAAACCACTGAGCTAACAAGTTATTTGCACAATGCCAAAGTAGTTGTGGTTCTTTGCTCTCAAGTTTCAGCCTCCAAGTTTCATAGGGAGGTCTGCTATAGGCTGTATTTCTCTAGGCCAGAGCAGCTGTGGCATTTGGCTTCCAAGAGTGTCAGTATTACACACCAGCGTGTGTCTACTTATGTGTCATCTGATTCTGACGGGACCCATATCCACACTAGCATTTCCTAGCCCAAGCAAGGAAATGGGTGAACTACTGTGGTAAGAAAGTGTGATGAATTATTGCTGTGCTTGTCTTTATTTAACTTTCCTTCTAACATCCAGGGGAGTCACAGACTGTGATTTCCCAATATTAGGAGACAGTTGTGACATTTGTCTTTCCCTGGGCCATATTAAACCCAAAGCATTTTAGTGCCTTTTCTTCTTTATGACAATCAGCCTCTTCCTTTATCTGAGAATCCCAAAGCTCATTAATAAGCCCTCACTAAAGTCTTCTGAACTGATCCTTTCCCTGTACTGTGGCACAGAGAAGAGAAAGTAACAACCACAACACAAAATGCCTCATATTCCTGGTCCTCTCCTAGGGACAAACTCCCTCCTTTCCTTGGTTAATCTGGGGGGTCTCTCTTTGGCTTGGGTTCCTCTTTCTTAAGTAAAACAGCACACCCTGTTCCAGTGCTGGCCTCGTCCACATGTTAATTCTATTCTAATGTGGCCCATGACAATTTTGGATCGGTGTATATTCATTTCCCAGCCACAATGCATTGGCAATTTCTATTTTTTTTCTTTCCTCAAGGTGAGTTTCCAGATACCAGCAAACAATACTCGCTATCTTCCCTACACAACTGTATACTAAGTAATTTTCTACCATTTCTGGCACCCTCATCCTGAAGTCGCCCAGTTCTCTGTGTATGACATTCTTGCATTCTCCCGAGTTATGCAGCATAATGGCTAAAAGCAACTACAAATCCTCTCCTCCTTTCTAGAAGCCTAAGCACAGATCAGACAGTCTAGACAGACACTACAAAGAAAGAATAACGGATTTCTAAAGATTTCTCCATATAATCCTACTTACAATATCCAACTGCTCAGCAAAACACCAAACATCGTTTTATATCTCGTCTATTGATCACTTTTATAGAATGTGATCTTGTCATTCTCCTAAGCATTTACCCAACATCTGTATGTTTGAACCGCGTAGAACTACTAGCCAACAGGAAACTGGTGAGTGAGCTTTCTTTAAACAGTACCATAAAGGCATTGTTACGACAGGAATTCTGCATTTGTTCAGATCAATGCCAGCACATACAAGGTTTGCTATACACTCTTTCACAGTAACTGGCTTGCATAGCACAAGGTTTTGAACCTTGCTTTAGTACTCTATTCACACAAAAAAAGTAGGGGATATTTATCACCTTACACTGGAGACAGACGGAGCACCACAGCCGGGGGAGGATGCAACGCTGTCACCCGCAGCTGAGTGCGGTGCTGGGACACCCCCTGCCGGCCCCACTGCCACCTCCCGACCTCAACATCGCAGGCAAAAAAAAAAGGGGGGGGGGGGGGACTTTCCCTGTAGGTTGCAACTTTAAACACCAAGAAATTGAAGAAGCATCAAAAAGCTTAAATTACAACTAAAGCACACATTCAAGGGCTGTGCGGCTGAGCTAGCCGTCACCTTAGCTACAGCATCATCATAATAGGACATTATTTCAGAACGAAACCCTACAGACAGTACTCAGTGACCTCTATTTAAAGTGTGCATCACTGGGAAAGTTACTGACCGTCCTCAGAGATCTGCCAGAACCATGTCAGCCTGTGTCTGTCAGACTGGCTGGCCACTGGTCTGCTGCACAGCTCCATCCTGTCACCGAGGCCTGGCACTGGCCAGCTGCGATGGGGTGCTCGTCAGGACACGCTTGCATTCATCCTGGCCCCAGAGCTGGGCCAGACTCACCGCAGTTTGCCCCTCGCAGTCTGGGTCAAGGGCTCGTGCCCCACAGCTCACCAGCAGCTCGATGCACTCACAGCGGCCCATGACAGCAGCTACGTGCAGTGCAGTCCTTCCCAGTGGAGTTTTAGAGTGCACATTTGCACCTGCAAAGAAACACACATACTATAAGTGTGACAGGACGCAGAGAAAGGGGCAATGGCACCCATGGGCCGGAGCTCACAAGAAGCCACATTTCAACTGAGCACTGCCATTACTCCTGCACTGAGAGTTCTCACTGAGAGAAACCAGCACCATTCTTCAATGAGATTTAACAGGGCCAAGCTGAGCCTGGGCTGGAAGGAGCACTGCTGGACAAGGTAGGATTTCTTCATAGGTGCTCCATTTCAATTATAGAAAGCAATTAGCAGCTACACATTGCTTTCTTCAATTTAAGTGATCTGAGCAGACCTAAAAGGCTGCTTGTTCAAATGCATATTTCTCAGGAAAGGCAAGGAGCCCAAATGTCAGAGCCATGGAAGCAGAACTTGCAGCTCTGCTTGCATTGTAGTGACTGGTAAAGCATTACACAAGATTAATAAAAACTGAGCATTTTTAGATAACAAGAAAATAGCAAGAAACAACTGAGGCTCTAAAGCAAGGAAGTAAAAAATTCTAATTCCTGTTTTCCATTCTGAATTTACCTACTTTAATATCAAACTTGTTACACTTAGTAAGAGCAGTTTTGATTGTTTTCAAGTCTACACTGGAGCTGATGGGCTGAATGCATTCTCTGCCTCAAATACAAAAACTGTAAGATAATTCAGGTAAAATTCTCTAACTTGGTAAGCAGGAAGGTGGTATACTATGCAGGTACAGAGAGAGAATAATTCTATCTAATAACATTACCATGACTCAGGAGAAACTTCACAGCGTTAACATGACCTCTGTGGCTGGCAACAAACAGAGCCACAAAAGCACGGTGTGCTACCCACTCCTTTTTCTGCTTCGGTCCCAGTATCTTTGCATATGGAGAGGTGCCAGCATACTCCTTTGTAACTCCCAGTTGGGCCAGCTGCAGAATAAACAGAAACCTTTTAGTCTCTTTCATAGAGATGGCCTTATTCTTTAAAAATGTCAACAGTCTCCTATCTGCATGTAGAGCATACTGCATAAGTCATTCCAATTTAAGCTAAATGGCTTGTTTTATATTGCACTGCCCTATATTGATTTGCCACTAATGACATTTTTTCATAGCCACCCCTTAAAGGCAACATTAAGTTGGGTTTTCTTTTTGTATGTAGTTACCAACCTTCACAAAACCTTAAATATCTGTCCCCCTCTTAAGTTCACTGTAGACCCATTAGGCTCCACGCTTTTGGGGAAAGGCAACAAAGACAGGAGACACTTGCCATGTAAGCACAAGTTCCTTAGGAACCTAAAAGAAGTCCCAAGGCAGAGAAAAAGAAAAACTGGGCTTCAACTCAACATGATCTTCAGCAATAAACTTCCAGCATTTGTACAGACAGTGCCCCACCCATTCACAGAAGCAATGGAATCAACCTTCATCGTGTCTCCTTCTGCAGCAGCTGCCACGAGTTGTCCCCAGCCATCTTGTCTCCAGATACGCATTGTAATTGTTCCACGAGGGACAATATCATTGTCCATAAATGTAGAATCATCTAGCAGATCTACTGAAGGGAGTTATAAAATAAAAGCAGGTCAACATACCCTCATAGAGTATGACAAACGTAAACTATAATAAATAGATGGTGAGTGAACAAGCAGATGAAGAGACACTATCAATAACCTTCAAGAACAACAGAGGTTACAGGTTCTTACTTTCATCCAGGTAGTGAAGCCGTTGGAAATGAAAGGGGATCCCAGTCAATAACTCTAAATCAGACTTAAGCTGCTTCAGAGTCAAGTCATTCTGGCACCGAGGTAGTGAAAATATCTCATTAGTTTCAGCTATCTGGAGCTGGATTCTAAAGGTCTTCAGAGGCAAGGAAGACTTGGCCATGCAGTTGTTACTAATTAGGAAAGTTTGAGGCTTTCCTCTTAACAAAGGTTGGTACCATTATAAGGACAGGGGTCTAATACCAATAGTAATTCCTCATTTCCCTTGGCATTCTCCCTGTCAGCAGGATAGACGTCACTGAGGATAGACTGCCCTGTAACACTAGCATGCTACAGTATCTATGCAGCATAAACTGACATCACAAAAGTACAACCTGCTTGTGTGATGTAATAGCCTGTATGAAGAAAGCAAGAGAACATTACCAAAAGTAACGCTCCAAGATGGTAATAGAAGGATTTCTTTGTTCCTCACCATCTCCTGATTTTCACTAGGATGACAAACTTAATTGGAAGATGAGCAGTAAAGAAAGTAATTACTCAAGTACACATCTAAGCCACCCATATTTCACATTCCTGTTTTCTTTGTTCAAGTTCAGGTCACAATATACACATTAACTTGATGTGTCCTAAAAAGAGCACATGGCTGTTCCATTTGTGCTTCCACTTTTACTACATAGGTTTTTCCTATTCAGAGTGAGGAAATACTTTACTGGGAGGTGCAAGGGGCTGCTCATTCTCTTCATTTTTATATCACGTTAAAGCTTGTGGAGAAAAAAAGAAGGAGAGAGATCATTTATTCTTTTGCAATAGCTGGCAAAAGTTCTAGAGCAAGAAAAGGAACAGCCAGTGTCTGAAACAAACAAAAGGATGACTGCAGCAAGATACAGAAGACTCCTGATATGAGAAGCTAATCCAACCAGCCAGGTGTTGATTACTCATTCCTCAGACAAAGTCTAAAAGCTTCATAATCATTCATTTATGCAGAATGTCTGAGAGCAACATCACACTGAAAAGAAGTCCAGAATGTTGCTCTTAACTAAAGTCTGGAAGGATTTAATGTAAAGATCTCAATGCCACTCTCACCCTACACATCCAGAAGCTTTTCCACTTAAAATATATCTTGTTAGAGCTTTGGTTCTGACAGAATCTTAGTCTCAAAGTGCTGCTGGCATATTTGCTTTGAGGAGTAAGTGATGAAGGCTACTTCAAATCTCTGGACATCTAACGGATTTTTTTATTACACATCATGATGAATTCCAAATGATGCTGGTTTAAAGAGATGTTTCAGTAACCAAAGGAATACAGTCTTATCCCACTAATGACAAAAGTCAGTTACTACAAGTTGGTTTATAAAACAGTCACAGATTTTATTAAGATAAATACAAATAGAAAGTTACATATATTCTCTATTCTGACAAATGAATGACACTTCCAGAGTGTCTCCATTTAACTGGGTTCTGAACAACACTGTGTACAGTCACAACTGCCACTAGGGCAGCATCCCCACAGATGCCAAGTGTACATCAACAAGATACCAGTGAGTTTGAATTCCAAGCAACATGACTAACATGCTTTGGATCACAAGTGCTTGATAATTTCCTGTAACAGTCAAGCAATATTGCACCCACAAACGTTATTTTCATGTTCCTTAGCTAGAAATGCTTTAAAGTGATATTTTTACTGCTTCTGTGGAAGTGGACCAACTAACCAACTTTGTTTCATCTGGCTTTTAAAATACATACTTTTTTTGCATAATCTAAACCCAGAGAATTGTATGTTAACACACAGCTTTACTCATCATTGTACACACTTGTCTAGAACAAGATGTAAAGTGCAGTCTTCGGTCATGCTGAAATCATCTCTAGCAGAAAATTACACCAAAAAGGCAAACCTTGTAAGGGGTAAACCTGCATTAACAGACCTGCACACTGTCCACAAAAAGAAAACAAAAGACATACCCAAAAGCCATGGTGTCCTCTATTAGTGCATGCAACTGTAGAGTTGAAACAAATTTTTAAATGCACTACTGAAATTTTATCATTTGGAACAGATGTGATTTTCAGAGCTAGAGAGGTATTAAATACTGTCAAAAACAAAGACCTTTATTTAGTTTTTAGTGAACTTCTACAGATGGTGGCTTATTGTTCATATATATTCTAACTAAAAATTCTTAATGAACACTAATTCAGCATGCCAAAACACAAAAGCCTGTGTGTTTTTCAGTGGATTATTGCAAGGTGACAAAACATCTAACAAACAGAAACCTGGGTTGTGTCAATATTCAACTTCATGTACATTACAAACATACTTACATATACACACAAAAATTTTGATCAGTGCTGAGAAATTTAATGAGCTGATAATAGAAAAACAGAAGTAAAACCTTATCAGAAAGGCCTTAGAAAATTTGAACTGTTATAAAATACCAATATAATGCCAGCATTAGAAAAAGATATTAGAACTAGAAAAAATTAACTTGAAGAATCTTTAAGAAATTGCAATCATAAAAAGTCTGTAGTGAAGAACCATTTAAAATTATTTAAAAAATTGTAAAAAATTAAATGTAGAACATTGCAGAATTTATAGTTCATACTGTTTCTGTAAGAGCAGTGATGGCCGTGGTACATTTCTGCCTTTACCTTCCAAAAGTACTGTGAACTCACAAGAAAACAATTTATTACAAATACTGTACATTATAATACAAGACAAGTTAGACGAACTTATATAAAACTGTACCCTTAAAAAATACAGCAAGTAGGTTCCTCAGCTTGGCTCTGCATCTTAGATATGCCACATCTTAAAAAATAGTTTAAGGAAGTGAAAGAAGAGGACAGAAATATCTCCACAGGTCTACCGACAACAAATAAGTGGGTACATAAAGTAATTTATTACATGAAACCATTTTTCTAGTATTGAGAACTTTTTCTTCTTGAACAGGACAAACTACCAAACCAAACCAAGCCTCTTGTTTCAGGCCCTACTTTACCTATGACAGAAGACAGCATCCACCAAAAAGTACTAGCTTTATAATTCCACAAACTAGTCAGAAGCTATCAGATTAATGGAATTTAATTCCATCTGTTTTCTGAAACACCTGTCTAAATAAAAAAAAGGCATGTCCTGCTCAAGCTTAAGGATCTCAATAGCCTATTTTTATTGTCTGCCTCAACACTTACCATATAATAAAGAGAAGTTCTAGAGCTAACTGAATTAACACCTTTACCCTGAACACTTACTATTTGGAGGTTCTCCAGAACTTAGATGTCCTCTACATCTTATGAAAAAATTAATAGGCTGATGGGGATCTGAATGTTGGCCCACTTAACCGTGCTTTTCAAATGAAGCAGGCATGAAATAAACCTGTAAAAGAGCTTAAGTCGGTAAAATTCTGTAATATCCGTCTAAAGATACACACACAGTACGAACTGAATCCTTTAGTTGAAGGGAACTTCACTTGGGTAGAATAAAGTAATTTTCAGTTGGGGAAATTAACAGTCTCTCTACAGCTACAAGCACCAGCAGTAACGGAAGCAGTGTTTACACCTTTAAGAGTATAGTTTAGAAGTAACGTAACAGTCACAAAGAAAAAAATTCAGAGCTCTGTGCTTTGAAAAATACCACATTATATTAAGTAAAAATGAACCGTGTTTTACCTCCAGCAGAATGGCTACTTCATAAAATGAAATGATTGAGCTTTTTTCCACTGATACAGAATTAAATTCTTCATCTTTTTTTTTTTTAAATTTAAGACCTATACACATATATACAATTCCTCCAATTAAAATAAAATGCAATACTTGAAACAATACAAAAATCACAATAAAACAGAGGAAATAATATCTTCAGGTAAATTTGCAATAATCAAACTGTAAGATTTAGAAAACAATATGGGCTTCTAGCAAACAAACAACTACTGGAAATGTTTTGTTAAAAAAAAAGAAACGTGATTTTCAATTACCAAAAATCAATTGCTCAAAAACAAAGGTAGAAACACAGCTGTAGATGAAAGGTTGTCATGGAATGAAGATTACGGCAATTCTCTATAGGCCCTTTTTAACTCAAGGCGGCAAGAAGTTTTTGTTTGTCCATCTAATTCATACTAACCACAAATGCTGTGCAAATAATCATATTGATATTCAGAGCTTACTGGAGAAGAACACACTAGTTTTGTTTTTCAGTGGGAGTAGTGTCCATGTTGTTTTGTTTTAGTTTTATAGTAGCAAAGAAGGACACATCTTGATCTCTGTCAGACTGCAAGGCAAGAATTGTCTCCTCCGCAGCTTCTAGATGAGGATTGCCAACGCTCTTAAAATAAGCTAGAATAAGGGAAGAAAATGAGTATTTTAATTGAAGCCAAAAAGAACTTTTTAAACCACAGGGCATACACAGCACAGAAATACAGAGAAAGCTAAGAATATATGGGGTAACTCATCTCACTTACAGAATCTGCAGGGACATTACAGCAAGCTAAGGAAACTGATAGAAACAGACAGCTTCACATTTATCTTACTAGGTATGTGAAGTATTTCTACTTCCTAAATGGAAGCATATCAGCAAGTAGAAAGAGGCTCAGGAAGCTGCAGCTATACAGTGTTTCACAAAATACTCTCCATAATTTTAACTGAGAAAAAACAGAGGAAATTTCTGTGCCTCCCTATGATTAAACAGAGATCAATCAATTTTTTCTTTTCTAAGGAATGATAATATGGGAAATCATAGCAGCACAGAAAATAATATTATTTCCTACTATAGTTATTAGCTTGTGACAAAAACAAAGTGGAATGTTTCAGAAAAAGATGCAAAGCTTTATTTAAACCATCGGAATAAACTATGCTCAATTCAAAACAAATGTATAAAATAAAGCAAGAGTATTTAAGATGATTTTTAAAATTTGTAAATAAAAACGTATTTGCCATAAGCATTATAGATAACAAAACAAACAAACATGCAGTAATGTAGTAATAGTGTTACTTCCTGCTACAAGCAAGTATGTATCTGCCCCCTGGTGGATGAAGCATTTGATGTACGATCTATGCCAATTTATAGCCCTTTATGGATGATGGTGAAGAACAATCCCTCCAAGTTAAAAAAGCCACTGTGTCATACATGTGCAAATTCAAATTCAGGAATACAGATTTCGGTGCAATATCCTAGATTACAATGTATAACTGTGCTTTCAGTATAAGCAGAACTAAACAAATTTTTACCAGTCAAGTGAGCCAATTTATGAATAACTGCACAGGCAGATGAAGGACAACATTCATGAGACATCGGTCCTTTCAGACGAGGTTAGTGCCCATACCTTTCTCCAATAACGTCTGCCTCAGTGCCTTGGCGAGCAGAACCCTTACGTTTGGCACAGGATCTGAAGCAAGACTTAAAAGACTGGGAAGTAAGTGTTCAACAAACTGATCAACAGGCATACATTCTTCTTCTACCACAGCCTACAAGATAAAAGCAAAAAAAAATAAGAGCAAAATCTGTGTTAAAAAGACCATTTTTGTCATTCTTTATCTTGTCCTTAATTTTGCCTGAAATTTCAAAAAAGTCAATGTTGTAAGCTTTCGTCCAATCATTTCAAACTAGGTGTTACAAAATGTTTATCACTCTAGGATTTATGTACCATCTTGGCCACAAGGATCAGTTTTTTCCAGCAGGAGGCAGAGCACAAGAGGTGACAGTTCCAAAACTGGACAGCCATTCAGTATCGCCACGGCCAGACCAATTTACAGAATTTTAAAAAAATTCTGGATTCCACATTTCAGCTTTGACTACTTTACTGGAAAGCCTCAAACTGCTCCCAAATTTTATTTATGTATAACCACAAACAATGAAAATTCCAACCTGACAAATGAAGGCAAAAGCCTGTCTTCCAACCCACTTGGAGCAGTGACGAAACCTCACTACGAGTTCATTAATGAAATTTAATCCCAGTGCACTTGCATTGTTTGCATAGAACTTCTGTAGTATTGCTACAACCTGTGAATCAAAGGAAGGGGAGGAGAAGGGGAAAAAGAAAAAAAAATTTAAAAAATGAGACATGTTGTGGCCCTCTGGAAAAGGAGATTGTTGTATTTGAATCTTACAAAGAGAAAACAAGCATACACAGTACAAACAGATCTGCTTACAGAATATAATGAATTACTTCGTTTATTATGGAGAAAAGACTTCTGCAGAGAAAGCGTAAGTTAAGCTAAATAAAAAACTAACCAGTTTGAAGGAGATCCACCGAACTTCTGAAACTTTATCGGAGCAGAGAGTTAGTGCAATGTGTCTTAAGTAGTCATAAACATCATTGGGATTGTAGAGTTCCAGTATCAGGATTAGCTGCCTGAAACAAAGAAGCAACTGAGTCACACACATGCACCACTAACCTGCTTCAGCACTGACAGTGCTGAAGAGGTAAGGAAGGATCATTCAGAGCCTTGAAATCACCATGGTTATTATGAAGCTTTAACCCAAACTAGCTGTACAAATGCATCAAAAAAATAAAAACTACAAATGGAAGTAGAATGAGAAGTTTCTTTGCAACTTCAGATCAGTATCAACTACCTTAATGCAAAGTAAAAATGACAGATTTCTACAGAAAATTAAGGATATGTTTCAGAAAATGATTTAGATCTAGGAAACTGCACAGAGTTCACTTTAATCACACCAACTACATTACTGCAGCCATCAACAAATCAACCAGAAAGTAACAGCAGTCTCCACTAGATGTCAGAGAACTGCTGTACAAGAGAGCTGCACCACAGCACATTTTATAATACATTTCTTTAACTTTAGTCAGTCCAGAACTGAGTAAAATCTGAAACCTGACTGAATAGCATGTATCAGACCATCTTATTTCAAAAGCTTCATGCAAGTCAGATCTCCACTTTAATATGTGACAAGCATTCAAGCTTCTATCATGCAATTATAATCCAATTTGCATTTAAGAAAGTAAGAAAAAAATGCTAGTTAGGATTACTATCCACTAACTCCTTAACATAATTATCCATTTCCAGGTTAGTAATGTACATGAAAATTCCCATACTCTGCCAACTCGTAACGAAACCTCCAGTTCCTGCTGTTGTCAGTCACCACAAATTCTTGAAGCTGGTAAAGATATTCTCGTCTTTTGTCTGCATGAAGTAACTGAAAGAAGAGAAATACTACCATTAAACTGCTGAAATTAAAAACTCTGGTGCATTTCTCTAGACAATGACATTAAAAAAAAAAAAGAGAAAAAAAAAAGTCTTCCCTTCTGCAAGGATATCTGACAAAGCACCGTCTCTAGGCATAACAATTACCAATCAAAACCTCCACATTTTTGCTTATTATGCAGCAGACCACAAAAAATTTGCTCCCTTCTCTCCCAGGCCACAAATACAAGTTGCTAGTGGTCCAACTTGCTGCACAAAGCACTAATTCTTTCCCTGTATCAGGAGCATTTACAACCACATTTAAAGAAGAGTTTTCAGTTATGATATTTTATTGGGACATAAAAGAGAAATGGCAGTATAGCACAAAACATAGCTTGTACAATCAGATATTGATGTCTGCATCTCTAACTAAAACACTTTTTTTTTGTTTTTTACTCAATTACATATTCTTGAGAAATTACATTACGCTTTTACACTTTCCTACCTTTAGAAAATCATAGAGATGTTTAAGGACACCAATGCGCACTTCATCTAGATCTTTCAGGAAACCATTGAAAACAGGCACCAGATCAGCAGCTGTTAACTGATCCCCCAGAATAACTGCCAGTTCATGTATAGAGAAAGCCAGTGTCCGACGCACTTTCCACTGCAAACAATTTAAGAAGGGATATAGATTAGGCACAATCACCAGAAAACAAAACAAAGACAGCTTCAAATACAACCATGTGAGGGACTGAGAGCATAAGAAGTGGACCAAGCTACACAGCAGTAGGAAGTGTCAATTACATTTATGGCCTGATTTAAATTCTGATTGTTTTTAGTCTACATTTAATCACTTAAAAGAAAGCCTATTATAGCTTCAATGCAGCAAACCAACAACAACAAAAACTGCTCAAAACTCTGGCTTGAGAAGACATTTTCATCTGTTTGGTTTTGCTTGTGTTTTTTGACTTGTTTTTTACCTGTACATCTGTGGCCAGTGTCTCATAGGTATCTTTCAAGCAGTGCCAGTTTTGCCTACCCAGTGTTAAGGCCACTCCAGGAAGACTGTAGGCACAGTGCTTGGCTATTTCAGTATCAACCGTCTGGGCTCGAGCAGGGTCAGTCATGGACAAATACTGGTCTAGTAAAGGTTGAGGTATGATATCCTGTAGAGAGGGAGCACATGAGAAACACACATTTTCATTTAATTTAAAATCAGTAAGAAAACATTCCTGTTGTGCTACAGTATTCTCTTGCTATCAATCAGTTGGCATCTAAATTAAGACAACAGCAACCCTGTTTTGTGGGTTATCTTTCAAACAGTAAACGACTAGTTATTTGTCTTCCCATTAAGATACACCAGTCAGTAATAAACAGTAAACATTACTTTATCAACACACTACATTAAATCAGACTGCAAATTCTTCAATGAAAACAAACAATAAATCCAGAGAAAAGTACAGCTAACTCCTACCTTTGTAGAAGTCTCACCTAATAGGCAGCAGATAAGCTTATTTACCAGAAACAATTTTTCTAGTTTTCAGATTTATTTTAAATTTCTCCTTAAATGCTCAGAGTATTTCTTCACATTCTACAACTGATCAATTACAAAAGTTAACACTGCATTAAGGATAAGATGAACTGTATTTAGTACTTAGCTAAAGCAGGTGCTTTTTTAATTACCTGTAACTTTGACTTGTCATCTTCAAATGGTGGATGATTTTCCTGTTCTTTCTTTAAAAATACGCTGGTTCCTCTGTGTTCTTCTGAGTCCTGAAAAAGGTCATACTAGCTAAGGAAATCAGACAGACTTAACATCGTTTGCAATATTTCAAAGCATCACAGTAAGAACAATTCAGATACAAAAGAACCTTTTATAAACAAAACCTTCTACAGGCAAAGCCTTGCTCAGTGTGGTTATACAAGTGCAAAAAAAGATAATGGTTGAATACTAAAGACAAACACTAAAGGGGAACAGTAGTTAGATTTACTTATTTAAAAAAAAAAAATAAAAAAATCAATATAACAAAATGTGTAACTTCTTTTGGGAAGAAAAAAAAACAACAAACAAAACAAAAAAACCCCACCACATTTCCTATCAGCCACAGAGCACAATGCATACTTACTGTGGTTTTCAGTATACTGGTAGTGGGCTGCTCACTGATACCATCTTGGGACATAGAGCATGAAAGAGCGTCTTCCTCCACCTGGTTGCACGTAGCATCTGAAACAGCTGTTTGATCTGAAATGGTTTCGTTCTGAAGTTCACTACTGCTCTCTTCCATTTTTCTGGTCTCACAATCCCCAACAGAATCAAACTGAGCAGCTCTGAGGGCAGCAGACAACACCTGGACCTGAGCTGTATAAAGCAAAAGAGACCATTTAGTCTTTTTTCTGAACCTAAAGTAATTAAACTTGTACTTACTTAAACTGAAGGAATAAAAAAGTCCAAACTAAGCTTCGCATAAACAGTATGCAAACACTTGATATTTGGAAAGTACAAAACCTTCATATTAATATATCCAAATTGTTGCTCTTAATTTATGTTTTCAGCAGAAGCATCTACTAATTTCTACTACTGACAGATATTTCTGAAAATCCCTCAAGAAGCATCACAACATACCAGCTCACATCCCACTCCTCACCATGTCAAATATATTAATACAAATTCTTCTTTCATGTTCTTGAAATTTTAATGCTTTTTCCAGGCAGCTGAATATGCATTTTAAAATGTTTTTGGAAATTCTACTTAGGGAAGAAAATTAGTCAAACCAGTTCTAAACTGGTTAGCAGAAGTAGATGGAAATAAAAGGTCAGGTTTACCACTGACCAGTATCACCAGTTAACTGTGGACAAACTGCACTGTTATGGTGCACCGCTTCTGTGAACAGGAAGTTACTAATTGTTCACAATGCAAAAAACTTTGCAGTAGTTATATTTCCACATGCCTAGAGCAAGCATAGTCTCAAGACACAACAAAGGATAATTTAAAGGTGAAGAATAACAGAATACTTAGGAAATTAAGAAAACAGTAGAATTGGTAACAGATATATTTACAAGCTAATTCACTGCAACATTCAAGAGACTCAATGGAATGAAAAACTCGGTTGACTACAGATGACTGACTTGTAATATATATCTCATCACCACCAAAAAGCAGCCAGGGATTTTTGTAAAGGTGAGGGTCTGCTGAGAGAGAATGTTATTTTCTTTGTTAAGACTCACCTTGAACATCTGGATCATCTATGTGCTCCTGTAAGCTTTCCAGAACTTTTTTTATTTCACTACTAGCAACACAGTTATTACACGGCACTGAGCAGCTGTCTTTGTGCTTCTCAGTCTTGAATTGAAGCAACTCCAGATCCTGACTTATATCAGGCAGCGGAGGACGCCAGTATAGGAAAGTATTAAATACATCCTCAGAAGACTGTAGCTTTGAGGTAACTCCTGGGAAAGTGACGTCCTTAGTGACTTCTACCACACCAGCACCAACTCCATCATCCTGAGACAATCTAGACAGATCTTCTCCAGAACTCATACAGCAATCTGAACTTGCTTCCCACGTGTCTCTATTGAAATTCTCGACAGAGAGTGGCACATTAACTTCAGCTGAAGTCTCATCAGTTGATGACTCTGATTTGATTTCCATTGGTTGTTCCAAACTGATAACAAACACATAATTATCCATATAAAATATCTATAACAATAATTCCTTGGTGAAATACTTCAGAAAAAATAGTTTCAACTACAGAAGCTTATTTTCACTGCAGAAGGACAGAAAAGATGTTAGTACTATGCTTTATTTCACCAGTTTTCCCTTTATCTCCCCTTGAAGCCATAAAAATCAATTACACTTCAATAACACAGCTGTACTCAAGCAGACATACATACATACATACACTCAAACAGAAATACATCATATTTCATACCTTTCCTGGAACTATTTTCAAGACTTTCAGCCCCAAGCAGCAACTAAAAGAAATACCTTCTTATTTCTCCCTTCCCCTACAGCACATCTTTCCCATGATTTTACCTGCATGATACAGCATTTGCAGTAGAGGCAATTACAGTTATATCATTGCTTGGCTGACAGGAGTTTGAATTTACATCTTGTGCTGGTGGTCGGATACTCAGTGTCCCATCTTCTCGAATATAGAGTCCAGCACTTGAAGGATTTGCAAAAGTAGAAATAAAAGGGCCAAGAGACTGAAAAGCTGCCTGACGAACCTGGTGTAGGAGAAAGACAATGTTCAGGATTCATGCAACTCTTGTAGAGTTAATGCTGGAAATAAAATTAGGTTTGAATTTGTTTCTTACCATAACAGCTTCACTTAATACCAAATATAACCAATTAACTAATAAGTGACATCTATATGAAGAATATTAAACATGCATCTACAGACACGATCTGTGAGACAGGGTCTCATTGCAGAATTTAGAGATTAGATTGCTTCTGTTAAATCTATTCATTGAAGACTACACTTAGAATTTCTATCAATTTTCTTTAGAAGTAACAAAAGAGGTAAAGCAAGTTAAAATCTTGTTAGAGAAACTTAGATTTTATTGATTAGAGATTTTATTGATTAGATCCCAACAAACTCTGCGTGGAGAACTCACAGTGCACTTCTGACTTGCTCATAATTCGTGTATGATCTACCTGGGGGGACTCAGTGACAAAGTGAGTTACTCACCCATCTACAAGTGTCACTAATAAGACTGATGAAGAGTGGGGACAGTTTGCTTCTGCGGACCTCTGGGGACGTGGTGTAAGACACTGCCATAAAGCATTCAGCACAAGCTTTTCTCATGCCCCAAACGCTGTCAGAACAAAGCTCAAAGAACTTGGGAATCTGCCAAAAATAAGCAAAACAAAGACAAAATAAAGACTAAGCAAAGACTGCAGCAACTTACTATCAATATATTGCTTTGGAACTGGAGACAATGAAAACTCACAGAACAAATGAATGAGTGAGTACAGGTAGTTTCTTCAGTTAATATATATTTCCCATTTACTTTTATTAGGACTTGATGTATGCACCAGAAAATACAATTTCATCCAGTTCAGGGAAAAGAAAGAGTCAGTAGTTCAAAAGCACACATGTGACCCATCAATTATATTTAAAAACACTCCGATAAACAAGAGCTGTTCATTCCTGCTCAATTCCAGTTCTGATATACAATTGCAACAGAGCCCCATACAAAACCATTTCAAAAATGTGTCAACATTGATTACAGGAAAAGACCTCATTACTGAACTGTTCTAACTGATAAATACACGTGTTATAAATGGATATGGATATTCTTTTTCCCCCCAAACATACCAGAAGTCTTTCTGTGGCTTCTTGCCCAACTGCATTACAAATGTCACCAAAATTAGCTGCACAAATCTAAAGGAAAAAAAAAGTCAGTAACAACATTCTGGACTTTTCAAGTGTTTTAGTTTCATCATGAACTTCACCACTTACACACGGTAACAACTGCACATTTGCCTATTCAAATTTCAGCCATGTAACTACATCCTGTAACATTAACTCACCCCAGATAAAGACTCAATAGAGCAGGCTTCCACAAACCACATGTCTTTGAAATCAATAGTGAAAGGTCTTCTGCATTGTGAAGAGTTTTATATGCTTCAGTAATAATTAAAAGGGCCTAACAAGCCCACTGGAAGTTTAATGACTTTGAACACCAGCTGTCAAAAATAAAGCAGACTAAAATATGATATGAGGGTCAGGACTTAGGTGTACTGACAGAACTATCTTTGCTGGCTTAAGTGCTTTGCTGAAGCAAAGTTTAATCAAGGTCTCAAGTTAGTGCCATTACAGTGCATTAAATTACAAATTCTATAATTAAAGCAGGAAAGGACATTCATCTGCGTTGCAATTAAAAAAAAAGTAGCTGAAATCTAAAATCAATTAACATGGGCGTGAATTAACATCTGATTTATTTAATGTAAGGCAGAATTATAATGCTCTAAGGCAGGTCACATTCCAACAACCACAGCTTACGTTAGGGCCCAAACTGAAGTTCTAAATGACCCTTAAATCTACTGAACTACTTTAAGACTCCATACCATGAGTTTTCTTTGTACTTGATCATGACTTAGAATAAATCTCACTATTCTGAGACTTCTCTGTTCAATAGCACCAAGTTTTAAAGAAGGATGAATGTCTCAAGTACGATCTTGAAATATGATCAAGTAATTTGTGTGCACCAAAGAACTGACCGTGGTGCCTTAAGTACCAGTTGTGAAAAACTAATATGTGGTGCCAGACCTGCTATTCCCAAAGGACTGTTACCTGTTTCTTTACTGAACTTCAGAAACCACAGCCATCCCAAAAAGTGAAAAGTATTCTTCTAAGAATCTTTCGAATTTCATCAGAAAAAGTTATGTTTTAATTATTTAAGTAGGCACTCGAATAACTACATATGCACAAATTCTTTTTCAGTTGAAAATACACTGACCTTTCGGACTTGAAACAATTTCCCATCACTACAAAGTTCACAAAAACGAGGAAGTAGCAAGTGCTCAACTGTTGTTCTGCTCAGCATGGAAGCCATTTTACAGATTATCTGAAATCAAGAAGAGAATAGGTGGAAGGATGAGAAAATTAGAAAGCTTATAAGCAAAGTCCCAAACTGCTCCTAAATATTCAAATTTTTTAACCTCTCAATGTAAGGTATCAAGTCCTGACCTCAAATTCTTTGAGAACTTATGAGCCTAACAAGGTAAAGATACGAGCTTTCTTTCAAGTTCACTCACGTTCACAGCTTCCACCTTGTACTCATCATCACTGTCAGGAGCAGAGAGGTCCAAAAGAATTGGACACACTTTGTTTTCAATGTCACTCTGAGAAACAAGATCTTGTTCCAAAAGTATGAGCAGCGCTTCTTGACCTGCCTTTCTAACCTGTTAATATGAACAAACAAAAGTCCACAGCTCTAAAAACAGCATTTACTGATGTGAGAGCGACAAGAGGTATGGCCACAAGAGGTATGTTTCCATTGAATACAAATGTAGAAGTTAAAGAAACAGGAAAAAAAATTAACAAAATGTTAAAAATAAAAGTGTTTTTCTTCTAAAGTTTAACACTATACATAAGTAGTAATACGTATTTAATATTAATATAATTATTAGATGCCCTTGTATAAAATTTTGAGGAGAAGGCTAAATCTGGAATGTAAGTCAGGATTTGAAATCCAATGTCAATATGCCATAAGGTAAACCGTACAAGGGAACTAAACTAAGGGAAGTAGCTACAAATACGTATATTCAGACTTCCTAAGAAAATTGTGCTGCAATCAATAAATACAAAGCACTACAGAAGTACTAGATATCAATTAACAAGGAATTTCTTATTATCTTTTTTTTTTTGCATGCTTCAGGACTACCAGACCAAAGCAAAATGTCCAGATATTTAACTCACACAGCCTCTTTTTCCTACCTGATTGTTCACATCCGTAAGATATCTCACCACTATGGGCATAAGGTATTCAAAAAATGCTGTTGGGAATTTTGGTCGACTTTCTTGCAGAAAAATGGCAATTGGAGGTATTTGTTCCATCAGCTCTGTACGTACAGTCGGCTCTGCCAATTTAAAAAAAAGGAAAAACTAAATCAGTAAATTCTAAATTAAAAACTTTAAAATGGTAGGATTTCATTTTGGGTTAACATTTACAAAATGAACAAAAATGAAAAGACTCAAAACATACAAAAATGCCACCACTGAAACTGCTGGTTTCTAAATGAAATTAATAGAATAACCTCACACGCAGACCAGAATTACAAGAATTAAAATGAATACGTTCAAACCTGCATCTTCAGAGAGCCTGACCACAATTTCCATTACAGTCAGGAAATCTTCCTCATTATTGCTGAAATCCCGAAAGACATCCAGAAGACCTCTGGCAATGATCTGCCTGTGAAGACACAACATATTAATTGCCTTAATATCTTGTCAACAACATGGGTGGAACGTGGGAGTATCTCAGCAAAACCAAATGGGCACTTTAAAACCAAGATCTACTCTGATCATTCAGACATACAAGTTATGCAATTTTGCCAGACTCCAACAAAATGGAGTCCAAAGACATTATTTAGATGACCAACAAGTTAAAATACTTTTTATGGAAAATATTTTGTAACAGTTTGTTTTTTTAAAAAAAGAAGTTATATTTAGCAAAATGATGAAAGAAGTGGTGACCCGCTGACATCCACAACACTACCAGACTCAGACTGTCATCCAGCAGAACTGCTGAACCCTTCCTTACCTGTTAAATACATTCTCACTGAAGGCGTATTTTTCTAGACGAGCCAGTGGAGTCAAATTATCCTGTCCTGGAATGTCTAAGAATGCTGTTATCCTCATGCTATCACAGTCTGGTCCATAATCTTCAAATCCAACTTGAAAGACAAGTATAACAGAACAACAAAACAAACAATTAAAAAGAGAAAATAATCACATAGAAGTCAGCAATATCCTGTACCAACACTTCTTTTCAGAGCTATCCTTCAAAGCAAAACTATCCGAGTATCACTGAATACAGCTTAAAAAAATCTCTAAGTTGTCCTAATTAAGTAAAGAGTAACACTTGTGTACAGAAATGAAAAGTCAAGCATTGAAGTGAAATCTATTTCGGCTGCCATAATATCTTTCCCTTTTAACACATTTTACTTTGCACCTTGAGTGCACTAAGTACATGCACTTTAAAGTGGGTTCAGCTAGAAGAACTGCAAGCCAGCAAACTAACAGACAAATTCAGAGAATCGGCCCCATTAAAAGAAATGGTAATTTTAGCAATGACAAAAAATCCCAAACCATATTGCTTTGAACCCACAAACTCGTGTCAGCTTCAAAGCAGCTGAGGCTGATTCTTCTCACTGAAGTCACGGGTCTCGCTCATCTAAATCACATTACACTGGTAGCTTGGAAAACACCCCAACTTCACCTCATTTGTAAGGGGGCCTTTTACTACAGACATTTTGAACTACTGAGATTATTCAGACTTTGTTCACACAAATAACAGCAAACATGATACTCCTTAAGCACAAATAATGCCAGTACTGCTTCTCAGATGCAAGAAATAGTTTATCTCAGAACAGCAAACACACTAGGGGTGACAACCACTGCAGAACTGACCCCAGGTTCCTGGCTTGGCAGGACATCACATGAGGTATTTAGATTGGTAAAGAAAACACAAAACTGGTAATAATTTGTAAGCACAACGACAAGCCAAATGGTCTGCGTTTGAAACTGCCTATAAAAATATAATCTGGGCACTCCGGGCTGTGCCTCTATAGGCAGAGAGCTGCTGTCTGCAGGGAGGGAAAGTTAACAACAAAATACACCAAACAGCATCAACAAATAGAAAACAGCAAACCACTAAACAAATAAATAAACCAGATACAGTTTCATTTCTAGCATCACTTTTTCCCACTTATAAAAATGGGAAGAACAGGACCTACTATATATACGTATATATATATAGAGAGAGAGAAATCTAATGGAGAATGAGCACCTAATTCCAGGACAAGATCCACAGAACACCAGGAGAAATTTGCACTTATTTCTGCTGTTTGTGCTTTACACTCAGCAAACAGAGCTCAGATGACACACTGCTATCTTTGTTTTATTGCAGAGGAAAAAAAAGAGAAAGGGAACTGGGAACAATTCAGAAAGATCCAATCAGTTCACACAGCTGATCATTCGTTGGCACTATGAAAAGGATTTTTGTTGGCTTTTTTTTTTAATTAAAAGTAGAAAGAATACAAGAATTCCAAGTCTTAAGTAAGGTGCCACTGCAGCTCTCCAGCTGTTAGAAAAACTCAGGTGAGATTCTGCTCTACAGAACAGCCTTCAGATCAGTTTAAGTGCGCTGAAATGCATCATCTCATTTCATTTCCACCTAAATCCTGCTCAAAACTTGCATGCTTTGTCATTTGAGGACTCTGCATGGTCTTCTTTAATGACTGCAGTGAGCAGCAACCTTCAATACCTACTTTTAAGCAACTCCTTATAGCACTAACAAGGCTTCAAATCCTTACGTACTAAAAAACTTGTGTACTTAAGTATTACCCGACCAGGTTTCCTCATTTTCAATTATACTTTAGAATTCACTAGGACTCACACCATTACAATTTAATTCTCTGCACAAATATCAAAGACAATCCGTAACACACTTACAGATTTAAGCATAAATCAAAACAAGAACTATCTTGCATACAGTTAATCCCACCATTCACCCATTTATTTTCATCTCAGAGATTCCCAACGTTTCCTAAACATTAATAAAATACAAACGAACACTTTTTGTCCTGCTACCAAAAGGGTGAAGCCTCAATCACCGAAAGCAAAACCAGTGAACACTGTCAAGCGCTATTACACAGTAACATCCATGTGGTCAACAAATCAGTGCAGCCACTGAAAACAAACTCTGCATCCTCTTTTGTTTTTATTTAATGGATAACTCCAGCCAGGATCCCAACCGCCCTGTGCACCAGCTGCTTTCTAGTCCAAACCATCAGCACCCAAAGCTTTATCTCCTGAGGAACAGCCCCCTCCAGGCTGCCCCACACTCCCACAGCTCTAACAGCACATCGCAGCTCTGGGCTACACCTGCCCAATGAAGGACAACTTCCCAACTCAATGAAGGACACTTAACCTAAAAACACAGCTTCGTGTCGGCCAACCGCAGCACCGAGGCAGGTTTTATTTCACCCCCTGTCCCAGCAGTAAGTCCTGCACTTCAGTGATGCTCCAAAAGCAAAACACAGCGCCTTCAGCAGCGCCTGAAGCCCTCAGAGGCCTCACCCGTTGGAATTATAGCAACAGAAAATCCCCCGGACGACTCTCAGTCACAACAGCAGCAGAATTAATCCCTTAATCCGCCGACTGACGGACCCCGTCCCCCCCCCGGTCCCACTGTCCGCCCCGCAGCTCGGCGGCCCCGGCCCGCTCCCCGTCAGCACAGCCACGAGCGATGCGGGCTGCCCTGCCAGCACCGCCACCATACGGACACCCCACAAACCGTCCGAAAAACCCCACAGAGGATAAAAAACAGAAGGTGAAAAGAGCGCAGCCAAGCAGGGCCGTGGGGCGGGGTGAGGGCCTGAGCGGGGAGGCAGAAAAATAAATTAAAAAACCAAAACAGTTACTCACAATCATCTAAGTCATCCTGCAAATCCACAAAATACAAAGGGATCCCTACAAACAAAAACAAAAGAGACACCGAGGGGTTGGTTTTTGGGGGGTGGCGATGAGGACGGGCCGTGGCGCTGCTGCCCGGTGCCGCCCCCCGCCCCGCGCCCACTTACCGGCCATCTTGGATCGGACATGGGCGAGGAGGAGGAGGACGGGAGGTTGCAGGGAGGAGCCGCTCGCACTTCCTGCCCTCGGTTCAGCCTCCAAACGCGGCCGGTTTCACCGCCGTCCGCTCCCCGCGGCCGGATCAGCCCCTCGGCGGCCGCCGTCCCTTCCTCTGAGGGAGGGGAAAGCTGCGGGCGGCGGCGGCCGCCTTGGGGGGTGTGGTCAGGTGACTCCGGCGGCCGCCCAAGATGGCGTCGTGTCCGCGGCGCCTGAGGAGGGAGCGGCGCTGGTAGCGGTGCTGGGAGCGGGAGGCGGCGGTGTCGCTCCGGGCTCTCGGCTGCCAGCGGCCCTCGGGCCTCTCGCGTGCGACGAGGAGGGCTATGAGCGTTGTGAGCCGCGTCTCTGGTGCCCGCTGAAGGTGCAGCCCGCCCGGCCATGGCTCTGAGGGAGCTGAAAGTTTGTCTGCTGGGGGTGAGTGCTCTGTGCGGGGCACGGCGGAGGGAGGGAGTTGACCGTCCGCCCCGCGCCTTTCGATGCGGGGATCGCGGCCTGTGGCGGCTCTGAGTGCCCGGCCCTGCCCTACTGAGCGATGGGCCGCGGCCCCGACGGAGCTGGGGCTGCTCTCGGTAACGACTGTCCGGCCCCGGCAGCGGGGAGCAGAGCTGAGGGACGGGGCTGCTCGCGGGATGATGCTGCTGCAGTGTCTCAGCGTTATCGTCTGAAAAGGAACAGAGGAGGCCAGGGCAGCTGGTGAGCGCTTTCATGCTTCCCAAGCAGGCCGAGTAGAGCTTGGAGGTCACAAATATCCCAAATCAAACTCGAAAGAGAGGGATGGAAGCAGAACTTTATTTGTTTAACGGTATATGCAGCTTTTGAAAGTGCTTTAAGTGTAGCAGTGGGAAAGGAGGAGACTTGGAGCAAAGTGACGCCGAAGTTTCAAAATCTCTGGAAGGAGCTGAGCATTGCTACAGGGCTGCTGTGGGAAGTGATGGAGTGCCCTGAATCCCATCCTGTGGCTCCCAGGTGGCCCCACTGCCCTTCAGAGAGAAAGCTGTGCTTTCCTGTGCTCACCATGATATGAAACAAGCTGGGGCAATGCAGTTACTGTCTGCTTTGCATTCACCCTGTCCTGTAAGTGTTTCCTTGTCTAAGAAGAGGAAGCGCCGAAGAGAACTGCTTCTCAAACTCCTAGACATACCTACTATTGTTTATTTTTTAACAATCAAGTTGATGGTACAAATACAAACGTGACATGAAATTTTTTATGTGATATTTCCTCTTCTTCCACTTACGACCCTGTGAAGTTGTATTTTAAACATGTCTCAGGTGTGTGTCATAGCAGACATCTCAGGCCTTTCATTAAGCAGGGTGGGACGGCATTAGTCAGAAGCTGAAATGTGTGTGTCACATCTGTATAATTCCACGTGCTGGATTGGCTTACAAAGGTGGAGTGCCAAATTCAGTTTCTGTGTATGCTGCTAATTGTGGTAGAAGGTCTTTCTCTGCTCAAGTTCATTCATGGTTTGTGTACACCTTTAGGGGGCCAATGGAAGGTTGAATGACTGATAATAAGGAATAGATTTTTCTAGTTAACAAAGAAGATAATAGCTGAAATATTTCTGAACCTCTAACTTCACTGAGATTCTCTGCAGATTGTGCTATTCCTACAAAATATTGCAAGATGGGAGGACAAAAAGAGTTGTGTACAGCAAATTATATCTCTTTCATGTTTCTGTTCTATTTTAGGACACTGGTGTGGGCAAATCAAGTATCGTGTGGAGATTTGTGGAGGATAGCTTTGATCCCAACATCAACCCAACAATAGGGTAAGAAACGAAGTAAAGTTTTCATTTGTAAGATCTGGACCCATATTGTGTTGCTGATGTCAGCTACTAAAATCCTGTTAGGAGTGTTCTACTTCAGGTGCTTCTGCTATGTGAACAACATGCGTTTCTCCTAGTCTATTCTTAAATGTTGAAGTCTGATTATAATGCAAGTGTGGCCTTCTTTTTTGAGTAAGTTACAATATCAAGTCTCCAAGGCTTTTGCAGATATTAATATATTAAATCAGGTGATAGTTCTTCTCATTAATTCAGTTTAATGTTATACATTGACATGCTGTACCTATTCCCTTAAGTAACTGAAGAAGTTGCTAGTGCTGCTGGTATCACAGCTAAGGGTTTTTTACGGGTTAGCCTCAGAGGAGCAGTGATACTGAGCTCAGAACTTCAAATAGGTAAGAAGGAGGACATCAGGAATTGACATCAGGAATTCCTGGAGTGGTTGAAAGTTTTTCTGATGGTTTCTTTTGCTGTTTTTATTTTATTTTCAAAATGTCTTATGAGCTGCTCTGCTCAGAAGCAATTCTTTACTTACAGGAGGACATGACTTGATGCTGAGAAGTGTGGGGGGCAGTGCATCTTCCTGTCTCAGGTGCCACACAGCCTCTATTACAGCTTTGATCAAAAAGATTCTGCTGATTAGATATCAGCTACATCTCATTCTGTCCTTCTAAAGAATGTGGTTTCCTTGATCTTTCTCTCTTTTCACTCTATTCCTCACTGCTTTCTCCTTCCTGTTTTTTTCAGTATAAATACTGGTATCAAACTGCAAGATGTTCTGTAGAAATTATGTTTTTATTTCAGTTTTCTTGTTAACAGAGGTAGCCCTTGAGATAGATTGCTGGATTATCTTGTTATGCTTTCAAGGACTGAACATTCTTGGCTCTCAGGCTAGCTACAAGTATGTTCTTTTTTGGAAGACAGTGAAACTGCTGTGGGGATAGTAGTTGTGGTGCTGTTTCCTTAAGCCAAAGGACAACCTGTTCTAAACATTTAAGTTTAGTGTGTGCAGAAAGTTAAAACCTACTGCTCACAGTGACATCAGCTACAAGTAAAACTCCCTGTTGAGACAGGCGCTACTGAAAGATCAGTTTACTTTTGTATTACGTCAGGATTTCTGAAATTTTGGGCACCTGATTTCATTCCTGACTGTCCAGATACTTTAAAAAACAGAAATAAAAACGTTTTCTTTTTTTATAGTTTAGTCTGCTAAATAGCTGGTCAGTACGGGTGGTATCAGCACAGGCCTAAAGTTATCAGTCGTGCTCATGCACGCAGATCCTGTTTGTTTAGATGCTGTGGTTTTTTCCTTGTTTTTTATTTTTAATTTAAATAATAATAATAAATCTGCTTAACTAGTAGGCGTCCAGGTGTGGTAACAGAATCATAGGCTTTGCGGAGGTGAGGAGTGCTTATTTATTTTTGTGGGATGCTCTGTTTAGTAGTTAGATGTGTGTGACCATACATTTACGTTGACCGAGTTAAACCTCGGAGTAACCTGGTATGAATTTGCGTTCTCCTCGATTTATACAGTTCGGGGATTCCTGTGGATTTTTGAAGTGACAGACTATAAGTCTGTGTCTTTTGGTGATCTTGATAAATTAAATGGTCAAAGGATTTTGTATTTTAGTACTTTGCAATGGTAATATAATTGATCAAAACCTTCCATATGCTGGACTGTGTGAAGTTAATAAATAAATTTGATGATTGGATTTTTGCTAGACCATGCTTTTATTTCCTAATTGAGACCAGGAGGTAGAAGTGAGGACTAGAGAGAGGAGTTTTAGAGCATCTTACAAAGCTAAAGGTGAGAACTAAAACAATATTTCCTCCTGGGTATTTGAGTGCATGAGATATGATCTTATGTTTCCTGTCCTGTTTTCACAGTTCTAAGAATATATGAGCAATCATACTTCACTATGATTAATTCATGCTTCAAATTTGAATGTGGGCAGCCTGGAGAAACCCTGTTAGAATTTTGGATATTCTGTGCTGTCAATGCTGGGGGCATTTCATGCTGCTGCTGCAGAATCTTGTCTCACTCTTTATATCACTACTGAATGAATATAATACAGGTGTTTGTGGAATTATGGCCGTTTGATTTAAATTGAATGTACTGGTATGGTTTGGTTTGTAGAACCAGAGAAGTTGTCAGTGGGAGTCTAATTCAGGAAGTGATGCTTAATTTCCAGCAATCTTAAAGAAACCAAACTCCTTTGCACTTTTCAACAGATGTTCCTATCCATTTCTTTACTCATTGCTAAAATAAACCTAACTTATTCCATTTAAAGAAATTGTAGTTTCTTTGTAGGGATGCTGCGATCATATATTTAGGTTCTTAAACGAACAAAAATCTGCATTCAGCGTGTTCTTTTTCTAATAAAAATGGCTACAGGTTACAGACTCAGGAAAGACCTTTCTCTTTTAAAATATTAGGTCTGTGAGTTTCCTGCTCTTGGGATATACTCTGATTCACGTTAAGCAGATCGAGCAAAACACAGAAGTAGTTCAAAATGTTGCTGTAATACACTGGAAGCTGGGGGGCAGAGGCATTTGAAGAAGAGAATTTTCTTTTGTTTTCTAGATCTGCAGGAGCCTCTGCAGGCTGAAATATATAATGACAGGCAGGTTATGGGAGCTGTACAGAGTGGAGACGGCGAGTGAGTTACTGTTGATGTCTGTCCCCTTAACACCTACAAGTGGAGATAAGACTCTCCTGTGCTGTACTCCTGAGTGTGGAATGATGAAGAATTCATTTGAGTTTTAGTACTGAGATGTTAAATGGAAAAAAAAAAAAAGCTGCTGCTGAGGGTTAAGCTTTGATCTCTTACCCTCCAAAGGCGTCCTGTACACATTTAGATAATTTGTGGTAACAATTCCTTCTTTTAAGAAAAGTGTTATTGAGGAAGCTGACCTTTCTGACTTTTTTTTTTTTTTGGTCATCATAGATTTTTTAGTTTTGTCAAAAGGTTTACAGCCTGCATGCTTGGCTCTTCTGGTTTGTTAGTTGAACTTCGGTCACATCTAGGGAGGAATAGCAATTTAATTGAAATATAAACCTGTTGAACAGTTCATGGTGGTTTTTTTCTAAGGTGACATGTTTTGGCATATTTTCCAGAGCCTCATTTATGACCAAGACTGTACAGTATCAAAATGAGCTGCATAAATTCCTAATTTGGGATACAGCTGGACAAGAGCGGGTAAGTAGCATCAATATCTTTCATCCTGTCTTCAAATACAGTTCTGATTACAGTTTGGGATGGTTTTTACCCCTACCCAAACCACAAAGAGGGGTAAGAAATTGTCATGTAAAGGCTCATTTATTCCTGTGCAGTTGTTTGACCTTCAGGAGTTCTGGTGAAACTGACTTGCTGGATTTTTAGTGTGCCAACAGTCCTGATGTCTAGAAAGTCACTCTAGTATATTTGTATTGCATTCAGAACTCTAGATTCCGAATGACTACAGGTTTCCTCCCAGCAGCATGAGATAAAGCCAACTTTCATCATCAGGGCTATGTCATGTTATCAAAGATGTCCCAGTCCTATTTTCAGAAATCAGTCAGCATTTACTGTTAATAGTTTGCCTTATGTGAACATCACGGCTCGTTCTGAAATGGTAGTGTTTGAATGTGAGTCTTCTGAGCAGTATAATACAACTTTTGAGAGAGTGGTACTCTTCAACAGAAAGCTTTACAAATGTGCCTGCAACAACTTGGCAGGAAGCATCCATTACGTATTAGCATTCCATCCTGTTTGGATTCAGCATGCTACAATCTGAGGAAGCTCTCTGTACATGACCGGTACGTTCCGTGTCTTTCTGTTTTTAGACAGAGTGCTATCTCTTTACTTTTCTTCTATTCAAGTTGTGTGGTGTTATTGTTGCTGGTGTTGTTTTTTTTTTTAAATCAAAAAAGGAAGGATGACTTAACCTGGCTCCTGTGATTTCTCTAAGGCCTATTCCACACCTGAGAGAAGTTTCTGTGGGGGCCACATATTTCTAAGGAAAAGCCAGTACTGTCACTTACTGCAGGTCACAGCTGATCTGTATACATGCCTTGTGCTGAAATCTGTTGCATGGTTTTCTGGCTTTGAAGCACATCTGACAGTGTATCGTGGAAAGAATCCCATTTGTAGTGGTCTGGAGCACCAACGATGTCCAAACCATTCATGGAATGGTAAACTCTAAGGAGTTATGATACTTATAAACACAACTACTGGTCCTGGCTTTTGGAGGAGCGCCTTCTGTTTTCTACTTCTAAATCCCATTAGTAAACTCGTTGGGGGCAGCCTCTGGTTCTAAATAGTTTCAGGGAGTGGCAAACTAGCATTGCTCTGTGCTGGAGATGTTCACTCATTCACTGGACATACAGCTACACACATACACCATATTTGTTCTCTCATTTCTTCCTCACTGAGTGAAGTCAGCAGAAGGCTATTTAAAGGAGTTAGGATTCTGTAGAAATTATATCTTAGTTCTGTCAAAATGCTCATCAGTCAGGATGGCAAGCTGAAGTCTTTGAAAACAGCAAAAGGAAAATTTAGTATTTCTGGAAACATCTGTTTTGTTAATGTATTTTATCTGCTCACTGCTCTTAAGTGGAAAAATGTATTTAAGTGTTAGCAGGCAGGAAATGAGGGTACTACAAAATCACCGAGCGAAAGTTGGTTTGTTCCCAAAGTAAACAGTCAAGTAATCAAAAAGCCAAATTGCAACCAGTCCAAGCGGTGGTTTACCAAATATGTTTCCCTTTACGTTTTAGTATTTGTGGAGGGGAGGGATTATACCCCAGTGTGAACTGAATGTCTGCCTGTGTTTCCCTTTCCCACTAATAAATATTTTTCTATAGTGAACTTTGTGTTCAAAATACTGTTTCCTAAACAAAATTTGAGAGCCAAATGTAAATTGTCTGGAATTCTCCCTTATAGCAAAACTTTTGTGATTTATAATATTGCTCTCAGTTGAACTGTACTAAGCAAAAGGAAATTGATGTTTTATAGGAACCAAATAGGTCTTCATGAAAATCTGTGTTTTATTCATGACTTTTAGTTTAGTCAAACTCTAGTTAGGCTGCTTGCTTTTTATGGCAGGTGTGCTGCTGATCCCCAAGCTATTTATTGGTTGGCCTTCATATAATACTTCTATGGAAGCTTGCATATTCTATTGTGCTGGTTCTCTGCAAAGAAAACCTTTGTGCTAATGTTAAATTTAAAAACAATTTTCTCTCTTATTAGTATTAAGAAGCAAATTCTGGAGGTCAGTGAAAAATCAGATTCATAATATATTTTATTTTTTTTTTTAGTTTCGTGCATTAGCCCCAATGTACTATAGAGGGTCAGCAGCTGCCATTATAGTTTATGACATCACAAAAGAGGTAAGAAATTCAGTATGTGTGTGTATATATATGCATTTTTTTACTCAGCATTACCAATTCTTTTTGTGTTATGAAGCAGCTCTGGTTCCTAATTCTGCTTTGTTTTTTTTTTTCTGTGCCACATCAGGAAACATTCTCAACATTAAAGAATTGGGTTAAAGAGCTTCGACAACACGGACCTCCAAACATTGTTGTAGCTATTGCAGGAAATAAATGTGATCTTAACGACGTAAGGTAAATAACTGTTGTCAGTTTGGAGCCTTAGTTTCAGAGGCAGGTTCATAGTGTTAAAGATGCTATTTTTAAGATTTCAAAGCTAGTAAAAGATTTAGAGCAATTTAAGCTTTTTTTTGCGCTGTCATTATAGTTTCACAAGGAGACTGAGCCGTGTCAACTGCCGAAAAATTGGGTTAGTTTGCCTTTGTTTTCCTTGCCCACATCTTCCTCTTTGCTGGTGTGAATACCTGTGTGATTTAGCACTAAATCGGGCTGTAAAATTGATCTAGATTAAAACTAACCAATTTTAAAAAGGAAAACTTATCCACGTGTATTTCACTTGCTCACAGCATGATAACTTGCTGTGGGGGTAGCAGGGTTAGGAATGAGATGTTTACAGCGAGACAGGATTACCTTTCTGGTGGCAGTGCCAAGTTACACAAGCTTAAAACCACCTATGAAACTACAGTGTAATACAAGCAGTTTACCACCTTTTATAAGAAGTACTCCTGTCAATCTGTAGCACCTCATTTTGTTATGAAAAGCGTCAAGGCTGTTGGAAAGCATTGTGTAGGTTTTTCTGACTTGCTTGTTCAGGTGCCTTCCCTCACTGCTTAAACATTAGGGTGGAATTGGCTGTGGTTGAATGGTTGCAGGGAGTGGGAAAAGTTTTTGAGAAACTTTATGAACAGCCAAACTTTAAGCAGGCCTGTATTAAAAACAAAAGACGCCTTTTATTATTCGTATCCAGGTTAAATAATCCAGAATTCAGAACGAAGGTGTGTGCACACTCCTTGTTTTTAGCTTTCATTGGAAAAGGTACTGCAGCTGCTGTCTCAAGGGAGACAGATGGTGATGTGTTTAAAGAACCTCTGCAAAGTTGGTATAGTTGTACAAATTATTCCTATGTTTTAGTTACTTAGCATGCTGTAATAACTTGATAGAAATAGCGTGTCCCTTGGAATCAGTATGGAATAAAATTATCTATGTGCCAATTGTAAGGCATGCAGTATTAAGTCTCACACTTATTTCTTGGTACTTAGCTGGAATTGTAAATCATGTACATACTGCAATTGAAGCCAATGAGTAAGATTCTTTGTGAGAGTATTTGAGACACTGACCACTTTTCGTGTCTTGATGTCCTAAGTCTCTTGTTACTGAAAGTAGTTATGTGTTTTTGAAACATTATGTAAAGATACGTAGAGCATAGGCTTCTCTTTATTTGCTGGGCTTTGGTTTGGTTTTATTTTCTGTTGTTGAAGGAAATACTGCACTAGCAACTTGCCTGCTTAAGGCTGTAAAATATTTCTTTTCACTTCTTGGCTCTGTAGTTGTGTGCACAGTCGAAGTAAGTTCCTGTTCGCATCTATGTCTTCATTGCTTCGAGTAAACTAAATGCCGTACTAATGATCTGTGCAGCACTGAGTGATGCCTGGTTTTCTAAGCAGCTGTAGGAAATCATTGGATTAGGGGAATGTACAGGAGGGTCTTTTCAATGCATCTGAAACTTGTATGTGTGGAAAAAATAAACCACTCCCAATGATTGATTGCAGACCTACACTTAGAGTAGTCTGGAATGAAACTCCATTGTCATGTCAGATGGCTTTGTTAGTTTGATTATGCTTTAGTGATGATCCTGCCCCGAAGCAAGGAGACAGCACAGAGTGAAAAATGAGTATCAATTTCAGGGTGGGGGAGCAGGGTGATGCAAAACAGATAATAGAAAATATTCATTAAACATGACACTCAGAAGTTTATCAGTCTTTTAAAGTTCTGAATTATGTATTTTTCTACATTCAGTTCTTTCTTTGCTTCTTTTCAGGGAAGTCATGGAAAAAGATGCTAAAGACTATGCAGATTCCATTCATGCAATATTTGTAGAGACAAGTGCGAAAAATGCAATAAACATTAATGAACTCTTTATAGAAATTAGTAAGTATTTAAACAGGTAGTGGGTTTTCTTCTGAAGGAAGCTCAAGTAGAAATGTGATTCTGTCTGTTTTTTGTGCTATTTAGCCAAGAGTGTGCTGATTTAAGTATTGCATCCAAGTACGCATACTAACTGCAAAATGAGCTGTATATATTTTTCCTCATCTAATGATTTATGTAAAGTCCCTACATGGAACCTTCATGTTCTCTAGTGCTGCCAGATTAATAGCAGTCAGTATCACTATGTCTGTTATTGGATGATTCAGTTAATACTTCCAAGGTTATGGAAGGGACAGTAAATGGTGTGGCGAATATCCGAACTTCATACAGCTGATAAAATTAATTGAATTCTCACTTTTAGTGCTTGTACTTAGTCCCGACTAATGCATTTTCGAAAACATAAGAATTGAAATTAGTAATTTACTGCCTAGGAAATAATACACAGTGTGTGGATTTTCTACCAGTATTTCTGTGATACCTCACTTTTCAATTAAATGGCAAATCATTTCTGTCTCATTCATGGTAGAGAATGAAGGCAAACACTTTTCCGTGTGTGAATGAAAAGCAGTGTTCCTAAATGAATACAGTATTATCTGTAGGATATATTTCAGGCAGCAGCACCAGGGTACAGATAATGTGTTTCTCAAACAAAAACAGACGTTTGTTGTTCTTGTAAGCAGGTCAGTATATTGAAGCTGAAGTCAGAAGTATGTGCTATATATAAGCTTCATGGTTTATTGACTTTAATAGTTGTTCTCTGTACTCTAAAAATTTCTGCTGATTAAGGTATGGAATAATTTCTTAAATCCCTCTCGAGAAGAATGCTCAACCAGGAATGGTCAGCTTTGAAATGTTTGCTGGGGTGACTAAAGCAGCTATTCTTAGAAGCTTTTCGGTGTTAAGCCTGGTGCAGGTGGTCTGCTGGGAAAAGACAGGTCAAGAGCAGAGAGTTTCCATAAGGTATTGCATCCTACAGAGCATATTCTCTGGGTTCTTCTGTGATTTAGATCTCTAAGACAAGATTAGCCTGAAGTGTGAAGTTAGCTTAATGCTGCCTCACTTTTCTTTTGTGGTTCCATACCTCCAGCAGACACGGTATAGACTGTTAACTGCCATTCTTCTGTTATGCATTAATGACCTAACATATGCTGAATGAATAGAATTAGTTTCAAATATGTTTGCCATAAATGTCTTTTTCTGCCTCCTTGTAGGTCGTAGAATTCCATCAACTGACACCAACCCCCCGTCTAGTGGTAAGGGCTTCAAACTTAGAAGACAGCCGTCGGTGACAAAGCGCAGCTGCTGTTGACTGATCCATTTGAAAATCAGACTTGTTTATACAGTAGGTGGTCTTGGAAGTTAATAGTTCACGTTGGATTTATATTATCAGTCTTAGATCTCTATCTGCTGGTGTTCATACGCCAACGGTCCAGTAAAAATGGACCAGTTCATCTGACATCTGTATGCTCGCAGAAAAGACTGCCATCGTATGTCAGCCTGTTTACTTACAAAAAGTTGTAGTATCTCTTGCATTCAAAGGGAATCCATCATCACTTCTTTGGCCTTGCTTAAAAGGAAGCTGACTATGAATGGTTGAACTGAAATGTTTAGTAGTTTTGTAATCGAGATTGTGTTTTTGTAAAAAGGGAAACGAGCACTTTTGTGGGACTTGGGGGGGAGGTGGAAGGAGTCTGGATTTTGAAGGTTAATGAGATGGCGTTTCTTCCTTTTCTTCAGTGAGCCTTATTTGAAACGTAAGTGTAGCTAATCCAAAGTGCAATGGGACAGTTGGTTTTGAGGTGGCTACAGAATAAGCAAATGAAGGCAGATAACAGTCAAATCAGTCCGTCCACTCCCCAGAGCCCATTTGCACTTTTTATTTAAAGATAAGCAGTGGGGGTGGGGACGCATACAACAGATCTTAAACCAAGGACAATCTTTCTGTGCTGAATTTGAGGCAAACTGATATGCTTATAGGCATCTTCTTGTTCTTACTGTTTTTGACGTTGTTGGTCGAAGAAAGCCTAAATGTAGTTCTGACTAAATGAAGTGATTACTGACTAAAAGCAGATGCTGTAAACAGATGCTTCCAATAGTTCTGATAAGACTTAAAAGGTCTGGGGGAGAACATTTAACTGTTTAGCATGTGTAAAGTGTTCATATAATATTTATGAGACCAGTGTTTAAAATACTATAAGTTATGTGAAAACAGTCTTTTAAAAATAGCAGTCTTATTCACTCCTTCCATTCCACACCTATGGGTGCACTCCTGGGGTTCTCCATCAGGTTTTTTTCTCCAGCATCTTTTAGATATTGTTGCTGTAATTTCATCCAGAGACAGGCTAAAATTAGTTCTCTTTAAATCACGTTTGAAAGGTCCAATAGAGGCTGCTATTGGTACAGAGTGAGGTCTGTCTGAACAGGTTTTCACCTGTGTTGCACCCAGTCTTTCTTGTTTTGGGCACAAGTACAAATAAAAAGTAACCTTAAGACACGTGGTGATGTAGATCATTGCTTCTCTAGTTCCTGGGCTTTTTTACCTGCTAGGGTTGGGTTTGTGATTCTTTTCTTGTTTTTGTGGTGGCTTTTCCTTCTTCCTTTCTCTCTCTCTCTCTTTTTTTTTTTCTTCTTGTTTTTTATTCAATGCTTACCTTATATTGTGTTGGTTTAAGTTTGCATGCAATTAAACCATAGATTGACCATACATTTTTGTGCTTTTTTTTATTTTATTTTCACTTCTTTGTTTCCTACTGGCACTACTGAAGTTCTTCAAAGGTCTTAAGTACGTACTAATAAAGCTTTAGTTAAGCTTTAGTCTGAAAATGAGGGCTGTTCTGTTTGCAGTCTGGCTTTCTATCATCTGAAGTATTTTCTCTGAAGGAATCACAGAAAAGATTTAGTAAATGGAAGGACTTGTAATTCAGATCAGTTTGCACTATCCAAAGTTCTTGTAGAGCTATTATGGAGCAAAACAGCCAAACTATTGGGATGAGATTTTTAATTGTATGATCTAATGAAATATGGGGACTACATTTTGTTTTGACCACGCCCTTGCTCGATTATGCCTTCTTTGCCACAGCTGCACGGGTTTCATGCTGACAGAATGCTTAGGAAGTCTTTATTTTCATTAAAAGGCTGTTTGAAACCTTCTTGAAATGATGGGCCTTAACAAAGCTGGTAGAGGCAAAAAACAGTCAGTATTTGGCCTTATGTTGATACTTTGTTGTGTGTCGTTGAAAGCTAATGGTGTATGAACAGAAAATGGTACTCCTGCAAAATGCATTATGAGAAGGCTTTTGGAACTTGCTGCTTTTTGTTATTGGTTTTCAGCACGGAATAAAACTTGAGTTCAAATCTTTTTTTCAATGAAATAATGAAGTGGTCTAATCGTATTTATCCAACATTTATTGACTTGAGAAGAAAATATTGAATTGTAGGCTAGACTGAAACTGTGCTCATATAGAGGTTGCTGTAGCTGTAACTCCAGACAGGGAGTTGCAGTTCTGATTTTGAAGGGCTCCAGTTAATGTACCCATGGAAAAGGCCATTATTTCAGATTGCCCAGATGTTGAAGTGAGGCAGCTTCTAAAGACTGTGCCTGTGTAAAATGACAGACCGTTCATGTAAGTTGGTTTGAGCCAAGATAACTGTTTGTTGATCAGTAGGCTTTAGCTGCAAGCTGATGTGCAGTCCTCTCTAGATGAGACACACATGTTCAACGTCTCATTTTTGTTGGAGGAAAATGGATTCTTCTGTATTAGTTTTAGGCCATCTGCTGACTGAAATTAATTACATTTTGTCCTAACATAACTTCTCTGTTTGAAGGCAGATTAGCCTTTGAGTGTTTGAAGTGCTGATAATCAACCATTTCAACTAACTTCTTAATTTTGTTAAGGAGTTGTTGAAATAGTGGAATAAAACTGTAGTCCTGAGGTTTGCCTTTAATGAATGGCACTTGTCACAGAGTCCAGGTTTTAAAATGCTATAAAAGGGAAGTGATTGCTGCACAAAGTTTTATGAAGGGGCAGACATCAGATATGTAGGAGGTAATGAGCTGTGTGTCATATCATTGATCCAGAGCATTTTTTTTAGCTGACAGAGTATTACCATTTCCACTTCTTAACAATACCAACTCTCCCTCACAAAAGTACAGATGTGTACAAAAATGTCCTTTGATAAATAGTTTATTATTTCGTTTTGGAGCTACTTCAATGTGCTGCCTGTGTTTTGTAGGGAGTCTTCATCATTCCCTATAAATTCTCAGTCTCTTAAAGGACCTGTAATGCTCTTGATCTGTGCTGAGTAGTTTTGTAGTATATTTTATATACGTGTTCAAAGCTGACATGCTAAATGCCTTAGACAGGTGAAATGTGGATGCTTGTGCTTAACAAAACGGAGGCATTTAGTAGCCAAACCACTGAAACTTGCAATAGGTGCTTTAAAAAGTTCTAGGAGAATTCTGACAACTTTTGCTGTTGACAGGGAGGCAAAGACTTTTTATACTGTCAGACACATGTTGAAGCAAAACAAATCATTGCACTTTAAATCCCTCCTGACTTCAGTGAGACCTTTTCTCTAAGTATCAGGCAGTTAACAGCTTACAGGGGTGTTCAGCTTAAACTCATTTTTAATCTGTCGGTGTGTGTAGTACCAGTATTACCAGCCTGTTCAAGAAAAGATATTGATATGTTGGGAGGAGAGTAAGAGGAGAGGAGCCAGTGTCTTCTTACTGATCTGGAATTGAGGTCCCCTAGTCTGGCCATGGGAAATGCACTGGAAATTATCGTCTTGATTAAAGCTACATTTTAATTATTAAAAAAATAATAATAATTTTTAATTTCTTGAATGGTTTAAAAATTAGCACTAACAAGCTTTATTGTTTTGATGCTAATCCTAAATTGTTCCTCAACATTAGTGTTAATATTCATTATAGCCTATTGAGTATTAGCTGGGAAAGGAAATTTTATTGATGTTTGAATGGATTTCTTGTGAAACTGTCTTTAGTGTTTGGTAACGGAGTCTTTGTGGTGTGCAATGTCAGTAATCTGCAAAGACTGCCTTGGGAATTGAGGGTTTACGGGACAGCAGCAGTCTAAGCTTTGTGGCAGGTGACTGCAGGGAGAGCCTCACTTGTAAGTAGCAATACCTACATAAAGTGAAAAATGTTGCAAGCATGGGGAGAGTCTGAACACCCAAATAATTTAAGCTTCTTTACTGCCTATTAAAAAAAGCTTCAGGAGTCTCTCTTAAACGCTTTTTGTGGCTCATCTTTTTTGTAGACAAGAGATAGGGATAAGTTTTCTTAGCAGGGAGTTGTTTTGCAGTGATCTGAGACCCTACAGTGAGGCAGTTTCTTAAAGCATTACAGTTCTATGCTTAGAAATAAGCTTTTCAAAGATCTGCAAGAAATTCTCCAGAGAGGTCTTAACATCTGGACTTAATTTACCAAAGGCCATGGTAGTCTGGGGACGTTCCTACTGCCCGGGAGATGGCCAGTGTTTATACCCCTCTGCAAGGACATGAGGGAAGACCCAGGAAGCTACAGACCTGCAGTCTAACCTTGGTCCCTGGAAAAATTATGGAGAAGACTACTGTTCAGCCAGTGCCCTGAGTACTGTTGAAAGGCTCTTAGAGGGCAGAAAAAAGCTTTTGTCAGGCATAGACAATGTGAGTTCACGCAGGCTTTGCCTCTGTACTTTGATCTCCTTCAATGACAAGCCAACTGCTTGGTCTGTGGGGGAAAGGCAGTAGATGTAATAAGACCTTTGTTACTGTCCCTCTCAGCATCCTTCTGGACAAACTGTCCCACCAAGCTGATAAACTGGTTCAATGGTAGAACCTGAGTTTGTAGTGGATGGAGCTACATCTGGTCGGCAACCAGTCCCTAGCAATGTTCCCAGGGCTTGCTTCTAGAGCCAGTTCTGTTCGATCATTTTATCAACAGTCTAGGTGCAGGAGTGGAATGCGATCTCAGCACATTTGCTGCTGACAATAAACTGGGAGGTGCTCGTGCCTGGAGGACAGGAGACCTTGCAGAGGGATTAGATAGATTGGAGCATTGGGCAATCAGCAGTGGCATGAATTTCAGCAACAGTAGAACACTGGGTGTTGCACTTGTGACAGAGCAGTGTCATATGCAGGTACAGACTGGGAGACAAGTAGCTGGAGAGAGCAGCTCAGCAGAAAGGGACCTGGGAGTGCTGGTGACAGCAGGCTGACAATGAGCCAGCAGTGTCCTGGCAGCCAAGAGGGCAAACTGTTATGGAGTGCTTTACACACAGCATAGCTAGCTGGTCAAAAGGTGCATCTCCTGCCATATTTAGAGTTGGTGTGGCCTCACTGTGGATATTGTGTGCAGCTCTGGGCTCTGCAAGTTCTTATCAGTGTATCCAAATGGGCTCAGGAATCTTTGATCCAGTGATTGATGCTTGTTACTGGCATTGGAGAACCACAGACAAGACTGAGAGGGGATCTTACCTACCATCATCAGGGCGGATGACAAGTGACTTTTTTCAGTGGTGCCCAGCGACAGGACATGGGGCAGTGGGCAAAATGGGAGCACAGGGAGTTCCATATGAAATTGAGAAAATAGTTGTTTAATTTGAGGGTGAGGGAATGCTGGAACAGCTGCCCAGAGAAGTCTCCTGTGGAGATGCTCAAATCCTGCCTGAATGCTTTTCTGTGCTTTAAATCTTGCTTAGCCCTGAAGTGGTCAGGCAGTTCAACTCAATGATTTTTTAGGTCCTCTACAACTGAGCTATTCTGTGTTCACATCACATCTCTATTAATAGATCACATCCCTGCTAATGTTAGGCAACAGAAAATTCACAGACGATACTGTTGTCAATTACTAATCTAACATTTCTTAGCAGTGTTTTAGAACAAGAATGTCAGCTGACCTTTTCAGAGTTGTAGGAGTCCAGCAGGTCAAAAGAAATAAGCTTGAAACTGTATCTTTGTTTCTTACCAAGTATTCAATTGCCAAAACGTAACTCTGTAACTGTTAGGCCTTCTGACCTCAATACTTGTTTTTAAAATAATTCCTCTTGATCTTCTGGTGGTCTCTGAAAATTTGCACACAAACTTTTTCTTATCAGTGAGGATCAAAAATGTTTGATCTGCAGAAATCGAATAAGCATTACCAGACTGTCCATGAAGTGTCACTGATCCTTAGGGCTTCTGAGGGATATAAGACTATCCCGCATCCTGAGCGTATTGATGAGCTTCGTCTCTGACATGTTAAAGTTCTCCTTTCCTTCTGTCCTTCCCCTCACATTTTCCCCTCCCAACCCTGAATTTTTAAGTGCACCTGCTGTAAGCAGCTATTTCAAAATACTTCCAGGTGTTCTAGTAGCTCAGTGATTTGATGCCTCTTGTTTTATGTGGAAAATCAAGGCACTAAGATGAGTCTGTCCCCTAAAAATGGGTGCAACATTTACTGAAACTGTCCTTATTCTAAAACAGAAAATCCCTGGAAGAAATGGTTCTGCTCTTCTCAATGCATCATCCTGCTTTAAGTTTTCACTTAAACACTAACTGTTTTGTTCAAGGAAGGTGGGTTTTTCTTTGTTTTATTCCTGTCAATGTTTTTTTTTTTAACATGAATTACCAAACAAACCAACTGCTACTCCTGTTGTAATGCTGAAGGATACAGACAAGCTTTTCTGCTGTCCTTGTCATTTATATGGACAGAAGACACCATCCAGTTGTTGCACTTTGGTTTGCTGCATCTCAGACCCATTGATAAAGTCACTGCTGCTTTCTTGCCTCATTTTCACTCTTGTCACAGTGTGAATTTCCTATTATTAAATCCGTTATGTTTTCTTGACTATTTGTTGTTTGTTTCCTTCTGGGATTTAGCCAAGAAAAGGTGTCGAGTGTCTTTTCCTCAAAAGTTTGAGCAGCAAATATTTGTGAACAAAATGGTCACCTCTTAATGATTTCATAAAGCTGCACTAAGAAATCATAGCAGCTGAGACATGTACCACTGGGACATGCTTCACTGTACTAGGTAAGAGGGCAAAAATCACAGTCATCTGGAGGAAGTGAATTATTGTAATGCCCAAACAGCATCATGTGAAGTACAGAAGTGATCGACTTCTTTTGTACTTGGTATTTCTGAATGTAGTGCATCCAGCAATGGAACTGTGACACAGTGAATTGACATAAGACAAAGAAATGGAGGATATTTAGATGTAAGACACTTCAGGCTTCTTGGCAGTGCTCCCCATTGCACCCTCTCATTCCCCAGTATGGTGAAGAAAAAAGGGAATTGTTCTGGAAGTGTCTAAACAAGAACTACACATTTGCATTTGTGTATTCAGGGCACAGGAATAACCTGACATACATTTAGCTCTTGCGGTGTAATACACATATGCCTGTAAAATTAAGCGTGAAGGTTAACTTTTGACTCAGCAGTTCTTGTCCCTCTTAAGAACGATCTGCCTTCTCCTTGCAGTATTGGGTTAACCTGCTAAAAAGATGGAAGGGTCTGTGCCTTCTTACTGTAGTGTCTCTTACTGAAACAAACTAAAGCCGCTCAAAGTTACAGAGCATTTGCAGCACTGTAAACTGCACAAATTTATTACCATTGCTTCACTGCATGAAACGCAGTCAGGTCACGAGTGATGAAATCTTACAGTGATGAGTTCCCCAGCTAATGAATGTTCTGAGACTTTTCTAGTCTTCTCTTGGGCTGGTCCCGAGGGTGTGTACAGGTTTGTCTGTATTGTTGGTTTGTAGATGCTAATGAGGAAAACCAGGCTTTTGTTTTCTCCTTCTGGTTTGTGTTGTTATACTCCCATGTAGTGCATAGAATGACAATTAAGAAATGTTGGTTTGGCATAATGTAAACGGCATTTTTGGCTTATGCATTCATAATAAACTTTTCTAGTGTAATAACATGCTGAATCACTACCAGTCTGATGTATTGTGCAAAAAAGGTGTAAACATTTTATTAATAAAAAGCTTTGTTTATAAACGTGCTGACCTTGTTTGAGTGGTTCCAAAATCCTCAGTGTTGTCAAAAGTCGGAATAGAATTGTGGGAGAGGAAGGTTAAGCAATACCACTGCAAAGTGGATGTAAGTGATAGTTCACGTAGCTGTTTTCCAAGAGCTATCACTAGCGATCATTTAAAAGCTGATGGTTTTCCATGGTTTATGTATACACAGACGGACAAAAGACGAGCTTGTGCAGAAAGGGACAAGGAAAAAATGGCAGAGAGAATGCAGCTTTTGTCTCGTGCTTCCTTCCTTTGCAGCATGATGGCTGAGGAACTGCAGGCCACACACAGCCTTGTCAGCTTGTGCGAGGCCTGACAGATTCTAATGGGATCAAGTTATTTAATACATTGCGTTTAGCTTAGACTGCATCAAAAGCTGAATTCTTGACTGCTTAGACCAGGTTTCTGTCAATCAGAATGTGAAGTGCTTTTAATATCTGCACAGTGTTCTGGGGGGCTGCTGTGCTTAAAAGGGTTCTGTTCTGATTTGCTGCTTGCTTGCTTCCTCTTTTTCTTTGTGGTTGCTTTAAGCTGCTTTTGTTATGTACAGCACAGAAATATGGGCTTGCCTAGAGTTATCTCCCTTGTCTTGTTTGGTGATTAAAAGATGTAGTTTTATTGTTTCAATGTGTGATGCAATGTAACATGTTGACAGCAGCCTTCAAAGGCATAAGCCCCCCAGAATCCTGCTCCTAAAACTGCTCCTTCACCTGAAATACCTGTATCCTGGTTTTCATTTAATGTGGATAGAGACTTCCATAGAATTTAAAGTAAAAGAGAAGTGTTCTTTAAAACCGCTGCTGTCCAAAGCTTCCTTAGTGCCTTTCAGAGTTCCCCAGTGGCATTCATCCCAATCTGCCCCTTCTGTTAATCAGAAATGCATGTTGGCAACGTGTGCCTTCCAGCCTTGGAGTGGCTGATCTGTTAATGAGATGAAGGTTGTTTTGTTAACTGACAACGGTGCGGCATTGCAGGTGATTTTGTGACACGGATCCATTTCAGTTACTCTGGTCTGAACGATACTGACTGTGTGCACATTTACATACAACCAGAAAACTACTTTCATTAGACTTGCTAAGTTGTCCACTTTGCATAAAAAACCTGCTGTGTTCTATATGTGTTTCAGCATGGATGAACACAGGGGAGTCCTCGCTATCCAAGCAGGTAAGTTCAGAGCTGCTCAGTGCAATCTGCTCTTATAAGGTGCTCCAGCCTGGCGTAGCCTTTAGCATCCAACACTGAAGGCTGTACTTTATATTGTCAGAAAAAGCAGAACGTGGAAGGGTGCAGGCAGCAATGCTGAGCTGTTGTTTGCTTTGGGGACTTTTATTACGTATGACTGTACGTTGTATAAGGTTTCCTCTGTCTTATTTCTCATTACGTTCCAATTAACTTGCATATATATATATATAAAGCTTATCTCTTTCTACCAATTACTTGGGATGTTTATGGACAGCTGTGTTTTATAGCGCAGGGAGAGAATCTGTTTATAAAAGTAAAACAATCAAAGAGATGACATGGAAGAGGATCATGTTTCCAGAATATCAGCCAAGAAAAAACTCTACTCCAAAATGTGAGTGAACTGAATCACTTCTTAATTTGAGGTCTAATAAAATCTTATGACATAATCTGTAGTTTATAGTATAAATTAGACTCCTCAAAATAACAAAAATAATAAGGACGTCCTGGGCTCCAAATCTAATAAAGTAGAATAGCACAGATATATAAAAAAAACCCCTAACCAACTCACATATGTGATGTTGTGACCACTTTTTCTCCAACACAGAGAAGGAAGTTATGGTAGAGCAGCAGTTATGGATATTTAAGCATGTTGCTACCTAACAACTCCTGCCGTATTTATTGGCTAGAAAGTGTTACCAAGTTTCATTTGCATGATGTAAAATGAAGTTGTACTAAATACATACGGGGGGTTATTTTGGTGTGGAATGAAAGTAGTTGCAACAACCACAAAGGATGAAACGTGTTTGTAGGTGACACTGGGTGAAAAACAAGGATTCTCATGGACAAGAGCAGCTGAAGTGTTGATGTGGTATAAATACTGCAGACATACTGTGCAGGCTTCCTTACAGCACTGAATGTCATCGTCCCATTTAGTGGTGTTAATTTTAACGTGTCCATCAGTCATTTGCATTGCCAGCAGTGCCGACGGCCCTTTTATTCCAGTTCTTTTTAACCATTTTTTGTCTTTTTTTTTTTGGCAAACAATTAGGAAACCATTAACTTGTATTGAAGCAATCAGGTTTTAGGACCTTAAAGCCGTGGTCCTGCTCCGTCTGGTGTGTTACAGAAACAGATTATGGATTCTTATGAACTTCTGGAATGTTGAAGAGGAGTGGGTCTGGAGGACGTAAGCTGCTGTACTGCCCTGGCCTGAGGCCACCAATAAAGCAGTATTTCATTTCAGACCAACCTGTACATTTAAGTTATTTTATAGAGTGTTTTCTAGCGTTTACTCTTGGAGAGCCTTAAACCCACTGCGCTGACTTTAATGATGCTTTTATTCATGACCAAGGTAGCGTTTCCTAGCGCTTGATGCCAGTTTCCCAGTCCCGTTCCGCTCCTGCCCTGCACTCACGCCCTCGTTCCCTTCGGCTCTCATTGCGTGCACAGCCGCTCTCTGACGCTGCGGGTCGGGCGCTGCTCGGCCCGTCGTTGTTCTTTCCCTTATCGTGGAGGAGCGCTCGGGAGCAGCTGAGTCACTGGCGGCCCCGCAGCGCTGCTCGGACATTGCCACGCCCGGGGGTCCGAACAGAACCGGGTGCTAAAGCGGCACCAGCACCTCCATGATAACTGAACCGCGTGGGTTATTCCTGCCCTGCCCTCACCCCGTCCGGCTGCACCCAGCTCCCATCCCTGCTCCCCTCCGTCCCCTCCGCCCGCCCCAGCGCAGCGGGAGCCGCCCCCATCCCCGCGGCGGTTCACGCTCCATCCGCAGCCCGTCCCCGCTCCGCGCTGCGCCATCCCCGCCCCGCTCCGCCCCGCCTCCTCCTCCCTCGTTCCCAGCCCAGCCCGGTGCTCGCTGCCCGCCGTCCTCGACCAGCCCGGCCCGGCTCCGCTCCGCCGCCCGCAGCGCCGCTCCCTTCACCGCTGCGGGGGGGTGAGCGCACCGCCCTGCCCGCCCTCCTTTCCTCCCTCCCCCCTTTCCTTCCTTCCTTCCTTCCTTCCCCTCCCTCCCTCCCTCCCCGGCCCTTCCTCTCTCCGCCTGGTGCCGCCACCGCCGAGGAGGAGGAGGAGGAACATGGCGAAAGCGGAGCAGGTCCTCAGCCTGGAACCGCAGCACGAGCTCAAATTCAAAGGTAACGCGGATCCGCCCGTCCTACGCCGCTGCCCCGCTCCGGCCCCGCGGATCGGCCGCTCTCAGGCCCCGCTCGGCGGCAGCCATTTTCCGGGGGCCGGGGCTGGGCGACGCCGCGAAAATGTCCTTCATCGCCGCGGCCTCAACCGCATCCCCGGGCGGGGCCGGGGGAAGAGAAGAGGCGGCTCCCAGCTCGGGATCCCCGCCGCCACGGGCCTCTCTGTGCCCCCGCACCCACCCCGCGCTGCGGGCGGTGCTGCGTGGCCCGGCCCGATGGGGACAGCGCGGGGTGGGGGCAGGCGGCCGCCGCCCGCAGGTCCCGGCTCCCGGCTGTTCCCGGCTCACGGCATCACGGCCCCGCTCGCTCTTCCCCCGTGCTGACCTTCCCCGCAGGGCGAGGCCCCGGGCCGGGCCTCGAAGGAGCGGGAAGGCGGGGGAGAAGGGAACCGCGGGCGTCGGGAGGGGCCTCGGCCTGCGCGGAGGTGTGGTGGGACGGGAAGGTTGGGCGGCTGACGTAGCGCGGAGCCGCTGCCCGCTGAGATCCGGCCCCGAGGCGCTGCGGGACGCGGAGCTGTCAGTGCGGGGCTGGGGCCGCTCCATGCGGGAAACACGGCTGTGTGCTTTGTGCTCAGCGCCTCGTAACACCCCATGAGGTGTGTGCACTGTGCGCCGTCTGACTGCGCAGAACTCGGGGTTTTTTGTTAAATAAAGGTTTTGAATGGGGTTGAGTTACTGCTGGCATTGAAATGCCAAGGTTGTAACCTGACAGATAGTGCTGCTGTAATACAACGCTCGGGGATTACCAGGAAGCATTCGGCAAGTTTATTTATGCTCCCGGAGTCAGAGGTACTCACGGCTTCATACGAATACCTGGCCACGAGCCTTTATTTAAAAATAGTGATTTATTTGCTGGCGCCGGGTTAAACTGCTCATTATCTGCAAGGCTTTCGTGTAATGCTTTACACTTAGGGGAAGCCTCTACCCGGTTTTAGCAATAAACACATCAGGACTAATAGTGCAGAGTGGGCTTATCAAAAAAGCCTGGTAATAAATGCTGTCTGGAATGAACGTGTCCTTGTGGTAAGCTGTAGTGTTTGCATGTTGTTATGGCAGCAGAATCAAACATGCTTAAGAAGTAAACTGTTGTTCCAATATTGTTTATGCTAAGGGCTGATTTTCATCTTGTTCTGGATGCAAGTAACGTTACTTCCAACCAGAAGAAAGATCCAAACTCGGGTGGGCAAAACGTGTGTCCTGAGTTGGTGCTGACCAGTGGTGAGATTGTGGCTGTGGTTTGAGGCTGTGCTTTACAGGCAGGTACAGAATCAGGCTGGCTGCTTATTGGGGTAGTGCTGCTGGGTCTGCCATCAGGAGCCACTGGTGTTAAATCCACCAGCCACGGAGCTTTTCTGTGTCCAACCTTCGGCCAGCAACATATATTCCTTGTAATGTAAAACACAGCTTGACTAGCTGCAAGTAGCAAATGGCTTAGTTTTAATGCGTGCTTAAATATTAATGTTCAGATAGGCTTAATGCTGCGGATAGCCTTCATCTGCCTGGGCCATAAATTCTGCCCTACAGTCCTTCCTGACAGGAGTGCTGACCGCTGCCCTTCATTCAGGAAGGCCCCGTTTGAAGCTTTCACCAAGTAACGTCTGCCCTAAGCAGTCCCCGTCGTGCAGTTTGCGATGGCATATTGCCTGGCACTGTGGCAGCTGTGATTTTCTCACCTTTGTAAATAGCGGTGTTTATTTGCAGAGCATCGCTCTGCATGGAGCGAGTTGATGCATGACAGACGGCGGCGGTGCTGCCGTGCATGGAAAACTCAGGGCAGCGGTGTTGGTGAGGTGAGACCATAGGCTGGGTACCACAGCACCAGGAGTGGGGAGCAGCCTTGGTCATAATGCAGTGGGATGGATAAAGCAGACTGTTAGCAGCTCTGTTGTTACAGCATGATTCTTGAATCTTAAGCTGAAGAGGGAGGTGTGACATTGACAGTAGGATGTAGGAATAAGATCCCAAAGTGAAGGTTTGTTCTATGTGTCCCAATGCAGGACTGCAGCAGTCTCTGTCAGCCAGCGCTTGCAATTAAAGGATTTGAAGATGTTTATTAGGAGTCTTCTGTAGCCCTTCATTTGCAGCAATTCCTCTAAGCGTGCTTGGAGCTCTCTTTCACAACACCGCCTTTGTGTCTTTTTGCAGAGGAGATATTTGTGCCAGAACGCTTTTTTTGTAGCATGTGAACATGAACAGGGGTTGTCTTTCCTCCCCACCTCCTCCTCCTACACCATCACACGTGTGCTCCAAAATAGCACGGCCGTGTGCTGTAGCACAGTGACAGGCTGCAGGATGTGCCCCTCCTGGTACTGGGGCTCTGCTCCTCGCTGTGCTCTTTGATGCTGGTAGCTCTGACTTCCTCTGGTTGGTCAGCACAGTTCTGCAGCCTGGGTGAGAAAAGCACGAGGCTGTTGTTCAGGCTTTAGTGGTAATGAGCGATGAAAAGGACCATATTTGTTCCATATGTACGTTTCCTTTTCTGTTAATCTAGGACTAAAGAGCATCCAATGACCTGCTTGAGGATGGTAAGTTAGATTGCAGTGGTCAGGGGCCTGGCTGAAGGTACTGCCTGCAAGCTCAGGTAGGGCTGTGCAGCTCTGGTGCCTTCTGTGAAGCACATTGATAAAACCGCTCCTTGCAGTGCCATGTCTCTGCTGTATGACGCTGCCTTGTTCCTGGTGAAGCACATCCATCCTCTGGCGGCATGGGCCCACCTGGAGGAGATTTAATTCCAGCAAGTACAATACTGTTAGATTATAACTCATTTTACAACATGCCTGGATCTTTAGCTGCTTGAATGCTGCGTTCTCTGCAGCTCAGTGTCATGATGGAGGTTGGCAGAGGGCTCTCACCCCTGAGGTTGCTCCCTGCACACACAGGGGGCTTCGCTCCAGGTGAGCCGGGACTAATGACTCAGCACTCACTGTTGCATTGCTCCCCAAGTGGCAAGTAGCAGTACTGCCAGGATAAATTATCCCTTGCTTGCCAGCATAAATTATTGCCTGTTGGAAATGCTGTTTCCCGTTTCCAGCGTGTGATTTTTCCACCTGCATGCGTGCGATACATCTCTGTGTGACTGTGCGGAAAAGGCCACAACAATAGAGCAGGACGGGCAGAGCTCCCCATGAAGCTGCAGGCCTGGTGATGCTGCTTCCCCTCCAGGGAGGGCTGTGCTGGGCCCTGGGGCCTTCCTGCAGTGCTGGTTGCAGCCTGCATGGCACAGACCAGTGGCTGCTGTACTGCAGGAGAGTTGGAGCTCCATGTGCATCTGTACGCTGTAGCCAGGTCTGTGCATGGCAGAGCGGGTGTGCAGACCTCCTGTGGGACAGATTGTGGAATCATAGAATGGCCCGGGTTGAAAAGGACCACAGTGATCATCTAGTTTCAACCCACCTGCTATGTGCAGGGTCGCCAACCACCAGACCAGGTTACCCAGAGCCACATCCAGCCTGGCCTTGAATGCAGGTACAGAGCTGAGGCTGCTCAGCCCAGCAGTGCATGGGGGTGGTTGGCCTGATGTGCTTATGTTACAGCGGTCTCAAGGAGAGGCTCAGCACTTCATAGACACTGCAGTTGGCAGCTCCTCTGCCGCCCTGCTGCAGCCTGTGTGCGCGGGGATCTGACTGTGCTCATCCTGTGTTGGATAAATAGGGATTTCTCATCGCTGCCACCGGAACAGGCTTTGTTTATGGCTGCGAAATGCTGACAGTGTTGTGAGAAGTTGCCTCTTTAGTGTAATTAATATGCATCTTTTAAGCTGAGAATTTATGTGGTGTTTCCTTTTAACTGTTAGAGCCCTTCTGGTGTTGGCAGTGTAATGGCAGTCAGTGCTTGGGTTTCCTTGCTCTCCGAGGCTGTGCCAATGGCTGCTCTTCTGCTGGAAAACCTGCTGCCCTCTTCTCTGCCCTATTTCTAATAAAATTGCTGTTAGATCAAATAGGAGTAAGCCCTCACATCCTTCTGCATATTTGAATTTAATTACCAAGTTTTACACTTAAAAAGAGAACACAGTATTTCAGTAACAGCCCTCATAAATCTGTGTGAATCTATGTTTCATTGCTCATTTTCTAGTCACGTTTAAATATTTGCAGTTCATGTTATGCGAGCTATTACTGCAACTTTGGCAAAATTAGTAGCTTATTCTAACTATTAAGCATTCATTATAGTTGGACAGGCTTGCATCTCCCTGTATTATTCTGATTTCATATGCGTTAATTTTATAATTACTTCATCACTTTCTACAGACTCTTCACTTTAAAAGAGCAGTGCTTGGAGGGAAGGAGCTGAGGGTAAAGGCAGGAGGGGACACGTGGTGCCTGACTGATGGTGCAGCTCATTTTTGGAAAGGTGGAGTAAGTTGAGGCAGGGCTGCTTTGTGCTGCTTTAGCTGCCTGGTGCCCTGTGCATGGATGCAGGACACTGTCAAGTCCACAGGGACAGGGTGAGGAGCTGCACAAGAGTGGGCTAGAAAAATTTGAGCCTTAAAATATGAAGAGCTTTTGGTGAGAGACCCAAGTAACAGTGGCTTGAGATGTGTGGAGCTGATGAAGTTTAGCCACGTTTTCCATTAGATTTAATTAATGTATTTAGGTCTTCTAAGACTGCTTTGATTTCTCACAGTCAACTTGAAGGCTTCAGCTGGTGTGTTGTACGGGTTAAGGTCTTCTGAATTGTTTTGTACCGCGCTGATTCTAAGAACTGCAGTTGAAGTAATGAGCAATAATGGGAGCAAAATATTACTATTTCTAGGAAGATCCTTATGTGGTGATGGAGTCAGCATGAACAATTCATATTTGGAGTATACTTCTCCTAGGTTGGCGGAGTTTTGCATTTTTAATATGGTCGGCTCTTTGCTGTTGTTGTAAGGGGCAGTACATTCAGAATTTCCTATTCCTTGGTAACTGGATGTTTGTGCACCCGTTTTCAGCTAAGTTTCTAATCGGAAGGTCCTGTAACTGTTCTTTTAGAGGCCGTTGTATTGGAAACTCTTGCACAGTTTCAGCTGTGGAACCACTGCATTGATGCACGGAAAACAAGGCTGTCTAGTTGGTTATTGAGGGTTCCTCAGGGTGGTGGAATGTCTGTCTGGATGGGATGATGGCACATTCCTCCTATTCATCACTTCAGAAAATGCCTGGTAATGACATTGAATATGTATATATAAATATAGAGCAGAGAGTGACTGCCTTGAGCCCTGGGAATGTGGCAGTCATGTTGAAACAACGGCACAGGTAATGTGTCACAGCAGGTGCAGGTTGACAAGTGCATGGCAGCACAGTCTGCTTCCCAGCTGCTGCCCTGCTTGTGTGCGGTGCCTTGTCACCTGGGGAAGAGGAACAAGCACTGAGAACCTGCACGGGTTTGTCTGATCTTTTCATTGGAAGTGAATTATTACATCTCTCATCTTTTCAGGTGTTATAAAGACTTAAAGTAGTTCTGCAGTGATGTGTTTATTTTTAAACGGGTTAGCTACCTTTGAATGCAAAGCTGAATTTTGCTTAATTGTACTTTAATTCAGAGTTAGGATTGTAAAAATCAGTGGAAACCTTTAAATAATCAGATCTGTTTTGATGCTCAGCTGGAAAAATGGCATCATCACCATAGGGAGTGGTCCAGCTTCATGAGCTCAGCTCAGCATGCATCTGTGAACAACTGCCCGCCTTAAGCATAATTTGCTGTACACATGTGGCTCTGGAAGGTATTGAGTCCCGTGAGCTTTGGATTAAGTTGGCAGCTTCACTTCTGCATAGGTTATAGTGCAGTTCTTAAAACCAGGTGACCTGGGTGTTTCTCTTGTTTTTGCTTTCCCTGTGCCTCTAAACATAGCTTTGTGCTGAGCTGCAGACAATGCAGGAATCAGATGACCCTTGCTCAGCCTGCCCACGTCTTGCGGTCACATTCGTTTTCTACTGTCTTGTTACCATATTGGTCCATAACTGCTGAGAGCAGTTCCCAGCTGGTACAGTAACACTCCTATTGCTTTTTTTCTTTTGCCAGTGAGGTTGCTTGTCTTTGAGAGCTTTATTGATGATGTTTGCAACAGTTTTGTTTGTGGTAACAGCTGTTGCTTCAGACTTAAATTTCATCTTTGTTTTTGTTGGGAATGTGATCTTTCACATTATCATCACTCTGCCACGAGCCCTTTTTTCCCTCCCAATAAATCCTCACTGATTTATGTGATGATTTGGTTGGGCTGGGAGTCCTTCCCAGTGGGAGCTCTGCTCTGCTCTGCTCTCCTCCAAGGATGGCAGGTGCTCCAGCAGCGCTGCCAGGCACAGCACCCAGTGCTGGCAGCATCCTGCTGTGTGAGAAGCGAGGCAGAAAGGGAGCCTATCTTGCTTACTTATATCAATATTTAGGTGCCAATTTATCTAAATTAATGACAGATTCGTGCCAAATCTCTTCTTCTGGCTTTTGATTCAATATTTATTCAATATATAAATCCTCTTATACCTGCTTTGTAGACTGAGATCTCTACACAAGGCAAATATATATATATATATATAGTATGTCTGGGCTGTTGCTGGATTGGAAGATGTGATCTGCTGGGCCACCTTTTGTAGAGAGGGATTTGTGCCATCATTCTGGAGCAGCTGTCACAATCTTGCATAGAGAATGTATGCAAAGCAAATTGCCATTTCCATGTTTAATTCAGTGCAAGATTAAAGCATATGTGGATGGAAGTGACGGAGTGTTTACGCTATCCAGGCAATGCAGGCTGGGAGTTGACTGGATGTGTCCTTCCTGCATTACAGCTCTCCTGGATATTGCCAACCTCCACTGTCATTCTTCTGGCCTCAAAAACATACCTACAAATTGGGCAGGTCTGCTGCCTGCAGGACTTTATCCCACGTCATTAGAAATTCTTTATGAAAATAATCTCCTTGCTAAACTATTTCAGCATCTAGTTTTCTGAGCAGTAACCAAAGTCCTTCACACCATGGTGCGGTGGATTAAAGATTTCATCGTTCTAAATTTAATCCTGTTTTCTTGGTTGGTTGCCACAAGGGGTGCAGAGCAGAGGAGGGGGAGGTTTGCCTGGAGATCCATTTGCTTTCAGTGCAGAATGTGGGATTGCGTCTGTGTGGGACTCACTATGCAGCCAGATCCTGGGCTTTCACAAACCCTTCTGGAGACGCTTTAGAAGGCGTGTAAAATGACTGTGTAATTCTTTAATTAAAAAAATAAATAAATAAGACAAACCAACCACAGAATGTTTTGTTTTCCATCTGACTGCTCTTTTCATCTAACCAGTTATTTCATCCTCCTGGTGCTGCTGCTGTTTCTCATGCAGGAGCCCAGCCCTGTAGCTCTTTGCACTGCCCTTCACCTGCTTGTATTTGCAGCTGTTGAGATCTCTGACATTCAGGGCATCTTTTCAGGATGTTTGCACGTGTAACCTTCACTGCTTTGCAGTGGCTCCTCCTGTGGCCTTCCTGCATGTTCACCAGACCAGGAACAAAGGTCTAAGGGCAGTGATCGAAATGTTTTTACAGCTGTTTTTACGCTGTACTTCTTGATATCACTCATACAGTGATGCAGATAATGCTTATGAGAGCTCACGTTTGCAGAATGCAATTTCATACATGTATATCGTCCTGTGCCAAACAGGATAAACCACGGGTATTTTTTTCCCTTCATTAAGTTCTCCCACTGCTTCTGCCTGATTTCCTATTTATTTATTTTTTCTCTGATCTTTAAAGCACAGTTAATGGGCTGGTTTTCAGCTGGTTCTTCAGAACAGCATCTTGCTAAATTCAGGATTCCTTCTCATTTATAGACGTAATTAGTATCTCGCTGCCTATTTAATTTTTGTGGGTTTGGGTTTTTTAACGTACTTAGAAAAGCTGCTACTCGTGGTGCATCCCAAAATCTCTAATTTTGCTCTTTTCTTTGGTATTCGCAATTCGGGCATAATTCTGCACTTAACGTATTTGCAGAGTTGCTATGTAAGTTACACATCAGATTTGTCTATTTGAAGAGTATTTATGAGCATAAAATTAGAGTGGTTCAGTTGCTCCTTCCCTACCATTTGCACGTGCATCTGAAATAGAGATTAGTGATTAAATAAGACTCAACAAAATTGCTTGACAAGAAGTATAAGGAAAAGAGGAGGTTACTTTGGGGTGGGGTGTGGAAGATAAAGCAGTGCTGCCTCTTGCCAGGAGATGCTTCTCAGCGCCTTCATTCTGCAGCCAGTGCAGCTCTGGGGCAGCTGCACAGCAAACCATCACACCGCACTCTGCTGCTGCATCCCTGCTGCTCCCCAGGGGCCTGTGCTTTGTTTCCGAGTCCTTTTGATACCAGCTGTGACTGTGTGAATGAGGCTATGCAGAATAGCTAGGTATCTTATTATACACGGGCCTTAGTTTTTCATGCTTATTGAAAGATGTGTGGCTGCTGTTCCACCAAGACGAGTGTGGCCCTGTTCTCTGACCTGTTTTCATACCTGCAGACAGTTGTTATGTGTGGTATTGGTGAATGGAATGAACAAGGTAACACAATATGCTTGGCACTCAGTTCTGAAGGGATATGAAAGCAAAGCTGAAACAGATATACCTCTAGAAGCCAGCCGGCTGTTGTTGGGCTTTTGGTTATTTGTGTGCAGAAACCTGCTTTAAGGTGAGGATACAGAGTAAATATTTCTTTGTGTATGATTTTGTTGCCAGAGATTTCTGTAATAATGTTTGAGTCTAATAACAATCTGCAGAGGTCAGCTGGGGGAAAGGAAACCCCCAGATGAGGCTGATAGCAATACTATAGGAAGGGCATATTCTTCCATTTTGCTTGGAACCTTGTGAGGCCTGACAGTTCTTAGAGCTGTAAAGTCAAACTGTTAATAATCCTCTGAGGAACAGGAGGTGACAAAAACTACATGATAATAGATATTCTGAAAATAGTCTTCAGTCTTGTATTTGTCTTTTGACATTCTTTTCTTACTGAATGTGAAGCATGATCTGGCAAAACTAGGTAGAGTCGGAATAGGCCAGGGAAGGACCCTGATTGATCCATCCAAATGGAGTCATTCACTGCCAGCCCTGACCTGACTTTGACACCTTGATCATGTAATTTTGCTGCTGTTCTACGTGCCCATTTTCCTCCTCTTAGATCATTTTATTGATTATATGTTATAAGAAATAAATAAATAAATTACAGCATAAATTATTGCATGGAGAGCGATTTGGATGGCACTTAAAATAATCTTTTCATCATGGCTTGCACTGCAGAAGTGGCTACTTGACTACATTTGCTTTGCTTTGAGGGCTCTTTGGTGAGGATGGTCATAGTAAGGAACAAAATCGGTCACACAAGGGCACAGCTTTTAGGGGCTTCTTTATAATAGCCATATGAGGACTGAAAAGTTCAAGTGATTTACACAAGGATGAAGAGCTGCCTGAGTTCTGTCTTAAAAGCAATGACCAAATTTGGGTTAGCTCTGTCCTTGCAGTGAGAGACTTGTAAAATAAAGATGTTTATGCAACACAGGCACTTCTTGTTTCTTTCTTCAACTTCTTTGATTTCAAAAGTTGCTGATGCTCACTTAATTATGAATGTCTCCAGAGCCAGATGGTGGTGGTGATTAAAACTTGGCATCCAGTGCTTTCTAAAACACTAATCTTCACAAGATTTTCTGTAATTAGGTAAGTATTCTCCTGACTTCACAGAGAGGGAAACTATAAGGGTCCAAACCTGCTTCTGTTTTGGGACTGCTGTCAACTCTTAAGGCTTTTAATAGCAAGAGATCAAGCTCTCGAGTGATTTGCCTAAAGATGAGTAAGGTGGTGGGAGACCTTGATTGGATCTTAGGTCTTCTTGATTCACAGGCACCTGGCTGATAGCTCAGAACGCATTGCTTGACATTTCAGCTTTTTTCATTTCAGTATTAATCTTTAAAGGTCGCCAACTTCATATGTAACTTTTAAAATAACTATATAGTAAGGCAATGCTACACGTGGTATTGAGCCCTCTTGCTGATGTTTAGTTTTGCCACTGGTGTGTTTATTTTAACCATCTCCCTGTTGTTGATAGGCACCCCCTGAATAAAGTGGGAAGCCCTGGGCTGTGGGGCTGGTGTGCGTGTACCTTGTGCTGTGTGAGTAGGTTGTGGGAAGGGGAGGGAGCTTGAGGCATGGTGCTCAGCCCCCACCATCTGTATGTATGTAGAGCATGTGGCTGTGTCAATAAATGAGTTATTGCCTAGTTAGGTCACATAGGGTAAGGCTTGAGCTCTTGACAATAGCACAAAACAATCTAGGTTTCCTCTCTGCTGCTTTTTCATCATCCTGCTTCTTAAAGATTGCTTGGTTACCGTTCTGTGGTTAATTAATCTGTTTGGTGATCAATGACTTTCATCTGACACGTCAATGGGATTCAACCATAGTGAAATGTGTTCTGCTCTCCTGTTGTTGCAAAGAAGCTCCAGTTTTATTTCTGCCTGCAGCTGGGTACCATGCCTTCTAATACGTGTGTGTGGTGCTGAGTTGGAGTGGTGAAAACTTATTTAGGGACAGGTGATGAAAGAGCATCTAAGATGTTCTGAGAGTGTTATGGACAGGCTGACGGGAATTTATTTGCCGTCCTCCTAGTCAGTGATTGCCATTTTTGTACCAAATGATACTTCAGTGCATTTGCTCTGAAAAATACTAGTTCAGTAATGTCATAATGCTGGGGGGATGCCCCGCATTAAGCAGATAAGAATTTGCACTAGGTTAAAGTATGAAAGCATGTGCCTTCATTACTTCAAACAACTCTGCCAGCACTTCAAGAGGAAGCGTGACTGCAAAGCCTGTACCTGGATGTGCTAGTTTTAACCTACTAAGTAGGAGACCTTGTTACCTTAATTTGATATGTCTGCTCTGCAGGAAGGTGCAGGTCCCCAGTGCCAGTGTCTGAGCGCTGCTCAAGGGGTGTAGCTGTGTAACATGGTTACTGAAGCAAGGCAGTAAGAAACTTAAAGCAAGTGCTGTGCTGACCAAAGAATGATCAGCTGGGGTTTGCTGGTTCAATTCCATGCGCTTCTTTTTATTGCAGCGAGACTTATTTAAAATTTAACTAGCATTGACATCATGTTCTTTTGACCTGATTCTCAGGCATTTGTATTGTTCCTGAAGTGATCTGGGATATTATAATGCAGTGCACTGCAGAATGACAGTTTTAGGGAAGATTGATACAGCTCTGGTGTTTGAATCGGAAATGGAGCATGGCAAATTCTGAGATAACGCTGTGATCTTCAAATATGAAAGCTCGTGTACGTATCTTCGGGTGGAAAGCTGCAGCTGTAGCTTGAAACCGGGCCTGATGAAAAGTAATCCCCTGAAAAAGCATTATAGTTGTTGTTGGTCCTGAACATAGTGTCTGTGGTGGGTTTGGGTTTGTTGTGTTTTGTATTATTTTAGTGCCTGCTATTTAGTAGCTGCCCGCTATTTCACTAACATCAGTTGACTTCATCAATTGCAGGGAGAAGTTGGGTCCTTGTGGAATATTCCAATCTCTAACCACCAGATTCTGTTTGCTACATCCCTCCTTCCAGGCCGCTCACTCCCATGGCAGCTCCGTGCCACATGGTGCACACACAGCCCGAGTCTCCCATCACTTTGCCTTTGCTTTGGCACCAGTGGCATTTTTTTCTCCCAATCTTTATAAACAGGAGTAATTTGTTGTGTTTGTTTTTTCTAAATGCGGACTGTCATTTGGAAAACTCCTGCTACAGAAATAGAAGTTTCACTTTTCTAGGAATGAAAACAGTCACAAAAAGATTATTTTGTTTTGAGCCCATTCCAGAAGATCTAATGCCCCACATTGACAAGCAGAGCACTAGGTAGGTGTGTGGCCATACCTGGAAAAAAACCTGCACAAACCCAGACCCAGCACCATAGGATTCCCTCTGCTGTTCCTCTCCCCTCACACAGCCCCATGCCATTCCCTCGGGCCTGTTGCTGTCACTAGAGAGCAGAGCTGCAGCCACCATGAATCCTCCCTTCAGCCTCCTCTGTGCTGGGGCAGCTGCTGTTCATACATCTTGCAGGAAGCAATGGCCAATCTCCCATTTCCCACATCCAGCCTCACTGGAAGGCTGACCCAGGCCTCAGTCCCAGAGCAGCAGGTGCTCTAAGTTCAGCTCATCCCGAGCTGGCAGCCCACAGCACTCACTTCTGGAAGGCAGGCCAAGCAGGCCGATAGTATTTCATTGCCATGCCCTGATTACCCCAGTTATACTCAGTAGTCTATTTCTCCTTCTCTTATGTACTTCAAAACACCCGTATTGACACTTTAATCCCGCACTTGTCTGTTTCTATTTGCTTCGCTCTGCTATTCGAATAGCGGCGCTGTACTGAATATGGGTTTGCTGAAAGCAGACGTCAGCCCTGTGGTGCAGTTGTGCTGGCTGACCTCTAAGACCCGTAATTTGGGGGAAATGTATCTAAGAAACATTCTGTAGCCCAGCAGAGGGAAAAGTCGAGCAGACAAGAAGAAATTATTTCAGTCTGTTGGAAGGTTTTGCTGCCAAATATTTCGGTATGGTCTATGTTAGCAATAAGTAAATCCATTTGGAAATTATTCTACACATAGAATTATTGTCATATTACTTTTACAAACAGCAGCTCTGTGCTGGGGCTCACAAATCCCACATGCATTCATGGATCAGCCAAGTAAAAACACGGTATTTCCCACAGGAAATCTGTCCCAGCGTGCAGACTAGTAAAGCTCTATTGAGGATGCAGCTGCACATGTAGGGCTGTGTGCAGACGAGCCTCCCTCTGCTGGAATAGCTCACACTGTAATTTGTGTAAATGGACGTTCATAATGTTAAAGCATCGAGTAATTTCTTCTGAAACGTTAGACCCAATTAGGTCTACCTGAAAGATCTGCTGCCATCTTTACATTCCTCAATGTTTCGCTGGATTTTTCTGATAGCTGGGCTTGTTGAATTTCTTTAACAGCTCTTGGCTTCTGCTCAGTTATTTTCCATCAGACCTAGAGAGCCTGCATGCAGAACGCAGACAAAACTTCAACAGCTGTATTTCATTCTTGTTTGCATCTCGGTGTTTCACCAGGTGCAGGTTTGAGTCTTTGTCATTGGATCTGAGCATTTTATTGCTTCTTCTTTGCTGCCAGGTTGCATTGTGAATGCAGAGCTGGCTTGCTCAGAGAGCAGGCAGAAAGGTGCCACAGTGCTGGTGGTGGTTTGGTTTGGTTTGGTTTGGTTTGGTTGATTTGTGTTTTTAGGTGGAGGCTGCAGGACTGCAGTGCTTTGTTGTTTGTGCTCAGTGGCACCTTAAGAGATGAATTGATATGATAAACTTGTAGAAAAGAAAGCTGCCTCAGGTGATTTTAATCCATCCCTGCTGCAACTGAGAACCTGTCTTGTTTTCTCAAGAGAGCAGGGGGGTGACCATGCGTGTATTTATTATTACTATTAATTATAAAAATGATCATTCACAGTTTTTAAACATTAGGGCTGTCCTGTCTTCAAGGAAAAGAATTGATGGGGTTTTTGTTGTTTCGTTTTCTTTTTCAAGTTTACTTCTATTTCTGAGGATAGGTGAAGGTATTTCATTCAGTTAGCAGGTAACTTCTCTTGTGCAGAAGACAGCTGATCAAAGGGGGTTTACAGTGCTGTAATCTTATTTCTCCGTGATCTGAGTGCAGTCACACAACACCTGCCTCATTTATCCGTGTCTTATAGAAAGTCAGTAATGAGCCTTTCCCCCCACCCAGGGGATTCTGATGATTTCAAGTAGGTATTGAAGCCTATGAGAAGTTACTGCTTGTTGTTTCCAAACTTGACAGTGGTCTGATTCTGGCTTTGCTAATACAGAAATCACTGCCAGTGCTGTCAGCATCCAAGAATTCCCCTCTTTGCGTGTGGTTGTTTCCTGTCTCAGTGAGGCTGGGTTTTTTTTATGAAGATCTCTTCTGATGTATCATTTGTTGTAGCCAGAAGGATTCTTTAAAAACAAGCACATGTGATGCACAGTGGACGCTCATCTTGCTGGTTTTGGCACAGCCTTTCTAAATAGCGGGTGGAAGGCTTCATGGAGGTGCAGTTTATGAGCGTAAGGTAAAGCTTACTGACATTTGTAGGTTTTGATATCCTCCCCTGCTCAGTCTGTACATTGGTGTATATGGCTTCTCTGCAAGCCTGGGTGGTTCAGCAGTTAGAATGGAATAACTGATACAACAGAGAATTTGGCTTCATTTGAATAGCACGTTGTTGTGTTGGTAGTGTGTATAAATGATTCCCCCCTTTTTGTTTGCTATTAATGATGAGCTGTTGTGCTGTGAGCATACAGTCATGCTCAGTGGCCTCCCTACATCCTGCGCTTTGCGTGTGTTGTTATCTGTACGTGCCATAGATGGAAGTTGAACATCTAATTACTTTATAAGATTTGTGAGCAGAGATTTGTAACCTGCTTAGCCTCTACTTGTCGAGTGTTTTCTGATGCAATCTAAAGCCTGCTTTTGCTCTTCCTCAGGTCCATTCACAGATGTTGTCACTACAAACCTGAAACTCGGCAACCCTACAGACAGAAATGTGTGCTTCAAAGTTAAGACCACGGCACCACGTAGATACTGTGTAAGGCCTAACAGTGGAATTATTGATGCAGGAACATCAATTAATGTTTCTGGTAAGTCATACAATCAGTTCTTTAGTGACTGAGGATGGCGTCATCAAATGAATTATTTCTTGGAATGTTTTGCAATACAGAAGTACTGTGTGGAATGCTTGTAAAAGCAGGAGGTTACGATTTCATGGAGGAGCAGCCATTTCATATATATATAAATATATCTTCGCTTCTCTTAGTCCTGCTCTAGCAGTAATGGGTTTGTTTTGACATCTTGTTTTGAGGGAGGGAGGAGGAATATATAAATAATTTATATGGTTCCGTAGCAGCCTTAGCCAGCCTATCCAAGGCAGTGCTGCCGCAGCCCTGCCCTCCCAGTGGGATTATTTTGGTCCGGTTGCTTTTTGCCAGCTTAACTTCCTGAACCAGCTCACTGCAGGATCTAACTAACGAGTGCTTGGACAGGCACAGTCCACATGGGTGGACTGCAGCCACGCTGATTCAGGCTGATAGTTGGTTGCCAGACTACCCAATATAACCAACCAGTTAAGAAAACATTTATTTTGAAACCATGCTTGTTTTGTGTTCCTTGGAGATGTAATATGCTTTGGTGCTAGAAACATCAAGTGACTAAAACTGTGCTATTTCATATGAAAGGTTAATGATTTTCTCTAATGAGTCAGTAGTTCTTCACTTGCCAAAGTTTGGTAATGGAAAAAACAAAGGAGCGGGTTACACTGAAAGCATAAAGGAGTGAGTATTTGTGTAATCTAAAGAACTCTCTCAAAGCATTTCACGGTGGCAGGCTGCAGAAATCAGGTCTGGTTTTTGAGGTACAGGAATGATTTCTGAAGATTTGTTTTTACTACTTTAATTAAATTTTAATGCTGTGTAATAGAAGCAGATGGGTTACTGGCCAATGGGAAGATGATCAGAACAGAAGTTATGTATGGCAAAACACATAACCTGTTAATTAGTCTCCTACCAAGCTACAAGTGTGGATAGTGACAGGACAAAGAGAAATGTTTGCTAGCAAGTAACACGCTTTTTAGAACGTCTTCTTGATCTCAACATCTTTTTTTCTTAAACTTCTGCTTACAGCGACCCTTTGCTCTGCCTTGAGCAGAACATGGGATAGGCAAGTGCTGTGTGAACCTGTATCTGAGGTGCTTTTCCAGCCCCATTCTTCCCAGCAGCATCCCAAACAGAAACCAGACCAAGACGTGACCTGCAGTATCCTGTTGTGAAAGATTGCTGTGCTTACCCTGTTATGCTGCTCTTGCTCACAAAGCTTTGAAAAAACTTGCCTTTTATACGTAACTTTTATTGTAGAATTTGTGGCTTATGATTCAGTTTTGCAAATGATTTTGGAATATTTAATCACAGAGCTTACATTTTTTGTTTTACTTACTTACATGATTCTCTTTACTTAGTCATGGTAATAAACTTTGCTAAATTACCAGCCCTTCTATTAACATTATGTATTAAATGCAAGCAGTTCGCATACATTGTCCTTCAGGTGACACATTAAGGTAGATTTATGGGTAGATATGTTGCAGAATTCTGGAGTTACGGATGTTAATTCTTCATTTTCTAACCCATTCTGAATAGAAGCTGCTGTCAGCTCGTTTTGTGGTTGAATTTCTATTGAAACTCTTGAGCTAATTGGGCAGTGTTTACTCCTTGTAGTCTGTTCTCTTGAGAACTGCTGACTGACTTTAACACAGTAGCACTGACAGAGCACCTCCAGCCTGCAAAGAATGGTCGGTGCCAAAGTACAATGATGTGAATTTGTTTCTTGGAGTATTACTGACAGTTGGGTTCAGGGCAGCCTTGTCTTCCTTGCACCATAGCAGCTGAGTGCCTTTCTTACATGCAGTTCCACAGGCGTGTCCTATTTTGGTTGAAGTTCACGAGAAGGTGTTCTGTCCTTAGAGGCTGCTCTCAGAACATTATTTCATGCCAGGTCTTGGCTCGTTTCGCACACATAAAATGCTAGAAAAGCAAAGCTTTCTTTATTCTACTGCAGTGTTGGATACTGGCTTCTTTTGCCCTATCACAGCTGCTCCTAAATACCAGCATTTAAGTCTCAGTTAGCATGCACTGCTTGCTGCAAAGTCAGGTTTGTAGCCCATGTTTTCACCTGTTATATAATGGTGTGTAATTTTAACAGCTGAGTTTATGTAACTGTCAGGAAGTGTATGTGTGCTGTCACCCTGTTTGATTGCGTTTGGTTGTAAGTACTTGGCAAAGAAGGCTGTTTGCACCCATTCTGTTTTTGTTACACGTGTCTTATTTGAACAAAGACAGCTGATTTTGTGGCTTCCGAGAGGTTGAAATCTAAATAAAAGATACAAATGAATTCCAGATGAAGAGTGAGAAACTAGAAGCAGGTGCTGATGTCTGCAGCTAGGTGTACAACGGAGAGATGAAGGGTGCATGGTGTGCCCTGCTGCACAGAGCAGCCCAAGCAGACTCCTGGGCATGGGGAGAGCTGACGTTATCCTTGTGTTGTCAGGTACCCTGATCTTTTGTGCAGTTACCTCACTAGGAAGAGGTGGGTTGTGTTTCCTTCAGGTCAGGGCTGCCCACAGCAGTTCTGCCCCTTCTCAGCCACCAGCCATATGCTGCTCCCCTGGGCCTCATTGGCCAACATGGCAAGTGCTGAGCATGGACTGCGGTGGATGTATGGCTTCCAAATGATAATAGAAATTGCTAGTGATGTTTGGTATTAGTCTTGTTAAATGCTTTTGTAAGCAGTTCTGGCTCAAAGACAGCACACTAAAAACCCTTACGATGATGTAAAATTCAAAGGCTGAAGACATGCAGCAAGAACTGAGTGTCCTTGGAGGCTTCAGTAAGAGAAACAGGATGAGTTTTGTCATAAAAACTGCAGAATCATGTACTTGGATTTCTTCTTCTATAATTGCAAGCTTTCTGAACAAAGTGGGTGATGTTAGGATATTGTAACTGATCAGTGATGACCAAGTTGCTGACATCATGTGGCTGTGAATAGGGCAAATGCAGTGTGTGCAAACAAACTAGGCAGTGGAAAAGATAAGAGTGTGAATGTTGTCATTAATAAAATTTCATGGTTGTATACATAGAGTAACTCATACAGAGGAATTCAAGCCAGAACAGGTGTGGAGAATGAATGGGGGCCCTGACTCAGAGAGGACAGACCAAGTCTGGCTTGTTTAGTTTACCAGGAGGCCACGAGTTACTGTGATTGATGTCTTGGAATGCTACAAGTAAAGGACTCTTCCCCTTCTTTGATACTGAAGCGTGAGCGCAGTGTTGGTCCAAGACCAAGTGAACAGGCCATTAATAAATTTAGATGGAAACCAGAGGAAGGCTGATGATCTGAGCAGGGAGGCTGTTCGTTCCTGCTCTTGGAATGGAAGGTCGGATCCTGGCAGGCTTTTACAGCACATTTGCATAATGTCTTCCCTGCCTCAATTTTCCCCTGCCTTTGATATGGTTATTACCTTCACCATTAGCTGATCACCAACTCTGCTTCACCGTCTGCAGATCGTTCGTATCAAACATGGAAGATACAGTGGGAATGTGTGAGCAGACTGGTGCCCGTTCATTTGAAACATGTCAGATTGGGATATATGTGGGGTTGGTCCTTCAGGTGAATTTTGAGAGGCGGCGTGTCTTGCAAATACAACAGACATTATTCCTCATTCCATTGGTCTCCCAGTGGCTTTGCAGTTTTATTTTATGACAGAGCACTTGTGGTGTTTGAGCTGTAGGGCAGTCAGTGGAGGCGAGGAGGGCATTGCAGCCACTGGCTGATGGATGCTGGTTCTGGCCTGTCTGAATCTGCTGTTAATTATTTTCTAACACCAGTTTCTGGTGGGAGCTGGTCAGTAACATTGCACCAGCAAAGAAGATTTGAAAAGATATTTTTAGGAGTAATTCTGGTGTAAGGTCTGCAATTGGCAGTCAGAGCAAAGGAGCTGTACTCCCAGTAGTGAATTGTGTCACAATTAGGGCACTTCCATAACTGCTCTTTCACAGAAACCCCCAATAGTACGAGAGTGTGTGCTGAATGGTTTTGAATGGTTTGGTTTCCTCTTGAACAAAGGGAGTATTTTTGAGCTTCCCATCTGGCTTACAAGGCGTTTGCTGAATAATTTGTGTCGATGTGGCTTTCGTGTATTGATCTAAAAATACAAGTGCTAACAACGCTGATACTGTCAAGCCCTCTCTAGCTGCTTGCTGTTGTGATTCAGTGAGTGGAATTCAGAGCAGCAGTTGCTCAGTGTTCAAGAATGGTTTCAGCACCATCACTGTGGAAATAATGATTTGCAAATGAGCTTATGGTCACACTGAGCAAAGCAAACTGGTACAACTGCAGCTCTGGAGAAGTTCCCTCAGCAGTGAAATAGCTTCATGTACCCATTGGCTCTTGCACATCATGTAGACTTGAAATAAGCGTTAGGTGTCTGTTACGGGGGGCAAAAAGATTGTTCTGCTTTTCAGCAACATGTTGTGCAGTGCTGAAATACACATCACAGTTCAGTCATTTCTGTTTGAAAGAACAGTTTTACGTGGAGCCTGTTGAAATGGAAGTGTTTATTTTGGACTAGTAGTTAATTATTGTAAGGCCAGTTAAAGTGTATCATGAATTTTACTGCACATTTGAGACAATTCGCTGTCTCCTTTTTCCTGCAGCTTTGAAAGGCTTGTGGTTGTTGATGGCCACAGATTGTGTGTGCAGTAAAAATGGCGCAGGCATCGCGTATTCTGCTCATCGAAGGAGGCAGATTGGTTTGGCTCTTCTTCATTTGCAATAAATGGGATCTTTGGATAACACCTGTACACTGCAGATCCCTGCAATTGGTGTGTGTGAATTTCAGTGCATGTTAATAACAATGATGCTTGAAAGTAATCCCACGTCTTGAACCGCTTCTGTTCATAGCAGTTGAATTGAGAGCCTCACAGACCATGAAATGTGGATTTTTGTTGAAGTTTGTCCGATTCTTTCATTGAGAGGCTTTCCTGCTGCCTCAGAAGATCTGTATGTTGCCCTGTTTGCTATTAATTGCTATCATGTCGCCGTATTTATGTACAGAATACTGCATTGTGCTCAGCAGTTCCAAACTTTGCAGGCAGAAATCAGTGCAGACTGAAGAATTCTGTTTCTTTTAACTTCTTCAATATTTTAAGTAGGGCTGCAGATCTCAGCTGTTCCTTTGTCAGAGAGATACACTACTTTGCAATCATGTTAATGTTTGTATTTCTCAAATCTTGTAACTAATCATCTGTGTATGACTGTGCATCAGAACAACATTAACGTAACGTTATGGGGTTTTTCTTGCAGTGATGCTACAGCCTTTTGACTATGACCCCAATGAGAAAAGTAAACACAAGTTTATGGTTCAGTCTATGTTTGCTCCAGCTGATACTTCAGATATGGAAGCAGTAGTAAGTATTGAAAGTAAATAAAATGGATGTATTTCTGTTTCTGTAATTCATAAGACATCATTGCTTCAGGGCTCTTTGGAAACCAGGCTGGATGTTCCTTGAGAGCATTGGCAGATTGCTATCACAACCACGGTTGCTTCCTTGGAAGGCTGCTGTTTGTAATGGTGCACCAAGCTATGAAACATGTGAAGTTGTTGTAATTTTATATATATATATATATGACATGTGGTATCTTTTATATATGACATGATATGCAATATCTTTTATATTGCGTGTCTTTGTAGTCTGTCTTGATTTCTTCCCTTGAGCAGATCCTTTGCCCAGTGGGCGCCAGGAAAATGTCTTACAAGTATTGTTTTTTTCTCTGTTCCTTCTGTTGCTGCTTAAATAACTAAGTTGCCCATATAGATCTTGTATGGTGGATTACAAGTGGTAGTAACAGAAGTGTATGGTTTTGCTACTACTACAGGAAAGCAAAAGGAAGCTTACTCTGCTCTAACTTTTGTTAGTTTGAGAGAATATTTAATAACTATTGAGGACACAATAAGTAAGAAGAAATGTCCATTATTCTGTAATGTCTGGGGCTACGTTTATATTTGAATGTACACATTACTTTATTTAAAACAAAACAACAACAGAAAACAGACCCTAGAATATGCAGAAAACAGCCCTAGAATATGCAGCATGGTTTTTTGGTGGGTAGAGGGTTTTTTTTTATAAAATTATGGTTTTTTTCAGCAGTCTTTGCACGTCTTCTGAACAGTTCTTCAGAGCTGAGGCCTTTTTGGTAGAGTTGAGAATTTCCCTTTTTGGAGGGGATTAATGGCACTGTGTTTGTTTAATGGCTTTAAAATAAGATCCAGTGAGAGAAACAGGAATAGCAATGAAATGTCTGCATCGTTAGGTGAATGAGCCAGTCTGCATCTCTAACCCTTTAATTTTATGAGTTACTTTATACCATATAAAATATTATTCTGCTAGCAAAGAATGTTTTTAAGGATCTAGATGGTCTTTTCAGTTTCCTGGAGCTCTCCAGCCCAGTGCCATTTCTTTTCCTGTAACATTTGATCACTTCTCAGTTTTGTTACCACTCTCCAAATATCTTCCTATTCTGGATAAACAGGTGAGACAAATTACTGGGCTACTATAAAGCTTTCAGCGCTTCTCAGGCAGCCAACAGGCTTAAAATAGAACTCTGACTTCAACCACAGAGAAGAACTGAAGTACGATTCGGCTGTTTAGGATGAGTCAAGTTCTTCTGCAGGTTGCACAGGGGTTACCCATAATTTGACACCTACTTGAGATATGCTGAGCGATACGGTGATACCAGAAGTGTGGTCAAAGTGAGGAAAAGTCATAAGAACTCCATTTTCTCTCTTAAGTTACCTGAGTTTCAGACTATTAAGAGTGATGGAGTCTGGCCTTCTAAGCTACTGCTCAGCTGTGCATTTGGTTTCCATTTCTGGTTCTGTATATGTTTAATGGTAATGTGATAAATGCTTGTGCAGTTTTTCATTGGATGGTGTGATTTGTTTATATACTACAGTACCTTTTCGATGTGTCTTATTATACTATCCTGTTTAATATTAAATTATTCCAGTGGAAAGAGGCAAAGCCGGAGGAACTCATGGATTCAAAACTTAGGTGTGTGTTTGAGCTACCGACGGAAAATGATAAGCCTGTGAGTATTTTTAGCTGCATATCAAGTGACTTTAATGCCTCGGTAAATCATGTAAAATGGCATGTGTGTCCAGGCAGCCATGGAAGCAACAGGCAGAGCACTCTGCTTTGCTGCCTACATCACGTCCTCTTAAAATATAAAATAAAACCATTTTAAATCCTAGCGATGCTTTACATTGCTAGCGGCTAATTTGAACCTTGTAAGTGCATTGGAAGCACAAGGAAATCTTTGAGTTGTTCTTTCTTTGTTGAGTAAATGATCGCATAGGATAAAAATGTTATTTTTAAACAAAGCACTGATTGGTATTGATAAAGCTGAGAGCTTCTCTGTTGAGGGATGTGATGAGGAAAGAAATCTGAATTAGGTGGGAATTAACAGCTGTTCTGTTTGGGGGTAACTTTTTCTATAATCTATAAAAATTATCAGGAGAAAACAAAGCAGGTATAGTAACAAGTTCCTGATAACTTATAAATGAAAGCTTCATTTTAAGAGATGGGTAGAAATTTGGGTGAGGAATGAGCATTTTGTTTTTGTTAGAGCCCAGCCCTTTGCACAACAGAGGGAGGATTCAAATCCAAGAGAAGCAGTGGGCTTTGGAGCTCTGCAGCCTTTGTTTCCTGACTTGGGCTGGGAGTTCCTCTTCGCCACAGGAAAACAAGAGGATGGAGATGTGATAACCAGTGGGGGGAAGGATGAGAGAACTGCAGCAGAGCAGCTGGGTGGTTCCTGACAACATGCTGCTTCTTGGAGCAGCTGCTTGTGTTGTGCTTGGAGAGGGAAAGGTGTGGAAAGCACCACGACTCCAAGCAGAACGTCAGCAGATAAGTCACATTTCTGATACTGTGGGACGTGGTCTGATGGCATTTCCGCTCATATATGTGCAAGGACTGAAAACAAGGGGTCCTTTTGTCAGCACTTACTGCTGCAGATCAGGTCAGGAAGGGGAAATAAGGGTTGAAGATAGAAAAAGGTTGTTTACTTCTTTTGATACAGGCACATTTTGAGTAGAACAGGAGATCTTACTCGATTCTCCTCATGAGTATCAGATGTGGTGTTAATAACTAACCAGAAGTCATTCTTTTTTTTAACAGCATGACATAGAAATAAACAAAATTGTATCCACAACTGCAACAAAGACAGATTCCTCTGTAATGTCTAAATCAATAAGCTCTTCCTTGGATGACGCTGAAGTTAAGAAAATAATGGAAGAATATAAGAGGCTGCAAGTAGAAGTTCAGAGGTTACGGGAGGAGAATAAACAGTTTAAGGTAAAGATTCCTTCTTTTCCATGTTTACTTCTCTCCTGACATAAAAGATTCAGACTGAAAGGCTTGTTTGCTTATCCTTGGCACAATATTTTAATGTTGTCAATCAACATATATAAAGCCAGAAAAAAAAAGTGTGGAAATCAATGGTTCCTCTGAAAGGAACTCGCAGCTCATGCAGTTGGAGAAGCTGATGGGATAGCAACCCAAAGGAATGAATCCCCACTCATTTTTATTTCTTTTTCCCCCACCTCATTTCCTGAGTCTGGATTAAGCATTCAGTGTTGGATTTGGCCCTGTGCTCTCTGACTGATGGGAGTTTGAGGGCAGCTTTGTGCCAATGCTACGTGTTAGTCATGACGCCTCTAGCTCATAGTTGACATGACTGAAGTAGCACAAGAAATGCATTTCTGGTCATACCCAGCATGTGACTGCGAAATCAAACAGGTGAGAAAATTATCACCAAGCTGGGGACCTGTTTGGGTTTCATTTATTATAGATATTTAGTTTCAGAGGTATCAGCACTGGTAGGAAATGCAGCATTTGTTAATGCTGGGCCCTAATGAAAGGAACTCTGTTCTGTCAGCTCTGATGTTGTGTGGCTGGTTGATGCACGTTGAAATTCTTTGAAGCTCTATGAAACATTTGTGTTTTACTCATAGAAGTAACGTGTGTGTGTAGCAGAGACACAAGCTTAACTTCTTATGTCCTGGTCCTTCTTGTGTCTCCCAGTACAATAAATGCTCTACGAGTGTGTTTCATTTATGTGCTGGTTTCAGCTGGGACAGAATAAAGATGCTGTACAGGAGATGGCTAGAATTGTGCAGACATCTTACAGTAACATCACAAAGCTGTCAACTGCTTGTTCCCTTTTGTGGAGTGTTAGAAACATCTGTAAAACTTCGGAAAACTCCAGAAAAAAAAACAGTAATTTAACAATTCCTGCCAGCCACCAGGTGCTGTCAGTGCCAGACCAGGTAAAGGAAGTTAAATATTCAAGTGAAAAGTTTGTTTCCTTGCAGTAATTATTTGCAGTAGTTACTGTTTACAGGTGTCAGTTCCCCCCATCCAGATTTCTAGCAGCACTGAGGTATCGGGCAGTCTGTGACTTTTAATGTGTTCCTGAAGAAAATGAGTTACCTCTTTGAATTCAGAAGTGGAAAAACACTGACTGGGTGCTTTGAGTTTCTCATCTGACAGATTTTAAGGCTGCAGTAACTTCTATTACAGTTTTATTTCTTGACTATTTCTTTATGCATAGACCAGCAGCTTTTGCTTCAACATCTCACGCTTTTCAGCTCCTTTTTTTTAATCAGTAGAAGTAATAATTAATCTGTCTTCCTTTAGGAAGAAGATGGACTTCGGATGAGAAAGGCACCCCAGACAAACAACCCAATATCTGCTTCTGCAGCTGTTGTCAAGGATGAAGGGCACAGCTCCAGACTACTTGCTTTGGTGGTTTTGTTCTTTGTCATTGGTGTAATTATAGGAAAAATAGCCTTGTAGAGGCAGCATGCTGGAAATTGTAAATTGGTTTGATGGTTCTGCCATATCATTGGATTAAATTTATTCATAACAGTGTTTAAAAAAAAAAAAGAAATTAATGTATGACATCTCACAGGTCTTGCCTTTCAATTACCCCTGCACAAATACTATGTAACATAATCTAGGAAGTTTAAAATGTACAATGAGGGAATGAATGAAAGAATATTCTTCAGCGATGAAGGGGGAAGAAAATCATGACTTAACACTACAATGGAATATTGTATATGTCATTTTAAACATTCTTAGTCCCTGGTACATGTTGCTGGATGACCTCTTTTTAAAAAATAAAAGGAAAAAAAAAAAAGGAAAAATAGAAAAGAAAAAAAAAAGATTCCTCCACTGCTGGAGTTGGCCCTATGGGGTGTTTGGAGCTGGGTTAGGCAGGAGGTGTTGATAACTTCTGTAAAATATGTTAACCCACCGTTCTGCTCATCAATTTAACAGTTTTTCTGTCAGTGTCTTCAACTCTGTGCAAGTTACCAATTTCTTGACACTTAAATGAATAGTGAGAAGCTGGAAAGAGTTGTACGTTGCAATGCTGAATGTGCTGGGCATCATTAAGAGCGTGTATTGACTGGTATGATGCTAGTTTGGAGTAAAAGTCAATGCCTTGTTCTTATGGAGGGACCAAGCTACATTGCTATTGGTTCATTTAGTTGAATTAAAATGTTATTCAGAGATGTTTAATGCATATTTAACTTATTTAATGTATTTCATCTCATGTTTCCTTCCTGTCACAAAATTGACTAATGCTTTATGGTATGAAAAGGCACCTGTTCTAAAGCCAGTGACTAGAACTAAAAATCTGCTGCTGTAGTGATGCGAGATTCTTCTGCCTCCTGTAGTTTTGGGCACTACACAATTGTTGGGAGTTTTGATCATCTGAGCATTGGGGAAACAGTGGTCAGGAAACTGTTTTTGTATGTAAATAAGACTATCTAGGGGAAAAAATATTAGTAGTAAACTAGTCCTATGCCATCAAAAGACCAATCCTGTTTGATGATGTAGCATCTAAAAAAAAAAAAAAAAAAAAAAAAAACAAGAAGAAAAAAAGAAATTAAATAAAGCCCCCAAATTAATGTTTCTTTTGTTACTGTTGTTTTGGCGGGGAGGGAACAGCATTATCTGCCAGCTTAGTTTGTTTGTCTCATAAGGAAACCAGTAGCCTTGTTTCAGGAAGACCTTTCCCTGCCTCACTTTAAAATCCAGGTGAGCAGCCCCGCTCTGAGCATCCTTCACTGCTGTGCTGTGTGTTGTTCACAGGGGCTGCGCTGACTGCTGAGCTGCTGATAACTTCTCGTTTCTCAGTTTAGTTGGATTCGTTAGTTAAGATGCTCACTAACGTATCGAACGTGAAGCGAAGGTAATTTTTGTTTCTTTTCTTATAGAACTCATTTGCTTTAATGTGTCGGGCTTCAGTAGATGAACTGGCTTCTGAGCAAGCGAACCCTTGTATAATCTTAGATGCTATGCCCAGAAACCACTGCTGACAAAATCTTTGTTACCGTTCAAAGTTAAGAAACATCTTCAAAGTGTGGCTTCTTTCGTTCCTTTTTTGCTCCTGGGATTCCCTTAGAAGGGTGTTCAGGCAGCCGCTGCCTGCCGTGCTCTTCACCACTGACTTTGGTGTTTGTTCATTTGTTCCTCAAGCGAAACTTTGAGTGAGATTTAATAAGAAAATGGCTTTGGAGGGTGGAAAACTGTTTGGTGTGTTCCCCTAAGGAGCACAGCTCTGGAAGTAGCAACAGAAAGGTTTGTTACTTTAAAATGTTACTGCCTTCTTGTCTGCTCAGGATGGAAGGGGCAAAGAGCTGAAGTGCGGCTGCAGCGATGTGCCAGGAGAGCGGAGCACAGAGATCAGTGTGACAGACTGAGCTGAGGGACCGAGACAGGTACAGGTTAGGACAAACTTCTGCAGAAACAGCTGAGGGGGCCTGTACAGAAACATGAGGATGTAAATAATGGAAAAAAAAAGATCATTCTTGGCTTTAAAGAATGTGTTTGAGGTATTTCCTGCAGTCTGCAGGAGGGGCAGCACCTCCAGTCCTAAACAGGACTCGTAAATTAAGTTCATAACTTTGGCAGCTTTAACAAATAATAATAATCAAGGTCTTTTCGAACTGTTTATGACGACAGCCTAGACAGTAGCTTTGCTTTTGCTGGACTTAAAATGACTGCTCAGTAGAATCCCTGTCACCTGCCCTTTAGCTGGGCCCATCTTTCATATGCAAGAGAAAGAAAAGTGAAGGTATTTTTTCTTGCCAAGTTCCTAAAGGCCGTCTGCAAATGGGTCAGCACCCATTACTCACATCCTCAGGTGAGCAGGCTGAGGAAGGACAGGTGGTGAGTGAGCAGCAATGAGCACATCTGTGTCTTTGGGGGGGTTGTGTGTTGTTTTTATTATCATTATTCAGAAACAAACATGAAAAAAGGTGACTGCAGGACTGGGATTAGTTACGTGCCATTGGTGGATGTTACTCTTTGTAACTGCATGGAAGTTGTTCTTTGTAACTGGATACATGTCTGCAGATCTGACTATTGAGGAGATGCATAAATCAATGTGTGGGCATTTCAGAAAGAAAAGCCAACTGCTGAGCGAGGCTGCCTGCTCCTGCAGGCTGAAACCTGGCTCTTCTGGTTCACTCCATTAAGAGCTGACAGGGCTGCAGTGCTGCTTAAGCCACCAGCCGCAGTTGGACAAACAGAGGGGTTTGTTGTTCAAGCAGGGCAGCACGGATCCTTTGCCCACATCCACCAGGGATTTATGTGTGGCCCCAGCTGCCTCGTGTGCTCTGAATCTCTCTGCTGATGGGTGTCCGTGCTGCAGCAACACAGCATTGTTCTGCTGCCTCTTGTTTGGATGAGCTTCTGAAGCCAAACTAGTCGTGTTTCTGCTACTCAGATCTGCTGTAACATTTGTTTTATCAGTTGGTTGATTCTTGGTTTATTTTTTTACTGGATAAACGTAGGCTGTTCTTTGAAACAACACAAGTGAGAGCAGTTCAGGAGCCTCTTCCATGAAACGTCCTGATGTGGTTTTACTTCCACATACCTGTCATTGGCTCCGCTGTTCCTGTAGCTTCATTTCCTCTTACAGAACTGCTTTCATGTTTTTACCTTGAAGAGTGAAAGTTTGAGAACTGTCCTAAACTCCCACCGAGATGTTTTTCCCAGGTTGGTCCTGAAGCATCTGAATGAGTCTGTGAGTAAAGAAACAGGGCTGTGTTTCCCTGAAGCAGATTTGAACCTTGGCTCTTTCTGCTATAATCTGCCATTGGAGAAAGGCCTTTTCCAGATGGCAAAACAAAAGAAGATAAGAAAACAAATGAATTAAGGAGAGTTAATTGAAGCTGCATATTACAAGTTGACATTATACATCTGGCATTTCTGTTTATATTTCTCCATCGGTACATCTCATTCTCATTTAATAAGTTCCCAATTCTGTGAGTTTTTTTCAAGCTCTTGAAGTTCTGAGTTGCTGAGGAGCAGCCTGCAGGGAAGCGCTGTCCCCACTTTCACCAACTTTATAGGGGTTTTTTGGTGCTTTTTTTTTTTCTTCAGTGAAGAAACTCATACGACCAGAAGAGCCTTTTGAACTCCCTCGTGTTTGGGTTGGCACAATTCCCACGTTTAATTATCCACACACAACTACTTTTAGAAGGACTTTATTAAGGCCGTACAGAGTCAGGAGCTGGGAGATGGCAGAGATGAGCTGCTTCTTCGCAGCTACAGCAAGAAGGCAAGTGTGAACCTCAGAGCTGAACAGAGCTCAGTAGTCAAGTCTGATGCTTCTTATGTCCTTGATCTTAATACAGTGTTAGGCAAGACGGTATTTGCTTCTGTCGTGGTTGTGCTGGCTGAGGAGAAAGGAATCAGAGCACCAGGAGTTGGTGCTCCCTGGGGGATCCCCTGCATTCAGGCATTGGCCTGCAAGCTGCCAGGGAGCCTGCATGGTGCTTCCAAAGGGCACAGCTCAGCACATTCAGCATTAAATCTGCTGGTGAAGAAGAAATTAGATGGCAAACAGAATTGGAACTGGCAGTTTCCTATGAGAAAGGTAGAAAATGGCCCAACCTCAACAGTTTGGCAATTAAGGAAGAGAACAACTTTGGCAAAAAGCCCATCCTATCTCAGCAATGAATGAGGGGAAAATAGATGTAATATAAGACAAGAAAAAGGGAAACTGACAGCAATCAACACAAAGGATAAGAGTTATGAAGTGTAGAAAATTAATAAGGAAAGCAATAGCCAAAGGAAAAGAAAAATGTCTGGGCTGGAGTTCTTTGGGGGGGTGAAGAGTTGTGGTACCGAGGAAATCTTGGCAGCAGATAAGGGTTGTTCCTGGATGCAGGTGGTGAAACGAGCGAGTTGAACTGGGGAGGTGACGTCATTCCTGAGCAGTGCTTAACAGTCAACATTAACATCTTTAAACTGAATCTAGAAAACTTCTGTCAGTACTTCTGAGGGAGGCATTGGAGGCCATCTCTGCTGCTGAGGGTGGCATACAAGATGGGCTGACCAGGTATGGTGCTCACAGACAGCACTGGGGAAGGGATAAAAAAGGAGATGAAAACTAATGGAGGAGCATCATGGAAGTCACTTCTTCCATCCTGTCTTTCTCTTTTTTCTTTTGAATTAATATGGGTTGAGTGTAGCCAGACCCCAGCAAAGCCTGCGGTTCTGTGATAATCACATTTCAGAAGCGCTCCTTGCAAGAGAGCCACAATGAAATGGGGATGCTCACAGAAGGCTTCTGCAGGGATCTGATACAATGCGGTGCTTCCAAATCACTGGTAAAAATACACATAAAATCACTACTGAGAAAACGGTAACACGATGAATATATCCATGCCCAGAGTCAGAGAATAATAGCAACACGTGTGTTCCCAGGGTGACAAATGACAAAGAAGGTCGTGTTGTTTTGAATGATCCCTGGCAGTGATTGTACTTCTGTATGTCTCAGCTACGAGGGATGGGAATTTTTGATGCAATTTGGATATTTACATGTTGAGAGAGAAGGTGGATAACTGGGGTAGATGCAAAAAGAGGTTCAGAACTTACAAATTACTGGTGAATGTGAAATTTCATAGAGGGAGAGAGAACCCTCTGGGTTTGTCTGAGAGTGTTTTGGTGACGGTGCACCAGAATCTTCACGCACAGACGGTACCAACCACCACACTCCCTTTGATCAGAAAATGAGCAAAACGAGACTGACTGGCAGTCAGAGCCAGGCAAAATCAGATTGGAACAAAAGGCACCAATTCTTGAGAAAAGAACTGTAAAATTCAGAAATGTTCCTCCCAAAACTGTGAAAAAAACAATAAAAGTTGCATTATTTATGCGAGTAGCATTTTCCTGGCTTTTTTTCCTCTCTAAAGTGTAAAAGGGAGTAGCAGAGGACGAGGATGCTCTGAGGCTGCCAGCACCCCCACCTGCTGTGCAGGGCTGTGCTCGGTGCTGCAGAGCTGAGCAGTGCTGAGCACCACGACTGCTGCGAGGAGCTGGGGGCTTTTCCCAGTTTTGAGTACCATGACCTTCTACATCACGCTAATTGGTGATGGCAAATGGCTCTGCTATGGAAAAAATCGCGTGCAGCTCCAATGAGAGGCAGTGCTGCTATGCTGGGCTTGCCCTCATTCATACACTGCACCTTCCCAAGGTGTCCCATGTTGACAAAAGCCCCGTTTCTCACAGTGCACTTCAGTTCTTCAAATGTTTGCCCACATATCTCCATGCAGTAGCAAGCAACAAAGCACAGCCAGCCTTGGCAATGAAGGGAGGCGTTGTGCCTGCTGAGCTGAACCCTGGAGAAGACTCCACTGATGGCAGATGGAGCTGAAGGCAGACGAGCTGAGTTTGGCCGCTGTGTGTATCAGAGGTGTGGCTGCTTATGTGGGCCTGGAACATGAGAACATGCTGACAACGTTTATGTCACAACTGTATGCATTTAATGAGCATCTCATCTGAATTATTAATGTACAGTTCCCCCAAAAAAGTATTTTGATGCTATAAAACCCATAAATTATTTAAGTACAAGCTGCAAGTTTGTAAAACCAGCATTAAGAAGGTAGCTATTGCATAGATGGTTTAACAAAGGTATCCTTTGTAAGATATATAGGCTTATTTGGAGGGGGTTTAGTTACTGGGAAGAGGTCTTTCCCAGGTAAGTTATATGCTTCTTGGCTGCAGCAAAGGGAACGTAATTTCTTACTTTGTCCTTCCTGCCAGCAAAGCTCTGGACGGTCTGACAGTGCTGCTCAGAGTTGTCTCCTCAGCGCTTTGTTCACTGCAGGCAGGTTTATAAACCACCTACACGTGAACAGGGCTGGCAGTGACAGCCCAATTGATACCACAGCTGGATTAACTGCCAGTGCACTTAGGAGACAGTGAAAATATACGGCCTGAGAAGGCCTGAGCGATTTGCTTTGCTCACTGCCCGTGAGTGGGAGCTGCGATTGGCAGTGCCAAAATAGTGCAGCAAGGATGCAGTGTCTGCAGCTACAGAACGCTGGGAGTTGGCACCATTATGCACAGGAGCCTTTTCCATTTGCTGCATCTTTTCTTATGACCAGAGTCAGGCACAGCAGTCAGTCAGGTCATGCTCTGGGGTCGCTGCTCTGCATCTCCTCGTGTGTGCACACGTGAAAACTGCAGAAAGCCTCTATAAACCAAGTGGCATGATTTGCTGTGTCCTTAGAGCACTTGCTGACACTGTATCTGGTGCTGATGGACACTGCAGATCAAATTTGCACGAACAGCAATAAGGACTACAGCGGAGGGAGCTTAACCTCAAAGAGACTCAGCAGCTGACACTCTGGATGTTTGAATTACATCTGAACTAAGCCCTTGATTAAATCTTGGCAGTGCCAAAAGCTCAAAGCATCAGCTGCAATTGATGCTGCTCTTTTTCCCCTCATACTGCTGAAATACTTATTGCAACGTGCAGTGCATCCATCTCACTACATTACATTGGTATGCAAAGACAAGGGGAGATGAGGCAATAAAGCCATCAGGCAGTACGTGGTCAGGCACATCTTCTTGGCTTCATTCACTGTTCTTTGTTTTTTTGCCTTTCTTCTTTTGAAGTGTTTCCAAGCCTAAGTAAAACTGCTTCCAGATGTGCTCAGTTGGAAGTTACAGAAAGTCATGTTAGCACCAAGACTATCTGGGTTCTGTGCTGTACCTGAATAGAGAGCTAGTCCCATCTTAACAGCTGCAGTGCTATCAACAGCAAGAGGGCCACAGGCAAAGGTTTTAGTTCTTCACTGCCATTAGCATTCTCTTTCCCCACATATTTCAGACTATAGTAGTTAGGGAACTCCTCTGACGCAGCCGCGCACTGAACCAGGGGCGCCTGGTAGGACGTGGGCCGTTTGTCGGGGCGGTCAGGGCTGGATCCATCCGTGGGCCTCTCCCCAATGTACAGCAGGCTGCGCTCCTTGGGGTCGTGCTCTGTTCTGAAGAGCTCGTACTCTGTGTGGGGCAGCCTGATGCCCAAAGCCAAGCAGCCGTTGGTTGGCGTTATATCCTGCTCCACACCGATGCTCCAGGAGCTCGCCAGCCCGCAGCTCCCTGGTTCAGAGGAGTTCAGCATCGTCACCGTCACCTGATCCATGGGTGTCACCCGCGCTTGTGTGACTTTGAAAGCCAGCTCCATGCCCCCCCTCACCTTGGAGGAGGGGACGCCCTGGGTGTAACGCCCAGATGCGTAAATGGTGAAGGTGGGCTGCTTGCAGAGCGGGTCAGAGTAGTGGTAGTAGTAGCCCTGCCAGGTGTGGTTGCTGCCATGGAAGATGAAGTACCGAGTGAGGAAGAGCACGGCAGGGCGCACCTCGCAGCGGGTGCTCACCCAGCTCCCGCTCAGCTGCACCGGCAGCTCAGCCTGGGCAGGCAGGATGGGCGGGTGGTGCTCGTCAGCTCTGTAGATAACCCCGCAGGCCGGGCAGGGATGCACGTGGTGCTGTGGGAGACAGAAAATATTCACATCACCCAATATGCCCAAAAACCCCTTTTCATAATCTTTTAAAACCCCCATTCCCACACCAACATGTCCAACTGCAACAAACTCAGTCCAGCACATCCCAGTAGGTTAAATGCAATGAAGAGCTCCGTGCCATTCTGAGCTGAGGCTTCGCACACAGCAGTGGAGCTGGAGAAGGCCACGAGCTGCTGCAGAGCGCAGCCCTGCGCCTCCGCCGTCCTTTGTCCAACAGAGGGTTTGGGCAGCATGGAACACCTCCTGGTCTGTGCATCACAACTGCTTTACGTCTCGTTAAGCAGGGTTGGAACGTTGTGCCATTTCCAGAACACGAGCTAATCTTTGCTGAACCGCTGTATGCAGCAAGGTTAAATAACTCAGTAGTTAACTGGAGAGTGGGTAATTTACATGTGAGTTGATTGGAGCCTACTGTAATTTAGTCATTTTCAGCTTGTTTTACTGCTACTGTCACATTAATGAGTGCTGACAGTACACAGTACATTATGGCTAAATAATCCCAGAAGTTGGCACATGTATCTGCTCTCCTTAGACAGGAAATTCTTTGATAATGAAAGGTAATTTGGGGAGAATGGGTTTCTTTAAAAGAGGTATAAATTTAAGGGAAAAAGAGTGGTATTTTCATCAAGAGGGTTTAAAAGCGATCCTAGCATAGCTGTGCTGCTCTCAGTAGCGCAGGCTGAAGGATCTGAGTCCAGTGACCAAAAAAGATGATAGAAAAGGCCGTGCCCGATGCACTGATCACTGTATGGACACAAAGGCAGCTGCCCAGCTCCCTCAGCACTCACTGATGTGAAGAATTCCTCCTGTATGGCAGCTCCTAACGATGGCCAAGTGGTGACATCATGCGCGGGTGCACCGCAGAGCTGTGAGCTGATTAATTACAGTGCTGCACTCAGAGAGTGGATTTCAGTATCTTTAAGTTCGGGTTTAAATTAACTTTTCGAAGTGTTTATGTTTACCATCTGGTTTTGCTCATATATATGGGTTTGGCCCAAGATTACAGAGTTTCAACCAATTTGGGAAGGTTACTGTGGAGGAGGAGGAGGTGCTGCTCTGTGCTTTTCTTTTTCCAGGCTCAGCTGCTGTCATCCAGCGTGTGGGGAAATGCTGCCCCCCATAATCTGACCCAAAAGAATCGTTGTTGTTGTTTTAACTCAGCTCCATCTGTCAGAATGCAGAGAGGTTCCCCCCATCTCACTGCTCAGTCATTTCTGAATGGATCAGCCACTATTCAGATGAAAATGTGCCTTCCTGGAGATAAAGGAACCTGCTGCAACCTATGAAACAAAACAAGAAGCCAGCAGGGCTCCTGCTCAGCTCTGTTTCTGCCACAGAGAACACTTGGTTCCAGTGTAATAGCATTTCTCAGAGCAGCTTCCTCCTCTAATGGCATTACACAGAGCAGTAACAATTTAATGGCAGACACTGGCTTCCTTGCTCCTCTCTGAAACTGAAGGATGTAACGGAGAGGGATGGGAGGCAAAAAGCAGAGTGGGCAGCAACACGCAGCCTGGAGCCTTCACTGCCTGTGGGGCAGGAAACCAGGAAATTGCATTTCCGAGGAGAGCAGAGCCAAAGAAAAGCCATTAACTGCAGCACCAGGCGAAGGCAGCCTGACTGCTGTGCTTGCTGAGTGCTCGCCCATCCCACTCCAGCAATCAGGGACAGGGGAACCCGCATCTCCTGGGGCTCAACATGCTGGCGATTGGCATTTTAACAACACAAAACTTCAGAGTGCTTTGCAAAGCCCGTGAGCTGAGCACAACACTTACCACAGCGCTCTGCAATGGACGCTGGTAACCCGTGGGTCGGTAGTGCAGCCGCTCCATCCAGTCCGTGTGGATGTCTCCCAGGTACAGCTCTTCCACCAGGCTGCTGCCACTCTGCTGGAGCCCAGGCAGGGGCTGGTGGTGCCTCTCCACCCGCACCAGGCTCAGCTCGTGCATGGCAAAGCCCAGGGCTGCAGTGCAGTCCCGCTCGGTTTTGGCACTGAGCAGTTCATAGAGGGCTCCGGGGGCCCAGGAACGGCCCGGGGGCAGGAACCCACTGCAGCCCTCACCCGAGCTTTGGTTGATGCGGGCGGCCACCTCCGTCATGGCCTTCTGGCTGTGGAAAACGATGCCCACCTTGTGCAGGTGGTAGTCGGCCTCGGTGGCCCCGCGGGTGATCCAGGAGGCCTGGCGCAGCCGCAGCTTGCCCTTGATGATCAGCGAGTAGGACGGCTCACGGCAGGACGGGTCCCAGTAGTAGAACTGGAAGGCTTTGAACAGGCGGTTGGCGTAGAAGAGGTACGAGCGGGTGAGGAACTCTGGGCCCGGCCGCACCTCACACCTGGGGACAGAGGCAGAGCTGAGACACCGGGTAGGGAAAGGAAAGGGGTAAGGAAAGGAAAGAAGGGTGCCTTGTGGGGAGCGGGGCTGGGGAGGGGAGAAGTGTGGGTCACAGGGGGTGTGGGTGGGCACGGCAACATGGGCTGACTGCAATATCTTCCAAGAGCCATCACCACAATGCAATGGCGGTGGGGACAGTCACTGGGTGTGATGTGATGCTCTGTGCCCAGCGGGAATAGAGGATGGAATCGCTCTGCAGCCCGCTCTGCCCTGCGGCACATGGAGGAGGGCGGCTGGTGGTGGGGCTGGGCCGGGTTGGGGTTCACTCCTTACCCGGTGGAGACCCACTGTCCGTCCAGGCGGGGCGGGAGCCGAGCCGCGATCCTGGAGCCGTCCTGCAGGTGGCGGAGCTGCTGCCGGCACCGCGGCTCCCAGCGCAGGGAGCGATCGGCGGCTGTGAGCGCTGAGCGGGGCGGGGAGAGAACGGGCGGATGGTCAGCAAACACACACATACACATACAAATACACACACAGATACACACACAGCCCCGCGGTTATCGGCCCCCATCTCCGGTACCTGCAGCCATCGGTCGCACCGGCGGCACCGCATCCCTCCTTTGTCCCCGCAGCCATTGCGGGGCAATAACCGAACCGGGAATTACGAGCTGGGAACGGCGGCCCCGCTGTCAGCCGCCATCAGGACGGCACTGTGTCACTTACCTCATTTCCCATAACAGCGGATGTTGTTGCCTATGGGGACGTGTGAGCACTAAGGTTACACGCTGAAGACCTTTTCCTGCACGCACATCAATACACACGCACACTCCCGTGTGTTATTCACTCGCAGGCAAACGCCCGCTGCCCTCCTGCTGAGTTTCCCTGGGGAAGGAAGGCGGATTTGCCTCTTTGAAATGGGGACCTAGCAAAGCTCCCACATCCCCATCGCTGTTCGTGCCCCACACGCGCCCGGACGGGGCTTCAGCCCGAGTCCGATGCACAGATTCAGCCACTTTTGTACACAGCGAATGTCTTACACAAGGCAGGAACAGCATCTTCAACATGTGCAGATGTTACACAGAGACCCTGCAACCAGCACAGGGAATAACCGCACGGCACAGGAGCGCAGCTGAGCAGGAACAGCAGCAGCCGAGCGACCCAAAGGCGCTGCAGGAGGATGATGCTCTGTGAGCTCACCACGCGCTGCAGAGCAGGAACCGGCTGGAATGAGACATTATTGGTGCCGAGGGGTCTCTCTGGAGCAGACTCACAATTGTTCTGTTTTAATCATCTGTGAAGGGCCTGGCAGGGCGAGCAGGGACAGCCTGCTCCTTCTCAACTGCTCGCATTGCATCGTGCTTCCTAAATATCGGTTCTTGTGAGCCCTCGCATGAAAACATGACAAACCTGAACACAAAGGCCTGGCTACTGGTTAAGGCTGCAGCCTGGCAGCTCCGTGGGTACCCATCAGATGGCACCGTTTGTTCTGTGCTCTCACCCACTGCAGATCATAGGGGCCAAATCTGCTCTTGCTTCCAACCACGGAAGGGCCCTGGAGGTGTTGGTGCGGTCTGTGGTTCCACCAAGGCAGCAGCAGTGAATACAGCCCCGTGCTGAACTTGCTGACTGCTGTGTGTGTGTTTATTGCGGCAGAAGCCTCAGTGTTTGACTGAAGCCTTATTGCTGCTTTTGGCAGAGACACTAAAAGTCTGCATTATTTGAGAGCACAGACACTGTGGCAACAGCATCACAAGGTTCTGACACATTCGATAGGAAAGGGAATATTTTATGATCAGGATCAAACCCCACAGGGGAGAAATGAAAGAAAAAAAGCAAGAAAAAGTGAAAACAAGAACCGTGCAGAATGTAAATATTTGACGTGACGGGAATTCCTTGGGATTTTATCTTAGCTGAGCATGGGACTCCGAGCTGAATGCATCCTCAGACCAAAAGCTACTGGATTGTATCCAGATTTTGTGGCTGCTTTTCTCTCTCCAGTCCTCCAGCCCAGCCCCACCAGATCCAAACAGCGTTTCAGCTTGGAAAGGTTCGGCTCCAGACCTAAAATCTGTAGCTCGGGCACATTTTGATTCCAAGAGCAGCATAAAGTGGCTGTCACTCATGTGTCACTCTGTCACTCAGCCCCTGGGGACGCCCGTCAGCACAGCTCCTCTCTCCATCTTAAGACAGACACAAGCTGACTGCATGATAGAGCTCTTGGGCAACAGGGGGGAGGAATTAATGACAATTCATCTTCGAGACAAAAATATTCGTAGGAAAATCTAAAAAAAACCCTCCAACTGTGATCTCTTCCACTCTCCTGTTATCCTGTCTGTCTGTATTGATTAACCACAAGCGTTTCCAGAGAGCTCCTCAGTGCAGCAGCTAGACAAAACAGGATCTTTTTCCAGCCTTCTGGTGCGTGCTGCATCCAAAGCACTGGCCCAAGGTCTCCAGGCAGAAGGGCTGCACAAGCACTCAGGCAATTAGGAACAACAGGCTGATCCCTGGAACCAGCAGAAACTGGACCAAGTCTTGAGACAACTGCAGTAACAAATATGAATCGACTATTCCATACTCCCATTTGTATAAGCAACTGTTAGAAAGAATCAGGCCCATGGCATCAAATGATAGAAAGGCAGAACTGGAAATTCCTACGCAAAGTAAATTCTTGGTAAAATTAGGACGAAAGATTCCTAGGCAATGGCCAAGCCTGAAATGAGAACCTGCCACAGGAGCTGTGCTACACATGTACTCCGTGCTGCAGATTCAGATTCGTTTCTCCATTCTGAAGGAAAAAAAGTCCCATCCAGGAGAGAAATACTGCAGTGTGCTCTGCTGGAAGCAAACCTTGTTTGTGTTTCTCCATGCAGACTGACTTTGGAAAAAAGCAAAGTTGAGTCACACATCTGTTCCTTTGTAAATGGAGGAGAAAATGCCTACATTAGAGTTGGCACCACATTAGTTACTGAAGATGAACTCTTCTCCAGAGCTAGATTGCTTAATCTGTTCTGTTATTGCCTCCTATGGCCAGCATTTATTATTTCCATTTATAAATCTAATGTTTCAGTTGGTCACCCATTCACAGGGATAAGATCAGCGCCTGAAGTCATGGAGCATTACACATCTCTTCATTTAGAGATGACCTAAAACCTTTGATATTTTTCTGAGGAATGTTCGGACTGGAATGAAATGGGTGATAAGAAACTTATCAATGTATTCTGCTTAAGTAAATTGCACTTATCCACACAGACTTCATTAACAGAGCAAAGCAGCGTTTCCTTAGCATTTTTCTCTCCTGAGAACATGCAGACTGGATTCTGGGGTAGCCACTAAAGGAATAAGGATTCTTTCAAAAGCAAAGACGTCTGTACTGAGCAAATCAATTTCTTTTGCATTTGTGTGGAGATTAAGCCAGTGGTGCTTTTTATTCACTCAGAATAAGGCATTCCCAAGAGAACAACTCTGTGGGAACAGATCTATTTTATTTTATGATATTATAAAGTTATAAAACTTAAATAAAACCCACTGGGGGTGGAGCAGTGTATCGCCGCACAACTCTGCATTCTGCTTACATTCAAACTGAACCCAGTTTTGGACAGGTCTTAAGCACATGCTTAAGTCTAATTGGTTTCAGTGAAACTTAAGCATGAGCTCCAAATTAAACCAGTTCATGAGCATTTTTCCTGATTAGTAATGCCTCCCTGAACTGAAGCCAGAATGTGGTCAAGTGGTTGAGGGATGATGCCAGTGCTTTCACTGGAGTTCTGTTTGGCTTCTGGAAAAGTATTTCTATTATTCATCCCTTATTTTTCAGTAAAGTGGGCATAGATAGAGCTACTTCACTAGACTGATGCTGTCTGTGCTGCTTTGAATTCACTAGATGTTTCTTTGTATTCTTTGAAGAGTGGCACAGTAAACCTATTAGATGTGTTAGCTATCACTGCAGAGCAGCCCCTTGTGACCATATACAACGTTCTGCAGATCCAAAGAGGGAGCTCAGCTCACTCAGAAGTCCCAAGCAGCTCCGGGTTTTGGAGAAGAACTTTCTGAAACATAAATTCACCACATAACTTCAAGCATAATGGAAAACAAGTCCAGACGCTGCATTGTATGGCTTTAGCCTGTCTTCTGTGGCTGTGATCATTGTCTGATTTGTCTCATGTCCACAATTAAAGTCATGGAGCACTTGTGGTGAGCTGTCTAGGGGTTTTGAAGGCACTAGAGAAGTAAATATTTTGTTCTTGGAATCATGGAACCATTTATTTCTCCTGTAAGTGTCATGTCCAGGCGTAGATGACAAGACAGATGGAATTTGTAGGAGGTAAAGGGAGAAGGGAGAAGATATTCTCTCCTCCATGTCAGAGATCTTCTTCAGTGTAAACTACATTTAAATAAAAAGGCTCTTAAAACTGCTCTCTCTGGCTGTTTACGCTGAAGAAAACCAGACCTGACACTGTAAATAGGATTGCAGGGCTCGATCCCGCTTTCATTGGAGTCAGAAATAGGAAAGATCCCATGACTGCAACAACACAGCGTCAGGACCTTATTCAGAAGGTGCCTTGCTCCATAAACTGGCATGAATACTCCACTTCAAGAACACAGCAGTACAAAGGAGAAATGGGGTACGACACGTTCTCTCGCCAGATGGAGTGAACAAAGCAAGGCACAGGAAGGCGAAAGACACAGAAATGCTTGAACTTTTCCTACTTGAACATCGATGAGAACTTCAGTTTGGTTTTGGTGACACGGATGAGATCCCAGTGAAACACCTGGACGGTGAGAGATGGGTGAGAGCAGCTGGAGAATCAAAAGCAACCCAGCTCAGCTCCATGCTGAACAATACCCCAGGGGTAAAAGCATGACTCAGTTAAATTCTAACCAGAATTCATGTTCTAACCAAACGGGAAATAGGACATCTATCTTCCGTAAGTTAGACAAGATGGCAACTCAATAGAGAATACAGTGCATGGTTCTGAAAGTAATGGCATACCATCATTTTGACTCTACAGCACATCCATGGAGTTCTGTCAATACCCTCCAACCCCTGCACAGACACTTTACCAGTGGCTATTGTGGCTGCTTTTAATAGTGATGGCTCAGCATATTTTCTCGCAGAGTGCTTTGAAGAGTGGAACTGGTAATCAGGCAATGGCTTGGCTATAAAATGCCAACCTCATTTTAAACATCTAAATCACTCACATGGACCATAAGCACAGAGAGGACCACCCACCACATAACATTAACATAAATATAGCATTCCCCCAAAGCAAAATGAGCAACTGGAACTGGCGGGAGCTGAGAGAAGAACAACAGAAAATGATTAGGGGGTGGGAGAGATTGAGTTACGAAGTAAGAATTAAAAGAGCAGAGCACATGCAGCCTGGCTGAGTGACAAGTAGGGAGAGAGATGGACATGATAACAGCCTATAAATATTCACAAAGCATAAACACCAAGGAAGGGAAGGAATTCCTTACAGCGAATAAAGAGGTTCTGTTGGGAGTGAATGAAGAGTGAAAAAAATGTGCCTTGTATATCAGTGTGAACTTCTTGAGGCACAATCCAGTAGGCAGCACAAGTCCACTTGCTTGGCAGGATTTTGAGGGATTGAACAAAGCTTTAGTACAGCAGGGAATAACCCGCTCTTGGCAGGGAGCTGGAGGGATGCTGAGAGTGGCCTTTCAGTCCCCCACTGCCATGGAGCACTCTCAGTCCCCAGCTCCCACGGGAGACAGCTGCTCTCCTGTGTAAGCTCATTGTTTGCCCTCCTCCTCCTCCTCAAGATCGCCTCCGTGGGTTCAGAAATTCATGCCAGAGGCACCAAGGCATTTAGGCACATAAACATATAACAACTGCAATAGGTTCTAACTGCTGGACACAGCTGGGAATCCCAGTATGTCCCCGCAACTCACTGTTGGAAACCTAAGTCCAGGAAATTAGATTATAAACCCTCTAAAGCAAGATTGTTCCTTTTGTTCTCTCCTTATTTAGCACCTAACACAATAGGAGTCTTGGCACTGCTGCAAGGATACTGTTTATAGTAATAAAAACAGGATCTAATGGGATCTAATAGTCTGGGGCTACTCGGCCCACACAAAGCCAAGGATAAGGAGAGCATTCAAAAGCACTCATAATAGAAGGCATCCTCAGAAATAAACACATTCTGCACAAAGGTGATAAACTGATACACGTTCCACACCAGAAATATGCGCACACTTAACACAGAACCACAAGTGACCACAGAAAAAGGTTACCTGTTCAGCTGAAGCAGAGGATTAAAGTTACTTCTCACATGTGTTTTGGGGTCTGGGTGTGGTTTCTAGATAGCCTGAAATTTCAGCCTACTGTTTCTCCTGTCAACATCAGCCAAGATTTGATGTGTTCCAGCTCCTCCAAACACAGACGACAGATGCTGAAATCAAAGTTGACATTCAACCTACGCACTGTATAATCTAATAACGGGACTTGTGCTACTCAAAATTAACAAAACTTGGGATTTTCTTTCCTTTTTTCCACAGCAAAACAAACTATGAAAACTGAGCTGTTCTCTGAAAAATATGAAAAGCTTTAAAAAGTGTAATTGTGATTTTGTATTAACAGGTCAGAGGAGACACTTAAAGACGTAACCTGCCAATGTCCAGCACCTGTGGCTTCAGTGTGACCCAGGTAAATGCATTTCCCTCAGTGGGGAGCTGGGTGTATAAGCTGATCCCAGAGCACTGGGGTAAAAGCTCCTTGATGTGGACAAGACCAAAATGTCACATTTTTGACAGAGCTTCATATCAGCACAGAAGAAACCATGGGGAAGTTTTTCAGTGATGGATCAAATGGCTGCATTCAAGTTTAAAGCTTTAATTCATGAGCCAGACTCAAGCAGATTTCTTTGAACAGTCAGTGGTGACGTTTCCCCTGTTGATTTATGTACCAGCACAGCAACTGTAGGACGAGAGACATTACTGAACTGATACAATCAGGCCCTGCGTCTATCAGGGCCATGGGAGCTGAGCTGCATCACAGCATTCCCAGGTTCAGACCAACTCAAAACCATCAGCATGAAAGACCGTATTACTACACCATCACAGTGCTAAAACTAATGATGATTGAACTCTTTTATCACTTAACAATCTGGAGGTTTGGAATTTCAAACAGATTTTTTTTCCCCTAATACACAGAAATACAACTTTCCCAATTCTGCTCTCTAACGTATGAGACCGTCGGAACTCTCTAAAGGGAAACAAAACCAACCCAACAGATTGCAGCTTGCTGAGCCCTCAGATGTTACACAATTTAAATACGGTAGAGAGGAAGCAGTTACATGAATCACATTTTCAGTTGCTGGCAGCAACCTCAGCCTATAGAAGAAGGGTTACACTTTGGAATTCCCACTTTCTCACTGTCAGTTCCTGGTTAATGATGTATCTGAGGTGCATTGTCTTGAAATGATGAAATTAGGAAGTCTCTGTTTTCACGGCCTTATCCTCCTCAACAAACAGGTAAGAAAACCAAAGGAACTGGCTGAGGGCGCTGTGTAGGTGCTTCCTAATTTTGAGGTTGATTTCAGCAGTGATTGTATCTCATCCATGAAAGCGTTGTTTTTACAGATGACACACACTGTGTTGTGGGGAAACACAGGATCCCATTGAAAGCAGAATCTCTTTCCAAACTTTGTTCTGCCAGATGCAGCCTCCCCAAGCACTGGATTCCAGCTTTGGTTTTCTTCATTGCAATTTCTGGCTTTTGAAAATCTCCTTACTCAACAATTTGTGCTTGTGGGGAAAATACAGAAACCACACGATTTTTTTTTTTCTTTCACTTGTGCTTTTTTCACATCTCAGCCTTGTTTTTATCTATATCCACATACTTTGAACACGGCTAAGCTATAATTATGGAAGAACAAATAGAGTCAGATCACACAGCCCAGCAGAATACATTAGTTGTTGTTTTTTTGGCCAACTCAAGAACTGGAGAAGTAAAAAAAATAATAATCCCAACTTGGAAAAATTACATTAGTAAATATTGCCCAAATGAAAGATCTGAACCAAAGAGATGATGTGCATTTAATAGCAGACACATATGTATATACACCCATAATACATATGCACACACCTATATTTAATTCAGTGCTACCACATAGAGGATTCTCTTCCTATTCTCACAACTGAATGCAACTGCTGATGTTATCTTACCCCAACACTGTCATTTTCTAACTTAAAAATAAACTCTGAAAGTGTTAAAGCCACGTAGGAGAAGCTCCACATGAAAAATAGCAGCGTCGTGTTATTGGAACGCAAAGACTTCAATGAAAGCTTGGGTGAAAACTTAGCAAGTCTCTGGGGACATTTCTAAGAATGAGTGATTCTTTGCTGGATGGAACTCCCAGATCAGGTCCTGTTACCTAACTGAGGGGTTATTTCAACTAATTATGCACTGGTGTCATGCTGATGTTCAGCTTCATGCTGAATTCCCAGTGCCAGTCTCACACACACTGCAATCCCTGGCAAACCTCGCTCTGGTTTTAATGAGCTCTGGAACCAACTTAGCTATTCAAACACATCTTTTAGGGTCCAACTTCTTACTGAAATCAGTGGAAATTCTGTCACTGACACTAGATGGAAAAGCACTGGGCTTTAATTGATTGGACTAAAACTGCAGGGCGATCTAAGAAAGCGGTATTCAATTAGACTTACATGAGTAATCTTACATAATGCAGCACAGCAGATCTCTGAGCAGAGCAACTGGAGCTAATGAAATCTCTAGAGGCAGAATATGTATTTCTCAACCTGTGGATTCTTCCGTCTGGGGAACTGTGTATGACAAAGATCCCAGACAAGGGAACAGACAAGTAACCCTACGTTACCATACAGAGACTTAGAGACTTTCTGTGGTCCGGTCCGTTACTCCCAGTGCAAGTAATTCCCAACAGCTGTCACTACACAATTCCTCTACAACAGTCACTAAATGGAGCCCAGAGTTTCACAGGCAGTCAGTGCGATATTTGGCTGCCCAGAGACTCAGATGAGCAAAGTAAGTGGCAGAAAAGAATGGAAAGAAAGGAAACCCAGCTTTGGCACAGGGACACAGGGACACGCTGCCCCTTCTTTCCACCTGTTCAGGGGCACACAGCTCCACCCGAGGGTCTCCCAAGCATTTCCCAAGGCAACCTCTGTGTGAGGATGAGGAGCATCCCCAGGTCCTGCCCTCTGCCACCATCAGAATCATTTCTCCTGTCTCACCGCTCCGCTGTCTTTGTTCTCCCACCCGGTCTCTTCAGACAGAACCTTCACTTCTGCAGCCACTCCAAGAACTGAAAGGCGGCTGCAAATACTCACCCTGCACCGCTCGGGGGTCCCACAGCCGCGTGCCCGGGGGAGACGCTTCAGCAGCGCTGCAGTACCGGACAGGTGCAAACCGGGACACCCCCCGGCACCAACCACCCCCCGGGGAGCAGCAGCTCGTGCTGTTTGTTCTGCGTTGCTCCCCGTGCCGCGTCCCGTCTCGCGACTTCCCCTCCGTCTCCCCGCTGCCGGTTCGCAGGGAGGCGGCGTGCAGCTCCCCAACACTCTCCCCCGCTTCCCTCCGCTCCGGGGCTGCACATACCTACGAGCAGCCCGACGAGCCACCAGCCCCGGACCATGTTGGACGATGCTCCGCTTCCTGGCCGTGATTAGCGCGACCGCCGCCGGTGCCCGCGTTGCTCAGCGGGGCGCAGCTCGCGACGGTGCGGCCATGGGACGGTCCGTTGCTCGCGGGGCGGCTCGGGAGCAGCCACAGGCTTCCGAAAAGGGGTAAGAAAAAAACCAACAAGATATTAAAAAAAAAAAAAAAAAGAAAACCCCCCCAACAACTTCTCACGCCTACGCCGTGAAGCGCGTCCCCTCCGACTGCTGATAGCTGTAATGGAGCTTGGCAGCCACAGGTTCAAGTTGCCAGAAGAGGTGGAGACTCCGCCGCCCGCGCCCCACACGCGGCCGCGCATCGCACACGCGGAGCGGGGCGATCCGTCCTGGCGCCTACGGGCGGATCCCGGCGGGTCCAGCGTCCCCTCGGCGGACATCGCGACCACCTGAATGGGGACGGTGTCTCTCCTCATCCCACACGGCAGCATGGCCACAGCACCGCCATCTGACCGCAGTTCGCTTCACCTGCAGCCCTCAAGAGACACCAGCGTGCACCCCAAAGAGCCAAAACGCATTTAACGACCTCTTGCCATCCCTCATGGCTGTGGGTGCTGCTTACCGAGCTAGGCCCCCAGGGTGGCAGTGATGGATGGAAGGCCTATAACCAGCTCTGGATTAAAACGTATCTAGAGCAAAATGCACTTTTCCTCATCTGCATCAGTGATTAGCAATGAATGGGAAATGAGATGCTGACTAGAGGTGACACCAGTCATTTGCTGCCCTTTGAACAAAACCAACTAATGTGTGTCCCAGTAACGCATGGACTGGGATGCCTTGGGAAGCAGTGAGGGGAAGGGGCCAAGCTGTAATGACTCGGATAGTTTAATACTCATTGCAGTGCCTGCGCTAAAGGCTGAGGTTTAGCGCTTATTTCCGGACTGAAAAACTAGACTCAGTCTTTTGCAGATGAGAGAGGCACAAAGCAGAATGCACACATGCCCACTGCACGATCCCAAGGCTCTGCAGACTCGCTTCCCCTAATGACAGTGGCTGTTTCACTCCATGAATGGAAACATGAAGGCGAAAAAAAGCTGCTCTCCACGTTCACAGCAGTAACATGCAGATGGCGACGAGCAGAAGCAGAGGCCCCGTTCCCATGTTTGCTGAGCAGAGGCGTTGGAGCCCTGGAGTGAGGTCTCAGTGAGTGCAGCAGTTTTATTACTTTGTCAAAAATAACACATAACATCTTTAGCGCAAAGTGGGACAGACTTATCTGCCTTGGGTGCCTAAAGAATTAGAGTTTAACGATACTTGCCAAGATAAAAATAACAAAGTCCATTTGTAATGCAGACACTCCTTTCTCTAGCTGATGTTTTTATCTCTTTTTGTTTCCCAAATTCCCCAGACCAGTCATTCTCGGTAAATGTCCAAACTGCTGCGGTTTTATTATATTTACAAATACATCAATTATCACACGCATCGGCAACAAAAAAAAGCCAACCTTTTTAATGATGGTGGGGAGAAATGGATGGTTTTACAGTCGGTGCCTTGAGGAAGCAGCACCCAGAGCACTGAAGCAATGCCAGGAGATGGCACAGCTTCCACCAGAAGCAAACCAGAAGTTTCTGGCTCTGTATTTCTCCTGTGATTCTTCACACCTTCTGACCTGTAATCCTAATCTGCTTCAATCCTTCTGCAGTAGTTTGACTATGGGGCTTTTTTATTTTGAGGGAAGGAGTAAAACCAAAGCATTTTCAAAGCATCTTTTACACAGGTGTAAACTATTGTGAGTTTTATCCCATAACCATCAGACTAAGGAGGCACAGTGATTTCATTCCTATAGCTCCTTTCATCCCTGCAGCTCCCAAAGGCCTTTATCAAAGCAACCAGGTTACAGGCAGTTTTCCTTTGGAAGGATTCCTCGTGCCACTGTGGTGCTGCAGGTCTGTCTGCACACAATGCAGTGCTCTGCTGTGCACCACCCCATGAGGATGAGTGCCACAGCCTGTTAGAAATGCAGGAGGATTTAGATAGGCAATCAAGTCTTCCAGCCTGGAAGCCTGCCAGTACATCAGGCTTAAATTCTCAACTTGTGTAAAAATTGCTGGGTAATCTTCAGTTCCTGCAGAGGAGCAGCAATGTAAAAATGCCCGTAATTTTTATTATCAAATAATTACTGACTACCTGCTGGGCAAAGCACGTGGAGGGAAACAAGTGATTGCAAATAAATAGCCTGTAATTCTAACAGAACTATGCGGCCTGATTTAAGCATTCAAAGTGAATATAAATGGTTCCTATTCTGTTTCAGGAGCACTCTGCTCACCGTGCTGTAAATACTAACACAGCTGTGGGGTAGCTGGGAACCAGACCAAGGTGTTTTTACATTAGCTATGCTTCACTTGCCTGGCACCTTGTGTAAATTCATCTCTGTGCAAAACAGGTACAGAATATTTGAACTCACAATCATGCACTCTTGTCAGGAACACAGGGCAATGAGTTGCCTAGCCCCCGAAGGCCAAATATTTTCTCTTCTCTTTGCCAGACTAGTAGGGATAGGCAACCACACATTAAGGCAGAAGGCCAGGAAACCAAAGATTAATAGGCTAACAGCCATGAAAATCCTGTTTGTCTGAAGAAAGAGATCCTCTCAGTAGATACTCGGGTCCCCAAAAAGTCCATGGCCATAAGCCATAGCAACTCCACTTCTGAAATTAGTTCTCTACGAGGTGGTACCAGGGAATAGAGAGTTTGCAGAGCTGAAAATGCTGGGTGTCCTGAAAGTGCTGAGTATGTGCATTTACAGCTAATGTTTATCCTGTAGAACCACTTGCACTCTATTTTAGTTTCAGGGGGAGCATTTTATGGGACTATGGGAATTCATATGCCCGAGCTGCTTTCTAGGATAGCCTGTATATTTAGGCACAAGACTGCTACAAAAGCATGAGGGAAAGTACGATATTAAAAAGAAAGATATTTCTTAACATTCAGACTCTGTTTTCAACCAGATCGTTTAATCTGCTATGGATGTTCACCTATAAAATATTATTCCGCTTCTGGATAGAGTTTAAAGGCACAACCAACATCTTTCCCAGTGTTTGTCAATGGCTTTCAAACCATGGCTGCTTTGACAAGTCTCAGTCAGGAATAGTTGGAATTGAATGGTGAACTTGGGGCAGGGGGTGCCTTGTGGGAGAAGGGCGACACAACCCTCATGGCAAGAACTTCACCAGATCTCCCTGGGAAACTCTGGAGGGAGCTATATACATTTAACACTCTTTGACTCACCGACAGACGTACCGTAATGCAGAGCTGGCAGGTGGGTACAGACAACAAAGATAGAAAAAGCTATAAAAAATAAACAAGCCTGGAAAGGATTCTCAGAAGAAGATAAATAAAAGGTGCAAATTCCGTTTCTTTCACTCTTAAATAAAAACAATTGATATGGCCAGAAGATTCTTTATCTGAAGTACAATGTACAGAGCCTTTATTCATTAAATCTCATAACATGGCCAAATTGAGCTAGTATTATCTTCCCCACAGGGACATTGCATTCCAGGGATGATATAATTCTCCAAACACAAAGCTGGTGTCATCAGTGCCAGTCCCAGGACATCGCTCAGCTACATCGTGCAGCAGAGAATAGTACTTCCCCTGCTGTGCAGTGTGCTATATTATTGCCACTCTCTTCAACATTAGTAAAGAAAGCATAACATTGCTTGCCTCTATGTCTTCTGCCTACCTGACATCAGGCAGGTTTGTTTCCTCTTGCTCTTTTTGTGCCTGGCATCAGGCTGTTTGGGCGCTGCCATTTGAGGCTGGTGGTAGATACTCACTGACTGCAGCTGCTTTGGCTGCCTTTGTCAGCCACCTTCAGCTGGTGGAGCGGGGAAGGACATGGCACCGTCCTTAGCTTTGATCTGCTCACTGAGAAGAAGCCTTTAAGAAAATCTTGCAGAGTCATTTAGCAAATACCCAGTACACTTTAAAGAGTAACAATAGGAGAAAGTGTGTATAAGCTTTCCAGAATACCTGGCTCAGTATATGTATTTCTATGCTAAAAAGCACTGGGGTATTATTTACATGCTTAGCTGGGGTTTGTCTTTTCTGGAGAAGTCTGGACCGCTACCTGTTATACTTGGCTCATGAAGATTTAAATAAGAATTTATAGACCCTAAACCATCTGCAAAATGTCCCAAAGCTTCAAGGCCAATGTAAATGCAGTAGGGGTGGGGGGGGGGGGGGGTGCAGGGGGGCAAACCACAGAAAGAAAAGGTTAACAAGGTTTCTCCTTGCCTCCCCCTTGGCACATTTTATAATTAACTTCGTAATATCTAGGAGCAAAGACTTGAAGCAGATAAATTTCCCACATCCTTGGAGATAATTGCAACAGTTTGTTTAGCGCATTACACCAGAAGCAACTTGGTTTGGTTTGCAAGTTATTGAGAGTACATGTACCACGGGGCACTGTGGAGAACTGGCTTCACATCTCGGCATGAAAGCAGCTTGCTGTGATTTATATAATCATGCTAATCAGGAATGCACATTAATTCAAGGTCTCTTTTGGAGCAGAGGAAAGAAGAAAGCATAAAAAGTGAGCCAGCTTTCTATCTCGTGCAAGGTGCCACTGTTTTCCAAAGTGTGAAGAAATTGTGTCTTTAGTTATTAAAAGGCAGCTAGAGGAGAGCTCTCACTGCATGTTGCACCGAGAGCCACAGGCAACTGAACCTTGTGCCCCCAGACTCTATCAGCATTAGGGAAATTTAAAATTAAAATAGATCTTGAAACTCTAGCCCAGGTTTTCTTCTGAATGACAGATCCTTCCTGCCCTCAGTCCGCCACATTTCTCCAAGCTTGAAAACTGACGCTTCCTTCTTAAAAGCAAAAAGTGGGGAAGACGTCTGTGGTCTGGTGGTTACACCATGGGGCTGGAAAGAGGTGTTGTTTCACATCTGGGCTGAGTTTTTCATTCAGCATGGACTTGATCCTGCCAGATACTGAGCACCCATTGATTTTTCAAGGCCGAGCCCCCACATAATTCATGTGAGTCCAAGCTCTTATTCCAAAGCAAAACCTGGGCCTGTATTCAAAATATTGGTGCTGCTTCTGTGGTTATGCTGCTTCCTTCACATTCCCAGCAGCCCAACATTAATTTCTGTTCTCCCCTCTATTGGCATGAGACCTGGGACAGTCATGTTCTAACATTTGACATTTCCAAAGCCCTGATTCCTTGTAAAAATTTCACTTTAATACTGTGAGGTTTAGCTTTTTCAGATAAGTGGGACACCCTGTTCTCTTCCATTTCTGCCCATACCCAGGAAGGGAGAAGAATAACAATCTGGAAAGAAATTGCTTTCATTCTTATGAATTGCAAAATCACCACCAACTCTGAGTCTTGCTAGAAGAAAGGATATTGTGTACATACAGATGCAGGCTGTAGTGTCTTTGTAGCAGCACATGGCTTAGAAGGTGAAAGCAAGCATAATCGTGTCTCTAGTCTGTTTACTAGACAAGTAATAAAACATCTTCGAGGTTTATTAGTGTTCACTTATTAGTACTGTGGAAATTCAGGTGCTAGCGTCTTATAAATACCATAGATATGTGATTTAAAGTCTCTTTCCTGTGGACCTTGGTGGTGACTCTGAACTAAATCTAAGGATTCAGTAGTAAAGGACAAAACAGCAGGTCTATTGTCAGTGGACTCCATGAGGGTCCATGGATCCTAAAAAGCTGGAAACGACCACTGAGCTCAGTGGATGGATTATTTAGATTGGATACAGCTCTTCTTTTCATGTGTATATGTAATCCAGTTTTCAGTGTAAGATTTCAGTTTAAGAAGTGTCAATTGCTCCGTTACATGCAGAAAACTGCACAGATCTGGCTGACTGCAAAGGTCTGTGGCCTCTGCTGTTTTGCAAAGACAAAGGAAGATGAAACTTGGGCCATCAATAAAGAAAGGTAAAAAACAAAAACATTTGTTTCTTCAGAGCTTATGGTTACAGTAGGCAGGTGTTAAAACAGATTGGAGTGTTGAAAATCCAAGCTTTTCTGTGGTCCCTAGTCTAGAGCTGTTATAATGAGGCTTGTTTTGTCCTCATTAGGACAATCATTTACTCTTTACATTCAGGAAGATAAATGTTTTCAAGGAACATAATGATATCAGCAAAGATAAATTACAAAGGCCACCAGCCAAATTCATGCTACTGTGAGAAATGCATCATAAATCGTTGCAGCAGACACGTCTCCTCTAGAAGCAATGTTAGCATACACCTGCTCCCTGAGCGAGATCCATTGCGTGTTCTGCTTCTGCAAAGAATGAGAATCATCTATTCAGGAGAGCAGCAGCCAGGAGCGGTGCCCCATTCAGGAAAGCACTTAATCACTTACTTAATTCTTGCTCTACCCAAGAGGTACTTAAGGACACAAACTTTGGTTCAAGCCTTATATATACAGTATCCTTTCTGGCATATCCTTGTGTGCCTGAAATATTATTCCACTATGTGCATCAAACCAATGGTGGAATAAGGGACGTCTTCTGGGTGCCTTGGATTACAGAGCACACTTCCCTCTGCAAGTGCCCCATGGTATCTGGCAGCTCAGCATGCTTCCCTGTGTGCCGTGTTGCAGAAACCTTCCTTGCTGCCCCATAACAACCACCAACTGTCCCAAGCTGCTGACCTATTAACCAAACAAACTCTGCTAAATATTGCCATGTGTAAGTGTACTATTATTTTTCTAATTGCTAAAAACATGTCCTTCCTGCATTCAATAGCCTTTAGAAGAGATTGTTAACATCTGGGTATTTAGCACAATAGAGGCTTTAAACTTAAAGGAACATTGTCCAGGGTAGCCAGTGAATTGGGCCATATGTATTTCTTTACAGATGATTCTTTTCATGTTATCCATGTTATATTTGAAGCTGGAAGTCAATGACCCCCAGGGGGATTCAGTCTGCAGACAGCATAGTTCATTATACAAAGAATAGACCTGAGGGAAGATAGGTGTAACCTCAGACAGGTGAAGAGGGGCTTGGGTTTGGACTGTCACGTTTTGCTTGTGGTGTTAGTGGTGAGGAAGTCCATTTTATGTATGGGCATAATAATTGTGAAAACTTAATTTTCCACCATTAATTACAAGAGACTTTTTCCTCCCACTTCTTGCTTGCCTCAGAGGACAAGCCAGTTTTATTCTTCTTTCTAGCAGGCGTCAGTTCCTGCAGTTGTGAACTGGTTTGCTGTTACAGCATTTGTATTTTATGCATGAAAAACAGATGTCTTGACCCAGTACTGTTGGGGGGATAGATTTCTTTGGTATTTGAGCTATGAAGATGGCAAATTTCTTCTCATGTTGTATTTTGTAAAGCTTTGTTTCTACAAAAATACCTAATCTTAAATCAGGCTGTTTAGTCATATCAGTCCTTTTCAGCCAATACAGTCTATCACATCAATGGCAGTTTAGGTATTCCAAAATAAGATGGTTGTAAATCTGTACTCCGTACTGTCTCACTAGAAAGCTTAGAACCTTAGGGATAAATTACTCTCTATTTTCAGGAAAAAAAGATCTTTACCTCGCTATCCAAGTGAATGTGTGCTGCAAACAGTGCTGATCAGGCTCAGGAATCAGGCTTTCACAGAAGAAACTAAATTCTATGTCTTTCATTGCCAGCTTATCTCTTTCACTGTATCACCACTGCAGCATCACACTCTCCAGCTGCCTGCTTGCATGGATGCTAGGAAATCACATATACAAGAATGACGAAACTCCTTGTGATGCAGCTGCATGTGGATGGCAGAGATCTGCCCCAGGAGACAGTGCTGCGAGGAGCTGCCCATCCCAAAACTCAGAGCTGACAGGGGACCTTTGATCCTCCAAAAACACAAAGTGCAATTGATTCTTTTTGGTTACAGGCACGACTGTTGTTACTTTTTCTGAGCAGGATAAGGGTGGTCCAGATGTCCATGACAGATTTTTGCATAAGCAATTTGCATTTTTGTTTTTCTAGCTGTTTGCTCTTCTTCTCTGGCTTAAAGAAATGTACTGGAGCTCCAGGTGCTAGTGGGGAAAATAGGAAAATAATGTTTGTTATTATTCATTTTTGTAAGGCTTCTAAGTACAGAACAACTGAATGCTTTGAGAGAAAACATATGCAAAATTATTTACCTTTCAAAGCAACTCCAGTACATGAACTCAAAGAGCCACAGGTGGGTTAGTGTTAGATATTCGTAATAATACACAATACGTTAATACATATCATCATAAATATGGTTAGAATTTGGATATCTCAGGTCATATTTGAGTCCCTTCTTTCCTTTTACACAGAAGGAAACATGAACTACTGAGTTTACAAATATTAGTCCACCTTCTGGCCATGCCAAAGCCACGGTTCAGTGGTAGGTGTGCTTCAGCCTTTCACTGCAGACCACAGCCCCAGTGGGCGATAGCCACCCCTGTGCTCATCAGAGACACTTGTTTCTCAGTAACCAAAATAAGCAAAACCAGTTTCTGAGTCACTTCTTATGTTAGTTCTGGAATATCAAACGTAAGTTTTTCATTCTCATACTTCTTGATTAATGCATTGAATAGCAACTGTTGGTTTTTTTTTGTCCATTTCAAATTTCAATCATAGAGGAGTGACCCCCCCACTGGGCATTTTAATCTTGTTTCTATGTTTTTAGAGGAAATTAAATTTTAATTGCTGCAAGGTAAATTCATCTAAAACAATGATTTTCAATTCATCCCACAAACAGTAAGAAAATAAAGATAATTGTGGGGCATTTCCTGCTGAAGAAAGAGAATAAGGACTTTCTTCCCCAAGTAATATACTTTTTAAAATAAAGTATTTTTAAAGATTACCGTTATTGTATATTTTTAAATGTCAGTTACTTTCAAATGGCCGGCTGAGCCGACTGCAGTAATTGTTAGGAAAATATTTCTCTCCCCGTCTCAGAGATGACTTGCAAGAACTATAACTGTGCTTAAGGAGAGATTAAAACGTAAGAAGAAATTGCCATTGTGAATTCAATAGCAGTCTGAAAATATAAATCCCAGCTGCACTAGCGGACTCAGTATGTGACATCTGTGCTGCTGCAGTGTGTGCAGCTTGTGTCCATTGAAGGACATAAACAGAGTGCTTATAGCGTGGCCTGTTACTGACTTGCATGGCAAGACCATCAATTTAGGTATCTAACCACTTGTACTTGCCCTTTCATTATACACTGGGGCTGATCTTCAGATGTTCTGACTACACCATACTAAGCTGGGAATTTCAAAAGATGTTGCACTCTGGCTACCCTGAAATCAAGGCAACCCAAAATGCACACAAATTGAGACCCAAACATCTGCATTTCCAACAGTATTACCCACAACCATTCAAATTTTAGAACTGAGATCTTATATTGCCAAAGATTTCAACCTTAAAAATAGCTTTAGACTAAAATTTCAGTAAGATTTACTACTGAAAACTGCTCTGTAAGCAGCAAGCAAGTAGCTTTTTTCTATTAATGATGAAAGAATTGAAATCATTCTGTGGAGCAAAATCATAATGCCTTCTACATCAGTGCAATCATAGAAAGAAAAAATAGTGAAAAAAATATCTCTATTATATAATCCACACATTAGCAGGTGGAAAAACAGCAACATAATTTAGCTTTCGACACAGAAATGTCTTCCTTGGAGCCAAGAAAATTCACTGTGGTGTTTAATCTGAACAGTTGCCAATATTCTGTCTGTAATGGGAATCCAGTGGAAACTTTGGGGGAGAAAGAATTAAAGAGAAATGCCACTTTCAGTGCAGGAGCTTTGTCTAAATACATTCCATAGGGGCTAGCAGGGCACAGTATTAGGGATGGGTCTCTGATCAGCAGGAGCATTGCCTGGTACAGGGGTGCACTGGTTTGCATTTGGGAAAATCTGCCAGAGTAGGACAGTAGCTGACATCCCGTTGTGCCTCTACCAGATGGAAAAGAAATGACCATTATCAGTTCAGTCTTTAGCACAAGCAAAAGTAGCGTCCCAGGCCCTGAGAACTACAGGTCCTCCAGACAATGGCTCCCCAAGCCTGTGGGCTCTCATACACACAAAGATGCAGCACACACAGCCGCACACATGTGGTGCTACCACTCTGCCAACCTTCTGGACCAAACAGTTCAGTGATGCTCTGCAGCCACCCTGTCATGCCGCCTTTGAAGCTGATGCTCATTTCTTTCTGTCTCTGGAAATGATCAGAGGATTCACCCACTGTGGCTCAGAGGTTCCCATTTTGAGGAACCACTGGATTTTGATAAAAAGTTCTCCGGATTGAAGTAAAGCCCAAGATGTTCAAAGGAGGCAGGGAGTTCAGCTCCCACTGTCACTGAATTATGGTCATATTTCAAGTCCTAAGGCTCTTTTAAAATCCCAGCTTTAACAAACTCCTTCATGCTAGACTGGGAATCTTGACTCCAAGTAATAATTAAAATCTTTCTATTCTCAAGAAGAGATAGATTAAACTAGAGTTGCCCTTTATAACGATTACACCACAGCTACTAGAATTGAAGACTCCTTATAGGAATGACTATCCATTTTTTATTGTTCAGGTTGTGCACTCAACACACTGTCTCACTCTGAATTAAAGCTGCTAAGTGGGATAAATATAATGTTAAACACGTTAACAATGAAATTTTCTGTCTAATCAATCTGTCTGTTACTGCAGCAAATGTACTGATCTTAATGGAGTGCCAAGATAAGTAAGAAACTGAAAGTAATCTGAACATTCCTCTAACTGCCTGTTAATGATGGACTTTCTTTCATTTTCTCCTTTGAAAACATTCCAAGATTGTTCAGAACTTGAGTGAAATATCTTCTTAAATATTACCTAAGAATGACTATTGTATGGGCTGGTTTGAATGAGAACTATTTGTAAAAAAATTCTGCAGCCTTTCCTTTTTAAAGATCACAAATTCTGGAATTCACATCTCCTTTGTGTGCATAGATATACTGTTGGGTTACTGGAGACTCAATCATTATCCGTCTTTTGCTTTTGATATAAAACAAGAAAAAGATAGGAAGGCGAATGAAAATACACAAGAGGGAAAAGGATGAAAGGTGTCAGCTAGGGAGTGAGATAATAATAACACAGAATGCCCCTGATACCATACATAGCCAGCTCTTTTTTTCTCTCCTCATGGCCTGCATTGCCCTCCAGTTGTGTTTTGGTGCCCATGAGCTGCAGGCTATAAGGCCTCAAATCTCACAGCCTCTATGGGCTCAGCCTGACCTCTGAGATGTATCCACCCTGAGAAGAGCAGGGCTCAGCACAAAGCCCATACAACCTGCCCACATACAGGAGTGTGGGCTCCTCGTGGCTGGTAGCTGAGTGCTTGCGGTCAGAGGAAAATGGACCAGGAGAGTTCTCCTGTATCCCTTCTGCTCCTATCTGCCACATTGCCTGCAGATAATTTTAACACTCAAACCATAGGGCAGCTGCTGCCCGCAGAGTGAATGGTTTCCAGAGCTTGGCTTCACACAGCTTCTTCCTTCGAGTTTGTTTTTATAAAGAGGAAAAATTTCCCTGTGGAGAGTAATTTCATTGCATTTCTTTGTGAAGAGCATTTCACCTATGGTTTGCAGTAAATTGAGAGGCCAGGAAAGAAATTCCATATAGTGGTGCTGAGGATATTCTCAGCACAGTGTGAGCGGGATGAGAACCAAAGCCGATAAGCCACAGCCAGGGAAGTTCTGCTGTGTGCTTTCACACGGAGTTACCAAACCACGGGGTGTTTGAATAAATTGTTCAGCATCACCTGAAGAAGGGAAAGGTAGAGAAAGTAGAAAAGAGGGAAATGTAGGTGCTCCAGCACAGGGCTGCAGGGCAAGAGGAGCCCAGGCTTTGTTGTGTTGGGAAAAGCCAGGCTTGAATCTCCTGCTGATCAGTGCAGCTGCAGTACAGTAACCCAGCAGCTGCACTCGCACAGAAGCAGGTACCCAGTAATGTGCCCTAAATCACATTCCATCTCTGTTTCTTAGTGCTTTTCATAAAGCTAAGTGAAGCGTAGTCTTCTAAGTACGCAGACAGCACATAGCAATTCATGCTGTGTGGGCACAAGTAATGCCCACTGCACATCTCAGTGAGGCTGGAGGGATACGTCAGAGAACAGAACAGGTCATTCTCATGACTTAGATTTGGCAGAGCCCACTTTTCATAGACTACCTGAACTAAACACAGAGTGTTATTCCACACCTGTGTAACATAGAACATCAGTAAGTGACACTGTGTCTGCACCTTTTTGATGATGTAAAATAATAAAAATGCAACATCTGTCCACTCTGCTGACCTGGGCAGGAGGCAGCTGCCCCTGCAGGAGTGCAGAAGGCAAAGAAGCGTTCTTGTGGGCTGCTGGAAACAAAGCAAAGGCCTTGGATGTGGCTCCCTGGCTCCTTGCAATGCCTTTCTTTTTATCCACCCCTTGCAGAGATACAGCTTTAAGCATTTCTTAAAGAGCAAATACCTTTAAAGGGCACTGAAGAATTTTGCCTCTGTCAAGTTCAGACCCATCTTGATAACAAAGCTCCATTCCTGGTTTGCATCTAAACCTCCATTCCTGGTTTGCATCTGTAACTGCCTATGCATCCATCCTCTCCTTTGCTGTCTTGTCTATGTACATATAAGGATGCTTGGCACAGGAATGGCTTCTTATTCTAAATCTTTGAAATACTTTGCACATCAGAGCCCCTGTTCTCCTTTGATTCTTTAGCATGAGAATGATGAGCAGAGCAAGCGCTGATGTCAGTGCTCTGACTGAACTTGGGCAGCTCCATACCTGATTACCCAGTCATCAGAAGGAGAGATGGTGAGAATATTTCACAGGAACTTTTAACTGTCCGTTCAACAGACTTGAATGCTGAAGCAACAAAAAACTCTCTGTCTCGTAACATACTGATGAATAAGAAAATGGAAGGGATGGCAAGAAAAAGTCAGGAATTAGATAAGAAGTATTTGCAGTCATCTTCAGCATTTACTTTTCCTTTCTCACGTGCTTAGCCAGGTGAGAATTTCAGGCAGGTTTCCTCCAGTGACAGCTATTCTTTTTTGCTTTATTTTATAATGTAGAAGTTTATCTTTCACATTAGTGTGTGAGGCATCTTTGTGTACACATTCATAAAAGCTAAAAACAAAAAATGGATTCCAATGATGAAATCTTATCCCAAATCGCTATAATGCTCTAATATTATCCAATTATTGAAAAACATTGTTTAATTTGGAAGGAGGAGGTATCAGTTATAATGATGAGTTATGGGGATCTAATTACAGGGCAAGATTCTTGTTTAAAACAGTATTACGTAGTGTGTGAGTGGAAGTTCTTAGGATTTAATAACTTGGTCTTCCTGCATTTTTCAGTACTAGTTATTGAGAAAAGTGGTCTCTTTTGTTCATGGACACAAGTCTTGAGAGTGCCAGCAAGTTAGGGAATGGAAATAAAAATGAAAGGACAAGAAAGTGGATTGGCAGGGGAACCACTGTCATCCTAAAGAAACCACAGGAAAGAAAAATGCAATTGCGCTCACTCTGCTCTATTTTCAAGAACACTCTTTGTTCCTAGAAACTTTCCATTCATGTATCAGTAAATCCACTGAGTAAACCACCTAACAATAAACAGTACAGCTTTTGTGGCAAGAATACTCCAACCAAAATGTTATCTCTCCTGTGGAAACCCCTGAACAGGCTGGTTTGCTCCCCTCCCCTCCTTCTGGCAATGGTGCCAGAGAATAACAGCGCATCATTGTCAGTCCCCTGGGTGTGCCAACAATAGCAGAATTAGTCTGAGATAGTGATGCAATTTTTAACTGCCTTACATTGCACTTGCTGTTTCGTGCAGAGCTTTCTTGGGCAAAACTTGAAGGGATGTGCCAGTGTCAGTGCAAGCTGTAAGATCCCAGAGAACTGTATCCTCTTTAAAATGCAGCCCTCACAGGTCTGCGCGACAGAGATAGGAGAAGACAGTGCAGTGCAGTGTTTGTGTCAGCTATGACAGAACTGTGATAAATGTGCTGTCAGAGTCCTACAGCTCTATCTGTTTGCTGTCTGGTGGTTTCATGATTCGAGATCAGTTTATGAGTTTCTTTTGGAACCAGATGGTTGCAAAGCAACAAAGCTAATGCCAGCTACATATAAACGTCAAATGTTGAAAACATTACATGTCAACATACACAGAGTGTGCAGCCAGCAGCACTGCAGAGCATCCAGCCAGAGACAGGCAGTGGGTCTTATTTAACCAAAGAAATTAAGAATTTGGGAATACTCTGATTCTAGTGGTGATACCTGCAAAAATAAATCAGCTCCTTATAACAAAATATGACCAGGTCTCCGTGTCATGAGATAGTCTGCAATATATGGCATGTAAGTGAATTCTGTCACATTTAATTACTTCTTTCTTGCAGTTTTAAACAGAGCTGGCTTCAACATGAAGGCAGATCCTTATTAAAAATGAAATTTAGAAGAGGAGATTACTAACCATGAGGAATTTACCAACAGAGACAACATCTAATCCTGTGCAATATCCTGTGCAATCATGCAGTATCTGCGATATCTGCAGCATTCCATAGAATTACTTTTTGGCATTGGTTGGACTTTTATATAGACTAGTCAGACAGAACCTAATGGCAAGACCTTTGCAGTGCTGGAAAGCATACTTCAGTAGGTTACGTAGCAGATAAGATGTGCTACTTTATTCCGGATCAAAATTATGTATCCAGTAGTTGTGGCATTTCATGCCAAATCTGAATCCCATTGAAATAAATCTAAAACATTCCATAGACTTGAGTGGGGCCAGATTTTGGACTTTGGCTATTTTTTCTATGTTCTGGCAGAGATTAATGTAATTTTATAATGAATTATTCAAAATCTTTCCAAACAGATTCAGTAGTAAAAGGATTTTCCCCCTGTCAGAAATGAGGTATTTATGTGACTATATGATAAGTACAACCTTTTATAATAAGGACTGGCTATATTTTCTTTTGAGCTGCACTTCATTCATATGCTGGACATCCAGGAAACATTTGAATCAAGTTAGTACCAGACAGCACAAAGGCTGAAATGTGGTTATCATCATGTCATGCACAAGGCAAAGGCTCAAGCATAATCCACTCCCTGCAGAATGTTCCCATCAATATTATGGGTGTGAGAAGGAGCCTGCAGCCATCTGGCCTTTATTAGCTGTGTTTTCATGCTTGATCTACACGAGGAAGAAGTCTAAGAGACAGTCGGTTATAGTCAAAGATTTGCACCAAATACCCAGTCCCTGGATAAGTGATCCCAGGAAACTACCTGCTAATGAATATAGCATGCCATTCTGCACCAATGATGCTGTTGAAGTGATAAGTTTTAAAATGTTGTTTATGAACTTCTACCATTTAAAAATTTAGATAATGTGCCATCCACTGCAGGGCTTTTATGGTCATTTGTTCTTCTCTGCAAGTCTTAGGAATAACGAGTATTTTGGTAAAATCTCTGTGTCATTCTAAAATTTGTTTCTCACGAGTACATGCTAAATTTTTGTCCTCCCACCATAACAAGTTTGATTGCTATCAGTTGCATTCGCACAACAGTGTAATGCGATTATATCCCATAAAGGTCTGCAGCATGTGGCTCTGGTCACCTTTATGAACATTTTGAGGTGAAGTGCTGCCTCATTCATGTTATTGAACCATCCAGCCAGGGAACTACTGCCTTTACATGGATGCTGGACTCTTCCATTTCAAAAACTGAAGCTAGGATGGATCAAAATCCATTTTAGCCTTGACCTTACGAGATCCCTGTATGCCAAATTCCTGCTTACTTCAGCAGATGGTAGCGTCCATGCAATGTTAGCAAGACAGAGGCTGGGGTTTTGCTTTAGGAAGCATTAAGGGACATCCTGACATCCTAACACACACCCCAAGACGACTTCTAGGGTCTTAATGAGAACTTGGCATGGTCTGCATCAGTGGTTGGAGAGGCTGTAGAGATTTATGTGGAGCCCTCAGAGAACAGGCGGTCACTCCATCATGGTTGTTCTCAGGGTTTGTTCTCAGTGGTGGTTTGCACAGCATGTGGGGAAATGGCTACCAAATCCATCAGCACATCCTGCTAAACCTGGCTCCAGCCCCAGAGGGGCAGCCCTAGGGCTGTAATTACAGGGTAAGTGTGGTCCTGGCTCCCCCTGGACTAAGTATGAGCTTGTGAACATGGGTCAGAACATAACATTTTTCTCAGAATTTTGGATACTGCAGTTCTTACTAAAAAAGTACCTATTCTAACATTGACATGGAACATAAATCAGAACAAATCCAACTGAGACTTTTAAAACAAAGCTGCTTTTTCTTTCCAAACTGAAACATTTTGATGTGACTGAAATGAAACAGTAAAAAGAACAACTTTTATCGACTATTGTAAACAAAATTTCACTACAATCAATGTGATTTTGCAAAAAGTTTCTAAATTGTTTTCCCTTGCTGTTCTCACAGCCTTGATCTGTTAATATTTATTATCTATATTTTCTTTCTAGAAAGACTGGGTTGCTTCCTACTGTTGCTGAGCTCACTGTAACTTTGAATTTCCTATCAAGGCTGTGCTTTTGAGTTGGCTGCTGCCATTTGCATGGTTAGAGCAGGAAAGGGGGAAGACAGGCTTTGGTCTTCAGTGTGGTTTGGGTTTGTCATCTCCAGCTTCATGTTCTTGGCTGTGAAATGGGAGACAATGCATGCAACTTTATCCAGATGTGAGATTTTCTTTGAGTTGTTCAGCTGGGAAATCTAGAATTTAGGATCATTTTTTGTATCACTCACCCTGATGCAATTGGAGGCTTTTCTACAAAATCAGACCCACAAAGAGCATCCTGCTGCTGTGCACTCAGCAGGTATGTGCACTGTGTTGCTCCTGCAGTGTTAGTGCAATATCCCTGAGGATGGAGCAGTTGGAATTGTGGTGTCTTCTAGAAGCAAAACTTGTTGCAGGACGCTGAAAGCAAAAAGAAGCTCCTGTGCTTACCAGGAAGGAAACTGTCTGTCTGGAAGTTTCTGTTTCTTCCTCCTCCAAAGATAAGTGAATCAAAGTAGTCATACAAACCACCTATGGTGCCCACAGAGGAGAATTTTTATATTCAAAAAATAAGAAATGAGGCTAAAGATGTTTCAGTTCTCAGAAAGAGTCTCTGTTGACAATAGATCTTGTCTCTTGAAATAATAATGCCAACTGAAAGGTTCTCCACAGGAAACAGACATCTACAGGACTGCTAAGGGGTCAGAGCTGGGCTCATCCCCCTGTTGATCCACCAGTTCATCATGAGGGCACATGCAAGAGGCTACTTGGGGCAGCAGGAGGCTCCTTATCCCTCTCTTGTCTTCTATGACAGCTGTGCTCCTGCTGATAAGTCCTCCTTGCTTTGTCTTTACACTCAGTGAAAGGTTTTCAACATTGCTTGCGCAGTTAGTTTTGTCTTTACTGCTGGTCTCCTCATTTCTCATCCCACACAACATGAGCAGCCTGACAGCAGACAGCTAATCAGGAGGAGAGCCAGAAGCTGTGTGTGCCAGTGGCTTGTGGTGTGCAAACATCTACCCCTGAACCATGCCAAAGCATCTTCACTCATTGCAGGGAAGATTGTTGATGCCCCAGACTGATATCTTAGACAAGATAGCATTTACAGGCTTCATTATCTGTCAGAGAGAGACAGGGAATGGATGATAAAGGGGTGGAGTGGGAAGAGCTCTGTTGACGTGGCAATGAGGCAGCAATGCAGAGATTCCTGGGTGGCCCTGGGGAAGCTGGGTCTGGATCTCTGGGAGGGGTAAGGCTTGTGTGCCCAAAACCAGGCAGTGTATCTGGGAGGGCCCCAGGAGGCTGCTGAGCAGCTGGGGCAAAAGGTTTATTTGCCAAATGAGTTGAAGTCAGTTCTTACAGGGGCCCAGCCCAAATCTATCTGCCAGGAAGAAGAATGAAGAGAAATAACACGGACTGAAATGGGAAATGCTGCCCTGGCCTGCAATCTGTGGATACAGTGTCTGAACTCTATTCTGATGCTGTAAGAAGCTTCCCTGTTAGTTTTGTCTCTTCAAGGCTTAGCCACTGTCCTTACTGAAGGAGGAGTCAAATCATCTTTCCATCTTAGCACGAGGTAACCTTATAGACCTGGGAAGCTCTGACGTACCCCATTTTCCTCAGACCTGGTAGATCTGAGTTGGCTCACCATGGTTTGAAGAAGTCAAGATCTGCAAGAGCCATCGCCATGAGTCATGGCTCACCTAGGTGGTGCTTGGGCAGCACCAGGCCTGCATGACTCCACCACAGCTTCCCATGGGAGAATCCCATGGCCTTGCTGATGCTCATGGTGTTCCCAAAGAGAACGTGGCTGACTCATGCTCAAATTTTTAGTACAACATTAGGGACGGGGAGTGTTCTGCTCTGAGTCACACTATGTTTTGCAAGTGGAAGGATGCTACTGTGAACTTTGAGATGGACACTGTGGAGTGAGATGCCGCATGGCTACCACAGGGCTTTTACAGAGCTCACTTTGCTCTCAATAGTACCAAAAACCACTTCACCACTGAAGCCTATGGCATGCTCTGGTAGTTAGGTTTTGCACAGGAAATGCTCATAACACTCAATTGCTAAGCAATTGCAAGTAAATTTGTCACTGCAGCTAAACACTCAAAAGCCTGAGAAACCAATATTACTGCCCTCCCAAGTTACATCTGCATGTAAGGGTCCCAAGGAGGCCCTTGCTGTCCTTGTTATGGTCCCAGATGAAGACCAAACCTCCCTTTCACTCTCTGAAGGCAGCAGCTGCTCTACCTACATTAATGCAGAAACCACTGCAGAGCTCAGCTGCTGAGGACCCCAGCAAGCTGCCGCAGCCTCTGGCCAAGAACAATATTGCAGTACAATGTAGAGAGTTTATTTTTCACAAGATTCTCCTAGCTTCCATGGGCTGGGTGCATGACTCAAAATTAATGGAATGCAGTAATTAATTTCACCTGTCAAGCCAGCATTACCCTATCTTCTGCTGAAAGTGGTGTTGCATCACAGTGGGTCTCAGTCTAGGACAGAATCCTGGAGGAAACTGTGCATAGGGAAGTCACAGACAGGCTGAACCTGGGGCTGGATACAGCATATCTAAGAGGGTTACTTTTACTGCTGATTATCTCTTTTTAAGTAAATGTAAGACTCCTTAAGAACATGGGATCAGGCTTTCTGGATGGAAAACCAAATGGCATTGGCCACACGTCATGTTTCACAGAGGAAAGAAGTAGCACAAAACAGTTTATTTTTTTTTTCAGGGAGTAGAGACTAAGTGAGTCTCCAAGGTTTTTGTTGGATAAGTCCTTCAAGTGCAAATATCAGGTGCAAAGGATTTGGTGCCAGGTGAGCACTAGGGCAATGCAAACCAGAGCTCTCCTCCCCAGGACTGGTTTTCTTGTACTCCCTCTTGAAAACTCCAAGCTGGCCCTCCACACACACAGGGCACTGGAGCTCCAGTATGAGACAGACCTGAGCTCACAAAAAAGCAGAGACCTAATTTAATACCTGGCTCTTAGCTAATATGCTGCAAGTCTCCCAGCCAGGGTGAAGACAAGCACTTGTAGTGTTATGGACAGCCACTGCCTCCAAGGAAGTATCGCTTCCCTCTGTGTAGCCCCAGTTAGAGACTGGAAGGGTCGGAGCTATGTGAGGCACCACCTCAATTAGTGGTGTTGCTGGATGAATGTCTTCCTCAGTGCTGTGCTAAAAGTCAGGGGAGGACAGGAGGAACTCCTCAAAGAAGTACTTAAGGCACTGGATGCAGATACAGATTAATCCTAGGAATGAGTGCAGTTTCTTGGACTGGGGATGTAACTTGGTTCATGCTGCACTAAATTGCAGGTTCAAGGGCTCTGGGAACCTCCTTCAGCACAGGAGGTTTGCAGCAGCTCTGCTGAACAGGTGAGGCACTGGCTTGTGTCACTCGCTCACTGGATTCCTACATTCAGGACAGATTTAGTCTTTTTTTCTTTTGGCCAACGCCATTCTTTGAAATGAAAGTTATATTCCATACAAACCCAAATGTCCCTCCCATTACTGCTGAAAATTATTTGCTTTAGGAGTGAAGAATCGTGACACTCAGGGTTGGAAAAGTTATTTTCACTGAAGGAAACAATGTGACACCAATGAGTTTTCTGCATCAAGAATTGTTTGCATCCCTCATTAGTTGCACACCAGGTCAAACCTTTGGGTTCTGGCAACCTGGAGAGATGATGGGGAGTGAAGGAGAGGGGTGATCTCTGGTGTCCTCGGGATCCGCAGCAGTGCTGCCTCACTGCAAACATTCTCACTCACATTTAATCATTTTTTAATGATTTCTTCTTCAAGAAAGGTTTGTACTTAGGAAGATCTGTTCCAAATCAACTTCAGCAAAGGGCAACTGCGATACTTGAAACTGATCTCTTTATTTGCAGTCTAGGGAAAATCATAGTCATTGGTGTATGTGGTCTAATGCAAATGTAAATTGCTAAACTGATTGCATAAAGTGGCACAATCAGTAACTTTCTGCTTGGCTTCATGAATTTTGTGTTGTTTAACCACCTATGCTTTGCTGTGGCATGTACGTCCTTCCACGTAAATACTAGGATCTGCTTTATTAAAATCATCATATCTAGGGAATTTAATTTCTTTCAGATAATTTATCAAGCAAGTGTGGGGTTTTTTAAACATTCTTTCAGATTTTATGCTAATTTTGACCCTGATTTAAGATTATTGACATTGGGATTCACCCTCTGCGGACCTTAAAATTCCAGGCTTATGAAAACCATTTGATCTCTAGGAACTGATTTCAATCCTTGAAAGGCTAGCACACGCCATGGGGTCATATTTATTTTATGAGATGATTTTTTCCTAGTGAGATCAGTTAATGGAGCAGCCAGTGTTGCGAAACGTGGAATAAATTTCCAATAATATATTGCAACACCCAGAAAAGATCTCACCTGCCATTTCATAGTCAGCAATAGGTGCATTTTAATAGCTTGCATTTTATTTATTTCTTATTTCATAACTCCCTTGCCCTCCTGTATCTCCCATGTATATATATATATGTATGGTTTCCTGCTTTCTTACTGAACACTGGGGAATTAAAAGTCAGCTCTGCTTCCTTGAGTTGCTGAAAGATTGCTTTCAGGTGCTATAGGAGTTCTTCCCAAAGTTTACAATAAATCAAGACGGCATCCACACAGGCCGCTGCATACCCCAAATGTTTGCATAGCAGCAGGCTAGTTACTTGAAAGACACTAAGGAGCAACCCACACAAACCACAGCTTTATATTGAAAAAAAAAAATAAAATCCAGTAAGCACTGAAAATTCTACTGTGGTCTTGGAAGATTTTGCTCTACGTGTTGCCAATATCTGTCATAGAAATCCAGAAAGCTGATTTTTTTCCTTGGCTCTAACATCTGCTGGTACCCAAGGCATTTACACAGCTTGCTGGGATCATTTATTGGCCTTGGTGTTGCAGCACTAAACAATTTAGTGCCAATGCCCCACATGTGCATCAGACTGAGATCTGAAACTGCCTTCTTTCCCCAGCACTCCATCGTTTCCAGCCTAGTTATCCCGCCCATGAATACAGCAGGATTTCAGCAAAATGAGCATTGCAATTTAAGAGCTCCTTTAGATGCTGGCTGCAGCAGGGCTGTTAAAATAGCCGTTTGCAGGATCTATATTACACATAAATCACACCTTTCTCACTAATTTGACATTTCCAAAATGGTGGTTTTCCCCCAGTAAAGTTCGAAAAAATGCTAGAATGTTCCTGAGCAAATGATGTATGTGAATACTAAGGGGTGGGGAGGAGATGGAGGCAGTGTGGACATTCACTCTGTCTAAATTTAGATGTCTAATTCAATTAAAGCTAGCCTGACTATGTAACCTTCCAATGAGGTTACTCAGAGCTCCTAAATTGGGAGCCTGCTTTTCACTATGAGCTATGGAGATGCACGAGCTCATATGCCTGCAATCAGACAATGTTTTTACACCCTAGACACGTTAGTTCATTCAATTTTTGCTTCACTATGGCATATTGAAATACGCCCTTCTTATTTTGTCTCAAAAAAAGGCTTTATTGGCTTAGCCTTATGCCCTGCTTTAACCTCTCCTCCCCATTTGTTATTTGTGAAGAGTCAGCCCTGATTAAAACCAGCCCCATCTTTTATAATTTGTGATAGCTGTTGCTTCCTCTCTATGGATTTCTTCCACAGCATTCAGAGTTTCCCCAGCCCTGCACATAGGAAGCCAGCACACAGAGAGGCCCAGGGAACAAGATTTTCTCTGTAGCTTTTCTTTAGTTTTCCCTCTGACTGGCTTCCAGGACATTTTATGTGGCCTATTTTTTAATATTTAAAAAATATTTGGTGCCTTGATTGTTCCTTTAGGGTGCCAGGCCACCCATCAATCCACTCCTTAACTCTCTGTGGTTTTGTACCACTCTTAGGCATGTTAGCAGAAGTGTCTTTGTCCTTCACTTTTACTCATATTGAATGCAAACTGTTTGTGGATGAACTGACATTTAATTGACTCATTTTCTCTATTATTTCAATCAGAAAAAAGCATACGCTCACATTCCAAGCACTGTGATGCCAAAGATCAAAACGACCAAAACCAAAGTGCATTTCCAGCTGCTCAGCTTTTTAGCACTAACTATAAAAAGCCAAAAGTCTTTGGAGGACCCACCACTTTTGAGGAGCTGAGAGTGTGGTGAAAGAGCCCCAGCCACCAGCCCAGTTCTGCCCTCCCCCTGGCAGCGGGTCTATGGGAACCCACCTCAACCTCAGCACAGGAAACACATTACACTGTGCTGACCAACTCATTATTTCCAATTCACTTCCTATTTTTCTGGTCTTTTGAACCAGCATGTGAAAGGGCCATAGGTTTGTCAGTTACAGAAATAACTAAAAGCTTTCCTCTTGACTCCGGTGTTCACTGTGCTGAGAAAGTTCTCTTTTTTTGACTGTGGCAATCTTCCATGAGTCTAAAGAGGCAAGAGTCATACACTGGGTATAGTGTACCAGCAAGAGTTTCCTGATGCTTTGAGCAATTCCTTTTAAAATTATGCATAGGAAACCCAAGCTGTAACCCTAAGTCATGCCAAAACAATCTCCCCCTTCTAGATTTATAAAGTTTGCCCAGCTTTCTACCACTGCCACCCAGGTGGTACTTCACCCTACTACAGAGAAACACCTATAATTTTATTTCTTTGAAAAACATGTGAAAGTTTTGGCTCAAAGGCTGGGTGGGAAAAAAGTACATTTCTTAGCGGTTTATTGCCCTTAGGAAAACATACTTCAGTTATGAAGTATTCCCCCCTGAAAACTTACTTGACATTTTGTCGAGAAAATAGTAACATTTCTAAAAAGTTAGCCAAACTACTTAATATTGGAGCTGTAAAGCAAAAACCTATAGAAATGTCAGTGTGTGGATGAGGCTGCTGACCTTGATTGCTTTTACTCCACCTTTATGAGTTCGCAGTTCAGCTGGGGGAGCGATCCTGTGAAGACTGATGCACCACAGCAGCAGCTGCTCCCATAAGAGCAGCCCCACATACACTTCCCACAACATTGCTGCTCTTTCTGAGGGGCTGCTTAACAGCACAGGGCTGAACTGTGGAAGAAAAAGAAGTTTGGGTATCCTGGTGAAGCTCCCAAGGGCTGGGTGAGGTCTCTGGAGGGTCTTGCAGGTTCTCAAACCCATTTCAGTGGTCAGAGCTGAGTACAGAACATTCCTTGGGAGCCTCGATCTAGATCTTCCTTCCGTTTTCAGGTTCCCAGACATGTACGATAAGCAGCACAGAATGGCTATGATGACACACTCCTATCAGCAACCACTTGTCTTTTAAACAAATAAGCCTGCTTAGCTCAAATGATTCAATTAACCAGCGTCTGTCTGATTGTCCATCTGTCATCTGCCTCTTCAGCTTGAGGGAAATTCAGGCTCTGTTGCAATCAGAGGAAGCTTTGCCATTCATGTCCATAGGACCGGAATTGCACTCCTTATCCCTCTGCCTTTGTCTCAGAGCCTGGACAAGCACAAAGCCCAACCCTGCCTTGGCTGTCCCCATTCCACATCTGCCCGACTCCTCATCCCGTACCGCCACATGCAGAAAGACTCAGACATCGCTCCCATCTTCCAGGAGCAAGAGAGTTAAAGGCAGCCTCTGCAGAAATCTGAACTTCAAGAAAGTTCAGACCCATGCTGGGATGTGAACTTCACGTCTCAAGTCCATTTCTAGTTTCGCTGTAAACAATTTCAGAAAGTGATTAGATTTTAGGGGAAACTTGTAATAGAGCTGTAATAAGATATGATGTAATAGGTAATAATAATAATATATAGCAGCTGTTAAGTAAAGTCTTTTCTGCGTCTATCCCAGAAGAATACAGGGAGTCAGCTGCAACTTCATATTTTGAAAGAGGGAATATTAAACACTCGGACCATGATGCAATGACGTTATTGCAAACCCTAACAGGAAAGCCCAAGGTGTGAGAGTTAAGACCAGCAGAAGATGCATGCAAACAGCTGCTCTGACGTAAATTCCCTCAAGTTTGGTTCATTTTCTTTTATGTAATTAGGAGTTAATACAGTGAAATGGCAGATATTGTATTTGATGGGCTTCAGGCTGCTGAGAACAGAGATGTTTGCTCTTGCTTTCTATGAGGGCCTGATTAAACACACATAGCTCACCTGACAAGATTAATGTGAGGTGTCAGCCTGAGGCAGCATCACTCTGCTTCCAGCCACACTCCATCCTCAGCTCATGCCTGTGAGAGAAAAGAAATACAAAGTCAACAGGAGTTAGGACTGGAACATCAACTTCAAAACGGAATTTCCTGGCGTTTTTAGGAGAGTGCCATAACTTAAGTGTTAACTAATATTGCTCTGTGTATTTAATCTCCATGTGTTGAAGGAAAAAGATCTTTCATGGAAAGACTAGAACAGATAAACCTATATTTAGCCTTCTATAAACACTTCCTGGGGTTGCATTTCTTAAATGCAGAGGCCAAGCACTGCACACAGAAAGTGTATGAGCACAGGCACAATTATATTTGACTCAAGAAAAAAGAGAGCATTTCTGTATATGATGGACAGAACCCATTATGAATTAGGCCATATATTAAAATGAAACTTGTTGCTGACTGTAACAAGAAATAATCTGACTTGGGAGAAAAGAAAACACAGTTTGGGGGTTGTCAACCAGGCAAAAGATTTCCTGGGTGAAGTTACTGAGTAGCAGCATCACACAGCCAGAGGGGCTGATTCTACTGTAGAAAGCTCTTCTTCACCCACCCCAGGCTGTGCCAAAATCCTGCTGGCCCCAGGCACTGACAGCCCATTCCTGACATCAGCTTTGCTCTCCTCTTAACTCATCTGGCTCCCACAGCCCAGGACAGAGCTCTGAATCCCATCCTTCCTGCTGGCAATAGGAGAAATGGGGGCCTCTGGGTTAGACAAGGTCCTGGCCTCGGGCTGCAGTTCAGCATCTGCAGCCACAGTGAAACAGTGGGGCTTTTCCTCCCAAACTGTGGGACACACCGGGATACTCGTGCTGTCAGCGTTAGAGAAGAGAAACAGAGCTGAGTGTCCTGTTACACTGGTGTTCAGCTGTACTTGGGAACAACTATTACGTGAGAGGCACTGCCTACCGCCTGCTCTAAGTAATCCAGGCCTGATCCAAAGCCCCAAACCAGCTGCACTGCCAACAAAAGCATGTTAAATAACTTACCAGAAAGTACATTAAAACGGTCTCCTGTCCTTGGTGTTATTTTGGTATTTTGCTGCCTGTGCAATGTTACCACATTGTGCTCATTGCTCAACTGTATTTTTAGCATTCATCCGTTCACCTGGATCTCAGATTCACTTTTAAAGATGTCCTTAATTCAAGTTAGGGTTTTGCATTTTCTGTGGATTTTGCTCTAAAACTGAAGAGAATTTTCCATAAGATTTGCAAACTTTTATACTACCTTCCAATAGCTTTAAGGTCATTGTGTCATTGTGTTACAGTGCCAACTTTGGGGAAGAAGAACAGGTATTGGTGAGTGTGCTGATGAATCCAGAGGAATTTGAGAGTGATTAACTTCAAACAAAGAAGCTAGGCTGTTTTAATGATGAGATTGTTATCTGAGTTGAATGCATTTAAATGTGTATTTTACAGTTCATTGGTCAAGTCACAGAAGTGCCATAAACCTTAAATGAAAAACTGAAGGTTAATAGGTCAGAAATCAGCCACGGGATTTGATGGGCCAGGAAACAGTGGGGCTTTATTCTATTCAAGGTACTCGCAAGGTAGAGGTCACGGTGTGCCATGCAGTGTGCGGATGGCTTTTCAGCAGTCACCCTGTACTAGGAGGGAAGGAAGAAGTCACAGAATCTGGGCTGTCACAGACGTGAATGGTGATGCCAAGGGGTACAGCCAGCAGAGCTCTGATGTCACTTCCCAGAAACAGGACACTTCATTTGCACTGACCTGATGGCATTTCATCCTTTGAAATCTGTAATGCTGGGGGCAGTGCGGGGAAAGCTCTGTTCCAGTGACTCTGTGTGTGCCTGGGCTATCACGGAGCTTTTGCTGAGCACTTTTCCCATCTGCAGCAGAGTGGCTACATTTCCCCTTTTGTACCAGGGAATGTTGTTCTTCTGTGATTGTTGTATTTATTTTACAAGTTGTGCTAGGAATGTTGTGTGGCACTCTCTTGGCTGCTCTCGCCTATGATTTACAGGAGTTATAAACATTCCAAAGTATACATGTAAGTTAAATGATACATTAATATTATAAAGTTACAATTCTGGTATAAATGTGTCATCGGTTTGAAAATTCAGTTTTTCCTTTGCCCAGCTTTGTGATTAGGCTGACTGGAATCCACTCGGTGTAAAAGCACTAAAGACATGAATTCAACGTGCATGTGTGTCCCCAAAGTAAATGCTGCAAAGACAAGAAGAGAAGGATATTCTGCCAAGCTGAAATAGTTCAGAATATTTAACCATTTGCATACATTTTATCATATTCTTCAACAAACAGAGGGGAAAAAGTTAATTTAATCTCATGCCAATGACAGGAAGATGAATTAGATTCTCAGTAATGCCCTGCAGAGCTCAGCTCTTCCATTGGGCTCATGCCACTCTGCAGTGCCAGAAACCACAGAGCTGTACTCACTGCTTCAAGGGATATGTCTGCATGGGCAGCCCTTCCAGCCCAGGGCACACACTGCCACGTCTCCGAGTTGGTCGGATCCAAGCCAGCTCTGCAAGTCAGTGCCCAGACATTGCTGCCTGAGTGCAAAGTGCCCCTGAGACACTTGGGTGGGCAGACTGCCCTGTTTCTCTGTTGAGCAGGGCATCTCAGCACTGCTGCTTGCAGCACAGATGTAGTATTCCTCTTTCCTTCCCCTCTTATCCCTTATCCCATGAAAAGAAGCATTTGCATCTGCTAGAAAAGCAGGAATAAGTCTTATTCTCATAGGAACTAGGATTTTCATAGGAACCTGAGGAAGTTCATAGGCATCCAAGTCTGTATTTGCAAAATATCTGCCACAGAAGTAGTGAAACGTAGCAAAATCAGATGATTAGTTCAAGGTCACTCAGGAAATTAATATCACTGGGGGAAACTAAATGTAAGGCTTTAGAAGATCTATTTATAGCCAGACTCCAGCTCTAACATACAAAAACTCAGCTGACAGGTACTCTGTAAAATAAAGTCTGGCTGTGCAAGTAAGAGGAAAAATAATCACTTATGTAACGAAGGCAGTAGAATAAAATAAGCTTAAATACACTCATCTGAATTTATCAAAGGAAAATGAAATTGTGGCAGTAAGAATTTGCAGAAGGAATCTCAAAGTCTGATGGAGATAGCTTCATTCTGAAGGATAGGATGTGGCTGTGTTTGTTATCTCTATGCAGCTAGGCAGCATTAGTCTGAAGAAGCCCAAGGGATGCTCATGTTCAGAGTAAAATTCATTAACTGTTTAATAAAAGGAGATTCTAAGGTGACCTAATGTCACCTAATTCTTTGCACTCTCACTGCATCTCTGTTTCAGCCTGATTAAGGTGACAAGTTCAGATGCTTCATTCAGGGTGTAATGTCCTCCAGTCCCTGAAAATGTTCCCTGCATTGTCTTAAGGTTCTATTCTTCATCAATCATTCCATAAGAAACCTTTTAAAGAATTCTTTGCAAGAAAAATTTATAAGAGAACAGCTCAGAATGCAGAAGGACAGCCCTCAAATAACATTCCTCCCTCCTGCTAGACACTGCGAAGCAGCTGGGGCAGCTATCAGATCAAACAAGCCTACCGCCGAGCTGCTTCAGTTTTCATTGTTGCAATATGAACATATTTTATGATGTCTCATAACTCATGCATGAGATTCTGATAATGGTCACGTCAGCCCCCACATTTCACACTGCGTTTAAAAATACGGCTTGTTTATACACCACATGGGCTGCAGCCTGCCATCAGATTTACATTTGAAAACACTCAGCACCAGCACGAAGCCTCAGACTGTCTTGTGAAACGCACACTGCCATGAACCCAAGTTGTCTCCTCGCTGTAATTAGTGTTTTTGAGTTTCACATTCTTCTGTCTTTGAAGACAAAGTGAGCTGAATCCGCACACAGTGTCATTTTGGGAAACAAGTTTAAGGCATTTTGAGCATCACTTTCATCCCATACCCTCTGCACACTGTGGGTGAACAGCATAGGTGGGTGGTGGCTAGATGGGGTAGAGCCATTGTGTGTCTGTGTTAGGGGTTACAGTATCTCATTTTATCCTGTGTGTTCGGGGGCACTTAACATTCCACTTACAGCCCCAATCTGGAGGAGAGTTGTGTGGAAATCTCTGCTCTCAGCAGTAAAAAGTAGCCTTGTAGCCCATCAATTTGCATACAAAATATCTTCAGCATGCAACTGGAGTCTTAAGGCAAACGGAATGAACTTGAAGTATGCATACAACAGCACAAACAGGTAAAAATAAAACAGTGTAATGAGTTCTGAGCCAATTTCACAATTATGCTGCCTGAGTCACAAAGCCAAATTGCCTGGAGTTGGCAGGAACATGTGAACTTTTATTTGAGTATATTTTGTCTATATTACATTACTGTATTAGCTCCTTACATAGTAAAATAGAGCATGACTTAGCATTCGGCAGTAAATCCTTTCCTTTTTTGTGTCCTATGCTGTAGGAGCACAGTTTAAGCTAAAATCATTTTTGATAGTGGCAATAAGCATGAGATATTTCCTGACTGTAAAAACAAGGTGGTGTTTCAGCTGTTTATTTTTTAATGCAGAGTATTAGATCTCAACCTGAGAAGGGAGACACTGGCTTAAAGGACCTTGTTGATGATTTTAAAGATTCGTGCAGTGTTTTCCTGTGGTGTTTGTATAGCTGCTGGGCAGTTGACAAGTAGTTTTGCAGAGAATAACGGTTGCACTGTATCCTTCCATGGTGCAGAGACACATATGGCAATAGAAGGGAAGGGGGTTTGGAGCAGGCCAGCACAACTTGTTCCAATTGTGGAGGCTGCTGCCTTTGTTACTGGCAGTGTGTGCATTCAAGGCATGCAACCTCCTTCCGTGTAACCTGGCTTGCCCAGTCCACACTGTGCTCACTTCGTGTCCAAAGCTCCTTTATCTCCTCACGCACTGAGGCTTTGCTTCCCACCATACGATGTCTCTTTAATCTCTGTAAACCCAATTTCTGGCCAGAACAAACTCTGTGCTGGAGTACACTGGGTGGGGGATGGCAGGGGGAAGCCAGGAGAGGCCGCACACGTTGGTTCTGCTCAGACACCTCCTTTGGCAGGGCAGAGGAGGCAACAGAGAATTATTCAAAGCCCCTTGGAGGATTTTCCATTGATTATAGCATCAGCTGTACCTGTATTTGCAGGTCTAACATCACACAAACCTTCTGAATGCAGCCCAAATTCCAGCACTGAGATACCACCTGCTGTGTGTGTTACCAGCAGAGAGAAGCATTTTGAGTGAGGTTTCAGGCTGAGATCAGGCTCTACACAGACCTTAGCCTGGATATGGGAAGCAACAGGCTTGCATGCAGACTTTATTCAAAAAAACACTGTATTTGGAAGCACGTGGGGGGTTATCTACACAAGCCAAGTGTTATGTTTTCCGATTGTCCAATAAAATAGATTTACATAGGAGCAAGGAAGAAATAAGGCATTTTATAAGACTGTTTCCCAACCTCCATGAACTAAAGAATCTTGATTTAAAGCTGCTCAGTGCCCAGCAAGAGGAAATAGTTTAGACTATATATGAAAAGAGAATAATGGCTCCATCAGGTAGCCTGTCAGCTTGGAAAAATAGAGCCAGGTTCGTGTGTAGGAAAGCAGGGTGAATGATCTGCTCTCCCAGGAAAGGGCTTCAGTGAGGCGTTTAATGAGACTAGAACAGACTTACTGTTCTGTGGGACTTGTACAGCTGTTCCCATGGGCCCCTTTGAAAATTGCTGTATGAATAGGTACAATGAGAAACATAAAGTCTGTACTTACAGGGGAAGAGTTGAGTCTCAAAGCATTTACAAGACCAGTCCAAGGCTTTCAGAACTACAAGCTGATTCCATGTTTCTTAAAATCTGGCACCTTATAGCCAGGAACATCTCCGCAGTCCAGAGAAGCAACAGAAAATGTGTTGTTAGACATTTTCTGTTATTAGACTGTTAGACAAGCAGTGCGATTTTGCACCTTACCCTGTGCAAAATCACACTGCTTTTTCAGAGTGTCTCTTTCCTACTTTATTTCAGGCAAAACTCCACATTTCCAAGAGACTTTGATGCAGAACAAAATTTTACAAACCTCAAGGCCAAGGTCGATTGACAATCAGGAATTATTCATGGGAAATTAGCAAATGGGACACCCACAGAATGAAATCTGTGTTTAGAATTGCCTCCAATTGGCCAGTGCCTAACTTACTGGACAGCTTTATTGCATCTCCCAGGACTAAAACATCATTTTCTGACAACTAGTTCATGATCCAAACTAAGCAGAAGCTCTTTTTGTGAGTCTGCTTCAAAGCTGCCCACTGTGTCTGGATCTGTGAAAAATATCAATAAGAAAGGGAGCAGGAGGGATATTTTGCTTTGCTTTGCAAGAGGAAGAAATAGACCTCATCACTTCCAAACACAGCCATGGTCAGGTAAACCTGAGGCATCACCACAGGGCTCAGTTCTGCCTTTGTCTTCACAGTTTAACAAAGTCTGTTATGATTTTGGTGGGGTTTGGAGTCGTGTCCAAGTGATGAAGGTACTCAGGATTCACTGACTCTACTGTGAGTGCCTGCAGGCCACACAAGGGCTGGATTATCAGGCAGCAGGCAGAGCAGCCACCCATTAAATGATAGGCAGTTTTGAAAAAGAAAGAAGAGAAGCTCGTGATACACGCAAGGCAGAGCTGCTGCTTTTGCAAGATAGGCTGGTTACAGATGAAAACTGGAAAACAAGCAGGGACCTTCGGAGGGAGAACAGCAAGGTAAAGTGCTGTAGCCTGCATGCTCTGCTGTTATAGATTCAGTGTCAGTAGATGAAAGGCCACGTGTCTGAGAAGGACCAATATAAATGCAAAATATATTCTGGATGGAAAAGTTCCTGAAGAAACTTAAAAGGAAACTGACCTATTGGCAACTGTAGCTGCAAAAAAAGTCAAACAGCATTAAGGATATATGGATAGGGAACTGGTTACAAAGCAAAGGAGATAACTGCTCACCTCATCTGGAGACAACAGGAATTCTGTAATTTGTGTTACACAATTTGCTTTATAAGTTACACTGGAGGAGAGATTCAAAAGGAACAAAAGGCCTTGTGATAGGAGATGCTGTTTTTGGGAAGGCATACTCAGCTAAGCTGTGAGAAAATATATTGCCCAAGCATTGCAAACAGACAAGGCGTAAAATTCCCCTTGAATAAAAGATGTGGCTCCTACCGAGCACTCACAGGGCTGGCTGTGTACACAGAAGTGGGCTGGCAGGAATGCCTTTACCTCTCTGGGCAGCAGCCACATACTCAGGAGGATGAAATTCAGCAGTAAACAGGGGAGACTGCAAGAGCATTGGCCTTAGTTATGTTTAAAGGTTCAGTGCTCTTGCAGATGTCTTTAGATGCAGTGTGGCTGTAAGGTGGGTGTAGGCAATCTAACAAGTCTCTGTTCTTCTCTGTGCACTCATCTGGTAATTGTACGGGCTGAGCAAGAACCATCTTCCATGTTTTTTTCCTCACATAAGCAACAAATGGGGTCATGGGTGGCAATTGCCAAAAGTAATCTTTCAATCTCTTGTTTTCTCAGTGTGAAAAATGTATTACATTTTTGAAGGGGAAAAAAAAAAAAAAAGAAAAAAAGACAAAGAGAAATGACTTTGCCTGGAACCAAGAATAAAAAAACCCAAAGCCTTTCTTATGAAGTGAACTTGGATAAACAGATCTATTGACTTTAAAATATAATACTTTTGTTCAGAGAGAACAAATGACAAGAAGGGTGTGAGTTCTTTCAAGAAAAGCTCTGTATCTCAAAAAGCTATTTACATTGTCTTAACCTTGATTCACCTCTTTTCTCTGCAGTATTTGTTTTCTTTGCATAAAGCATACGGGGTTCATTGGCAGTCTCCAGAATGGCTATAAAGACATTTCAGCATCACTCTGCAAACAGAGGAAGACTTGGGATGCCACAAAAATACCATAACAACTGAGATATAGGCAGGGTGGGATAATGACTCAGACACATTGCTTTTAAACCAACGTGATCCACAGAGCTGCAGAACTTTGTCCTTAATATCTCATACACAGAAAATAAAGTCACTGTGCATCCAGCCACAGAAAAAGGCAATGTGATCAAAGCTGACCCAAGGATGGTTTTTCCACATGACATCCAAATAAAAGTCATAACTGAGCAACAGAGGAGATGTTTGTGGTCAAGAACTAAGTTCAGCAACCATATAGGATAACAAACTTGTTCAGAGTTAGATTACTGTCATATCCTAGAAGCTTTTCTAGAAGTAATACATCAGAGCTGAAACCAACCTTCAGCCACCATAGATTAACAAGTGTTTAGAGCAGGTTAACCTTCCACACCAGTGTGTGGGGCATTCAGACCAGCACAGGCTGGCAACTGTGCAGGGATAGGTTTTATCAGTAATGAGCATCTTGAAATGAAGACGTCTGTGTGAATGTAAAACTTCTTTAAAGATCTTGGCCCAACCCAGAAAGAAAAAGGAAGGATTCTCCAAGGTACGTTTATTCCTCCAGGCTGTATTGGGCAGTCGCCAGCTTTCTTCACAAAACTGCTGTTTTCCTCATTTTGTAATTGCGATGGGCAGACAGCCACTGCACAGAAGAGAACTGGCACATCCTGAGCTCCATCCGCCCACCCCAGCAGCCATCGTTAGGATGAGCTGGCAGGTGCAGTCACTGTCTTCTGGCACAAATGCTGTGTGACCTCTCTTTGCTCCTTCAAGCTCAGTGCCCTCTCTCAGTCAAATTTTCCAGTGCTATGAGCGGCAGCCTCTAGTTGTTCAGGTGCCTTTTTGCATGAAAGCCTGAAATTTTGCTCTGCCAGCATGAGAAAATTGATTATTTATCCTTCCACTGCTGAGCTTGATCCTGCCTTATGTCATGAGCACCATCAAACCCGTGGGAGCCGGAGCCAGGTCACTGGGAAGTCTTCAATGAATTGGGGTTTTGTGTTACTAAAAAATGGCAGGCAATTAAAAATGAAGGGCTTTGTGCAAACATATTGTTTTTTATCAAATTTAATTCAAGACAAAGTAGGAAGCTGATGAGAAAGGAGGCAGAGAGGGAGTGTATCCCTTTCTGTCTCCCATGCTCTACTCGCCCAGGACAATAACCAGTATCCAGAGCCATCAGCTGCACTACGAGAAGTTATTTTTAAGTCCTTTTTTTGAAGTGGTGTAAAATCTTTCACACAACACCTCAACCAATCTGTCACATGATACCTTAACCAATGCTTTCTACCCTATGAGAGATGGATTCTATAAACTAGTGCCTCAGGCATTCATTCCGAATAAGAAAACACTTCCCATACTTTTTCTGAGGAAAAAAGAAAAAAAAAACACAGTGGTTTTTGATTTCTTTCTTTTAAGGAAGAAAGAAAATGTTGACACCTGCAGATTTCACAGCGTATGACTTGCTGTTTCATTTATCCCTGGTGCTGGTGCACCTGGAGTGATGGGGATGAACCTTTGCTGACTCACTGCCTTATTCTCCAGCCTCTCTGTGACCCAGCTCCAGGACTGCCCATCCATCAGCCCTGGCATATCTGAAATTCCCAAGGTCATTTACAAAGACAAGCCAAAAGTCTGCATTTGATAGCAATTTCTTGTAGTCAATGAATAAAAGTTTGAGTGACTGGGAGACCTGGGTAAGGAATGAAGACTGAACCTATGTTATGCCCTCTGTTCTTATTACTTCATGTCCAGGTGTACACCACTGGAGACTAGAGGAAAAAGCAGAATGCTGACTTGCAAAAACACATTCTTTCCCCTAAAACACGAGGGGTCATGTTTGCTCCAGCATATGGAGCTTCATAGCAATCTAGCATTAGGGGGTTAAAGAGAGGCAAGCCTGTGTCTACCCATGGCTAGCAGCATGTCTTCATCTCCTTGTTGCTGTAACTGGTTAATATAAGCACAGAGCCAGAGAGTATGGTTGCTGTTACCTGCCTGCAAAGCAGCCAGCAAAAAGACCCAAGTCTTCCCCCTCAGTTTGCCCAGGCAGTGTGGCTCATTTGTACATGATGAAGAAAGTTTGACACCTTTTGGTTTCTTGAAGAATGTATGTCAGAGCAATGGGCGAGGAAAGGTGAGGCAGGAAATCTGGCTCCCTTTAAAGGTGCTTTGATAATCTCCTGTACAAAAAGCAAAAGCCCACAGGTTTCTCACATTGTAACATGGAGCATGCACTGCTCGAGACCTACATTTATAGCTCAGTTACTAGGAGTGAAATGTTTTACATGTCTCTGGGGAGACGTGAAAGGAGAGCTGCCCCCAGTGTGCTACTAGAAGCCATGCCAGAAGTTCAAATAAATTTTTTCCAAGACTTTATGATCTGATGCTTGGATTACATTTGTTTAGCTGTAGAGGTGTGAGGTCTGAACAATTTGTCAAAGGAAAGAATAGCCCCAGTTCCACACATGTGTGCATTTGGAGTTCAATTGTGACACTGTGGAAATCCTTTAGGAGGGCTGAAGTAATCAGATACCTTGCACAGGAGAGAAGAGCGACACAAACAATGACAAAGACCCTGGAGTATATGTTATAAGCCACCTTCTCTTCCCTCAAAGCAGACATGAGCTGAACATTATGGATTCCCAGAAGTGAAGGTATCTGTGGTGCTCACCTCATTGCACAAGCATTGTGGGAAAAACTGGGACATTTCTGATGCCACAAAGCAGAGCTGCCATCTCCATCTGCCCTGGAAGACATGACTGGACAAAGTCAGAGAAGCAGAAATGTCAGTCTGGTTCAGTCCATGATAATCCCTCTCAGAGCCCTGTGTGTACTGCTGTGGCAGTAACCCCAGGTCCCCCACCCCTCATCCTCTCCATCACTTCCCAGGGCCTCCTGTCCTCAGACGATCTGTTTTTCCCACCTATCACCCCTAACCAATTTCTTTCTTCCTCAGGTCCCACCATCTTTCTCTCATCAGCCTTCCCAGTACAGGTCCTTCTGCCCACCCACAACATTTCTCACCCTGCCCCAACCCTCCATCACTTCCCACCTACATCAGCCACTTGCATCCACTAATATCCTGCATCTGTCCACTGAAGCGAACCAAATCCACGCCTACACTCACACATATTTTAGGAGCTGAGGAAACCTAGACGTGGGCTCACAAAAAATCTGGTGGAAAATGACTCAAGGGCAGAAAAAGACAAACGTAAGAAAAAGATGGACATATGGTAGCCCTAATAAAGGGTGATAAAGTCTCCTGAAATTGTTGGAAAGATTCCCACTTAATTAACCGAACTTTGGACCAGACTCCAAAGCAGATCACTTTCCAAAGTTGAGATAAGTTCCTGGCTCCCATTTCCAGCTCTTGCACTTAGAGTACTCGACATGGCCCATCCTTCTGCTTTTATTAATATTAGGGAGTCACTCATTTGTAATTCTTCTGGGACTGGAGCTCACTTCCCGTGTCAGGATGCAGATCATTTATAAGGCGATAAGGGGCTATATTAACATTGAAACAGGGAAGATGTACACATTTTTTCTCAAGATACTTTTTATCATCAGTAAATACAGCAGAAAATCTGGCTTCACTGCCCTTTGCTTTCACACTGGCCATAAAACCCAACATTTATTAATACAGTGTGGTGTCAGGTCCAGAACGCAGATAGATAGAAGATAGAAGAAGCTGTAGGTGCTCAGTATTTTTGAAAATGCTGCTTTTACAAACCTATTTACAATTTTTTAATTGCTACAAGTGCCAACAGTATATTTGTACTTTATCTTGAGGAATTTCCGCCTAACACCATCCACCCAAATGCCTCAGTTCTCTTGTTTTCATTTGAAGAACAACAAAACATATAGTTACCAAGCACATGACAGGACTTTGTGATGGATTAGCTTCATTTCACGGTCCAAAAGTAGCTTGTAGATGAAAAGCAAATGTGAAAAGGCATTCAGTCAGTAAACTCAAAATTTTCACTCTAATTGCACTGTCATAGTCCATGCCTTATCTATTGAAAGGAGTGGTGAATGTGAATGTATTTAAATGACCTGTTCTCTCTAAAAAGAAAACCTCACTTATTAGGAAGGAAAATATCAAATTAATCTTCCAGGGAAGGCAGTTTTAATGACCTAATCCAGTTATCCACAACAGATTTTGGACAGGGATGGTTCACAGCATTTGGACTGTTCTTTGGTTCATATTTTAGGAGTCTTTAATATCTTGGTAGTAGATTTAACTCTACAATGCTCTACAGTTATGATCAACTCAGAGATGATGGTGAAGTGAAAAGTCAAATTGCAGCTGATGCTTCCACAATGAAACAGGGTCAAGGACTCAGTGGGTCAGACCTACAGCACAGCAACTCTGAGAAGCATCCCCTGCTGGGGGAGCAGAGCCTAGTGGTGATCCCACCTCAGCCCTTGGGGCCCATTGCTCATCACCTATTTCCCTGGAAATGAAAGAGCAAGATTTGGGATGTCTGGATCATAAATATATATATATATATATATATAGGAATGTGACTTTCAAAAAGTGGTCAGCACTCATATCTAAAAATAGAGGCACTGGAAATCACTGGTGACTTTTGACAGCCTTGGCCAAAATCAACTATTTTTAGCCCATCTGTTCCCTCTGATCTCAGTTCTCTCAAGAAGAATGTATATTTTGGGGGAAGGGGAGGAGGCAGAGGTTCTTGTCACGGAATGAATTAGTCACCAGTAGTCTACGTTGAAACACTTTCATACCAAAAGCGCTAAAAAATGACAGAACCACTTAATTTCTTTAAATGCATGTGAGAATGTTGCCAAGTTTTGTGAGCAATTAAACTTAATGCAGGATAAGATGGCAGGGATGAAGGATAATTATATGCTCTCAGAAGCCTGGTCTTTTTATAAATGAAATGGCCTCAGGGAGTTTTCCAGCAACATTTGGGCTCAGCCTTTTTGTTCCAACAAAGCCAATTGCCAGAAGTGGCTCTGCAGTGGGCATATGTGACACGATTTCTAATGAATTCCCTGTCAGATTCTTATTTAGTTGCCCACCAACCCTGTCAACAGTTGGGCTTTTGTTTTGTTATTTTGTGCAATTAACACTTGCCTAATACGTTAACATTCCTGCATACCTGTACCCTTAGTAAGCAAAGAATTCGTTATAATGGACACTAACAAATTTATCTGAAAAAAAAACACAAAACTGTTGAGGAGATGGTATTACAGATGCACCAATAGCACCAATGAGAGCACCGCCCAGACATCTGAGGTGTTTGTTAGTTCTTAAGAGATGCTCAGTGCAACCACTGCCTTTACCGAACATCGAGACTGAGTTCACTCTTGCTGGAGCGATGCAGGCACAGATACCAATTTGCCCTTGCACGAGTTATTGCTGGGCACATAACAGTGAGAGTATGTGCAGGTACCATCCTGTAGCAGTATCAGAAAGAAGCTGCTCTGCTGTACTTTCTATCACACTGCAAGTGGAAATTTCAGGAGGGGGTGGGTTGTGATAAAAGTCATGAATTATTGAAATAATGTAAGAACGAAGGATTAACAAACTAAAAATGGATAAATCTCTTGGCTCACTCATTTCAAATTTGCTATCCAGCTTCCAGTCTGACAGGTTGCCAAACACAACCTTAGGCCAGACAACAGATAGTTGGTTCCAACAAAAGGAGGGGGTATTTATAAGCAACTTATCTGACAATGTAAAGAAAAATGATTTCTATTTTTTCATTATTTCCATTTTCAAATCTAATAAATCTATCTTATGATATTTTGGCACAATTTTCTCCATGTAATACACTTTACTTGCAACTAGCTTCAAAAATATTTCTTTAGCACATTCCAACTAGCTGCAAGACTGGTAATCTTACAGACGTTTTGCTTTTTATGGTTTCATTATTTTTAGTTGAATTGCTGGTCTTATTCTTGGGAGCCTGTTGGATCCTGATGATGCTTGCATTTGCTGTTGGGAATATGGTGCAAGCAGCACTGAACTGGATGACATTTACAAAGGCTCTAATAGCTTTGCTGCTGGCGAAGAGCTGAGAATGTTTTTTTCCCAACCCCACCTACAGACTTCAGGACCTAACAAGCTCTGGAACAAATGTTGAATTTCAGTTTTGTTTAAAAAAAAAAATAAAAAAAATAGATCTTTATCTATTGCTGGAAATCCCTCCAGCACTTTAGGAAAAAAAAATACATTTATATGTATATATATATGTGTATATATATATATATATATATATATATATATGGTTATATCTGATGCTTGCGTTTGTTTTGCTGAAGGTGTATCAGTATGACTAGTTCAGTGGTGCCACTCCATACCATAACCACCTCCTACACTGCCATGTAACTGACACAGCCATACCACCTGCAGCAAGGATTTGCTACCTTGCATAAGCCTGGCCAGGGTACGGCAGTGTATCCAGGTTAAATGTGCTGCACCAGGAAGATGCTCAATGCAGCCAGGGAAGCCTTCTTTCCATGTGAGCTCCAGAGATAAATGTGGGTCTCATATGTGAATTAGCATGCAGCAAAATGCATAAATTGGAAGTCTTTTTACTGGTTACTGACATAACTCACAGCAGAATGCTGAACATTAAAAACAAATACTTTGGTTTCAGGAAAGAAAATGGATCCACAACAAATGGTGTAGTATTGCTTAATGGTTTCCTGACAAATCCCTGTCTCTGCTCTGGAGCTGTGAAAACAAATGCAAAGGCTGCTCTTGTTTCAGCCTCAGGGGAAACCTGACAGGTGCAGTTAGTGAGCTGCTCGGGATGATAAAAGTCATAGGTTCAATATGCTACTACAGCAGGCATCATGTGCAGCTTGGACCCTTAGCTCTGTTAAGGGCTGTCTGTAAAACTGCCATAAAAGGTGAGGTGCTGCACTGTGTGCATGGTCCTTGCATGGACTGAGCTCCCATGGAAATGCAGAGACAGGAAGGGAAGGCATGAGGTGCAAGCCCCTGAGATGATGACAATGCAGAACTTGGGCCAGCCTGATCAGAGGGTGAGGAAAATGGTTCACACAGGAAGCTTGGACCTGGGAATTGGGTTTCTGTGCATTTTCTTCTTTGCAGAGGTTTTATAGTTTGCTAGGACTCTCAAGACAAGTTCAGCCATGGGTCAGTCACAACACAAGGTTTCTGCTTTCTTAACACCATATTCCACAGTAATTTCTGCCCCACACACAGTCTTTGCTGTTTGAAGGCTGGGATACTGGGTAAAGTTTTATTGGTTCACTGAAAAATCCTACAGAGCCAAACAACTCAAACCAACAACCTTGAAAATCACTTGCTCTCCTGTTGACTCCAGCAGGACAGAGCTGACAGGGAGTGCCCAAAGGAACCTCCCATCCCTTCCTCTGCAGCCGTCCAGTCCAAATTACTGTACTGAGGTCCTTCCTCATCACTTGCCTGCCCTGCTCTTTCCCCACCATCCCCAGGCAGCATCCTGCAGCTGTGCCTCACCTCTGGGAAGCTTTCTCTGTTGTCTTGCCTAAAGCTCTCTAGCTGTAGTTTAAGCCCTTTGCTTTTTGCCCAATCCTCTCAGGCACAGAGGAAGGCTTTATATGAAAATACTTCATAAATCGATAGAAGGCAAGATGGAGCCACTCTGCTTCCATAGTTACTTATTTATGTTTAGCCAGAAATAGAGAGGATTTATTAGCTTCCTCGGTGTGGTTCGAATAAACCACACAGAAGAGCAATAACTTTCTACAGTGTGCTTTAGGGAAAAGCAGTTTCATGCGATGTAAAGTGGTGACTTCAGGACACCTGTTAAACCTGGAGGTTCTACCATTGCTTACAGCAGAGGCTGGATTTCATTCAGTGACTGGCAGCTTTCATCTTCACATCTTTGTCAGCATCCATCACTCATCCATCCGGAGAGCATCTCAATGTTTCCCAGATGGGTGCATGAAACAATTGTGAAGCCTCCAGTAGATCTTGCTGAGCTGTGGACTCTTCACCTCCCTTAGGGGAAAAGATCTTAAAGCAAGGTTATATCATGCTTGTTTGATTTGTCTGATCTTGACTTCAAGTAGAGAAGAAAGAGATGAGAATGTAATTCTCTCACAATGTAAACACAGGCTTGAAGGAAGAGAGAAAGAAATACAGATTCTGGAAGAGGTGGAGACTTATGTGGAGCACTGACAGCCTCAGCCCCATCCATCCATCACCCCAGGCACAGACCAAAAGTCAGTTCATCACAAAGGTTTATTCATGTCAAACAGTTCTAGATCCCAGCAGGAGTGATGGGACCCGCACTGAGCAGAGGAGGGTTGAATCATCTGAGCTTATCGCACAAAGGTTTCAGAAAGTTCACATTTCAGAGCCCCAATGCATTTTACAGCTTACTTGAAGGGAAAGGGCTGAAACATCCAATATATCTCCCATAGGCTGACAATCCAGTAAACACTCCTGCAGGATAACGGTGATCCTTGGAACAATGGAAACATTTTAGTTAGAAACTGTAGAAGTTACAAGGCAAAGATTTATGTGCTGTGGGGTAAATAAATATTCAGTTCCCATTAATGTTAATGGGAGTTAAGTGGCTAATTCCCCACACATTATGCTGAAGATTTACTTCTCTGTGTTTTATAGAATAAATGAATTTATAGTCTTCCTGGAGGTTAGACCTGAGAAAAACAAAGAGCTCAGAGTTTACTCCGGTTTTATGAGGTCTTTTTTTTTAAGGGAGGTTTATTCCCTGAACAGAAGGAAAGGTTAGGAGAGCACAGAGTTAGAGCAATCCCCCCCCTCCACGGGATGCCAGTGAGATTTGTGGCAAGACATTTCATCCAACCCACAGACAGGGAGGCACAAAAAGATCCACATAAAATGTCTTAATAACAGAAGCCGGAAATTTGTAACAATAATAAAGGGTGACATTTATACAGAGCCTTTCATCCACACATCTACAAGCTGGATTTTGCAGTCAAAGGCACTCACAAAATATTCTTGCTTGTGATTTCACATGAAAAGGGCAAAATGCATCTAGAAGGCTGACTTCAGACTTAGCAAAACACAGCCAACATGGGGGTAGCTGTTTAATGCCTCTGGAAGGTAGTTAAGCATGCTTCTGTGTAAGCCTAGAGCATTCTCATTAACTTCAACAGATTTTCAGTGGATTATACTAAAAAAAAAAAAAAGCCTATGTACTTTAGTGGAAAACAAATAATAGAGAAGAAAAAAACATGGACTTCAAAGACCTGTGCTGGTGCATTAGGGCCAGATCATAAAAAAAACCTACCCAACTTTGTAGCATTATACAGTTCAGGTAACCTGCTCACAACCTTCTGCCAGTGGATCATTAGACTCCATTGCCTCTCTGGGTTTTTTATTACTTCATGAAGAAGAGCAATAAATAATGTCATGTCGTTACTGGAAAAGCACCTACAGGATACAGAACAAATATTAATTGTGTTCAAAGTAATCTGGTCAGGTAGTATGCGAGCATCCTGGAGAGATGATGGACAGGTCGCCAAAGAAATCTCTCCATTTAAAAGAGATAACTGTCTCAACACACTTGTTTTTGCTGGCTCCACGTGAATAGAATTGTGCCTGCACAGATTACTTTTACATTCTCTTCTTCTCCATGGGGAGAATACCTTGTCTTTTAAGGCCATTTGGTTGTGTTGATAATTTTTATTCTTTACACTAGGCTGTTAGCCAAGGCAAATGTTTGTGTTGTTTTAAAAACTTGAAGTGTATCACTGTGGGAAATTTAAAATATACAGATAACTTCAGAAGGCATTTTTGGGAAAAAAAAAATATGGTGATAATATCCCATGCTATTTCACTTCTCTTCCATTAGTTTTACATGGAGCAGTGTTCAGTGCCGTCACAGACTGTTTTCCTGTCCTCCTCCCTTCTCATTCCAAATATATGAAAATACTGATGTGATACTAATTGGACTGAGCCACCAACATTTCTGTAGCAACACAACTTAGAAAGCAAGAAGCTAAAATAAAACATTATATTTATCTTTGAAGGAATGTTTAAAAAAATGTAGCTGAAATATGAAAAACACTTTTGATGTGCTTGTATATTAAATATTAGCACTAAACAGGACTCAAAGCGGTAACAGAAGTACATGCAAAGTTTAATTGAAAATGACAAAATTAAATAAGACACAGCCCCTGTGTTCACATGGAGAACATTTGTCTCAGTCAAACGCTACCAGCGCTGCATACCAGCTCTGTGCTGTGTGCTGCAGAGCACGGAGGGACTCAAATCAAAGAGATTTGAAGTTTGGCTGGGGAAGCCTGCCTCAGACTAAGTAAAACAAAGTCAGAGAGCTGAAAATAGGGCTGTTAGGCACCAACTGAGAGAAATGGGGGAAGGAAGAGGATGAAGGTGTCCAGGAACTCTGCAGATCCACACACCCTGTCTGCAGCACCCAACCCCAAGAGGAGCTCAGGAGGAGCCGCACTGTGGGGTCCATTCATCAGGTGGCTGCCAAGACCCCCAGATGTCCTCAAGCTAACAGTGCTCTTGGCACACACTACATGGACACAAATCTATCTACCAGCTTGTTCACATGAGTCACCATAACCTCAGAGCTGCCTTCCTTTTCCAAGACACACACACACAGGCACAAGTCCCCACAGGTTTGTTGTTTTAGGAGCAGATGACATTAAAGCAGCATTGAGTTGTATAATGTATCTTTAATAAGCATGTGCTTTCTATTTGTCACTGCTTAAACTCTACTTTTACGCCCCAAGCTCAGAAGTCTTGCTGGAATCTGCGAAATATTAACTGCAGAAAAGATGAAGGGAGTTTGAACACTCCCTGGGCTGGGGAGAGCGGCTGGTAGGGTGGCTGGGCAGGGAAGGAGTCAGTTTGATGGAACTGAAGGAAATAGTAATCAGGACTTTAGTAAGAACGCTCTTCCTCTAGTTAATGTATTTTCTTAAACAAAGAGCAGGAAGTTGTAACAGAAAGCGCCTCTGTGCTCCTCCGAGGTCTTTGGGCAACCAGCTCAGCACAGATGGGGGCAAATGGGAAATACCTCCCTTACACACACAGCCACGGGCATGCTCCCTGCAGTCCCTTCTTTTCCCACTCCAGGGATTCTTTTCCTCTTCCGTATGCCTTCTTAATGGATGACCTGTTGCTGGAATAAAAAGAGAAATGACAGCGTTTCCCCTTCTCACCGGGCACCTTCCCCCAGCCCTCAGCTGGCTGCAGGAGCTGTGAGCAGTCACCAGCACAGCCAGGGTCACGCATGCTGTCTAAGTGCCAGCAACCAGAAACTTTAAATAAAGTGCTGCTGAAGTAACTGTGCAAATATCTTTCTCACAATAATCTGCTTGCTGTCTTTCATGTGTTTGCTAATGATCTTTACCTCCTGTGGAAATTCAATGGGCTCTAGCTGTACAGTTTTCCAGCATTTGAAATATCTTAGTTTTGCTGGAAGGGGAGCTGCTGTTTGTTTTTCTGTGGTGAATTTTGTTTTTATTGCTCTAACTGCAGCTTCAGAAAATGAAATATCTGTCAAAACAAATCAGGAGGAGGAATGCTCACAAGTTACATTGTTGGCACCGCGCCGCAACATTAAATGTTCATCATCTCCTTTTTTTTTTTAAATGCTGAACATGGTTAAAATGAACCTCGAGATCAAAAAATTAGAAGATATCCCACTAATTATATGTCAGTATGCAGTGAGCCTCTGAAGTGGGACTGAGGATATACTTATTTGTCTGATGTCAAAGCCTGAGGGCTTCTCCGCTTTGGTGCTGCTGCACCATTCTGAGCACGTTCCATCCCCACTAATGGTGGAGGAGAGAAGAGGAATCCCAGGTTTGAAATTAAGTGCCATTGATGATATTAATCATATCACTGGTGCCAATACCAGCTGTGTTTACCAGTGGGAAGGATAACACCAGTTCTCATGGGGGTACGTAGGCAAAAAATATAAGCGTGAAAAATATTTGAAGGTCCAGATCCCAACAGAGGTTCCAACATATTCATGAAAATACTTACGATGAAAGTAATTTCCCAGCAAGGTCTGTTAATGTGAGTAACAGCAATCACCAATCAAAGAAGAGTTGTGCAAAGAGAGGTGTGCTCTGGTTTGTGTGTCACCAGGCAGCACACACAAATGGCAATGAGCAAATTCAGAGTCCCGGGCTGAACAGGTGGCCTCAGAGAAACGTGGATAAAAACCTTTCTAAACAAAAAATAAATAGAAAGCACAGACAGGCTACCACGTTTAATATTTTCCATATGCAGCTGCAGAATCACAAAATCCAGAGATTAATAAGGGGGAAATTATTCCATGTCAACACCAGTGAAAGTTTTAGAGCCCAAAATACTCTTGAGTCTGAGTTCAGCCATGAGGATATTCCCTCAGTGAAGAGCAATGATTCTCAGGTAATAAAATAATGGGAAGAATAATGCCTTGCACTTACACAGTCCTGCATGGGAAGTGGCAAATAAGGACAGTGGTTGCATCTGTGTAGAAATAAACTCCAGGCCAGGCTCAAAGCCAGCTCTGCTGTTCTTCTGTTACTGCAGAAGCCTGAGCCAGCTCTGGGGTGAGCCACCTGGCACATCACAGAGGGGAGAACTTGGTGTGCTCTCTACACGTTTCAGCACTCCTACAGCATACACAGAGCCCAGAGCTCTCTCTGCCAAGCTCTTTGCTTCCTTCTGCCCCATCTGCCTGTGGGATGGTGCCGTGCAATTGATGCTGGCCAGACAAGATTAGCAGAGATCTTTTGTAGAGGGTGACAGCATCATCTGCATCCCAAGACAGACCGGATTTGTCTTTGTTTCAGGCTGAATTTAATCCGTGTGCAACAAAATGAATGCGAGGTTTGGGGAGTTAGGAGACATTCCAGCCTTCAAGACTAGCTCAGGACAAACAGCTAAATTCCGTGGTAGCCACAGGGACTCCTTCTATCTAGGTTTATAGGGCAGGCCTCAACTCTGGACAGGTTCTGTCATTCAGCAGCATAAAGGAAGGGAGCAGCTGACATGAGGGGCTGCACATCACTATTCCCAAACACATTATGTGGGCAGAAGGCTCCGCTGGGACACACTGAGAAGACTGATAGAAAATGTTTGATCTAAGAAGAAGAAGTATCTTTTTTTAGTTTGTGGCACTTTTTCTTTCAAGTCCCATTAATGAGATTTCACATGCCTTTAGATGATGTTTCATTGTGATTTTTAAATATTTAATACCGTTGTTAATCAGTATATATGCATGGATCTGATACGATTAATTCCTATCTTTGCTCCTGTGGATTTTATTAATTTTAGTTAGCATAAAATTAGATTTTAAAAAGCCACCATTAAATTTTTGAAGCAGTCCTCAGAGAGTCACCCTGTGAATGCAACCAGCTTTGAGCCCTTTCATCCCTTTATAAGGAGCGCTGTAAGGTCTTTTGTTTTATTCATGAAATGTCACGCTGTTCAATATTGCAGCACTCCATCACGTAACACATTCAGTTCTGTAGTAGTAAATCCCTTTATGTTTCTACATTGTATTCCAATTTGCAATATTAACGCTGCAAGTAACATATTGTGACAACTGAAACTTTCAGAAGAGCATACAAGTTCCATTCCAGACACCCGCTGTCATTCCTAGTAATGGGTATCCAATCTGAATGTATGTTTCTAGCAGACTGTAACAGTATGACTGTTAAAGTACCAGTGGTACTTGTGAAACCACAAATACGCAGGTAATCTGCTGTGAACAGTAAAACATTCCCAAGAACTTTGACTTTTCCTCTTCAGATCTTAATTTCTTGCTATTCTCTAAAAAGGCATAACCATAACAACAATAATCTTAACGATGTCAGAGTAGCTGTTAAGTGTCTTCCAGTCATACAGTGCTGCGTGACCGGATTTCTGAATGTGGCAGAACAATTCATTGTGCCAGCATTGTCTGGAAGGACCCGAGAATTTGATGACTAAGCCATATCATCAACAGGCAACTTTGGGTATAGCCCTCAAACACTTCAGAGGTTTTCACTTCTGGTGGCACATAGCTGCCACCAAGGTCCACAGGGCTCAGCTACATCTCTGCCATGAGCCACTTCCATCAATTTCCTTTGGGCATTGATGTTTCCGGTATTTAATTCTCTGTTTTAGGTGTGTCAGAGCAGATGGCAGTATGGTATGCAGGTTCACTGTTCTCAGCTGGCACTGCCGCAACATATGGCATGGTTGCAAGGCCACAGGGGTGCCCAAAGTAAATGATCAGGGGTTATGTCCAGGGATCAGGGTTTACACATTTCTTTTGCATCAGAATGGTGTTCCTAGCAAGCCAACACTCACAGAAGAACCACCTCCATTGACCCAGTTCAGCCCTCAACTGCACCATGCTGCACACATGGATTCTGCTTCCCTGCAGCTTAACAGAAGCTGGACTGAAAGGGTTTCCAGCATGACTTAGGACTGCCTTGAGGTTGGCACAGCAGAGCCCTGCTGCAACCAGCTGCTGGCCTGGCTGCTGATTGTGCCATTGCCCATGTGTGACAGTGGGGACAGGCAGATCCATCCAAGCCAGCACTGCTCCACCCTGCCTGTACAGGACAGGACAGTCCTCAATGGCTCTACCTCAGTTGCTTTCTGCTGCCTCAGCAGAGAAAGAAACCTACTAGCTGGACCAAAGTCCAAGGATTTAGTCCATAAATCTCAGGGCTTTGATTAATTCCTTTCCTTTTTCTTCTTCTTATTTTTTTTTCCCCTTTGCAGATGTTAACATTTTCCAAGCAGTTATATGCTATGTTGGTGAAGTGCAAAGAAAATAGAAACCACATCTGAAATTATACAAAGGATAAAGTAGAATAGTATACATTAGAGAACTGCAGCAGCCAAGATTAGATAAGGGGCATATGCCTGGTGCTGGATCTGAGAAATGAGCAGGAATGCAAATGACATTTTTAGCATGTGTTTCTGACATTGCGTCTCTTTGACTCAGAGGGGAAATATGTTGTGCACTAATACTGACATTTTATTCCCTGATCCATCAAGTGAAAACATATTGGCAGAGGCAGGATAATGCCATTTTACCAACTGTGCAATTTTCTTCTTGGTAGAAATAGATTTATTGTGTCTTCTCCATCAAAACTGATAGCATCCAGCACACACCCACCTACCTCTCACTGCTTCTATCATCTGACATCTCTGTATAAACAGACAATGATTTGAGAAAAGTATGTGGCAGAAATGAAATCACTTTGCATTACAGAGGGTGCTAAGCTTTGAGGCTGTTCTTTGAGACAGGTATAACAAAGAAATATACCAGGCATCTGAAATCTGCTTCTTTTCTTTTTAAAACTTAACAACTCAGGAATACAGTGATAGCGGTGATGGTGGAATGACACATGAGATGTGCTTAGGTTAGTTGTTCAGAAAAGTTTTATTGTGGAGATACTAAATGCTGTTTGAGAACTCATTCATCTGAGCTTTTTCTTGATTGTTAGCTGGAATGTGTCACTACAGCTCAGAGAAAGGTGGAGTCCTTACTGAGACCTGGGATTCTGAGCCCCAATTGCATCTGAATGAGCCATTTCACTAGAAATGTTAGAGACCTGTCAGTCAAACTAAGCAAGTGCATCAGTAATGTCCTGAGAACATGGCAGCTGTGTGCAAAGCTTCATTTCTACTCTTGAAGGGCTCTTTAGGACTGGAGGAGGCATGCTGTAGGTGCCAGCTCCATCCCTTTGAGTCACCCTGTGGAGGAGCCTGTCCATCTGTGGGTGTATGCAAGATAGATATACTATTTTAGCGGCTCGTGTTAAAGCTCAGCAGAGAATCCTCCTATGCATACAGACATTTCTCGTTCAAACAACAGCTGAATGACTTGTCAATTTCTGCAATTCTTTCTGCATCGTTTCCAGTCATACCACATACAGCCTCAGTTGTTTGGAAAATTCAAATGAGATGTGCAGAGAAACACATACAGATAGATATCTGTGCCAGCTGTGCAACAACGGAATAACACAGTCAACCCTGTGGCACTTTTCTTAGCCCATTCCTCTCTTTAAATTCTCATTTTCATAGCTGTATTATTCCTTCGCAAGAAAAGAAATGACTGCCATGGCACATGGGGTTCCTTAACCTCACCTGTGCGATGCTCATCTGATGATGTTTCTGATAGCAAAATCCTTGAACCGGAGCACATGAGCTCCTCTGTCTTCTCAGCAAAGGGAATCAACACATATTTTTGTGAGGCTGCATGCTCCCACATACCGAGAGAAATCGTGGTGCTGCTCTTGTGTGTATGTGTCTTATAAAAGAAATTCTTCTGTCAAATGAATTCCACAAATTATAGCCTAAGGCATATGAAAGATCCAGATCCCAACTCAGATTTCAATGCAAACACAGTGTGCTCAAAGATCTTGGAACTAAAGCTGATTATACCCTACTGCAGTGATCACTGCTTCGTTAAAAATACAGCAAGCTGGTTAGAATCTTTTCACTGAAAAAAATTTCCAAAGCAAAAAATGGAAGTTGGATCAAATACAGCATTAGGAAAAACATTATTTTTTAATTATAAAAAAAAATATGTCAAACATGTCTCAGATTATTTTTGTATTAATTATATTTGCAATTGAAGCAGACTTAACATTTACATTTTGTTGCCTTTAGAATCTCTTAGCAAAGAGTCCAAGTGAAAAACATGTAAACAAAAAATGGAGCTTATAAATTCATGACAATGGGATTCATTCCTACTTGTTGAAGCACAAGGTTTAGACACCAGCTTGGTCTTTAAAAGTGTAGGCCCAAAATAATGCCACCTCTGTGTCAAACTGCATACAATCATTGTTGATATATATATTGCATAAATGACTGCTATTACAAACAGTGCATGTGTATTATAAATTAGATGGATTAACCTCAAATCCACTTGTTATAAGCACAAAATTACTGGGATACATTTGGAAGATAATTTCAGGTTTTCATTTTCCCTATGGTATTAATCCCTCTCTCTGCTTCTCTCATTATTACCAAATTAAGTTAATCAGCCTATAGACAGAAAAAAACTATCACAAACTGACTCAGCTGGTAACTAATTTAAATAAGTTATTTCAATTCTGAGATTAATCAGTATATGAACTATTTTTTTTCTAGCTCAATTTTCTTCATGGTTAGAAGATGCACAGAATTTCAATGTCCATTTCAGAATCCCTTTAAAAACTGAACACCAGAGATCACATTTTCCAGACTTACCAGGCCTGTCTCTTCTAATTAATGATGGGGTGCACCAAAATATATTGCTGTCTATTTTACAAAGTGTTTCTTGAAGTTTGGCTTGTATGACTGCCATTGGCTTCCACAGCTGTTGCCACAAAAACTCCAAATCGTCGTAAAATTCTAGATATATGTACAACAGAATAAAGGCAGGGGCTGAAAATACCACACTGAGAAATGAATATGCCTAACCGGGCTTGCCACCACTGCTGTGTACCAAAGGCTGCTCCTCCAGCCTGAGCTCCATCCAAGAGAAATGGCGGTTACACGTCCTTGTGCCATTTAATCCTCAGCTTGGAGCTCAGCAGCGGAATTAGCAAAAGTGCCTTTTGAATCTATTTAGCAGAGCTGAGTGCAGTGAGTCATTTTGCAGGAGAAGTCAAAAGCTGATCAGCTGAGAACAGCTTTTGATCACATTCCCTTCTGTGAACTTCCACTGGCCATGTTCCACCTGCACGTCTTGGCATCCCTGCAGGGTAACTAGTGACCAGTGGAAGCTGGTAACATCTACAAGAGCAACGTGCCATTGCAGATTCATTTGCTTGTGAATCTATTTGTAAATGAGTTTTGTTTAAAAACGTCCAGCTGCTGAAACTTGGCAAGAGGGCTGCTCCACAACACCAGCACTAACTCAGCTGTCACTCTGGATACAGAGCTTTTACACAGTGTGACATTTCCACTGATGGATGATGTACCCAACCATGGTGTCTATGTAATAAATGCATATGAGTGAGTAAGCACATATCATTCCCAAACAAAAATAATGCCTAGAGGACAAAAAATCAACAAACACGTTAGGGAAGTGAAAGGTCGCCAGGGAGGAGTGTTTTTTTCATTAACCCTTTAAGTACTGATCAGCTTTAAAATGTAGATAGTTAGTCAGTGTATGGAGAGCTAAAGGTCTCCCTTTGCCATCTTCCTTTTCACCCATAGCAGCATCGAACACCAGTGTAAGCCAGGATTTCTGATATCACAAAATGTCATATGTCTTCTTCCAAGAATCCCAGAAAACACTGACCACAGTGGTCAAGATCTGAAAGATTCTTTCCTGTGGGTTTCAGCATCAGTTTCTCTCACTGAGCTGTTGTACACAGCAGGGATGTAGCAGCATTACACCTCTGTTAGTACACACACAATTTGATTCAGCTAGTGCCTACTGGCCTTATGGAAATGATCCACAAAAGGCAAATATATGCTCCACTGGGCAAAACCTTGCTCAGCGTGTGCATAATACCACTCACGACACTGGACTGCTTTCTCGTTCCTCCAAGTCCCTTTGAGTTTGTTCTACCTACGCAGCACAAGCACCCATGTGCTATCTGCATGCCATTTCAATGGTTTCTAAGGGAGTGGCAAGTTCTTTCCTTTCTTTCTGCTTTCCTCTTCCTCATCCATCTGGGAGAGGCAGGAAGGGAGCAGCAGGACAACAGCAAGGTGAGCACAGAGCTCCTTAAGGCATAGGAGCAGTGCTTTCTGCAGTGTGCTAAGCCCCAGAAAGCTCTCTCCAGCCATCAGGTGGTCCAGGATCCAAAATCCAAGACTCACTGAAAAGGAGAAACAGGCTTTCTCTGTTCTAGTTCAACACCATTTGGTGTTTTCTCTTACAGGCTGTTCTCTCCACCTCACTGCACAGAGTAAACACCCCAGAGTATCCTGTTCAGAGCCACTTCCTTACCCTACATCCCAGTGGATGCAGCTTCTGAAAGGAAGCAGAGTCGGCAAGGACAGAGTGCTTTTGGGAATCATTCCCAGCATATGGAGACTGCAGTCTGCAGCAAGAAAGGGCAGCTCCCTCAGCAAGTGGAAAATGGGCTTCACCTCCCTGTGGTCTCCCTGTGGTTTGCTTCCCTTGCGATATTATTTTTGAATAGCAGGCAGGAGCTTGGTGTCTCTTGCTCTGTTTAGTACATCCAATAACCAAACCTGGCCCGCTTCTGGGTGGTCCTCGTGAAATACCAGAAAACCACACAAAGGCCATGTGATTTAATAGACATAAGAAACAGAGGAATTGCTTTGACAGATACCTCAAAATCAGTTTTTCAAGAAATGAGATGTTTCAACCAATATGTCCATTCCATTTGTGTTTTTTCCCCTATTTCTTTTTCTCTTTCTTTGCCCTTTGTTCTTCATTCTGATAAACCAGCCTGGAAAATGTAGATCACTGATGTGTTGATGCTTGACTTGGTCTTAGGCTGGGAAATAATACACACAGTGCCTTCCAGGTTAAAGAATTCAGATCCCAGTCACTAGGCAGACTGGATCACTTCAGGATCAAGAAAGAGGAAGGATACAAAGAGCCAGCCATGAAAGCACAGACATAAGCATGATTTCCTTTTAGTTTCCTGTGTACTTTGTGGCTAGAGCTACTATTGATTCCAGAACCTGCATGTTCCTGGGCAGCTCACCTGCCCTCTCTGCCAGCAGACTGCCCTGGCACCAACAGCTGCAATCACAACTCGGAGCACAGCCCTGCTCTTCTGCACCAGTTCCCACATCTTCCCATCCTCCAGATCTGCTCTTCAGATGTATCACCCATAGAAGCTGAGCTGGTGGATTGAGCAACACTAAAGAGAGGGAAATAACCCAAGTTCTTCTGGACCAAGCAGGACATGGAACCAGGAGCAGAGGCTGCTTGCAAATCAACTTGCTCTGCTCCTCAGTCCCTGGCAGAAGCAGGGCACCAGCCAGCTCGTTCCCTAACAATGCTGAAGTCAGAAGGAAAATAAGAATTTTATCTCAATCCCCAACGCAGTCCTTGCCAGCCGTTAATGATGTGAACTTAACTGACATTTTTCCATTCAAAACTTTTTACAATTGTATTGCAGATATACACAGTAATTTCTGGAGAGGATAGGAACCCAAGTCTCTTCAGAAGGAAATAACAGGCCGGCCAGAAACTGTAGTAAATTCTTATTCTGCTAGCAATCAAATTAATAACCATTCGGAGTACAAAAGCTCTTCTTTCCTAAGGGTCTGATCCAAATCATGTTACATCAGATGGACTCTTTTTTGTTCCAGTTGCTTGTACCTAATCGAGCATCTCTGCTCTTAATTGTCACTGCTCTGATGTAATTAATTGCTGTCAGATTAAAAATACTGGTTTGATTCATGCTGACATTAATATTAATCATTCTTGTCTCTTCTCATAAACACAGGCCCTAACTCAAGTATCACAATTTTGCACAGCAAACACAGCCAGAAACACGATAAAGGAGAATTTCATGATCAGAAGTTGGCTGATCCAGGAACAAAGCATGGCAACACGACCAAAGCAGAACAGTGTGATTGATTTTCCTGCTCCTTCACTTCCAACCACTGCAATTCCTGTGAAATCTGTCTTGAGACAATGGGATCCCATGAAGGGACAGGAAGGAGGCAGCACTGAAGGGGACAGGCATCCTCCTTTTCCTCCTGGCATGGATACACATGTGGATGTTATGCTCCCTGGATGCCATGCTATTTCCTTATGATACAGTAACCCACTCCCTGACCCTCCTGAAGCCTCTATCCCAGCATGACCTGGCAGGTTGCAATCCTTCTGGCTTTCCTTTGCTATGTTACTTTCTCACAGAACTGCCTCTGCTCTCTCAGAAAGTAAATAACGTGAAAAAGACTGTTCTCTTTGTGTTCAGCTAATGAGGGAAGTGGACCAGGTGGGGACTCAGGAGATCTGAGTTCAGTTCCCCACACTGCCACAGGCTTCCTGTGTGACTGCAGCTTCCCACACAGCCTTTCAACATTCACCCAGTCAGAAAGGGGAAAAGAGAGCAATTCTGATTTCAAACAGCAAGCCCATGATGCCAGAACACCAGTCATCAAAGGAGCTGGCCTCCAGCTGCTGGATGAGAGCATCAGTGACACCAACACGCTGCTGCCTGCATGTGGCTGTGTGCAATCAAGGTCACAGTCTGACTAGAGCTCAGTGTCACACCATCCCTACTTCCTTACAGCTGGAAAACTCCACTTTAGTATTCCTTCAATGGTTCAGTATCTGTTCCTTCACACTGCACAGGACAGAGACTGTAAGGGCACGGGGAAGCCAAGGACAAGCAGTGACTGAAGGGGCATCACCATGAAGACAGAGGCAGGTTTGTGTAGCTGCAAAGGCAAAAGGTCAGATCCTTTATTTTAAAAGTCTGTAAACAATTTAAGTAGGCCATGAACACGGGAGGTATGAGTGCAGCCATTAATATTTAGGGGAGTGGAGGAAAGAAGACAGAGAGATGAAAGCTGAACACCTTTTTGAACCTCAGCCAAAGCTTTATCAACCATATAACTAGGAGAACATATCCTGCTCAGCGAGACACGTATTCACCCTGTATCGTTACATTCTGTTCTGTCCTCGGTCATGATGGATCCTGCTGAGACTCGTGTTTAACAGCTCCTTCCTGGAGCGGCTCGAGCAACAACAAGAAAAAAAATATTGTGAAAGTCACACCCCATTGAAACTGCATCCTAAAGGGACCTGGCGAGAGCAGTAATTACCAGAATGCCTCTGAACACCAGGGCCACACTTGGCTCAGAGAGGGCTGTATGCATTAAAATGAAAAAGGACTCTAAGCAGACACAAGGAAAGTGGAAATTAGGGACCGAAGTGTAGGCACAAGAGCGATTCATCATTCCTGATAAGGAGCCATTAGGCTGCATTTTGATGGGAGCAGAATCCAGGGAAACCTGCCTTCCTAAGCTTACAAATGCGGTGTAATCCCCAACTGTTTCAGATAATGGAAAACCACATTAACTTGGTAACGCTTCCCTCCTGGCTCTCCTGTGCTGACCCTATTCCAAGCCTCTCTGCTACTTTGGTCGCATCCTCTGGGTCTCCAGATCCTGATTCCCATCCCCTGGGGCCAATGCAGAATGCCTCCATACACAAGATCAGAATCCAGCCCCTTGTTATTGCAGCCAGAACAAGATTTCTGCCTTGTTTTAGCCATTTGGATGGCCTTGACGTGCTTTGACTTGCCTGCACCAAAAATGTAAACAGCAGTGCTGAGTACAACAATTAACATTGTGTCTCTGCAGATGTTTGTTTCCCTTGAAGGAACTTGGAATTTGAGCAGGGAAAAGCAGGGTAGGCAGTGAAGTGAGGCTAATGCAGTCTGGGGCAAACTTCCCAAGTGCAGTTTTATAAACAGCTCAAGCTGCTCCCCTTCCTATCAGTGATGTCACTCCTAACCCTACAGTGGACTGCGGCATTGCTATCCATCATCTGCCAGCTGCTATTCTTTCTCTGCTGTGTAGCAGGAGGCACATGGTGTGTGAAGGCGGCTGGAGTCTTGAAGTACTTCAGCTTCATGTGAATGGAAGCCAATAAGCTTCAGATTTCCTGGATTTTTCATACGAGTTATCTCACCCAAGTCTCCACATAATGCCATCCAACAGTTGTAGGTTATAATTTCCAAACAGTAAGATAACCTTCATCATCAAGTAAAGGGAAAAATGCCATTAGCAGATAGAGAGGTGATTTAACTCAATCTAGCCATTTGCTCACAAGTCTGAATTTATGTCATCAGCTGTGATGAAATGAGTGTTTTCTTCTATAGATATGGACAACTAACAGAGTGCAGAACTCAGCAATCTTCAAAGGACTTGGAGTTCTAAATTCTCTGGCTAAAGTCAAACATTTGTCTTTCTTATCACTTGCACTCAAAGGATGTGTTTTTGCAGTACTACACAGGGTTCATTTGCCAACAGAAGGGGGCAAAAGGTGAGGTCCGAGAGCTGAGTGCTGCTTCACTTACACGACAGTGACCCATCTGCTGCCCTGGAGTTCCTCTGGGTTTCCAGTGAAGGACTTGACAGCGGGCCATAACACCCTGCTAGCACATTTCTTGTATCACTATTGCAAGCACTCTGCAGATCTGGCACTTTCCAGCTGAGACATTTCAGAGAGCTCCTAGCTGAGGTAATCAAACAGCCCGCAAAGAGGCCACTGAACAATGAGTAGCAGTAGGATACTTACCCTGATCGTCCTGTCTAAAAATGCATTCAGTTAGAGTAATTCTAAATGCAGGGTTGTTCTGGGTCTGAACCTATTTTCTCTGCAAATTACACACCTTTGGAACAGGAGAGCGGTAGGCTTTGGGAACAAGATATGTTCTGTAACAGGTCATCTGCCTTTTCTCATCCTCTTCTCAAATGACAGCACCTTGGGTGCTCTTGTATTCTCCTTTAAACTGTTTCTGGGGCAACTCTGTGTGATTCTTTAGAGTGCTGCTCTCGTCTCTCAACAGGCTGTGAAAATCAAAGAAAATTGCAATTGCTTTGGAAGCAGATGCCTTGTGAAAAGTCCTCTGCCTGTTTAGCAGCGTGGCAGATTCGTTCCTCTGGAAGTCAAAAGGTTTTAACTTAGTGGGGTCACACAGTCGGAAATCAGCTAATTGAATACTCATCTAAGGATCTCTGCATAAGTCTGATGCAAGTCTACAGAACAGAGAAGTGCCTCCAGGCAGAATACAAGGGTATCTCTCATTGTTTGAAGATAGTGGTTTCACTGCCATATGCTGTTAAGATTATGTACAGCAAATATTTCTGCATCAGTTTTCCTTTCCTGCAGCCTCCCCTGGGGCTCACAGTGAAACCACAAGAAGAATGATCGTGGACACCGAGCTGTTCCAGGCACAGGAAGGCAGAAGGTAACTGACAGATTTGTGCAATGAACAACTACAAGTCCTGAGCTGGTGGTGCGCCACTTTTTTACAAGATAAACAAAACATGCTTCTACTCTGTGTAATTTTCCATGATGCCCTGAACTCTGCAGGTGACAGCCTGGTCAACAGAACAGAGCCAGCTCTGTGTACACACACTGATGAGAATTTAATACACAGTTGTGACAGATGAGGATATTTTTCAAAGCAATCTGTGTGCTGGAGCATTTGAAATGTTTCTCACCTGAGGCAACCTGATGATAATTACTCCTATTCTTTGCAGATGCAAACACCTTCAAAATGAAGGCAAAGTTCCAGCTGAGCCTGATGTACAAACACCAGCTCCACCTCTAAGGAATGCAAAGAATTCAATGAGCCTACTCATGCATCTTGTTGAACAAAGATGAGTTATTTGTCATGTACGCAGCTCTGGACAATCATGTCACTTTTTTTTTGTATACCTGGCCAAAGCCAGTAAGCTTCACCAGGTTAGCATGGTTAGGTCATACCAGTGTCTGGGCAACACATCTTGTGTCACAAGCAGCCAGCTTGGTCTTGGTGGCTCACGTGACTAGAGAACTGGCTTAAAATGCATGGATCAGCTGAGAACACCCAAGCAAGGCTGGCTAGAAGGATTCAGCCCAGAAGAAGCTGCAGAAAAGCACTTCTAGCACAGCGTGTTTAGCCATCACTAACACTTATCAAGTGCATGATTTGAAAGAAAATTAAAAGTAGCTGTAATTCCAGTCTCTGCGCTCCCTGTCTTCAAAGAGCTTCCAAAGGCAGCTTGAATTCTTTACCCTTTTGTTAGCATGCTCTGAGTGACATCAGATGCCATTTTTGGCACTGCCTGTTATCATCACATCCCGTCACAGCAGCCCACAGCCAGCCGCATGTTGGAGGCAGCAGTGGAAGGCAGCTGCAGCACGATGTGACACACACCAGGGGAGTTTACACAGCCCCAGTCGCAGTTCCACTGCACAGCGGATGTCAGCCCTACACACTAACTATAGACTTGCTGAAACATTATCATACATGAAGGACTAATTAGGTGTGCTGGGCCATTAGCCATCTCTGAACACTGACTGATGAAAAACATAATTAATGGCAGCTTTCATATACAGAATCCAGAACGTACAATTAAATTAAAAGGAAAACAGCTGTTGCTAATGGAAATAAGGACCATTTCTTGATTAAAATATCTGCCTGTCTTTCTGTGGGAGTTTTTCCAGAACGGTGGGATGGAATTGTGTAAGGAGATCTGGGAGCAGAGAATCTGCAAAGCTTCTTGCTGAACAAAACATGCCTTCTATAGCTAATGAGTCATGATGTTTTCTTTTTGGAGTTTTGGGTACGAAAAGGAGGTATACAATTGCCTTGTTCATCTCGCTGCCAGTCTGAATAGCATTACAAACCTTGGAGATCAACCCTGACATAAAAGAATCCAGTTCAGCTTTAACATGGGGTTGTATTTCATATTACACGAACCCACAGATCTAGGAGGGTCTCGATTTCAAAAGGCACTTGCTAGGGCCCTACATACCAGTACTAAGCTCTGAGTCCAGAATACAACACCTGCACAAATCTCACTTAGGCACATGTATTGATTCTGACACCGAGCCGCAGTAATGGATACACAGCTGAGAGCATCTATCAGAGGAGATTTCCACCCTGAGAGAGCCACTACTCAGTAGAGGTTTTCTGACATAAATGAAAGGGGCTGAAGGATGTAAAAATGTCACATCCAAGATGTTTCATGTCATGAGGCTATTCCTTCATGCTGGGATAACTCTGATTCTCCCTGACACTCAGTACTGCAGGAGGAACTTACAGTGCAGAAGAGAACAAGATTTTAATATTTCTTAAGAACAGCAAGTCCTGTGACTGTGTGATTTGCTCTGTTCAGTATCTGACTCCTAACCATGGGTGAGCTGTGAGATATGCAAAAAGATTTCAGCCATTTCATTTCATGAAAGCTTGCTTTCCCCTTGCTCAATTATTTCCCTCCCTGGTGACCTCCCCAGCCCCCCACTGGTGGGTCAGTACAAGAAGCTGAAATACTGAAGTGTCCTTGGCTCTCTGCAGCACTGCACAGCAACAGCTAAAACATGGGTGTGTTATCCATGCTGCTTTTCTCCTAAAGCCAAAACATAGCATCATACCCAACGCTATGAAGAAAGTCATAGCTGCTGACAAGGAAATGCATGCTCCATGCCACCTGTGCCTTGAGGAAAGAAGGTCTGAAAGGCCACGTTCAGGCTGTATTATCAGATCCAAGTGGAAACTAAGGAGGGAGGAAGGTCTGAAAGATGAGCCAGCCAGGAATGCCTGTTGCTTTCACCTTGGATCCACGTGGCTCTTTGATGTGGTATTTCAATCCTTCAAACAAGGTAACTTCTCCAGGCCTGCAGCTCATGGTGAGGCTATGGATTTAAATGAGGTGCACAGCTCTCAATGCAGCACTGCCAGCCAGCAGCAGAACTCAGCCCCAGCTCCCTTCTGTCCCCAGGTTTTTCTCTGTCTACGGAGTCTGGAAGGAAATTCCCTCAAACAAATACAAAAGCACTTGATGTCCATTTAATGGCATTGCAGGGAAAGGAAGCATGAAACTACACGAGTTATCTATCTCCATAAAACAGTTATAACAGTGGCCCAGAGTACAATTCCATAGCTTGAGGAGGTCTGATCTTCCTTGCTCCTCTCTACAGTCAACAGTAGTACGGGGTTTATTATTCTCCCATAAGATTATACCTACTTCTTCCTACTCTCTTTTCAGCCATTTACACCCAACCTGTTGTTGTCAGCGTGGCAACATGGAGAAGTTCAGGAAAACCTTCATTCTATTGAGTCTCAGCCTTCCCGAAGGGCTCCCATTGACATGTGCTGATTGGGAAGCAACATGGAAACACAGCCTTTTCCCTGGGGACTCAGGTGAACGGGCCTGCAGAGTGGGAAAGGTAGTGGCACTGGGGCTGATCCCTGCTCCTCCCCCAGGAGCTGCTGTCACAGCTCGGCAGCTATTGCAGAAATCACAACACACAGGCATGTGGCTGCGTTCATCACAATAAATTAAATCACCAGCACAATGCAATATGGCCTGCTGGGAATTACAGAGGTCGAAGAACTGGCAGACATTTCTGCCTCCCTCCCTTTCTGCTATGAACATACAGGCTTACATCTTCTCCACCCCAGGGAGATTTGGCTGTTTGTCCATCCGCATCCTAAACAGCTCACTCGAGGTCATGCAGGAGGCTTGTGCTGGAACAGATCTTTGTGCAGCTGCTGAGTATGGCCAGGTGGACACTCACCATGAAACCAACCAAGGGAAGGGGCTGGTCCTGAGTGTGAGCCCCAGACCCATCAGTGCCCCTGAGGGCAGGCACCCATCAGGGCACCATGCGAGCAGCTGGTATCTGCCTTACGAGAGCACAATTTTGTAGCTGCTTTTGTAAAGCACCAATGAAAAATCTGTCAGAAATAATAGAAATATATTAGTCTAAACAAGCACCACTTCAAGTGCCTGTGAAGGGAACCCTGGAAAGGGAGCAGAGCTGGAGCTATTCTTACTTGCTGTCTCATGTGCAGGCTTTAATTGCACATTGTTCATTAAACCTCTCTTGGATTGCACTTCAGAGCAAACAGATCTGTTTCAAGGAGCTTCTGTTATATAAACAGGCAGAAAACCTTCTAGATGCATGTGTGTACACACCCACTCCATGGAATATTGTAGATTTGCAGAGGCGGGCAGGTCAGTACAGAAAGGTTCACAGCTCCTGGGCCACATGTTTAGAAGAACCACACGGCAGTTCCATCCCTGGTTCAACAGAAAGGCAAGCAGGCAGTGGTCCTGGGGGAGGAGGAAGGGATACGGGGCAGTCCCTGCTGCAGGGAGGCATTTCAAGCCAGGTCTGAAGCCAGACTGACTATTGGCCAAAGTCGTCACTGATACAGCTTTGCCAAAAGCAGCTCAGCATTCTTCACCTCCCTTGAGCTTCACCAGGGGCCAAGCTGGCCGTGCTGTGCTCAGCCCAGCTCTCCAGCAGCGACAGGGCCGGATGGCAGCAGACAGAACGGCCTGCAGGGCATTTGCCAACCTGACACATTTGAGTTCACGAACTGCAGATGGTTCTGGCCTGTGTGCTACATTTTCCCATTTCCCCAAACCCAAGCAAAGCAAGTCAAGCGTGCCTCACCACAGAGCCTGGGAGACCGCGGGCAGGAAGGGATCAAATTTTCCAGCTTTGCTTCAAGCGTGTCACCACATCAGCAGACAACTCCTGTGCCTAATGCCAGTGTATTGGGTGTCACCTCATATTTCACGTGATACAACGCAGCTCAGTGATGTCAGTCCCCTCTCCTGCATCCTGGCCGATATTTATGGAGATAGCAGTTACCAGGAAGTCGGGATTTGGGGCACACAAGGGCTGGTGGTGGCACGGAGCCCTCACTACTGGTGGGTGGGATTCCTTTACGTCCTCCTGAACCCCTGCCAGGCCACTCAGCACATCTCCAGCCACAAGAAGTTTGCAGCTGTTTTGGTTCAAAGCACCAGAGGAAGGGAAGAGGTGGGGGAGACTCTATCAGCTCTTCCCAGGGAATGCAGTTCAGCTCCTTGCACCTCATCTCTGGTCAGGAAACTGAGATGCGGATAGGCAAAGCTGCTGAGCCTTCTTAGACTGAATACCTCAAGAAAATACATGGAGCCAAATTATGTCCTGTTAACTTCTCCCAGACCACCATCATCCACAGCTATGCTGCAGGGAAAGCAGGTCAGCACTTGGACCAGCACCTCAGTTCTGTAACTGATGTTAAGATGTCTCTAACACGCTTCCATCCTCAGTGATGGGGAAAGACAGTGCTTTTGCCTGGGAAACTGAAGCACTAACAATTACCCAGATTCAGGCACCCTAAATCTCACCACAGTCTTCACACTGTATTTCCTGATGGCTGAATCTTTCCAATGGGGAAGCACGAAGGGGGATGCAGTAGCAAGAAGATGGAGCAGATACCCCCATGTTAGAAAAAGGAGGTGGCTGTGTCAGGATAACCACCAGCAGCTGGACTGGCACAGGCTGCATCCAGCCCTCTTAGGTGGAATAATTCAAATATTCAAACATGGGTCTCTCTTTTCTCCATGGACTCTAGTACACAATGACGGATGCTCCCAAAGCTAGAGAAGATGTGGCCACCTCTGTAATACACAGCCAAGAGGCACTGGACTGTCTTTTCAGAGATGCATTCAGGATAGATAGACAGAGCCAGGCCATGCAGCCTGCTGATCACAGAGCCTCCCAACCCAGCCTGCATGTGGCAGCACCAAGGAGAGAGAGCAAAATAGCTCCCACCCACACTGACCACTGCTGTCACCATTCACAGCAGCTGGATAATCCTCTCCCAGCAATGGGGGTGAGTGAGGAGCTCAGAGCACAGACAGTGCTAGCTGCCTTTGCAGACCAGCTGGAGCCCACAAGAAGCAGCTGAAGGCTTCTGGCCTAAAGCCAGCCGCTGGGAATTGCTGGGCAGAAGGACAGCAGTGGGAGATAACGGAGCTATCTGGGCTGAGTGAGTCATCCAAGGTCAGACATCCATGTCTTCAGAGGGATCAGGTGAGGATATCCTGGAGAAAAACTTATTTTCAAAGCAGCATCACACTGCCTTGCCTCAGTTTCCTCATTTATAGACTCAAGACAATACAACATGCTTACCCATGAGGCCATAACTCATGGAGTGGAAATTCACAGAATTGGAGGTAAATGCATTTCTAGAGACACAGTCACACTAATTCATTTATGAAAAAAGAAACAAATTAAACCACTTTGTCATGGAGCTGCTGTTCTGCTGTTCCTCGCAACCCATTTGTTTTGATTTCAGATGTATGGCTTGTCCTTCTTTTTTACTGTGATGCTATTTAATGCAGAAAGGGGGTTTCATCATCTCCCCATAGCCATTCTCAGCTGCAGTTCTGACCTCCCACCCGACCTTGCTCCACTTGGTCAAATAAACCTCTTTTTTTCCTTCTTTTGCTTGGTCTAGTTTCCTTCCTTGCACTCTTACATCATCTTGGTACTTATCTCAGATTCTAGCATTTCCCAGTTTTAAGTACCTCTGAGAATAGCAATAAACACCATGTAAGGCAGTATCTTGGCATAATACGTCAGCTGCAGGCAGTGATCCGAGGTCGGAAAACCTGCCTGGAAATCTATGATTCCTTCATTAGAGGATATCCATTTGCTCGCCAAAGGTATTTACAGTTCCTGATTCTACAGGAAGACCCGGGCCAAAAAAAAAAAAAAAAACCAACAAAAAAAGTGAAGGCTGGTTAAGAAAGAAACGAAAGAAACTGCTCTTATGGATCCTCTGCTGCTCCCAAATGGCACTGAAATTAGTGGGGTCACTCTTTCCACTCTTGTTTCAGAATCATTTACTTCTAAATGCTGCCCATCACAAGCAGAGTCAGACTGCTTCTGTGCAAGATAATACTCATTACACAGGCTTTCTGGCTGGATTATTTTGATATTTTAATGTGCAAAGCCTATTCATGTATTTATTAGCCTGACTTGTTTCCGACATTTATGAAGAAGATCTTTCTTTGATAACTGTTGTTATTGCTGGAATGAAAGTCAGATCATGATCTACTGTAATATATCTTTATGAATTGCCTTCTCTAATTTTATTAGTTGGGAAAAAAAATCACCTGACTTAAAGAGATAAACACTTCTGGAAGTGGAACATTGCCACTAATTAGGATAACGAGAACATAGGTATGAGTTGCTGGCAATGCTGGAATCTAAGCTTTTTTTTTCTAACACAAACACAGATATCCTTTTCTGGAACAGTCTCCCTTTTTCTGAAGTTCTGCTGCTCATTGACACTTACCTCCTCAGTGATTCCTTTGGGAAAACTGCTGACCAGGACACAGCAGCTCTAGATTCAGGTCCTGGGTTTCCTACAAATAACCTGTGAAGCTTCATGCAAGCCAGCACTGATCTCTGACTTGGTTTTTCCGTCTGTAAAATGGTAGTAGTGATAAATCCTGAGTTTTCTTGCCAGTTCTTACATTATAGCAGTATGAATAGTAATACCTTGATCACATATGTTTGAATATATATCTTAGAAGACAGAGACCAGTGATAAATTGTCATTTGATGCATCAGTTTAAACACATTATCTTCATGTGACTGCTGGAGAGGTGATAGGGATCATCAAAAATACAGATGCCTATAACGAGTAATCCTTTATCTTTGCTACAGAGGTGACCTGACACTGTGGTGACACAGAAGATTTAATACAGTGCCCAGCCAAGGGAAGGAATTTTGCACAGTATTGGATGACAGAGTTGTTCCATTGTATAAGTACCATAGACATTATTGGCCTGTCACAAGACTGGGGTGGGAGCTCCTAGGCTGTAACTCTCACACCTGCCTTTGAACAAAGTTCCCTGTATTATTATGTATGGGATGTTGCTGCCTGCGAGTAGTAATTTTTGCCACTGAATTTTGATTACAAATTTCCTTCCTTCCACCCCTCCAAACAGACACAGCAGCATTCACTGCCTACCTGGGCTGATTACTTTCAGTAGCAGGGGAAGAGTTCTGGTACCTTTGCAGAATTGTTTCTACCATTTTTGCATGTGCAGATGAGCAGCTGAACTCAAGGAAACATTTCAGTGTATGGCAAAGGACAGAGCTCACTCAGAGACATAAATTTCCTTCCCCTTATAATTAAACATTCATTGTTTAAGGTCTCTGCATGGCTTCCTACTTACTCTTTTTCAGATCTTCTTCTCCAGTTCCTTATATCCTACATTCTAGCGTTAAATTTTCAGTCAAGTTAGATCAATGTGAAAAGACGGTTTGTTCAACTGTGCATTTCCAGGAGGAATATAGAATGTGAGCAGTCTGAACTCAGAGAAAACAGCAGTTCTCCCCTGTTGTATTTCTACTGGGAGCATTTAGATTATAGGACAGCAAAATAAAGAAACTATGGGAAACTGGCTGATTTTCTTTAGGAAAGCTCAACTGGCAGGAGCTGGTAAGAAACCGAGGGACCGGACTTTAAAAGTATCTCAAACAGTTCTTACGTCTCACTGCCTTGTAGCACCACCTACAGAGAGGCCATAGGAATCACATCCGTTGTCAAAACTGAGGAGCTCCCAACTCAACGGGAAAACAAATCTTGTTGCCGTGATTAGGACACTCTAGAAACTGCGAGTTTTAAAGCTTTGAAACCTGCAAATATTCTGCTACAGGATGAAGGAAATAATGTTGTCCACTTTGCCAGGATTCCCGTGCAGAAAAAGCATCTCTAGCGATGGCAGCGCTCCCCCAGCCGCTGCCTGGCCAATTTGTAATATAGAAACTTTCCTGTAGAAATTTTCTGGCAGCCAAGTGTCCCAGCTGTACAAGGATGGTGGGATTTGCCATGGCAAAATACATTTAGTGGTCCATTAATTCTACCTTTGGCACAAGCCTATTGTTCAGGCTTCCAAGGACTGCAGTATTTTACCTCCTCTGTGTATCTACTCAATTACACAAGATAAAATGCTGTGGGGATTGACCTTCATCTGACCAATGGAGCATAGGGTCTGTTTGCCCTTGATTTAGCCTCAGTAACTGAAGAGTGGGAATACAAAGATCCTTCTGCTGGGAACTGGATGGAGAGAAAGGAGTTTGTAATCACAGTTCAAAAGCTGGCTTTTGAAATATGTCTCTGATTATCTTCCCATTAAAAAGAAATGCTTAGCTATCCACCCCAAAATAGAACTTTGAAATCTGGAGTATTTCTGCCTCCCTTTGTAAGCTTGATCCAAATGCTACGGTAGCAAACATGAAGTTCCCACAATTTTGGATTAGGCTCTGGATGTGGGAGGCAGTGGGTGCAGGAATGTGTGCATGCATGCTGCATTGCTATCTCATTGCTCAATAAGAACTGCAGAACAGAACAGGCATTAAAAAAGCAGTTCAGAGGTCGATGAGAGAGGCAGCATTCTGGACAGCAGTAAATATATGGCAGTGAATTCTAGCACTAAGAAGCAACAGCCCGAAATATTAGGAATTTATGCTTAGAAAGATATATTTAGGGATAGGTTCTGTCTTAGGGAGAGAAAATACGATCAATTTTATGAATGGATTGAGTGCAACTTTATAATGTAGTGGTTTGCCCTTGCCTTGAATGTGGGAAAGATGTAGAGTGACCTCAGTCCTCTGAAGGTTAAATATCTTCTAATTTCTGGTCTACATTTATTCATCACCAGATAGATTAGACCTACCAGCTTTTCTCTGTATAGAAAACACATTAAGAGCCAATCAGGTCAGTCTGACACTACCCACCTGAAGGTAAACACATGCTGTATTTCAACTCTTTTCTACCTGTCATCATGTCTTGTATTATTCTTTCCTGCTAACTTTATCCCAAAGTCCTGTATGTTAGTGGGATCAGGCTTGAATCATTTTTCCCCTATTCAAATTCTGGAATAATTTTTCCTGCTCTCACACTGTGTTCCGCTGCTCCTGCAGTGATGCTGTTATGCAGCCAGGTACATTCTTGACAGGCAAGTCCTGTTAGGTGTCTGGGTCAGAAATTATTGTCCCATTATGATCTTTATGTTTTGTTCCACTTGCATGAGATAGTTCCTATCTCCATGCATTCATTTCCTCTGCGTACATTTCCACTATATATTATGCATTCATCTGTGTCCTGCCTCTCCCTCTGTCATCACCTCTATTTCTTCTCGACTTCATCTCCTGGTCTGTATGCCTGAAGAACATTTTGCTATTTGTTTTAATTTCCTTTGCGAGGTTTAACTCAGCTTTGCTTCTGGCAGATTGCCCTTTATGCCTACACTTCTTAGCTTCTAAGATGTAGTTTTCTTTGATTAATCCTTTTCTTCCCCCAATTCCTTCCAGCCCCTTTGCTTTTTCCTAACATCCACTTTGAAGTGGTTATTCACTGAGTTAGCTCTGGACTGCTTCCTTACAGAGTTTTATCCCACTGTGTATCAGTCCCAAATGCTTTTTATATCCTTTGTTTCAGTTCACAGCCTGCCCAACATTCAAAGCTTTGTAAGCTGTCAGAAAACAAGTAGAAGATGTAAATGGCCCCTGTGCCTTGAAATAAGGGGCAGAAGGCTTCCCATGGGGTTCACATTGCCAGCCCTCCAAGTGAGAGATCCCAACCAGCTTTCTCTGTATATCCATCCAGAACTAAGGGATCTCTGGGTGCATGTGAAATTCCACTCCACTTACAGCCACGGCAGCAATGCCAAGAGAGGGCTGGAGGATCATTAACTGAAACTGCTCTCAGAATAAAAAATTGTTACAGTAGATTAAAAATTAGCATGAAGAAATGAAGTGTATACATATATTTTTAAAGCCTTTGTAAGGCAGCCAAAGTGAAAACACATTTCACCAGACCACGAAGAATGAAATGCGTGTGGTGATCCTCATAAGGCTGGAGCTTATTTCCTTGCTAAGTTCCAAGTTTTGTGTCTCTCCCACTGAGCAGAAGGTCTGCCCAAGAAAACTCCCCAGATGCCTTAAAGCAGCAAAGGGATCCTTCTTTCCATTTCTCACTGCGTAAGGCTGCCCAAGTGGCTCAATAAAATGGGGCAACATTTCCATAACATGGTGTTGCAATTACAGCCTCTGCTCCTTCCATACGTGGAAACAGTATCTTATTTTATTTGGGTGAGAATTGAAGCTGTTGATTCTCCTGGTCACCATCCCTGGAGATGTTCAAGTACCACAGAGACGGGGAACTGAGGGACGTGGTCATGGCATGGCGGGGTGTGCTGGTGGTTGGACTCAATGTCCTTAGTGGTCTTTTCCAACCTTAATGATTCTACGATTCCAACATGCAGTAGTGGAGCTGATGGCACTGAGGAGCAAAAAAAGCAGTGGAGGGAAAAAGGATAAATGAAATAAAATAAAACCTTTTGGACAGGCTTATCAAAAAGCTTTGTTCAGCAACTCAAACCCAGTGCTGTCCTTGACGATGGGTTGTTCATGTGGGAGGATGTTCTGGTTTCTGGATTCTTGGAGTTGACAGACTTGGGTAAGGAGGAGTGTTTCACAGTTGTTTTTAAATGGAAAAATAATTGAAAGCAAAGCAAATTTGGGGCAGTGGTGGGGAATTCGGATAAGAATAAACGAAAAAGAGAAGCAGTGAAATCAAAACGGTCATTCTACAGCACTTTATTTTGAACCCAAACCGGGCGGAACGTTGTTGCGCGGCTGCGGGTCCGGGCGGGGCGGCGGAAGAACGGAGCGATGCACCACGCGGAAGTGAGCCGGGCCGCGGCCGGGGCCGCCGACGGATCCGTGGGGATGCAGGGGATGCCGGGGGCTGGCGGCCCCTCGGCGCCGGGGGGTTTTGGCCTCGCTCTGTGAGCGGGACTCTGCCCGCAGGCCCCGGGCTCAGCTCGGACCGGCACTGAGCGGCCCCGGGGCGGGGGTCCCCCGGGCGGGGCGGCCATGGCCACCCGGCGTCTTACCGACGCGTTCTTGTTGTTGCGGAACAACGCGGTGCAGAGCCGGCAGCTGCTGGCCGAGCAAGTGAGTAGTTACGGCTCCTCCAGCCCTCTGAATTCACGTAGCATGGCTGCTGCGGTGAGTCTCCTCCCTTCATCCTATGTACCTTGCTGCGCCGAGGGCTGCTCCGCGACCCCCCCACACACCCCTACCCCGCCTTTCCCCACGCGTGGGTCGAACAGAAGAGCTCCATGATGCTCCATGATGATGCTCCATGATGCTCCGTGCGGGTCCCTCCCGAGCACTGTGCTGCTCCTACCGCATAACGCGGCTCTGGCCTTCACGAGAGGTCACTGCTCACTGGTTGTGTTATGATTCCCCAGTGACAAGAGCCGAATTTACTCTGTGGAGCGGAACTCTTCTATTCGCCTCCGTGTGGGCGCTGTTAAACGCGGTGCTGTGGGTTATTCCCGCTGCTCGATGTGTCCGCACTGCACCCTCACACCCGATACCTTTCCCCCCGACACAAGGAAAGCTGTGAGGCCGGGAGGTGCCGATGTGATGCCTTCAAAAAGCCATCGCTCCATGGCCCCTTCTGTGGCTTTTTGTGTGTTTTGAGCTGCTCACACTGGGGTGGGAAACCTGAAAACAGAAGAGCGCTTTGAAACCAGAATTTTCAGAATAGCTCTTCCCAAAATAGGCATCTATCAAAGCAGTTTCCTGGGGGAAATTTGAACAGTGTTTAATACTAATACATCATGTTGATGGTAGCGTTGAAGCTGCTGGGCAGCTCAGCTTTCCAGGGTCTTAAGCTGCTTCTTCAGATGTATCATTTGTTTGGGACAACATCCAGTAAATACCTGCCTGCAGTCTCATCTCTCTGCCTTGCTTTGTGTTCGTGTTTTTGGTTAGAGGAAAAGCAGTGCTGCTAAATTGATTTCAGCTGATGAGTTGGCCCTGAGCAGTCTTTGTTCATTTAATTGCACCTGTATCTATTCAAGCTGTGTATTGGATTTATTTACAGACCAGGAAGCATCAATAACAGTGTGTATTGCAGTGTTTAATTTGACACTGCATTTGATTCCTGTTAAGAGTTTGGGGTGTTTTTTGCTGATATCAGTAGCATTTTTGATCATTGGAATTCTCTAAATGCCAATAGACAATGAGAGCTGCACTGCATGCAGGCTGCTGAGCAGTGGAACTGCAGTGAGCACAGGACACTTCACATTTGCTTGGAATGTTTATTTCTCATGTTTGTTAATCTGAACCAAAGCATTTTCTGGGATGGTCATTGCAGTGCTGCCGAAGCCAAGTGGCTGCAGATTGGTCCTGGTTTGAGCAGCTGCTGGGGTTGGTCAGTGGTTCAGCTGTGGGCACTTCCAAGTTCCATAGTTGCTGCTTACTGTAAACACAGTGAGCAGGGTGAAGGTGTCAACGTGAACTCTTCACTTTCACGTTTTTGAGGTGCTTATCACTGTCAGTAATAGCTAATTACTTTTTCTTTTGGGTGGTGTCCCCGGAGCAGAATTGCTGCACACCAGCAGGGCCGTGTTGCAGTCTGTAGCTCATAGTGCTTGGGCTGATCTTACTTTGCTCTCCAAACTTCTCAAGAAATATTTAGTTATGAGGGCACTGTGTGAGAAGCAGCTTTCTGCCTTGGGAGATGCGTTCTCACACTGACACTCCTTAAGCTCAGCTAGCTGAAATAGTGTTCCTAACAGTACAGCTGTACTTGAGAGATTGAGTGCAGGGTAACAGAGATTAATTGAAGCTTGCTGCTTTGGCAAACCACAAGCATGATGTCCTTGTCTTAGATCTCACATGCTAACACACCCCAGCAGCACAAGGAGTGATGAGCTGCAGATGAGTTGCAGATGCCAACCGAGGGGTTTTGTGCACACATGTGTACTGATGCTACCTGAAACTGCAGTGTTTGCATGTGGGAACATATGCTGCTTTTGCTTTTTGCCATCTGCTGTCTGTTTTATACTGTGGTAACTGAGGTGCTTATAAAGTTTGTATGGTTTGTAAGCTTTGTTTGGAGAACTGTAATTCTCCTGTTAGTGAAACCTTTAACTCACCCATAGATGTTAATAATACAGTAAAATTGCTCTCATCATGTTTGAATATATTACAGTGTTTTCAATCAGAAATTTTTGCAAACCAGTTTTTAACCTGAAAAGTTTGTGTTCCAGGCAAAAGACTGTCTCAAATATATCATGATATTGTACTTGTTATTGGATAGTGTTGTTTTAAAAGTCCATTTGTTTTATATATTGTAAGCAATTTTGCATTTAAAACAACAACACCGAGCTACTGGTATTTTCCCAACTGACCATACCCTCTATCTGTCCTCTGTGTCTTTTTTCCCTGTTACCTTTCGTTGTCTCTAACTGGATGGGGCTGATGGGATCCACAAATCACTTCAGGAGCTGGATGAGGTATTGCTTATCACTTCTTATTTTGCATCAAGCACACATCACCGAGCAAAAATGCTCCTTTCTTTGCAATGCTAGCTTATTCCACCTCATTATATAGAAGGAGATGTATTTGTGTACAGTCTGACACAGCTGCCAAGAGGAGACAAGCATTTTGTGAGATTACAGTACCACATTTCTATGTATATATTTATAATCCAGTTTGACTTTTTGTATCCGTGCGGGGCACAGTGAAGCTGTTCACAATACCTTATGCTATGCATGAATTATATAAACTCTGGTCAGGAAACAATGCTGAGGATAGAGAACAGGCTTTCAGGAAACAATTGTTCAGGAAGGAGGAAGGATTGGATTTTAAAGGAGGTGGAGCCTCAGGGATTTCCAGGCCTGATGGAGGAAAATAAGAAATCTGGAAGAATGGGCAGTGCAATAATTAGTTGAGTTCTAAGCAGTATCATTTGATACCACTTTTTTCTGCCTGTAGTAGATGAAGTTATCCTATCTCTGGAATTACAAAGCTGGCTCCAACTGAAAAAATCCTTACTGTCTCCCAGTTTCATTGGTAACCGTTTAGTACTTCAACCTACAAAATGGATTCTGATCCCCAAAGTAGTCTCCAAGAAGCATAACACACCCTCCACAACTGCTACAGTGCTGCTGTACAGCAGTGTGCCTGTCTTCAATAATTTATACCTGCATCACATGCAAACACGTGCTTGAGGTTCCTGTATATGAGAAGGGAAGGCACACAAGCACTTTTCCTCAAGAACTGCCATCTACTTTGAGTAATGTTGATTTGCTGTCTGTCTAAGAAGATTTCTTTTATCTCCTGCAGCTTGCTGATGATCGTATGGCCCTGGTGTCAGGAATAAGTTTAGATCCTGAGGCAGCAATTGGTGTAACAAAACGCTTACCTCCCAAATGGGTTGATGGAGCAGATGAAGTAAGTTGTATGGCAAATCCAACACTGAGTTTTTTTCAGGTGTAACCTGAATTTTTATTTGCATTTTCAATAGTTGGATAAACTTTTCTTACTATGTTATATAATGATCAGTGTAGTATTGCAACTCAGTAAAGCGTATTTGAGAAGAGCATTCTTGCCTTGCCTTAACAAGCAGAGGTTTAAAAACCATGAATCAGAGAAGTTTTCAGTTAGTAAGAGATGAGCTGTTTGTGGGTTTTTGTTCTAATGATCTTTGGTCTGTTTTTTGTTATGAGGTTACTTTCAATATTTTTGCCTAGCATTTGTCAGGAGTTTTTCCTCTGAACCATTACTCACTCTCCTTTCCCTGTTATTGTGTTTGCTGTTTTAGATTCAGTATGATATTGCCAGGGTGAAAACGAAGATGAAAGAATTAGCCAGTCTTCATGATAAACATCTGAACAGACCAACACTAGATGACAGCAGTGAAGAAGAACGTGCAATAGAGATAACAACCCAAGAGATCACACAGGTACAGAGCACTTTCAATTCTGAACCTACAGATTGATGTATCTTTGACAGATAACGTGGTGAGACAGTGGAAGCAGTTACAAGGAAGCAAATGTCTTTGATCAGAAGTACCTGTGTTACTGTGCTATCCTGTTAGATTTACAATGCTCATCTATATTATCTATTTCTGTGTCCTTTTAAATGTTGTACTGGGCAACAGTAAACCCAATGTGATACTTAATGCGTGAGTTGCTGTATGTTTTTAACTAACTGAATTGTTTTCTCAGTTATTTCACAGATGTCAGAGAGCAGTCCAGGTTTTGCAGAGCAGGTCACGGACTTGTACAGCACAAGAAGCACGGGTTCTCAGGAATGTAGTGTCTTCCTTAGCACAGTCCCTTCAGGAGCTATCCACCAACTTCAGGCATGCACAGTCTGACTATCTCAAACGTAAGCATAAAAGATACAGTGATGTATGGGCACTTTTTGTGGAGAGCACTAAGGTGTGCTTATTTTCTTGTTTAGGAAAGTATAAAGAACTTAAGTTATATTCCCAGGATCACAAAAGGTATAATAGAGTGGAGATCAGAATTCAGCAATTTCTGCTTCACAGCCATTACCTCTTTATTTCATACTGCTAAAGCAAAAATGTCAGTTAGATTTATCAATGAAAGCATCGTGTTTCAGCCATTTACTCTTTTAACATATTACTTCTCAAATTGTGGTCTGCCCAGCTACGGCTGTTGTGCTGGTGGGGCAGCTGTTGTTTCTCAGAATGATGCCTGCTGATGATTGGTAGTTTGTGATAGATTATATTTTAGAAGATGGTCTGTGATAAAGTTCTGCAACCTTAAACAGCTTGGAAACGGAAGATTCTGTTTAAAGTCTAATATTAGGTTGTTTTTTGGCAAAGTAATTTCAACTTCATATGCAGTAACCAATCTTCAGACATAATATTGCAATTTCTTCTTGTGGTGGAATGAGGGTCAGAACGTTCTGTTCACACAGAATACAGAGTGATCGTACTTTAAGGCTCTTAACTCTTTAACTTCATGGAACATAATGACTTAAAATCACTGGGTTAATCTGTTTTGTAAGCGTTTGCATTTGTTACGTTCTAAGCAGTAAGCTTATGGGACAGTTACAGTTCAGACACTGTCATCAGAGATTTTCTTATACTTTTCTACCCATTGCTTCAGACCTCATTCTTTCTCTCCTGTTTGTGTCACGTTTCCTCCAAAAGCTGTTGGAAAATACTCTCCTGCCTACAACTTTTGAAAGATGATAAAAAATCTGAGTGACTTCAGTGTGAGTCCGTTGTGCTCCAACATGGTTTGTCTTTCACAGGCATGAAGAGTAGAGAAGAAAGATCCAAACACTTCTTTGACACCTCAGTCCCACTGATGGATGATGGGGAGGATGATACACTTTACGACAGAGTAAGTTAAGATATTAAGCAAATTCAATTTGAAGAAACTCCTTAAAGTACCAAGTTATTTTAGTGACCCTAAAACTCTGTTTATAAAGCACAGCAAGATGTTTTTTTGAGTAGTTTTCTACTATTGACATTCAGAAGGAACGTTATGTTGTGGAATCTTATAAATGCTGTCGTTATTGCTAACTTCTTCACAATTCAATCTTTTATTTCACCAGGGTTTTACAGATGACCAGCTGGCATTGGTGGAGCAAAACACATTGCTGGTGGAAGAGCGGGAACGAGAAATCCGTCAGATTGTACAGTCAATCTCTGATCTCAATGAAATATTTCGGGACCTGGGAGCAATGATAGTAGAACAGGTACAGCAGCACCACAGTGTCAGTGAGAGATGGGAGACTGCATGTAGCATTAAGGTTTACAGACTCCTCACAGTGTAATACAGTGTCTTCATATACCCCTCACTGGTTCAGGCTAAGGTATCCTCTGTTTGTAATCTGCAAGGAGATTAACTAACAAAGGAAAAATAACCATTTATGGGTATTAAATTAGAAAAACTGTAGAATTCCAGATTCTGTTGATTATTTCTTCCAGAAAGTTTAGGTTTAATATGTTAGAAAAAGCATCTGAGCTGGGTCTTAGCAATTAGTGAAGACTGAGATGAGATGACAGAACTACCAGTTAGGCAATAAACCAAGAAGGTCATTTCAAGATATTCCAAGTAGATCTTCTAATGAGCTGTTTGCTGTAAGCATTATTACTCTGCTACTCATAACCACAATCTGGTCAAAGTTTATTTTGGCTCAGCTTTGTCGTCCTCTCTATTTCATTTAGGGAACAGTTCTAGATAGAATTGACTACAATGTTGAACAGTCGTGTATCAAAACTGAAGAGGGTTTAAAACAACTACATAAGGTAAGCTGGTAATACATGTGCTGCTTTGCACATCTGGTTATCTCAGCAGCATGAGTAGCAAGAATAATTTTTAATATTTTTTCTTACCATGTAACATTTGTTGAAAGTTAAGTTCAACCTCATGTTTTTAATGGGAAGTTTTACTATTTAACATCTGTCAGGATACAGATTTTAATGGTGGTGGTTTTGCTGTCAGACAAGGCTGAAAGTAGTTGCAAGCAATTTACACAAGCTGAAGTGGAAATAAATGAATCAGTTGCAATCAATCAGTGCTACTTCTAGTTTAGTGGTATTTAATAAATTGTCAGCAAACCCCAGCTTGGCGTAATTATTGTATTAACTCTTTCTTTCCTGTTTCTACAGGCAGAGCAATATCAAAAGAAGAATCGGAAGATGCTTGTGATTTTAATTTTGTTTGTTATAGTAATTGTCCTCATTGTTGTTCTTATTGGTGTAAAGTCACACTAGGTTTCACTTAATTTTCTTATTTTTGGAGTTTACGTGAACTTTTTTCCCCAATGTGAATGGATGGACCCGCACTCAAGAAAGCTGCCTTTGAATGTACGCGCCCTCATGGTGCAAAGTCTGTGCAATGCTTCTGGATTCCTCGAAGCTCCAGTTTGGTGATTGGTGAGGTGTTGGTAAAGAGGAGATGGAGAACGTCAGGAAATTCGATGCTCTCAAATGAATCATTTGGTTCTTTGTCCAGAGGTATTTGGAAACATGATGCTTAAATAACTACAAAACTCTTATTTATTAGTGAGTTCTGTACTTAGTTTGTTACAGTGAGAAAGAATGCGTTGTCTTCTGTACTGCCACAAATCTTAAGGCTTCACATTTAAACCGTGTTCCTGAGTCACAGGACTCGAGCTGAGGCACAAGGCACAAAAATGGCTGACTTCATTTCTTCAGACTCGAAAACTAAGAGGAATTGGAGATGAAGAAGAGAGCTTTTAACAGGCAGAGCCGAATTCCATCCGTGTGATCTTAATTTAGATATTGCAGCATTACTAAGAATCAAAATAGCATACGATCTTGTAAATACAAGATTTAATCACTGGTGTAATTTAACACATTTAGCTAATTAATTTTTTTTTTGAGCTTGAGCAATCATGAGAACGTTTTTTTTTTCTTCTTTCTACCAGAAAGATGGTGTCTATTTATGTGCTTTTGAAAAGAATAAAAGTTCTGTCATTACATCAAAGCTGAGATGAAGTTAAACCCGAAAAACAGAGATTTCCCTTTAGGCTTCCTACACTACGTGACCTGCCGTGCCATGGAGGCTGTTGGCTCTAAGCTGTTTTCTAAGCTGTTTGTTTTACAGTGCGTCTGTCCACACATGGTTTTCTATATGTAACTTTACTACAATACGTGTTAGATCCATTTTCCCATACCAATTATTTTTTTTCAAATGCCTGCCTAGAAAAGGATGCATTTCTGGTCTCCTGCTAACTGTGGCAGATGCTGTGCAAGTGATGCGTCCTAGGAGGCCTTCAGTGGAGAATTACCTGTTCCTTCAAATCTCTCTTGCAGTGGAAAACCTGCCTGTAGGCCATAAAAGAGGAATTAGAGAAACATCCAAGTAATAGAGCATTCATATTTCAATCCAGGCCTGCAGTAGCGTGTGATTGTAGAGGCCTTGCCTTAATATTTTTAATATGGCTCTTCTGTACGGACTTCTTCCCCAAAGAGACTGGAACTGAATCTCCTCCATTTCTGACTGATGCAATGCTCCCCATAAGCTTGCGGAGGTGTTCTGCTAAATGCCCTGGAGTGCAGTTTCGTAATATGTGCTATGATTTTAATGTTGCACCTGCCCTGAACTTGTGTTTACAATGTACTGCGGAGCTCCTAAGATGTGGGTTTAAACAGACTCGATGCAGGAACGGGCCTGAAAGAAAAGGCTACAAAAACATGTAAGCTGTGGGTTATTGCGGAGAGATTTGTACCACTGTGTTACCTCCAGACAAAGGGGATGTTGAACTTCCAAAGCTGCCAGTTCAAGCCCTTGTTGAAATTCATCCAGTAAGTCAGTGAAAGAAGTACATGCTTTTAGTTGGGTGTGCAGTCCCCTGTTCTGGTAATAGATCTTTTCAATGACCGTGAGTAAAACTACTGTCTCCCTAGTGTGCTGGCTACAGCAGTTGGTGTGAAGCAGCGTATTGCTATAATTTAATATACTGTATTTGCAACTTTCTAACATGAGAACGTGTTATTTATTTCTGTCTTGACTGGTGCTTTTGACATTTTATCATGGCTGAAGGATTCAAAGAAGTAATAAAACACTTCCAACCTAATTGGTCGATTCCTTTTTCTTAAAATGGTGTAAACTGAAGCAAATACGTGTGATGTCATCAATGTCTCCATATATTCTTCAAAATTAAATGAAAGCAGCAGTGACATGAAATATCTGATTCTGTAGTATAATTGCATTGTCAAGTGATTTTCATCCCTTGAGGTCACCATTGAAATGCCAGTAGTATCTTCTGTCAAACTTCTGTTCTATAGATAGAATGATGGGGAAGGTCAGGTTTATTGCCATGATTGGGGCTCTGCTGCCCTTAATGATCGTGGATTAGATGGCAATTGCCTACTGCTTTGTTTCCTCAAGGTACTGCAGGTCTGGGGTCAGTGGTGTATTATGACCCTTGCAGCAGAAGGAATAACAGAACGTACTTCATGACAAGGGCTTTGCCTGGTGGAATCCTTTGAACGACTCAATTCTGAAATAATTCTGTTATTTTCTTTCCTATTTCCCTCACTGTCCGTATGAACTGACTGAAATAATGAACCCCAAACAGCTCATGTTCTTTGGCCCAGTAAAGAGGCTCATAAAAGTTGGCTTTCATATCTCTATATGAAGTGTTACTGAGCACTGCAGTTTGAACTTGTTTATGGGGTTATCCCAGCCACGACTGACCTCTGCAACTGATCTTGTTAGACCTTTAATTCTGGCTACTTTAAAAGGCATTGGGCAATAAAGCTCCCATAATGTCCCTTCAGGGGCCCAGTAAGAAAAGACTAAGAAAGTTTTTTGTCCTTTTTTATTTCCCTGGATCTCAGCCTAACGCTCATTTCCTTCTTAGATTTGCCTCCATTATTTACATCTGCATTTACTTCTGCAGTGTAAACGAATCGCACTCCCCTCGTGGTGCTCAGACATTCCCCGCTGACACAGCGTTCACGGGAGGCGCTCGACAAGCGTGAAAACGTGAGGATACGCAAATTGAAAACACATTGAAAACACACATGTACGGCGTTAAAGCTGGAGCCTGGAAAGCGCTGCTTCCCCGTGTGAGTCCCCGTGTTACAGCTCTGAGTGTATTTTGGCCGCCTGCTCTCTAGAAGCACGTTCTGTCTGTCGTTTGGCTTCACGCAGCGTTTTTCCATTGGGATCCCTCTGTAATTTTGTAATCTGTAATCCTTGAATGGAACGAAGAATGGGAGACACAGGTTTCGTGCTTCCCCTCGGTGCTGCGGGCGCTCCGTGCCAGCACTGCCCGCTGAGCGGCGGAGGGACGGCGGCTCCGGGCTCCTCGTACATCCGGGCCCGCAGAGCCGCCCTCCGTCCTGCCGTGCCCGGTGCGACCACCGGGGGCCGCCGTGTCTCCCCGCCCCTCGCAGCCGGCGCTGGGCGGAGCCGCGCGGACGGGCCGGGCCGGGGGCAGAAAGATGGCGAACGTGCAGCTGGAGTTCCAGGCGAACGCCGGGGAGGCGGATCCGCAGAACCGCCCGCTGCTCGTCCTGGGGCAGCTCCACAACCTGCACCGCCTGCCCTGGGCCCAGCTGCGGGGCAAGCTGCAGCCGAGGGTCAGCGAGGAGGTGAGCCCGGAGCGGCGGGGCCTGCAGCGGCCGGGGGAGGGAAGGGGCCTGTACGGGAAACATGGAGCGGCGGTGTTGGAACATTAGATCCACAACGTGCCGTGTCCCGCAATGCTGGAGCAGCAGGGCCGGCCCCGGCCTGAAGGATGCGCTGCCTTGTGCCCCCTACCAGCTTCAGCTCCTGCGATGGAATTTGCAGACCTGTTTTTATGTTGGGGGTGTCAGTGGGTTGTGGTGAAACGAGAAATATTTTGCATCGCAGCTTTTAGGATGTGCCATGCTTGGCGGTTTGATTTTGGGGCTACTGAGTGTATTATGACAATGTGTTACCTTTTCTTATTGTTGTTTTTAATTAAGTATCTGTGTGAAAGAATGAGTTGGGATTAGTAAATCAGTCCATTCATTTATCACTAGCGAGATGGCCTTGATTTAAAAGCCTCCGGAGCAGCCTTGGCTCTTAGTGCTGTGTTTTTAAGTTATAGCTCATGAGGCTTAAAAGAGATCCATGCAATGGGTAGCACATCTGTGCTGCCTAATTACTAAAGGTTTGCCATATTTCCCATCTCATCGCTCTAGAGGTTGTTGCATTTATAAGGGCGTGACTAAAATCTTTGTTTCCAACACCTGAAGTCTTATGGTTCAAGACTGTCTAAATGGAGTCACAGTGAGACTGTGGTCAGAAGGAGAAATCCAATGCAGTTCTTAGTTTAAGTTTCTTCTTTTCTCCTCAGCTCTGGCAGTCTGCGCTGGGCACCCTGAACCCAAACCCCACCGACAGCTGCCCGCTCTACCTGAACTACGCCACCGTGGCCGCGCTGCCATCCCGGGTCAGCCGGCACAACAGCCCGTCTGCAGCTCAGTTCATCACCCGCCTGGTTAGGAACTGCCTCCCAGGAGGCGTCAACAGATGCATTGTGGTAAGTGGCAGTTTGCAGGTGCTTCTGGTGAACTGTTTGTCGGCTGTGCAGGATTTAGCTGTATCTGAGGAGTCTGGAGGTGGGCAGGTATTATCTGTGTAATTATATCAGTGTTTATAAATGCTGTTGTGCTGGGACATAAAGCTTCTGCACGCTCGGACAGTTGAAGGGAATTAAAGATGACAATGTGCAGAATGTTTTCAACCGGTGCTGTTATACAAAGGGAAGCAGTAGTAGATTTTTCCAAACTAGGATTTGAGACATCAGCTCGTGGTATGTGTCCTGCTGTAGAAAGCTGGCATGGACTGTGTACCGAGTACAGGGTGTCTGTATCACATAACCCAGTTAAGGGGGTGAGGTTTAAAAGTCTCAGTGCACACCAGTGCTCCAGCAGAAGTCGTGTGCAGGGAAACGTCTTGCACTGTTCTGCTCCAATGAATTTGTTATTTTTTTCTGATTCATCCAGACTCTGAGTTCCAGCTTAGTAGAGAAAGCTAATGTAACAAATCTAATTGTAAACTGCATTTGTTTCCAAGAGTTACAGCTCTGCCGGTATTTTTCCCTTATGGTTAAATTCCGAGATGTTTAACTAAAGCTGCTTCCCACTGGTAATCCCTGTAATGAACTTCAGAAGAGCATTCGGCGTGTTAGAAAGCTTTGGGTTAATATTAACCATGTTTTCATATGATCTCTCACTTTGTTCTGAACACACATTGATAGTTGCCTTGCTTTTTTGTCTCAATCTGTAGGCTGACCTGTGTTAATTAGACAAGTATAATTAAGACAGTCCAGATCCATTAGAAGGACTGATGATACCTGCACAGTCATGTCCAGTAATGTAATTCTTTTCCGTGTGGGAAACGAACTGAACCAGTTAGTTCAGTGTGGTGCTGTCTGTACTGCTGCCCATCCGTGCAGGGTGTGATGTGTCAGCATGTCACAGTTACATCAGTTCTTCTGCTTTTTGCCAATACTATCTCAGTTAATGGATCCTTTTAAATGCAGTCTCCCAATGTCTCTGCTGTCACTTGACTTGTTTGTCTTCTGGCTGATGTTTCAGATGGTCTGTGAGCGGTCTGAAGTTTTTGCTTCTGCTTGTGCATTGGCCAGGGCTTTCCCGTTGTTCACACATCGCTCCAGCGCATCGAGACGCACAGAGAAGAAAACTGTAACTGTAGAGTTTTTCTTGGTTGGACAAAACAACGGACCCATAGAAGTGGCAACCCTGAAAGTAAGCTTCTGTGTTGTGGGATTTTTCTCCTCGTTATCAGGTTATTTTCAGTATTCCCTGAAATTTTTCTTTTCCTTGGATTAGTTGCACACACAAGAACGTGTGCCTCAAGCTGGATGTGGAATAGGTGTTGTATCTAAAGACATGATCTTAGATCAAAGTTACCTGTTCAGTTCAAAGCACATGTGAGTAGAAGGATTGGATATATTGATGTCGCAAAGGCTGCAGATGTTATTGCAGAACTTAGATTTCAGGGGTGGAAAATACCAAACAAGTAGTACAAAAAAAGGTTCTTTTTTCCCATGTTCTTCTTAGATGCACCTTGCACTTTGTTCCTGATCTTGCTTTGCAGTTAGACTCCAGAGAAACCTAATATCCAATGTAATCTGTGTAGGACTGGATACAGAGTTATGTGGAAAGCTGAACCAAGGCCAGCTCTCACCGGCTCTCACTTCTTTTCTTAGTGTCTGGCAAGTGCTGCAGAAGGAATCAGACTGGCTGCTCGAATTGTGGACACCCCATGCAATGAGATGAATACAGATAACTTCCTGGAGGTGGGTAATACACATGATGAGTAAGAGTTACTTACTGGAAGTCCCAATTACTTTAATCAATAATGAGTGTTTCCATCTCGTAGCAAAACCTTTTAGTCAGCGGTAGGGGACATATGAAAGAACATGTCCAAGGATGTTTAAGCTATTTCTTTAGTCATTAATACCTGGTAGAACTTGAAGTGGGAAGAAGGTGCAGGGTAAAGCTTGGAGTAGGGAAACAGCAGTGAGGAGAGGCAAGATCTTGATTTGGTCGCAGTGCTGGCTCCTTGGCCTGTGCTTTCTTAAACCCTGTGCTGATAAGTTTCTGAAGAAAGAGACTGGACAGAAGCTGACACACTTACAAATGAATTTACTGTAAAGATCTGAAAAGATGTTGAGAATGAAAATACTCCTGTCTTATTTTATCACAGTCCAACAGAATGAACAACTGGCATTTACTGCTGACCTGGCAGAGCTGAAGGGTCAGATCTGCATTTCATGCAGTAGTAAATCATCAAGGATATCTCAGTGAAGCTGGGTGACAGGAATCCAGTGCCATTCCTGAAACAGTGAATGTTTACATGTGTACACATGCAAAAATGACTTGAAGCCCATCCATGAGCGCATCTCTGCTGTGTCCTTCTGATCACTTACTGATGTCCTTTTTCTTTTGATGATGAAGGAAATAAAAAAAGTTGGCAAGGATCTCGGGATTACTCCTACCATTATTCGAGATGAGGAGCTGAAAGAGAGAGGCTTTGGAGGTGTGTGCTTAAAATCCATCTTTTCTTTGTAGCGGCTAATTGGAATGTTGTGTCATCTCCATTTTAAAGTTTAATTTATGCATTTTTGAAAGAGTTTTATTGCTCATAATATTCCAAGATGCTTTGCAGAAAATAGATCACTTTCCACGGTCTTTCTTGCCCACAAGTGATGCAATTCTCTCATCTCCCAGGTATCTATGGAGTTGGCAAGGCTGCTCTGCATCCTCCAGCCTTAGCAGTTCTCAGTCACACTCCAGATGGTGCTACACAGACCATTGCATGGGTGGGGAAAGGTATTGTGTATGACACTGGAGGACTCAGCATTAAGGGAAAGGTACATCAGTGCTTCTCTTGCTTTTGCTTACTATGTAATTTCCTAATGGAAATAATTTGATTAATGTTGATAGAAACCAAAGCGTATTTGTTTGAGTAAATGGTTGATCTGCCGTCATCTGTACAGACACAGACTGACGTATAGAATTTAAGGAACATTTTCCCTTTAAGTATTGCTCACTGCTAGTAGAAATTTAGAAACAAAGATGTTTCCTTACTGATTTTGGAGGCAGATCCAAAGCCCATCTGAGTTGACCTCGGTGCCTATCTTATAATCAGCATCTTTGCTTTTTCTATTTAAACAAATGAGCAGCAGAATTTTAGTGCTTTCACTGTTTTAAGGCAAGATCTACCAAAAAGCAGATATGTATGTGTGCTGTGTGCTTGTAATGGCTAAGGACTGGCAAGACCAGAGACAGAGAGGCACCAGCAATAGTAGCTTTATCAGGTGGTACTGCAAAACTTTTTGGGTTTTTTGCTTCAGAAATCTGTTTCTGTTTAAACAGACTACTATGCCAGGAATGAAACGAGACTGTGGTGGAGCAGCTGCTATTTTGGGTGCCTTCAAAGCCACTGTAAAGCAAGTAAGTAAAATGTGTTAATTGATATCACATAGCCTGCCAGTACCCGGATGACTTTTGGCTGACCTGCCTTTGCCATTGGAGTTCTTGGGCCACTCTGCTCTTTCTGCTGTTTCATAAAAGTATTTCAAGTCTTTGCTTGGGAATGGTGAGAAATTGCTTCAGTGCTAAGCTTTTTCTAAGTGTCTTTTATGAGCTTCAGGTCTGTTTTGAGGACTGAGTTGATTGTAGTTCCTTGAATCAGATTCATAACTGAGTTATTCGTGTTTAAGCTTTGGAATCTGGGGCAGCTGTTGTCCCCTTAGCAATGAAGGGGGTGTGCAGCTCTGCAGTATGAAGTCTGTGTATGTTCTGCATCATTCTCCAGCTCTAATCTTAACCTGATGGGGAGATGACAATTCAGGTCCCATCAGGAGCTGCTTGTTGGCTTGCTCCTGTGGTCAGAAAGTAGTCACAGAGCTGAGAAGGAGCCAAACGTTGAAATATGGAGAATTCTTAAGAATTATTTTTATTATTAAGAATTATACTTCAACAACATGAACTGGGGAAGCAGAGTGGCTGATACCAATTCAGTTCTGCCCTCCCCACGAGTTCAGTCACCGAATCTCGCTGACAGAGCAGCTCCTGCTTCCAAATAGTATCCAAAGTTCAGAGACCTTGTACTGCTGCAGATGAACACGTAGATCTGATGGAAGCTTTGTCCAGGAGATGATCACTGCCAGGTTCCCATTTCTCAACAGTTTAACACTGTGCCTTGGCGTTAGCAGCATGTTTGATGTGGAAGGATTGTAAACTTCAGTTATCTGCAGAGACTTAAAACTGAAACCACATTTCTGAGCAGCATTATAGGAAACCCACTACCTTCCCATAACAAAGTCCTGCAGAAAGTTGGATTACACATTTGTGAGGATTGAAAGCAGTGCTTTCGGAGTCTGGGTTTTACATGTGCTGTCTTCTTTCAGTGATTCAGTTGATCCTTGTGTTAGAGGTATGTGTAATTATCTGCACTGATTCAATCAATACTTGTGTTAGAGGTATGTGTGCATGTAATTATCTGCACTGACACATTACATTCACAGTCACAATAGGTGTGAATGTGAGTTATTGGCTATTTCAAATGCAATTATTACAACTGTGAACTAAGAGAAATCTGTGCCATCACATATAAAACCAAAAGAATGATGTTGCTGCTTAATATTAAAACCCTGTGCAAGACCTGTTGAATTAACAACCCTGTAGAAAATGTATTCAGATAGGCAGCAAAAGTAATTTGTCCTTGTCACTGTGTCAAGACTTTTTTTTTTCCTATGCTCTTAAGAGTAATGTAAATCTGGAGGAAGTTTAAATTACTTTGTTGGAAGGATTGAAGTCTGAACTTCTGTTGAATGGAAAGTTCAGTGGGAAGAGGGGCAGAGGTTATTATCCACCTCCAGAAACTATCAGCTGCCTGCATGCTGTTGGACAATTGCTGCTTATCTACATTTCTGTTTATAGAATCTCCCCACACAGTGTAGTAGTTGTACAAACAAAATCACCATACATTAATCAGATTTCTCATGTAATTAGTGGCATTTCTGCCAAGAAATCATAATCTCACATTGATTTCAGTCTGAGTAAATGGATTTGGTGTTAATCCAAACTGATTCCTCTCTTGTTGTTATTACAGGGTTTTAAAGACAATCTTCATGCTGTTTTTTGTTTGGCTGAGAATGCAGTTGGACCACGTGCAACAAGACCCGATGACATTCATGTTCTTTACTCTGGAAAGTAAGATTGTACCTATCTCTTTCCCAGAAACACTGAGAGGAAACAATCTTTGATTCCATTTGTCAGAATACCTTTCAGATTGTGAACGTCATCAGCTTCCCTAAATATTGATAATAGGATTTCAGACAGCTATAGCAGTGAGTTTTCTATGTGCTTAGAGTGTCCTGTTGGGTATGTAAGTGTACGTCAAAGTACATATCATGACCTGAAGTTTGCTTAACATTTCCATGCAACTGTTAAAAAAGCAGCAGTACAGACTTGCAGAGTTAATTTTGGAAGCAGATTCGATATACTTTTCTAACTCGGTGTTTTAGTCATGGTAGATGAGCGTTACAGGCTGAAGCAGTGTTGTATTAAATGCCTTCTCTTCTTCCTAGAACTGTGGAAATCAATAATACTGATGCAGAAGGTCGGCTGATACTGGCTGATGGAGTTGCTTATGCATGCAAAGATCTTGGAGCTGATATCATTCTTGATATGGCCACTCTTACTGGAGCTCAGGTACTGATTCAGACCATCTAGTGAACAGGGGTGTATAGAATCATTTGAGTTGGAAGGGACCTTTAAAGGCCATCTAGTCCAACTCTCCTACAATGAACCGGCTTATCTACAATGAGATCAGGGCACTCTGAGCCTCATCCAGCTACTTTGAATGTCTCCAGTAGTGGGTACTCCAGTAATAGTGCAGGTAAATGTGGACTTTACTGCAGAATGGATTTTGAGAAATTTTAAAAGATTCACCAGTAGCTGCAGTGTCTCTGTCTACATTTTTAACACTACCTTCTTTTGTCAACTACTTCTGAGATGTTTCATCTTGGTTCTGTTAGGAGGAAAGCAGCTGAAAGGGAGCAGTACAGGATGGTTCTGTGTGGTACTGTTGCACTGAAATGAATCATTCCTGATTTTGTCATGTATCTCACCAGGGAATTGCTACAGGGAAGTACCATGCTGCTGTCCTTACCAATAACGAAGAGTGGGAAAAGGCTTGTGTTAAAGCTGGCAGGAACTGTGGAGACTTGGTCCATCCTCTTGTGTATTGCCCTGAGCTCCACTTCAGTGAATTTACCTCTGCTGTAGCTGATATGAAGAACTCTGTGGCAGTAAGTTTTTCCCCTTTGCATTTCACTGATTACATAAACATGTGTTCTTGTATGTATTCTCACTGTGTTGACCTATGGCTGTATGAAAGTTTGTCCTGTGGGCTGTGATCTTCTAGAAATTAATGCAGAAGCCAGGACATCGAGGACAGTTTTCTGCAGCTGCATTTGCAGCATTTGAGAGTTGCAGTGTGCAATAAGTTCCACAAATGCTGCAGAAAGGAGCTTGGACCAGAGTAAAAAAAGAGCAGGGCCAGATTCCTACCAGGGATTAAATCGGTGTTTGTGGCATACTTTACTGGCAAGACTGGATTTTAAAGCCATTTATTAGTCGTTGAATTAAAGCTGTACACCTGTCTTTTCTGTATTGAAGAAGAGAATATTGTTCTCTTTTCTTGCAAGACCAACTGTATTCTTATTGTTTCTGCAGGACCGGGACAATACTCCAAGCTCTTGTGCTGGTCTCTTCATTGCTTCTCACATCGGCTTTGACTGGCCTGGAGTCTGGGTTCACATCGACATTGCTGCCCCTGTTCATGCGGTACGTGTGTCTCACTTGGTTTGTTTTGCCCTTCTTGCAAAGGAAGGGAAGTGCAGATGCTCTGGATTCTATGGCATCGGATGCAAAGAAAGAATTCTTCTCCATCTAACTCTTTTGGAAAGCTCTTTGTCTCTGCTTGGAGCTTCTTTGTTTTGGGAGCTTCATCTGTTCATATTCTTTATTTAGATTTTAAAATATTCTAAAGATCATTTTAATCTGCTACATCTTTCATCACTGTAGATTTTGACAACTTGGATTGGTTTTGTGTGTGTTTTCTTTTCCAGGGTGAACGAGCTACTGGCTACGGCGTGGCTTTGCTGCTGTCCCTTTTTGGAGGGGCATCTGAAGACCCTTTGCTAAACATGGTGTCCCCCCTGGGCTGCAATGGAGACTCTCCCCCTGAGGACAGGGAGAGGGATTCCAAAAGGCGGCGCCTGGTTTGATGTGCCCAGCCCTTTGTGACGGGGTGCACGTGTTACCTCACTTTGCACTGATTCATTCTCAAGCAATGAAAATGTCACACATCAGAAATGGCCATTTTATTTTATTTTTTACTATTATGATAAGATTTATTTCATTTTTCTGATGAAAACAGCCTGATTGTTATTTCTTTTTTTTAAATTATTGGTGCGAACGGTTGCTGAACAATATCAGTGGTGCAGACTTCAGACTCAGCTGACTGTACCAGGAGGGCACGTCCTCCTCCAAGCACCTCACAGAACAGTTACTAAGTGCATTAATGCATGAGAAGCTCTCCCTATTCTGAAGCAGCAACTGCAGTTTTTTGCTTACAGAGCCTTCTGAATTACATATTTTACATGAGGTTTTATCAGTCATTTCTGCAGGCTCCACTGCATCTCCAAACACAGGACAAGGAAAAACAACCTCTGGGCTTGGCATCTTCAATGACAGTTCAGCTTAGTAGCGAAGGAGATGTCATGAAAAAGGCCTTTAGTTTTAATAAGGTGCTGTTTCCGCATGTTTAATGTTTTTCTGACCAGGAAAATCAATGAGAGCTGTTCAGAACATTATCTCTACTTAAATCTTTCACGTTCAAATGACAGAATGTATTCATGTTAAATAAGGAAAAAAAACAGCCAGGGGGATCGTGATTGTGTAAAATCGGTTTACAAAGCAGAGTGGCTTCCTGCCACTTAACAAATTTATTATTATTATTAAAGCAGCTTACATATCCCATGTGCTGGTTTGTGGTGTTATTTACATGTCAGAGAACACAGTGCTTCAGACCCTTGTGTGCGATTTCATTACTCTGTTTGGGTTTCTTTTCCTGGGGGTTACACATCTGAAAACAGACCTTCATACAGTACCAGCACATGCTGATTAGTGCAGCGCAGTTCTGAAGAATTTCCACTTATTCACTTCACTTGGCTCAGCAGTGATTGGGGATGAATACTGTTAGTTTTTGTGGAAGCTCAGAGCTGTGGTTTGGTTTGGGCACCCAATGGAAATGATGCATCCCAGCAGTGCTGCAGTTTGTGCCTTGTTATTCCTGCTGTCCCGTAGGAGCCTCACTGTCCCCCAGGATCCTTGCTGTGCAGCTTCAGGCACTGGAGGGGCAACAACAGCCCTCACAAACTGCACTTGTGGGGACTTATTTTCTCTCTCATGTTTTCTTTCAAACGCTTCTCTGACACAAAACCCACAGAGAGAGTTCCGGGCAGTGTCCACCCATATAAAAACAGACATTTTTCCATACCTTTTTATAGATTTGATAATATTTAACTCAACATGTATTAAAAAATGTATGGAGTATATAAAATTCACTATAAATGTCACCAAATGGGCCAATGGCTTTTTAACATCGCTGCCACAAGGCTGCATTTTAACCTATTTCCTGTCTGGATCCATTCCAGTGGCAGTTCCAGGAGGGGAATATATTTAGTCTATATTTACTCAGCCTGTTTAACTTTCTGTTAGTGTCTTTGGCTCATCCCGTGGCCGTGCTATTTTGGGATGATTTATACAATATTTACATTACATTCTGCTAATATTTCCTTGCCTCTTGAAGTCGGATTACACTATTTACATCTCAAAGGCCTGAGCTGGAGGAATAAGCAGCTGTTCCAGCACCGGGGAGAACTGAGCTCAGGGGAGGCTGCCAGCAATGAGCCCGTGTGTCTGAGATCCTTATGGAGGGGTTATTTAGGATGATAACAGTCCTTCCAAAAGGAAGGAGAGGCTTTCCATAGCAGTAAGCAGCAAGTTTGGTGCAGGGGGTCAGACAGTCACATTCACTGAGTTCTCATTTCCTGCCAATAATTTCTGATGTGCTGTCCATAAATTGCAGTGTCCTGAGCTGTCCCATAGTAGGGCTGTGTGGCTGCTCCTTTCTGGATGGAATAGGGCTGCAAGTCTTCACACTGCTGTAGGAGCTGCCGCAGCCATACTTAGCAATGAGATAAAGAAGGGTCAGTGCAACCACAGCTGTGTGTGTTATCACAGCCCGGGGCACAGCTGAGCTGTCCGTGCTTGGTCTGATGGTCCAACAGATACAAACCAATGCGTTCAGCAGGGTTTCTGTTGTCTCCTAGTAGTCAGCAGAATATAGGAGTTGCTGAAGAACTTTTCTCCTGAAAGCTATTTTGGAAATGCTCAGTCATGGCCTGAAGCAGTGATGGAGCACCTGGTGGGAAGGCAGGGCCAGCCCAGGGCAGCTCAGGTGTAAGCAATGCGTCTGAGTGACGAGAAGGGCTGGAGCCAGGATCCACCCCTTCCACCCTCATTTAAAGGTTGGCAGTGCAGGTGAGGGTGTCTTGCTGGTGGTCCCTGCATTCCTGAAGCCTTCTGAAGGTAAGCAGCTGCTTTCCTTTATCTGTATGCCTGTGGCTGTTGCATTTCAGCAAATCACCTTTGAAACAAAGTTTGGTTTCTGAGAAAAAAAAAAAAACAATTTTGGATTTATAGGAAAACAAAGACAACATCTGGTGGCGTTTGGTTCAGCAGTAAAAAAGCATCAGGCTTATTAAAGAACAGAACCACTCATGTTCTCTCCTTATGTAGGAACATTTACCTTTAGGAGTGGCCTGGGAGGAAGGAGGTGAGCGGCTGGATGGGGTCGCAGTGCAGCCAACCTTCCTCTCCAACTCTGCAATGTTTGGCAGAACGAATGGTTCTCCTGCACTGATGGCACAATGTGATGTAACGGTCTGGGGAAAGAATCCAAACTGGACGTTATTTGACAGCTGCTCCCTAGAAAGGGAGAAAAAAGAAAGAACCCTGATTAGCTGGAAGGCACCAGCTCCTGGAGTGTGAGTATTCCCAGAGGAACCTGCAGGTCTTTATGCAGATGGAGTGGTTCCAACAGGAGATCTTCATGGCTCAAAGCTCTGGAGGAAAAAGCAGTGCCCTGAGTGCCAATGAAACTAGTGGTGGATAAGCGTTTTTTCTTTTTACTCTTTTAGTTCGTGTTTTCAAGTCTAGAAATTGTCTACAGTTTAGGAGGAAAAGCTTTTTAAGTCTTACAGCCTTTCTAATCCAGATGGGTGGTCTGGAGGGGCACTCACTGTGCTTTAAAAGCATCTTGTTTGCTCACTTCAGTACTCAGAAAATGTTTAGCAGTGGTAAGAAAAGTGAACCTGTGCATAAATAATAGCTGCCATCCTGTGGGATTGCACTGGCCTTGGAATAGATAACATGACCCAGAAGAGAAAATGAGAAAATGAACAGAACCAAAGTGAGGGCTGGAGCAGGAACTGTGGTTCTGAATGACCACAGAATAGTGAAGCACTCCTGACTTGGCCATGAGCACGGCACGAAGCAGAGCCCAGCTCACAGCACAGTGCCGGCACTGATAGAACTCCCCTGGCCCTTCTTTCTCATTGCCGTGAAATATCCCAAGGCACAGTAAAAAATATCAGCAAATGAATCAATTCTACTTTCTAGGAAACGGGGTGTGGGGCTGCTCTGACACATTTCTAACCCAGACAGTTAAATAAATCAGTCTGGGGGATGGCATAATGCAACCTCTGAAGAACTGCAGGCGTGAGGCTGTATCAGCTCATCAGCCGGCCCCGCATAACAGCCTGTTCTGCATCAGGCACTGAAAATCCCACCCCAGGATCCTAGGGCTGATTTTGAGGTACTGAAAGGATACAAGTTAAATGATCTCAACTGCACCTGCTTTGTAATCCCTCCTCAATTAGCAGGGTGTGTTTGTGCTTACATCAAACAGGCACTAAACTGCTGCCAAATTACTCTGTCGAACTTTTTTCTTCTTCTTTTTTATTTTTTTTAAGGCCATAAACACAATGCAGAGTGTGAACACAAGCATCCGTTCCTGCATGTGGTGCTGCTGATAACAGTGGCAGAGGCTGTGATCCCGGGCAGGCACGTGCCTCTGGAAACTATTCAGAGCTGTTATATTTCTTCAAGATTTTTTGGGTTGTTTTTTGTCCCCAGGGAACACAAATACAGTAACAGGTGGGTTTGTTTTGAGGTTTCTCTTGTCTGCTCACTGACAGCTCCCTGCCTTCCTTCGCTCCCTTGCCAGGCTCTAAGAGCAGCCGTGCAGGAGCGCCACCAGCAAGCAGCAGAGAGTTGGGATTTTGATACCCAAATGTGGTACGTAGGAGCAAAACGATGCCATTTTTCCTGCATTCTGAACCACTGAAACAAGTCAAAAGGAGCTGGAGTTCAGGGATACACGTGGGATTGAGAGACTCAGCTGTGCCCCAGCATCCAAAAGGACTGTGCCTGTGAGCCTTGTGTGCACTGCTGGAAATCCTGGTTTGAGTGTTCAAATAATAAGAAAACTCAGATTTGATTTGGAATTTCCTTAAGTGAGTAACATTCAGTTTTTAGCCTGAAGCATCAGGCTTTCATTTTTTTACACTACTCAAATGCTTTTATTTTCCCTGTTTTATTTTACAACATTTGTAATCTCCTATCAAACTAACTCCAATGAATACACCAGGATTGCAGACCTGGAAGTACTTTTTCCCAAGGGCTGAAAGTAAAGCCAAGGAGCCACTAATTATAGGCTTTGTGCTTAAAATACTCCTCGTTTGTGTATTACGGATATTCCCATTCACACACATGGCTTTCTTCCTTATCCATCCTGCACACTCCTTCTCACACAGCTGTGTCCCACCAGTGTGCTTCTCTCTGAATGTCACTCCATGAGCAGTTCCATTATGTGAACCCTTTTGTGTCCCCATTTGAGTTGTATGAGCATCACATATTTGTCTTCAGCAGTGGACAAGCTCACAAGTCTAACCCAAAGCCCACGGTGTACGTATGAGGATGAATGGGTCTTAAATGCTTGTGTTTTTTTTTATATTGCTTTGACATGTGAAATGTCAGGTCACTGAAAGTAACAGAGATCTCCACATCTGCAGCCAGCAGCACCTTAGTGTATATCTTTTAAAACTGCCCCCCCCCCCCCCCCCCCCATGAACACATGTAAGCTTGCAAACCAGGAAATAATAAAGAAGCAATTCTTCATCTGAATATTTATACTTCTTCTGATACTATTCTTTGTATTTTTACTGAGCACAGCTGAGTTTGGCTTGCCCAGTATTTGGAAGCTCTCCATCCTGAGATCTAATATCCAAAACAGGAAGCAGCTCTGACAGGCATAAGCAATAGTATAGGTGAACACAATGCATTGTAAACGTTTGGCTTTGGACCAGCTTTGTATGCGATGGTAAAACATTTGGTATTCTGCTTAAGATGTCTGCAAGGAAACATCTGTGAGATTGTGCTGCAGATAACACAAAGTGTTTGATCCATCTTTGTCCATCCAGAAAGTTTCATTCACCAGGTCTGGCCGAAGCTGGAAATGAGCGTCATTGTTCCAGCGTGGGAAGCCCAAGTGCCGTCTGTGTGTGCTCTGCCAGGAGGCAGTGACGCAGCTCACAGGCTGACAAATGAGGACATGGGCAGTTCTGTGCCATCCCTGCAGGTCATCATCCGCACATCTCCATCCAACACTCCTATCCCCATCTTCCAGGGCAACGCTGCCACTTTGTCTTTTATTCATCTTTATGGATGCAGGAGGGTGATGGTTGGACTAGATGATCTCGGTGGTCTTTTCCAACCTTAATGACTCTGTGAGTTTGCTGACTTCTTCAAAGACTTTCTGTTGAAGGTAATGGCTGAAGTAAAGTGCATTCAGTTCCTGAGTTATCTATGAAGTAAGATAGCCAGGAGAAACGCTTCAGCACAGCAGGCATTGCCAAGCTAATAGTGCTGCTTTCAGTTTGGTTAGTTGTGCCAGAAAAAGAAGCAGCATTCACCAATTAGGTTATATATTCTCGTTTTCCAACTGTTTCATATGGGAAATTTTACTATTATTTGCAACGTTTACTATGACTGTACTCTCTAAGTGTAAAGAATAACCAAGGGTGTGCTATGTAGCGTATTCTTCAAAACGGATTTCCAAAGATACCAAATGCAAGAAATCAAGTTCAGATCAGGTCATTAAAAACAGTGATTGGAATTTAATATACATTTGTGAAATGTTTGACAAGTGAGCAATGGGAAAATGGTCTTTTTCCAGAAGAGCTTCACCTGCTGCGATCCTCCCGCACACAGTTAACGATCAGCTGGGAGAAATGAAGTTGTGTGTGACAGATGAATGTTGTAACCGTGTTCATTTTATGAGTAAAACTGTGAGAAGAAATCCTTCGTGAATAAAGAAATCCATCCACTGGTGAAGGTGAGGTAAACTGGGTGTCCCTGTGCCAAGCCATGACATGTTTATGGCAGCGCTGCCTTTCCAAGCATCGCTCTCCTCCCCGCCTTTCTCTGAAGTTCTTACCTACAAAAAAACTCTTCTGAGGAAAAAACAACTTCCAAATTTCTGACAAATAAAAGTGTCAGAGCAGAGGAGCTCCTCCCTGCAGATCTGCCTGCTGCTTGTCTCCGGTCCTTGCCTCACCCTCCTGCACCCTGGGATTGTCTGAGTCAAACGGAGCTCCTAAAAATCATATCACTAAATTCCTTCTTTTTGTTTAAATCCTTCTCTCTAATCACATTTAGTTACATCTTAAGGACATGCTGCAATTTAAACCCTGTTTCCTCTTCACTGAGCTTTAGCTGATCCCTTTAGGAAGATCAGCCCACCCTCCCCATCACCTTGCTGTGTACACATTTCTAATCATCAGCCTAAATGGCTGCAGTTTGTTTTCTGTCCAACCATCCTCGTCTGCTCTGAAATGGGAACTATTGATCTCTTACATTTCACTTTAATCCAGGCACTTTACTGCTGAATAAGTATCCCTAAAGGCAGCGGTCAGATCCTTCTCTTCAAAGTATCTTTGCTTGGTTTCTTTTTAGATACAAATAAACAGAACAGAAGAATTTTGTTTTTCTTTTTTTCCTTCATGTTCAGAAGTCTGACCTTTGAGTCTGAGGTGGATGCAGGCGGTGCTCAACACATCAGCAGAGCTTTACCTGAGTTGGTATTCCCAGTAATACTCAGAGCAGGATTAATTAGCAAGGTGGAGCACCATGAAGGTGATACAGTGACAGGAGTGCTATTGCTGCACACAGCACATCCTCTTCTTGTCATATTAATTATTTACTAAAGCCCTTTATTACTTAAACTGTGAACTTTCTTTGTCATCCTTTGCTAATGATTTTCCAGTAACTGGCCCAGTGGAGGATACATGGTGGGGATGTGAGTTCTGTTGCCAGATTTATCAGTGTGGCTCTGAAAGCACATTTTTAAATGGAATTGAAAACAAACCCTGTTGTATTAAGTAAACAAAGGGATGATTAAAGCAATAGGGAGATGTTTTAACCCAAAATACAAATATTTTCCTTTGCCCATACAGTATTTTCAATGAGGTAGCAGAAATGAATGGGCCGTTCTGCCCTGCTGTCACTGCAGCACGTGGCAGCCCATGTTCTTTGCACCGAAGGTTTGTGACTGGGATGGTGCCCTGCCACTGCTGCTGGCGTGAAGGGGAGAAGGAGCACAGGCATTATGCTGAGCCCTCCCAGCATCCTGGCAAAGAATTTTCCATCTCTGAAAACAGATTCAAGGTCTCAAGGAGGTTAAAAGCAGAGGCTGCAGTGATGGATGGGTCGATTTTTATGGCTACGTGGAAGTGGAAAACAGGGAATTGGAAGGAAGTTGCAACCTCTGAACTTCAAGTTGCATAAATTCTCAGTGAGGCATCGTCTCTGTGCATCGTGGGCATGTTGTGTGTCACTGGTCGCTGCATTGACATTTGGAACAAACTGGCTGAGAAACACCTGAACTCCTGCAGCAAATTTGAGGGTTTCGTTTCTCTCTGACAAAACCTGACTGGAGAAAATGGAGCCCTGCAACAATCTGATTTTGGAGTTTTCTGACTAACTCTGCAAGAAGTGGCCCCGCTCCTAACACAGATGCAGATTTGGCAAAAATAATTTCCTTGGCATCGAACACAGAGATTCTGGCTTGCAGCTCAGAGCCAGGATCTGCTGGCAGTACGTGCTTCCACATCCAGAGCAGAGCACAGGAGGTGGGAAAACGAGATGGGAAGTGCCGGCCTCAGCAGTGCGAAACGAAAGAAGCGCTTTTGTTCTTTTTGTTTGTTTGTTTTTATCTTGTAACAGAGCTGGCGTTCACACCGAGACCTCGTTAGAGACCCGAGAAGGGCTCCAACGCTGCCCACCGGTGCGGGCACTGCGGGCTGAGCGTGGCGCTGGGGACACCTAGAGGACGGGCTGTGCCTGCATCTGCACTGCGAGCACGGCGCTGCAGCTGCCAGCTCAGCCAATTTCTCAGTGATGTAACGGGAGAGAACGCTGCAAAACCACGCTGTGTGCACAGAGAGCTGCCCCCTGAGACAACGCGGGGCTCTCATCATCCTGCAGCCCTCGCTGCAGCTTCAGATGTCATTAATTAATAGCACAAGCCATACTGCTGCAAGATGTGGGTGAAGGAGTGTAATCTGTTACTTAGCGCTGTAATGGACTTACTGGAAGGCTGCATGTGGGGAATCTGACCCTGTTCCCAGAGTGCCAGGTGCAATGCAGAGCAGATAGTGCTGTTGTGCTGCAGAAGCACTCCCTGCCCTCCCTCTGGCCGCTGGCAGGACCAGGCCCTGCAAGCAGTGAACAAGCAATCAGAATTATGGCCACAGCTGCAGCTATGGCGAATGGATGCCTGCTGTCTGCAGCCCTACTGAGAGGCAAGATGCAGGCGTTACAGAGAGCACACAGAGAAGGTGTGAGGAGAAGCTCAGAGCCTTGGCTGCACTCAGTCTCATCGCCCTGGCAGCTCCAGCTCCTTGTGTTGGCTCCTGCACATCTTGGCAGGAACCAAATGCTCAGAGGCAGAGCTGCCCTGGGGCTTTTCCACCGTGTTACTCCCCCCTGTGCCATGTGGCCATGAATGCTTTCATGTTCACCACTTTTTTTCCCACCCAAGAAAGTAGATCCATTGTTTCTCTGCAGTTTTCCCCCTTTGAAATTGCATGACAGCAACAAAGTCTAGCAGACAGAGTCAGCCTGGCGCAATGCTTCCATGGCAAATATTAAACTGCAGTGCTCAGAGAAATTATGAAATCTTTACTGGTAGGATTAACAGTCTACTTACTCTGGAGCCAACCAGCAGAGATTTATAATGCTGTAAAATAACCTAATTCTATTTTAAATGACTTTGAAACCTAAATGCCACGAACTGTCTTTAAAACCAAAGGGCTGACCTGACTTTTTAAGAAGAGATTATACTCTGTAAGGCCAAAATTAAATGCTGTTGACTCAAGCATTTAACAGATATTTGTGAAGAACAGCAAGGAGAAGGATTCCTGGAATTGTTTCCACTGGAAAGGGAAATTGATGATAGTCTCCATCTCCTCGCTGCAGCCTGGGTTGGGTACAAGGGATGTGCGTACAACAGGTACAAATAGCTGCTGGGCATCTTCTGCAGCAACCCAAGTGCTTCTCCCCTCCATGCCCCAGTACCTCTGTACTATTTGTTGTCAGTGCCTGGACCAGGAGTGCTCCCAGTGGGCTTCCCAGTGAAACTGGCTGCAGTCATTAGAAAGAGGCCGGTAATTTCTCCATCACTGAGCCTGACAGAAGTGGGTAGCGCTGTTACTTTGATTAAGCTTTCTATGAATTCTGTGAATAAGAGTTCTGAGGATGGTGAGTTTAACCAAACATGCTGGCTGAACTATAGGGCATCCAGTTGTTCTTTGCTTATTGCACTGAACAACTAAACTTGGATTGTCAATGCTGTGTATCCAACTAAGGCTGCACTGGTTCAAGTGAAATGTTTGCTCAGTTCTTTCTTGTTCTGTTCCAAAAGAATGTGTGATCTTTTCAGACACTGATTCAGAAATGAGTGTGTGTGTCCTCTGATTTAATTAGTCACATGGACTGATCAGCTCGCTGGGGGAACACAGCTGCAGGCAGGCTGCAGCCTCAGCCCAGAGCTCTAGGGCTGGAGATGAGCTATAGGAGCAGCACAGAACTGGAGGGACGGTCATTGGGAATGAGGTGCTTCATGAGGTGTGGGACACACTGCCAAGTGCACACGATGCCCTAAGCTTCCAAACCTGTATGACCTGCCCACTGGCCACAGCTCATTGCTCCTGGACCCAAGGCAGCAATATCGCAGGGTCACTCACCCAGGTATTTGTTTCTGCCTGTGAGTGCTATCTCAGTGTATGGAACTGAGTGGCTTTGTTTTTTTCTTACCTCTGTTGATAAGAGCCAACAGATGTCAGTGCAGCCCGACTAACAAGGGCTGCTACTGCTGGGGCTGCACTGTGCAGGAGCATCCCTGAGTGCGGGGGGGTGGGGGGAGGAGGGTTAGGGGAGAGCATCACTGAGAACAGTGTTGATGCTTTAGGGGAGGCTGGAGAGGCTCTCACTGCTAAAAATATCCACCCGAGTATTTTTAAAAACACATTCGAGGGTCCTTATAAACACACAGGCTTTTGTTGACAGAACAAGGCTGCTCATTTATGTTGTGTATTATCCTTGAAAACCCGCTCTGTTTGTGCAGGGAGTCCCAGGACAACCCTTGCTTGCCAGAGGTGCTACAATGTTCCCAACAACAAATGGGACAGAGGGGAACCAGGACATGTCATTGGGACGGACAGTTAAGAAATGGAAACAAACTGCTTAATCAGAATATCGATTTGCTGTTTCATGTGGTTTTGTAGCCCAGCTCAGGGCACCCACAAACAGCAGAGGTGTGAATGAAGCCAGTGAGAGCAGCACAGTGGGGTAAGTCACCCGGAGTTTGTGAATGGAAGGAATTCTACAATGTGCTCTATTCTTTTGCCGCTTGAAGTCATAGATATTTTTTCAGGTGACATCTCTAAGACCCAAAAAGCCACTTATGGGGAACAGCACATATGGTAAAGAAAAATAAATTAAAAAAAAAAATAAAAAATGGGGAATATGCTTTGGTCTGCCTGAAGCAAAAGTGATGCACAATACTGAAAACAAATGAATATCCAAAATGACAGACAAGTGGAAAGGTAGCAAGTTTTATTGTATTCAGTGGAGTGAGAAGCTTGTACTTTGGAGTTTGGATGGTGACACTGGCTGGTTCTGTGCCCAGTGAACCCTACCTGCCCATGAGCATTCCACCCCCCGAGCACAGGCTGCCGTCACTGCTGAAGGACAGCAGCTAAATGAGAACCACCCGAAGCCAGGCAAGGGGAATGGAGCCAGGAGCAAAGAGTCACACTTTAATTTATACCCACTATGTCAGTTTGAGCTCATAGTGCAGTACTCTCAGATACACATATCCATATCCAACTGCCATCTCTGAATGCCCTTCTTTGAGCCACAGACCATCTTCTGTCCCCTACTGGGACTGTGGAAAAGACAAACGATGAATGAGGTGATGGAGGATCTCATGGCAATCACTTTGGAATAGCTCACATCTGCACAAAATTAGTCAGGATATTAATAAGCTGGCAGCTCACCAACTCAGCTGCACTAACACTGTGCACAGCCCAGGACTTCGCCCTGTGTGTTCAGAGGGGTGGACTGGAGGGAGTCAGGGCTGGCATTGAGAGCGGGCATCACAGCCCATAGCCATACCCATATGCTCTGGGCTCTGTGTAGAGACTTTGCATTCATCACACATGGAACGGACTTGAATACCTTCCTAGATGAAGGGGGTTTTGCTCATCCAGTGTCCTCATGAGCCCAGGAAGCTAGAAGCTTTCTGTGCTGAAACAGCAATACAGCATTTGCTGTCCATGTCTTGAGAACACTGTCCTCTGACTGAAAGTTCAGCATCACGTTTGACATTTTATGTTAGAAATACAACTCAAATGTAACTAATTCTAACCTTCATCCCTTATCTGAGTGCCGTAATTCTTAATTTGCAGATAAACTGTCTTTTAAATTAACAGATGTGGCAAAGCCACTGCTGGTAACTTTGTGGTTACAGATATTAGGAACTCTTGGCTCTCACAGTTTCTGGAAGAAGACAAGAAGTTAACAGTTCAGCTCAATATATAAATGGAAATATATGGAACCCAGGACAGAAATAAGGTGCTTACTCACTTTTAAATCTTTAGTCCAGGAAATAGGGTAATGAGAGCATCTACCTATCGACCTGGAGCAAAAGACCAAAAGAAGAGACCAGACAGAGCTTGCTTCAGCTAAAATTAATGTTAATAGCTCACAGCTTATAGTGGGTTCTTGGTCAAACAGACGTTGGGCAAACTTCACAAACATCACTTCATACAGCTGTGCCTTAAGGGCCTTGTTTTGCCATTGGGTGCCAAGAGACATTGTTGGGTGTGCTCAGCAGCCCCTGCTGCTGCAGCTGCAGCGAGTAGCTCGCTTCTCTGCTTGAAATGTCTTCCACAGAGGTGCCAGGCCACAGCCACCTGCACTGATAAAGCTGAGTGCAAACCAGTGCATTGGAGAGAGGATGAGCTGTGGGAGAGGAGCAGCAGGATGCTCATGAGCAGCTCTGACACACCGGCGTTTTGCAACAAGAAATGAATGCAGCATGTATAGGCCACTTACAGTAATGGGAGTGGGAGTTCTGTGAGGATATCTTGAGTTCAATCAATTAGTTTCCCTCCCAAGGCACAAATAAATGCAAATTTTACTCATTTACATTTCTCCTGCTGACATTTTTCCTGGTGTTAATCCAAGTTCTTTCTCTTATGTGCCCATGTTTCTTCTTTTAATGCCGCAGTCCTGTAGTTACTGTCTCTCTTTCTCTGTTCCCCTGTATTTTTTGTACTCCCAGATGGCCTGGTTTGCTTTTTCACCTCTCCACTTTTTCCACCCACTGTTGCAGACAATAAAAGCAACAGAATAAAAAATTAAAGGGTTCCACAGCCTGGCACTTGGGGAAGGCAAATCTCTGCCCCTTGAGGCTGACAGAAGCTGAATGTAGTGACAGGAGCTGTGCAGGCTCCTGCATAGCTGGGGTAGGATGGATACACAGTGTGTGCCCGTGACCCTCAGAAACATTTTCTTTAAGTGCATTTTGTGCAACAAACTTCAGCTGTGTTTTTGAAGCCTGAATCTGTGCCCAGTATAATGCTGTGTGGATGAACAGGGCATGTAAATAACGGATGATGGTTTGATCTTAGAGGTGATTTCCTCTGCTACCTCTGAGACTGTGTGATTTCAGAACACTGTCAGTGTGTCACCCTCTCTATCAAGATGAAATAAATGGCTTTACCCTTTCTGTCACTGAAGTCACGTGCAATTTCTGATTTCCTGAAAGGAGTAAACCACAACATTTATGAGTTGTTCTAAGGATTCTGAAATGTAATAGGAAGACAGGAAGCCTGTCTTCCACTCTGGCTCTACTTGCAACTCAGGTGTCTCCTTTAGATCAAGCTGAGAAGAGAACGAACACTGCAGCAAAGATAAGTTTGTGTGCTGCACTGCGCTGCCACCTGAACCAGAAACGGTTTTGAAGTGATGAAACTGAAACATGATTGTAAACATGTCCTGCTCCAAACTGGACAAGAAGGAAAAAAAACGTCTGTCTACTGCAGAGCCATGGGAACAAGCTCGTAGGCTGACTGCTTCTTTCTAGCTTCTCCCTTTACCTTCTGGCTTTGTTTAGACATCTCTTTTCTCCACGAGCCCCCTTTCCTTGTGCAGCAGCAACAGATCCCCATCACAGAGCACATAGTTGCTGAGTGTGACCTTACTCTTGTTCATATACCTCTCCAAAACACACAGGAAGAAGAAAACTGCTATTAATAATCCTCTAGTCTGACCTTTACATTTTCTTGGTATATTACATTCTCAGGGGTGTGTTCATCAGAGGATGAACTCTCCGTCACAGAGGAAAAGACATTACAGTGGTGGAGGCAGAAAGTGACTCATGTGGGCATCTTCAGCACAATGTGAGACTGATTAATTTCTGCAACACAACTGCTCCTGAATCTTGGGTTCACAGTCATGTTTAAAGTGAACTTATCCACCTGGTAATGATTTAATTTGTACACTTACTAATTATTGGAAGGGCCAGGCAGCGCGGTATTGATTAGGTGCAACGTATACTGCATAGGCAACACAATTCATAGAAAGAAGTAGATGTTCTCTCCCTGTGCTCCAGGAACAGACCCACTGACCTTCCTAAGCACAACATGTAGGACCAGAGAGGAAAGGATCAGACCACCAGCTCCTAGGCCTGGCTTAGGTGAAACAGCAATAAACTCATTGCAATACCTGGCATCCTTAATGGACGCAGGCACGCAGCGCCTTCTGATTAAATAGGTGCCGATCTCTCTGGGGCTGTGAAGCACTTGTTTGTAACCCTGCCTGACCCCAGACTCACAGATCATTTAAACGTTTCCTGACTTGGTTCTGGCAGCCCTGCTTGCCATCGCTGACTGTTCCTGGAAGCACACAGCTGTGCAGGGTTCCAATGAGGTGCTTGGCGGAGCAGCTCTGGGATGGGGCTGAGGGATCCCTCACTAGGGATGCAGGCTTGTGCTGCAGTATGTGACCTGCTCAGCCTTGGGTGTTGCAGAGACAAGGAAGTGAGCAGCTCATAATGGGTGTGTTCTGCTTACAGAGACCGTCAGCTTTGCAAAGAGAGATTTCCATCAAGATGCCCAACTGACAAGAAAGCACTGAAAGTGAGATTTCAGCCACAAGCAGCCATAGGCTGTTAGCAGGGGTACGCTGCAGCACCGAGAGCTGCTTGGAGAGGTCTGACTCCGGCGGCAGGATGTGTAGCCAGGCCCCAGAGAGCATTAGTCATGTTGTAAGGGAATGCTCAGAGCCAGGAGATGAGTGTGAAGTGCAGCGTGACAGAGCTGGCAGCGCCGTGCATTGAGGGCGCTGCCAGGGAAGGGGTCGGTGCCCCGGCTGCAGGTACAGCCCCAGCCAGGTACATCGGCTGCAGCACGGGAGGTAAATGTGCGGTTCGCTTGTGAACAAAGAAACAGATGCGGTGCCTGCAGAGGAGAGGGGCAGAGCAGGAGAGCAAGGAGTCACCATTAACGTCCCCACCGATGATGGTGCTGATGGAAAACACAAGAAGCCGCCCCCACAGACACGTATGGCAGGGAGAGAAGAGAATCTGGGGCAGAGAAGAGGGGCCGTCGCGGTGCCGCATCCGGCGAGTCGGGACCTCTCGGCAGCACCTCGGGCAGGGGGCGCGGGGCTATCGCATGTCGCGACACACCCGGGGCAGGGATATCGCCTGTCGGCATCGCGAATCGCCGTGAGGGAAACGTGAGGGCGGCGGGCGGCGGGGCGAGACGGGGTGGGAGCGCCCCGACAGCGCGGGGAGGGGGCGGGCGGGGGCCGCTTTCCAGAGAATACGGTAAACATGTCCGCATCACGTGTGGCCGCGGAGCGGGGACACAGCGAGGGAGGGGCGGGACCGCGCTCCGCAGCCCAACGGAGCGAGCGGGGGCCACTTTAAGAGGCCGCCGGGCGCCACCGCCTCGCCCTGCCCGGCGCGGAGCATGCGGTAGGGCGGGCAGCGGGCGGCTCCGGCACCATGGGGCTGTGCTACAGCCTGCGCTCCCGCCTGGCCGCCGCTCACCCCTCCGTGCCCTACGGCGGCCGCGGCGAGGCGGACCCGGCGGCGGAGCAGCAGCAGCAGCAGCAGCAGCAGTGCGGAGACCCGCAGGTGCGGCACCGGCTGCGGCAGGACCTGGTGGCCAAGGAGCGGGCGGACAAGAAGCGGAGCAAGAGCATCGATAAGACGCTGAAGGCGGAGAAGAGGGAGTACAAGCAGACGCACCGGCTGCTGCTGCTCGGTGAGCGGGGAGCGGGAGGAGCCGGCGGTTCCCGGCAGGTGCGGGGCGGCCCGGCCCGGCGTCGCGGTGGGCGGCGGGAGCGGCTCGTCAGCCCCGGGCCGGGCGGTGGGTGGTGGCTGCCGGGGGCCGGACCGGGCCGAGCTCACGTGGCGGAGGAGCCTCAGCGCCTCGAGGCTCCGTGCGGGGCGGGCGGGGCCGGGGCTGCGGGCGGGGAGCGGGGGTCGAGCACCCCGAGGAGCCGCTGTCGGGGCTGATGGCTGATGCTGCCGCGTCCCTTCGGCCGCGTTAGTCGCCGGCACCGCGGGGAAGGGCGCCGCGTTACGGTGGTGCGGTTGTTCTGTGCGGAGGAAGCGCGATGTGTTAAGCGCGATGCGTTCCGCGTGCGTTCATCTCCGAGCATCGCCGCTGCTGCTCCCGAAATAGCGGGGCCGGACTCGAGGCTCGCTCGGCACCTGCGGGAGGTGCGGCCGCTTCCCGAGGAAACCCCGAGGCCGCAGTTTATACCGCTGTCCCCGGGGGGTGCCGGCCTTCAGCCGCGGGTCAAAGCCCCCTTTGTCAGCGCTGTCACTCGCAAACGGGCTGCCGTGCTGTGAGCCGCTCGGAATAGACACGGGGAGGAAGTTCGGCCGGTGGCTCCGGAGCTTCCCGGCTGCTGAGGGATCCTGCAGGTCTTGGTGCTGAAAGTTTGGATTCCAGGAACGCTGCCTCGGCTCACGTGGTTGTAGCTGTGCTGAGGAGCGTCTGCAAAGATGCGTTTCCATCTGATGGGAGGGGGAACGCGGTGCTTGTACAAGCAGTGAGAGCTGCCTGCTGCGAGCCTGTGGGTGTGGAATCACACCTTCACCCAGCAGGGCAGGCTGTGCTGGAGGCGTTGTGCTCTGTAGCTTCTTCATGTAATTCTGTAAGTCTGTTCTCTAGTGAAGTGCTTGAAGAACGAGCTATCGATAGGATTTTTTTTCTCTGTATTAAATTGGGAAGAAAAAAACTCCAATAAACTAATGGTGATGTTGATCTGCTTGTCTTTGTGGCCTAAAGGTTGTCCAAAAGACTTCGGTGTTCTCCCCAGGTAATGTTTCAGTGGGCTGTATTCCCGTATGGGTGCTGGCAGAAATAGCATTCAACTTGGAGTGGGTTAAACAACAGATCTGAGTAGTTCGGAGTTATCTATGCTGAAGCCAACAGAGAGTGCATTCTCTGTCAAAGTACTGATTTATAAATCTGATGGATATGAGTCAGTGTTATGCTGGCAGTGGTTTATTATATTTCAGCCTGGACTTGAATAGCAGGAAGTCACTTTTTGGCCCTCTTGTACATCTCGGGATGCCTAAGAGACCCATTTCCCTGCTCCTTGCGCAGATGGACAGTGTTCCCGTTGGCTTCCTTCCCTTGCTCTGTCTCCCTGTACCCCACTGTTAATGCTACTTGGAATTCTCTCTTTCTAAGCTGGAACAAGAAGCTTGGAGTGCATTTGGTTGTATTTCATGCACATCTGCAGGTACTGCTGCAGTAGCTGATGTCTGCATACTGAGGTGTAGCCCAGATGCATATGGGTTACACCTGCAAGCTGTGCAAGGTATAACATTGTCCTGCAGCTGGCTGAGGAATCAGGAGCATCCAGCTCAGACTTAAAGCAGCAGCTGAGCTTTATTCCAAGGAATGGAGTCAGGGTGGGTAAGAAAAGCTGAAGAAATGTGGACCGGGGATTTTTTCTCTCTTGGTTCTGTGGCAAAAGCTTCAGAAGGTACTCGTGGCTTCCTGCTTGTGCTCCTGTGCAGAGTATGGACACGAGCAACGAAGTGCTCTGCATGTGGCTGCTCTTTGGGAGTGACAAAACTTAAATAGGGGCCTTTTGTTTGTAGGAAAGGAACATGCACAATCAGATGTAATCTCATTGGATTTTCTTTAATGCACTGTATATGGATCTACCGAGTTGTGATACCAGGCTGCAGTCAGGACTGCAATGGCAGGGTGGCTGAGGATTACTTCTATACCAAGTGCTTTTTCAGAGCGTGGGTGCCATTCTTCTTGTAATGACGACAATCTTGGTTCTGAAAGCGTATGCTTATGGGGGAAAGGATTTTAAACCTTGCCATGTGTATGCTGTGTGTCAGAAACCTGCCCAGCTCTTTTGGTGTGTGTGTGTGTGTGTGGCTCTACCTTGCACTTCCTTCAGTTCTGTAGCCTAGTTAACTGTAAGGAGAACCTGTCTGTCCATTGGGCGTGCTTGCAATCCACGTGCATCATTTTGCAGGTCCTCCCTCTCTGGCTGAACTCTCACCCATGTGAGAAGTACTTTGAGTTTATTTCCACAATGGAAAAGGGAACTTGGCTATCTTTATACACCACCATGGATAGATGCACTTGTCATAAAGGGTACTTAACTGCAGTTTATTGAACTACAGTATAATGATTAAGTGCTGTTCTGAATCTTACCTACATCAGTTCTTAAGTAAAAATGTTTCTAACAGAAATACTTTAATACAAATGCAAGCAATGCAAAACTGAAGTTTTTGTAGGAGGAATATATTGCACAGGAAGAAAAAAACTACTTAAAGCCAGAAAATATCAGTGCAAGTACCAACCACAGTCCCCCTTTCTGTGTGTGTGCTGCTTGTTAAGCCCCTGGGTACCATATAATTAAAGACTGTCTTGTATGGTTTACATTGTGTTTTCTTTTTTCCACAGACTTGTACTTCATTCAGTGCACAAGATGGATGTTGTGCAGTGAATGAGCAGCTATTCAATATTCTTATCCTCCTCATACAGTGTGTCACCCCGTGCCCTATTTACGGCGCACCATCCGTACCCTGTACTGAATAACCAACTGTTGAACTCATGGGCTTTTCTGCAGCCCTGATCACTGCAGGGACTGAATGCTCCATGTCAGTCACTGTGTCTGCATGGCGCTGCTGTGGGATGAGGGGCATCATCCTTCTTTTGTGGATGCTGGAGAGGGAAAATGCCACTATGGAAAGACCAAAGTGAAAACTGTCTGAAGTTACCATAAAGTTTGTATGCCCCATCTTCGTCTAATGCTAATTTCATGTGTTTAGAGCATGTATCTCATGGCTGTGGAGGCTCAGTAGGGCAAGTTTTGGATGCTTTAACAGCAGTTCAGGAGGTGCCAGGCATGGGTTGGTGCCAGCAATGGGCAACATGTGTTGCTTGTTGTGCTGCAGTAGCTCAGAACCAGAACAAAGCTGGTCTGGTTCTGCAGGGTGTATTTAATGGCATCACCCACAATCATCCTTCATGTGATTTCCTACCTTGCTGTCAGCATCCTCGCACTGTTCTGCCTCCTGCAGGGGCCAGGCAGGTGAGACTGAAGAAGATATTATTTTATAAAAATAAATGTGGGTTTAGGTGCTTGGGGAGATTCCATCTCATGTGAGCTTGTCCCTGTAGACAATAGTGTCATTCGCTTACAGCTCCCCCTTTGTTTCTTGTGCCCGATGTTTTGTGAACTAAAGGGAGTGTAAGCCCTGGTAGAATAAATATATGATCATTATTGGAAGGTGTGGAAAAGACAGGGGGGAAAAATAGACTAAAACTATAAAGGGAATCTGTGTTCTGGTGTTTTCTAGTTCTTGAGAATGGGGTTATTGAAACTTACCTTCTTATACCAAGTTAGCTTTTCTTTTCCTCTTCAATAAAAGAAGGAATAGGGGGGAAAAGGAAAAAAACTGGATTCAATCCAATGGGCTGCTTGCAATACAAGTGCCTCATAACAGGCTGCCCTGCTGCACGACTTAGCCTCCTGCGCACACACAGGCTCAGAAGGTGGCAGGACACGACTGTTCCAAATGGGCTGTCATTAGTGGTGAAGTAGTTATAATTTTTTTCCAACGGGGCTCCCAGTAATTACCAGATACTACAAAAACACTTGTATGTGGGAATCTGTGGTTTCCATCTGTTGGGTACTTTCCATTGCAGGCATGATGATCCTGCTGCAGACACCAGGAGGTGGTATGCTAATTATGGGTGTCTTCATAATGAAGACAAATCCTCCTCTGTTCCCACCACTGTACACAGAATGCACTCTATGGCACACATCCTCTGGATGTGGAGGATATTCACCCTGAAGAAAAATACCTGGAAAGCTTTGCAGACTTCAAGTAGGCTTTGCCCAATATGCAAGATGTGCTGCCTCTGGGATCTGTGATGCAGTTTGATGAATGTTCATTAGAACAAAGCTGTGTCTTCAACAGTAGCACCTCTGTGCTTTAGATCAGTTGTTTCATTAGTTCTGCTCTTTGCTATTTAGAATTTCACAGGAGAAGCAAGACAAGCGCTCCTCATTCTCTGCCTTTTTTTATCTCTTTGTATACTCCCGACCCTAGCTTTTTCTTTGTATCATCTCCATATAAACAAAACAAAGTCATTAGTGTCAGGCAGACACATGGCATGGAAAGCTTCAGCTGGCATGTTTGAAGTGTAGCAAAGTTAGAGCTCCTTCAGACATGGTCTGGCAATGGGAGGTGTCAAGAAACATGCAGCAGTGCTGCTATAAAGTGTCATGATGAAGGACTGCTGTGGGTGGCATGCTGTTGTTGCTAGGGCGGTCCCAGCCAAAACTGGCAAAATAATTGCTTTTTACAGTTACATGTAATGCTTATGGGGTTGTGCATGTAAGCATGGATTGCTGTGGGGAAGGGGCTGAGAGGTCTGAGGGATTCCCTGATCCCCAGTGACAGCTGCAGCCATACAGGCATGGTGTGATTATAGACATACATCTCTTCTTCTCCATCGTTTTGGTGATTTCTTTTACTCACTATGTGCCTGATGGGATGGGGGTCATAATATGTTACTGAAGGAAGGCCATGTTTGTGTATAGTCAGGGAGCTCGTTTCAGGGTTGTTGTTTTGTTTTTTTTTTAAACTGAGACAAACCCCAACGTGTGCTGGTTTTGGTTGTTTCCAGCTCTTCGTTGCATCTGTTTATTCTGAAGGAAGGCAGCAGTGTTTCTTTTCCTCCTGTGGAGGAATGATGGCTGCTGTACCTCCTGGTAGCTGCCTATACCTGAGTGAAAGCACCATGTTTCTTGCCTGCAAGAAATTAAAACTTACTCAGCATGTGTGCTGGCTGCAGTCCAAAATGTGTTGTCAGGGCAGGTGATTCCTATGAAGTTTTCCTTTAGAAGTGGGAAGCACTTTTTCACTTGCACTCTCTCCAGAGAAGACAAAAATTTCTTGATTGCTCCTGTGCAGCTGTTACCTCCTTCTGCAGTAAAGCATCTTAAACTGAGCTGTTCCCTGTGTTAGGGGTTTCTGTGGGCTGGCAGTGCCATGGCTGGAAAGTAGCTCATGGGAAGCACCAGCAGTGAGGAGATGAGAGGAGGACTGAACCCAACCTGATGTCTCTTAAAAGAAAATGTACTTTGAAAATAAATAGAAAAAGGGAACAGGAAAAGGAGAGAGTACCAAGTGCCTTCATGTTATTTATAGTTCAAATTTACACCGCTGCAATAAAGTGGAAGCAAAGTCCTTCTGTCTGATGTGTGACATGCTTGTGAAGTTACTGGAGCTGCCTATAGAAATGAGGTTCAGACTCTTCTCAGTTTCCCAGCGTTTACTTTTAATGTGTTGGAGCTGTGCTTGTGTTGAAGGGGCATCTGTGGTGGGCTGGGGAGGACTGGTGTGTTCCTGGAGGTGAAGTAACTGGTCTAGAGAAAGTCTGTGTATGAGCAGCACTTCTAAGATTTGTATGTCACAAAAAGAAAAACCTGAGTATTCGCTGCATTGAGAAGTGTGGGTGTGGAGGGCAGCAAACAGGCATCAGAAAGTTGCTACTAGTTACTTTCCAAGTGAAAGAAGGGGATGCTGAGGAGGATGCACAGAGATTCCCAGTAAGGAGAAAGAAGCAGTTTTACAGCCTGGTCCTGCTCTGCTTAGCCACTTCTCCTGTCTCTTTTGTAGTGGAAGTGGGGGAAGTACTGAAAATCCTGGGAAGACCCGATTAATTTCTGTTTGCGCAGTGGAGGAAGAATCTGAGAGATTTTCTTCTGACTGAAGTATCCTTGTTTTCCTTCATCCTAAGCACAGTGAACCATTCTTGCAAGGAAGGATTTGCACAGAACTTGGCAAATGCTCCAAATAGACCAATGTCTCCAATATCCTGATCTGCCCACCCTTGAAGCTGAGCACGGCACACGGCTGTCCCGGTGTCCAGCACTGTTTTAAAGAGCTGAATCCACACACTCCTGCCTGCACACAGGTTCACAGGCTTGTTTGCACGTTGCAGTGTTTCCTCAGCTTTGTGACTTTGACCTCCAGGAAGTATATCGGGTTCAGTGGAAAAACAAATGGAGAGGGGGCCCAACCTGTTGCCATCCCACGTGTGGATATGCTGTGTGGGGATGGCGTTTACTGTGATCCCAGTGGGAGAGAGCTGCAAGAGCTTCTTGTGGCCACAGCCATTGCTGCTTCCCCAGTGTGCTGAAGGTGATTTATTTGTAGGGTGGATGTGAGTGTAGTTCAAGCGGGAGAAGTATTTTTATGTGCATTTTTACCGAAGATTTCACATGAAGTAGCTTCAGGTGTGAACCAAGCCCAGCATGGGGCTGCATTCCCACCTCTTCCCCACCTTGGGGGGCAGTTCTCCATCTTTAATCTTTATCTTTATCATTTAGCTGTGCCAAACTAAGTTGCTTTCAAAATCTAAGACTTATTTTGGGAACATTCGTTTGATTAGTGGGAGTGGTACCTCAACCAAGTGTGTTACTGGCTACTAGGGGGCAGGTGGCAATCGACGAGGGAGCTTCCAAAGCCTGGAACACGTGAGCCTCTGAGCATTTGCTGTGTGCCAGCATGCATAGCAACCCAAGGCAAGTGAAGGGAATTCTCCTGTCTTTGGCCCTGCAGTTTACAGGAAATTTGTAAAGCTTTTTGTTCCACATGAGTTGGCATGTGCTTGTGGAGAACCCAGCTCTGTTTTCTCATCAGCATGAATAAAAATAACTTCAGAGCTACATTTTTTACTGTAAGTATCATGTTTTTCTGTCAAGCTAAAACCAGCAGAATTCCCTGGGGACCAAGCTGTCGTTTTATTCCCCACTGAGCCTGAAGGGGCTCCATTTTCACCTCCTCCATCCTGTGCTGGGTGACAAGAGGAGCTGTGAGGCTGTGCAGCCTCTGGGCTCCGATTGCAGCGTGAGGTTCAGGCTGATGGGCACAAGGCATCTGTTTTCTTGAGTTGCACATGGGGTGTGTCCTTTCCATCTCTGGTACAAACTCACTATTTTGAACTTCTTGTACTTGCACTGTAGGAGACCAGTTCCAGGCATCAAAGTGAGGATTTGCATTAGTCCGTTTTGACTCTTTGGTTATGGTAGTTTGACTGGGACACTGAGAGACACTGTTGTTTCCTCCCTTGTAGGCTTCTTGTCAGAGCTAGTTCCAGCCACCAGCAGTGCTGGCACATCTCTGTGCGACACAGGCGATGATGTGCTGTGACCATCCCAGTCTAGTTGTGGTGGGCCCCGCTGCCATGAGACTTGTGCTGTGCCTGGCACTGTGACCTCTTCCACTGCCCCTCCTGCCCCCCCCCAGCACCATTTGTCATTTGAGGGCCGTGTTTGTTTGGTTTTGCATTTTTCTCGGTGGCTTTCATGCTGAAATCTCAGTGTTGCTGATTAGCCGGGGGGAGTTCTGGAACGCTGGGGAATTTGTGGAGCTTTGGCTTTACCAGGGGGAGGAAACAGACATTGAGGAAGAAGGGCATGATGTTGTGAACTGACAGTCTGCATCTAGACTGTTCTTCTATAAATACCAGATAAAACTCTCTGCATGGAAGAAAAATACTGCATAAATAGTCCCATGATGTTTTCCCTTCCTTCTTCCCACACAGGAAATTCGTGATTTGATAGTCCCAGTTTTTCTCTGGTGATTAGAAATGTAAAAGAACTACCTTTTAGATGAAAGCTCAGAAATACTTTCTGCTCTAAACCTGACTCCTTAATGCCACCAGTGTTCTCACTTCTCTCATTCCTTTCAGCTTCTGGAAAGGCTTTTCACTTGTCTGTAGCATTTCGTGCTGCGACACCTGAAAAGGTGGTGAGTGATGTGGGTCTCAATTCCCAGATATTTCGGAAGAGTTCACATTTGTTTTTAAATACTTCAGATATTCATAAAGAAAATGTTCTAGTCTTGTATATCCCTTGAAATAAAATCTGTGATAATTTCTTACATGTGTAGATTTGTTACATCCATAAGCTTACTGCAAAAGCAATTTGCAAAGGCTTGTTTCATGATCAAATTGACGAAATGGGTGAAATTCCATTCCTGGGCTTTGCATCAAACCAAGAGTTTGTGTTGCAAACCCAAAGTGGTGGTTTCAATGTAGGAGCAAGAGCTCTCACCTGTGTGACACTGCACTCCAGCCAACATGCGTTACAGATCACAAAATCATTCTTAATCCTCCTCAAAGCCACCCAGTTCATCTTGATTACCACTATCTGTCCCAAACTGTAGTTTTACTGTGCGGAGGAATTGAGAACCCACGGTATGTGAAGCCTCCTCTACTATCAAACAATTCTCTATTAGAGGGTTTGAGAATCTGTTGCTTCTAGTTGAGGTTTAAGTAAAACCTAAACACTGCAGAGACATTTACGATTCAGGCTTATTTTGGGAGGGGGAATGAGGGAAGTCTTGATAAGTTATGCACTTGACCACATGTAGTTAAAAATATTATTTGGAATATAAACTTCCTTGTCTGAAGACCAGCTTTATGCACTAAGTCAAAGAGCACAAAAAGCAGTTCTCCTCCCAGCCTCCATAAGTATACCTTAATGCTGCCGAATCCTGGAAATTATGCAGGGCATGCTTTTTAAATGTTGATTTTGACTTCTTGCCTGGGACCAAGTGTAAAGTCTTTCCAAGGAAATACTTAGAAGACTTGCAGTGAAACCCAAAAGCTGCTGCCAAGCCTTAGTTTTTAGAAGGGGAGTAGGGGGCAATCTAGACTGTTAAAACCTTCCAGTTGTTTGTAATTAAATCCACTTCTTCTGTGCACAATAAACATATACTTAGAAAAAGATCATTTTACATAATACTTATGCGGTTTACTGCTGCTCTTCAGCTGCTAAAAATCAAGCAGTAGGTCTGCTATTTTAGTCTGGAAGGTTACTGGAAGCTGGGAAACCAGGGGTGATGCAGCTGTGCTGCCACAGTGGCGTGTACCCTCTTCATCCTGCGGTGATATGCAGGCTGAGCTGGGGAATCCTTGTCTCATTATGAACCGTCCTTCCCACTTAGCTAGCTGGAACTTGTTTGGGATTGAGAGAGATGGGAGCAAAGAAGAGATAAAAATATCCCATCCACACGCTGCTCCTTGCCAGCTACAGAATCACTCCACAGCCTTGGTGAAAGCTGTGGGGCTGCAGGAACATCTTGTCAGATTGCTTGCTTCCAGGAGGGCTGGCAGGAGACAAAATCCTCATGGCTCTCCCCACCCTGATTTGGTCTGCCGTTGTTCCTTCACGTTTGCTTCAATTTGCTGCTGTCTTTCATTGAGTGCAAGGTGATGGTGCAAAGGGAATCTGCAGCAGAATGCGCTCAAGCCTAAATGTGTGTATATCCAGGAAGTAAATATTGCATTTACCTTTGGCAAAGAAGGGAATTTTTCCTAGGACAGCATGAAGAAATTGTCACTTAGCAAGTAAGTTACAGGTGATGTGAAACAGTAGATGGGAGGTATGAAAAGAGCAGAGAGGAACAACTGAGAGGGATTGCCTAATAAATGACACAGGAACAATCACAAAGCCCTGCAGAGCAGATTTGTTAGGATTTGAGATGAAAATCCCTGTTGGTTGTTGAGATTATCACCCAGCATATGGCAGGGAATGTCACAGAGAGGTGGAATTAGCTGCTAATATCTAGATTCCACTTGTAAACAGATGTCGGCAGTAGTCACAACTGTGTTTAATTCAGCTGAAGTGTGGATTACTCAACAGGCTCAGCATGGTGCTCGAATACTTGGTGTCTTCTTTTCCCACTGTTCTTGGTGCAGAGCACCAGCTAAACTTCAGATCTCCTGTGTCTCACTCGTCTGTTTTCTGATTACTGAGACTGCTGAATTCATTGGTACCTGTCTTCCTACCTTGGGCTTTTCCTGGTTGCTGTGTCTGCCATACCTGACAGAACTGCACAGGCCAAAGCTTGGTTCATCACATATTTCCTCCTAGGTGGCTTCTGCTGTTATTAATAAATGTATTCATGTTTATGAGTTCGTATCTAAGATTTATTTATAAACTCCTGATGTAAGTGGCCTAAATTGAATTCCTGTTTGATAATCTTCATGATGGTGAAATTGTGGCTTTGACTTCTAGAAAGCTCCTGTGTAGGTTTCAGAATGCCAGCTTCTAAGTAGTTGGACTTGAGAATTCCTCTGGAATAAATTAAGTGCTGAATGATGATTCCAGTAACACTACTGGCACAGGCAACAGTTATCTATTCAACTTGAACCCATGTTGCTTCAGAGCCTTTGGAGACTGTGGGATCTATCTGCTGCTTGTGAGGCTGAGTTTGCAGCTTAAACCCATATTCTCCTGACTCATGCTCTCAGTCTGCCCTGGCACGTCTGCTCTGAACTCCAATGCATTCAGGCAGTTCTTCTGATAGGACTGTTTGTATACCAAAATGATTGTTCCAGGTTATTTATTTTGCTTTAGTTTCATCAAGTGAAAGGCCCTGAACCAGCTTTGAGTTGTGCCCTGCAGCATCCCAGTGTCTGCTTTCTAGGATGGGCAGATATTGCCCAATTTCTGATTCACACACTTGGTTTTGATGAATATCCTCATTGGGGGTGGTGTGTACCAGCTAGAGAAACTGTTAAAACTGGGTGTGTACTGTTAGCTATCCCTTTTCTAAAAAAGGCTTATTTCTTACTCCGAACTGATCACAGAACACTACAGAAGGATTCACTGCAGGCAGAAGCACTGCTCTCAGTTAATTTATACCCTACTTTTGTTTGTCTATCTGTTGTTGACAAACGTGGATTTATAGGGCAGCTGGCTTTGATTGCTTCCCTTTCAACTTTGCCTGTGCCTTTTTACAATTGCAGATGAATTTTGACGTATAAGCAGCACTTACATGAGTGTGTTTTTGCAGGACTGATGGTGTAGTTGTCTCTAAGCTTTGGCAGGATAGTCTGTGTGCTTTAGGCTGTGTTGTTAAGAACAGCTGCCTTGTTATGTTCCTGCTCTCTTAAAATTATTAACTCACTCTCTAAAACGCTGACAAGGATGTTCTAAAGTATTCTGAAGGACACTGGCGACTGTTGAATAAAGTGATGGGGAAGTACTGCAGGAACAGGAAAAATAAAAGGTTAGAAAACTTCTTTTTAGTCTTGAGCGTTTCCTTACATTCTTTTTTTGTTAAGCAGTCAGTATTAATGAGAAATGTGTTCTCTGTCTTCCTCTTTGAGAAAACCATATGATGTCAACGTGGGTTGCTGATATTTTAACAGAAGACTCTGATTAATAATAAAACAAAGTGGTGGATTTTAGGGTGAGTTAAATTTATTGCAGGAGCGCCCTCAAGTGCTGGTACAATTTAAAGGTCTGATGGTCTCTCCCACAGGATGCCACTGGGGGTTCATTAGCTGGTGCATGATGCTTTGGCATGTTTAGCCCTGTAAGAGCATATACATTATTATGGTTTAGTGCTTGCTGGAAACTGTGAGGTTGTTTTGAGTAAATAGCAGCATGAAACAAGGTGTGCTGGTTTGGGGCTTCTTCTTAAATGGCTGTGTGGTAAGGAAGCTTTTGTCAGGACCAGTTTGGTGGAAGTGATGGTAGAAAGAGTCCTGGGTGCAGGAGCTTCCTTTAGACAGGTTCTGGATGAGCCAGGTTGCACACGATACCAGTTTGTAGTTCAGGGTGCTCAGTGACAGCAGAGCCAAGTGCAAACTCTGTTAAACCTTCAGCTCCCTTAGACATAACTTAGGTTGTGCATGTGATGGAGCAGAGTCCTGTCTGGTCTGATACGTTGCCTTAACAAAGGATTTTGCTGGGTTTAGTTGTGGTGTTCAGTCACTAGGTACTGGTATAACCACAGCTGTTAGGTAGTTGATGTCTAACTAATACACTGTTTGTAGTGGTGTAAGTCCGAATAAAACTCGTGGCAGTGCAGAGTGTTGGGGGTATTGGACCATCACAACAAACTGGTGTTACTGTGGTTGAGTGAGGAGCCTTGAGCTTTTCTTACCGTTCTGAAGCTTTGTGAGCAGAGTTCCCCTTCTCCTGGCTGTGGCTGCAGCAGGGAGCCCTGGTGACAAGCTCACTCTGCAGCTTCTCAGCAGAAAAGCTGCAGTCGTATCCAAAATTGCAGCATCTGTTTCAGCTGGCTGACAGCACTGGCTGTGTGATTTCCGTTGTTCTTCAGAATCCCTTTCAGTGGAGCTTCTACCTCTTGTCTCCCAGCACGTCTGATCAAAGCAGGTCAAGTCAGCCTTGTTCAGAAGCAAAGGTAGAATAGCTGAGTGATACCGGGTTGTCTGCAGAAGTGAATTTAGCTTGAGAACGATTCCACAGGGGTAATGCAATCATAGCTCCTAATAATTACCTAGATCTACAAAATGAACATTTGAGGCATTGCTGAGAGAAGGCATCCCTTATAATTCTCCCATTGTATTAAAAATAAAAAATAAAATTTAAAAAAATGCCCTTTCCTCTTAATTCCTAAGGGGTGTTTTTATGAAGATACTTCAAAGTCTCTATTTTATATTCCTTGCATGTACTATTCAGATGTGTGTTTCATGGCATCCTTTTGTGTGGGTTTCTCCAGATCCAGAGAGAATAGCAATTGTGATAGTGATTGCAATCTGTGGAATGAAGAACTGCAACATTTGGGCAACATTTGAGTCTAGAATCAAACAGGAAGAAAATAAGAGGTCAGAAGGAAGAGAATTTAGAAATCATTCAGTCATTTGATAGGAGAAAAATAGTGACACATCTTTAAAACAAACAGATCTAAATATCAGTGGCTCTATGGGGATCCAGCAGCCCAGGATCACTTGGGTTTAAAACAAAAAACAAAGAAGGTTTTAAAGGTTTTTGGCCCCAGTGCTGCTCTCAGCTACATGCAGTTGTGCACCGCTCTGTTGTTAGGTGACCTTGTGCTGACTTTGATTTGCACAAAAGAAAATGACTGCTTTTGTTTCCCTGGAGGCCTTACCAGTCCGGAGCAATGCTGGGATGAGCTGGGGTCTGTGGATCAGTCCATGCTAGTGGCTAACTTGGTGCTGGCTACTACAGGCTGGAGGGAGATGCTCCTGATTACTATGGGTAGAGCTCTGGATGAGACACCCAGCAGTCTCCTTATGATACAAAGGTAGTATGTGAAGTACTTCACGTAGAGTTTCTGAATGCAGATGTTGAAGATGCTAAACATTGTGTTCATGGGAAAGCTGTTGTATTTGTTTCATTTTCCCTAGCATAATTTATTTTTCAGCATAGTATACTTTTATTTACAACTTTTTTGACTAAATCCATGGCATAGTGGCACAGAACTTTGCTGTCATCCCAAACATACTGCATTATCTAGATCTTAGAAGTACTGAGAAGTGTTTCAAATACCTGAGAAACTTGTAACTGGAACGTATGTTTTCCTTAGAAGTTCCGTAACTCTGGGAGAACTCATTTTTGTAGTGTCTGAGATTTGCACCTTTGTGGTAAATGGCGCTGGGATGCTGTTCCATGGCGCTGGGATGCTGTTCCATTGCACTGTAGGTCGCTGTGCTTCGTTACAGCTCTCCCTGGTGTGTAACCTGTCACCCTGCCCTGGAACAGGGGCTGGTTTTGCAACAGGAGACTAAAAATAGGAATCTTGTGCTCTGGAGAGGAAATCTGCAGATGTAGGAGCTTGTTGGTAGTGGGTGGGAAATGGCATTAATGTGGCACCTGAGTTCCCTGATGGGAGCTGCTGCTTCTGCTGAAGCAGGTTCTGTGCCCAGCCCTTGTGGCATTACCTGCAGTCCCGAAGCTGTTTATGTTACATTGCAGTCTGTGAATCCTCCCCAGGTACTACTGGAAACTTTTAACATGGGATTCAAAAGATGTTAATAACAGAGCAAAAGTCCCACAACTTTAGAACCTCCTTTGTAGGCGATCACAGCAAGCAGAACCGTGTACTTCTGCCTCTGGTGGTTGTGGGAGCTGACCTGGTTTTGGAGCTGCCCTCACCTCTGTGTCCTGCGCTGCCCCATTGGAAGCAGGACCACCTGGGGCCACCTCCCAGCCACCACCTCTGGGTGCCTCTGCAGCCCCAGTGCTGCCTCAAGCCAAGTCTGCTGTGTCCTACAATTGTAGGACATCAGGTGAGTTCCAGAGGAACTCCTTGGTCCCACGCTGACCAGGCCCTGAGCTGCCCCTGGAGCCCCTTTGCTGAGTGCTGGGCACGCTCCAGCCCAGCATTCCCATCCCGCACTGCCCCTGCTTTGCTGCTCTCTCCTTGTTTTTCTGAGTTTAAGGGCACAGTGCAGCCTGTACGGCTTAGTGTCTTTTATTTCTCCCCTTATCCTGATCTCCCCTGGAAGCAACAGTCATCTCAATGCGTGCTTTGTGGAAACAGAGCTGTCTGAGCCCTTTAAGTGCAAGATGAGCTCAGGTAGAAGGAACGCAAAGAGCTCCTTTCATCAGCCAGGGCCCCGCCAGCGGCTTCGGGGCATGTCCGGCCAGTTATAAATGGATCATGTGTTGCTATTTTTAGCCAGGAGAGGATTGTAAATATAAAAGGGTATAAAGTGCAAAACTTAGCAACAGTGGCGTTTGTTTGCTTTTCTTTTTTTTTCTTTTTTTTTTTCATATATATGTTTTTTTTCCCTCCCCGTTGGCAGGAATGTGTTTGGACAGGAATGAAGTTAAAGCAGGAGATTTGCTGGGTGATCGCGTTTGGACTTTGCACAGCACACAGCTTTTAAAATATATAATATCCGTGCAGAGGAGGGGCAGCAGGAGGGGAGCACAGGCTTTTCTGATATTGTTGAAAGAGATCCCAAAGTGCTGCACACAATGAAATGAAATGCAAGCAAGGAGGGAGGAGGGCGGCCGTGTGCGTGCAGGGGGAGTGGGGGGCCATGTGGAGGGGATGGGAGGAAGCTGGGGGTGGGAGGGGGGAGGTGCGGATGGTGGGACATGGGGAGTGGGATGGGGAGTGAGGGTGGTGGGCAAAGGGTTGCGTGGGGAGGAGTGGAGCTGCCTGAGTGGGGACAGAGTTCAGCAAATGGAAAACACTGACATTTGTAAAAATAGCAACTGCTGGGTTTAAAAATAGCAGCTGGTGAAATAAACGTGCAGTAAGTTCTGAAACCCCCATGGGAACTTCTCCCTTCTGATCCGTTCCTGCCCTGTTCCCTATGCCTTCTCTGGCTAAAAATCCCAAAGCAAATCCCTCTGCAGATTGAAAATGTAAAAGAAGCACTTCGTGCGCTGCAGAAAATGAGATTTGGGCACTTTGGGAATTTTTATGGATTTTTTGTTGTTGTTTGCATGTGCTGAAGCTTTGTGCCAGATGTGGGGGACAACAAATTCCTCTTTCGCTGAGCTTCCTGCACAGTCATGGGACAGACCAGTTAGAAGGTTTGGGGGCTGCTTTTCGTTTTTCTTCCTCACCTACTCTTTTTAATTTTTATTATTATTATTATTATTTTGGTACGTGGATTCCTTTGGTGCTTTTTTGTACCTTTTGAGCAGTTCTCTTGCTCTGATGTTTGAGACCCTCTGTCGCCTCTGGGAGTGCAGACCTCAGTGCTGTCATCCCATTCCGGCCCCTCGGCTCTGGCAGCGGCAGCAAGCAGACAGATGGATTATAAATCCCGCTCAGAGCTGCGGCTCAAGGGCAGCAGGCAGCTGGGGCCCCAAACTTGCCGGGCACTGGGCTCCCCGCAGCCGGGAAGGTGCGGGCTTGTCTGCAGGGCACTGCGTGATGGCCAAGGAAGGAAGCAGCAAGCTGTGTGATAGGGAAAGGCAGGGAGACTTTGAGTGGCTTTTCTTTGGGCTAGGAGGCTGAATGGTCCCATTTCTTAATGCGCTGGGGAGCGGGAGGAGGGTGGTGGTTGGGCTGTGTGCGTGGAGATGCTCAGCTCTCTGCAGGGCTGACAGAGGTCTGGTTGGAAATCTCTTGCAGCTCTGGCTATGAACTTGACTTGTTTTGACTGGACAAGATAACTGAGGCAGAAACAACACTTGTGATAGACAGCCGGGCTGGTTTCCTGAAGCTGCCCCAGCCACAGGGTACGGATAAGGGTCCTTGAGTTAGAAACAGCTACAATTTTAATACTTTATTTTAAGCGAGAGATCTCAATCTGGCCACCTGGCAGTCTGTCACCCAGGCTGAGGGCACTGCAGCAGTGTCTGTGCTGACAGCCCCGGTCACTGGCAGCAGGGTCTGCAGCTCGTCCCTGCCCTGCAGCTTCTGCCTTGTCTATCGCCTTGTGCCCGTGCTCTGGAGCTGATCATCACAGGAAACATGCTTAAGGAGAGAGGCTGCTCTAGATTCTTTGCTGATATGTTACCAAATACAGCTGGAAATTATAGCCTTTAAGCTGCAGACGGATGCCTTTGTCCTGGTGTGTGATCCCAGGTGTGGTCCAGGTGCTTCTGCTGTGGCTGGGCGAGGACGTTCCATCTGGCAGAGGGAGAAGGGAGGAGGGTGGCTCTAATTGTATTTAGTAAGCTCAGCCCTCAGCATTAATTACTTCTTTTTTAAGGATTGGACATTCCACAGCTTGTTTCTCTGGATCACTTGAAATTAGTTTTGATGTTTAAATATAATACGTATGAAACATGTCTGAATCCTTTAACCAGTATATTTCTGACAGCCCAAAAATGCTTTTATTTGGTAGAGCAGCAAAAGAAAAAAAAAAAAAAACCAAAAAAAAACCTACTTGTATTTGAGCAAAGCTGTTCTGGTTTTAAGTTGGGTTGTTCAGATCCTTCTAATTTGATCATTTCATATTCAATTCAGCTCATAAAAAGTACACAGCAACTCCTATTATAAATCTAAACTGAACATTCATTTTCTTATCAAAATATTATTATAGAAAAATATTAGTCATTCTCCTTGGCACAGTAAGCAAAGAAACATGTGGATGTGTTAATTTATTCCAGACCCAGCGAGGAAGGATAGTTTATATAAGTAAAGCAAATAATTCTTGCCTATTTAATAATTGGATCACTTTAACAATAGTTGACTAATGGTCAGATGTCTGAAACACATCTTGGCCATTTCTGTTCTTCAGGGAATTTAACATTTAAAGAGCATTTTTTCCAGGAATTGTCATTTTTTAAGCGGTTACCTTTTCACATACTGAATATCTGTTGCCCTCCATAATTCATGGAGTCTGAACTGGATGAAAACAGCTCAGATGTGACTGAGATTGGTCCCCTGGGAGTCTGCAAAGGAATCAAACTGAGGTTATAAATCCTGTGTATCTGAACCTCACAGTCCTTCACGAGATACGTGTATTTCACTGCCTAGTGTGAGTGAGAACTTTTGATTCTCAGAAACAATGAAGTATTGGTTCGTCACATATTGTTTTCAGTGGTGTTAGTGGACTCTTGAATTTATAGATCTAATTCCAAATTACCTTGATGGTACAGCTGTGAGGAGTCTCATTATTGTACTATGAGTGTGGCTTTATGTGATATACAAAATTCCTGTATTTCCATGTAACAAGTTGTTAGATATTAAATTCTTAGCCTTGTCTTCTGAGTTACTCTTCTGTTTAAAGCTACTTTAATGTTTGTTTTCCCAACTTTGGGGACTCAGACGATGTGTCTTTTCATGTGGGCAATTGATACCAGAGAGGTAAGATTAACTCCTAGGATTATGTTATTTCAGATGACAAAATTCCACAATCATTGGTTTCATTTGACTGAGCTTTGAAGAAATCAATGCAGTGATTGTGTTACTTGTAGGTAATAAAATTAAGCTCCTTGCAGTGGTATGATGGTGAGGATTTTGCTTATAGAGCATGAACATACGCACATCAACATTCTTGGTATTTTAAGTACCCTCTAAAATAATAATAAATATATAGAAATATCAGAGTCAGGAGTACAGTAATTGTTTAGGATATTATTTGAAAGGAACAACACATGTTATTAAAATGTCAGATAAACTGTATTTGTTATGCAGGGAATATGTACGGAGAGCTTTGAGAGCACAAGCAGTGCTGGTTTCTGACAGCACCGATACTCTGCTTTGGAGCAGTCACGGTTGTGGTCGTGCTTTCCTTGTTTGTTCAGAATGATTTCTGCAGGAGCAGACGGAGGTTTTGGCTGCACGGTGGGCATTCCATTCTGTTCTTTAGAATAATGGCACTTGGTTATTAAAAAGAAAAAAAAAGAAAAGAAAGAAAGAAAACAAAACGAAAATAATTGCAAAGCAAAAAATCTCTCTGATGGTTTTTGTTTTTTTCCTGGTGAGCTTTTGCTGCTGCATGCCATCACAGTGAGGACAGAAACAAGGGGGCACTTTGAGCTGACCTTTGTGATGCTTCTGCTTGGAAACATCCCCCTCTCTTTTCAAGTAATGCTGAGTTTATCACACTTGAGATGAGATAAATCTAAGTTGTTGGATAATACGCTCTCCTTTATTGCAATTAATTTATACATAACAATACATGAGCTCAGTATTTACGTTTTTAAGTTTTAAGAGTAATATAGATATAATTAATAATTTTCATAATTTAGACATAGCATATTCTTAATGACTTACAGCTGGCCAGATTTTCCCATAAGCTGCATTACATGCTTCTCAAATTAGTATACTTAGTTCTGTTGCTGTTAATATACTTTGTGCTGAAAGCCGTGGGCTTGCATGAGACTGCTTTGCATGTATCTGAGGATCCCTGTGTGCAGTTATGCTGGCTGAGCACTGGGAAACCAACTTCATCCTGAGCGTGAACTGTTCTGTAGTGCTTCAGCTGCAACATGTGTATGTAAGGGACGGGTGGGGAATGTGAGAGCTGCAACCACAAATGGGAATTCAGGAATCTTAAATGCTGGGATAAAGTAATACCTGATAATTTTGGTTTTGAACTCTAAAAAATTACATTAAAATTCCTGCAGCTGAGTGAAAATTAATTAATAGCATTTTTGTAAATTCTTAAAAAAATCATATATGAAAAGCTCATCAGCTGAGAAGCTGTAGCATGGGATTTCTAAATAAACAAAAGAATGCAATTAATGAGATGCTAATTATGTAACTTGTTACCAATCCTTAGTATTGCACACTCCTCCCCCCAGCAGGAAAGTTAATTAAAACAAAGAAAATGCTGGGGAAGGGGTGGGGGGTCCTTTTAAAGATCATAAACTCAATTTTTTATTAATGTGATACAAATAATTAAAACCCCCCAATCCTGTCTCAGACCAGGAGACTCCCTGGGCTGCAGATCTGATGCTGCTTCCTCAGTGCTGCTCTGCACTTTCCTGTGTGCATTAGAAGGAGCAGACATTGAAATTACTTCTTATTAAAAGGGAGTACGTATCATCAGAAGGCCGTGCTGGACAAAGAAATGTATGACTCGTTTAGCAATGATTTTTGATTATCTGTAACTATTTGTTGTGCTGGACCTGCTGAGCTCCAGTCCCTTTCTGTTTGTATGGCAGTATTTTTAATGGTATTATTTTTTTTAGTGAGCAATGTAGGAAAAAGGCAGTTTGGCAAAAAAAAACAAAACAAAAACAAAACCCAACTGAGTATTGACTCGGTGTTTGCATATTTGGGAAGGATTCCCTCTGAAATATTCCTTAGGCATTAGAAAACTGGAAAGAGAAACTCACTGCAGTGCAAACCACTGATGCAATTAACATTTGCTGAACTGATGCAAGGCTTTCAGATGTAGGAGCTACCAAGAGATCTTACTTGCTCCTGTGCTTGTACCCAAACAGGGAGATCAGCAACTTGCTGTTTCAGTTTCTCCCATCAGATTGTACAGGTTCTCCTGTGACCTGGTGGCCCTGACTGAAAAGCGAGCTGAAATTGTTGAACTCCTTGTTTGTCCCCCACACCTCAGACTTTCTCCTTTCCTTCTGTAAATCTCCCTGAATCAAAAATGAATGCGCAGCCAGGTATCAAGTGTGCATATTGCTGGGCTCTTAAACATCGCCTCTCAGATGTCTCCCTTGGGCAGTGTGTAGCTGCTTAAACAGACTCCTGCCGACCATCATGGGGCATTCCCTACAAAGAAATGAAGTTTCTCTCAGCATTTTTGACAGAGCAGCTGTCTGGATTAGCCAGAACTGCAGCCTGAAAGCCCCGATCCCGTGTATCCTGCTTTTTTTTTTTGTTTTGTTTTGTTCTTTCTTGTTTTGCATGGAGTTTATATAAGTGTGTATATATACACGCTTCTGTTCATGCAGTTACAGTGCTGTGATCAGACAAGCTGTAGGACTGGGACTGCTAAATGCACTGTCCTTTACCACAGCTGTGGCAGATGCTGTGCCCAGTCACAGGGAAGCCTTCCCGCTGTGCTGTACCTTCTTTGCCCTCCTGCTCTGGCATTTCTGCCAATTTACAAAACTCCATGATGTTCCCCAAGTCCACCCCCAGCTGATGATAGAGGTCTGGGTAGAGCTGTGGGGCCACTGTGCAGCCTGAGGGGCTGGTCAGTCCCTTTCCCCCTCCCAGCCTCCACTCCACAGATGTGTTGCAGGAGCCCATGGAAGATACGAGTGCTCGGATATGAACTCTGCTCTGCTGTAGGAGTATTAAAATAAAGCATGAGCCAGGGGTGGGGTGTGGGGATGGTGTGATGCTGAGGTGCCGTAGGAAAAGCAAATGAGTATAAGGCCCTCTAGACAGTCCATCTTACAGTGGAACTTCAGTGAAAAAGGACAGTGGAAGGTAAGGGTAAGCACTGCAATAGTAAATATGTTGGTTCAGAGGCATTGTGCATTAGTACGCGTTATTTTGGTATTATTTGGACTTACACTGAGCTCATATTCTAATCTGAATGCTTTGCTCTTATCCGAGCCATTCCAGGCTGCCCATACGCTGAGTAGACAACCAGCCCATCATTTCTGTAATTCTCATAATCTAATTATTGCCTGCCAGAGCAGCAAGTAACTTCAGCTGAAACCCGTGATGTACTGCCTTGATGCAGATGTCTGTCCTCGAGTGAAGATTAGCTAAAAATGTTCTGAGGGCTCTTCTGTACATCAAAGGGCTGAGGTGCTCCTAGGACTGTGACCACGCTTGAGGCTTTTTGCCCACCTGTGTGTGTGTGCTTCAGAGAGTGTGACAGTTGACTGCTACAATTCCAAGGCTGAGAAACATGATGTGAAGGGAACAACCATATCTTCCTCTAGGACAAGGTAGCTGCTTTGTTCTATGGCAATTAGTTGTAGGAAAAGCCTCCATCCCTACAGCCCGGACGGACAGACCTCCCCTCTGAGCACTACAGAGAGTTTTGGCTGCTCACAATTCACTCGTTCAGGTTTTTTGTTTTTAAGGAAAGGAAAATAGAACATTAATCCTTATTTTTATAAAGGGCTCGAGTGTCACTGCAGGGCAGCCCAAGTAAAGTAATTTTACCATAGTTAACTAGCTTAAAATATAGAATTTGTTTAGTTTGCTGTTGTTGCCCTGCTGGCCGCTGCTTTTGAGCCAGAAGTGGTCAGAAGTGCTTAGTGGTGGTGTTCGTGGCTCCCATGATGTTTATCCATTGATTTGGACTGGAGGTAAAATCTCTCCTTTGATGCAGACCTTGCTAGTCCAGCACTGCAGTGCCAGCAGGAACATCGTGTGAATCTAGGATTTGCTTTATGAACTTGTTTAAAAGCAGCCATTTTGCAGTCCTTCCAAAAACAAAACAGAAACGAAGCCCACCCTGATAATTCCCTGCACGGTCCAGATCACCATTTGCTGTTCCCAAAAAGCACATTGATTTGGAGGCAGCACCTGTGAGAAACTGCTGTTTTCTCTGTAGCTGTAGAGAAAAACATTACAGGTACCTGCTGGCTGGAAACGAAAGATGCAGCAAGCAGCAGCTAGTTGCAAAATAGCTGCTCTAAAGCAGAAGCTGCTTGGCTCCGCCAGAGCTAAAGGGCCAGCCCCAGAATGGAATGCTTATAAAAATAAGATGGTAACCATGCAGCAGAGAAAGGAGTAGAGACCAGGAAGTTTCAATGTTACATACAACACGATACTTTGCTTGGAAAAATATTGTCACAATTATAGAGATACAGGCATGAGCCCATAGTTAAAAGGCATAACCGAGTATCTATCATTAGGGTGATTTTAATCTCTCATTTCCAATTTTGTCTGTGGAAGGAATCCCTTTTGGCTTGAAAATTCTCATATAAATGTTGAGCCAAAGGAGATGTGTCTCATTTGGGGAGAAGTCTGTAGTAATTGGTTAAGGCTGCTTTGGAATTACAGAAGATGAGAAACTTGTATTTTTCAAAACATATCGCTATATGGAGTTATTTAAAGATTAATGGGGTGATGGATTTGTTTAACTATGCTGATGTTTTTTATTGTTTTTTCCTCAAAATAAGATAAAATGCTCCTTTTCTTGTCACCTGACAATGACATGACAACAGGAGAGCAACCTGTGAGAGCAGGAGTGCTGCAAGTCCTCAGTTATCAGGAGTAACGGTAGCATATCTCATGTTCTATAATTAAAATGCATCTATACAACAGAAAATAACTTCTTGCCTTTGTAAAAAGAAGCTGCTGCTGGAAAGTGAGTTGGTGTGTCTTCTGAGCGGTCTGCTTACAGGCAAACCCTGCCTTCGTCTGACATCCTATAAAGCTATGAAGACCTTATGGACACTTAGCCATTCTTCTCCTTACAGATCTGTGGCAGCTTTTGCAATCAGAGAAATGTGGTAATACCTTTGTAAAATATATAAATATAATTTAGCTTATGGAATGATATTTCAACAATTTGCTTACTTTCCTTGCTTTCTTGCACTTATTTGACTACAAGAGGCACAGAACGGTTCATCTCTTGGGTGTTTAGTGGCAGGAAGACAACTTGTTGTAGGTGGGTGATATTCTGCTTGCCTTTTCCTGCATTTTGTGCATTGTCTTGAAATTCCAACCCACTTAGAGTGGTCTTCAGTAAGGCATGTGTTCCCAAAGTGGAACCACCCCATGGGCCAGTGGGGTTGATTTGGTTGATTGTGTTATGGCCATCTCTGACTCTAGAGAACATCTTTCCAGATGTGTTTGGGGTATTGCATCTGTTCTGACATGGAAAGCACTGAGTGCACCCATGTCTGATGTACTGCTCGGGGGTCCAGCCTGTGCTGCAGCCCTGCTGTTCGTGCACATCCTGGCTTTTACCTGATGTCTTCTTGTTCTCAGCGTGGTGCTGGTAGGACATGATACAATGTGTCTCTGTGTTGTGTGAACCTTGTTTGGAGGCTCAGTTCCTGTAGGAGTCAAGGGGCATAAATGTGATCATCACCACTACAAAGCTGCTGGCAAAACAGATGCTACCGGAGAAATGGGGTTGTGTTTGGTGTAACTGTGGCATTGGTGATCTACATCACTTGTCTACGTGTCTTTCCCCTTTTCTTAAGGGAAATCTATTATTTTTCTCATCCAAGGCCAAGATTCTCTCCGAAGGCAATTGGAAAGGAAAATTAAAGAAACAAAAACAAAGAATCCATTTTCCTTCTGAAAGAGAAGTGGCACTCAGAGGGCAGGGAGGCTTGCGGTTATGGGAGGACAGCAGGAGCTGTGCCACAGGTGTCTGTGTTCACTGAGGAGCCCAGGGTTCAGCAAGTCTGTTTTTTCACATGCTTAGAAAAGTTAAATGTTCTGTGTGGATTTCTGTATTTATGGTCTTGTTTTAAACATCTTTAATAGAAAATGTTTGAAAGCATTTTATTTATTAGAAAGACCTGGGCTGGCGTGATTCACCTCCGCGAGCACTGAGCGTATATATACATATCATCTTTGTGAGGTCCACCCAGATACTGCGTGCTCTCAGAGGCGCTGCTTCTGCCAAAGATGTTGGTGTTTACTTAGCAAGCAAGGCAAAATTCTTCAGAACCAGCAAAAAAAACCCCAACCCTAGGTCTAACAAAAATAGTTTAAGTAAACAAAGATGTTTCTCTTTTGGGAGAAGGTAACATGTGCCTGTGTAAGGACATGATCCCCACAGCCTGCACCGCCACGGTTTATAAATAAAGTTTAAAAAAAAAATCCATAGTGGGAGAGTTTGGAAAAAAAGAAAGGAGCTTAGTTGCAATTCGTTTTCAAGTGCTCCCACAGACTGCTGTTGTTTTCTGCCCACTTTTCAGACTGCAGCTTTGCTGTGTGGTGTTTGGGATTTATCACAAGTGCTGGGGGCACAGCAGCGGGGCTGGGGGCTGAGCCAGCAAGGAGCCTTCCTTGGGGTGTGTGTGTGTGTGTGGCACCTGCCAGGCCACAGCCCTGCTCTGTCACCTTGTCACCCAGCACATAATCTCTGCAGGGTGCGACAAGAGAAACATGAAGGCAGAAAGTGGTCGCTCGCTGCAGCAGCGCTGATCCCGTGCTTTGTGCTTGAGGTTGCAGTGACTGCTTGAGCACTGGCTACTGGGGTTGTGCCACTTCCAAAAGCAGCAGTCAGTTTATTTTTATTTATTTTTTCATTCTATCACCCTTTAATTTAGTGAAAGTAAATGGGCCCAGTGCTTGTGAGTGGGTAGTTCAATGTTTTCTGATCATTTTAAAAGAAAAAGCAGTTAGTGATGCTGTGTTGCTGTATGGAGGAGCATCTTGGCATGGCACAGACCCGGGGTGGCAGGCACGTGCTGCCTGTGGCGTGCCCTCTTTGAGAGCCAGGTCTTCATTTTACATTGGGGTTGAAAGCAAAAACACCAGTTTGAGGACATTGTGGACCTCTGTCAGGGTGAGTGAGCTGTGCTGTAAGTCCTGTGAGCGTTGGGGGCACGTGTGTAACTTCACTATAAAGCAGCCGAACCAGGCCCCTCCCAGGCCCTCAGTAAATATGCACCTGGATTTGAGCTGACCTGGTGGCTCAGCCTGGTTGGGGATGGAGCTGAAGGCAGTGACCTTTGCTGTTCAGCAGCTTTATTATCCTCTGTTCCACCTCAAGTGTCACCTGCATTTCCAGGAAATGCATGAAATGAACAGAACAGATTTTTTTTCTTTATGGGCATCCTGTGAAGCCATGGGAAAGGGTTTGTTTCTTGATAGGAAACTTGTAGCTCTGTTTGAACTTCTTGTAGTTCATGAAAACAGAAGGAAGGTGCATCTAAGCTGCAGCTTAACCACATAGCTAGTTATATATTGCTTGAAAGCGAGTTGTTTCCCTTGACCTTGATGAGAGCTCAAATGAAATTGCTGCAAAGGAATATAGCTTAAAATATGGTGTAGGGTGGTCTGGCCCCTTCTGAACCTGTCATAACTGATAAGCGAGAGTATTTTATGTGAGGCATCTCAGAAGGAGCATAAACAGTGGAGAAGACTGGTACTTTAATTCCAGTAGATTACTATCACTTGTCTAGGCAGAAAATTTAATTCATTTCTGCACCAAGCTGTATTTCTGGTTTAAGCTTGGATGCCTTTGAAAAGACCAGTCCTTATTTAAAGACTTTGGGTGCAATATCAACACTTAGAAATGCGGAGAGCAACATTCAGTTATTTAAAAGGGAGCAATAGAAAAATGTGCTATGTGTGACAGTATCAGCATATGCTCGGTATCACATTGTAGCACCTGAAGCTTTCTGGGAGGTTTTCCTACAGCCCTGTTAGCTCAGATCCTGCCTGGATCAACTTTTGTGCATTTTTTTCCAAGCCACTGGGGTTGCGAACAAGGATGGAGAGACTGCAAAGTAGTAAAATTGCAAAGGAAAGACACTGGAGTTGGAGGAAAGGGGCTTTAATATTTAGTTTCTTTTTCTTGGCATTATTTAGGCTCCCAAATGACAACGTTTCTAGTTTACTAGCACGAAAGAGGCCTCACAGTGTTCAGGATCCGCTGTGAAGTCCTGGTACGGATCATTCTGTTTCCCAAACAGTTTATCTCGTTCAATGATATTTTTATTTCGCAGCTACAGTTTGTACACCGTAATGTGTGGTATTTTTGGAAACCTCCCATTTATCTAACAATGAAAGCTAGGATAGAATATCAGCTTCCATTTAGATTTTCCTGGATTTTCTCCCATTAAACCAACAATTTCTTTTAAAATTAAATTTTCTTTTGCTTTTAGGGAGGAAGGAGGAAATAAAGGATAATTAAAGTACTATTTAAAACAAACAGGATAAAAAGAAAAGCAGCATTAATTTCAGAGAACTCCAGTAGTGTCCGTGGTCTCTACTGCAACGTGTGTATTGCTATGGAGTATGTTCTGAATCTCAGGGATGTCACTGTTCTGTAGTGTGCACTGTGAGTGCTGCAAGTAAATGTGTGCTGGCCGTCATAATGTTCAGTTTGTGTACATCAGTGCCATGGCTTAAATACGAGCTGTGGGGAGAGGGAATAGAATCACAAAGCGTTTGGACAAATGAACTTTTAGAAAATCAACAAGGAGGTGGTGTATTCTTTTTTTATTGGACCCGACCACCTGAAGGGAGCTCTGTGCGTGTAGTCACTCACAGTAGCACTTTCATTTCTGTCACAGAGGTCTAAATAAATGAATTGGCCATCTGCAATTAATTCGCATTGTACAAATAGTTTGAAGACTGAGTAGTCTGTCTTCTGAACAGAGCAATCTATTTTTAGCTTCTCAAGCAAGCCTGTTTTGTGCTCTTTGTAGAGTCAGCGACATTCTTTCAATTTTTCAGCTTAATTAACACAAAAGAAATTGTAATCTGAGAAGGCAGCAGAAACAAGAAGCCCCTGAAAAGCATGAATTTGCAAGAAAGCAGATGATGGCAGCTTTGCAAAAGATAGGCAGCCTGCAGAAAGGAAGGCAAAGTTCAGAGCAGTTTGGGGGATTCTGGCTGGGTTGCCGGGAGGGCTGGTTTGATTTGCAGCGAATGCTCACAGGTTCTGTAATGAGTCCCCACTCCTTTAATCTGAAAATAAGAGCTACAGAAAGGAAAAAAAAAAAATCACAGCATTCTGAAAGGGATGATGGCTACAACAGATTACTTGTAGATAAAGCAGATTGCGGTGGGATTACATACAGCTGTTTAGCTCTGGTGTGAACGTTGCTGTCTGCTCCCTGGCTGCTCAGGGAGTGCTGGATCCCCTCTGGGCGGACTCGATTTGCAGTTATGGGTAAATCCATGCACATTTATTAGAGTCGTTTCCTAACAAAAGCAAAATGTACGTGCCTCAGAGGTTGTGTTCTGAACTACGTTTGTCAGAAGGTTTGTAGTGATCATTTAAGGGAGAGAAAGCATAACTTATTGTGCAGAGGGGTCTGAATTCAAATGTTCTAGAAAAAGGAGGTAAAAAAATATGAATAAACAGCAGACCACCAATTGCAAACATAACCATTAAGAAATAATACTTTGAAATGACAACAAAATTTCTGTGCCTGCAGGCAGGTGCTTTTTTTTACTGTTTAGATTTATTAAATAGAGAGCGTTAGTATTTCCGTGCATGAATACTGTGCACTTGTAGCGTGTAAACTTCCCAATGAAGTATCTTCCCAAGTATCTGTTAGTGGGTGCGTGTTTAAAATGTGCAAACAGTGAAAGGAGAGGTCGTAAACCTTCCTTCTTCAGATCCATGTAGAAGCCCCACTTACAGCTCTGGAAAGCACTGCAGGGACGCAGGCAGCCTTGTCTGACTGATTGCCACTGTGCTGTGGGAGCACAAATGGATTCCTGCAATGTATCAAACTGAAATGGAATCCACAAGTGATGTCTGATTAAAATTCTTTACTTTTATAGGTGTTCTTCAGTAGAACGCCATTGGCTTGTCCATTCTAACCAGCTTTATAAGACAAGAGCCTGACCTCGTAAAGTAAGCAGGAGGGCTGACGGTCCTCGCTTTTCCTCTCTGTAGGAACAGTAAATGAAAGCTGCAGCTGGGGGAAGGAGGAATAAGTTCTGATTCAGAAACAATAAGAAATGTACACAGTTGTTGGGAAGCCCACGTGAAGGGTCAGGGAGGTACATAACTGGCACCTGGGGATAACTGACAGACGGTACTGAAAGCAGAGGGGAACTGTGGGCAGTGTTGGGAAGGTGCTTTGCTCACGTAGCAGCTCTGGAAACTGAAGTAAGGTCACAGCTCACAGCTTCTTTAAAAGCACTCAGTCCCATCTCAAGCTTCTCACTGTACCGGATTGGGTGCACACCTGTGGGTGTAACTACCACTAGTATGGAGGCTGCTGGTCAGAGCTGAGTGCTGGCAATCGAAAGTCAGACTGTGTGCTTCTACTTGAATTTGTGCCACTGCTCACAGTGTTCAAGGAGGTAGAAGGAAATGAATGTTGATAACATTCAATATATAAAACAGAGAGAAGAATATAACAGGCACAACTAATCAATGAACTGGGATTCACTTACTACCTGAGTTCTACTTGCAGAAGTTTTCCATCCTGGGACTTGTGCAGCTGTGCCTTTTATGTCTAAGGGCTAAAGATACCCATAATAATAATAGGTTAATGTGTTTGCTGTTGATTTTTTTTTCTAGAGGTTTGTGAGTATTGGTTAAACAATTTCAGTGTATTAAAATCTTCAGGATGGGTTTCTGTGATCTTCTCCATACTCCTGAGGTTCAATTTTAGGATCTTTGTTTAAGGAAAAGTCAATTTAATTTGTTATAATTAAGAGCAGTAAAAAAAAAAAACAGGAAACATATTTTTGTCTTTTAAGCCCTGTGAGAAAGTCTATTTAAGGATCCTTCTGTAAGGAAGTAAATTCTAAAATACCTATTTAGAGTAAGAGTTGTAACATAGGTAAGGTACTCAGTCATACCACTGGCTTTTATACTCAGCCAGTTTACTTGCCAATATAAACAAAGACTTAAAGGCTTATTTTTTTTATTAGAATTCATTTCCATACGCAGTTCAGACAGAATCCAATGTGAACTTTAAGTTCATTCATAGTGCTCCGAACGTTTCTGAAGTGTTTCTGAAAGTGGCCAACTAAAATTGTCACTTCTAAAGACAGCACGAATGGGTCTCTACTTCATTCTTCTCAAGTGCTTCTCTCTTAAAAGTGATATCAAAAGGCATAAAATATTGCCTTTTGTAAAAAACTGCATTTCATTTGTAATATTCTCTGCTACTCATTGTCTCTTCTGATGAGTCCTAAGTGTGCCCTGCTCAAATCTGTAGAACCCCGCAGTGTTAAACAATGGTAAATATTCTTTGCTGCTGATTCACCCATGGGAGTGATAGATTTAGCACCCAGGCTGTGGGCACTGAGTGCTCCAACAAGCAGAGAGACAAAGAACTCCATTCCCTTAAGGGTTCAAGAGCATTGTTTAGGTCATTGGGTGCCCACAGCCCCTCCTTGCTCTTAGCCCTGAAAACGTCTTTTTCAGAAGTGAAGAGGCATAGCCACAAAGGGGGGTTACCTTTGGCATCAGATGGCAACTAATGTTATAGCACAAGAGTTCTGCAGCAGGCTGCTTCCCAGAGACAGAGGGTTCAGTGAAAGTATCAAGAGTCACGTCACAGGCAAGATGCAAGCAATCTTTAGAAAACTGCCTGCCCTCTTTCCATGAGGAATAGCCAGAAACCCAGGCTGGATGGTGTTCCTCTGTCCCATCCATTTGCATGCTTTAGTGTCTCCCTCTTCAAGGAGTCTCAAATAAGTCCCCTGCCTCTTTGTTTTATGTGCAAGTGACAAAAAACCCTTCAAGAATATGCAGGTTGCTTCTAATGGCAACTTAAAGCTATTCTGCATTGTGGAAAGCATCCATGTTGTTCACGAAAAGGAATCACCACTGAAGAGTCACCAAATTTTCTACTGTTCCTCCTCCTCTCTCCACCTTACAGATGCACTGCCACTGTAAAACACAAAGATGCTTTTTCCATGCTGGCTGAGGAGTGAGAAGCCATGTCGAGCAAAAGCTGCAGGTCTAAGCACAGCACTAATCTGTGGGTCAGAAGTTGGAACGCAGCCTCCTGTTCTCTTGACTAGGATTTCTCCAGTCTAATAACCACAATTTAAAGGGCCTGATCTTTTAAAAGGGGGGTGAACTTGTGGCTTACATTGACTGTGGTGGGTGTTGTGGCTGCTTGTAAAGTATTTTACCCTAGCTTCGTTTCTCTCTCTTTTCAGACTGGAGAGTTGCTGGAGGTGCATTACAGCTTGTCTGTAATACGTGGGTTTCTGGATAGGTGATGTGTAGAAAGTTGGTTTTCTAAGTATGCATCTTCATAAATGTAACAGAGTCGCTTTAAACACTGGAGTAAAAAATGGACCTTGCTTCCAACAAGAAATTGCAATTTCTTTATGCTATTGCTGCAAAGCAAATCAGACAGTAGAGGGAGCACAAGTTAACAGTCACTTTCCCTTGTGCTACGGGCTGGCCACGTTAATTGTATGCAAAACAGCTAACAGAAATGGAAGGAAGAGAAAGGGGCAAAACCATGTTGGCTAGTAGCATGCTGGATGTGGATGAAAGGGCTGGAGGTAGCAGGTTAAATGCCTGACTATTAGGGAGGAGAAGCTAAATATGGCATCTTAATACAGCACGTGGCAAGGGGCCAGATCTGTTAGTTCATAGATCTTAAGCTGTTTCCAATATTTTGGTTTGAGTAGGATTAAAAACCAGAAGAGGAGATTTTTCTGGGTCTGGTTGCAACAGAGATAGATGGAATCTCTGCAGAGCAATTTCAGTGCAATGGAATCTAAACCCAAATTCCAGTCTTATATGACCTTAGCATCCAAGCCGCAACCCAACGTCATTTTTCTGTCCGTCTGTACCGAACATTTGATAAGTATACTATACAAAATCACTTGCATGCGACTAAAAAATGCAGTTAGGTGATTGTGGCTCTCTGGAGATAAAGCCTGGCTCTCTGGCAGTTGATACTTAGAACAAGAGCGGTGTGTAAAGGTAGCTGCTACCTCTGCTTTTAAGAAAACGTAGCGTCTCCGTGGTGAGATATTCTTGTGCTGTGTGCTGGATGTGTTTACGTTGTGCAGTACCAGAGCTACGACTGGTTACTAAAATATAAGGTTTCTGAGGAATCAGCTGCATTAATGACTTTGTTATAAGTGAGGACATAAATGAAAATTACATTTATATAACAGACTTTCCGGTTTAAAAGCCAGATTTTGCTGCTGTAAACACTCAGAAAGCTTTACCATGAAAAATTATAACAATCAGGAGTTAGATGTTACATTTAGAGAAAATTCAGGGCCAGGCACATGAATCTGCTGCTTTTCTATCGTATTTTTTCCAAGTGGAATGACTTGAGCTAAAGTTAACTTTTTACTACTTAAGAAGATTATGTGGTTCATAGAAAAATAATTCAAACTGCTTAATTTTTAAAGCTTTTTTAATAAGAAACCTTCAAAGAGGTTCATTGTGGAGTAGTATTCAAGCAATGTAGGTAAGGTAGTTAAATATTCCCTCACTGAAATGTAGTTTGAAAAACAGACTTTTATGGCACCTATACAAGTATTTCTATAGATTCTTATCTGTAAGAACAGCAGCATATTTCTTTCTTTTTTAATTAAAGATCATTATAATTGCTAATGTATGGTTGTTTGGGGGCATATGTGAGTCAAAGTGTGGTTTAGCGAACACAGTTTTTGAGAACACCTTAACCTTCACTGAATCCATCCTGTGCTGTAACCTCTGTGCTGAATTAACACATAGGCCCACGTGTGAGATGCCCCACATCCTCGAGAGGGAGAGGTGCACCTCCAAGAGGACACATTAAAAAGCTGGGAATTAACCAAGGGGCAGTTTTCTAAGACAGCGACCATTTTGCAAAGGTGTTGATGAGTGGGAAAGGAACAAAACAAAGAGCCATTGAAACCAAAGCAAAGGGGCAGAAGAGGGGTTTGAACTATGAAGGGCAGAGACACTCACAATGAAGCAAAATGTTCTGGCAAGGGCAGAGGTGGACTCATGGCTGCTAGGAAAGGTAATGTCAGGACAAGAGGTGAATTCAAGCCTGTTTGGGTTGGTTTTTTTTTTTCTATGTATTTTTTTCCTTGCCTATGGTTTAATTGGCTTTTTTGTTGTTGTTTGTGAGGAGGTAGGGTTTTTTTGTTTTTAAATTCAGTTATTTATGATTGAGAGGTTCCTTTGTTAAACCAATATTACTTTATTTTTTAATCTTTTAAGGATGCTACTGGAAAACCAGAGTTTCTCACAGCCAGTATACCCTGGGGTGATGTACCTAAAGAGCTGTCTCCAGAAAATTGGGCCATAAGTGTTGATGTGCCCAGATATGTGGCTTACATGATGGGGTGTGCTTCGGCTCGGGTCTTCAAAGCTAGTTGGTGATGATTCACTTGTGATGCGTATCTGTCTAGGCATGAGAACTTGATGCAATAAAAAGATTTCTTACTCAGGTATTCAGAGACCATAACAATTACATAATTGTTACTAGGGCAGGAGGTCTCAAGTCATGTTAGATTATTACTGTCACGTCTTGCCCCATCCTCCTGTCTGCGCGCAGACCAGTTTGGTTTGTTGGGATCCAGACAGTGAATATGTGCACTTCTACCAGCTCTCACCAAGTCACTGCAGGTTTCAAATCGATGTTTCTACAAAGAAAGATGCTCCTGGGCAGTGAGATCCTGCAGTCCATTCTCTTGGATAGTGAGCGTGGTGCTTCAACACTTTGCATTCTTTGTTTCACGATGTAATAATTCCTTTGCCAGAGAGCTGAAACTAAGAGAGTTCCTTTGTTCAACTCAAGTAAGTTTCAGACAAGGGAATTTGTAGCCCTTGTCACTTTGTACGCTGAAATCTGTTTGATTGTATAGTTTTCAGAAACTATAGCATTCTTTCCTGTCTTTACTGCATGGTTTGATTCTGTAGCTTGTGTATTTCAGATTGAGCCAGCATGGCAAAGCCTTCCCAGCTTTTGGCTTGTCCGGTGCAGGTTGAGTCACTTTCATTGAGTCTGAAATCCATTCTTGGTTGATTTCTTTGTTTGTTTTCTTCTTGACAGCTTGTAGGATGGAGAAGAAACTACTTCTATTTCCAGGCTGAAAGCTGGGAGGTGGTCTGCATTGGTAGAGCATGGTAGTTCTGTTTCCGCTTTGTGGCTGGCATTGTTTGACTGTACACGGAGTCTCTCCAGCAGAGCTGATACTTTAGTCTGCCACAGAGAGTACGCTATAAAACAAACACAAACCAGTCTTGTTGCCAACATGCTGTTCACAACAGAAAATGGAGTCCTCGTTTAGATGGGGTGTGCTGTTGCTGTTATCCCTTTTGCCCGTCAGAACTGTGACTTATGAACTCCCTATGCAGCTCCTTGCTTGAGGAAAGCGAAAACATGAAGCTGGGACTCCATTTTTCTTTCAAATGAATATTAATGGTGACTGTCCTGGGGTCCTGCTCAGCTCCATGGTGATACCCGTGTCCATTCATGAAATGGTGCAGACAGAAGGGAGGATTGGAATACTGAATTTAAGACTGGATTTTGAAAAGGCAGCACAGGAACTTCAGGCCCCAAAATATCCTCGTACGCTTTGGCTTTACTTCATGCTATCAGCCAGGATTCTCCTTACAGCACCACAATATTCATAATGAAGAAATAAATTAAATCCACCCCTTCCTGCGTGCCTCTCGACACGCAGTGCTGTGCGTGCTCAGCACATGTGTAGTTTTGATAAAGAGACATTATCGAGACTGAAATCATTTTAAACAAAACAAATAACGTGGCTGCCCGGTGCTTCCTCTGGAAGAGTTTCCCTGGACAGAATCTTCCTTAACACTCACATGTATGGAGTTCATATATGCCTCAGTAATGCCTGGAGTTCGTATATGCCTCAGTAATGCCTGTTTGCAGAAAGAATGTTTCAGGATAAATGTCTGGCTGTGTGTTTTTTGTATAGGGTGTGAAGTTCAGCCATGCGGGAGGGCTTTGCCTGCAGCCTGGGCTGGGGGGCAGGCCTTGCTCTGCTCGGTGTGCTGCCTGGGTGCCATCCCATGGGTCTGGGCTCTCTGTATGGGGCAGTGATGGAGGGCCTTGATGTGGGGCTGCCGTGTGCTGCTGGCTGCCAGCAGCAGGGCTCAGCTGTGTGCTGTTCGCTCAGCAGAGGCAAAACTGTAAGGAGCCGATTGCTTGAAGAGAGCAGATCGGGCGCTCAGACAGGAGAGCGTGCATGGGGCGGTGGAAAAACAAATTGGTTATTTTAACACCAAAGAGCATAAAGCAAACCTGGAGCTGAACTGCAAGAGAGCGCGCCGCTGGGATTCTGCCCCGTTCGGTACTTTAGGGCGTACAAAGAAAGATTGAGAAGTGTGCAGGCTTTTTTTTTTTCCCCTTAAGTTTCAAAATAAAAAGTATCTTTGTCTGATACTTTGCAGCGAGCATGCTGCTTCTGGCTTCCCCTGATGTTGCTGCAGGGCCTGTGGGAGAAGGGCTCAAAGAATACCAGCAGCTTTCTCAGCGTTTTCCTTAAGAAAAGCAGTGTTCTAAGAGAGGCCGCTTGTTCATTTAATGTTCCTGGGAATGTCTGGGTTAAAATAGGTGTTAATAAAAAGAAGGCAGTCTATTAAAATCGCTTCCTTTTCGAATAATCTCTGTATGATGAAACGTATAACTGAAGGGCTTAAAGGTCAAAAGTGAGACCAGGGCCCCTTGGTTCTCGATTCTGTGCAGACATGTCGGAAGCAAACAGCTTACAACCTATGTGACAGAGGCAGATAAAAGAGAGTTGGGGAAAGAGGCACAGGAGGGGGAAGTGGCTCTGCAGGGTCACACATGGAGGGATGGCTGTGCTGGATCAAATGGCTCATACCAGGTCAGCCCTTCTGGATCTCATCCCTCTGTTTGATCCCCGAGCTCACCTCTTTCCCATGGACATTTTTGCTGGCTGCTGTGAACATTTGAGCAGGCCTGTTAATTCAGATGCTGTGTTTGAGCAGAAGGGATGCTGAGGATGTGCCCTGTGCTGGGTCTGTACACAAGCAGCGCCCTGCACGGCTGCTTGTTTTAATGTGGCAGAGGCGATGTGCTGGGAATGGGGCTCCCGGGGCTGGGACCAGAGCCTGGACTGCTGCCTGGTTACCGCAGCCCTGGCCGGTGTCTGAGCTGCAGCAACAAGAAGAGTCTTCCCTCGCACACCTAAAGGCTGTCAGACAGTTGCTTGTTTTATGTGCCTTGCTAAAATCTAGATAAAACCACCGGAAGGACTTAGAGGGAGCATAGGAAAAGGGTCTAAATTCTGCAACCGCCCTAGGGGATGTGGGGCACCCTAATTTAACATCAAGGCACTTAAGAAGTACTGATGCTGTTAGTTTGCCAGACAGTCAGATTCTTCCAGGAAAAATAGGGTACAAGAGACCCCTATTCTATAACTGTGTACTTGTAATCTATGTGTAATTTTAGATCCTAGGCTTGAAAGTTTCCTATGTAAAGAAAATGATGGGGGGAAAATACCCTTTTTGAAAGGGGATGCTTTCAGGCCTTTCACAGTGCAGGGAAGGAGGAATGAAATCAAGGTTCTGCTGCTCCTTGCAGACCATCTCTGTTAATGGCTCCTGGTATTGAGGAAGTATTGCTGTGGTTTGCTAGGACTAAAATGTAAAGTCATTCTGAGTGTGAAAACATGGGCATCGTTCTATTAAAAAAACAAAAAAAAAACCAAAAACAAACAACAACAACAAAAAAAATGAAACAAACAATAAAACAAAAAGGAGAGGAATGTTTGCAATGCATTAAATCCTGTGTGATAACTTAATGCAAACTATTTTAACAATCCTCTTATTCCCCTTCCTGTTACTCTCCATAACATGAAGAGCGTGCTGTTGGTTCTATGCACACAGTGCTGCTGGGGCTGTGCTGGGCACTGCGGGCTGCTGGCACTGCCCTGGGTCCAGGAGCCTCCTGCCCTGCTTATCTCGGGCTGGAGGGCAGCTGGGGCTGATTGCTGCCTCTCAGAGCTGTCTGGGACCTCAGAGTTAGCAGATGTCAGACTCTACTGCTGCTGCTTCTGTGGGCTTTGTGACCTGAGCATCGCAAGAATCAGAACAGAATCATTCTTTCCTAAAGAAGCAGGTCTGGTGTGAATGTTGACAAATATTGAAACTAAATCTCAGACACGAGATGTTCCAATTTTTATTTTTTTTAATCAGCATTCCATATGTGTTATGCAGGGAGCTCGGCTCTGCTTGTCCTTTTGTTACATAAGAGCTGCTGGGGTTTTTTTGTACAGCGCGGTGCAGAATGCACGAGCAGTGAGGAGTGTCATGAGAAAAACTGCAAGAAAACGAGGCACGCCAGTAGTTGAAAAGCTGTTACTCAGTATTTTATTTCCGTAATCCCAGGAGTTCCTTAAAGTCTCTTTTAATGTTTCTGAGAAAAAGCTTCGAAGTGAAAGGAGGGAGGCGCGATTTTTTTTCTCTGGTTTAAAGGAAGGCCTCGGTTAATTCTGTTAGTAGACTTTGGGCTTGTTTTTATTTAAAAACAAAACAAAACCCCCTCTCAAGTTTAGAATTTCTGTATGGAAACATTCTTCTCCTTTGCCAGAGAGGGAAGTATCTCGTTTTCGTTCTGTTTGTGTTGGAGTATCTGTACTTAAATGTTTTGTGTTTGTTCTTTATTGAATGCATTAGTGGTGCATTAATTTCTTCCTGACAATGCTGGTTTTATTGCACTCCGATAGGCTCTTGCTCTTTCCCGTACGACAGACAGACTTGTCGTTCTGCTTGGTGACCCTACTTTGCCCTCCCATTCTTTGATTGATAACGGCTTAATTTCCAACCTTCTTTACCTTTTAGTACTTTTTAAAGTGATTTTTGTTCTGGTCACTGCAGGAGAAGCAGAAAAAAAACCAAAAAAAAAAACAAAAACAAAAAAAACCCCACATTGGATTCTTACTCCAACTCCAATCATTTGGTTTGTTTTTCCTTTTTAGATTATTGTTTGGCTTTAATTCGCTTGTTTCTCCTTTAAACAGGCTTGGGATTACTCAAGGGTTCCTTGTTCAGCAGGCCAAAGGGTAATTTGGAGACTTTGAAACTGTCTCCCTTTTTATCACCAAGTTTTGTTCTTCCAAGAGTCCAAAGGATTTTGCGGGCTGATAGCTTGAGGAGATGCCTCCTTCTAAGGAAAGCGTAAGCTGCCGCCCAGATCCATTGCACGGCGCCGCTGCCGGGCCTCAGACAGATGGGAAAAAATGGATCCAAGTCTGAACCGGAGCCTTAATTAATCCCCATATAACACTAATGAAAAGACTGAGTTTATTGGGGATTAAATGCACTGAGATCACTAGATCTGACATTCAGCAAAGGCCCACAGCTCTGCTTTCCCAAAGCTAGAAACACTGAGAGACTTCAGAGCAGCAAAGCACCAACATACAGCGTGCACTGCTACAAACTGTCCTTTAACTGAAGGAGTCCATCTGTCCCAGAGATAACTGCTACGTTTGGGAGAAGGAGGTCTGTTAGGGCTGCCAGCCCGGCGCCAGGAGCTTGCAGGGCAGCAGAGCGATGCCTCGAGTGGTGTGGGCTGCGTGAAAAGCATCACAGCTATTTGTGCAAAAGGCTGTAATCCTCAGAGGTGCTTTTTCAGCACCTTTCTAATATTAATTCACTCACTGATTACTCATTTATTTTTCCCAATACTTTAAATCCTTGGGAAAGAAATACTAATTAAAAAGCCCACTAAACCCAAACCAACCAGCCCTAACAAACAAAGGAAAAACCTGCTCTCTAAAATCTTAATTTTTTTTTACAGGGCCGTGCAAAGATAATGGATTTCAAATGGATCACACAGTGGGGAAGGGCAGATATTTAAAAGAAAAAGGCAGGAACATGATTCTGCAACAGCAGATGCTGAGCTGTGGGGGCATTGCGGGGTCACGGATGCTCGGTGAACAGCAGGTGAAGCTCTGTTCCCCTTGGGACATCACCTTGCTGTGGTCAGCAGCTCTGCCCCGTGCTCCTCAGTGAGGAGCGGGCTCGCAGTGGGTGCAGGAGGTGCCTCAGTGCATGGGAACTGCTGTACATTGATCCCCACACCTGACAGCTTCAAATAGGAGAGTATTTTTTTCTGTGTCGTTTTCTTTTTCCACATACATCTGGCTCTTTGTAGGTGCAACCTGGCAGCAAAGAGAAGGAGGTTACCAACTGCAGCCTGGATTTTTAAGTGGAAAATGTCTAAAGTAAATCAGAGATGAAAGTGTTGCTGTAAGAGCCATTTGTTTCATGTGTTCCCCAGGTTAACTGGGCTCCCTATCCTTCCATTAGAAAGCCTTGCTGAAGATAAGCTGTTTCCTATGAACAGAAACAAAGGAAATCATACGGTTAGATCCCCACTGTCACTTTTACTTTTTGAGCTGGAAATGTTGTCCTCTGTTCAGCAGTGGGAACTGCACTAGAAGCTGTTCCAGTACAGGACAGGCTGACAGCCTCTGCAGAGCTGCTGTGCCATTTGACTCTGGTTGCTAAGGGATGCTCAAGCGTGATGTAGTCTCTGTCTTCCCTTCCAAATGAACGCACTGGTTTGGTCACAACTCCACCCCCACAGCTCACAGCCAAAAGTTTTGTGAGGTCGTGTTCACTGTGGGCAGTGTGGTCCCGTAAGGAGCTGTGCAACTGTGAAGAGTAGTTGGCTGATTGGCTTTGCTGTAGGCTGGGGCATCCAAAGTGCTCAGTACTTTCAGCTTCCCAACAAATGTGGATTGTTTGCAGTAGGAAACAGGGGTATTTGTCACCCTGGTGGGTTTAGGAGGCATTGTGTTATAAGATGAACGTCCTGATCACATTTCCTGTGAGCTCAAAGGGTAACTAGTGAACCCAAATTAAATAAGGAATGGAGAGGCACCGAGTGTCATCTGTCACAATATCCGAATCTGAACTTACAAATAGCTCCAAGAACAACCGCTGTGTGTGTGCTGTCCAGCCTGTGTTTGTGAATTCCCTCTTACCCGCTCAGGTTCCTCGTGCTGTGCAGGAAGGCAGACTTCCACAAGAATGCATTACAACAGCTGTGTGCAACAGTCTGTAGAATGTATTAAAATGTGAATGTATTAAAATAGGAGAAAGAACTGAGGATTTTCATCCTTAGAATGTAGAAGTTAGGCCAGTTGGGCTAAAAAGTAAGTGAAGTTACTGAGTGAAGGGGGTTATAGGTATATGTAACCCCCTGATGCACAGCCTCCACCAGCATCACATTAAGGTGTTCCTCACTTCAAGCAGTTCTGCTGTCTCTCCCTGGGAGAACTTCCCTGCCTTGAGAAATGACACAACGGAACATCATTTCACACAACCAATCTGCTCATTCTTTTTGTGCAATCCTTCGGCTCTGTGCTTGTCAGTGTTTCACAGCCTTTGCTTTTTGTTTTTACTTTATTCTGAAAAAAATCCTGCAGCGGAATCAGAGGCTGCTCCTGTGAGAACCAGAAGACCATCCATGGATCTGGATTTCATCTGTAAGCATGCAGTGCTCGCAACTCTGTGGCCTAGAGTCTAATCTCCCATTCATTTAAATAGTGCAGTCTGAGCCAGCAGACTTCAGTCTCCTATTGAATGTCTCTTTCACCCACTTCCACATTCACGTTATCTTGCATTTTTGGAAAATATTTCTGCCCAACATGCAGCAGTGTCCTTTGGCACACTCTTCAGAGTATTGTCAGTCCTCAGATAGATTTGTATCGCTTAGGCTCTGCACTTTAACAGGGCATGGAGTTAGGGGTCAGGCTTTGTATGTGCTTCCCCTTCTGAAGGCAGGAGAGCTGTAAATGACCATGAACCTGAGTTTCACCAGGTGGAAGCTAATGCCACTCCTTCCATGGTTTCCTCTGAGGACACATCAGCAGCATTGTGTTCTTTAAGCATGTAAAAAGTATGAGGACAATTAATGTTTTGGTATGCTTGCTATTCAAGTGGTGCTTTCTTAATTAGTACTGCAGCAGAAAAAAAAAAAAACCCCATAGCAATTAATGAGTCCCCGATCAATCAGTGCCTTACATCTTGTGTTATGTCTTTCAGAGGTCTGTAACCATCAGTAGGTTTAACAGTTCGGGGGTGAGGGGTTGTTGGTTTTTACAGCTCACAGCCCTCTTCACACTTGGATAACATGTGAAATGCAGTGATCTAAATCTTCGCCCATCACAACAAACAGGGGTTTTGTAAACGAGCTGTCTGTGTTCCTCCTCCAGCTGCCTCACGCTCTGCTCAGCCTCAAAGCACATCAGCACAGGTGAACCAGAGGCGGCTGCTGGAGTCTCACCAGGCAGAGCCAGACCTGCTTTGTGCTCAGACAGCGCCCTGTGCTCCCCTGGCACCTACACAGCAGGACTCAGTGAATTCTACAGCGTATTTCCTGCTCCCCTTTCCCTGCTCTAGCTCTGCTCACCACTTGTGAAGATTTGAGCCCTTTGTGCACCTCCAGCAATGTTTTTTATCTTGTTTGTGGATTCCTTTGTGAACTGCTGGAGGCCCAAGAGCTGCTCCCTTCCCCCTTTCCTGCTGGGGCTGGGGCAGATTCTCCCCGCTGCCCGAGGTGGCAGGTACTGGCAGTGCTGCATTCCCTCCATACCTGCTGCCATCAGAGAGCCAGAAGGTTTTATAGTTTTCGGTCTGAATTCTGCGGTATTGATTCTTTTATGTCTTGTAAATGTCACAGCTAAAGTATGTTTTAATAATAAGTACACGGAAACGATACAATACAAAAACCGTAACAGATACAAGGAATTATTATAGTCTTTATTTCAAGTCAACGGGGGCAATTCTGAGCCAAGTTTCTCTGAGTCCTTTGGAAATTGCCTTGGTGTAAAGCACTCAAAGAAGTCAATGGGAGTCTCCAGATCTCTTAGGCTCTGCGTTCCCCAAGGCTGCAGTATTTAAAATCCCAGGGAATGTCCCAGTAAATCCTCTGTGGCCGAGGCTTGGCCGTGGGGGTCCCTGCTTCCCTGCAGGCCCACCCGTCTCCCAGCACCGAAACAGATGCATCTGCTGACACTGAACGTGACCTTCTGGTTGTTTGCTCTCTTCACGTAATTATTTTACTGTAGGTGGCTCTAAATATAGTAACCAGGTGACGTAAGAAGGTGTGTGCATGGGAATAGCGTCGGGGATAATTGAATGCTGCAAGTGGGGATAAATAATTTATGTAAGGGACATTTCACTAATCTCAGGGGTAGAGGAACAACATCTGTGTGTTTTAGAGAGCCAGGAAAAGCAGAAATCTTTGGGTTTTGAGCATAGCTGATAAGCCTCTGCATGAAAACTACCGTGCAGAGTATAGGATGAAGTTACCAAAACTGTGTTAGAAAATAAAACAAAAAACGGGTGGCTGGGGAGATCGCGGGTGGGAGCGCAGTGCACACCGAGCTCAGCTGTGCCCAGCCCGTGTGCTTCGCTGTGTTACTGAGCTGTAACGCGGCTCTGCGTCCCGTCCCGGTCCCGGGGCAGCCCCGGGTGGGCGAGGGCAGCCCAGCCCCGGGCTCAGCAGCACCGCACCGAGGAGCGTCACCCCACTGTCTGCACGGTGGTTCTGTAGGGAACTGGGCGGACGTTCTGAAGTTCATCAGATGTGGAAGCACAAGCGGACATTAATATTCAGCGCAGCGAGGTCTGCGGGAATTATCCTGAAGCGTACTATAAAGTGCCCCCGGGCACCGCCCCGTTAAAAATCGATTCCAAACGTTGCGACTTTTAACTCTCCCCCCCTCCAACCCCTGCAGTTATTTTCGGGGTCGCTCTGATCCGCAGCTGATTCCATTGTCGCTCAGCACATCTCGCTGCGGTTCAGCTCCGCTCTGGGCCCCGGCCCGGCTCGGTGCGGACCCCCGGCCCGGTTCGAAGAGGGCGCCGGCGGCGTTGCGAGCTGACGCGGCCCGTCATGTGAGCGGTTCCGCTCCCAGCGTTCAGCGAGGGCCGCTCGCCCCACCCCGGCGCTCTGCCTCCTCCGAGCGGCTCAATAGGGGGAAGGAAAAAAATTAAATAAATAAATAAAAAAGAGGCAGCCAGGAGAAATGCGAGAGAGAGCAGGAAAATAAGGCAGGAGCGAAGCCTCCCGTTCGGGCACCGCGTTTGCTCGGGGGAGACGCGAAAGGGGCCTTTAAAATAACAATCCCCTTCTCCTCGCACTGTGCGCTGTGCAGAAGCCGGGAGGATTCAGCTGCCTGCAAAACAGCGTGAAAAATAATTGAAAAAAGCAGCAAAAAGGAGGAAAAAAAAAACAAACAACCAAGCGGGGTCGGTTTGGATCGGAGCCCCCCGGCCCCGCAGGGAGGAAAGGAGGGAAGGAGGAAAGGAGCGGCGGAGCGGCGCGGAGCCTCCGACGAGGGACGGGGAGCGGCGGAGCCGCGCGGGGACAGGCGAGGAAGAGACGTTTCCCGATCCTCCCCCGCCGCGGCTTTGGGGAGGTTTCCGTGCCCGCAGCGCGACTGGATCGGAGCTGAGCTCGGGCAGGATCGGAGCTGAGGAGCATTCGGAATTTTTTTTAATTTTTTTTATTTTTATTTTTTAATTTTTTTTGGGGGGTGGCACCGCAGCTGGATTTTTTCCCGTCCGTTCTTTGCGGGGGGCGCGATTTCTGTTCCGCCTGAAGGAGCGGCGGCCCGGCCCGGCCCGGCCATCACCGCCGAGCGCTCCGCAGCGCGCTCCGATCGCGGCCCCCCCCCGGGGAAAGGTGCGCTGAAGGGATCGGAGCGGGGCCGAGCGGGGGGGGCGGGGAGGAGAAGCAGCTGCAGCTGCCGGGGAGGAGGAGGCCCCGGCGGAGCAGCAGCAAAGTCATCGCCATCGGCCCCCCCTTGGCTGGCTCCGGGCTCGGCTCTCTCCATGTCTCTGGCTTTGGGCAGCGGCCGCCACAGCAGCGAGTAGGGGGGGAGGAGGAGGAGGAGGAGGAGGAGGAGGAGGAAGAAGAAGGCAGCTCGGGAGAGTGCCTCCCTCCCTCCCCCCGGCAGCCCCGGCCGCCTCCCGTCCCCGCGCTCCGCGTCCCCTGCCTCCCCCTCCCCAAGATGGGCTGCTTAGGGAACAGCAAGACGGAGGATCAACGCAACGAGGAGAAGGCGCAGCGGGAGGCCAACAAGAAAATCGAGAAGCAGCTGCAGAAGGACAAGCAGGTCTATAGGGCCACGCACCGGCTCCTGCTGCTGGGTAAGGGGCCGGGGGGCCGCGTCCTCCGTGGCGGACGGAGGGGAGGAGGGCAGGAAAAGGAGGGCGGTGGGGCCGCGCGTCGTCCCTGTGCCCCCTGCCCGGGCGCGGGGAGGCCGGCGGGAGAGGTGGGGCCCGAGGAAGCGGATCCGCGGGGCCCACCCGTTCCGCGGGGCCGGGGGCGGCCTGTAACCCGCCTGCAACCCGGCGGGCCCGAGAGCTCGGCCGAACCGGGGGAGGTGGGCGCGGAGGCGGCGGGGCCGGGGGTGTGTGTGTGTGTTGGGGGGGGGCTCTCGGGCACCGCCCGCGGGGGACTCGGGCCGGCCTCGCAGGTACGGGAGCCGTTGTACGGCGGGCGGGAGGGCCGAGAGGCTGGAGCGGAGAGCGGGGCCTCGGCGGGAGGAGGGCGGCGGGGATGCCGGGCGGCGGGGAGCGCCGTGCCCGAGGGACAGGGAGGTAAACAGGGCAGGGCGCCGCAGGGGAAGGCCGGCACGGCGGGGCCCGGCCCGGAGCTCGGCAGGCCCGGGGCGCTGCCCGCTGCCCTCGGGGGCTGAGGGAGAGGAGGAAGAGGAAAGGAGGAAGTCGGGGAATTCTTGATGGGGGGGGGACGGACGCTGAGAGGATGTTGATCCCGGAGGGAAGAGCGGCGGCGGCCGCGCTCGGGGCTGAGCGTGCGGGGCGGTGCGGGGCCCGGCCGTGTGCGGACCGGGAGGTGGCGGCGATCCGCGCCGGCTGCGTGCGGTACGGCAGCGCCATCCGGAACGAGGATGGGGGTTACGGGAAAGAACGGGCCGGAACGGTTGTCGGAGAGCGAATGCTCGGCGTGTACGAGCTTCGAAGCGTGTCAGAGTATCTGAACATAAGGTGCGATGGGGGCATCGCGGGGCTCGGCGAGCGGCGGAGGCCAGGCCGCACCGAGCGGGGAACGGGCTGCGGTGTGTGCCCCGACCGGCAGCGGCTTTAACTGCCCATTTAACGAGGGAGGTGTAACGTGCTGGAGCTGCAGCGATACCCGTGAAGCTGAAAAGTAGATCGGCGTGGAGCAGCGATGTAACAGCAGTGCGGTTTGGAGCTCAGCTCTCAGGGAGCAGCCCGGCCTGTTCCTCAGCAGCTGGGTCACTTCTGTGACACACGAGGGTTCACTTGGATTTTTCCTCTTTGTTTTCTTCAGTTGGGGTGACTGAAAAATAGTTGGGATGTTCACAAATAAAATCCTGCAGGTGTGTAATGGTGGCTGTCGGCTCCTCTGTGCGTGTGGCTGCGGTGGCTCAGCCGCTATGGGCAGCCTGCAGCAGAAACTTACCGTGCAAGAAGTGAAGCTCACATCTCCGTGGTGTTACTTTTGCTTTGTGTGACACATGGAAACGCCAAGTGCTGTCAAAGTGCAGGGCAGTCTCAGTATTTTCACAGCACGTTCAAATAACGCCATGGAATCGCAGCTGGGTGAGCTCGCAGCCCTTCCCGCAGCACACAGGCCCAGCTCCGTCCGCAGGCAGAAATTCACGGAACTATCCTTGGTGGTGAAGTTAAAACGTGTGCATCGTTGTTTGCAAGAACAGAGCTGTAACGGGCTGCTGGTTATGGAAATGGGCTTATTCAGAAATGTGGCTGTAACACTTAATTTTGGTTCGCTGTTGCTGTATCCGATCCAAAGAAGCCAGGTATGCCAATGCCAAGCTGTATGCATTTGCAGCAGCAGCAGTCTCCATTTTTGGACTTAGCAACATCAAGGTCTTGGCTGGAAGCGCTTTTGATTAGCAGACATAATTTCAAGTCACATCTGAAATGTTGTTAGTATTGGAAATAGGGATTTAGCATATGTTACTGCTCCTGAGCAATTGGCTGTAGTGAAGAGGATCCCATCTGTGCCCACCGGAGCTGCTCAGTGTCGCTGCCCACCGTGATGTTGATGTGGGATGTGGTCCCGAGGGGTGCAACCAGGGCACAGTGCATCCATCACAGCCGTGGCTCCAGGGACGTGCTGCTTGCAGAGCACTGCAGGCAAACCCTGCTCCCTGCATCTTACCAACCAGTCAGCAAGGCAAGGAAAAGGAGTGGGGCTTTGGTATTGTGGTAAAGCGAGCAGAGTGATTTTATGGAGAGAAGAGCAGGGCTGCTAGGAATTCATGAGGGGGAAGGGAAGGAGAAAGTGGAGAGGAGTGCATCTGTCAGAAAATGAACTTTGAAGTGTAGCTGCTAAAATACGATTTTGAGCATGAGGCTCAAAATGGAGGCTGTGCTGTCAGTGTGTGCTACCGAGGCCTGGCATCCTGGAGCACAGGCTGTGCCTCGGTGCCCGATCTGCCACATGGGTTCCTGGTGCTGAGACAGAGGGTGAGGAGAGGAATAAACAAGCAGCAGGAGATGCAGAAGAGAATCTTGCTGAATGTTACCAGGTTGTGATACTACTCTTAGAAAAACATGCTTGCTTTATATAGAAAGCTGATCTGGCAGCGTGGAGCAGCTCAGTTAAAGGCTGCTGTTTGAGTCTTCTCCGTGTGTATGGGAAAATGGGTGCTACGGGCAGATGGGCTGCCTCGTGCACTGGCATCCATGCAGCGCAGCAGAAATAGAATACGACTACTTATGGAAATCAGAGGAAGTGGAGTATTTATTTATTTATTTGTTTGTTTTGTACTTCAGGTATATGAGGGAATTGAGAGGAGAGCGGTGGGGGCCTGTTTGGAGCACGCAGCCACAAGAGGTGTCCTGAGTGTCTCACTGGGTGTGGGATCGGTTTGGAGCACATAGAGGGGGTGGGAGGCTGCTTCCAAGACACGGATTAGAGAAAGGAGACTTCTGTGGCTTTATGGGTGGAGGCTTAAGGGGATGCCTTTCTTTTTCAGTCGTGAGTATCCATACATCTTATTTCTTGTGATTTAAGTTACAGTCTTTTGGGTAGTGATAACTGCAGTCAAACTATGTATTTTAAGGGTCTAATGAAAGCACTTCTCTTTAAGCTGGACTACACTCAGTCTTTCTGTTCATCAGATAGTGTTGACGAGACAAGCAGATTTTGACGCTCTCTGACTTGTCCTCTGCAAAGCATTGAAGTTGTCCTTATTCCTTCCAGACCTCGCAGTCTGCTTTTAACATTGACACTGGAAAAATGGTCAGTGAAATGATCCAAGATTCAGATCTGACACATGACTTGAGCTGGGCGTTTATTTTTAGCTACAACTGAAGTTTCCAGTGGCAATTACTTCTTTTTCTTTCACTTTTTCACTCTTGCGCTGAGAAAACCAACTTTCTTGATTTTACTGTGAGGGAAGAATGATGTCCTGAATCACTCACGTTTCCTTCTCAACTTGATTTACTTTCATTTTCTAGGTGCTGGTGAATCTGGTAAAAGCACAATAGTCAAACAGATGAGGATTTTGCATGTGAATGGATTTAATGCTGAGTAAGTACTTTTGGTTTTTTTCTCTTTATGCTTTACCTTATGTCTGTGTTCCACCCAGTAGGTGGTTTTGTTTTATATCCCAGTATATTTTCTTCTTTCTGCTGTTCCATGCTCTGTAGAATCTGTTATGTATTTTTATATGCGACTGATAGACATTAATTTGAAGTCAGGCAGCAGTAGGAAGTCAGAGCTGATGGTGTGGGGCGGTTTGCATCCAGGTTCAGTGTGGCTGATTTGATGAAGGCTCAGGTTCTGTGTTGTGATGTTTTTTGTTTTTATCTTTCTCACTACGCTTTCTTTCTTTCACAACATGGCTGGCACTAATTTACCTCTGCTGCAACGCATTGATTTGTCCTGCTGTAAAAACACCTTCTGTTAGTGTACAGAATGAATGCAATTTTTTTTTATTTAGAGCAAGCAGGGTTTCTCTGTCTTGACAAAGTAGGACTGGGATATGTATTTCTAGGACAGCAGGTCAGATTTTGTTCTCTTCTGTTGCTTTTGCTCGTCCACGTGTTTGTGATCTATGTTTCTAAAGGATTCTCTTTTTATGCTTGAGATCCATATGGTTATTTGATCATTATGAGGATGGCATTTTAAGATATGAAAAATGGAAATCTATTCTTTGTTAGAAAACAAATCTTCCTCAGACTTTTCACCTAAGTATAGTAGGGAGTCGGAAGAGATCTGGATGTTAGTTGGTGTGACAAGCATCTGTGTGTGTACCAAAACCTGCTAAAGCAGTTCTAATTGAGTTAAGGTCTAAAATTCTATCACCTTATTCCTTTTATGTACAAATTTTAGATGATGTTATATTTCTGTCTTTTTGTTTTCAAACAATATTTTTGTGTCAGCTTCTCCTGCCTTTAAAGTCAGTTTAATTTATTCTGTGTGTCCTATTGTTTTGGGAAGATTAAGCTTTCACTAGTCTTGCAGTATTAGTTCTTTAGTAAGAATGTCTGATGTAAATGTTTAGCTAAGGAGCCTTGACAATGCTTTCTCCTAATCCCCAAATGCTGGTGTAGGATAAGGTACACAGTGTTTTGAAAGAAACTTCAGGCTGATTCATAATAAGCTTCATTCTATGGTACGCTGGGTGGTTTTAGCTCCTCTTTGTAGGGAATGTTTTCTTAACTCAAGACAACTCTTTCTCCTAAGTTCCTGGTCCTGCATCTGATTTCTGCTGAGTGTTCTTCATTGTTTGGATGCTCTTTTTAGTAAAGACCTCTTAAAAGACTTGCATGACTTAAAAAATTTTGCAGGAGATGACTTTTTTGATGTAGCAGCTCGCAAAATCTGCTGCTGAAGTGTAACTTTCATCCTTGAAAGTGGAAGTTGGGCATCCTTGGTACCTTTAAAATTGTCACTCCATTTAACCAACAGAGTTCTGCATTTACTAAGCATACAAATGCTGTTAAAGAGATGGTGCTGGTGTGTAGTTAATGATATATTGCATTGGTGGATAACTGTCCCAAGCCTGTGAGCTGCATACCAAAGTCTGTGTGAGACTGGGATCTCAGGGATCCATTATACAAAGTCTGCAGAGTTGGCAAGTGACTGGAACACTGAGATTGGCAGCAGCATTGCTTTCCAAAGTATCTCACTTCTGTGTTGTAGGCTTGGGCTAAGCTGAACATGCAGCTGGATTCCAGGGCAACGTGGCGAATTTGGCTTCAGCAGCTTCTGCTGGCTTCTGTCTTCTCCTAGCAGAGGACTGGGATTACCTTGCAGCCCCTATGCCAGCGCAGCCCTGCTGCCAATCACGTAGCATATTTGTGATGCGTAACAGCAGAGAGGCTGTGGGGACTCGTATGCTGGAGATGAAGACAGTCTTCAGTGTTAGAGTCCATGTGCACAGATGTAGTTTTGAATTATTCCTCTTGATGCGGCTTATTCATGTGGCTTGAAAGAAATCTAGCTTGAAGTCCTATCTAAAACTTGTTTGCCTTTGATTTGGTTGCCCTCTGATAATTGACCTTTGAAGCAGAAAGAGGATACCTGTTGTGATGTGTAATGTGCTATAAAAACAAGGGAATCAAAGGTTTTTCTTCAGCGTTACTCAAAAACTCCTTGTTTCTGGTGGCGGCACAGGCTGTGCAGTGCTAAATGCACTGGCTTCCATTGCAGTATGTGGGGACTTTTCGTTTTCAAGATTTTGCTTGTAAACAGATGAAGGGACAGTTGTCCTACACCTGTGTGTAAATTGGCCTCATGTGGAGGTGTAGCCTTAGCAAGCTGAAACCTGTGCAGTTCTATGGAAGCAGAAGAATTTCCTTTGGGATTCCATTCCTTGATCGTTTTAGCTAATTAGTTATCTGAGGAACTGTATGGAATCAAGTGTTCTAGGTAATTAAAGTGCTTAATAGTTAACAGTGCTGGGGTGAATTTGAAGGTGGTTAAAGTTTTAGCTAAGTTAACTACAGTAAAGGCTGTTCTTAAAAAAAATCAGTAATCTTTTATAATCTGTAATTGAGTTAGAGACAGAAATACTTCTCTGGTTCCTGTTGGGAAGGTGGCACATGGCTCATAGCAGCATGGTGGTGCTTGTAAGCGGAGTGAAGCACTGGAGCAGCAAGGCCTGGTCCCTGCCTGCCTTCTGCAGGGGGTTAGAGGGGCTTTGCCTCTGCCAGCTCTTGCAGGGTGGCTCCAGTTGGTCTTGTGTCAACTCCTGCATTCCTACAGCAATTTCATAAATTAACAGGAGCGTGCTTTCCCATGGTATTCTTTCAGCATGCCTAACCTTTAACATGGAAGAGCTGCCTTTTAAGTGTGATGAAGGCATGGTATCAAAGTTTTCTCCTCTTTATGTTATTGCCAATGGTAGGGCCCCTTCTGATGAAGGAAGGTTTAAAATTGTCTTGTAGTAGCAGGAAGCCTGTGATTTCCCTTCCTTTCTTTCCCTCCTTCCCCAAAGCTTTAACTGTCTTTTCGTGAGGCTATTCCAGTCAAGTAGGCTGGCTGTCATGTAGCGAGTTTTGTCAACATCCTGATAAGGTGGAGCTAAAATCTTCAGTGTTTGACTGTGCAGAAGTTCATATTCCAATTTATGTGAACCAGAAAAGATTAATCATGGAAGGGGCTAAGTAGGAGGAGTAAGGATAGTTCAGGTTGAAGAGAGGGGGAAAAATTTATGTTACTTTGGGGCCAGGGTACGTGGCTTCTGAGATGACGGCCTTTCACTGACTTCTTTCCAGTCATCTTTCCCCTCTGCGATCGCTGTGGGTTTGGCTGACAGACTCTAAAGATAGAGGGTCATTGTCATGCGTGATTTTAGAAAGTGGGAAATTGGCAAAGGGAAATAGGCAATTTTCAAGTGTCATGGGAAAAACTGGGACAGGCAGAAATATCTTAGATAGAAATAAATGGTTGAAATGTAACTTACGAAACCCACTACAAAGATTGACAAATAAGGGGAATATGCCTTTGTGATTAGTAAGTTTGAATAGTATTTATGATTCAGGAAGTCTGGAGGTTATAGGGAACTTCAAATAACTGTTCTCAGCCCTAGTTGCCCAAACAATGTTGTATAATGATGACCTTATTTCATAAACTGATATTTTTAAGCATTGAATACAAGTCTATGTATTTATGAAATCCGCTGATGGTAATGGCAGAGGCAGAACTGAATAGCTTTTATTTTCAGGACTTGGATGAGAACTGTATTTGCTTTTCTCATGTACTTTGAAAATGTACTTGCTCTTAGTAGTGAAATTAAGTAAGCCAAGTCAACCCTTGAAGCTTTGGCACTTTTCTTCCTCTTTCCTCACCTAGATTCAGTAGTTTTGTGAGGAAGGAATTGTAGTCATGGATGCTTTCAAATATTTTCTTTATACATCTGATGTAGTGAAAAGGAGCCGCAGTCGGACTGTCATTTCACATAAACCAGTACTTAGCGTTGGCTGGAAGACTGGACTTTGTCAGTCTCTTCTGTGTCTGAAATGATGCCTGTCTTCTGCTAACTGATCCCGTCTTTTATTTATTTAATTTTTTTCCTGGTGTTTGGGTAACCCTGAAAAACTGGAGGGAGATTCAGTGTGTGTTTGTGCACCACAGTGTGTGTCAGGAGGCTCCTGGAGGTTGGAGTCTGACAGCGTTTTCTTCTCAGTGTCCGTTCCAGGACACGGACTGGATGTCGCTGTACTGTCAGTGTGCTGTGTGCTCATTTGGACTAGGAGTGCTTTTGGTCCGGCTGAAGAAGCAGTTACTGGATTTCAGAGAGTTTTGTGGCACAGAACATGAAGTCAGGGTATGGGTGGGAGGAGGAGAACGGTGCATGTCGCTGTCTGGTTTGGGTCCCGTCCTAACGGCTGGCACAGCTGTGTCACTGAGTTTTGTTACAAGGCAAGACTATACCAACACCGAGTCAGTGCTGTAATTAAGAACTGAATACTGCATGTAGACTGTAATAGTTCCATCAAATATTTACATAAATGAAATAAAACTGTCTTCCATCAACTTGAAGGGAATTGGAAGTCATATCTGGTGGTGTCAAACAACTTAAGGGAAAACAAAAGAATCCTTAGTAGCTGGAAACTTTGCTGTGGTGTTGATGTGATTGAAGTTATCTTTTGGGGAAAAAAGGGGGAGAAAATGTTTTCCTGTGAAAAAAAGTCAGCCTGAACTCAATGGAACAGTGTGAGTAGTGAGTTATGCTATAGAAGGAAAATGAGATGAAAAAAGTTTCCAGTATTTGAATCTCTCATGTTTATTGTGATCCCTTTCCTAAGGGATTCAGATCTCTGCTGAGGTGTGTGTGTGAGTTCTGCAGGGGGAGTTGGCAGAACGCTCTCCCTATTTATAATGGCAGCATTGCGCCTTGCCTGGCAGTGTTATGTCCGCAGCCCTGAATGTTCCAATAGGTGGAGGGATAAGCCAGGTGTCCTGCTTGGTTTGTCAGTGTACAAAACAATGGGATGTTGTTTCCTGAAAGTAGTACAGAAGAGTGATGCAGGAAGGGATCGGAAAGTAGAAAGAAATGGGTTTGTTCTGTCTGTTTTTAGATACTCGTGGTAAGCTCGGGCTGACCATAAGTGCAGACATGAGAACACACAGACTTTCATTTTTACATAGTGCTTTATTTTCAAGCAGCTGTTTTGTGTGTTTGTGCTTTTTCAAGAAACTCTCATGTTTAGATGAGAGAAGGAAAATGAGAACTGAACATCAGCTTGTGTTTTTTGTAAAAAAAGAACTAGGTGTTGCTTGTAGCACAGCGTGCATCTTGTCTGTGCTGGTGAAGGGAAGCTTTGCATTCTCATAGCAAAGCAGCACTATTTCAGCTGCCACCGATACCTCTCTGCCCCAGAATTACTGTGCTGACATTGCAACTGGATGTTTGTGCTTTCAGTTAAATAGTTCCGTTTTCTGATTTTAACTACATCCAGAACAGTATTAAACCTTCCCTTACAGTGAGTTGATGCGTGTCGCAGACATGACTTGGCATGTAAAGGGACTGGCCAAAAATACAACAGTGATTATATTTGTTTTGAGGTTTACATTCAACAGAAGCTTTTAAAATGTGCAATTGCAGCTATGAGTGTGGTGTAGGGGGCTGCAGGGTGGTTCTAGAGAGCTTGGAGGGCAGTGACCAGTGAGGGGAATAGACATGGGTGATGTTCTCCCTGTTGTACCTGGGGCTTTCAGAGTATCTCCTGCTTCCTCTGACCGATACAGACCTTGTTCTCATCTGTGTCCCTGCTGTTCCCTGCAATCCTTAAACACTCTCATGTCATCCTGTTCTTTATCATCTTTTTTTTTTTTTTTTTTTCTTTTATTCCTATTTTCCTGCCACCTGGTCAGAAGTTGCTATGTGCTGTGTCTAGTGTAGCTCTGCATGCGCTCCTGCCTTTCCTCGTTAGAGCTCTAAATTTGGTCTCTCTTCCATTTAGCCTTTAATTTTCTCTATGGGAAATTATTCTCTGCCACAGCATAAAGGCTGGTTTAAGTTGGACAGCAGTATCACAGGGAGAGTCTGAACTCTTCCTCTATTTGCCCCGAATTCTTGAAATGTTTGTGCTCGATGTGTTCATGGGTCAAAGTGGAAGTGGTGTATTTTTCTGTTTTCTGATTGGAGGCAAATACCTACTAATATAAACCAGTGCAACATATTCATTCTATTTAACCCATTACTTGGTAAATAACAAACTGTATTAAATAACCACCATAAAACTTCAGATAACTTCCTAAAGGCAATTCGGTTCAGAATCTACAAAACGCACCATCTGTATTCCATGCTCTGGTGTTCTGTCTGGGAAAAAAACAAAGTTCAGTGCATCAGGTTTCCCCAGCTCTTCTCCAACACACTGTGCAGTGATTTCCTTCCCCTGCTGCTGTGCAGGAGCGGTCTCACTGTGTGAATTTTTCTATCCTGGCATCTCACTGAATTTCCTCAGCTCCATGCAGTTTGGATGGGCATTACTCTGATTTTCCCAGTAAAAGTGCTTTTATTATCCAGGTGGGTGATTGCATTTCATTGTAAATGAACAGAATTCTTTTCATTGTCTTAAACTCATGAAATGTTACGTTTTTGTATTAAAACTGTGCCTTCATATTATTGAGTTCCCTCGAGGTTCCCTTTGTTCATCACAGAGCTGTATTTCATCAGTTGCCAGTCATCTCCCTTTAGTTGTGTGTTTTTTTTTCCTGTTTCATTATGTTAAATGCTAACATTTTTGCCCCACGTTCTCATTTGTTATTAATTAATGCTCAGCTCCTAGCAATCTAGATATGAGTCTTACTTCTTGGTCCTGCTTCTTGGGTTGCTTGGCTTCCTGCATTGCTGTTACTCTGTGGGACGGGCTCAGGAGCAGCAGAGATGTGCTGTGTCATTTCTTTTCTCCCAGAGGATTTTTCTATTACTATTGGTTTTAATAGTGAAAAACACTTCGCTGCTTCCAGTTTTGTCAGCATCCTTTCAGAGTGTCTACTAGGTTGAGGCAGACATAGCTGATGCTTTGTAATCCAACAGGCAAATTTATCTGTACCTTTATTTTTAGATACATCATGCATTTGTGTATTAGAGTTGCCCATGTCCTATCTCTGATGAAGAGCTGGGATAGATGACACTGAGCATTTCCACTGATGAGGGATTTTTTTATGTAACTTTAATCCTTACATATAAAAAATAATATGCCCTCTGTCTTACTTCGACAATTGAATCTTGAATTCATGGCGCATATAAGAGCATTCAGGATATAGTGCTGCTGTAGCCACACCTGCTCTGAAACAGTATTTTCACAACTGTACTCTGATATAAACATACAGATAATTAGAATTAGTTGTTTGCAGGTGAGCTTGCTTACACAGGAACAGCGATACATCAAGGCATGCTTGTGTCAGCCGAGGGACCAAATTAACTGCTTTTGGAGGAATGCAGCAATGGAGTGTCTTAATGAGATGACATGTTTTAAGATGTTTGTTCCTGTGAAGGTATGGGAAGGCTTGTGACCTTATCTCTTAGACTCTTGGTGCTGACTACATTCTCCAAAGGGCTGTTTAATGAGCATTGAGTTCGCTTGCCTTTTCAGTTAAGGCCCCAGAAAATAATCCTCTCTCCCAGGAGCTGCCTTCTGCTCACCTGGGGCTGAGCTGCTGGAGCAGCAGAGGTGTGGAGGTTTCCATCCAGGGCTCATTGTGGTCCCAGCAGATGTTACGTTCAGCCTCGAATGGCAGCTTAACTGCTGGCTGAGGGATTTCTGTTTGCCTTCCTAATCACTGCGCTCTAAATACCCCAACCTGGTCTGCATGGCTGTATGCACACGTAGGGCTTTGTTCCTTCAAAATGAAGTCATCTCACTTCTGCTATTCTAACATGTCTCAGTAGTGTAAATATTGGTGTGCATTAGAAAATGCCAGAGGGAAACCAGGCTTAGAGAAGCGAGTTTCTTCCTCACGGTTGCAGTAAGGTGTGCCTTGCTCCAATCTTCCTTGATTTTTTTTTTTAATTGCTTTCTAACAGTTAAAAAATGTGTGAAAGGATGCTGAGGTGCAGCAAGTTCAGTGAGCTGTGTCTGTTTTTAACCTTGGTAACTGAAATAGCTTGAAAGTAAAGCTGCTAGCTAAATTTGATTTACAGTGTCATTAATGAGAAATATTTAACCAATTAATTTCCTGAATTTTAATTCAATTGCAGAAGGGATTGGTACAGCTTCAGATATTTTATGTTGCTTTAATGGTTTAAGACCATTTAAGATTAAGGTAAAAACTTTGTTGTTGTTTTATTAATCAGCTAAAGCTCGTTATCACAAGGACACAAGCATTCATTGAAATGATTTTGGTTGTCTGAACGGAGGGTCTATGAAACACAGCCTGGTACTTTTCATGGAGAAAACAAAACTGGAAAAGAACACATGGTGCAAAGCTGAGATGTTCTTCTTGCTAAACGAATGAGAAAACAGGGAAGAGAGGCTCAGTGGGGTACGTGGGGTGCTTAGGAGGGGCAGTGATACCCCGAGCTGTGCAGGGCGGGCAGCTCCAGCTCCACATCCTGACCTGTCTGCAGCTCCCAGTGTTTGGAAGCAGAGCTGCAGGGGTCAGTGCCAATGAGGGTTTTAAGTTAAATGTTTTTGATGTTTTCAATGTATTTTATGAAAGCAAGTTATGCAACTTTCTGGAAGATTTGCTTTATGGAGTTTTTTTGTTGTTAAATTTCTACAGAGTGGGAAGTCGTGGGTTTTCTGTAGTGGTTTTGAAGCCTTGCTGCAATATATGCCTGCAAATTAGATGCAACTTGTCACTTCGGGCTCGTAAAAAAATGATTAATATTGTTTCAAAATGGTTACTCAAAGGAACACAGCCTGCTTACACTGAGCATTTATAGATAGCACGAAGATTTATAACTAGAGATACACAATTGTACACATCCACAAAAACTGCAAATGTAACTATTTTGTCTTTCAGTTTTGTTCTTTATTGGAATGTGAGGCTGAGCTGTGTCACTGGGCCATCGTTTCAGTGAGCCCTTGGGAACTGGGGATGCCCAGCGTTGCCTCTGTACTCTGCCTTCACCTAATTGGACAGTTGTCCTTTTATGTAATGATACCTTATGCAATAGTATGTTTACTTTCCTTATTCCTGAAGAACTTCATAGTGTTCTGTGACCTCGGTGTCTTTTTGCCACCGTTGGAAAGTGAAGTGCTAGAAGAAAGTAAGAACATCTGAGTTTGGTGAAGCATTTCTGATTTTTTTGCACAATCTTAGGACCTCTTATTAAAAATATATACTTTTTTATAGTTTTCTTTTAATCATCTTGTTTGAGCACAGATTTATTACTGAAAATAGAAAGTAAAATAATACATTGTTATTTAGAGAAAGCGACAATATTCTGCAAGTGTTTTATTCCTTACAAACAAGAGGAGAATGCATCTGTCCTATACAACTCTGCAAACAGAAGAGGGGAGCTTAGAGCCCATAGCAAAGATAAATATGAGGAGCATCTGTTAGAATGGGCAGGTTTTGAAACAAGAAGTGAGAGGGAGCCCAGATTGCCAGGTTTCTCCTTTTTTTTAAGTTATGGCTTCTCACAACAAGGCTGCATAGGAAGAACGTTACAGTCAGCAATAGCTTCGTATCTAGTGGGATGTTCTTGAGTCAACTTACGCCTCTTTGGGAAGATTATAGATCTGATAGATAAAATTAACTGGTTTGATATCAGTGTTTTGCTTCCCCAGTATGATGTATTCACATTGTATTTTGATTCTTAAAACTGCGCTGTGTAGAGTTAACAGTGTGTACATTAGGGCACTGTAAAAGCTGCTTCATGGATAGATCTCAGTGCAGTGGATAATAAAGGCAACGAGTGGGACCACTTGGAAAGCTCGCAGGGAACTACTGGTTAAGTATATGAAGTCAGTCTTTAGGCTTCTGGTCTGCTTCAGTGGCAGAGCCCTCTTTGCACACTGGCTGAGTGGTTAATGCTGGGGAGGTCAGGTTACTCTTTACGGGGAGATCTGAATAACATGTTTAAAAGTTGTACTTCATAAATTTGTTTTAATACATCTGAATGCAGGGCAATCTCATGGGAGTCAGAATGTAGATTGTATCTGTAAAATTGGAAAAGGGCTTGAAAGTCAGTTAATTATGGCAGTGTGCTTCATTGTGGCAAAAAGACAAATGTAACTTGGATGTATAAAAGAGGGAGAGTGAAGCATAAGTAATAAAGTGGTCTTCAGCGCTGATAAGGGAGTTATTAAAATAGTCTGTCCTATTCTGGTGTCTTCGTGTCATGAAGAATGTGGAGCTGTTGGGAAGGATTTAAAGGAACTGCCCCAGGAATTGCAGGAGGTCTGTAAGTAGGATGCCCAAGTGGGATTTCATTAGCACGTAGAGGCGCTGCTGTGTGAGAAGGATACCAAAAATATGAAGGCATGAGCGAGCTTTAGTTCCCTTAGCAGTAGAGATACTTTACCTGATAATTTGTTGAGATGCTGAAACTTCATTTGAGCTCTAAGAGCTAAGGACAGGTTTATTTTTAAAGTGGTTTTTAATGCAGCTTCTGGAGATGTGGCTTTCCTGACAGAAGTGTACCTGTTCCTGGTGCTCGTGCAGGTGCTGGCAGATGCAAAGCCTGCTTCATGTACTGTAGATCATCTGCTTCCTTTGCAGCAAAAAAGAATTGTTTGGTTTCTGAGCCTTGGGTATCGTTGCTGTGGATGCAGTTCTGCTGTAGTTTTGGAAGCCTCAGAACGTTCAGAGTGCTGTGGTTGCCTGCAGGTGCCAGAGAGGTGGGGACTGATGGACGGTTGTTCTTTGATTTTTGTATTTCCCCATCAAGATAATCAGCTACTTGTATGTTGTTATTGCTTTGACTTCCTTCTGAAGCTTCAAGGATTGGATGGGACCTGACTGTCTTTTGTGCCAGACTGGTTGATTCTCGTGTGATCCGGATAAAACTGATTGAGAGCGTGAGTTAAGAACGAACCTCTTTGACTAGGAATTGATAGGGATATTTCCATCTTCTGCTGTATAAGGTGCTCAGTGTCATCTAGTTTCTTGCCTGTACCTTTTATGTAGCATATAATTAATTGTGACCTTCAGGAATAGGGAGGATATGGGGAAGCACAGTGGCTGTAATACTCTGAAAGGCAGCTGAAAGCATCCAGCTATCTTCTCTGGGCTACAGGTCTTGCAAATATTTACTGCATGTCAGGGTTCCTTTCTGTACCAAACCACTAAACCAGATTAAAGCCCTCCTTGTGGACTCCTCTGTGTAGGCAGGCTGGGAAGCTGGCTTAATGGATTCAGTGCAATTCTGTGTCTGTGTTGAAAGAAATAGCAGAATTTCACCTCATTGTGGAAAATTCAAATTGTTATGGTTTGGGTGTGTTAGTGTGTCTGAATGAAACCAAATATAGTTCTCTTCAATTCCATTCATTGTGGACCTTATCTGTCGTTCTGATGCATCTCACTTGTTGCCAAGCAACCTCAACAGTAGTTCTGCACATCCAGCAGCATTTATAAAAATAAAAGTGAGTAGTTGTGGCTGAAAATAAGATGCCTTGTGATGACATGAATGAAAACAGTTACGAGAGGGAAATGAGGAGTGGTGCGTTTGGAGCTGGTGTTCTGAAAAAGCCATTAATATTTAGTGCTTTGGTAGTGCCCTTTGTTTTCAAGGCAATCATAAGGTTATTAAATGGAGAATACTTTTTTTCCTTTCAGTGAGTGAAGCCCAATGCTTCATAGTGCTTCATAGAGCAGAAGGCAAGGTTTGGTCCCTACAAGGAAGGAATTAGTTTGGTGTTTGTATTTGTTCTTCTGACCTGTGTGGGCTTCACGTGTTTCTAATTGGACTGCAAATGAACTGAAAGGGTTTGGGAGATTTTTGTTGGTGTGTTTGCTCATTATATCCAATAGATATCACTATCCATTCATTTCACGCTGATGCACCTACAGTGTATTGAATTTCATTAAAATATTTATCATCTTGAAGGCTTTCCAAACTAGAAGTATGATAGATAGTGTGTAGGTCCTTTACTACTGGGTAATGTTGCAGTGCTTGTAAAGCAATAAATAGAGCTTATTTTTGTATTCTGTCTCTTGTGTGAAATGCGATCTGAGCAGCCGAGGATATAAAGATGAATATGAAATCCGACTTGTAAAAATGATATTGAAGTTTGCATGATAGCTTCATTTCAATTCAGAAAGAAAGCTTTATATGTTACAGGTGGATGGTCTATAACAACGTTATTGAGAGTGCAGGAAAAGTTAGAAAGTGGGACATGATGAGGCATTTTGTGCTATGTCTGTGTTGTCAGGCTGCACATCCACTGAGGTGTTGTTGTCCAGAGGCTCCCAGTTTGCCACTGTTGAGGATGAAGTGGACAAGAGGCAGCAGTGTAATATGGGAGGAGTTTTCTCTGTGTGACACAGATAAACACAACAAATGAACCGAACGCTCCATGTGCACGTTCACAGCTTATCATTGCAAGGCAACTTACCTGCTATCCTGCTTCTGGAGGAGCGTGGGATGTCTCAGAGGTAGTACCATACTTCAGACTGTCACAAAGAGGATGTGTGTATTTTGAATTACAGTCTGGATGTTAATTGTCTGCATCACGGAGCAGATTGGTGCATGCCTGGGAGGGGCTGCTTTGCCCTGTGCAAGGTGGGCGGTACGTTGTGAGCAGACTGTGGTGGCAGTGAATTGCAGTCAGCTGGGGTTTGGTTCCTTGTTGTGCATGGACTGAAAACAATACTGGGTAATTGTGAGTTAAAGGATAAATTCAGTTAATGAAGTCGTACAGAAGAATGGCATTAGGAAATGTTTAAAATATAATGAAAAAAAGCCATCCCAGTGTATGTACTATTTTTACCATGTGTAACACGTACGGTTTATTGGTGTTGGACTAAAATCTTTCTTGATATATTGCAAGTAATAGAGGTAACTTGGAAAAGCAGAGCTGTGTGTGTGTGGTGTGTATGTGTAAACTGTTTGTGGTGGTTTTTTTTACCTTAATCCTCTAAGAGAGAATGCCCAGCCCTAGTTCATGGTTTTCTTTTTGGGTTTTTTTGTTTGTTTGTTTGAAATGCATAGAAAGCGTGAATTTTGGCAGCTGTCTTTTGCCTCTAGGCTTATAAATAGGTTTGTCCCTGCAAGATGTGTGTGATTGCTGCACATCTGTAACGTGTTAGCTGCTGCACCAGTACTGCCATGTAAACTCGGTTACCCTTTTGTATATGTATGTATTGCCTGTATACCTAGTTTGTAAAGGGTAAATATTATAAACTGGTTGCTCAAGAGCAGTATGCTATAAAAAAATAATAAGCACATCAGTAAACGTGTTGGAGGCGGTAATAAAACTGCACTATAATCTGTCTACCAGTTTACTGAACTCTAACTGTCGTTATCTGTGGCCATTAACTGCTGCGTGGTGTAGGTTAACCCTTCGTGCAGCAGCTCTATGTGGGATGGTGCAGATATGACTGCAGTGCTTTAAGCGTTGTTTCAGGTACATGTGCCATCTCATGCGGTAGCACTCCTGGGTTTCTTGTGGCTCTTTTTGCCTGGCTTTTGTTTCAGTGAGAAGGGACAGCCAATTATTTTGAGGAAAATACCTTTGTCATCAAAATGGATGTGCTGGTGTGAAACTCAAGCAAATACACGACTTGTTTCAGATTTCTCCTGAAGTATTTTAAAAATAATAACGTGCATAAAATGATAAGCATTTAAATGTTGAAATCTGTTCTTGGATTAGATTTTTGTAAAATAAGCCTTTTAAGAAGCTTCACTTGAAAATACCATAACAGAGATTACAGTGGAATTGTCTCTGAATGTCACCGAGCTTCTGAATTCTCCAACTCTATTGAGGAAACTGTTGTGTGGGGCCAGGGCTGGAGTGACTGTGGTGTGGGGCCAGGCAGTGACTGTGGTGTGGGGCCAGGCAGTGACTGTGGTGTGGGGCCAGGCAGTGACTTCTGGAGCTGCTGCCCAGGGTTTCCACGTGGCAGCCCTGCAGGGTGTTGAGGTGTGGCTCAGATCCCTGCCTTGGTGGACTGATCCATCCCCAAAGCAATTTCTGTTTGCTGAAAGCTGGGTTGTGTAAGCTCAGGAGCGTGGCTGTGTTAATATTTTGGAAAGCCGGGTGGATGTGTGATGGTGAGGTGAAATAACAGGAGATTGCTTCTCATTAAGGAGTCCCTCTGGGTCAAAGGTTTAAATTTTCTAACCTCAGACATGCATTTCTTCCTTAGTCTTCCAAGGGATGATTGCTCACGTTCAGCAATGTCCCACCATGTCCTCAAACATTGGATGCTGTTAGTCTGCACTTTTTAATGCCTTGGCACTGAGGTGGGTTTTATACAGGCTGCTGTAACCAGCATCCCTCCATTCCAACACAGCCTTTAAAATGGCAAGCAGTTACGTTTGAAGTTTGGATCTTGTGATTTCAATACAGATATGAAGTGAAATACTCCTGGGTGTGGTGATACTTAATCATTAATGATTGAGACTTGGGACGTTTCCTGAATATTAATGCTGGACACGAATGCTGATTGCTTAAGATGGAATTATTACCCAGCCAACCCAGTCACTTACTGTCCCCCTCTTCATTTTTTATCAGTTGTCCTTGGAGAAATGGTGAACACAGAGCTGGGTCAGGGAAGTATCTGACACGTTCTCTGAAGCACCACATTAGGGACAAGTGATGGCACTGCCTCCATACCTTACGAGTTGTGTAATGCTCATGCAGTCTAAAAATGGTTTCGAATGATGAAACTGACAAAGAATTTGGTCTAATTGTGTAATTGCCACTAAAGGTAAACTGACATGATGCCACACCTTGGATGTACTTTAATACTTAATCTGCTTCTTAGGAAAGGTTGAGGATTGACTAGCTAATGTCAGTACAGTGCTTCAAGAAAGCCTAGTCATAAAAATGGTTATGACCAGGTTTACGTGATTTGCATTTTTAGATGCATATGTCCTTTCTCCGCCAACACCAACTGTTAATAACCTACCAAAATACATTGAACGTTTCATAAATGTGCTTGGAAGACACAGTATATGCGGTTGGTTACGCTGTGCTCTGTAGGAAGTTTGAGCTGCTGAGAAGTCTTGCTGAACTTCTGTATGAAAGTACGTCTGGAGATGGCGGTGAATAGCACTGTGGTGTAGGTAGGTTGCTGTTGTTATCTGATTTCCAAGCAGTTGATTAGTATGGCATTTCTGCATATTGTTTGCATAGCACTTGTAACTTGTGGGAATAGACTTGGCTTCGCTTTCTGTTAAACCTGAGAAGGAGATTTCTTAATAGTTTCATTACAGTAAACGTTTTAGGGGAAAGCTTTGTCTTTCTGCCTGTATGTGAATGATCCTGAAAGTCGGGTGTGCTCTTCCCTTTGTTTTCCCTCTCCTCCCAGGACTGTCCCCCTCAGCTCATTTTTAAAGCAGAGGTAGAGAGAAACAGTTAAGTTTGAGAAGTGCCATCTCAGAAAGCTGATGAACAGAGATCTGTTTTGGTGAGTTTTACAGCACTGCTCTGAGTTACATCAGCATCCACAACAAGATCAGCAGCGCACTGTGAGCTGGAATTGGTCACATCTGTAAAAGTACAAGCCAAAGAGAAATGTTTGAGCTCTTACACTAAGGCAGGTTGTTTCGTTTTTAAAAAGGAAGGCAGGGGACATGCTGTGTTTCCTCACTCTTTCTTCTCTCTCCTCTTGCTTGTTCTAACCTCCCCATATTGTGGTTTACTGCTAAACTGAGAATCACAGTTTCTTACATAAATGAAGAAATGACTATGAAATATTCCCCCATATATCTGATAAATGATACGTTTTAGAATTCTAGAGATATTGGCGATTGCTTTCAAATTCTTTTTTATTGCTTTATGCAAATTTGTATTACTGAGCAGATATTTTCTGTAATGTGGTGGTAAATAAATAAATAAATAAATAAAAATCTGTCTGCAGAAGTTTCCAGAAGGATTGTTTGTAAGAATCGTGCTGTGCTATGTTAGATGGATGGTTTGTGCAGGCCAATATTATAGCTCAGAAATGGCACTTTAGAGGATTAGGGAAGAAGTGTAAGGGAAAGATTGACGCTGCTTCCTACTCAGGGCTGTTGCCAGGTTCTGCCACTGGTGCTTTAGGAGCTCTGGAAGCAGGCAGGATTCATAAGAAGTTCTGAAGTTGTCACGTTCTGCATGGTGTTGGTTTTTTTTTTTTCTCCTTGTTTTCCTTAAGAAGTTTCCTCTTTTTTTACCTCCATCTAATTGTCTGTGAACAGAAGCTTAGAAAGCAAATCTTGCACATCAGTTGTGCTGCCTGGTTGATGTCTCTGCATTAGCTGGAATGCTGCTGGGGCAGTTGGACTCAGATAGGAACAAGCGTTCTCCAGTTTCTCAGTACTTCTGGTATGGTTTCTTTAGCTGGATCGATATTTATGTCCAAGTAATACTGTTAAAATAATCCGCAAGGTAATAATTTCTAGCAGTTTGTGTGTTCTCCTGAGGTTATATTCATCAGCTGTGAATAAGTTCCTCATTTAAACAGCATTGTTAATATTTAAGGGACCGTATGTTGTGAAAGTAATCATAGCAAAGCGCTATATATTCCAATATCAGCAAATTATTTCTCACATACCTATTTTGTCCTAACATCCTTATTTAGGATATACTGTCAGTGTGAGCTGTATCTATTTCCCCCCCCATTTAGAAATGTCAGGTCAGGGCCAGGGCATGATAATTGTGCCATTGTCATGGTTTGACTTAAATTACAGCAGTATAACTTCCCTTTTATCAAAGGAAACGATAATAAATGTGCTTATTTGGGTATAATTAATTTGCAATTTTAAACTTGGTGAAAGGTCATTCTTCTTACAAGTTGAGCCCAAATATACGTAGATGTTGATTACAATACAGTGAAATTTTCTATACTGCGTCCTTTGTGACTTCCAGACTTCTCAGCAAGCGTGGTTTGGAATTTTTCCAGTTAATTTGTGTTCCATTGGTGACAGCTAATCCGGATACAGAATGCTTGTCCAAAGCATCATGGGTTAAATGAACCTTCCTAGTGCTGGAGGAAGGGTTCCCTAGAAATCCGGGTTTGTGGTGGATTGCTCAGGACGTTTGGGCTTGGCAGCATCCTGAGTGCTGCGGGGCTTCCTGGCTTCCACAGCTTTGAGAAAGGGATTCAGAAAAGCTCTTGAGCTTTGTGGGTGCTGCCCAGCTCTGGCTGCCCAGGTTTTCAGGCCGCCTGGTGGTTCAGCTTCAGACCGCACAAGGCTCTGAGCCTTTCGTGTTTTCTTTTTGAATTTGTTTTAATATTGATATTTCAAGCTTATGTGTTAACCTGAGCACTTCAAGTCTTCTCTAGTTCTGTACTTCACGCATTCATCTTTAAGTTTGCACGAAAGAGACTAGAAATACCTCCGTGAGAAGTGAGAACTCGGCTTCTTCATGCTTGTTGGGAAGTAATCTGCATACGGGGAAACTCGTGTGCAAAAGCTGCTCTGCCAGCTTCAAAAAAAAGCTTAGGAAGTCGTGTGTTGTGTGATTCAAACTGCTGGCACAGGGGTGATTTCATAAGGTACGTGAGGGAAGAATTTGAGAAGTGAGAGTGTCAGTGTTTACCCATCTGCTTTGGGCTGACTTACAGCTCAGCGTTTGTCCTGTCCGTGTTACGTACTGTGTGTGCTGCAGGACGGCTTCACTTCACTTCTGTAACTAAAAATAGTTTACCGTGACACAGTCAAGGAACTGTAAAATTGAGTTGTGAAAGTATTGTTCTCTTACTACACCGCTCAAATGAATGGGCATCGTGGGAGATGGAATATTTACATCAGGGGAATTTGGGTGGTGTTCTTGAAGTCATTTCTACAGCTCCACTGCAATAAAGGAATTTTTTCTCTTTTGCTAAACACACGGAACTGGTTTACTTACCATTTCAGCAGGTAACTCGCAGTGCAGTTTTAAGTAGTAAGATTTGCCCAAGAGCAGAATCACTTCAGAAGTACTTGCACAGAAATTTGCACTTTTGAAAATAAATTGAATCCTAACTTTTCTGCAAATAAAGCCACAAGTAGCTGGCAATAAAGTCCCATGTTTCTCACGTTCTTCAGTTGTCAGCATCTCCTAAAGCCAGGCAGGAAGGCAGCACTGGTGGGTGCAACTGAGAGCCCAGCAGTGCTCCCTGGCACTGGCTGAAGAATTCCACTAATGGCTTTAATGTGATGATGACTGTATCTGTGCCTGGAAGGAAGTGAGGATATTTTTGTTGTTGTTTCCTGGTAATATTTGATGTTTATTTCCAAACATTTTTTGTATATCATCTTAGCTCCTGGTCATGCAAAACTTTTAATAACTGGAAAGTAGTTGAAAAGCTTTCATAGCATATTCAAGATAATTACAGATATCAGCACGGTACTCCCAAGGCAGCTCTCGCCTGATCCGTGTTGAACCTTTGCTGATCTGCTTTCAGAATAACCTGCACGCAGCTCTCAGGAACTGCTTATGCATCTGACTTTTTATTCAGCATTCCCTGCCAGACTAGGTAGAAAGCAGGATGACATCTAACAAACTCCAGCAAGGGGACCGATTTGGTTGTGTGTTTTTGCTTGGCTTGAATTGGTTGGTTGGTTGTGTGTTTGGGGGTTTAGGTTTGGGTTGCTTTTCTTACGGTGAGTCATCTTCGTTACGAGTTGCGACAATTCAGTCACCTTAAGATCAAAACAGAGATAATTCAGGCTCTGCATTTAGGCTGATTTGACTAAAGCATTAGCAGCAGCTGCAGGGGCTGCACTGAGTCTGCACTGAGTCTGCACATTGCAGCTGTGTGCAGCTACACTGGGGCTGAACTACAAACAGGCATTTTTTTGTCTGGTTATTTATTGAGGGGAAAAAAGAAAGTACAGCTAAAAAGGAGAGGTACAGAATGTTCTGAGAGGAGGCTGCAGCCGATAAACTTTACCTGCTCCTCATTTTCCTCTGCTGTCTGATATAAATAATGTAATAGCAAGCATGTCCCAGCACTCAGGTGAGGGGCAGCACTGCTCTCCTCCTGTCTCTGCTGCATGGAAACCAGCAACAGTTGGTTCCGATTGGATTTGCTGCCCTTTTCTGTTTTGATTGCAATTACATAGGCAAATAAATACTGGAAAAATTTATTGTTTCCTTACAACCATGGCTGTGGGAAAAGGTTTGTAAAGGCACATACATAGCTCCTGCAGATAGAGGGAAAAAATCCAGACCGTTAGAGATAAACAGTAATAAAAGAGCACAGTCTGGGCTTGTTCCTGGAGTGCTGCAGCCTTTGAGGTGAGTTCTGATGGGAGCTGCTTTTGGGTAATTCCATAATGCAGAATTCTTTACACTTTTGCTTTGTGCTTACTTTCCTTCTTTTCTCCACTGATGGCACTGAAATTGAGCATAGTTGGTCTCTTACAGATAGAAACTTGATTATAATGAAACAATTCCTGTGTTTGGTTTTGAGTCACAGGAATTAACTTAGCTTGCAGTGCTGGGTGTCTCTGCAAATATATTGGGGCTTCACTGAACATCTGAAGAAAGTGTGCTAACATTTAGTTTTGAGTGAATCCGAAGTTTAACTTGGATTTACTTCTTAGTCTGTCTCTCCTAAGATCATTTCTCACTCCAGTTGCTACTTTGTGAGGGACCAGACCGGAGGAAACATTCCAAGAACTGAAACTGGTTGTCTGAGAATGCTGGCAATTACATGGGCAAGATTTCCCTCCCGTGCTTCTGCAGTTTCAGGAGGCATAGGTGTTGCTTGTAGGAGACTGCAGAATACTGGAAGTCAGGTTTTAAAGCTTACTGCTTTTTAATCAGCAGAAAATGTGCTTCCTTAACTTCTCTGTTCAGGACTAACAACCACATGTTTTCGCTGATTTGTGTAGGAGGTATGAACACTTGGGTTATGCACTTTACAGATGTAAAATTGACCTTTTCCCTTATATTGGAGGCAGCCTTGACTACGTTACTGACTGTGAATTATATCTGAGCCAACTCTATTGTATCACAGAGCTTGAGGACTGGAGCAATCTAGTCCAAGGGGTGAAGTTTCTGTTCTCCTGGAGAAAAGCATCACCCAGGTAAGGGAGCCCAGAGGTGTTAGAACAGCTTTCCTGTTGCAGTTTCTGTCTGCACGGGGCTGAACATCACTGTTTGACATCAGATGTTTTGCTCCTGGGGTTATGCTCAGAGCAGCGATGGGCTCGTGCTGGCCTTTCCCAGCCCAGCCCTGGTGCAGGCGCTCGCAGCGCACCGGTTGCAGGCAGCAGAGCTCAGAGCTCAAGAGCTCACGTCTTGGCAGCTTCTCTTGGCAAAAATGTAGTAGTAACATTAGTGATACAGGAGATGCTATATAAATAGCAAAGCAGTTGGGTTATTTGAAACTCTGTATGCAGGCGTTTTGGTTTTGTGCTATAAATGCTCTTCTAATGTAAATAAGCTCTCGTACTGAGTTCTGCTCGTTCTAATTCCCATTGTCTCTTGTAATGACGTGGCTGCTCCTCACTGTGTTGAAATGAACAAGTTGTATGTGTGCAGTGTTAACAAACTTACGCTTTATAAGCATGAGGCTGAGTGCTAATCCGTGTGTTTCAATGGGGAAATTATTTCCAAATCATCTTTTATAAAGAAGAAAATGCTTCAAATTTCAGTTTGGTACAAAAATCAGAGCCCTCATTTATCAGTGCGTTACTGGGCGCTGTGAGAACACAGCGAAGCTCCCAAGATGAAGTACGGTGCTTATGTGATACAATGTGGGAAGGAAAGAAGATAATAATCAACTTCAGTTTTATTCCAGTCTGATCAGAACAAAAAATTTGGAGTCCTTGAAATGTTGAACAAAAGGTTGGTGCATTGGTTTGCCCTGAGTTTAGTAGTGAGGAGATGGAAACTTGGACCTCCGAGGGGACTAGAGGGGCCTGGGGGCAGCTGGTCCCTGGCTGCAGGAGCAGTTCAACTGATTTTGACTTCTCCTTTGAGAGAAGGTATGATTTGATATTTCATTAGGAGCTGTTAAAATTCATTTTTCATTTGGGACAGTATAATTACAGAAGCAGAAATGTTGTGGGGCTTTTTTGCCTGAAAGGGAGGAATCTCGAGTTGTCTCGGGCCTTTCTTTGTAGTGATTTGAGCTCCTGCAGTCCCTGATTGCTCCATTCTCTTCCTTTTTTAGAAAGCTGCTTTCTAAAACTTGGTCACAATTTTTGGAGCCATGTTCAGCTAAAACAGGATAGAAATTTTTCTAGTGGGTGCTTTAGAGCTCAAATCAGTCACCTCTGTTCCACAGCAATTGTCCTGGTAGAAATTTGCAGAGCTGGTGCTTTCTAACATCCTTAACACTGACTGTGTAAAATACTTCAAGTTTAAAGAACTCTCCCTTTTATTTAAAGCATCCAAATTTGTCACATTGAGGTGTATGAAACCAGTGGATGTAACGCTGTGACTGCAGATAATAACTGATGTTATGGAGGAGATAACAAATGATTTAACCAGTGACATTGGAACTGCCACACGTGTGTCTGCACAGACACCTTATGTCTGAAAGGCTTTAGCGCTTGTGATTTCAAACCCCAGCCTGTAACATCAGATTTCAGAAAGGAAGTGGAAGTCGTAGCTGATACGTCGGTCTTTTCTGTCTGATTTTGTAACTGACCCCATGTTTGGAAACATGGTGTGGTGGGCATAGGAGACATGTGGCACTAAGATGAAGCTGTCAAAGAAAGAAGGGCAGACTAAAGGTACGCGGGCATCTTACATGTGAGAATTTACACTGGTTTATCTCCAAAGGCTGCAGAGTAACTTGCATCTCTGTATTTACATAAGGAGAGACATGCTCAACTTACGGTATATTTTGCTTCTAATGCTTTTATAACTTAATTGTTTGGTGGAAGAATGCCATTTCTATTTCATATAACATAGGCCATGCAGCATTCTTAAAGGTTCTGCGCATTCTGGCCCCTATCCATCGTAGTACTTAAACCATGAGTAGCCCTATTAAAGTTGATAGAATTACTCATGTGCTTAAAATTAAACATGTGCTTAAGTGCTCGGATGGATTAGAGCCAAAGTTGTCAGCACCTTGCTTTGTTGCACCTGCCTGTCTGTGTGTCTGGAGCTGTAAGGGACACATTTTCAGATCTGTTTGTTCCAATATTGAATTACCCTATATGCTAAAAATGCAGTTTACATGCACAGTCATAGTAAATTCATCTGCTGGCTGGAACTATAAATGCACAACTGTAACTCTTAAAGCCTAACAGCACTCGACAAATTTCGCCATTTTTTCCCCTGGGGATTTCGGTAGGAATGTTCTACTAATGAGTTTACATGGAAACATGGACAACTTCCGTCATGTTCCTCACAAGTGATTTCTGCTGAAATCTAGATTTGAAGGAAGGGTACAATGAAAATCACTGTAGAAATATGGCTTATGTTTAAGAGCTCACAAGAGGAGAGTCTGCACACTGCACTGCCTGGAACGACAGCACTTGGAGCTTCCCAAAAGCGAGGGTCAGTATGGGTGGTTCTGTGCTCTAACCCTGTGACTGCAGGTACTCAGGAAGCTCTTCAGAGCTTAAAGGAGCACCCACCCGGCAGTGCCTGATCCTTGGGGACAGATGAGGGAGTGTGTTGGTGGCAGAAATTACTGACTTAAGGCTGTGGTGCAAATAATTGGTTGTGAAAACAATGCAGCACTGCTGTAAGAAATGCTCGATGATCAAAACAGCTGCCTCTGAGAGCTCAGTGAAATGAAGGTCAGCATTGGATGACGGCAGCGTATTGTAATAATACGCAGTTCTGGGTTCCTTTCCAGCGTCTTGCTTGTTGTTCAGGTGCTAAGATCTACGTTCACTCTCATAACTGCTTTTCCTCTTTGGACTGTATTCTTCGCTTAGAGGCTGGCAATACTGAATCTGCAACATTCAGAAGAAAAACAACAGTTTGGGCATCTGTTAATGTCATTGAACTTTGAAAAAGGAGGGGGATGTGATTGGGGAACTACCTCAAGGAATTCCTGTGGTCTGATTGCTTTAACTTTGTATCCTTCTGAGCCTACTTGAACTTTGTAACAATTTTACCTGATACTGTATTGGTAAGTCTATGTTTCAGAAGTACTTTTTGACAACTAAGGTGTATGCCCACAAGTAGTGATGCCAACTAACCCTATTAGTGGAATAGGGAAGCTATTATCACATTGCAAGTTCTTTGCATATTTTAGTGGTCTCTAGAAGTAGGTGATTCATGCAGAGATGACCGTACGAGCTTGTAGGGGCACGTAGAAACATGTTTTGTAGAGCTTACCTCATTTCTGATAGAATATCAGTTTCAGTCTTGCCTCTTTTTCCTGCTGTGCTGTTGTCCTTCCAGCATCTGGGTGTTCCTGCTGAGCTGCAGGGTTTGGGACAGAAGCCTGGGGTTCTCTCAGTGCTGGAGGCAGCACATTGCAGGTCTCCATCCTGCAGCATCGCGTGCCTGAAGTGTTTAAGACAATAATGGGAAACATGATCACCCACACCAAAAAGATTTGTAATTCATCTGCCCAGTTGTTTTCTCCCCTCCCGCTCTGCATCTCACTCAGGCTGATTTCTGAGTGTTTCTGTTTGGCACCCAGTGTTCAGCCATTTTATTTTAGGGCTCGTTTCCATTTAATGTTGGCGTGTAGCCAGCTGTGTACTTCTTGAGTTGGAAGTAGCAGTGAAGTCATTAGCTGCTGTAGGAGCTGCTCCCCTCATACTTGTACGTGAGTCCCTGAAGGGGTCTGGGACCTGATTGCCTGCTTTGGAAAGCTTTGTATCCAGGACTGGCTGAGGAAGTTCCTGGAGTCTGGACATTTACACTTGGCAACGTAGTGGGGTTTTTGCTGGGAATGAAAGAGAGATGGACTGGTCCAGTCACACAACCCCACAGCCTACAGCAGGTGGGGCAGCACCAGCAGACAGCTTGGGGCAGTGCAGAGCTGTCCGGACACAGCGCAGTCACACACCTAAAAGCTGTTTGCTGATCTCCATGTTGCCTTTTCTTTTTTTTCTTGTTTTTTTTTTTTTTTTTTTTCCTTTTTTTTCCCCCCCATTATTAAAGACCACATTCACAGTGGGGGAGGTGGAAAAAAAAAACACCACATCTTCAATGCTTCCTGACAGCAAATGGCTATCACAAAATAGCGAGTTGTACAAGGCAAGATGATTCAGCAAGTTTGACTTGAATCCTCCTGTTGCTTCTGGTCAGCCTCTTTCAGTGCCAGAAAAGAGAAGAATCACAAAGTGTGCTGTGAAAATTGCATCCCTGTAAATGACTGTATCGAGTTTCTTGATACAGTAAGTGAACTTTTAAGAACATTTTTTATTAATATGCTGAATTAACTGTTCTTGGAGCAAAGAAGACAAACTGGTGTGATATCTTGTGTATGCATGCCTGAAGAAGGAGAAATCCAGTATGCAATTCACACAGGTGTTTAATTGTACAGTACAAATTAAAGGGTCTTTATCAACCTCATCCATCACAGAGTTCTTTGTAAACAGTTTTATTGTCATTCCTTGCCTAAACTATTGCTTGTTAATTAACTGAGGCAAATGGAGCCATGTAAGCAGAATTATGCTTCTTAATGTTGGGTCTGTGATGGTCTCCTTGTGATACTTACAGGTGTGAAGGGACTGTGAAGCCAGTTAAACTGGTTGTATGCAGGAATTTGCAGAGCTGAAGGGGAGCCCCAGAACGGCCTGGAGCCAGAGCAGCACGGCTGTGCCATCCCACCCTGCACACTGAGCAGGGCCCTGGGCTGGTCCTGCCTGAGAGTCACCTGCTGTGCAGCCCTAAGGGTCCCTGGTGGGCAGCCCTCCTCTTAGCTCCCCCCAGGGCACTGCTGGTGGCCTTTCACCTCTATGGTGAGGGCAGTGCAGTGGGCACAGGTGAAACAAACCTACAGGTTGGTTTGAGTTGTGTGGTGATCGCATTACGGCACTATTCCCTTGGGAAATAAGGAAGTCCCAGGCCTGAGCACCCCACTGCTTCAGCACGTGGGCTTTTTCAGTGTATTTCTTGACAGTAACTTTTATTGAGACAGCTGTGGTGTGTTTTTATCAGAGCTTCAGTAATTTGTGTTTCTTGCTTTGTAACGTAGGGAATGATTCCATTCCTCCACGAATAACAGTGTCTGTTCGCTCTTACTTTTCATATCATGTTTCTCTGTCAATGGCCACGTACTAAGAAGTGCATGTATCTCTTGTAGGTAAATATTATTGTGTATTAAAACAATGAAAGCAAAGCAGTTTTCACAGCATTTGAAGGGGAGAACATAGGAAAGCCACAGCAATACATTGTCCTGTGCGTGTGTTACATCACTTGTGGAAGTGGTGGTACTTCAGGGCACAGCTGAGTTCTCAGAAATAGTCCAGAAATGGTCACAGTTAGAGCCGTGCAACATAAATGCTACTGAACTGTAATTTTAACTTTATTTTCTACATCATTATCTGATCACTCATTTCATTTTCACACTTTATTTTAAATATATATATTTATATTACCACTTACTCTATAAGCTTTGGAATGTTTTTTTTAAAGCTACCTTACCATGTATTTGTAGGAAAAAAAACCTGTCAATTCATTTTGTACGCAAAATAGTGACCGATGTGCTCCCTTCTGGTTTAGAACCGGGCAGTTCTTGGTGCTTTGGTTTTCAGTCCTCTCACAACTCTGCCTGTTCAGTCAGATTTCTCAGCAGAGCACACAGCACCTTTCCAGACCAGTGAAGAAATGCAAAATCCTCTTTCCAGATAAACGATAAAAGGGGGTCACAAGATCTCTGACTAAGTTTTCTCTTTCTAAAATAGAGTTCTGTGACATGTTTTGCTTCAACCATTCATTTCAATGCCACTTTTTCCCCCCCTTTTCTACTTGCAAGGTGACTCTGGGCCTGCTGGGATGTTCTTTTTAAAGCATTAAAGAGACTTCCCAAATTGTGGTTGTTCGTATTATCTGGAAGGTAAATCAGAAATGAGTGTTAAATTAAAAATAGTTTGATTTTTATTTTATTTAAATTAATAATCCATTTGGCAGCCTGCTCTTCACATAAAGGTTTGCTTGAGTCTGACTTACACTGCTGCCACAGGTGGGGGTTGCTCTTCTCTGGGCAGAGTTTGTTTTCAAGGAATATTGGATTTTCCTGACCTTTTATGTCGTTCTGATTTCATGTTTCTTGTATTAAAATGTCATCTTTTTTTCTTTTTTTTTTTTTTTATAGTGCCTAAAATAGACTTTATTTGCTTCCCTGAAAGCTATGTGCAGCTTTCCTTTGGCCCATTTAAATATTGAAAACAGCAGGATTTGAGATTTTTCTTATAATCCTCAACTAATAGAGTCTAATGCTTTGTTTGGCCTACCCTACACAGCCTAAGCAAAAGTTTTAAATGAGATTAAAAATGTGACCTTATTAACCCATGGCACGTAAAGATACACGACGGGCGTTGGGAGCTCGCGAGGCAGCACCGCAGTGGGGAGGGCGGGCAGCGCTGCTGTTGTGTTGGTACCTGGAGCAGGAAAGAAGGACAGATCTGTTCCAAAGGTTCATCTTTCATGGATGGAGGAAATGAAGTTCAGTCGCTTTTGTATATTTGAGGTGCAATGTGCCACAGATTTCTTAGACGGATGAGGGATGATGGCTGAGGTGGTGCCTGACATTCTGAGCTGCGCTTCCTGAGCCCCGGGCTGACATCCATTGCCCTTTTTTAAAGGGAAGATCCAGGTGCAGGTGAGCTGTTGGATGAGTGACTGAGGAACACATTGAGCTTCGGAAGAATTACATATCCCATTGTCATGGAAAATTTATGCTCGGTAAACGTTACCAAACACAAAATGACATGGTGCATTCATTGCTGTGTAATAAGAGTCCTTGTTTACTGGGCACGCTGTAGGGCCATGGCAACAGACACAGAAATAGGCACTGAGTGTTCATTCCTGTTGTAAAGACGGTGATGCTGTCAAGCAGTTTGTTAATTGCTGGAGTTTTACATCGCTCCAAGTTCGTTATCACTTCCAGAGCTGCTGCTAACTCAGGACCTGTGGAGAGGTGTAAATATGGAAGATTGACAAGAACCTGTAACAGAAATACTGCGTTTTTCGGTCTGATGTGGAAGAGGCAGGTAACTGTGCTTAGCTGATGCTTTGAGAAATTTAGCCATAAGAATTCCAGGGGGAAGAGAATCTGAACTGCAGTTCACGTAAAAACCAGGAGACTTTCTAAATGCCTGTTCCAAAACAAAGCCAAATGACTGAATGTAACTTTACATAGTCCTTTAAAAACACCGGTGCTTTGCTTCACCCTGGGCATATCAGTTGTCCTTTTGACCTCAATGGGGCAGTTTGGATTCTGTGTTCCTTGAGTTCATGACCTCAGCTGAAAACTGGAGGCAAAATCAAGCCAGACATTTTGCTTGCACTATCAGTGAGAAACGTTTCCTGCTGTCACAGCGTTATTTATGTGGGTTTTTTCTTTTTTAATAATGGACCTTTAAATAAATAAATAAAACAAAAACCCAAACAGTGGCTTTTTGCAGCTGTGTGTGCACTAACCAAGAAACACACCTACTGTAAGACTTGGTTAGTGCAGTGAGCACTTTCAGTGCCAGCAGTTGGAGAGACTTGAAGATGGGGAGGAAGAGGATAAAAAACCCTCAGTTTCTCCTCTTTTTTTCCTGACTAAGTATCTTCCTTTGTTCAGTACATCTGGGCTGTCCAGGCTCATTGCCTTGCAGTGACAAAACCGTTAGTCCTTGGGTACAAATATGGGCTGTAAGGTGGTCTGCGAGGTGGGTCAGGAGCTCTAGTGGACCTGGGAACTGACTCTGAACTGCTGGTCACTTCATTTCCTTTCTGCATCAAACTTCATTGCCTTTCCTTGTGCTTTGAGAGCACGTTTGTTATGGGCAGTGGGAAGCGGCTGATGTTTAGGGACAGTCGCATTGTTCTGTGGTAGGGTTTTGCTGCTGATTCATACGTGTGCTGCTGTTCGTTTTGTGTCTGTAGATCCTGTGTTGCAGATGTGCTTTCTGGTAGTGTGTATGGTGGGATCCTGTGAGGCAGCGTGCTGTGCAGCTGGCACATGGTTGTTTTCAGTGACCTACCTTTTGCAGCAGTTAAATTAATCTTTCATGAGATAATCAAAATTCCCCCCACCCTTGGACTGCTGCATCAGCATTTGAGGGAGTGTTGATCTGCCAGAGGGGAGAAAGGCACTACAGAGGGACCTGGATAGACTGGATCGATGGGCCAGGTCTAACTGTGTGAGTTTCAATAGAGCCAAGTGTCAGGTCCTGCATTTCGGTCACAAACAACCCCAGGCAACCCTGCAGGTTTGGGGAGGAGTGGCTGGAAATCTGCCTGAGGAAAGGGACCTTGGTGCACTGATGGACAGTCGGCTGAGTATGAGCCAGCAGTGTGCCCAGGTGGCCGAGGCTGATACATCCTGGCTTGTATCCGGAATGGTGTGGTGAGCAGGACTAGGGAAGTCATCCCGTCTCTGTACTTGACATTGGTGAGGCCTCGCCTCAAGTACTGGGTTGAGTTTTTCAGTACAGAAAGGACATGGAGGTGCTGGAGCAGGTCCAGAGGAGGGCAACAAGGCTGGTGAAGGGCTCAGAGAATGTGGCCTACCAGGAGAGACTGAAGGAACTGGGGCTGTTTAGTCTGGGGAAATGGAGGCTGAGGGGAGACGTTATTGCTCTCTTCCAATACGTGAAAGGTGCTTACAGCACAGTGGGGTTGGTCTCCTCTCTCTGGTGACAGGTGACAGGACGAGGGGAAATGGCCTCAAGTTGCGCCAGGATGAATTTACATTGGATATCAGGAGAAACTTCTTTACAGAAAGCACCGTTAAGCACACATTGGAATGGACTCCCCAGGGAGGTGGTTGAGTCACCATCCCTGGATGTGTTTAAAAGCCCTTTGGATGTGGTGCTCAGGGACAGGATTTAGCTGAGGGCTGTTAGTTAGGGTAGGATGGTTAGGTCATGGTTGAACTCAATGATCTTTAAGGTCTTTTCCAACCTGAGTGATTCTATGATTCTATATGATCTGCCACATTATTCCAGCAGTTCTTCATGTTCTGCTGTTTTGCTCTCTTGGTTGGTGAATATATTTTCAGTTTTGTTTTGTTGGTTGTGAGTAATTACAGAAAGGGAAAGGTGATAGAAAGCATTTACAGTATGAGTAGTTAGTTAATTAGGTGAGCTGAGATTGAGAAGCTGTACTTAGCAAATTGGAAGTGTGACCATTACCTTTTAAAGAATAAAGAAGCATCATGCTGTAGTTTGGAGCCTTTGAGATGCTGTTCTGGAAAATGTGAGCTTTCAAAATAAATAATATTGGAAATAAATGATGTGTATTTAAATAACACAAGTGATTTGCAAAACATTTTGATGAGATTAAAAGATCAGTCAGATGATTCAGGGTTGTTGTCTTTTTGTTTCAGTAACTTGGCTAATCTGCTTTACCTCAAAGCAGTAACGTTATGTTGTGCATAGCAAGAAATGAATAATGTAAAAGCTTCATCCCAGTGCTTTATGTGAAGTTCTAGTTCCTGGACTTAATACCAGCTGTACCTCCAGGAGGTGAATGCCTGGCTGCTCCAGGCCTGTGATCAGGCATTTCTTTTGATGGTACTATTTAGCATTGAGAACAGCTGCTGTCAGAATAACAAAAGGCGTGTGGTAAAACTCCTCACAGGTGTATTAGGGGCAGTAGTTTGTTTGCTTGATCCTGTTACACGTTTTGATTTGGCTGCACTTAATCCCAAATGTTAATGCTCACATACAGCATTCAGTCTGGATTTCTAACCTACAGTTGTGCTTGTGGCTGAAAATAATTGTATGTATTCACTTTAGAGCTTTATTATTTATTGTAGGCTTTATGCCCAGGCTGTTGGGATGTCTGTTAGGTTGAGTTCCCTGCTCTGGCTTTTTTTGCTGACATCGTTTTTATGTTTGTTTGTTTTTTGTGTGTGTGTGCTCTGCTCTCCTTTCACTTATTTCTACTTACAGTCAATTACTCTTTTTTAATTATTATTTCTTTCCTATTAATGTTTTCTAAATATCTTAAAGGCATTTCTAGTATTTTGTATTAAAATGAATCAAGATCTGCTAATTTTGCAGGAAGTCTTGGTTGCTGTCAAAGACAGCAATGGTGTTTATTTATGCATCATTGAATGTCCAATTTTGGAAACAAATAGATGTTTACAGTGTAAGTAGAGATTTGAGGTATTTAATCAGAGTCTCTACCAAAATACTCAGTACTGAGGAAATTATTCAGTGTTAACAATATAGTTAGAATTTTTCATGTTCTGTTTCAAAAAGATGCTTTGCTTTGATGGTCTACAAATTTAATAATGTATTTAATTACAGGGAAAAGAAAATGAAAATTCAGGATATTAAGAACAATATTAAAGAAGCTATAGAGGTAAGCATACGAGCTGTTCTTGTTAACTATTCGAAGTTAGGTGTGCAGACACGTTTTGCAATGTTCTTTACTTTTCTGCAGACAATAGTGACAGCAATGGGCAACTTGGCACCTCCAGTGGAACTAGCCAATCCAGAGAACCAGTTTCGAATCGACTACATCTTAAATTTAGCTAACCAGATAGACTTCGATTTCCCACCGGTAAGTAAATAACCCTCATTGGCTGCTGTTGTGCTTTTTTGCAAATGGTTATTTTTCACTGCACTGTAGTAAATACTTACAAAAACAGCAAACTGGTCTTTGGGAATTAGTACTGTAGGTATTGTGAGTCAGTGCTAATTAAAGTATATAATAACATGGGTAGAGTGTTCAGGTCTGTGAACGCAGATGTCCTTGTCTCCTTTCTTATGCTCTATTGCAGACATCACCTGCAGTTAAGAAGAGCAGTGCAGGCAGTGATGTTTGGGTCTTTGCCCTACCCAAAAAGAGGGGAGATGTGCACAGCAGCCAGTTGCTAATTAGCTGACATTTAGTGATACTGTATTTCTCTCTTTTGGAAAAATAGTAGTGTTTTCTTGCTGATTCAGATGTTTTCTGACAGCTGTGTCAGCCAGACTTTCTGCAGAAGTTCCATGTACTGTGTCCTTGCCCCAGCCCTTGCCAGTCCTAGTTAATGATTCTAAATCCCAGCAGCCCCAGAGTAAATGCAGAAAGTATAATTACTTGTTTGGTGGTGTAACTTTGTCCCTACTCACTGTGATTAGTTTCTACTGTATCTGTCTCAACCAGGAAAGCAGCAGAAACCCATGAAAATACAGTCTGCACTTACTGAACTCTTAAATACTGAGATGTTACTGTCATTAATTGCCACGAAACATCTTATACTTGCAGTAATACGGGAGTGTATCACTTTCTGTGTTATGTTCCAATGAGGGTAGAAATCATGATATATCAAAATCAGGGATCCATTTACACCACGGTTTTGTTTCCAGCAGTAGTTGGTCTCAGGTGCTCGAAAGGAAAGTGCAAGTGCAAACAGATGTGGGATATTTTGCAGCACAGCAAGGTTTTCGTAACTGGTTTATAAACAGCACTGAACAAGCTAGTCTGTGAAGCCAGCAAGTTACCTTTTGCAACTGCTGCTGCTTCTGGGAACTTAAATGCTTCAGTCAGCCTTTATTACAAGGAGAAGAACAGCTAGGAATTAGCTTTGTGTACAAGGCGAAAGTAATATTCTGTTAGCATTGTGAGTGTTGTGTTGTGTTAGCAATGAGCAGGCACAGAAAGATGGATGGATGGAGGAAGTCTGTAGCACATAGAATGTAATATTAATCATTTTAGGGCCATTTCATGATTCTACCTTAAGAGATCCTAAATTAAGGCATTTTGAGATTTCTCCTAAGATACCTGTTTGATAGTTCTCCGTGTTATTTGCAGGAATATTTGGTCAGCTTATTGAAGATCTCTCTGCCAGTTGGACAAAGAATTTTGCACCTTAAGGACAGTGTTAGGAGAATATTTGAGGCAAAGAACAGCAGCTCTGTACTCCATCCTGCACGCTTTTGAGTTGGCCAGGTGCCTGCAGCTCTCCTGCTGCCCATTGTCTCATGATGGTTCAGTTTGCGATCCGTAACAGTGCTGTGACAAGTTCCCGTGACCTGTCTCTTACTGAAATACTTCTTCCCTCATCTCCTCTATCAGAGTTTTTTCTTCAGTTCAGTTGGAATACACTGATGATTTTTTTTTCTTTCCCTTGAAAGGGCTAGTTGTGTAGCAGTAAGGGAGCAGGCCGGGCAGGTATGTGCTGGATATGTGTGTTGCTTTAATTCATATCAAATGTGCACTGAAGACAAATGAGGAGTTCTGACATTTCCTATTCAGTTTCAGTATAAATCAGAATATGTTTTCAATTCAGTGCTGACTGCGGCTATTTTCATTTAGCAAAAATATTTTTAATGTGTTTCTTCAAAGGAAACCCAAAACAGACAGATTTGCCCTCAATTTTTTTTTAGGAATGTAAAGTAATTCTTAAATGCAGCTCGGGAAGTTCTCTTTTTACTCTGAGTGCTGTTTTTAATATGAAAATAAATATTCCATATCTTTTATTTCTGGTAACCTACAGAGCAGCAAGCCCTTCAAAATCAAGTGAAGGCCTTCTTGTAGTTGTATTTACTAGCAGGGAAGTGTGTGTCAACAGCCTGGCCCTGTCTGTTTATAGAATTGGGCTAACTTACACTGATTAGTAATAGCCTGAGGTTCTCATAAAACAAAGTTGTTGGGTTTTTTTTAGCAACTGCAATGATCAGTACTATTGCGCTTGTCTGTTCTTTTACGTTTGCAATGCATTCTGAGATCCTTGGATAAGAGAGACAACAAAGTGGACTGAGGTTCTGAACGTAAGTCATCGGCTTCTGTGACTAGATGATGTCTGGTGTTTTATGTGCTGTGTTGCTGTGTAAAGTAGTAGATACACGCTTACCGGGTCTATAAATAATTGCAAGTCCAGTGAAGAGTCTTTGGAAGTGTGTTGGATAACATGAAACTTGAGGAATAACTGTGCTCCAATAAAACTGGGTTTTCTTTCACTGAACAAAGGTACTGTGTGTCTACAGAAGTTTAGACATGTGCTTAACTTTTTCTAATTCCAAAATTAAATGCCATTAGAAAGTATTTCATAGGTAACTGTTCATAAGGTTGAGGTTTTAATGTTAGCCACTGGTTTAGAAGTAGGATTGTTGGCTCCTTCTGCCTTTGATTATGTAAGTTTGTATTTATCTGACTTCTGAGATTGTCAGAATGTAGGTTATTGTTCTTTGATGCAAGAAGAACTGAACTTGCATTTTAATTATGTATTTTAAATCAGGTTGAGATCTAGAAATCCCCTCAATGCCAGATTTCAATGTATAGTAGCAGACATACATAATCCCTGGGTACCACTATAAAAATAGTGCTGACTTCGCTATGGATTAATTAAAAGCACTTTGAAAGAGGTATCATTTTTTGTAATTGGAAATAGCCTTATGTTAGTTACACATTATATCTAAGGAAATCTTGATTATCCAGTCTCTCCTCCAGAACTCTCTGTCAGGAGACTTTCATCAACTGGCAGCTAAAACCTTTCCTGTATAACATACTAATGCAGGAGGAGGGAGGGGGATTTTTGAGCAAGGTTTAGCAGCAGGTAGTGCTGTGATGTTTTGAGGTCTAGAACTTCTTTCTCTCTTCCATTTTCATGGGGAATCGTATTTCAGCTGTTATGAAGGCATAACTTTCAGTGTTATATTTGACACTGATCTTCTCTGCTGTAGGAGGAATATGATGATGATAGGTAGAAAGGATGCTCATGTACAAAGGAGATGTTGTTTGAAGGCCATGAGTACCTAAGATACAAAGCCTTTTTCATCCCATTGTAAATACCCACTCCTCTTTTCCTAAAATTAATTCAGAAAGCTCTCCAGCAAGCAATGCACTGAAATGGAATCATAATTTTGTATTCCTTAATTTCTTTCCCAACCAGAGAAGATCTTTAGAATGTGAGGACTCATCCTTCTTACATATGCTTGAGGCTTAAATGAAGAAGTTAAACGTGCACACCAATATTTGTGTTTGTAGTTACCTGCTGTGCAGGTGGGACTAAAGTTTCCTGGCAGGAAGGTTCAGTGTGATGTGAAAGGCAGAAGAAAGGAAAGATGCGGGTGCGTTGGAGTGTGATGGTTGTGTTAGAGGTCTGGCTCTAGGACTGAAAGAAAAACTTTTGTAATCTGACATTCTAATTCTTCATCTGTGGCTCCATCTGTTTGCTGTGCAATTTTTGACTTAGAGGAAATATTTGTCATTTGCGTAGCATTGTGTAACACTGAATTAAAATACACAACTCCAAAATCTTGTTGGTGCAGTTAAGTGCTAGGCTAAACATTGCCTCTGAAACTGAAAAATTGGTGTGTTTTTTGGAGACAGTAATTCATCACACTTGGTATTAAGCAATTAGATTTCTTGAATACAAATAGTAGCATATTGGGAAGGGGAAAGAGGAGTATTGAAAGGAATTCTGTCCACACAGTCGTGCTGGTGATTTGAAGTATTGCAATATTTAATAAATCAAATTTGTAGTTCCTTTAGAATGCCTTCTGTGCTGTGTCAGTGCACTGTGTGCACCACTGGCAAGAACCTAGAAGCAGATGTTCTGAGAGCCCTTGTAGCTGGGGATGCAGTCTGTCTTGTCTTCAGTGTGTTCTCAGCAGTTTCTGAAGTGTCAGTTACTTAAAGAAACTTCAACTTGGTGACTGACCTGGTAAAATCTGGAAGACCTTTTTGCTGTAGTAAAATAAGCAAATCCAGTGTAAGAAATTGCAATGCTAATCAGATCCATGTAATCTATTGTTAATACGGATAGCACTGATAAATATTGCATGCAGTGTTCTGTTGGCACCACTGGGAAACATATCCTTGCTAAAATGACAGGACATGAAAGGACAAAACCTTGCCAAGAATGTCTAGCCTTGTTGGTGTGATTGAGCACTGAGAACAAGCAAGAGATCATGCTTTCTGTGGAGCGGCACTGAAAGCAGAACTCTTTATCTACAATGCTACACTGCCAATTTTTTAATGAAAGATTATCTTTTTAAGGAGGACCCTCATCATTGCCTTTATTAATGCTGGGTTTTTATCATGTGATTCAATTGTCACTGGCCAGCATGATTAGTTTAAGCAAGGAAAAAGGAAGTTAAACTGAAAAAAAGCCTCCCAAGTTAATCAAACCAACTCAGCTGAGATAGTGGAAGGATTTAATTTTAATCACTGAGCTGACTGTAATTGTGCATTAGTTAAAGCCTTAGGAGTCAGGCAGAAATCTTGCTGTATCAGTGCACTCATATGAATCTATATGCCCACATGTGATGACTGCTACTGGACATGTGTCTTAAGATGATGCCATGGTAAGTAATGTTTTAAGAAAGAAGTAATTTGCAGATGGCTTAGAAGTTATGAAGTGAACTATGCTGATCAGTGAGACCATCTAATGAAACAAGCAGGAAGGATAGTTTGCTTGAGCAGTATGTTTGAGTTATATCCCAAGTTAATGCTAGTGCTGCATTTTTAGATACCTCACATGAGATAGGATTAATTTTGGTGTTTCATTTTCCACGTGAGCAGAGTGACACTTGGTGTCTAAGAACTATGACTGTACAAAGCAACATTTCAGGCTGTTTTTACACCTAGTTTAAACAGAAAATAAAAACAAAAGTTGATCATAGATGAGGCTTTCAAATGGCTTTTCAGTCACTGTTGTCACTATTTTGCTCATTACAGATAAAACGCAATTGTAGGGTGATGCTGGATGGACTGGGTTATGGAGGTGGTATTTGTGCCCCTGCTCTGCACACCAGACAGTGGCTAGGATATTTATCCATCCCTCGTGCCAGCCATCATAGTGGCTTTTATTGTCACCCCTTTCTTTTTGTTATTATTTTTAGAAGAAGAATGGAAATGCTTTCATTCTATGAGCAGTTTTCTATCCATGGTCAACCAGCATGAACCAAACTGCCAAACAAAATCTATTTATTTCAAGTCTTTGTCCCTCAGTAAAGTAGTCAAAACAGGCAGAAGTAAATACTGTTCAGCTATTTTTAATTGATGCAGACTCAGTTGTTGGAGATGTTTCTCCTGAAAATGCTGTAGTAACTTCAGTTGGCAGTAGATCCAGAATATCCACTGTTGAAATCCGAAATAACTGTGGCACTGCTGTGTTGTATGCTTCTCTAGATCCAGGGAAATGGGTCTAGAGAAGAGATGGGATAGTTTTTAGGGTGTCAGTGAAATTGTCTGCAGGTTTTTTGGTTCCCTGTTTATTTTTTATTACACTACACCATTGTAGTTATTTTGGATCTGCCACTGCCAGCGCTGCTGAATGGTTTTATTATGGTTTCTGAGTGGTGTCTTTGAGGCCTGGTGTTACCACACACCAGCCTCGGCCTCAAAGCCGGCCTCACATCCCGTCTGCCCGCAGCCAGCCCGGCCCTCTGCCCACCACACTGCTGTGTGCCACTCTTCCTTGCACCAGAAAAACCTCGTCGGGTCCCCCAAGTAAATCACAGCATTGAACCGCTCCATGTTAAAAATAACCCCAGCAACCCTTACTCCTTCTCTCATCTATTCTGGGGAGGTTATTTTTACCTGGAATCAGTTTTAGAGGGCTGCTTTACTCCCATGCACTGTGCAGTAGGAGTGAGGCAATACAAACCATGTAGTACATTAACGTGCAGTCAGGACAGAGGAGAAGGTGGAAACATTAATGGCAGCATCTTCAGGAGAAGACGAGAGCACAGTCTAAGGAACAAAAGCTGTGAACTAGGATCTGTTTGCTGCTGAAAGTGTTCCTTAATTATGGAGGCAAAATTACCTCTCCCTACAGATAACCAACCCGATCTGTATCATGATAGATACCTCGTTATTCATATCTAAATACATCCTGGAAGAGGCAGAGAGCTTTTCTGGTTTGACAGCATAACCTACTTTATGAGGTAACAACAAACACGTTGCCTCTAATGGCAGGTGTTTCTCGTGAGACTCTGCATTTGGGCACACACTGGTGAGGAACAGGGAAAGCACTTTCTCTGGTGGGCGTAGCTGTGCTGTGCTGGGGAGGTGAGGATGGAGCCTGTTTACCTTGGGTGTCTGCATACTGTTCTGTGGAATTCTGGTAGCTACCAGCAAGTGAAGTGTCCGGACTTGTTTTATGACTCGAAGCAAATCACCTCACTTGTCTTGTGTGCTTTTTTTAGTCTCTTGTATGTTTTGTCATTTACAAAATATTGGTAATACATCCTGGACATATATTTAAGCATCCTAAGGTGCAAAAGTGTTAGAAAAGGCAGATATGCAAATATACCTTGTTAATGAGAAGGAATGGAGAGTATTAGAAATAGTGTCAGCAAAGTGCTATGATAGGAGATCTTCAGAGGTATTCTTTACTTGCTGTTTCTGCTAATTGAGTTGAAAGACAGCCTAAATTATGATTACCTGTGTACTGAAAGAAAGAAGTCTCCCTTCTAAGTTCTGTGATCAGAAATGAGACGAAACAGAAGGGTGAAGCAGCTTTAATAATAAACCTTGTTTTCTATACAATGGTTGGTCTCCTGGTTTGCTTGCTGCAGTTCTTCCAGCTACACCCAGTTCAGTTCTTAAATGTGGCAGCATCTGCAGAAACAACTCTGTTCTCACCTTCAGTAAACTGAACTTTATTGCCCTTAACAGCAATTTCTAACTGCAGTGAAAATGGGGACGCTTTTATTTCTTATGCTTCAGTTTGTAATGTGCCAGAAACCAAAACACATCTTGAGTATGAGGTGAAGTTGTTACTAACTGGGAAAACTAAAGGAGCATCCATTGAACTCTGCTCTGTTTTGACTGAAGTGTTCATGTAGTTTAGTTAAAACTCAGTATTTCCTCAAATTGGAGAATCTACAATGCAGAGCTTCCAGGTGATATTATTTGCAGATCTTTCCTGTAGTGTGGTCATTTTTATGGTATAGAAAATAACAACAACGAAAACACTTTATTATTAATATATTTGATTAACATTTGAAGTAAATCCCAGTGCTTTCTTCTGCATTTGTATTTTTATTGAATCAATTCCCACCATACCATACTTGTAGGTTCATAAGTTCACATTTAGAAATTCATTTGGAGAAACGATGACTTAATTTCTCTTGATACATCTTCTTTTTTTTCTTCAGAGCAGTCTTGAAGAACAAGAACAGATTAATTCAATTTATGCCAAAGCAGAAGAGCTGTCAGCTGAATTGAACAGGAAATAGGCATAAATTTAATATAGAAATTCTTAAGCATTTTCTGGTTTTAATCACAGTGTGACACTATCACAAAATATTGGTGTATGCATGGATGAAGTAGAATTTCATCTGTGAGCCTGCTTGGTATTGCTGTGGCTTGACAGTCATTTCTGTAATGGTTTATATTAAGATTGGGCAATATAGTAAATGTGCACATTGCCCTGTGGATGTAGTTTTCGTCATACAACAAAACTACAGTAGAGCCTTTGGTAGAGTCCCACCTTCCAGCAAACCAGCAAGTTGCCGGGGTTTTCAGCTTGCCTTTGGGACAGTACAAGCCCTCAGAAGCCTTCCAGGTTTTCGTTTTTCCTTTTTTGTTGTGGTAGGACCAATGAAAGCATCTCCAACTGAGAGTAACGCTGGCTTTTCCTTCTTGGGATCTAAGTATTTTGTTTCTTGCTGTCTTCCCAAAGGGATTTTCTTCAGTTCAGGAAAACCAGCTAAATGAAATTCATTTCAGTTTGTCTGTAATATGAGATGAAGGGGGGTGGAATTCAGGTTGGATATATAAAAAATAGCAATTCTTTTTAAGCACGTTGCTGAACTATCATACAGTGTAGCACTCTTGGAATATCAGGGTTGTTCAGATGATTTCAATAGTTCTAACAGCACCCTTCTGGAATGTGTCTTCAGTGCTCACATAGGCAGTAGTTGCAGTCTGTGATGCTTTCGCCAACACAGATGCTGATTCTTCAGAAAGATTGTATGATAATTATTGGTCTTTTCTTGGCATTTGTCATAATTTAGAGTAGGAAGGAACTATCTTAGCTACCTTTTTCTGTTGGTGGAAGTTAGTGGCAAAAACAGACTTTCAGTTTCCAGCCCGGAGGGTGTTGCAGTGTGGTGCCATGCTCACCTTGTTGTTTGAAGTTGCATTAATTCTCAGCAGTTCCGTAAGGTATTAAGGCAATTCGGTTCAACTGCTCATTTTAAATTTACTTATATTCATTACACAACAAGCAATAAAATCACGCAGTATCAAAAGACATTTTCCAAGCTCTAATTTAAGGCTCAAAGGAGATGTCACAGAGTTTTATTAAACCTTCCTTCCTAGCCAGAGATCTGCAAAAACAGCTCCTGGTTGGATGGTCTCTGTCACAGCTCTCTGCTGCCCCAAGAGAGAGCTGAGATGGTACAGAAGACTTTCATGCTATCAATAGGTTTAATTCATTGACAAGTTGCTTTCTTTCCACGTCTAATCAAAATTACAGAGAAGTCTTGACAAAATGGGGAGTTCATATCTGCTGAGCTTCCATCTCAGCGCTCGTACCAGGAGGAGTTCCTCCTCTCTAAGAAGGGTGATGCATTTTAAATAAGGGATTTATGAAAGAATTACATCGTGATGTTCATCATGTTGCACTTCTGGTGCAAGAAAAATAAAAGGGAGATAATGTGGTGATGCACTATTAAGGCCTCTTGACCAAAGGGGCTGGTATAGAATGGGTATAAAACTGTGCGTTGCAGCATTTCTCAAATAGCATGGCCTTTGAAACTCTTAACTGAGGGAAAAGGTGGAGTTTCAAACTTGACAAGAATTTCTTAAATGAAATTATCTTCACACTGTCCATTGGTTTTATCCACATCTTTTTTTGGTTCTGTGAGGAATGTGAAAATTGCTTAAGAACCCCAAACATTTCATCCTTATTCTTCCTTCTAATCACGAAGAACTATTGATAATAAGACTGAGTCCTTGCTGAAAATATCTGACTCAGTTATGAGAAGTGCTGAGTACTGTGGCCTCTCCCAAAGAGTTCTGTATTCCGCTCTGGACGTGTGCCAGAGACTGGAGAATATCTTCAACTGTTTGTAGGTATGCATTTCCTTTGTGATATCATTGGCATATTTTCCCTAAAATAGCAAGCAATAGTTAACGCTTGTTCGCACCAGCAGGAATGCAGATGTTTCCCTGTTCGAGTAAGTGGCTTATTAAACTGTCCTCTTTGACACATTTTTAACACACTGTAGAATCCATGCCCAAACACAGGGAGAATGGCAGGACACCATTGGCTTCCTTAGCTGAGTGGCCTTAGAGTCAGCCGTAAGTGCTTGTTTTCAGTTATGAACAATGAAAAACAAATCTATTTGTTACGTATTTATCCTGGAAGGAGAAAATCAACCTGTTCAGTTTGTAGTGGAATGCAGCACTGTGGCCTTGTGTTGCTCCAATACAGTTCATAGGGAATGCAGAACCATCCATCTGTCCTGAAAGTAAAGCAGATGTTGTCCAAGATACAATTTTACATTTAGAAGCTGATGTAGTTTGACCTTTAATCATTAGGTTTTAAGTGGATGACATATTTAAAACTCTTATTATGAAATGAGTAACTTCATGGGACACTGAACTTTGCCCAGGAACTGAATCCCAGTTTTAACCACAACATTGTGTAATGGTTGCACACACCTTTTAGCAGGTAGGTTTTTTCAGTGGCATTGACTTTAACTGAAGGCAGTAAATAAGCTGCTCTGCTGACAGATCCACCCTATATTTTACAAAGAAAAGGTAGCGTTGCATGTCCGTGCTAAGGTTCCTGTGGACGTGGTATCACAGTTGCAATAGCTGTGCCAGTGCTTTTCCCTGCCAACATCCTAATGCCTATAAAACATTGCTTCATAAACATATTTTAAAAGTCTCTTGAGCTTTTATATATTTGGAGGGAACAAAACCATGTAGACAGTATGTCCAGTTTTTCTCTTTCGTTTTCTGCTAATATTTTATCCTTTTAGAATATCTCTCAAAAATGAATCTTGGTTCCTTATTTTTCCCAGGCCTGGACTTTATCTCTTGAGGATTATTATTATTATTATTATTATTATTATTAATCAACCCCAAATTCTTAAAATGTTTGAGTTCTTTAACGCCTTCTCTGGTTGACTTTTAAAAACCACTCATTACCTGCTGCCATGTATTAAATTCATTGAAGGTTTCTAACACAGTAGGATTTTAACTCGGTCAGGCTGTGCATCGCCCTTTTCCTGCACCAGGATTGCGTTGTGTGATCTTTCTGGAACAAAGAGCTGTTTTCCAGGCATCTGTTTTACATGACAATTTCCACTGGTGTTCCCTCCTGAGGTCTGATTGCATTCCTGTAAATGCATATGGACAGGTCACAAGTGTTACCTTTTGATTCACTGTGTGGGGAAACTTTCAGAAGGTGGAGGAGGCTCCTCTACTAAATAAAACATTAGCACTTCAACACGTTTCTTTTCACATGCGCATGTTGAAGCTTTATGGTGTTAAGCTGTAGTGAGATTGCAGGTTTCCTACAATCAGCAAATCATCATCCTTCATAATTCAGTTGTGTAAGAGTAGGGAAGGTTTCCCAGACTGTTTTTTGTACCTGGTAGGTGCAGCTTGTGCCTGGAATTCAGACTGTGCCCCTGCCTGGTTTGAACACATTCAGTCTCAAGCCCTGCTTGTTCTGTTCAGATTTGCATTATGTTGGCATAACTTTCCCCAAGTGTTCTATGCAAGGATTTTTCCCTGTTTAGGGTGATATTAGTGCTTCCAAGAGTGTAAATTCTTCGTAGGAATTCACTTCTCACTTTGGTTGGTGACACCGTGCTGGCTGTCATTGGTTGTGTTGACTCTTGTTGCTTTGCACAGCTTCAGCTGTAGTTTAAACAGGATTGTGGGTGTGTATTATGTTACCGCAGCATTTTTTAAATGGCAAATGACATAACTGGAATCGTTGGCTTTTTTTTGTTGTTCTAAATACATACTGGGCAAGACTGGATAATAGGACTGTATTTGTCAAATGCTGTAGATTGTTTTTGACCTAATGTTTAAATCCCGCTTATTGTGGAATATCATCTCAAACCAAAATGTTATTTAGTGTTACTTGTTTATTTTAGCTGTTTTATTAGGAATTCCATTATTAGTGCAAAAGAAACCCGTGTTAATGTGGCTGTAGAGTCTGTATTAGAAAGTGCCAGCAAGTGAATCAGTGTTGAGGAAACAAGCAGCAGACATGTAAGGACTCGTTTTCTGGCTATTTCTTTTCAGGAAATTTGCCTGCAATTTTTGGTTAATTTGTTTCCTAACTCATTATTTCTAGAGAACTCGTACAAATTAGACCTCTTTAACTCAAAAAAAAACAACCCTAGAACCTTGTTACTGACTTGATTTTTCTGGTGGCGTCTGAAGCCCTTTTTCCACCTAAATACTTTACAAATCTTGTGGTTTTGCTCATCTTCCCTGAGAGAACCCCTAGGCCACATTCCATGACTCAGATGGGATGTTGAGGGTTCCTTTTGTTATTCTTTTTCTTAAATATTATTTCAGAATTGTGGTTAGTGTAGGTGTACATTTTTTTTTTTCCTTTGGTGGGGGGGGGAGGGCAGGGAATCCGGTTTGGGTCTTCTTTATTTGGTTGGGTTTTCTGTTTTGCTTTGTTTTTGTGACTAGCTAATGTGTCTTACTTTCAAAATCACTAATCTAGCATAACTAGTATAAAGCAACAACTTTGGTATAACAAGTACAAAGTTGAACTCGGTATATCTGGTTCCAGCTTTTCATTGCTGAGCACCTCTCTCATCTACAGATGTGTAAGTTGGGTCAGCAGCAGTCCCTAATTACGTGAAGATGTTTTTGGTGTGGCCTAAAGACAAAATGTTGCTTAACAAGGCATCTCATATTTGGCCATCACAAGTCATATAGATCTCTCCGAAATGAAGTAATAATAACCATACTGCTTCTTGGTATAACCTGTTGCCCGTTACTTTCTGTAGATGTTGGTTTTGAAATGCCAATATAAAGTTCAAAGAATGTGGACTTGAATTCTTTTCCCAGCCTGCATGGGCAGTTAACAGCCATGTTAGAGGACTTGTCTGAGTGCTGCTGGTTGTAGCTCAGATTAGCAGGACAGACATCCAGGCAGTACTGAGAATTTTATTACTGATGGGGCCGAACAAGGCAGGAACACTGATTATTGTAATCCATGTTCTTTTTGGAAGTTCCAAGCTGTCCTTGCAGCACAAGAGGACCTTGTGGAACTATATAAGTGTTCTGTTAAACTAAATCCCAGACTTTTTATTATCGATGTGTTTATGGGAGGACCAGGAACTGGATTTACTTTTCATCCCACTTAAGAGTCTGATTGCAGAAACTACTCCAAATATTTTTTTCATGAGTTATGACAGAGTTGATAAGCTGTTTGGAATAATTGCTTTATTCTAGTTCTCTAATGGAATATTGTAGCTGTAGTAAAAACCAGAAGAGAATAAGGACTTCTGAGCCTCATTTTTGTGGCAGTTCAAAGGCTGGGTATTCTACAGAGTGTTGGGTCATTAAAGCTGAGGGATTGTCAGATGGTTCAACTCCCCAACTTAAGATCTGAACATTTTTATGTTGCGTTTGTGCCTGATGTGATGTTTGCGATGTCAACCTCAGCAGCAGAACTCAGAGTGGCTGCTGGTCTTGGCCATTGGCAGAGAATGTGTGAGAATGGGCCTGGAATACGGGTGATTCTGGGCTCAAACTGGTTTTGGTTTAAACACGTGAAATTCCAAACCATTCCCTCTCCCTCACTTTCTCTCCCTACTGATTTTTGCTTAGGAAAGGTATTTCCCTCTTTGTACTCTGATACAGTCAGAGGTTGAAGGCTTCCCAGACTACCAAAAAATAGGAAGCTTTCAAAGCATCCCATAACCGTGGTTTTAGAAGTGGGAGAAAGAGAACTGAGGACAGGGGTTAATATTGCATTTGCTGTTGTTTGTGCACATTCAGTAGCAATGAAAGTAAGATCAAATTCATGGTTTGTTTATAATTGTTAAGGTTAATGCCATCACAGTACGAGCTTTGTGCCAATGTATTTTATCTGTAGTTTCTTTCTGCAGTTGCACTGTGAAGGAACAAATTTCTTGATAGAAGCAGTGCCACTCACGTGTCTGTGTGGTCCCCACAGAGCCCCACTAACTTGGAAAATGGAAAACAGTGTAAAACTAAGGATCGTTTTCTAGATTTAAGTAAGAATTACTGAGACCCAGTGTTTCGCTGAAGAAGAAAGCAATGTTGACAGCCAAAGAAACATAATATCCTGTGAAGTCTGGAGCTAAAGAGCAACTGTTACCAAATGATATGGATTACTAAAAATGCCAACAGAGTTGTCATTAATAAAAAGCTCACCCCTCTTCCAAGGCTTCAAAACACAGTTGGACTTAGAGTACTTGATAGGCAGTTTTTGAAGTCTAAGAAGCTAAGAAAACCTGTCATCTTCTAGAAGATGTTTAATGCTTTTTTGTGTGTGTGTTGAAATGTGGTAAAGATGCATTATCATTGCTTATTCTCCTCACGTATAACCATTTTTTTTCCCCTGATAATAAATATATATATATTTTTTTCCCCTTTAGGAGTTTTATGAACACACAAAAACGCTTTGGCAAGATGACGGTGTGAAAGCCTGCTATGAGAGATCTAATGAATATCAGCTGATTGATTGTGCACAGTAGTAAGTATTGTTCTGTTCTGCTATATATTGACTCTGAGATACAATTTGTTTCAAACTCCTTTGGATTATCCTGATGCTTCCTTTTCCATGTGTTGGAAAATCAGGATTGGGTGCAATGAGTGCATTCCTACTAGTCAGCCGTTCAGAGATCTAGCCAGCTGGTGTTCAGTTCAATGGTAATGTCTACATTGAAAACCTTGCCAGTACTTTGACATAGGCTGACATCAGATTTCCCATTCATACCACGTGACAGTCAACTTCAGATCCTGCAGCAAATTTTAATGTCTTGGAAAATACAGTGTAGGTTTTGCTTTCGATGCAGCTTCTTTATCTGAAAACAAAAATGACAGCAACATTCATAGGAAGCAACCTGTGAAGAGTCACCAAGACTTCTGCTTGTGTACCTTGGTGCGCATATCTGAACGTGATTTATTCCTTTCTATTATTTCCACCTCTGTGATAATTAATATTGTCCCGAGAGGGACTGCTGCATGTTTGCAGTTATTTATTACATACAGCAGCACAGTATGGTTCAGATTTATTTTTTTTAATTGCAAATTATAAAATTAATTGCTAAGACTGCACTTTATTGGGTTACACTCCGTTTCTTTTGGAGATATGGAAATAAGTTGTAATGGTCAAGGAAGTAGAAGCTTCCTCATTTCACATGATGAGGGAGGACTGTGGTTTGTCTGCTGCTGAGTATCATAAGGAACACTTGGTGAAATAAAGTTTGTAAGGTTCACTTTTTGTTTGGGTATGTAGACTTCGAGGTAAATCAGCAATTAGCTCTGTTTGAAGATACCAGGGAGATCATTTGTCTATGACTTGCTCAGCTCCAGGTCTTTCAAAGGCCCTTTGAAGTTTTGCCATTGTTTCTAGTGTGAATTTGTTTGATGTGTAGCAGTGTCTTTTCCATTAGGTGACTAATGTTTGATCATTTGGCATGGATCTCCTCTCAAGTTCATTTGCTACTAAATGAAAAAATATTACAAGGTCTTTGTTTTCTGTCAACTGTCCACTAAATTTAGTCTTTATAAGCTGACAGAAGTTAGAAACAGATCACGTTGTTTCTGTCAGTGTTTGGTTATCTCTTAGTGTTTCTAGCAGGTGTTTTTTTCACAGTTGTAAGTCTTGCTAAGCACCAAGGTTTGGTTGCATTGCTCTGTTTTTAGAAGAAGATCCAATTTTGGTCTTCCCTAAAAGCTGAAGTTGCTGCCATTTTTGATTGCTGGATGCTGACTTTCTCATGGATCAGCGAGGGATATGGCCTTTAGGATGGTTTTACCATCCTGCTCCATCTAGTGGAACATTGGATGATACATCACGATCCGTAGAACCAAAATTAAATGTTGTACTGCTGACAGTACTTTGGTTTTTTACCTAAGATTCCACTGCTGTCTTCTAAATATGTCATTATATGTCATATTTATTCAGTTTGGTTGTAAATTTAAGGCATTGGCTCCTTGGGAGGAAGCAGAAGGCCATTTCTTGTCATTTTTGTTGGTAGTTTGTGCACTTTCTGGCACTTCTGGCCTTGCACTGCTGCTGTTCTTAATTTGCGTGTTCTGTTATGCAGAGTGTTGTAATGGCAGAATGTTTGCTTGGAGGTGAAGTGCTTTGAAATTCTGTGCTTGTTTTTATCATATTAAATTTTCAAGAGACCTGACAAAAATTGCTTCCAGTTAAACCAGCTGTGATTGATCCTTTGAAACGAACCTCGGGAGCTCGTTCTAAAAAATGCAGCAGAGGCAAAATGTGAAACATTACTGAGATGTATGGAGTGCGGGCTTTTAATTGGGATGTGCAAACTGCCGTATTAGGGCTCATAGGAGTTAAGAGAGAAAGCGGAGCAAGTGTTGGAGTCAGTCAGCTCCTTCAGAGCCCTTTGTCCTCAGCATTTTCCACTTTTGAAGGTGCCTGTTTGGAACAAGCAAAGCCGGCTTAAAATGGAAAACAGAAAAATATCTTTTCTCTTTCAAAATCAGTCAGCTTCCAAAAAATCCTGTCTTGCTCTTAAAAATTGATTAAATAGTTAAATGCGAAAGGATTCTTAGTCTGGAGAACAGCTTTAAATTCTAAGCAGTGTTTCTTTTTATTGCTCTTTGTAATTGTATCTATTTCTTTCTTTTATTTAATTTTGAAGGGTGATTTCTTAGTGTGAAGCCTGTCTTGTTCAGGAGTCATTTAACACAGGGAGCAAGTCAGGAATTCTCTTAGATGAATGCAAGGGGGAAATGTCACTTCTGGCTACTTGTCCTTCGGCAGAGAAGTGGGAATGAAGATAATTCCCAACATAGTGTGTTGTATCTCTGTGACACTGATGTTGTTATTAAGATTCTAGCCATTCAGCAATGGTATTGTTTACCTGTTGCCCAGCAGTAACTACAGTTCTTCATGATGCCCTGCTGCAGCTTTGCAGTGCTTCCTCACATGAAGTTGGCAGTAGCATTGTCTGCACTTTCTGTTACTCCCTGCAGTCCTGCCTGAAGTGGCTCACACTGAAAGCTGTCAGACAGCTACAGGTACCAGCCTGGCTGCTTGATTGCATCTGTGATCATCACAGGTGTAAAGCTGGGAGACCTGAGCAGTAGCCCCATCTATTGGAGAGCCCTTCTGGTATCTCACCCCTTATCCTCAAGCTTATTGGCTTAATGAAAATGTCACTCCTAAGGAACTCTGTTCATTTTGAAGAAGAGCTGCCTCTGCTTGTCGTGAGCTTTACTGTACTTCCTGCCGGGGCATATTGTATGGTCTCGAGAGAAAGGAAAGGAGGCTGTTTCCCTTTCTTAGCTCAACTTACTAAGTAATTAGTTTCAATTCTGCTTCTAGAGCAGCATGCTCTGGGAGACTGTCACCATTTTCTGTCTGTGGGGAATATATTAACTGTGAAGAGGGAGCAGCATCTGAGAAGAGAGCAGATTTCATTGCTCTTGTGTGTTTTGGGGATGTGTATAGAAGAGAACAAATGTTTTTACTGAAGCTGCCATGTGATACTCCTCTTGACTAATAATAAACAGAAGAACACAGAAGTGTCTAGAATGCAGAAACCCCCGAGTGGTAGTAAGTGATGTACCGTCCTTCGTATTTTTTTCCTGCAGGTGCAGGATTTCATTTTATTCTGAACATGTTACTTAATATTAAGAATTTAGGAGTCATCTCCACTGCAGTGTGCCAAAACCTGCATGTCAGATCTATGCCTTCTGTCAAGTATAAACAAACACGAACTCTTTGAAGTGCTGTCATTGCTATATTTCAGCCTCAGTTTTCATTGGAGGATCTTTGTTTTTAAAGCCTCCCAAACACTCTGCAGGAGCTACAGTTGGAATAAGCAGGATCTCTCCCATACCAATGGGCTGTTGGTGGTACGGAGGTTTGAAGGGTGCCAGCACAGTCCTGTGGGGCCTGGTGCAACATCTGTGGATGTCCTGAAGAAGATTGCTTTGATGTCGGTAGCCTTTCAATTAACACTGTTTGTAGTGAGTCGTGAACAAAGCTTGGATGCATAAGCCTCCTAGGGCTCTTCTCTAGTCTTGCAGCTATTAAGCCGTACCCACAAATACTTGATTTTTTTGCTTTATCTGGCCTTGGCTGAGCTTGTTTCATTGGCCCCCAGTTTGATTTTTCACTTTGTTTTACACTGCTTTCGCTTTGTATCTCCCAGCTGACGCTTCCTGGTTTTGGCTGGAGTGGAAAAGGAAATAATGTGAGAGACAGCATTTGCAACCCATTTCACACCCTGCGCTATCAGGAAGGGCTGGAAGTAGCAGTTGGGAGCCTATTCTCATGCTATTTCCTGCTGGAAAGCCTCGCCGTGCTTTCTCTTGCCGTCTGCCATTTCATGGACGGAGGAAACACGGGCAGGCTGCTGGTAGAGGTGCAGCGAGCTGTATTTCTTGAACTTCAACACCAGCAGAGCCACTCTGATAGCTTGAAACTGTGCCAGGCTGCTCCAGAAGAGCTTTATGAGAAGTATTTTTTAAGATGTTTGTTTTTAAAATGCTTATCAAAGAAAGGGGAGAGTGCAGCTATTAGCTGACTGCCGTGCAGCGCTCCTAAAGGATCAGCAGATGTGGACGTCCTGTTTTCTTAATATCTGATTTGTTAAGGGCTGTAAATTTTTTATGTTTTTATTAAGATTTATGGTGTGTTTTGGTTCTGGATTTGCTGACTTGTAAGAGCAATTAAGAGCCCCGATCTGAGTACTTAATGATTTTCTTCCACGTTGATTTCACTTCACAACAAAGTTCCTTTCAGGGAACGTGCAGTAAAATGTGTTTGCTGAAAGTCTCACCTTTTAAATAGTGGCTGATTTATCAGTAGTGCTGTTAGTCTGGGTTCTTATTCCTATTTATTACTTATTTTTTCTTTTTACTTTCTCTCCACTCAATGTGTTTTTGGCAGAGCTGTTCCCCTCGTATTCTCCAGCTCTGAGTGCTGCCTCTGAGTGCTTCTGTTCAACAGGACAGTGATTTCCCTGGCCTGCAATTCTGGCACATATGAGCTTCCTATGGACATTAACAGTTAAATTGTTGAACATTGTTGTGATGAAGAATAATATCTATGTCCCCTCTCACTGATGAGCTTGCCTCCCACTGCACGAATTCTTTGGCAAGCCAAAGAGTAGACCCTGATTCCTCATTCCTGCTCTTGTAAAACCCACTGTTCCAGAACACTGGCCAGTCACTGAAGTAGGGTCCCTGTTCCTCTTTATCCTGAGGGAACAGACGTTCATGTTCTAAATGAAGTTAAATTCAGGTAGAAGAAAATACAGCCTGAGTTAAACTTTTTCCACAGTCCACTGGGATGTTACGTGCAGAAAGTGATTGCTGTAGATGATGGGAAGCACGGTACCTCCTGAGTTTGTATGGCTTTAGCAAGTCATTACCAACAAAAGGAGCCTGAATATTTAGGTTGGTTTATATCAACTACTCCAAGCATCTGCCTGTTCTTGCTGCCTGTCTGTAGCAGGGATGTGTCTGCTGGCAAGTGCTCTGAAGACAGGATTACCTAAATTTAGCCAATAAATGGATTATGAATCCAACACGTTCCCACTGTTGTCACAGCTAATCATAAATTCACAATTTCAACCTACACTCAACCCCAAACAAAATTCTCTGTCTCTGAAACAAATTACATCACAGTATGAAGCCAGATAAAGTGAAAGGTGTTGTGGGGTAGCTTGCTTGAGTCTTAAGAACTAGGTACATTAATAATTAAAATGTTGGAATTAATGATCTATTTTGGCAGAAAGACCATAAGACACTTTTGTCTGAGTGCCTGCCTGCATTTGCAGGTGTTGCTGAATTTATTGTCTTTGATAGATCCCTGACAACAATGTCTGCATTGCGTTGGGTAGAAAAGTAGCAGCGGGCTGAGAACTTTATTGAGGCCATGTGCTTGCATGCGGAGAACATGGTTGTAAAGGCTTTACTGCCAAAGGGGCTGGCGGAGAATGAGAACATGGATTAAACTCATGTTAGGTGAGTGGGTTTATCAAACTGAAGCTGGATTTAAAATATCACAGTGTAATTTGTTATAGTGCTGTTTACTGCACTGCCTGTGCTGCAAACTAAATCAGATTTCCTTTAAATCATATGAAGTATTTCTTACAGTGTGTGACTGAGTCCTAAATGAACTCCAAGAAATCACCGACTGATTTCAGGTGTGACTAAGGACAGTTTTGTAGGCAGGCTCTCACTGATAGGTTTTGAGATTTAAAACGCTGCTTTTGAACTGATTGCTCCGTTACATGTTATACATTGATTTTTTGTATCTGGAACATGTTATACTTACATTTAATCATACTTAAATACAGTTAACAAGGAATCATATTTGTGTTATGGTACACCAGTGAAGTCTTCAAGGATATCTGCAGATGAGGCTAAATTACAGTGCTCTCATCATGCAAGTGAAGGGTTTCCAGTATCTGAACTGTAATTTACACTTTGAAACATATTGGCTGCCCAGTAAGTTTTTGGTCAAGGCTGTTAAGTGCCTTGGATACTCTGCAAGATTCCCATCCACCTGAAGTACTTTTATAAACTACAGCCCCATTACCACAAGCAGCAGAGCACTGTTTGTAGCGAGGGGCTGCAGCTGGGGCAGAAGGGGGCATTCCGGAGGGCTGCATGGCTTTGTGTGGGCCTGATGGGTAGATTTGCGTCCTTGTAATAAGAACAACAACTGCTTAGGCCCATGTGAGTTTTATAAATGAAAGAAAATAGAGATTTAGATGTGAATAGTGTTAACTGCTATATTACTATATATTGCCGATGCAGGTAGTGCTTGAGAAGTTGTTAAAGATCATGTCTGGATTGCCCTGTCCACCACATCTGCTGCTAAGGCACCTCAGCTGAGCTATGCTTATTTATGCTCTAAAATCAGTGACTGTCAGAAAGAGTTAGGTGCCTTGTAAGCCTCATGTCTGGGAGGTGAGCTCTTCTCTTTGTAAATAGCTTGACTGTTTTTCTTTGGTATTTGTTCCTCACACAGAGCCCCAGCAGTGAGCTGAGCTTTATCCTGTTGAGTCTGCTGACTGCTGTATTGTGATCTGTTCATTTGCTCTGCCTGTCACAATGTGCTCGGTGAAGAACAGATGTTGCATTTAAGGCGTTAAGTCTCAGTTCTTTTCCTGTCTTTGCCCTTAATGGCCTCTGCCCACTGCTACTGCTGGAGAACTTCACCACTCACCTCTTCCCCCGAGCCCAGCTGCTTTAGGATCCATGTGTTCTGTTACAGGAGAGCAGACCTGATGCAGCTTCATTTCCCCACTTGTTAATTGGTGCAGCTTTTTTTCTTGAGGAAGAGTATAGAAGCTCCTATCAACGAATCCTTGGATGATTTTGGAGAGTGTGAAGTATTAAATGAGAGAAGAATGTTGTTGTTCAGGCTTTTGTGATAATGAAGAAGTACTGTGGTATCATCAAGTGTCTTGGTACAGTTAAATGGTTTTGCTGAAGGTGTGAGAGGAAAACCTGGAGGTCTTTCCTCCTGTCTTAGCAGTGTGGATGATACATTCCCCAGCTGGGCCTTCCTGATGCTGGGATCCTGCTAAATACAGTTTGCTTTGAAACTACCATGTGCTGTATGAGTGGAGCGTGAGGTGGCCTTGTGTCTTACAGGTATAATGTGTTCATTATTATCTCAGTGTTTTATGAAGGGATCCAGTACTTAAAATGTCATGTTGTTTAGAGACCTATTTAGAGAGAGTTTTGGAGAAGAACATGTCAGGTTGTAACTCATTTTATTGTGATTTATGTGAATCATCCTGTAAATGTATGAATATCCATATGCTTCGTGTTGTGGATTCCCTCTCACAGAGTGAGATCCTTGGCCTTTGCCTTTGGAGTGCTGCACTGTCCACCTGTGCTCCATGGAGCTGAGTTACTCCAGGATCCATGCACTCTGTTAGCAAAGAGCATTTTCCCAAGCTCTCTTCAGGTACCACGAGCTCTGTGCTTCCCTTCCAGCATTCTCCTGTTGTGTGTGGGATGCTGAGCAAGGAGTGTCCCTTGCCTGTAAGAAAGGGTGACTGGGGACAGGCAGGGAAGGACGGGGCACAGCAGGGCTGGACGGGTCAGAGCAGCATGGCTTTTATTAAAATAAGTAAATAAATATATAAAAATCCACCCTAAAAATAGAATCCTGGCCCTCAACCAGTTCATAGGATCAGAAAGGTGTTGAACCGTTTCCCAGTTTGTCTGATTGGAACCAAGCCTTACCAGACTCTTGTGAAGCTGTAGCTCCACCGCTGCTTAATTGCTTCTTGTTTTGAAAGATAATTAGGAACTTTATTTTAAAATAGTAACTTTAGCATTCAGTCCATTAAATTTGTCACCAAGATATTTTTACTGGACTCCCAGCTGTTTTCTTATTGGAATTGTGAACTAAAAATAGGTAGGATTTCTGTGGTTGCGAGCAGGGGCTGCTGGTACTGTACTTCCATTTCAGCTCCTAATGATGTGAAGTGTGTTTGTTTCCCTCAGAGCTTTCTTCTGGGCTGTTTTAGAAGGTCCTGCTAATTACCCCAAACCTGTGCGATGTGGTTTTCTGATAAAGCCGTGTGCTGGTAAAGAGTATGAAACTGATTTCCCTCAAGACAAATGAAAGATCAGTGCTGCGCCCAGTATGGTTCTATTCTTTCATCAAACTGCAAGAGTTGTTTGTAATAATTCAACAAATACCTTTAAAAACAAACAGTAATGAGGGGTGCAGTTTACCCTCTTAGTTTGGTTCTCATGAGTAGCTCCTTTGTTGTATGTAATGAAAATCACAGTGTAGATTGTGAGATAAAGTGACAATTACTGTGTTTATATTGTATGAAACTTTGTGTGTTTTTTTTTGAAACAGAGCTCTGTAATTATCCAGATCTATACAAGCACTTGTTGCTTTTATACGTACATGGATTAGAGGGCAAATAAGGTTCTGGTATCCCTCCTTAAGCAGTGTATGTTCTAAAATCTGAGTTGTTTCACATGTATTCCTAACATCCACAGTGTAATGCTGGATGTGCAGAAAGCCAAGATGGGTTGGAGTTAGATGCAGGTATGTCTGTGCTGACATGTTTTCCCTGAACAGTCACTTCCTGGAAATCAGCCCTGCATTAGAAAAATGTCATTCTTCTGTCATCGTGTCAGCTGTGGTTGTTTCTTTTCTTCCTTGGGATGCTCTTTGTAACTCCACTAAACGTGTGTAACTCACACTTAGTAAGGTAAGGTAGGTAACAAGAGGGAGCTGTGCTGCAGAGCAGTCTGGGGTTGTGGTGGTGGTTTTTCTCCTGTTTATAAAGGCTTGGTGTGTTTGGAGCCACAATCAAGAGAGTTAGTGACCGGAATGTCAATTATATCAGCCTTCCTCACCACTCTATTGTCTTTAAACAGAGAAGTAGAAAACTTAAGATGTGTTAATTAAATGTAGGTCTCTCTAATTGAAGTAGACTCAATCAAAGGAGGGAATCTTTTGAAGTGCAGGATATGCTTGTCTGCAGAATTACTCCAGTTGTGTTCCCTTAGAAGCTGTATTTACATGCACTGTAAATTGATTGAACAGTGATTGAATGTGATTATGATTGAACAGTGTCACGATCTTTTACATTTTCTCACCTGCTTGTTGGCGTTCTGCTCCTTGGCCTTGCTGTGCATTCATAGGAAGAAGGTAGCTGTAGTTCTACAGGCTGAAGCTGTAGGGTCTAAACCTGGGTGGCACAAGGGAGAAATGCCGTGTGAGAGCCCTGCCGCTGGTTCTGGCCACACCAGTAAGCACAGGGCAGCTGGTGTGTTCAGGACATGGTGAAAATGTCTTTGGCAAATACAGAAGAATGAACAGGAAATTGCTATTTTTAGTAGTTGCGTGTTATTAGCTATTGTACAACGTACCAATTGCTGCACTTAGGTACCCTTTCTTGTGGTGAATCTAGTAATTCACAGCTGGGTAGAGGAAGTGGAGTTACAGTGCTGCAGCGCGATAAAAGCTGTCTTTCACACAGACACAGTCTCTAATCATGATGGCCATGTGTCAGCAGCTGATACACTGCAAGGCATGGAAGACCACGCCTGTTTTTTCTCCAGGAACAGTGAGCTTTCTCTCTAGACTTTCTCCCATTCTGCCCCACCTGATTTCAGTCTCTTCCACCTCCCAGTTCTTGCTGCTGTTCTTAGTGTAAGCCGTGAGCCGGAACTCTAATTATAGTAATGCAGAACAAATGGAAATCCTGCAATTGTCTTGTGCATTTCAAGTTGCATAGCATCTAGTTACAGGTATCAGAGCTGTAGGTGAGCAGCACAGACTATAGCTGGGTCATGAGCATTTCGGTACCACTGCTATGTGCCCGTGCTTCCTAGCAGTTTTGAACTGTATATTTCTTGCTAGATATGCAGGTTCTAAGAGTAAGATGCCTTCTAAGCGTTGGGCAGATATTTGAGCCAAGGCTGCAAAGTCTTTCAGTGCTTCCCTGCAATAAGACATTATAAGAGGATTCTTGTTTGAATGTCTTTTATGCAAAATAATGGAGTCAATTATTATGCACAGCCAAAGTCCTGGCTGGGTTCACAGCCCCTCTTGTATGTTGATGTGGGAACACACACTCCATGTGGGGAAGAGAATTAAGAGAAATAAGAGAAACCTTCTTAGTCTCATCTCTCCTGCAGCAATTCAGCCCATGGTTTTTAGTATCTGCTTTTGTTCACTTCTTCCCTTGAGAAACTTTCCTTTCATGCAGAAGAGAAATTTTTTAATCTGATAATAAATAATTTAGGTTTAAGATTTCAGCCATTTAAAATGCAAACATGAGACACTGCCCTCTGCAGACAAAGTGACTGTCAAGGTACGTGCGTGTTCTCTACTGAAACGGCTTTAAGTTGTCCTGTGGGATCTGGGATGAGCAGTTTGTGGAACATGGATGCCCAGCATGACCTGCAGCTTGGCCTTCCTCTCCCTGTGTTGCTGCTGCCCGCGGTGGCAGGGCTGAGGTGGGGAGGGGCGGCCGCCCACCCGTGGTGCTGCACTGAGCTGTTATTCTGAGCTTTGTGAGGCTTTTTTCCAGGGTAATAAGGTAATTAATGATGTCAGCATGCACAGCATCAGTGGAGTTTCAGAATTAGTGCTTGCTGAGATGAAATTGTTTTCCACATCTCAGATGTGTTTGTTTCACACTACCTGTATAGGTAGGCTTCACAGCACTGTGTTGTATTGATTCATGACCACCATGGCTCAAATCCTCGCCCTCCCCTTTGCTCCCACTTCCTGAGAAAAGAGTGGCTAACACTGGGAAATGGGCAGCAATTAGGCAGAATTTTGTATAGTACACCATAGAGCAAGGGAGGATGAATTTTATTCTGCACTGCCTGAATTTGCAGAGAACTTTAGAGGAGGAGGATGGAAAAACTCATTGCCTGGGCCTTTCTGACTCCGTGGCCCCTCTGAAGCCTGTCCGAAAGGATTCCGTTTGGATGATGAGTCTGCAGCTGCGGTTCACAGGTGTCACCAAAGCAGCACCCTTAGCACCTGCCCAGCCTTCCCTGTTCTCCTCACTGTAAGGTTCAGTTTCAAGATAGAGGTAGTCATTCTGCTGTTGGTGGTTTTTAGAGTCGTAATGCTTAAATAGTTATGCTCTATGAGTAATATGTTTAGTAATCATTTAGGTAATTAAAAGAGTTTTATATAGCTGTAATAACTAGATTCAGTAAAGCTAGTGTAAAAGAACAAACTTTACCTGAAGCAACTGTGTTATCACTTCCTCATGATAGCATTGTCTTAAGTTAGAAGCTGTTTTTAGAGTCCATCCAGATTTTCCCTTCACCTCCTTTTCCCTGAGCACTCATTTTTGCACATACGCAGCCATCACCCCCCATCTCCATGCTCTCACTCCAGGCCTTTCTTTGTTCCACTTCTTGCAGCTCCTGATACCTGAGCAGTCACTTAAACTACAGTAGAAATCCTCTCTGTGCCAAAACCAGCAGACATGGCTTTTGGCTAAGGGAGAAAATAGGCTGAAGTTGTGCCGTGTCAGGACTTTTAGTTTTCCTGCATACACTTCAGTTCTACATTCTCTGCTTCTTTAGTCTGAAAAGCACATGGCCTGGAGAAGTTCACGTTAAAAAATGTTTGAAAGTGTTAAAATAGGTTTTGTAAATATAAGGAATAGTCTACTTTCTGCTTTGCAGACACTTTAAGGGTAGAGCTTTTAACATCATTTGTAGGGTCTCGTTGTTATCCTCTGGTCTGGAAAGATGAGACTTGAAGGAGTTTGTATTTTTCTTAATTACAATTGTGCTTTAGGATAAGTTGAGCAGAGATAGCAGCTCTGTGGGGAAAAAAAGGGGAAGGGCCACAACATTCTATTTAAATCATTCTCTGGTGGCATATCATGACAGGCAGTTCCTGAGCCTTTTTAAAGCCAGGATATTCTGTGAGATTTCCACTGAATTTGGGACTTAAGAACAATAAATATTTAAAAGTAGTTTGAGGAGATATTCCATAGTCAATGTCCGTGTGCTGATGTTACCACAAACTGCATTTCAGTGAGTGAAGCTGAAGGGTCTGTATTTGGTTTTCCTTTTAGAAGTAGTGAAAAAGGATTCTGAACATCCAAGCAGAATGGAATCATGAAACAGGATGACTGAGGTTCTTTTTGTTTGATGTGTGAAATTTATATGAAAATAAACACGGGCTGAACTTCTTCAGCAATGTGGTCTCTCCCTGTGAATGGCTTTCCCACAGAAGTGGTATCTCCACCATTATTGTTTTCCTTTAAATTTGGCTTCCAGCTTGATTTCTTGTTCCTTTTATCTGCCTGAATGCAATATATACCAGTGAGAGATAACCACTCACATCTGACTTCTTCATTTTGTTCTATGGCTGAAGAATGCAGGAACAAACACTTGCAGGGAATGATTTTCACAGTAGCCTGTAGTCCTCAAAGTTAAAGGTCTGAAATTGCTGTTGCAGTTCTGTATCGGTTGCTTGTTTTAAAATCAATTTTTAAACGTATGTGTGGTATTAAATTCCACGATCAAATGAATGTTTTCAAGAAGAAAGAAGAGTAACTTTATATTCCAGCTCCCTTCAGTACGAGGAGGTGTGCGCTTTGCAGATGCCAGTTTGTCTGCCTCCTTTTACAGAGGCCTAGAGTTGTTTTCCCCAAGTTTGAAAAAGAAGAATGTATTTAAAAATAATTTAAAAAAAATTGCCCCTGAGAAAAAGGAAAAACTGAAATGTGAGCTGCTGTGAATTGCTTAAACTGTCGGCTCAGAGCAGGTATTGACAGGTAGCTCTGTGAAGAAGCTGCCTGCCGTACCAGCCAGGAGTGCCTGGAGCAATCATCACGTGTGATGCTGGCATCAAAGAGATGAAAGAGTGGAGCTTTCAGTGAGCAAGAGAGCTGTCAAAATTACTGCATTTTTCAGAAGAACCTAAAATATAGAGCAAAAATCTCTCAATTGTTTTGGTGCTAAAGTAGGCAGAATTTTTGGATTTATATTCTTACATGTTAAATATAAGTGAGCTGTTTCTCTGAAGACCTTTGTACAAGTATATTTAAGTAAGGCAATAAATTCATCCCTCTCACCGCTCACAAAGCAGAGCAGTTGCTGGTCCTCCTATTGTTTGTGCTCATCTGGGGTCCATATTCATCCTCTGCCTCACAACTGCTTCCCCGGTTCCTGCGGGAGCTCGATCCTGGGAGCAGAATTCCTGCTCCATCGTGTAAGATAAATCTTTTCCCCCTACCTCCTTTTGTAAAGTTTCTGTTAAAAATGGTGATGCCTATTTTTAGATACCAGTTGGGGAAGTGCCTGGTTCTGCATTTTCAGCTCTTAGGCTGAGTAGTAAAGCTACAGTGTTACTTACACTGACTGTGCACACAAGCAGAAAAACATAGGTATGGTCTGGTTTGATTTGTCTTTTTGAAGATACCTCCATTTCTTTAAATGGGGAAACAAGCACAGAGGGTTAGTGCCTTAGATCTTGCAGCATCTGAATCGTGAATGCCTGTATCTCGTACTGTGAAGTCACAGCTCGAATCTGTGATTCTGTGAATGATGATTTTTACCTCATTGTTTCCAAACCTGTATGAGTGATCTGTTCTGTGCCATACCAGACTGTTTTGGTTTCTTTTAATAGTAATTGAATTTGAAGTTTCCCTTCAGGTTCAGTTGCAGGAGTAACGCAGCATGTGATGCTGTTGTGTTGGCATCTTCTGCTGTATGTGGTCTTGGTCTGTGACCTTAATCTACAGTTCAAAACATCTTTACAACAGAAAATCACCAGCCTTGTTTGTAGCCATGCACCTTTTCTACCTTCCAGAAAGCAGGCATAACAAAAACATATTTAGACTATGGACGTTTCATGTGAAGGAGGTATAGGAGGGTTAGTAACAATCAGCCTTGTTGGAGTTCTCATTATTCCAGCTTGCTGGCTTTAGTTACAGCAAAGACCATGGAAACAGAATTTGTTATTTTCTTATCATTGGATATAACCTTTCAGCTTTAATTCCTTATACAAATAAAAAATTGTAGTCTTTGTTCGTGGCTGCTACTGAAATAACTGTGAAAGTACAGAACTCGATGGAGTGCTGAGGAGTTCAGTTCTTTAAGGTGACAGTCTTTGAGAGTCATGCATGGCTAAAACTATTTTAAACAGCAGGAAAGGCAGAAAATTCTTCAGGTAACGCACAGAAGCAGCTTTGTAGCATTGGGAACCTGGAGGTGCAGATTGCCTCAGCAGTTCTCACATCCACCACTCCTGATAACCCCAATACTGTGGGGTATGGTTTTCCCTGGCTGAGCACGCCATTTACCTTCATTCTGCTTCCAATAATACATGAATTACTCAGAAATGTCTCATATTTGACTTCCAATTAGTTCAGTTCTTGTTTTATTTTAAATGCTAATTCACAAATGGAGTTAAGCATGACAAGCAAACAAATTCGTTTTAAATTGTGGAGAAGAGATTGTATCCCATATCTGAAGCAACAGATGAGTAGTGTTCTGCAGCAAACAGAATCGTTAGCTAGTTCTGAATCTCTCATTGCTTTGGCCTGCAGAAATTTGGGAAGAGAGGTTAGGGGGAGAAGAGAAAGGAAAGCGAGCTGAGAAATTTAGTTGCATGAATGTTTAATTGCTGCTTCTTTTCCCATGTCATTTTTGTCGTCTTTTAATAGGTATTGCACCACGTTCCTACTCCCTAGCACAGTGTTCCTGCCTCAGGCTTGCCCTGGAATCAAATCACAGCACAGTGATCTCATTCATTCCGTTACCTTTCATTTCTCCACCCAACCTTAGCCTTAGATCAGCTTAAGTTTCCTCCTGGCAAGGTTTCTGGGGTGGGGTGAGGGGCCGTTCTGGAGTTATTTAACATATACAGGCTTGTATTGTGGGGTGTGCCTTGGAGGCATATGGTAGGAAGTTGTTTTTAATCATCCTGGTTTGGTGGTTGTGAGGGTGCGAAAGTACCTTTTTACAAGGATTAAAAGTCCAAGTGAAGGCAGCTGGAAAAACCTGGAGCGTTGGGCCTTGTTTTGTGCATCGATAGGGGAAGCTTTCGGAGAGGGTTTCACTTGAAAAACAGCGATCAGTGGTGTTTGGGCTAAAACGTGCCCTCGGTCAGGGGAGCAGAGCAGCAGCAAATGGGGGAACATCCTTCCAAAGCTGCTGCAGAGGGGAGGCCAAGCCCAGGAGCTGCGGCCCTCTGCAGCACCGAGCTGGGAGCGTGTGTGTGTTGTGCAAGTTGGGTCTTGTATTTATTTGTGACTTTGCTTTCTGTAGCAAGAAATATCTGCATGTTAGGGCTGTTTATGTTATTTAAATGAAAACTTACCATTGATTATGGGCTCTTAAATGATCTTGAAGTACCCTGATGAAAAACAATCCGTTCGGGATTGCATGACGCCGCATGGTATAAAGTACACTTTGCAAAAATATTTCTGTGAAAACTGCTTTTTTTTCTGAAGTCTGCGTTGTTCAAACAGCGAAGGAGTGAGCTGGGAGTGGTGAAAGGGGGGGAGGGAGGTTTACATCCAGATTTAAGCCTGGATGGGAACTGCTCTACAATTTTTGGAAGTGAAAATATCTGTGGAGGGACCTAAAGGAATCCTGTGGGCTGATGGTGCGGTCTGTGTTCAACGCGTGCTCTGGGGTCTTTATGGCATACGGAAGATATTTCACCATGGCTTTAGTGCTTATTATAGTTGCAGTATTTTGATTACCATCTGTAGTCACTATTGGCTTTTGATAGAGCAGCACAGAATGTATGTTTGGAGAGTCGTGTTTGCTGTGTTATATCACACGGGCTGCTATTGCCCATATCTGAAGGCAAAGCTGTACAACTTCAGTCTTACTCCTGAACCGCTGCTTTCATTATGCTGCAGAAAATATTGAGTCTCCTGATTATACAAATGTCTACTGTTGGGTAATATTGACAAATACACTGAATAACATTTTTGACATAACATTCTGTTCCCACACAGATAATTTGGATGTAATTGAATGGGTTGATGAAGAGTCCGTGCTAAAAATACAACATTTTCTCACCCACTGAGGGTGAAAGAAAATGCCTGTTGAAAAGGCAGTTTTGTTGAGCAGAGCCGTGGAGCAGCAGGCTTTGTGCTGGGCCTCGCTGATCCAGGCACGGCTCAGCTCTGACTTTGGGTTATGGGCACAGTCTGAGCGCGGCCCCGGCTGTGCTGGTGCTGAGCTGTGGGTTGGTGCAGGGCTGCAGGCGGAAGCCGGGGCACCCGCTGGAGCTGTGCGAGGCCTCAGCCCTCCCAGGGCCCCAGCCAGGCACTGTCACGCTCACATAAACGCTTAAATATCATGAAGCTAAAAATCTACAGCGATAGTTAGCGGGGAGAGCTTTGTCGATGCTTTTCCTTCTGTTTTTCCTTACTTTAATGATCTTGTAGGCAGAACGCTTCATTGTTACGGTTTCATAAGTGGTGCGGCTTTGCTACAGGCTGGGGGAAAAGGAGGGGAACTGGATGTTAGAGAAAAGCCGACGGTTTAGTGCGCAATAAAGTAACTTTTATACTTCTCTAAGTCAGCTATCAAATAAACCCTGTGCTAACAAGCAGTGGGGATCGCTCCCTGCCCCAGCGAGGTGCACTGTACCTTTGCAGCCTTTGAATGTGCCTGTGCCTATTTTTATTTGCAGAGCTGGGGCCGGGCTGGCCCCCTTCCAGATGTGTCTCACAAGATTTGGTGCTGCCGAGCTATTTATAGAGCTGTGGTTCCATTGTCATGGCAACCATGCTGGAGGCCAAGGCGGCTGGGAGCTATTTCTGGCCTCGTGCTGTAATGTAAAACTGATTGGGAAAGTTAGTGCATCCTCTGAGCCAGACTAACTTTAGACAGGCAGGGAGAAAAAAAAGAGACAACCACCATTTCTTTAAATAGATTTTCCTTTTCTCCTGCCTTTTCCCCATTTGTGCTTTACAGTCGCTAGCGATTTTTGAAAGCAGGGTTTGCATCCAGCCCCACTTGCCCAAAATCCATTCATGCCTCATGGCCTCGGGAGAGCTGTGCACTAATAATGGAGCAGGTTGGGAAGCAGGGCGTGCAACCAGCCAGGTTTGTGTTCCATGGCAGCTCGGAAAGACGGGGCTCCGCGGGTTGGTTGGCTGGGTACGCTCAGGGGTTTTTGCATCAGTTGCACTTCTTTATGCTCCATAGTTTTAATATTCTATTTTTTAATGCGTGCTTCATGTTCTCCACGCCATATAAGGAACTGTAACCTTGATTACCACAAGACGATTCCAAATATATGGAGTCATACTTTTCAGCTTTCTCATTATTTGCTACAAAACCAGAGCCACGGTGCCCCTCCGCCTCCAAGCGGCTGGAACGCGGCACGGCCGGCCACGTGCACACGGACAGGCCTCAGCCTCACCCGCTCGGCCTCCGCCGCTGCCAGGAGGTCACAGTGAGCAGTTGGCTTCCAGCTGGAGATAAAACAGATCTGCAGCTTTGGGGGGAAGTTTCCTTAACGAGTTGCCTTTGGGTTTGTAGCTGTTTGAGCCTTAGGCTGCATATCCGAGTTCATGCGTGACATAAATGTGGCTTTGGGAGGTGTCGCGTCTGAGACCTGACAGCCGAACGTTGGTACAAGAGCAGCGTGTCTGAGGGCTTGGATGTGTGCTACAGAGCTGCCAGTCGTATTTGCTACTGTGCTGTCCAAATGTGCTTCTCTCTAATTACTCCTGAATTTTGGGGGTAGTCAAAGTCACCCAAAGGTTTTGAGATGCTTTATTTGCTTTTATTTCCATGTCTAGCTTTGTTTAGGGGAAGAGGAGTATTGGAGGAGTATTGCCTTTCTGAGTGCTGTAAATGACCCGGGAGGATGTTTGTGACCACATTAGCAGTAGAACTTCCAGCTTTGCAAATCATAGAAAATAGCAGCGTAGCCTTAAGAACAACACAAAAATCCACTCATGCCTCAATTTTAATTTTAACTGCACTTTGAGAGAAAATATGGCAGGTTTGGTTTCATGGACGGATATGGCATTGCAGGATACCGTAAATACCAGCAGATCAAATGTTTGTTTGTTGTATTTATGCCGTGCCTGAAACTTTGCCTGCTTTTCTGCATCGCTTACAAAATAAACTGGCTGAAATGTCACAGAAATCTTTATCATTGATTTAAGAGGGACTGTCCCCCCCACACCCCCAGTCTCCTGCTTGCTCCTAAGAACAGCAGGAACAGAACGAGCTGAGGGGCAGCCGATGTGGATATACACACTTGCAACAGAAAGTAAATGCTGTGCCCTGGATTTGCTGTCAGTGCGTTGGCCTGATGGGCAGCTGTGGTTTCACACTGTAACAGAGCTGACTTTCCAGGGTTTGGAAAACCCCTCTGTGTTTTATTTTTTATTTTTGACAGTGTTAAAGTTACAGTACGTACGTGATATATTTCTGAGCCTGAATCCCCATTTTAAAGAGCGCGTTGCATCTTTGTGCTGATCCTGTGGCTGGTTTCTGCACAGACAAAAGGCTTTATCAGATAGTTGGCTGTTGAGCATTTAGAAAGCCGTTCTCTAGGCACATCGTGGAGTATGGCAAAGACTAAAAAGGGAGTGTAGTAGAACTAAGCATGTTCTGTTCTGAGAAATTAAAAATGTGCTCTTGTTTTATAAACACTATTAATATTGAGGTAAACTTCAGCTTTGAGAGAGCTTGGGATCCGTTCTGGAGCCCCTGAGAGAGTGTAAATAAATAATAAAAATCTGCCCCTCGTTTGTACAGTTGGTTCTTTAGGAAGATCAGTGAACAAATACCAATTTATTTTCAGAAGTAGAAGTGTGAGTTGTAAAGGCTGCTTTAAAGGTGATCAGGGTAGATGTGAGTGCGGGTAATTCTTAGTAATATCTTGATAGAAACGCATGACTCAGAGGAAGTGAAAATTCCATTTCCACTGACTTGAGGGACTCTGGGCAACTGACAGACTCCACGTGTGCCTTGGGTTTTTTTGTTGGTCTTTTTTTCCCCACCCCTTTCCTCTGTCTTTAAGATGAGATGAATCTAAGATGTGCATTTTGGGATGCAATGGTAGATGCAGAAAGTGCAGTGGGAATTAAGGCTGGCAGAACTTGTGAGTGTGATTTCCTGTCTGTAGAGTATCTCAAGGCTGTCAGAGGCAAGAAGCTTCACAAAGGCAGCATTCCGTACTGCTGCGGGGGGAAGGAACTTACAAACAAATGTTCTGTTTAGTTGGCTTTGAGAATCTGAATTTATGTGCAGCGTCTACCAGCACTAAAGATGGGATCTTAGTATGTCTCAGAAGAGACGTTTTGTATACAAATTCAGGTTATGTTGACAGAAAAAAGAAGCTGATGGAAATGCAGCTTTTTGAGTATAGGTGTGTTGTCAGATTGAAGAGACATTTCTGTTGTTACCGTAGGCTGAAAACAAAACCCCATCCTGACAGAGCAAGTTTTGTTTTTGCCTGTCAACCATTTCATCAAATCACAAAGGCTGGAACGTCGGGTTATTCTGTATTGAGAAGACTGTCAGGAAATGCACAAGGAAAGGTGCTCTGATTTCCCCTTCCCCGTTCTTCCCCGTGTGGGGAAGTTTGCTGTTTCCAGAGGCTGAGGTTTCAATGTGTTACGAGCCTTTCCAGCGCACGCTGCAGCTCTTGGTCTTGCGGCAGCATTGGTGGTTCAGGAAGCTCCCCCCAAAGAGGAATAAAGCAAAACCGGGGCACTTGTTCCTATATGAGAAAAGCTCCATAACTGAAGGGAAAACTGGGATGCAGTTTTGGCGTAATAAACTTGCTAAAAATTTGAAATAATTGGTGGTATGAGTATGACTTAATTACATTACGGGGGAGCTAAAGAAAGCTTCTGTGTGCCCGTGTGAGTCCTGCTTTCCGAGCACATCCCGTGCAATTAGCAGAACTGGATTCTTACAAAGCTGTGTGTCCAAAGTCTCATTGTCCAAAGTCTCATTTGTCTGTTTCTCTCCCTGAGATGAGGAAAAGGATCCAAAAATAAAATGTGGCTTTAATTTCGGGTTGTTTACATTTTTATTAATATCTTGCATTTTAATATCCCAGGGACGCATCTGCTGCTGTCCTAGCGCTGCTTCCTCGGCAGCGTTGCTGGCTACAGATGACCTGGAATCTCTTTTATTAACACATCTCTTGGCAGCATAGCAGTAATTGTATTTTCTTTTAATAAGTGGTACAGACAGAAGCTCCCATCCTGCGTGTCAGGGTTTTGCAGGGTAGTAACTGTTACTTAGTCACGTTCAGAATCTGGCCCTAAGTGAGAATTGGCAGCAGTGCTGAATGATTGATTTGCGTTCTGGAAAACGGCTTTCCCATAGAATTTCTGCAAAAAAAATCCAAGAAGAAAAAATGGGACTTTGTATCTTGGTGCAAAAGTTACTCTCAGTATAAAATTGGGTTTCATGGTTTGGTAGTTTTGTGTGAGTTATTTCACCAAGGTCACTTGCATGTTTCTCACTGTGAATTCGTTGCTGACACAGTGGATGGGCATTTCTCCAGCAGGCTTAGCACAATCTGACAGCAGTGAACTCAGCACACAAGGTAGTACTTCTGTTTTGGGTAGAGCATAATAAGAGCTAAAAATAAAAATTAATGATGCCGAATTTGTTTTCATTTTGAATTAAGCTTTTGTTCTCACCTCACTTGATTATTAGTTTCATTTACTGGATAAGTTATTCGCTCCTGACTAACAATGACACAAACATCTCTGAACAGAGTGTATTGAACTCTTCTGAACTCTTGTGCTCCACTACTGCTGCTTATTTTAGACTGTATTTATTGTTCCAGTTGCTCAACTGAGAGAATGATGCTTCTTTATAATGTTCGTGCAAAGAAAAATCAAACTTTTTAATGTCTTTATCCCATTCTAAAGTTGATAGAGCAGATTATTTTTTAATTAAAAGGGATACACACAGGAGGAAATGTTCGTTTAGCATTATTACTTTGCTTAGTTTCCTTCAAATGCTACTGAGGAGCCGTGTAGGTTCACTGGTAACTATCACATGGTGAAAGACTTCCTTTTTGAACTTGTATTGTCACAAGCATCAGATGTTAGTGAGTGTTGGAGCTCATTTCTGGGGGGAAGAAGATACATTTATTCCATTCCAACTTGTTTTACCTGGCATGAACGTTGCTGTTGGATTTCATCTCAAGTGCAGCACTGCTTCTCCTACACGGCTGATGTTTTTTCAAGGAAATCATAGGCCTAAAAATAGTCTGCATAAACAACAGTAAGAGGTTTGTACTTTCAGTTCCAGGTTGTAGCAATATCGTGTTGTTATTTTCTGTTAGTTTCCAAAATCCATTAAGCTGATTAGCAGCATCTTTAAAAACAAAAGAGAAACCAACCTTTTGTGGAAGCTTGCATGAAGTGTTATGCATAGGTGAGTTCAGTACAAGAAGTTGCAGTGATCACCTCCACATCTTTATGAGTGTGAAATGTTCTGTGTGAAATTTTTGAGGCATCATCCAACTTCTGAAATCTCCACATGATTCTGAAACTGGTGTTAACAAAGTACTTTGTATGGAGATTAGGAGGAAAAACTCCCCTTTCACTGTCATTTCTGCTTCATAAAACAAATGCACAGGAATTGAAAAGGAAACTAAAATATATTCGTTTGAAGACTCATTAATCATTAATGTTATCCGTGAAGTTAACTGAAAGCATTTCCAGCTACTCTCCTATTAATATGAAAATAAAAGGTGTCTGGGGCCTGTGTCATACTGCCTCATACTTGGCACGGGGCAGGTGATGAAGGTGCCTGGAAGCATCAGGGCTGAGTTCTGAAGTCTGGTTTGTGGTGTCTGAGTCTTGTGCCAACACTGCAGTCAAACTTCACCCATGGGTTCCTAGAGATTTTTGCTCTTTGTTAAGGTGAAAGATAATTAAGAGGTTAAAGTTTGTTGGTTAAAAAATAAAAAGACTCAATACCTGCTTTTATTTAAATTCTAATAAATTGGAAGAAGAAAAATCTTTCTATACCTAATTTATATCTGTATCTACTAGTACTGCTTCTCCAGAAAGTCAACTGAGAAACCTTTCTCTTCAGCTGACAGCAAATACAGCATTCTCTCGCACTTAACTGAACTTGTAATGAAATCTCTTTAGGCGTTTCATTTACTGAATGACTTGATGACAACATACATATAAATATAACTTTGGGGATTATTGCATGCAGGTAATTTATTGGAGTCATTGTGTTACCACCAGCAGGAGCAGCTCACATTGCTCAGGTGGTGGGGCAGCATTACCCAAAGGCAGCGCCCGCTGTGTGCAGCTGTGGCTGCAGCCCTCTGCTGGCTGCTGCAGGGCTGTGTGCTCCCAGTGCTGACATGGGGGTGCTGAGCATTTTCCTTGTATTCAGCACTTTGTGCATCTGAGTGCATTAAAGCTTATCTACTGATATATGGCGCTCCTTGGTTAATAAATGCATCTAATTTTCCTGCGAATTAAAAGATTTTTTTTTTCTTTTTTTTCCCCAGTTTTCTAGACAAGATTGACATAGTCAAACAAAATGAGTATACACCATCTGACCAGGTAAGGACAGTTTCATTAAGGGATTACACAGCGTATCTGCACACTCTGTCTTTTTGGGACTCTCTCTTATTAATTTTCCAGTTCCCATTTCTGGCACTAACGTAGTCGTTACCATGTACTGTACATAGTCAGTATTCCAGTAAATATAAACTATGTCGTTTGAGTCTCGAACTAAGCACATTTCTTATTATCCACTTGGAGTAATTGCTTATGGGTAAGTATGTAAGTACTGCGCAGGTAAATAACGGTGAGAACAACTACTTATGGCCCTTGTTTGGGATCACTGGCTGCGTCCAAACTCCATGCAAGCTTATAGTAAAACAGGGCCATGTGCATTTTCCTCTGGGACGTTACGTGTTTGTTCTAATAACTACTGAGTGCAATTAATAATTAAATGGCTTCCTTACCTTTTTGTTCCTGAGGTACGCAGTGGATTTTGGTTGGCTGTTTTCCTGTCACACTTGTTTTGGTTTCTAGTGGTGCAGAACTCCAGAGAATGCGCTTTTCCAAACTTGTTTCTGTGTCTTACAGCATTAGAATTTTCAAACTATTTGAAACCCAGGGATCAAGAGAGAGCAATATTTAAATATATGTATTTCAATATGAGTATTAAAATAGCCAGACAACAATAATTTACTACTGATGTTAAAATGTAGCCACTTTGTTTAATGATTTAACAGTGTTGTATAACCTTTGGATTTTGTGTGGTTTTGACTTTGACTAACCAGTCTGATCCCTGTGTGCTAAGAACAGAGCTTGTATTGTGCACATACATTTTTGTATAATCTGTTCTATTTTACAATCTTGCCTACGTACTCCAGATATTACAGTTTGGCTGTTCGGATCTGCTGTGGAGAACACCAAACTTTAAGTCCTAAGTTATAAAGTCTTCAAGTGAATTCAGAGTGGTATTTTACCATTGAACTGCATCTGAAGAAGACAGCCTTTACTATGCAACGCAATAATAGCAGACTCCATTCCATACCAGTCTGAGGACCATGGAGCGTGCTGTCAGTCTTGGCTGGACTGTCCTGTCACACCCACTATATAGGTTGGATTTGACACTGTCCAACTTCCATCTGTTCATACAGATGAAAGATGGACTATGTGGACAATATTTTCCTAGCAACAGTGCCAGCGTAGCACCTATGAAACAGTGCTCACCTCCACTGGTGCAGATTTATACAACCATAGCATGCGTGCTATGTTTTATCACTGGCAAATACACATAGCTTACGGTGATGACTAAAAACATTGTGTTTTGTAGCTGAGATTTATGATAAATGATGTAACAAAGTAAAAAGTTTTCTTTTTCTTGGTGGATACATGAAGAATTATAAAGTATATGTTGAATCAGTTGCTCTCCTTTTTGCTCTAGGATCTTCTCAGATGCAGAGTTTTGACATCAGGAATTTTTGAAACCAAGTTTCAAGTGGACAAAGTAAATTTTCAGTAAGTGTCCTCTCTTCTGCTTCCCCCCTCCTCCCCAGTTCTTTAATACGGGGCAGAAGAACCAGGATAAGTGGGAGGAAGTAATACCTCCGAATGACTTGTTGCAGGGCCTCATTCAGTGTTGTCTTTGTAAGGATGAAAATGAACCTGCAGTGTGCATACACCAGAATTTCCTACTCTTTATAGGCAATAGCAAGAGCACACAGTTCTGTTTTGTCGGGAAAGCCCTGCTTGCATATGTCAGTAGATACCTGCTAAGGTTCTCATAATGCTTGCTTTCGTTTAGTTTCTTTGTTATGGAAGTCCTAAAGTTTCTTACATGTGCTGTTTTCATTTGCCTGAGAAGTACTGTGACTCACTTTGTTTTTCCCCCCAGTATGTTTGATGTTGGAGGGCAACGAGATGAACGCCGAAAATGGATCCAGTGTTTTAATGGTATGATTAGAATTTGTTCTTATAAAATAGTCACCCGTATCATTTTAATATTCACTTCACTAAAGCCATTTATTTCACTTCTGTATTAAGATGTGAAACCTTTCTCCGCACAAGTTTCCTTAAAGTTGATGAAAATATTTTCCTCTTGTTCTTTGGACAAGATATTTATGAATCCATGCAGAAGTCTGTCTCTTTTTAAAGGAGTTGTAGTGAGATCCTACAGAAGAGATGAGTTAGAATGCAGTTTAGATCTCACTTCACTGCAGTTGCTGTCACAGGAGGATCAGCTGAACACTGTTGATATATGTGAGACTACTGTGCAGTATTTTCTTCTGTGCTATTTATAACAGATTTGTTTGGTTTTTACCTCTGCTCCTTCCTCTTCCTGTTACCGCATGATCTGACTCATCTCTTCTGCTCTTGGTGTCTGAGGCAGATGATCTTAGAAGTCAGCGTAGTGTTATGGAGCAGCACAGCCACACAGAAACACGGAAATCTGAATTCTGTAATCCTATGAGTATCTCCAGGCCTTCCTTGATTTCTGGTACTTAGAAAGCTGTGAATAATAGCATTCTAGCCTTATCTCCTAATGAAGCTGAAACTTTGGCAACTTTTTTGTGAACTCTTAAATTCTTGGATGTTTCTTCCAAAAGTTGGTTTTAACTGATGAGTATTTCTTGATTTAGATGTGACCGCTATCATATTTGTGGTGGCCAGCAGTAGCTACAACATGGTCATACGAGAGGACAATCAGACCAATCGGCTTCAAGAAGCGCTAAATCTCTTCAAGAGTATCTGGAACAACAGGTCTGTGAGTTGGAGTTTCATTGTTAAATATGGAATTAACAAGTAGTCCTGGTGAAGACTTGTTAGAGAGTAACCTGTATGATTTGCTTCTCATGGCCCTGTTTAAGCTGGCCTTTGCTGCCTTCTTGTTACATTAATGTCTCATGCACTCAGCTGCTTGAAGAACACTTCAGAGAGTTACAAACTAAACTGGTAGTTGCTGTGCTGAGGGTTAAGTAATTAAAGCAGTGATAACCACTTCTTAATTTACTGCTGTAACCTCACTGATTTGTTGTGTTTGGATTCACAGTAGAAAGGAGGGTAAATTTCATCGCCTGTGTTGAAACCACATAAACCAGCCCTCAGGGTGTGTGCAGTCTGAATTGCACTGCTGAATTCACGTGTAAAACTCACC